>NC_085926.1:119165000-120415000 GCF_029289425.2 Pan paniscus
TTGCCAAGTTTGTTGAAGATCAGATGGTTGTAGATGTGTGGTATTATTTCTGAGGTCTTTGTTCTGTTTCATTGGTCTATATATCTGTTTTGGTTCCAGTACCATGCTGTTTTGGTTACTGTAGCCTTGTAGTATAGTGTGAACTCAGGTAGTGTGATGCTTCTAGCTTTGTTCTTTTTGCTTAGGATTGTCTTAGCTATACGGGTTATTTTTTGGTTCCATATGAAATTTAAAGTAGATTTTTCTAATTCTGCAAAGAAAGTCAAAGGTAGCTTGTTGGAATTTCATTGAATCTATAAGTTACTTTGAACAGTATGGCCATTTCACAATATTGATTCTTCCTATCCATGAGCATACAATTTTTTTCCGTTTGTTTGTGTGCTCTCTGATTACCTTGCAGTGGTTTGTCATTCTCCTTGAAGAGGTCCTTTACGTCCCTTGTAAGTTGTATTCCTAGGTATTTTATTCTCTTTGTAGCAATTATGAATAGGCGTTCACTCATGATTTGGCTCTCTACTTGTCTATTATCGATGTATAGGAATGCTTGTGATTTTTGCACACTGATTTTCTATCTTGAGACTCTGCTGAAGTTGCTTATCAGCTTAAGGAGATTTTGGGCTGAGATGATGGGGTTTTCTAAATATACAATCTTGTCATCTGCAAACAGAGACAATATGACTTCCTCTTTTCCTAACTGAATACCTTTCATTTCTTTCTCTTGCCTGATTGCCCTGGCCAGAACTTCTAATACTATGTTGAATAGGAGTGGTGAGAGACCGCATCCTTGTCTTGTGCCAGTTTTCAAAGGGAATGCTTCCAGCTTTTGCACATTCAGTATGATATTGGCTGTGGGTTTTTCATAAATAGCTTTTATTATTTTTACATATCTTCTATCAATACCTAGTTTATTGAGAGTTTTTAGCATGAAAGGATGTTGAATTTGATCAAAGGCCCTTTTCTGCATCTATTGAGATAATCACGTGGTTTTTGTCATTCGTTCTGTTTATGTGATGGATTATGTTTATTGACTTGTGTATGTTGAGCTAGCCTTGCATCCCAGGGGTGAAGTCGACTTGATCTTGGTGGGTAAGCTTTTTGATGTGCTGCTGGATTTGGTCTGACAGTATTTTATTGAAGATTTTCGTATTGATGTTCATCAGGGATATTGGCCTGAAATTTTCTTTTTTTCTTGTGTTTCTGCCAGGTTTTGGTATCAGGATGATGTTGGCCTCACAAAATGAGTTAGGGAGGAGTGCCTCTTTTTCTTTTGTTTGGAATAGTTTCAGAAGGAATGGTTCCAGCTCCTCTTTGTACCTCTGGTAGAATTTGGCTGTGAATCTATCCATTCTTGGACTTTTTTGGTTGGTAGGCTATTAATTACTGCCTCAATTTCAGAGCTTGTTATTGGTACATTCCAGGATTTAACTTCTTCCTGTTTTAGTCTTGGGAGGGTGTATGTGTCCAGGAATTTATCCATTTCTTCCAGATTTTCTAGTTTATTTGCATAGAGGTGCTAATAGTATTCTCTGATGGTAGTTTGTATTTCTATGTGATCAGTGGTGATATCCCCTTTATCATTTCTTATTGCATCTATTTGATTCTTCTCTCTTTTCTTCTTCATTAGTCTAGCTAGCAGTCTATTTTGTTAAGCTTTTCAAAAAACCTGCTTCTGGATTCATTGATTTTTTGAACAGTTTCTCATGTCTCTGTCTCCTTCAGTTCCACTCTGATCTTAGTTATTTCTTGTCTTGTGCTAGCTTTTGAATTTGTTTGCTCTTTCTTCTCTAGTTTTTTTCATTGTGATGTTAGTGTGTTGATTTTTTATCTTTCTTGCTTTCTGATGTGAGCATTTAGTGCTATAAATTCTGCTCTTAACACTGCTTTAGCTGTGTCCCAGAGATTCTGGGCTCGTTGTCTCTCTCTTTGTTCTCATTGGTTTCAAATAGCTTATTTATTTCTGCCTTAATTTTGTTATTTACCCAGTAGTCATTCAGGAGCAGGTTATTCAATTTCCATTAGTTGTGTGGTTTTGAGTGAATTTCTTAATCCTGAGTTCTAATTTGATTGCACTGTGGTCTGAGAGACTGTTTGTTATGATTTCCATTCATTTGCATTTGCTGAGGAGTGTTTTGTTTCCAATTATGTGGTCAATTTTAGAATAAGTGTTATGTGGCACTGAGAAGAATGTATATTCTGTTGATTTGTGGTGGAGAGTTCTGCAGATGTCTATTAGGTCCTCTTGGTCCAGGGCCAAGTTCAAGTCCTGAATATCCTTGTTAATTTTCTGTCTTGTTGATCTGTCTAATATTGATAGTGGGGTGTTAAATTCTCCCACTATTGCTATGCAGGAGTCCAAGTCTCTGTAGTCCTCTAAGAACTTGTCTTATGAATCTGGGTGGTATATTGGCTCATATCCCAGTATGTGGATACCACTGTATTGGGAGCATATATGTTTAGGATAGTTAGCACTTCTTGTTGCATTGATCCCTTTACCATTATGTAATGTCCTTCTTTTCCTTTTTTGATCTTTGTTGGTTTAAAGTCTGTTTTATCAGAGACTAGGATTGCAACCCCTACTGTTTTTTGCTTTCCATTTGCTTGGTAAATATTCCTCCATCTTTTTATTTTGAGCCTAAGTGTGTCTTTACATGTGAGATGGGTCTCCTGATGCAGCACATCGATGGGTCTTGATTCTTTATCCAATTTATCTGTCTTGTCTTTAATTGGAGACTTTAGCCCATTTACATTAAAAGTTAATATTGTTGTGTGTGAATTTGATCCTATAATTATGATGCTAACTGGTTATTTTATACATTAGTTGATGCAGTTTCTTCACAGTGTCATTGGTCTTTATATTTTTGTATGTTTTTGCAGTGGCCGATACTAGTTGTTTTTTTTTTCCATATTTAGTGCTTCCTTCAGGAGCTCTTGTAAGGCAGGCCTGGTGGTGACAATATCCCTCAACATTTGCCTTGTCTGGAAAGCATTTTATTTATGTGCTTATTAAGCTTAGCTTGGCTGGATATGAAATTCTCGTTTGAAAATTATTTTCTTTAAGAATGTTGAATATTGGCCCCCTCCTGGGTTCAAGGGATTCTCGTGCCTCAGCCTCCCGAGTAGATGGGATTACTGGCACGTGCCACCACACCTGACTAATTCTTGTATTTTTAGTAAGGACAGGGTTTCACCATGTTGGCCAGGCCGGTCTTGAACTCCTGACCTCAGGTGATCCACCCACCTTGGCCTCCCAAATTGCTGGGATTACAGGAATCAGCCATTGTGCTCTGCTCTTCTTCTTTTTTTGTCCAATTTTTTGTTATACGTTTTATATCTATATGTGCTGCAAATCCAATAATACATTATTTAAATTAAATTATTATTAAATCTTATATAATTGTATGTCTTTTAAGAATGTTGACAAAAAATGTAGATCAAGTATATATTCACAGAATCTGTTACATTGATGTTTTTGCTTATCATTTTTGGTTTTCTTCATTTGTTGCTGTAGATTCAAATTACCAACTGGTATCTTTTCCTTGTTCCAATACAGCTTTGCTCTCACCCACCTTCTTTTTCTTGTTATTGGCAAATATATATACAGATCTCACAATACAATTATATACATATTGTTTTATATAATTGATTTTTAAGTCAGTTAAGAGGTGGTTGGAGAATACATATGCAATTATGTCATTGTAATTATCTACCTAGTTACCTTTACTGGTACTCTGTTCTTTGTGTAGACTTAAATTACTTGCTGGGGTCACTTTCTTTCAGCCTGAAGGACTTTTTTTAGTATTTTTTGTAAGATAGCTCTGTTATCAACAAATTCTCTCAGTTTTTGTTTATCTGGAAATTATCTTTATTTCATCTTTATTTTTGAAAGACAGTTTTGCTCAACATAAGACTCTTGGTTGGCAGACTTTTTTTCTTCTACTATTTTAAATATGTCTTATCACATTCCATTGCCTTTCAGCCTCCATCGTTTCTAAAAGTTAGCTGTTAATCTTAATAGGGTTCTTTTGTACACACTGCTTTCAAGGTGTTTTATTTTTTTTCTTTTAAGCATGTTTACTGGGATGTTTCTGAGTAGAGATTTCTTTATCCTACTTGGAGTTTATTGAACTTCTTAAAGCATAGATAATGTTTTTTTCAAATTTAGGAAAGTTTTCAACCATTATTTTTAAAAAGTTTGTATTCCTTTCTTTCCTTTTCTTCTATTTCAATTATGTATATTCTTGTGATTAACAGTATTCCACATTTCTTTGAGATTGTTCATACTCCTTCATTCTTTTTTTCTGTTTTTTTTTCTGTGCTATTGCAATAATCTCTGTGTTCTTCCAGCATCAGTCTCTTACACCCTCAAAATTGCTCTATTAAATGAAGACACATTAATATTTTTGAAACATTGCTTTACACTCATCACTCCCTAACTTGAAAGCTTCTCATAACTCTCCATTGTCTATACTGAAAATAAGTTTAGAGATTGCCATTGATTGGCTATTTTGTACCTCATTAACATTATTTCCCCTATTTCCCTTCACAAATCTTTTAATCTAGTCAAATTGGCCTGTCAGTAAAACCAGTTTTAATCTCAACCTCTACAGCACTTTATGCTTATCACTCATTTCATTATAGTACTTCATATTGTCATTTTTACTTATTTTTTAATACAGTGAATTTTAAGCCTCTGGAATTCAGTTGTTTAATACCCTAACACTTGGTACACTACTCTGAATGTTAGGAATAGTAAGAAATATAATTGTTGATAATGTTGTGATACACAACATGACATTTAATCATGTTTCAATTAGTGACAGTCAATAAGTATAATCAAAGCACAAAAATTCTCTCCCAAGAATAAATTGGTAGAGTTGGAAATTGAAGGAAAATGTTAACTTAACAAGTAATTATATAATTATTCTTTCCCACTGAAATCAATTGATGACTCTGATGTATATTGATTAAAAATGCTTTAATATGTACAAACAACTGCAAATATACTGTTTTGTTCAATTAATGGTTTGACAATTTAGTGAAGTGCTGGATGGAAAAGACATATAAACTAAGGGGAGTGGATCTCTCCCCTGGCTGTGTCACTTTTTTATTTCTCTCTATTCCCACATCATTACCAAAGCCAGTAATCTCCAACCATCTATTTCTCAATCTTAAGACTATTGTTCAGGGCTGGGCTTGGTGGCTCATGCCTGTAATCCCAGGACTTTGGGAGGCTGAGAACAGGTGGATCACGAGGTCAGGAGATTGAGACCATCCTGGCTAACACGGTGAAATTCTGTCTCTACTAAAAATACAAAAAATTAGCTGGGCATGGTGGCACACACCTGTAGTTCCAGCTACTCGGGAGGCTGAGGCAGGAGAATCACTTGAACCCAGGAGGCAGAGGTTGCAATGAGCCAAGATCGCACCACTGCACTCCAGCCTGGGTGACAGAGCGAGACTCTGTCTCAAAAAAAAAAGACTATTGTTCAGATAAGTTCCTGAGCAAAAGTTTTCTCTTTCTAAGGCATCATGATCTACATATAATGTTAGCAATTCTATTTTACATATGGCACAGTATGTATATTTTTGTACAGTGTGAATGATTATGGTCAATTTTTTATTATTTGTTTCTTCTTTAGTCAACATAGGGTAAAATAAAGAAAAGGCAATTTCAGAAAGCATGCCAAGCAGCAGATATTGATTTGTTGTTTGTTAATTCCTTGCCCTTTAAACAAGTTGAATAAAGCTATCTTGATATCCTATTTGGATATGCTTATGTTATTCTGAAGCTAATCTGAAAATTTAAAGCTATATGCATGTAAACTTCTATGTAATAGATATGTAATAGATAAACAATGTATTACATAGGTATCTATGTAATAGATAAACAACTGTGGTAATACAAGAATAAATAAGGGTACTTACTGAAAATAAAAAAGAAACAAATATTGCATTTCAGAACACAAGCCAGTTTAACCAAAATGAGAAAGAATTAAACTGAAAGCATAACTAGAAAGATAAGCATGTTATGTGCAGAAGTAGCTTCACTTCTATTTCCTTCTCTTTTTGATCCTTTATTCAAAATCTTATGGAGTCTAAACAGAATAACCCATCCCCTATAAGAAATTATCATTTTTGTTTTATGCAAAATGAATACATCATTAAAATGATTTTTAAAAATCATGAAATGTAGTATCTGTGTTCATTGTCTAATGGAAGTTTTAAAAAATGTATTTGATAGAATAATTTTAATAGTTCATTGTATGCTTTAAATAGCAAGTATTTCTCTGTATGAAAGGAGTTTGCATGTATTATAGATAAAATATTGATCCTAGTATGGATTGTCATTGTTGTCCTAGTCTGTTTCGTGTTGCTGTAACAGAATACTACACACTACGCAATGTATAAAAAATAGAGGTTTATTTGGCTTATGATTCTGGAGGCTGTAAAGGCCAAGATTGAGGGGCAACATCTGATGAGGGACTTCTTACTGTGTTATAACATGGTGGAAGGTATCACATGTTGAGAGATGTGCAAGAGAGGGAAGGGCGCTGAGCTAATCCTTTCATCAGAAACCCACTCCCATGATAACCAACCCACTCTCACAATAACTGTATTAATTAATCCATGAGGGCAAAGCCCCCATGTCCTAATCACCTCTTAAAAGTCTCATTCTCAATACTGTTGCATTGGGGATTAAGTTTCCAACACATGAATTTTGGGGGACACATTCAAACCATAGCAATAGTAATACATTTCATTATGTAGATAAGTATGTATGTGTGGTCTTCAATTCTAAACTTATTTTGTCTTCAAACTTAAATAATTAAAATAACTCCACATGAAATTAGATTTATGTGTGAAGGATGTAAAGTGATAAAAGTTATATAATTTTACAGGTAATTTTATGAATTATATAGCAGACAATTATTGCAACTCTAAAGATTGTTTACAAATTCAACAAAAATATTGGGATTCGTAGATATAAGTTTATCCTATTATGACAAACATAGAATTAACATTATTATTCCTTTATCTTTAAATTCCTTTAGTCAAATTTTTTAATTCTTACAGATGAATATAATTTAAATTAGATTCAATTAAATATTTTTTTTCTTTAGGAAAAAGTCAAAGAGAAGGAAGAAAATCTGAATCTTGTAAACCAATTCTTAAAGTAGAATACAAGACCTGCAAAAACAGGTATGCATTTTTACTTTAGGGAAAGAGGGATATGAAGCAGAGACAAAAAATGCAGATGACCTTTAATGTTAAGATATTGTTTAACGTTTTACAAAATTGTAAAGACAACTGAATCCTCAATATTAACATAATTGACTTGTCTCGTAGACATATCTCTGATGATTATTATTATGATTATTATAAATTACAAGTGTTAATTATTTCAGGATTCTTAATGAACATTTAGACAAGTATTATACACATTAATTTTAACAGTAAAGGACTTCTGGCCATGCATATTACAAGTAGCAGGATTTATTAAGCAGAAGCAATGTGCCCGTTAATATTGGATGTGAAAGACTTAAATACATAACCAAGTGTCTGTACTTTAAGATCTTACATTCTGAAGTCGGAAGATTACAGTTTGTTCGAAAGATAAAGTTGTGTATATTAATGTAATAAAAAGTACTAAATTTTAAGGTGTTGAAAAATACAAAAATAATAATATTTAGTAAAATATTATTTTGTGTTTAAAGTAGCTATATCTGGCTGGGTGCCCTGCCTCACGCCTGTAACCCCAGCACTTTGGGAGGCTAAGGCGGGTGGATCACCTGAGGTCAGGAGATCGAGACGAGCCTGGGCAACATGGCAAAACCCTGCCTCTGCTAGAAACACACAAAAAAATTAGCTGGGCATGGTGGCATGTGCCTGTAATCCCAGCTAATTGGGAGGCTGAGGCACAAGAATCCTTTGAGCCCAGGAGGTGGAGGTTGCAGTGAGCCAAGATGCTGCCGCTGCCCTTCAACCTGTGCAACAGAGCGAGACTCTGTCTCAAAAAAAAAAAAAGTAGCCATATCCTATAAATCAACAAGTTCCTTTTACTTGGCAATAATAATTAGTGGCAATACACTCATTGAGAATTACCATAATAAATCTTGCCTAAACATTAAATTTATTTTAATTCAAATTAAATAATCCTAGTTTATATTAATAATATGATCATTTTATAATGTTTTCTTGGTATCATAGGTATACTGAATGTTTGTTTATAACTGCTCTTTTAAAATTTTAATAGTACAAAATTATGCTCATTTTTAACCTGTTATTTTATCTATATATAGATATCTCTTTAGCCTACTATACATTCACTGATAAAAATGAACACTGTTTGAACAGAGCCCTCAGAAATAACGCCACACATCTACAACCATCTGATCTTTGACAAACCTGACAAAAACAAGAAATGGGGAAAGGATTCCCTATTTAATAAATGGTGCTGGGAAAACTGGCTAGCCATATGTAGAAACCTGAAACTGGATCCCTTACTTACACCTTATACAAAAATTAATTCACGGTGGATTAAAGACTTAAATGTTAGACCTAAAACCATAAAAACCCTAGAAGAAAACCTAGGCGATACCATGCAGGACATAGAGGTGGGCAAGGACTTCATGTCTAAAACACCAAAAGCAATGGCAATAAAAGCCAAAATTGACAAATGGGATCTAATTAAACTAGAGAGCTTCTGTCCGGTGAAAGAAACTACCATCAGAGTGAACAGGCAACCTACAGAATGGGAGAAAATTTTTGCAATCTACTCATCTGACAAAGGGCTAATATCCAGAATCTACAATGAACTCCAAAAATTTACAAGAAAAAATCAAACAAACCCATCAAAAAGTGGGTGAAGGATATGAACAGACATTTCTCAAAAGAAGACATTTATACAGCCAAAAGACACATGAAAAAATGCTCATCATCACTGGCCATCAGAGAAATGCAAATCAAAACCACAGTGAGATACCATCTCACACCAGTTAGAATGGCGATCATTAAAAAGTCAGGAAAAAACAGGTGCTGGAGAGGATGTGGAGAAATAGGAACACTTTTACACTGTTGGTGGGACTGTAAACTAGTTCAACCATTGTGGAAGACAGTGTGGCGATTCCTCAGGGATCTAGAACTAGAAATACCATTTGACCCAGCCATCTCCTTACTGGGTATATACCCAAAGGATTATAAATCATGCTGCTATAAAGACACATGCACATGTATGTTTATTGCAGCACTATTCACAATAGCAAAGACTTGGAACCAACCCAAATGTCCATCAGTGATAGACTGGATTAAGAAAATGTGGCACATATACACCATGGAATACTATGCAGTCATAAAAAAGGATGAGTTAATGTCCTTTGTAGGGACATGGATGAAGCTGGAAACCATCATTCTCAGCAGACTATCCCAAGGGCAGAAAACCAAACACCACATGTTCTCACTCATAGGTGGGAACTGAACAATGAGAACACTTGGACCCAGGAAGGCGAACATCACACACCGTGGCCTGTCATGGGGTGGGGGGAGGGGGGAAGGATAGTATTAGGAGATATATCTAATGTAAATGACGAGTTAATGGGTGCAGCACACCAACATGGTGCATGTATACATATGTAACAAACGTGCATGTTGTGCACAAGTACCCTAGAACTTAAAGTGTAATAGTAAAAAAATACTAATAACAAAAAACCACTGTTTTATACCATTATAACTAAAGTATTAGAAAGTTTCAAATTTAATCATTATTAATGGAAATATGAAATATATGACATATATTTTGCCTCTTGAAATATTACTTATAGTTTAAGCTTTGCTTGAGTTTTCAGGTTCAACATTATTTACAATATTTCTTATGTAGTATTGCACTTCAAGGATTATTAAGGTGCAGGACACTATATTAACTGTTCCTAGCAGCTTGTGGTATTATTTTATGGGTTTTTTTCACATTATATATAGTTTATTATACTTTAAGTTTTGGAATACATGTGTAAAAAGTGCAGGTTTGTTACATAGTTATACACGTGCCATGGTGGTTTGCTGCACCCATCATCTACATTAGGTATTTCTCCTAATGCTATCCCTCCCCTAGCCTCCCAACCCCCACAACCCCCAACAGGCCACGGTGTGTGATGTTCCCCTCCCTATGTCCATGTATTCTCATTGTTCGATTCCCAATTATGAGTGAGAATATGCAGTGTTTGGTTTTCTGTTCCGGTGTTAGTTTGCTGAGAATGATGGTTTCCAGCTTCATCCATGTCCCTGCAAAGGACATGAACTTGTCTTTCTTAATAGTTGCACAGTATTATTCCATGGTGTATATGTGCTACATTTTCGTTACCCAATCTATCATTGATGGGCATTTGGGTTGGTTCCAAGTCTTTGCTATAGTGAATAGTGCTGCAGTAAACATACATGTGCATGTGTCTTTATAGTAGAATGATTTATAATCCTTTGGATACATACTCAGAAATGGGATTGCTCGGTCAAATGGTATTTCTGGTTCTAGATCCTTGAGGAATCGCCACAATGGTGGAACTAATTTACACTCCCAACAACACTGTAAAAGCATTCCTATTTTTTAATGTTTTTTTATTTTTTATTTTTATTTTATTATTATACTTTAAGTTCTAGGGTACATGTGCACAACGTGCAGGTTTGTTACATATGTATACATGTGCCATGTTGGTGTGCTGCACCCATTAACTCATCATTTACATTAGGTATATCTCCCAATGCTATCCCTCCCCTCTCCCCCCACCCCATGACAGGCCCCAGTGTGTGATGTTCCCCTTCCTGTTTCCGAGTGTTCTCATTGTTCAATTCCCACCTATGAATGAGAACATGCAGTGTTTGGTTTTTTGTCCTTGTGATAGTTTGCTGAGAATGATGGTTTCCAGCTTCATCCATGTCCCTACAAAGGACGTGAACTCATCTTTTTTCATGGCTGCATAGTATTCCATGGTGTATATGTGCCACATTTTCTTAATCCAGTCTATCACTGATGGACATTTGGGTTGGTTCCAAGTCTTTGCTATTGTGAATAGTGCTGCAATAAACATAACGTGTGCATGTGTCTTTATAGCAGCTTGATTTATAATCCTTTGGGTATATACCCAATAATGGGATGGCTGGGTCAAATGGTATTTCTAGTTCTAGCTCCTTGAGGACTTGCCACACTGTCTTCCACAATGGTTGAACTAGTTTACAGTCCCACCAACAGTGTAAAAGTGTTCCTATTTCTCCACATCCTCTCCAGCACCTGTTGTTTCCTGACTTTTTAATGATCGCCATTCTAACTGGTGTGAGATGGTATCTCATTGTGGTTTTGATTTGCATTTCTCTGATGGCCAGTGATGATGAGCATTTTTTCATGTGTCTTTTGGCTGCATAAATGTCTTCTTTTGAGAAGTGTCTGTTCATACCCTTTACCCATTTTTTGATGGAGTTGTTTGTTTTTTTCTTGTAAATTTAAGTTCATTGTAGATTCTGGATATTAGCCCTTTGTCAGATGAGTAGATTGCAAAAATTTTCTCCCATTCTGTAGGTTGCCTGTTCACTCTGATGGTAGTTTCTTTTGCTGTGCAGAAGCTCTTTAATTTAATTAGATCCCATTTGTCAGTTTTGGCTTTTGTTGCCATTGCTTTTGGTGTTTTAGACATGAAGTCCTTGCCCCTGCCTATGTCCTGCATGGTATTGCCTAGGTTTTCTTCTAGGGTTTTTATGGTTTTAGATCTAACATTTAAGTCTTTAATCCATCTTGAATTAATTTTTGTATAAGGTGTGAGTAAGGGATCCAGTTTCAGGTTTCTACATATGGCTAGCCAGTTTTCCCAGCACCATTTATTAAATAGGGAATCCTTTCCCCATTTCTTGTTTTTGTCAGGTTTGTCAAAGATCAGATGGTTGTAGATGTGTGGTATTATTTCTGAGGCCTCTGTTCTGTTCCATTGGTCTATATCTCTGTTTTGGTACTAGTACCATGCTGTTTTGGTTACTGTAGCCTTGTAGTATAGTTTGAAGTCAAGTAGTGTGATGCCTCCAGCTTTGTTCTTTTGGCTTAGGATTGTCTTGGCAATACGGGACCTTTTTCGGTTCCATATGAACTTTAAAGTAATTTTTTTCAATTCTGTGAAGAAAGTCATTGGTAGCTTGATGGGGATGGCATTGAATCTATAAATTACATTGGGCAGTATTGCCATTTTCACGATATTGATTCTTCCTACCCATGTGCATGGAATGTTCTTCCATTTGTTTGTGTCCTCTTTTATTTTGTTGAACAGTGGTTTGAAGTTCTCCTTGAAGAGGTCCTTGACATCCCTTGTAAGTTGGATTGCTAAGTATTTTATTCTCTTTGTAGCAATTGTGAATGTGAGTTTACTCACGATTTGGCTCTCTGTCTGTTATTGGTGTATAGGAATTCTTGTGATTTTTGAACATTGATTTTTTATCCTGAGACTTTGCTGAAGTTGCTTATCAGCTTAAGATGATTTTGGGCTGAGACAATGGGGTTTTCTAAATATACAATCATGTCATCTGTAAACAGGGACAATTTGACTTCCTCCTTTCCTAATTGAAAACCCTTTCTTTCTTTCTCCTGCCTGATTGCCCTGGTCAGAACCTCCAACACTATGTTGAATAGGAGTGGTGAGAGAGGGCATCCCTGTCTTGTGCCAGTTTTCAAAGAAGCATTCCTATTTTTTCTACATCTTCTCCAGCATCTCTTATTTCCTGACTTTTTTTCTTTTCTTTTTTTTTTTTTTTTTTTTGAGACAGAGTCTCGCTCTGTCACCAGGCTGGAGTGCAGTGGCGTGATCTCAGCACACTGCAACCTCTGCCTCCGGGGTTCAAGCGATTCTCCTGCCCCAGCGTCCTGAGTAACTGTGACTACAGGCATGTGCCACCATGCCCAGCTAATTTTTGTATTTACTTTAGTAGAGACAGGGTTACACCATGTTGGCCAGGATGGTCTCCATCTCTTGACCTCATGATCTGACCGCCTCAGCCTCCCAAACTGCTGGGATTACAGGAGTGAGCCAACATGCTGGCCTGTTTCCTGACTTTTTAATGATCACCATTCTAACTGGCATGAGATTGTATCTCATTGGGGTTTTGATTTGCATTTCTCTAATGACCAGTGATGATGAGCTTTTTTTCATGTTTGTTGGCCGCATAAATGTCTTCTTTTGAGAAGTGTCTATTCATATACTTCACCCACTTTTAGATGAGGTTGTTTGTTGTTTTCTTGTAAATTTGCTTACGTTCCTTGTAGATTTTGGATATTAGCCCTTTGTCAGATGGATAGATTGCAAAAATATCCTCCCATTCTGTAGGTTGCCTGTTCACTCTCATGATAGTTTCTTTTGCTGTACCGAAGATCTTTACTTTAATTAGATCCCATTTGTTAATTTTGCCTTTTGTTGCCATTGCTTTTAGTATTTTAGTTATGAAGTGTTTGCCCATGCCTACATCCTGAATGATATTGCCTAGGTTTTCTTCTAGGGTTTTATGGTTTTAGGTCTTAAGTTTAAGTCTTTAATCCATCTTGTGCTAATTTTTATATAAGGTGTAAGGAAGGGGTCCAGTTTCAGTTTTTTGCATATGGCTAACCAGTTTTCCCACCACCATTTATTAAATGGGGAATCCTTTCCCCATTGCTTGTTTTTGTCAGGTTCATCAAAGATCAGATGGTTGTAGATGGGTGGAGTTATTTCTGAGGACTCGGTTCTGTTCCATTGGTCTGTATATCTGTTTTGATACCAGAAGCATGCTGTTTTCATTACTATAGCCTTGTAGTATAGTTTGAAGTCAGGTAGCATGATGCCTCCAGCTTTGTTCTTTTTGCTTAGCATTGTCTTGGCTATACAGGCTCTTTTTTGCTTCCATATGAAATTTAAAGTAGCTTTTTCTAATTCTGTGAAGAAAGTCAATGGTAGCTTCAGGGGGATAGCATTGAATCTATAAAGTATTTTGAGCAGTGTGGCCATTTTCGTGATATTGATTCTTCCTATCCATGAGCATGGAATGCTTTTCCATTTGTTTGTATTCTCTCTTATTTCCTTGAGCAGTGGTTTGTAGTTCTCCTTGAAGAGGTCCTTCATGTCCCTTGTAAATTGTATTCCTAGGTATTTTATTCTCTTTGTAGCAATTGTGAATGTAAGTTCACTCACGATTTGGCTCTCTGTCTGTTATTGGTGTATAGGAATTCTTGTGATTTTTGCAAATTAGTTTTGTATCCTGAGACTTTGCTGAAGTTGCTTATCAGCTTAAGGAGATTTTGGGCTGAGACAATGGGGTTTTCTAAATATGCAATCATGTCATCTGCAAACAGAGACAATTTGAATTCCTCCCTTCCTATTTGAATACCCTTTATTTCTTTCTCTTGCCTGATTGCCCTGGCCAAAACTTCCAATACTATGTTGAATAGGAGTGGTGAGAGACCTCATCCTTATCTTGTGCCTGTTTTCAAAGGGAATGCTTCCAGCTTTTGCCCATTGAGTATGATATTGGCTGTGGGTTTCTCATAAATAGCTCTTATTATTTTGAAATATGTTTCAATACCTAGTTTATTGAGAGTTTTTAGCATGAAGGGGTGTTGAATTTTATCAAAGGCCTTTTCTACATCTATTGAGATAATCATGAGGTTTTTGTCATTAGTTCTATTTATGTGATGGATTACGTTTATTGATTTGCATACATTGAATCAACCTTGCATCCCAGGTATGAAGCCAACTTGATCATGGTGGATAAGCTTTTTGATGTGCTGTTGTGTTCGGTTTGCCAGTATTTTATTGAGGATTTTTGCATTGATGTTCATCAGGGATATTGGCCTGAAATTTCATTGTTGTTGTTGTGTCTCTGCCAGGTTTTGGTATCAGGATGACCCTGGCCTCATAAAAAGAGTTAGGGAGGAGTCTCTCTTTTTCTATTGTTTGGAATAGTTTCAGAAGGAATGGTACCAGCTCCTCTTTGTACCTCTGGTAGAATTCGGCTGTAAATCCATGTGGTCCTGGGCTTTTTTGGGTTGGTAAGCTATTAATTACTGCCTCAATTTTAGAACTTATTTGTTCAGGGATTTGACTTTTTCCTGGGTTAGTCTTGGGAGGGTATATGTGGTTAGGAATTTATCCATTTCTTCTAGATTTTCTAATTTATTTGCATAGAGGTGCTTATAGTATTCTCTGATGGTAGTTTGTATTTCTGTGGGATCAGTGATGATATCCCCTTTATCACTTTTTATTGTGTCTATTTGATTCATCTCATTTTTCTTATTTATTAGGCTGGCTAGTTGTCTATGTATTTTGTTAATCTTTTCAAAAACCCAGCACCTGGATTCATTGATTTTTTTGAAGGGTTTTTCATGTCTCTATCTCCTTCAGTTGCACTGTGATCTTAGTTATTTCTTGTCTTCTGCTAGCTTTTGAATATGTTTGCTCTTGCTTCTCTAGTTCTTTTAACTGTGATGTTAGGGTGTCAGTTTTAGATCTTTCTTGCTTTCTCCTGTGGGCATTTAGTGCTATAAATTTCTCTCTAAACACTGATTTAGCTGTGTCCCAGAGATTCTGGTACATTGTGTCTTTGTTCTCATTGGTTTCAAGGAAATTATTTATTTCTGCCTTAATTTCATTATTTACCCAGTTGTCATTCAGGAGAAGGTTGATCAGTTTCCCTGTAGTTTTGTGGTTTTGAGTGAGTTTCTCAATCCTGAGTTCTAATTTGATTGCACTGTGGTCTGAAAGACTGTTATGATTTTTGTTCTTTTGCATTTGCTGGGGAATGTTTTACTTCCAATTATGTCATCAATTTTAGAATAAGTTCATTGTGGCACTGAGAAGAATGTATATTCTGTTGATTTGTGGTGCAGAGTTCTGTAGATGTCTATTAGGTCCACTTGGTCCAGAGCTGAGTTCAAGTCCTGAATAGCCTTGTTAATTTTTTGTCTCATTGACCTGTCTAATATTGACAGTGGGGAGTTAAAGTCTCCCACTATTATTGTGTGGGAGTCTAAGTTTTTTTGTTGGTCTCTAAGAACTTACTTTATGAATCTGGGTGCTCCTGTATTGGTTGCGTATATATTTAGGATAGTTACCTCTTCTTCTTGCATTGATCCCTTTACCATTATGTAATGCCCTTGTTTGTCTTTTTTGATCTTTGTTTAAGACTGTTTTATCAGAGATTAGGAATGCAACCCCTGCTTTTTTTTTTCTTTCCATTTGCTTGGTAAACAGTTCTCCATCCCTTTATTGTAAGCCTATGTGTGTCTTTGCACATAAGATGGGTCTCCTTAATACAGCACACTGATGGGTCTTGACTCTATCCAATTTGCCAGTCTGCGTCTTTTAATTGGGGCATTTAGCCCACTTACATTTAAGGTTAATATTGTTATGTGTAAATTTGATCCTGTCATTATGACGCTAGCTGGTTATTTTGCCCATTAGTTGTTGCAGTTTCTTCGTAGTGTCTATGGTCTTTACAATATGGTATGTTTTTGCAATGGCTAGTACCAGTTTTTTGTTTCCAAATTTAGTACTTTCATCAGGAGCTCTTGTAAGGCAGGCCTTGTGGTGGCAAAATCTCTCAGCATTTGCTTGTCTGTAAAGGATTTTATTTCCCCTTCACTTATGAAGCTTAGTTTGGCTGGATATGAAATTCTGGTTTGAAAATTCTTTTCTTTAATAGTGTTGAATATTGGCCTCAACTTTTTTATGGCTTGTAGGGTTTCTGCAGAGAGAACTGGTTTAGTCTGATGGGCTTCCCTTTGTAGGTAACCCGACCTTTCTCTCTGGCTGCCCTTAACATTTTTTCCTTCATCTCAACTTTAGTGAATCTGACGATTATGTGTCTTGAGGTTGCTCTTCTCTAGGAGTATCTTTATGATATTCTCTTTATTTTCTGAATTTGAATGTTGGCTTGTCTTGCTAGGTTGGGGAAGTTCTCCTGGATAATATCCTGAAGAGTGTTTTCCAACTCTGTTCCATTCTCCCTGTCACTTTCAAGTACACCAATCAAACATAGGTTTGGTCTTTTCACATAGTTACATATTTCTTGGAGGCTTTGTTCATTCCTTTTCATTCTTTTTTCTCTAATGTTTTCTTCATGCTTTATTTCATTAAGTTGATATTCAATCTCTGATATCCTTTCTTTCACTTATCAATTTGGCTATTGATACTTGTGTATGCTTCATGTGCTATGTTTTTCAGCTCCAAGGTCATTTATCTTCTTCTCTAAACTGGTTATTCTAGTTAGTAGTTCCTCTAACCTTTTTTCAAGGTTCTTAGCTTCCTTGCATTGGGTTAGAACATGCTCCTTTCGCTCAGAGGATTTTGTTATTACCCACCTCTGAAACCTACATCTTTCAATTCATCAAACTCATTCTCCATCCAGTTTTGTTCCCTTGCTGGCGAGGAGTTGTGATCCTTTGGAGGAGAGGCTTTCTGGTTTTTGGAAGTTTCAGCCTTTTTATACTTTTTTGTCTCATCTTCATGGATTTATTTACCTTTGGTCTTGGTGACCTTCGGATGGGGTTTTTGTGTGGATGTCCTTTTTGTTGATGTTGATGCTATTCCTTTCTGTTTGTCAGTTTTCCTTCTAACAGTCAGGCCCCTCTGCTGCAGTTTTGCTAGAGTTTGCTGAAGGTTCACTCCAGACGCTCTTTGCCTGGTTATCACCACGGGAGTCTGCAGAACAGGAAAGATTGCTGCCTGTTCCTTCCTCTGGAAGCTTCATCTTAGAGGGACACCCACCAGATGCCAGCTGGAGCTCTCCTGTATGTGGTGTCTGTCGATCACTGCTGGGATGTGTCTCCCAGTCAGGAGGCATGGGTGTCAAGGGCCCACTTGAAGAGGCTGTCTGTCCCTTAGCAGAGCTCGAGCACTGTGCTGGGAGATCTGCTGCTCTCTTCAGAGTCAGCAGGCAGGAATGTTTAAGTCGGCTTAAGCTGCGCCCACAGCCACCCCTCCGCCAGGTGCTCTGTCCAAGGGAGATGGGAGTTTTGTCTATAAGCCCTGACTGGGGCTGCTGCCTGTCTTTCAGAGATGCCCTACCCAGAGAGGAGGAATCTAGAGAAGCCCTCTGGCTACAGCCTCTTTGTGGAGCTGTGGTGGGCTCTGTCCAGGTCGAACTTCCTGGTGGCTTTGTTTATACTGTCAGGGCAATACCACCTACTCAAGCCTCAGTAATGGTGACGCCCCTCCCCCAACCAAGCTGGCACTTCCCAGATCGACCTCAGACTGCCGTGCTGGCAGCGAGAATTTCAAACCAGTGGATCTTAGCTTGCTATGCTCTGTGGGGTTGGGATCCTCTGAGCTAGACCACTTGGCTCCCTGGCTTCAGCCCCCTTTCCTGGGAAGTGAATGGTTCTGTCTTGCTGGCATTCCAGGTGCCAGCGAGGTGTGAAAAGAAACTCCTTCAGCTAGCTCGGTGTCTGCCCAAATGGCTTCCCAGTTTTGCACTTTAAACCCAGGGCCCTGATGACGTAGGCACTGGAGGGAATCTCCTTGTCTGCGGGTTGCGAAGACCATGGGAAAAGCGTGGTATATGGGCCAGAATGCACTATTCCTCACAGCACAGTCCCTCATGGCTTCCCTTGGCTAGGGGAGGAAGTTCTTCAACCCCTTGCACTTCCCGGGTGAGGTGATGCCCCACCCTGCTTCTGCTCACTCTCCGTGGTCTGCACCCACTGTCTAATCATTCCCAGTTCCATGAGCTGGGTACCTCCGTTGGAAATGCAGAAATCACTTTCTTCTGTGTTGATGTCGCTGGGAGCTGCAGACCAGAGCTGTTCCTATTTGGCCATCTTGCTAGCCCAGATTCTGCTTCACTTTCATATATTTTTAAAAATCTTTCTCTTTCCTTCAGTTTTGAGCCATGAGGATTTCTTATAATTTTTATTGTGTTATCTACTAGTATCCAATCTTTGATTTTCTGTAGACTAAGAAACTTGAAAGCCAAACTTGTAAAATGAGAGCAAATAGATCCATATAATGCCTGAGAGGTTCTTCCATGACAATGTATACATGCCTGGACTTTATGATATCTATTTTATTGCTTGGAGGTCTTTAAAATTTGTATTTCTGTTGGATTCTCAACAGTATTCAGTTTAACTCAGTTAAAACAACATTTAGTAGTTACTACTATAGTTTAGTAGCTATTACTATATAACATATAGTATAATATATATACTATAGTATAATATACTATATAGTATTATATATACTATAGTATAATATACTATATAGTATAATATAATATATAATATACTATATATAATATATATACACTACATACAGTATATAATATAATATATAGTATAATATATAATATACTATATAGTATAATATAATATAATATGTAGTATAATATATGTAATATATAGTAATAATATACTATACTATATATAGTATAATATAGTATATATATTACTATATACTATACATAGTATAATATAGTATACATATTACTATATACTATACATAGTATAATATAGTATATATATTACTATATACTATACATAGTATAATATAGTATATATATTACTATATACTATACATAGTATAATATAGTATATATATTACTATATACTACTAGCTTATATATAATATACTGTATATGCTAGTATAATATACTATATAATATATAGTATATGGTATTATTTAGTAGTTATTACTATATTACTAAACAAATGCGATTTGTTTGATGTTCTGAAATAAGATTACTGCTTGCTTTTGAATTTGTTATATTCTAGCAGTAGAGGCAAGGACATAAACTAGTGATTTCCATACAACATGGAAGTTACTTTTATAGAGATATGTTATGGGAGCACACAAAAAGAGCACCTAACCCAGCCTTGAGGGGAGTAGGGAGGAGAACCATGAAGAGAGAGATCAGGAAAATTCTTTGGCAAGGAGATGCCTGAGATGGGACTTTAAGGATGATCAGATGTTGCCAAGCAAAGGGAGGAAGAGATGAAAGTGAAGAGAACATATTTTTAGAAATCAAAAACTCAAGTTAAGGCAGTGTAAAGTAATAATTAAAATCATTGGCTTTGAAGTAAGACAGTTGTGTGACCTTGCAAAGTTTAATTAACTCTCTTAAAGTTTAGTTTCCTTATCAACAATACCTATCTCACTATGATATTCATGAGAATTAAATGAAATAATGGATACAGCCTGTAATGTCCTCAGTTTGATGAAGACATATAGTGGGTTTCTTAATAGTTACTATTATTATTGACATCATTATTTCATGTTGTTAAAATTATTCAAGTATTCTTAATTTTTTGCTAGTCAATAATACAACTATGTGTAAATTAATCTTCATATTTGTAATGTGAAACAATCATATTATTGATGATAATTACTGTCATCCCACCTACTTGTGTACATTAGTACATTGCTTCTGTTTTTTTGTGATTACTACTTTATTACCTCTGGAGCTTAGCACACAAGGAGGTTAAAAAGCAGAGGGGCAGTAGGTTAAGAATACTAAAATTTGGCCGGGCGCGGTGGCTCACGCCTGTAATCCCAGCACTTTGGGAGGCCGAGGCGGGTGGATCACGAGGTCAGGAGATCGAGACCATCCTGGCTAACACGGTGAAACCCCGTCTCTACTAAAAATACAAAAAATTAGCCGGGCGTGGTAGCGGGCGCCTGTAGTCCCAGCTACTCGGGAGGCTGAGGCAGGAGAATGGCGTGAACCCGGGAGGCGGAGCTTGCAGTGAGCCGAGATCGCGCCACTGCACTCCAGCCTGGGCGACAGAGCGAGACTCCGTCTCAAAAAAAAAAAAAAAAAAAAAAAAAAAAAAAAGAGAATACTAAAATTTATTGCCACAGCAAAATGGGCCACAGTTAGGAAGTGGAATTATATAGCTATATCCCTGCTCCAACTATTACATGGCAGAAACTGTACAGTTATAAGTCAGGATGGCTGTCACAGAAACAGGAACCTTAGGAAGAGCTCTACCATATAAGCTGCAGCAGTAGGGTCTCTTACTGGATTGCATAGGTAGCACATGTAAGGGATGTGTTTTCTTCTCGGTTTTATGTCAGACCAGCCAATCGCAGACTTGCTTTACATTTCCAGAGATAAACAGCTATGTATATGGGAATCATTTATCCCCAATCACCAATTTGCTTACTGACACTCCAACTAAGATGGCCTCTAGGCTTAATAATTTTATCCTCTTCAAGATAGGAATATTGATTTATATACTGACTACCACTAGAATTATTAGGTGCTCTTAAGCTAAAGAAAATTATTTTCTGCTAATCTTTTAATCTGTTCCTATTACGGCAGCCTACTGATAGGCTTTATGTATAATTAAGTTCTCCAAGCCTCAATATACCCATCTGTTAAATGGAGATAATAATAGTAGTTATCTCATTGGGATGTTATAAGGATTAAATAAAAGAATGCATGTAAAATTCTGCATGCGATGCCTAGAATATCATAAATACTCAATATATGTTAGCATTTAATATTTATTATGTTACACAACTTGTTTAATCTTGTTGCCTTCATTGGAACAAACTTTTAATGCTGTTTTCTTTATGTATTTTACAAATTATACATACAGTAAAATTAACTATTTTTCTTTTGGTGTACAGTTTCATGTTTTTAAACACATGTATGATTTCTAAAACTAGCACCACAATAAAAATAAAGAATATTTCCATCATTTCCCACAACTCTCCCTTTCTGTCCCTTTATAGTCACTCCTCTCCCCAACTCCTAACCCTTGGCAACCACTGATCTGTTCTCCATCACTATAGTTTTGCCTTTTGGAGACTGTTACATATAAGTGGTTATATATTATGTAACCTTTTAAGCCTAGCTTCTTTCACTCAGCAGAATGCCTTTGAGATTCATCCAAGTTATGTATCCATAATTTGTTATTTTTTATTAATGCTTTCTTTAAGTATGAGGACATTTCAAGTATATGGTCATTTATTTCTTTTCTAAGAATCCATCTGATAGGTATCCCTTAATAGAATCTTTGTATTAAATAACACCTGACACAGTTTAGTCTGGTACAACATTTAGTGTGGTACAGCATTATCAAACAACTGTGTTCCTTTAATCACTAATGATATTCATGCAATAAAAAGGATCTGTAATCTAATAAATGTGAGAAATTTTGAATTCTATAAAAGTAAATTGGATTGCTTGCCATATGATTTCTCAGAATTTTTAACATATGCTATGAAATGCAAAATTCCTGAAAGGAGATATGGTTTTGCAAGTGCAAATTATCAAATCATCAAAATTAATTTTTTTCTGCTCGACAACTACCAAGTTGTATTCCACAGTTTGGGAAACATTAAACTAAAAATGAAAAATGTGGGCTTTTGAGTCTGGGTTTGAATCTTTGTCCTGGTACTCACTAGCTGCTTGACCCTGGACAAGTTTAATCTGCATTAATCCCAGATTCTTCATGTATAAAATGGGACTAATAGTACTTTCTTCATCAAGGTTGTTGTGAGGATTACACAAAATTTACTTTATATATACACATAGCACAATATATGCCACATGGTAAGCACTCAGTAAATGGTAGCTATTTATTACTAGAGGCAATATATAGGAGTGTTTAGAATCATAGGCTTTGGAGTCTGGTAGATCTCAATTTTCTTTTGGTTGTTGCTTCTTAGCTGTTATTTAACCTCATTAATAAAATGAGGACATTGCTTATGAGTATTAAAGATGATAATTAAATATTTAGTACAGTTAACCATGAGTGGTTCCCTGAGCACTTTCCTGAGGAAATAACTTTTTATTCAATCACTCAGTAGTTTATAGAGAAATGCATATATATTAACAACTAACTTCAGACCCAGAGTATTCTGATGCAGAGTCGTAATTAGAGCAGAAGAGGTTTTACTTCCTTTCAATATTAGAGAGGACATATTTCCAATGTATATACAAAAAAGCAGGGGGGGTACATTGCTCCTTATCCTATGTTTGGATTAGTATTAGGGGATGAGAGTAAATTCACCTACTTTTACACAGGAAAAAAATAGATACGTATGGCCTTTATTAATATTAATAGTAGGTAGTTAAGCTTAATATTATTATTAATATTATGAAAAGATACTACATTCTCTTAAGTCGTGGCCTTTTTTTGCAAAACAGAGCAAAAAACAAAGGTAAAAACCCCCACACGATTTCATAAATAACTATATTAGAAATGCTTTTTAAATCTGGATAAATCTTATTAATAATATAAATATACATTTTATAGAAATAACAAATGTGCTTTTTAATGGCACCATTAGTAGGTTGGTCATTTACCATATCAAATCACTGGTGCAAGACTATTACTCAAATCAACTGAAGTAAAATAAGTTAGAGTATTTTTGTTTATTTTGCTTATAACTCAAATATTTATGTCAGAATATTAAGATAGAATTATAAATAGAAAATAATACACACATTTTATATGTATGTTTGTATAGAAGCTTTGTTAAAAAAAAACCCTTTTTGGTTATATAGCCAGCATAAGATTAGTAAATGTCCCACTGATAATGTTTGGCGCCACACACAGTACAAAACGGAAGAGAAAAGGAAATCTTACAGAGCGATTTCTAGAAACAAGTAGATTCTTCAGCTTAGCAAATAGGATGTAAGTGAATTATGTAGATGAGCATTATATTCTCAAATAATTTGATACAATAAAAGCCTCTAGTTCTTTAAAAAAATTAGAAAAGAATATTTTCAATTTGGTATTTACTTCTTACTTCTTGAAAATACTTCTTGCTAACACACTTTTTCTTTTGTACACATACACTAGAGATATGTAAGTATTGATTTGAGAAATGAAAAATGAAAAACTGTGAAATGACTTCATAATTTTCAGATAGCTATAATGTTTTAGAGGAATCTTAACCCCACTCTATTATCTAATTATATCTTATAAAGCAACAGACCAAAAATCTTGTTTAAAGTTAGTTGAGCAAGATATATGGAGTTTATACTGATCTATAGACTGGCCACAAGTAAAATAGAAAAGGCAATTTATCTTTGATTAGCTATCCTTCTCTTACATATTAGCTTTCTCCATCTTTTTATCTTTACTCTTTTTTCACAGAAACTCCATTATCTAGAATTCTTATTTTACCCTCTGCCATTCTGAGCTTTCCACTGTCACATTTCATTTTATATTAAAATTTGTCTCTTTTCTCTTGTACAGATTTTAGGCCCCATAGGCCAGCTAATTAATCTGATATTCTGACATAGACTAATATTCCAATGATAGTGATTTAGAGTTTGGGAACCAAGTAAAGTACGTGAAGATGTCCTTTTGAGAGTCAGTGAGCACATCTACCTTCCTCCAAGCTCACTGCCTTTCCCCAAACCTACCCCAATATGTTTAGACTGGTCCATTAGTAAATTTAATGTGAGAATGTACATCTAGAAAGTGGGAAATGGTAGAATAGTAGGTTATTGAATGAGAAATTTTGAGCCGGGCAAGTTTTTTGCTGTCTGTCATGTTATATGGTATGCAACAAAACCTGTTCTTTATAGGTTCAGTCCTGTGACTTTGTGTCATTTTAAAGGACTTCTGAGTCTCATTAATGTTTTTTCCTATGTAGCGAACCATTCATAATATTCTCTGGTGGGCTGTCCTATGACAAAGCTTGTAGAAGACCAAGTTTAACCATCATGCATGGAAAAGCAATTACAGTACTTGAAATGGATCATCCTATTGTTGAATTTCTAACTTTATGTGAAACGCCCTATCCAAATGGTAAGTAACTAAAATGAAACTATTAATGTTGAAAATCATTTTGGAAATGACAAGTTTCTAACAAAATTAAGGTTAAATATTTTCAGATGTCTACTGTGGTATAACGCTGTGAGCTACAGGTGCTGGAACAGGTTCTGCAACTGTACCTACTTGAGAAACTGGAAATAACACAGATGTAGTACAGCAATGCTGGCATTTCAGGTTCTAATATCAGGTAAGTGCTTTAAACTTTGATTAGATGGTGGAAGCTGAGCTGGGAGGGTCTGATAAGGGTCCAGGGTGAAATCACTTGGGGAAGCTGAGGTCTCTTAATAGCCTCTCTCAGACCAGCTCCATCAATTCCATCCCAAAGCCAATCAAAGTTAAAGCACTTACCTGATATCAGTAATCTGTAACTGTGGTGGTGCTGCATCTGTTTCACATCTGGCTTTGCTTCAGATGCAACTGCAGCACCTCTGATTACTCTAGTAATGCAGATGTGTGGTTAATGACTTTTTAAAATTTTGAGAATAGTCAGAAGGGACTTTGGGAGGAGAAATGCTTATATATTTTTATTATACTGAATATAAAGACTTTTTGTAAACATAACAACTAGTCTAAACTTATTTGCAATCTGTATAATGAAATCTAATAATGATGAAATATTTTAATAATGTGGCCAGGTGTGGTGACTCATGCCTGTAATCCCAGCACTTTGAGAGGCCAAGGCAGGCAGATCGTTTGAGTCCAGGAGTTCAAGACTGGCCTGGGCAACATAATGAGATTCCATCTCAAACAAATAAATAGATAAATAAATAAATAAATCTAAAAAGTGAGAAAAGTGAAAACATAAAAAAGGAAATATGAGTCATGTTAAAACAACATAGTATGTGTATATACATTACTATATTTTTAAGACGAAATATGCAGATATAAGAGAAAGAGCACTGGACTTGGGGACAGAATATGTGAGGTTATGATTTAGCTCTGCCACTTACTAGCTAGGTGACCTTGGGCAAGTCACTTTACATTTATTAGTTTTATTTATGGTTTGTAGAAAGAGAATAGTAATATGGTCTCCACATGACTACTGGAAGGTTAAGTGAGCATACTTCTTAAACTATAAAAATATATATGTTGTGAGTTCCACTATTATATGTATTAACTTAGTTTATTTAGTCTCACATTTAAAAGATGGGATAAATTGATATTAAATAATAATCAATGTAGCACTTTATTTCCAAAGTTACTAGGACAGACAATTTACTTATGTTTTTAATTGTCAAATAATTATCGAATCATTCTATGGCCCCAGTACTACAAGAACTTGTTGAGCATACAGATAAAGTATTAAACTAATCTCTGATATCAAATTGCATAAAATCTGGTCAGATGAGTGAGATTATTATGACTTGTTAAGTTTAAGTAATGAAAGACCTTAATTAAGTGCTGAGTTGTATGGTTCAGAGTATAAATAATGTATTAATTTTTAAGCTAAATAGTCGTGGTTTCATGCATAGTAATAGCAGTTTTTGGAAAGAGAGAAAGGTAAGTCTGATTATGAGAGAGTAGAGTTGTTTAGAGAACAGAAGAAGAGAGAAACTGTCTTACAATATTTATGAATCATCAGAATATAAGTGTTTTTTGGAGTTACAAAAATGAATAATGAAAGAATGTAGGAAGAAAGAACAGAAGACCAACAGCTGAGCTTAGGAAAATGCCTCCTATGAAAAGCCTTGAGGAAGAAGATGTGTGAGCAATAGAAATTGAGAATGTGTGGTCTGTGTGTATATAAATTTCTGCACGTTGGTAGAGATGTTAGGACAATTTCTAATAAGGTTCAATAAAGCATAAATGCAATGTAACCATTCCTATTCACTTTCAAGCCATATATAAAAATCTTTGTTTTTTAGCAATGTGGTAATGAGGTTGGAACTTTTCACTTGTCAAAAGCTAGGAGATGTACTTTAACTCTATTGACAGTGCCGGAAAGGTTTCTGACCATATATCCATCTCAAGCAGAACCTAGTCCAAACCAGGACCCCAGAAACCTTCCTAATCTAGCTCCTTCATTAGAGGATTATTCTCCATGTAAATCACATCCTTGAGTACATCCCCAGCTGTAATCTCTGGGATTATCATTGGTGTTGGATTGTGCCCCAGGACTCTCGGGGCACAATTGGTAGCTCGTGGAGAGGAGGGTGAGCACTGTTAGTGAGGCCAACTCGAGAGATGAGAATTAGGGTAAAAGCCATTTCTGAGGCCAGATCTCCTGGTGAGATAACGCTAATATTATTTCACCCTTTTTGGGAGAAGGAAATATGGACCTGGCAGATTTGTACAAAATTCTTTCCCAGGAGCTGTACAGAGGCCAATGGGACAAGCAGAAATGACTGCCAATGAGGAGTCCTAATTGGAAGGGGATCAGTAAAGATTAGAGACTACCACAAATGTGTTGGCTACCCTGACCACCTAGATGAATTTAGAACTCTACAAAGGAACATTGAAAGCATGCCAGGGTTAAGGAGGACTAAAGAAAGGGCCTTGGGCCATGGCAGGCTAAATGCCACACCACAAATCTTTGCCAATTGGGCTTTTATTATTCCTTTGGTCTGTTTCACCAGTCCAGAGGACTAGAGGTGGTAAGCACAATGGAGATGTTGATAAATAGGCCAAATTATACAAATGTTTTCAATAATTTGCCCTGTAAAATGAGTTCCTCGTGCATTATGAAGCCCTTGAGAGACTTCTCAGGTTGTTATACATTTTCCAACAGGGCCTTAGCTACTGCCATGGCTATGGCCTGTTGACAATAGAAGGCTTCAATGCAATGCTAAAATATGTAAACTGTAACTAGTACATACTGATATCCTTGAGAGTCAGGGAGCTGAAAAAAATATTGTTGCCATGCCTCAAAGGGACTTTTTGGTAATGTGAAGTGGTCCATGAAGGCACGAAATGGTTTTCCAATGTGGTATTGTGGATATATTTCACACAGATACTAAGGTTGTGAGCTATCCCAAGGCATGCTTGCCATCTGTATAAATAATTGGCCGTTTTACCTTTGGCTAAAAGACATGTCTAGTAAGAGCATGCAGTTCTGCCTGTTGGACAGACCTGACATCAGGAAAGATAAGTAAAGTGGCAGAATTAAGCAAGTTATATTGGGTCATGGTAAGGGGAGGTGAGGATAGAAAAAGAACTGCATAGTTTGCTAGACTTCTTGTGATGTGAATTGAGGAGAGCCCCATTAGAGTGTGGAACACAGATAGTGAGGGGGGCCCCGTTACTATTTTCATTGTGGCTTTTACAAAAGAAGAGACAACATCAACTTCTTTGAGACAAGGAGACTATAGTATCCTATGGGTACGGTTTGTGTCCAATTCTGATATTTTAATTCACCTAGTTGGTTAGATTTTAAAAGGGGAAATCCCCTGAATGTCCCGAGAGCATCCGTAGTCTGGACTGGGGAAAGAGGGCTAGGGGACTCCATCAGGATTTAGTTATAACCAAATGTTAGAGGATCTTAGGAGAATTCAGAATCTAGTCCAGTCTATAGCCAAATAACAAGGACTTTAGGGCAATGCACAATGTTACAATCTAATAACAGATACAATTTTGCTTTTCTTAGAAGC
Organism: Pan paniscus; assembly: GCF_029289425.2. Classification (NCBI taxonomy): domain Eukaryota; kingdom Metazoa; phylum Chordata; class Mammalia; order Primates; family Hominidae; genus Pan; species Pan paniscus. The sequence goes on from NC_085926.1 coordinate 119,193,372, forward strand.
ATAACTTTTCCTCTCCACATTGATCATATAAGAAATCTCAGCTATTAGAACCTCTTGAAGCTAGATGGCCAGACCAAGTCAGGCATTAGATTTTACTTATAGTCTTAAGGTTCTTGGGCCTACCAGGAAGTGATAGTTTTTACTTACTCACTGTAAAACTAGGAACTCTTGAAGACAAGCATTTTAGGCACATTTTTACATATAACATTTCAGTACATACCTTGGTAATATAACCAATGTTCCCAATTGTATCCTGCTTTCAAGAGAGATAAGATTTTTATTTAACTTATATAAATAAAAATAAGAATATTCATTTATAGCTTCTGAATTTTAAGGAATCAAGTAGGGAGAAAAAGCAAACGCTTCCACCTTTGTTCAATAGAGGATACTTTACCAAAATATTGCAAGCTATAGATAGTTTACGTCAGAAAATTTCCTTGAATTTGGAAATCAAAACATTTAAGCAACAAAAACATTATCCTTATCAATTACTTAATTTCATTTAAATAATTCTGTTTGGTTGGCCAGGTGCAGTGGCTCACACCTGTAATCCCAGCACTTTGGGAGGCTGTGTGGGAGAATAGCTTGAGCTCAGGATTTCAAGACCAGCCTGCACAACATAGCAAGATCTGTCTCTACTAAAAGTCAAAAAAATTATCTGGGTGTAGTGGTACATGCCTGTAGTCTTAGCTACTCCAGAGGCTGAGGTAGGAGGATCAAGCTTGAGCCCAGGAGATGGAAGCTGCAGCGATCTATGATTGCACCACTGTACTCCAGCCTGGGGAACAGAGTAAGACTGTTTCAAAAAAATTTTTTTTCTTTATTTTGATTAGCAATTTTGGACTATAGCCCATTGCAAATACTTCTAGAGAATTTAAAACAATAACTGTGGATGACAAAAACCCAGAACAATTATAGCCAAAGATATGATGAGAATTTCCAATTGACAAGGCAATTTAGATGTTTTGGTGGCATACAATCATTTAACATAATAATCATTATTATGGCACATATCTTGGCATATCAGAATTTTATACAATTTTACACTTTTTAATAAAGCCACAAATATAATTTAAAGGAAGTTAAACACCATTCATAATTTGACAGCACTTCCTGTATTATTTACCAAATAAACCTAATCATTTAATATCTGTACAAGATGAGAGATAAACCCTTTGAGGCTCTTCAGGGGGCCTATGTGGAAAATTGTAAAATTAATTTTAGGCCAAAAGGCTTAACTTAAGATTTGGGTCCTGGAGAGACCTGCCAAAGATGTTAAAAATTTCAAAAACTACTTTCTTTAATAGAATGGTGTTCACTGCTAAATAATAGTTACTTATTCAACCAAAGTAAGAGTAAAAATCAGAAGATTTCAAAAGCAATACAGAAAGTTACATGGATGTGAAAACCTTAACCCTTGTAAAGTTCAGTTTTCTGAAGTAGTCAAAACCCAACAAGGACAGCATGAAGTACAGGAAGTTTCCTTGGTAAAACACAGAATCTGTGTTTCCTAGGCTCATATATTCCTTGAGCAAGGAATATGTGGTTCTTAGCAAGAGCATATGAAGTTCTGGTTACATAAAATAATTCAGACACATAAAGAAAAGCCAAGAGTACTCAATCAAGTTATACCGAGTAAAACATTGCTTTTCTGGACCTTCAGGATAAAAGTAAAACCAGAGAAACTAGGTGGTTCTCAGGAAGAAATGTGACAGAAATAGAAATTTGTTTGTAATTCAGAGGATGGTTGTTAAACACATTTCAGAATTAAAAATCAAAACCTCTTGCAATCTTACTAAAAGCAATTGAACCTTTGTTGGCTGGGTGCAGTGGCTCATGCCTGTAATCCCAACACTTTGGGAGGCTGAGGCAGTGGATGGCCTGAGGTCAGGAGTTCAAGACCAGCCTGGCCAACATGGTGAAACCCCCGTCTCTACTAAAAATACAAAAATCAGCTGGGTGAGGTGGCACACATCTGTAATCCCAGCTACTCGGGAGGCTGAGGCAGAAGAATCGCTTGAACCTGAAAGGTGGAAGTTCCAGTGAGCCGAGATCATGCCACTGCACTCCAACCTGGGCAATAGAGTGAGACTCCATCTCAGAAAAGAAAAGAAGAAAAGAAAAGAAAAGAAAGGAAACCTTTGTTGTTTTAACATAGGTGACCAGATTTTTAAACTTTGTATCAGTGTATTTTAACATCAAAGTTTATTCTTTAGAAAGACTGTCACAAATAATTTCTTTTAATTATAGCCAGCTTAATCACACCCAGAATTTCCTTCATAAGTTCCCATTCATGAACCTTATCATGATTTACTCAGACCATCTATGGATTACTGAGACACCCTGCCTCACTCTATACTTCCTCTTTCTTCTTAAGTAACCAGTTATATCACTCTAGGAAAAAGATTTACCATGCAAGACTATCTCATGCAAAATTATTCTCTTATCTTTACATCTATAACTCTCCTTACATCTCTTTCTGTCTCTACTATTTACAGTTCCTTTCTATCTTGTTTCTATTTCCTTCCTAAATCCACATTTTGACACTCCCTTTAGATAACCTTTGAATTAGAAAAAGTTATTTTTTCCCAATAAAAGACATTTTTTTCCTCTTATAATTTTTTTCTCTTATTAAACACACCTTACTTTGGCATACTTTATATACAGAATTATATATCAATTGGAATTTTTAGCTTCTGGTAACCTTAAATTTTATTAAAAACATAGGAAACACAAAATCTTGAATTGCCTGTTACATATCATTATTTAACAGATAACAACCATTTTATTTTTATTATTTTTCATTTTTTTTACTTTTTAGAGACAGGGTCTTGCCCTTTTGCCCAGGCTAGAGTGCAGTGGCATGATCATGGCTCACTGCAGCCTCAAACTCCTGGGCTCAAGCAATTCTCTCACCTCAGCCCCCCAAGTAGCTGAAACTCCAAGTGTGTGTCACCATACCTGGCTAATTATTTTATTTTTTTGTAGAGATGTCTTGCCTTGTTACCCAGGGTGGTCTCAAACTTCTGGCCTCAAACAATCCTCCCACCTTAGCTTCCCAAAGTGCTGAGAGTATAGGCGTGAGTCACCATGCTTGGCCAAGAGCCATTTTATAATTGTCAGAAAAACGTGTTTCCCTATAACATATTTTTATGCATATTTAGTCTTTCTCTTAGTATTTCTAGTCTTTCTATTAAATTTAAGAAGCCAAGGACAACCCTATTTATGTTCAGCAGTTTGTTTCAGTTTTTATCGTATTTGAAAATGACTTGTACATTTAATGAGTTATCTATTATTTAATTTAGGATTTCAAATTACATAAAATTTATAGCTATTTATCCCATTTACCTTTATTTATTTATTTTTAGCAGTGTGCTGAGATTACTTATGAAAACTGAGATAATAGACAAACTAGTCATCATTCCAAATTATTTATCTATTACTTATTTTATATAACTGCATATCAGGCAAATATTATAAAAGTAATGACCTTAAAGTCAAATAATTCAGAGGACACAGGCATTCCCATCAAATCAACAACCTTAGACTAGTCCCATTTGCCAAAAGATTTCTAAGTCAAATGTGAACTTGAAAAGTGCCTGGTCTTATTTGCTTAATTTATGAGTACTCATCTATTTATAAGCCAATTGGGTACCATAGACAAGTACAACCAGACTTGTACATGCAGCCAGATACAAGTCTGGTTGTATTTGTCTATATCGGGCAAATATTATAAAAGTAATGACCTTAAAGTCAAATAATTCAGAGGACACAGGCATTCCCATCAAATCGACAATCTTAGACTAGTCCCATTTGCCAAAAGATTTCTAAGTCAAACATGAATTTGAAAAGTTCCTGGTCTTATTTGCTTAATTTATGAATACTCATCTATTTATAAGCCAATTTGGTACCATAGACAAATACAACCAGACTTGTACATGCAGCCAGATACAAATAATGATCAAGCTTTAATTAAAGCTTTAGCCATATGTCAGGCATAACTCACTAGTTAAAAGGGATAGTTAGATTCAAACTTCGTCACTGTTAAACTAACAATTTTAGTTTAAATTTTTCTGTTCCACGTGGCTGAAGCCCCTTACTGAATTTTAGAGAAACCAGAGTAGCAAAGTAGTCGGGCGGACCGGCAGGAAGAGAGGAGCTAGTTGAAGAAGGTTAGCTCTAGAATCAATTAGAAAGCCAATGAGTCTCTTTTCTACATTAGATTACCTAAGGTTCCTAGATCATAGAGGATCCCCGGTCCCATTATTTTTAATCACTATCAGAAACTGGTATCTGGTGGGCTGATTAATGGGCAGCTTCTTTCTCTACCTGCCAGGATGATTAGGGCACTCCCATTTCCAATGGTCCTCTTGTTTATAATATGCACATTGTGGCCTCAAGAGTGTACGGCCATTTTGGCCACCAGTGGGGTCCCTAAGGGTCTTACCCATGGCCATTTGTTTTTCCTAGCATGCTCCATGTTGTGCCTCGACTGGTTGTGGCCAAGAGCCACAGCAAGCAGCATAGCTTGTTGTCTCATGTCGCATTGCTTTTGCCCTTCCTGGACTTGAATAAGATGATTAAATGCCTTAAAGGCAATCTCGACTACTGGAGATATTGATATTCCCAACACCTTTTCTACTTTTTGTAGTTTTCCTCTTATGCCAGGGGCACTCTGACTGATAAAACTCTCAGGTTACCTGGATGTTCAGGGTTAATGTTAGTGTATTGCCTGAAGGCTTTAAGGACCACAAGAAAGGAAGAAGCATTTTCTTTGGCCACTGTTGTACCTTTATGGCTTGTGCTGCTGGAGTCCTGCTACAATTAACATTCCCCATTTTGCTTGGAAGTTTATCTCAGATGGCTAGAGCAAGGCCCTGCACTAGAAAGAGATATATATATTTTGGGTCTGCAATGTGGTACTTATGGAGATTCCTTCCCAGTGAATCACCCAATGGGTTGGGTATCCTCTAGTCACCTGGGAGTACCTAAAAGGGCTGGAGGGAGCAATGTAGTCCCTCTATTAAATAATTTTCTAATTAGGCTGTTTCTGTGCCATCAAAATATTTACTGCTGCTTAAGCCAAATATTACTGCTCATATCAGAATACAAACAGAAACAGAAAAAGCCAATCAAACAAGACAAACCACAGCATTTTGGACTCTGAGTTTGATCCCCTCAAAGGGAGCAAACAGACAAGGCTCAAACTTGTCCCTGCAAGCTTCCGACATCTTTAGTCCATTCTGGATGGAGAAGGTTGACCTCCAGCCGATAATCAAGCAAATAATTTACTCAGTCTAGTTGACTGGAACAGACAGCGACCCTGAGTCAGGCCTCCTTGGCTGCCACTGGCAGCTCCTTCAGGGTTTGCTGAGTGGTCTTAACAACATAAACAAGTGACTAGACAAACCCTAAACTTGACACGTATACATATACACATCCAAGTTCCAAGTTCCCAGTCAAGTTCCTAGTCAAATTTATAATCAAGAGTGCCACGTGAACATACCCCCTTATTCTTCTTTCCATCAAAGTTGAAATCCCCTAACAAAACCCCCTTGTGGAGGTTGACAAGGCTCCCTAGTGGAAGTTGATAAGAAAGGAGCTGAGAGTTGGTTACTTGTACAGAGATTAATTCACCACAAAATAAAAATAAAAAAGAGGAAAAAAAAATGTGTTCCAAAATTCAAAACTTCTTTTTGCTGCAAAAATGAAAGTAAAAGCACCAAAAGTCAGCAGGGCCATGCTGGGGAGACAGGAACCAAGAGCAAATCACTGAGTAAAACACCTGGACAGCTGCTCAGACCCTCAAGTGGATCCCATCCCTGATATGGAGCTGGTGAGCCACAGTCAAAACTGTCCTGAAAGGATTTAGAGAAGTCCGATCTGGGTCACCAACTTTGTTATTGAACTAAACTGGGTCCATTTGCCCATGCACAATGGAAAGCCAAACACTGAAGCAGCAGGTTTTTGCAGCAAGAAAGGTTTATCGTGAGTGAACTGGCAAGGAGACAGATCTCAAATCTGTCTCCCCAAGCTGGGGATTCAGGAAGGTTTTATAGTCAGAGCGTAATAAGTCATGATCTGATTGGATCTTGCCATAGGATGATGCCAGGAGGTATGTTCTGACTGGATCCTTCCCTGGTGTGATACCAGGGCTCTATCTGATCGGATCCTGCAGCCTACCATGCAATGTATGCTTCTTAATTTTAATCCCTGTTCCTTGTTCTGGGCACTTAGGTTCTACCTGTGGTTGCATGCTTGGTTTATCTTGGCATGTTCAGGTTACGTGGCCTTCAATCTGGGAGTCCATGGCAACTGAAGAGCTTTGTTATGTAAAAGTTGAACCAGATTGATATGATATGGTTATACAACCTATAAATATATTTCAAATTACATTGAATTGAAAGTAAACTTTTTATTATAAGCAGTGTTGCTCTTATACGGATGTGAATGTATGTCATATCCCAGAGAAGCAGAGATACTATTCCCTCAGTACATCTCCTTGTGGGCATAAAATCACATCTAAAATACAAAGGTTATGGAAGAATAAGATAAATGTTTGTGAGATCAGGTGACAGATTCACTGTCTTCACATAATCCAATATTGTCATCACTGCATGATTATTGAGATATATTTATACTGTGCTACTCTTAAAATTTTTTTCTTGTTCTTTCTAGTGATCTTAATATTAAATTTGAGAAGCACAACTTTTTTTAAGTGCTCTTTGTTACTTCTTACTTTGGCTTATAGTTTGGTCTTCTCACATCATTTAAATAATATTTGTATAGGGATAAAGGAAATGCAATTTTGCTGATTTTGTAGTGTATACAATATGAAAACTTTTCATTTTTTATTTTTACTTGTAGAATTTCAAGAACCCTATGCTGTCGTGGTACTTCTGGAGAAAGATCTCATTGTAGTTGATCTGACACAAAGCAAGTAAGTTATCCATGTACAGATTAACACTTTTAAACTCTATTTATTTTAGATTATTGGCATTTGTATTCTTTCAATAGGAAATATTCTTTGTGTGAATATTGGTTTGCTAGAATTACAGAAATGCACTTTGGTTCAATGGTGAAAATTAAACAAGAGGAATTTGGGAAACACTGAGAAAATTGTGAGACAACTTAAAGGCAGCACCTGATGTTTGGACAGAAGCATTGGAGACTCAGGACACATAAAATTGATCACATTTTTGTTGTTTCCTTAAATAAAATCAATCATTATGAAAACTTGTACAATGTGATAGCTGAGTAATGGAAAATGACACATGATAGAAGTATTATTGCACTACTGCTGCAGACAACACAGAAGACCAGAATCTCAGGGGCAGAGAAGACAGGGGCCTTCTTTTACTTTTTTTCCTTTTTCATTATGTCACAGGCAATTGAAACAACTGTAGAATAATGCTATAATAGTGGTGCTCTCCACTCCTTTACATTGTCAGTAAAAATCTAACTATACATTTTTATTATAATGGTAATAGCATGAAACTAATTTCCATCATTGTATGTTCTTCACCCACTGATCTTTTAGCCTCATATATTTGTAACACAATTTTGTAAGTTGTCTCTCCTTGGCCTGGAATGACTTTCTCTTCATTTTTTCTTCTTATTAATATCTGTAAGATTCTCAAGTCAGATATCACTTCCTTATTTAAAAAAAATTCATTATCTATATAATTTGGCCACATATTCTAGTATGGGCTCTCATACCCCCCACATTTCTCTCTTCATAGCTTTTGACACAGATACAATTTTCTATTTGCTGTTGCTTAAAGATTGTCTCCCCACTAGGCTGTAGGCTCCATGAAGGAGGGGCTCTGTCTCCACATGGAGTCAGCTCTCAATAAATTTTTGTTGAATAAATCAGTCCAAATTCTACTCTTCAAGTTGTTTGTAAATGTAAGATCCAGGGTTCTTCCTCATACTAATTTGCAGATATTGTTCTCGGAATTTGGAAAGGGATGTAGGATTTGGGCCATTAAATCATCATAACTGGGAATTCTGCTTAGCTGCCCTATTTATCAACATTAACACTTTTTGGGTAGATGTAAGGATTTATGCTTATTCCTCTAAGAAGTTCTAATATGAGTCTTATTAAAACATACTCTTCTAATCTCATTGGTACTCAACTCTTCTTTCTACGTCATATTTGTTGGTTACTCGTACTTTGTCTAAGTATCTAACATCTTTGCAGGCCCATTATACTTTACCTTTCATGCCCACTTTCTTCAGTATATATATATTTTTTAATTTAAATTTTGTTTTATTGTGATAGACTATGTATAACATAAAAGTTACCATTTTATGTACACATACATTCTTGTGCTTTTCATTACCCTATATAAGTATGTGAATTAACATTTTGCTTGCAAGTTTTCATCTAACATTTACCTTCTTTAGCATGTATTAAAATCTATGTGGCATTCCCATTTCATTGGTTATTACATGAAATTTAACATGTCAAAAACTGAGTATGTTCTCTTTCCCTCCAAATGGTTACCTCTCAGCTATATTGAATGTTAAACAAGTTGTAACTTTGGAATCTCTTTCAATTTTTTTCTTTTTATCTTTTTCTTTCCATTTAATCCCCAACCCAAAGGCAAGCATTAGGGTTTACAAATTATTTCTATTCTTGATTTCTTTATGTCTAAATTCCTCTAGTAAATTTTTAGTTATTATTTCTCTTTTAAATATCTTTTTGCCTACTCTTTGCCAATGTACTAAAATAATTTTTCTCAAAAATTTTCTCAATATTTCACTTTGTCAGGAGCCTATTATCATTACCTCTTGCTATTATCAAATTCTAAATTGTAGGCCTGGTCTTCAAGGGGTCCATTTATCTTCTAACTCTGTAATCTTAGAAATATTAATAATTTCTACTCTGAAACAGAGAATCTCTGATATATCTAGTTTAACCTCTGGTACCTCTAGTTTAACCTACTTGTCACTTAACTAGACATGAGTTTTTCCTTTACCTGATTTTGCATATATAACTATTCTTATTTGGGATACTATCTGCAACATTTCAGATTGGTGGAAAGAGAACTCCTGCCAGAACACACACACACACACACACTATATTCTCTGGAGATTGGACTAAACTCCTAATTTTTAATTAAGTTCCTAATAATATGGCAAAAAACTGTTTTGTAACAAGCACCTCCTACCCTAAAAAAACACAGTGTGTCAGAAGTTATAGGATGACACAGACCTGGAACGGATATAGCATAGAATAATACTAATTTCCTCCTAGTACAGTGCCTTGTACATATGATGTTCTAAATAGCTACAGGAATTTTAAATTTGAGTCTGAACTCATTTCCTTTTTAAGGTTATAGTAGGCTTGAGGATATGAAAGTTATTACATCCATAAGTCTTTATTCCAACTATGTTCTCTAGTTTACATAGGAAATGATCTTTTAGATATACACAGTCACATACACACAAACCTACATATGACACACATCTTTTCATTATTCCTGCAAAAAAATTTAAAAGTTTCCTATATATTACCTCTTTGTCTTAGTCCCTTTTATATTGTTATAAAGGAATACTCAAGGCTAGATAATTTATAAAGAAAAATTATTTGTTTGGCTCACAATTCTGATGTCTGGAAAGTCCAAGGTTGAGTGTCTGCCTCTGTTGAGGGTCTCAGGCTGTTTCTACTCATCTCAGAACGTGAAGGGAAGTCAGAGTGTGCAGAAATCACATGGTGAGAAAGAAGGCAAGAGAGAGAGGGGACAGGTTTCAGGCTTTTTTAAACAACCAGCTCTCATGGGAACGAAGAGTGGGAACTCGTCCTTAAGGGAAGACATTAATCTATTCATGAGGAATCTGCCCCTGTGAAGGGGAAAGACATCCCGATCATAGCATTCTTCACCTGAATCCCCCAAACTCATGTCCTCACATAAAAGATACAATCATTCCTTTCCAATAGTCTCAAAAGTCTTAATTCATTTTAACATCCATTCAAAAGTTCAAAGTCCGAAGTCTCATCTGAGACACAAAGTAAGTTACTTTCAGCTGTAAGCTTATAAAATATGAAACAAGTTCTTTACTTCCAAGGTAAAAATGGTTGTATAGGTATTGGGTAAACATTTCCATTCCAGTAGGAAGGCGTAACAAGTCTCATGTAGCTTTAAAACACAGCAGAGTAGACATTAAATCTTAAAGCTCCAAAATAATTTTCTTTGACTCCATGTCCTGCATCCTGGAAACATTGGTGCAAGGGGTGGGCTCCCAAGACCTTGGCAGTCCTGTCCCCATGTTTTTGCTGTGCACAGCCCATGTGGCTTTCATATGTTGGAGTTGAATGCCTGAGGCTTTTCCAGACTGAGGTTGCACACTGCTGGTGGCTCTGCCTATGTGGCAGGTTTCAGCATGGGCACCCAGGCTTTTTGATATATCCTCTGATATCTAGGGGGCGGCTGCCAAGCCTCCATGGCTCTTGTGTTCTGGGTGCCTGCAGACTTAACACCATGTGGGTGCCACCAAAGCTATGGCTTGTGCCCTCTGGAGCAGCAACCCCAGCAGTAGCTGGGTCCATTTGAGCCATAGTGGGAGCTGGAGTTGTAGGGATGTGAGGAACAGTGACCCAAAGGGGCACAGGGCAGTGGTGCCCTAGGCCTGTCCCCCAAAACCATTCTGTTCTCCTAGGCTCCTGTGACTGTGATGGGATGGGTGGCCTCAAAGATTTCTGAAATGCCTTTTGTCCATTGTCTTGACTATTAATACCTTGCTCTCTTACTGGTCATGCTAATCTCTTTAGGAAGTAGTTGCTTAGATTCCTCTCCTGAAAACACTCTTTTCTTTACTATCACATGGCCAGGCTGCAAATTTTTCAAATGTTAATGCTCGTGTCCCTTTTAATTATAGATTCTTCCTTTAGGTGATTCCATTGTGGACATAATTTAGTGTAAGCTGTTAAAAGTAACAATGCCACTTCTTGAGCACTTTGCTGCTTAGAATTTTTTTCCTCCAGATACTCTAGGTCATCGCTCTTAAGGTTAGCCTTCCATAATGCAGCCAAATTCTCTGCTACAGTGCAACAGTGCAGCCAGGTTCTTTGCTACAGTGCAACAATGGGGATATTCGCTCCAGTTCCAGTAAGTTCCTAATTTCTGTCTGAGACCTCATTAGCATAGCCTTTTCTGCCCATATTTCTGTCAGTATTTTGGTCACAACTACTTAACCAATCTCTAAGAAGTTCCAAACTTTCCCTCATCTTTTTATCTTCTGAGCTCTCCAAACGCTTCCAACCTCTACCCATCACTCATTTCTAAAGTGCTTCCACAATTTCAGGTATCTTTATAGCAACACCCTGCTCCTTAGTACTAATTTTCTGTCTTAGTCTGTTTTGTGTTACTAAAAGGAATACCTGAAGCTAGTAATTTATTTTTAAAAAAAATGTTTATTTTGTTTACAAGATTGGGCATCTGTATGTGGTGAGAACCTCAGCTGTTTTCACTCATGGTGAAAGGTGAAGCGGGGCTGAGCTGGTGTGTGCAGAGATTACATGATGAAAGAAGAAACAAGCGAGAAGGAGGAGGCTCCAGGCTCTTTTTAACAACCAGCTCTCACAGGAACAAAAAGGGAGAACTCATTCACCTCCAAGACAGGACATTAATCAATTCATGAAGGATCTGCCCCATAAGCCAAACACCTCTCATTAGGCTCCACCTCCAACACCGGGGACTAAATTTCAAGATGAGGTTTGGAGGGGACAAACATCCAAACCATAGCACTCCCATTGAAAGAAAGTCAAAATTTACTTATATTTTAATATTTATAAGGATACTAAATAAATATTTACCATTGTATATAGGTAAAGTGCTTGGTTTATTTTTAATGAATTAACTAAGTAAACTTGTTATATAATAGTTTCAGATTAATAGAATTCATTGTATCTATATTAGCAAAACAATGCCACTGTGGAATGTTAGAATTATGAGAAGTAAATTTTGAGCTTGAGTAAAATTTTACTAGTATTAATATTACATTTTATAAATTACTATTACAAAAAGAGCATTTTTGTTCATACAATTCTTGTTTTATGGTACTTAAAAAACAAGCAAAATTTATAGTGATGTTTAGAGACATTTTAGGGCTTACTTTATCAAAATTATTTTCTGTTTTTTTCTTTGTAAAATAACACTGATATATTGTCTTTATCTATTAGTTTTCCAATCTTTGAAAATCCATATCCCATGGACATTCATGAATCACCAGTTACATGCACAGCATACTTTGCAGATTGTCCTCCGGATTTGATTCTAGTACTGTATTCTATAGGAGTCAAGCATAAAAAACAAGGATACAGTAATAAGGTAAAAGTAGAAATTATAAATAACTTTTCTTGTATTCATATCACATGATCATACTTTTTTCCATTACTTTATTTTCTTACATTCCATATAGGAGGACTTAACTAAATTCTTTTTAAGTTATAAGCCAACATCTATTAAATACATAACTTCTTAAATTCAAATTTTCTAAATGCTACATAGCTTTAAGCCTATAGAAATATAATTTCTTATACAGAAGGTATATAATTATATACTAAGATATACTTATCTAGTATGTACATTTATATACTAAGTATGTACTTATACTAATATATATTTGAGTCATAAGATGTAACCTTTATTTTAGATGAAAAAATATGTTTAAATGTCCAACAATGATAGATTGGACTAAGAAAATGTGGCACATATACACCATGGAATACTATGCAGCCATAAAAAAGATGAGTTCATGTCCTTTGTAGGGACATGGATGAAATTGGAAAGCATCATTCTCAGTAAACTATCACAAGAACAAAAAACCAAACACCGCATATTCTCACTCATAGGTGGGAATTGAACAATGAGAACACATGGACACAGGAAGGGGAACATCACACTCTGGGGACTGTTGTGGGGTGGGGGCAGGGGGGAGGGATAGCATTGGGAGATATACCTAATGCTAGATGACGAGTTAGTGGGTGCAGCACACCAGCATGGCACATGTATACATATGTAACTAACCTGCACATTGTGCACATGTACCCTAAAACTTAAAGTATAATAATAATAAATAAAATAAAAAAAAAAGAAAATAAAAAGACTCAGGTCTTCCTAGTTTATAATTAATTAATTAATGGTTTAGGAAACATAATTATTAAAAGTTATTTGTTAAATAACATTCTAGAATTTTTTATTATAGTTTACTACAAGATTCAACTATTTACAATTGTAACAGATTATCTATTATGATTTCTATTATTCTCCCAGGGCTGTTGGGATGGACAACTTCAAGAGACACTATTTACATAGCTTCTATGTTAAATGGCACCACAGTAGTTTGGTGGTACACAGACTATATGACGCATGTAGCAACACTGTATTTGTACAATTAAAAATACTTCTTTGATTTGTTTATATAAATGGTAAGATTGATTAAAATCTATATTTTTAAGGGAGATGGAATTGTGCATTTAGAGGTGTTTGTTCAATGAAAGAATTAAAAGACAGCTACGCACTTCATTCTTGATTATTTTACACTTATTTTTCTTTAAGTGAGCTTTTTATCATTATTTTAAGCTATTTTCATTTTAAATTTCTAAGCCATTTAAACATGTATATATATTCTTTCTGGATAATCTGTTTAGGAGTGGCCAATCAGTGGAGGAGCTTGGAACCTTGGAGCACAAACATATCCAGAAATTATTATTACTGGGTAAGTAGATGTGTTTTGTGAGTTATTAGTTCATCAACAAAAAGATGTTTACTGAGTCTTGATACTTTTCCATAATTGTGTTCTATGCAGAATAATAGTTTAAGTAAAAGTAAAAATATAAGAAATAGCTTCTACCCAAAGATTCTCATCTTGACAGAGGATATAATCAAACCATTGGAAACATAATAACAGAAAAAAAAGCATAGATTATATCACCAGGAGAAGGTCAAAGTTGGGAAGTCATGAGATATTAGTCTTCATGGAAATCACAGAATATTAGCTTTACAAAGGCCCTTACAAACACTTATCTATTTCTGCCAAATTCAGGAATCACTGCTCTGTATCTGTACGAGATGGTTATTTTAAATATTTCTCAAAACTTACAGCACCAGAAATAACACTCCTTTGTATGACAACCCACTTGATGTTTTAATATTAGGAACAAAAATAGAGACATAGCTAATGATAAATATGAGATTTAAAAAGTAATTAAGGGATCTGCTAATGGGAAGATAGAGTAAATATATTTTTTCCTATTCTTCCCACTAAACAACTAAAAACTCTGGATATTACATATAAGACAAACATAAGATGACTGGGAAATGTGAAGAAGCATCAGACCAAGTAGGACCCCTAAGTCTTAGAGAATGACATGGAAGTCAGTTCCCTAAGTTTTCTTTCCGCCTCATATATCCCAGAATTAGAGCTAAAGAAGCTAGTAACCTAGAACTGGGAATAAACACAAATTAAAAATCCCAACAAAATCTAGCTCTCTTTAATCATAGAATGAAGAAAGCGGCAGTGTATCAAGACAGAAAACATTTGGAAAATAATCTCTCTACTTAGGTTTAACAACACCACACACATACACACACACACGCACACACACACACATGCACACACCTTCCTCCCACACACACAACTGTGGCCCCACCCCAACTCACTCCAGTAAAGGCCAAGTGGAGAGCTTAGAGTTTCACCCTTATCAGGGTATAATGAGGTACCCCCAACTTCCCCAGAGTGTCAGATAAAGCAGAGTAGGGAGCTGGGGCTTTGAATCATGGTGGGTGAAACCCCTCCCCTGTGGTGTCAGTGGGGAGCTAGAATTCTCACCACTGCCTAGCAGTAATGAGTAGCTACCACTCCCTATCCCCTTCCCTGTGTCAACAGAAATAAATGAGGAAGGAAGAGAAGAAAGAGGGTGGGACTGCAAAGTATTAAGGAAATAATGGCTGAAAACTTATCAAATTTAGCAAAACAACATGAACCTTCAGATTCCAGAAGCTGAGCAAACCCCAATAAATCTATACCAAGATAAATTATCGTCAAACTTCTGAACAGTAAACACTGAAAGAAAAAAATCTGGAAAGCCACAGTAGAGAAATGACATCTGACCTATGGGGCCAAACCAATTTGAATGACAGCAGATTTTTCATCAGAAACCCTGCCTGCCAAAAGGAAAAATGAGTAGTTTTCAAGTACTGAAAGAAAAGAACTATCAATCTTGAATCCTGTAACCAATGAAAATATCCTTCAAGAATTAAGGCAAAATCAAGATCAAAATCCATCATTTCCAGATGCAATAAACTAAAAGAATTTTTCAACACCAAATCTACCATTAAAAAAGTAGCTAAAGGAAGTTCCCTACACAGAAAGGAAATGAACCTTGGTTCACCAAGAAGGAAGAAATAATGCAATAATAAAAGTATGGATAAATACAATAGGCTTTCCATCTCTTGGATTTTTAAAGGTATATTTTATGGTTGAAGCAAAGATTATAGTAACAGAGTCTGATGTTACTATAATCACATTGTCTGGTGTGGTTCTAAATGTGTATAGAGGAGATATTTAACACAATTATAAATAAGAGAGGGTAAAAGGATGTAAAGAGAGTTAAGGCTTTTATATATCTTGAACTGGTAATAAGATGACACTCATAGAATGTGATAAGTTGTGGTACAATGTAATACCTAAAAAAACTGTAAAAATTATGCAGAGGTACACTTAAAAACACTACTGACACATCAAAATGGAAGCACTATAATAATTCAGGTAACAGGAAGGCAGAAAAAAGGAAACAGAAAAAATTATATGGTATACTGAAGCCCTAACATATCAATAATTATATTAAATAGAAATGGTCTAAATACTTCCATTCAAATATAGAGATTGACAGAGTGGGTTAAAAACATGACCAACTATATGTTATCTGCAATACACTCACTTCAAATATAACAGCATAGACAATTTGAGAGTAAAAAGACAGAAAAAAAAACTAATAAAAGAATTAATTGAGAGTGATGTCAACAAGGTGACAGAATAGGAAGCCCTAGACTTTGTTCTCCACAGGCACACTTACTTTACAACAACATGTGGTCCAAAAAGCCATTAGGACAACTTCAGAAACCATTTAGGAAGTCACAGTACCCCAGACAAGCTCAAAGCCAAGAATGGTCACATTGAAATGGGTAAGAAAAGCAGGGCGTTTCAGCCACATCAGTCCTTTTTCCAAGCTGGCAGAGCTCACAATTAGGAGGAAAAGTGCAACTCATGGCTTCACCTTTTTGAGGGAAAGAAAAGAGCGGAAGATATACACAATGTTCTGGATATATGTTATAGCGGCTGCTCAAGGGACTAGTTTCTGTGTCATCTGATAGAGATCTGGCATACTTTGGATTCCTGGGTGCCACTGAGAGCAAAATATATTTCAGTGGCTTGTAGCATCAGAGAACCTGCAGTATTTCAGACAGATACTAGAGCAGCAAGATACTACAAGTTCCTGAAAGAAACTGGAAAACTTCACTAGTTAGGAATTACATGCACAAGCCCAGAGAAGACAAATTCCCATAAAAGGTTTGAGAGTCTCTTAGAATCTCTACCTGGGCTGATTTATGAAAAATGTTCCCTGTACAAAGTCAGTCCATAATGATATGACTAATTTTTCACATTAAAGTCAACAAAAATAAAGCATACAAAGAGACAGGGAAACATGGCCCAATCAAAGAGACACACACACAAAAAAGTCCAGTAAATGATTTTAACCCTTTTCCTACTTGCCCCAAGAATACTCACTGGCAGCAGTTGCAGCTATAACATTTATGCCAAGATAACTTTGCCTCAAAATATCTCACTTTTATTATTATTGTTGTATCACTCTAGTATATTGACTTTGGAAATAAAAGACATCATTCTATTTATAGCATTCTGGTTTTAGTAGTGGTATTTCCATTTACAAAATATAGTAATTCTCCATCACTGAAAATGTCTTATCCTAGGAAACATAGCATTCCTACGTGTGAAGTTAACATCATTCTTGTACAGTTGTTGGCTGAGGATTCATTTGGTGAATTTATTTTTTCCGAAATAGACTATTCTGATGTTAGTTCTGTTCAGAAATAACTCCAGGAACAGTTTTCATATTTTATTTTCACATTGAAAACCAGTCAGATTTTCTTCAGCCTCAAAAAGTGTGTTTATGTAAAATTAAAGGAGCACTGGAAGCGAACTGTACTTTTTATTCTAAATGGGAAAAGGGTTAAAGAAACAGAAATCTGTGTATTACCTGACAAAGAGTTCAAAATAATCATCTTAAAGAAACTCAATATATTAGAGAATACAAATAGAAAACTAAACAAAATTAGGGAAATGATGCATGAACAAAATGAGAATATCAACAGAGTTTGAAATTATTAAAAAGAAACAATTCTAGATCTGAAGTATATGATAATTGATTTGAAAAATTCATTACAGAGTGTCAACAACAGACTTGGCCAAGCAGAAGAAAGAATCAGTGAACTTGAAAATAGGTCACTTGAAATTATTGAGTCAGAGGAACAAAAAGAAGAGGGCCTAAGAGCCTTACAAACACATTCAAGTGGACTGATGTATACATTATGGGAATTTAAGAAGGGGCGGGGAGAGAGAGAGACAGAGAGAGAGAGAATGGAGTAGAGAGAATGGAGCAGAGAGCTTACTTGAAGAAATAATGGTCAAAAATTTCCCAAGTTGGAGGAAAGAAATGGAAATTCAAATTCAAGAAGCTTAAACAAGTCCAATAATATGAACCCAAAGAAGCTCATAAAGAGACAATCAAACTGTCGAAAATCAAAGACAAAAAGAAAATCTCGAAAGCATCAAGAAGAAAAGTTCTTATCACATGCAAGGAAATCCCCATGAGATTGTCAGCAGGTTTTTTAGCAGAAGCATGGCAGACTAGAAGGGAGTGGGATAATATACTCAAAGTGCTGAAAGAAAAAAACCCCACCAACTTAGAATGCTATATTTGGCATAACCAACTTCAAAAATGAAGGAGCAATAAGACCTCCCTATATAAACAAAAACTGAAGGAATTCATCACAACTAGACATGTCTTACATGAATTGCTGAGAGTTCCTTCAGTTGAAACAAACACACTAGACAACACCACCGAAGCATACAAAAACTTAAAAGCTCTCTGGTAAAGTTGAATTTATAGACAAATATAGAATATTGTAAGATTTTAAAGATGGTGGATAAATCACTTTGATTTCTGGCATATAATTTAAACAATAACAACATAAAAATTACTATAATACTATGATAATAGATGCAAAATATAAAAATATGTAATTTGTGACATCAATAACATGAAGAGATAGTGAATGTAAAGGAGTAGATTTTTTGTATGTAGTTAAAGTTGTTATAGTTTAAAATAGATTGGTATAACTAGAAGATATTTTATGTAATCCTGGTGGTAAACACAAAGAAAATGCCTATAGAAGGTGCACAAAAGAAAATGAAAAAGGAATAGAAGTATGTCACTAAAAAAAAAAAACAAAACCCAAAGGAAGCCAGCAAGAGAAGAAAAGAAAGTCAAAATAACCACATAACATATAGAAAATAATAAAATGGCATTAGTAAATTATTCTGTACCAATAATTATGTTAAATGTAAATTGATTAAACTCCCTAATCAAAAGACATAGAATGGCTTGATTGAAAAAAGTAGAACTATATGCTGCCTCCAAGAAACTCACTTTAGATTTAAGGACACACATAGGTTGAAAGTGAAAGGATAGAAAAAGATGTACCATGCAAATTGTAACCAAAAGAAAACGAGATGAATACATTTATATTGGACTTTAAGTCAATAACTCACAAGGGACAAAGAAAGACATTACCTAATAATAAAAGAGTCAATCGAACAGAAAGATATAAAAAGTACAAATATGTATGAACATAACAACAGAGCATCAAAATATATGAAGCAAACATTGACAAAATTGAAGAAACAAACAGAATAACACAATAATAGTAATATATTTCAATATCACATTTTCATTAATGAACAGATCAACTAGACAAAAGATCAAGAAGGAAACAGGGTATTTGAAAAACACTATAGAACAATTGGGCCTAACAGACATACAAAACACTACACCTAGCAATAGGAGAAAAATATTCTCCTTAAGCACACATGGACCTTGTTCTAGGATAAGTAATATGTTAGGCCAGGGGTCCACAACCCCTGGGCTGCAGACCAGTACCAGTCCATGGCCTGTTAGGAACCAGGCCACACAGCAGGAGGTAAGTGGCAGGCAAGTGAGCATTACCACCTGAGCTCTGCCTCCTGTTAGATCAGGGACAGCATTGGATTCTCATAGGAGTACGAACCCTATTGTGAACTGCACATGCAAGAGATCTAGGTTGCACGCTTCTTATGAGAATCTAACTAATGCCTGATGATCTGAGGTGGAACAGTTTCATCCCGAATCCATCTCTCACCACCCGCATCTGTGGAAAAGTTGTTTTCCACGAAACTAGTCCCTGGTGCCAAAAAGGTTGGGGAGTGCTCCGTTAGACCACACATCTGTAGATGCAAGTTATTAGTAATGTTAGTTCTTTGGTTGAGTGGTTTCAATACGATTATATTCTGTATATTAAATCTATGTTACATACATTGTTATTTTCATATCAAGTATTACATGATGAAAAATAAAATAGAATTAAATTTTGTTAGGGTATATAGAGTCTCAGATCAACATCCTGCAGATTTTTCAGCAATAAAATTTAAAAATATCTATAAGTTTATAATTAGAGTAAACATACAAAGTCATTCATAGCATCTTTATTTGTAACAGCCAAAAACTGAAAACAACCCAAATGTTCATCATTTGGTGAAGGGGTAAGTAGAGCATATCCATACAATGGAATACTATTTAGCAACAAAAAGGAACAAATTATTAATACATGTAAGAAAGATTATCCTCAAAAACATTATGCTAAGTGCATAATGCAGACACAAAATGCAGTAGATATTATGTGGGTTCCACTTATATAAAAATTCTAAGAAAAAAAGAATCTATATAAGCAGAAAGTAGATTATTGGGGATCTACTAGGGATGAGAAAGAGGGTTGCATATTGCCATGAGGTAACTTTTTGGGGTAATGGAAATGTTCTAAAACTGGATGATGGTGTCAATGTGACAACTGTGTAAATTTACTAAAAATTATCAAACTGTACACTCCCAGTGGGTGAATTTTATAGTTATGTAAGTTACATCTGAATAAAGCTGTTAAAGTAGAGTAAGCCACTCAGTGACTAACCCCCTCTCAAAATAAAAAATCAGTTGGCTATATACATATGGTTCTATTTCTGGACTCTCTAATATGTTTCACTGATATATGTGTCTGTTTTTCACCACTAGCACAAAAACTTTATTGGAGCTTTAGGGTGAGACTTAAACCTTATGTAGTTTGAGTTCTCCAACTTTGTTTTTATTTTTCAAAATTGCTTTGGCTAATCTAGTTTCTTTTCTTTTGAAAAAATAATTTCAGCTTTTATTTTAGATTCAGGGGTACATGTGTAGGATTGTTACATGGGTATATTAGACACAGGTAGCGAGCATAATACCCAATAGGTAGTTTTCAATCCAAATCCCTCTCCTTCCCTTCCCTCCCCACTCTAGTAGACTGCAGCGTCTATTGTTTCTGTGTTTATGTCCATGTGTACTTAATGTTTAGCTCCCAGTTATATGTGAGAACATGTGGTATTTAGTTTTCTGTTCCTGTGCTGGCTTACTTAGGATTATAGCCTCCAGCTCCATCCATGTTGCTGTAAAGGACATGATTTCACTCTTTTTTATGGCTGTGTAATATTCCATGGTATATATGTACTATATTTTCTTTATCCAATCCACTGTTGTTGGGTACCTAGGTTGATTCCACGTGCCATTGTAAATAGCATGGCAATGAACATATGAGTGCATGTGCCTTTTAGGTATAATGATTTATATTGCTTTGGTTATATACCCAGTAATGGGATTGCTAGGTCAAATGGTAGCTCTGAGTTCTTTGAGAAATCTCCCAACCGCTTTCTACTTTCAGTAGTGGCTTAACTAATTTACATTCCTACCAACAATGTTTAAGCATTCTCTTTTCTCTGCCATCTGGCAAGCATCTGTTACTATTTGACTTTTTAATAATAGCCATTCTGACTGTTGTACGATGGTATCCTACTGTGTTTTGATTTTCTTTTTTTTTCTTCTTTTTTTTTTTTTTTGAGACAGACTCTTGCTCTGTTGGCCTGGCTGGAGTGCAGTGGCACAGTCTCGGCTCACTGCAATCTCTGTCTCCTGAGCTCAAGCAATTCTCCTGCTTCAGCCTCCCCAGTAGCTGGGATTATAGGCATGTGCCACCATGCCTGGCTAATTTTTGTACTTTTAGTAGAGACAGGGTTTCGCCATTTTGGCCAGGCTGGTCTAGAACTCCTGACCTCAGGTAATCTGCTGGCCTCGGCCTCCCAAAGTGTTGGGATTACAGGCATGAGCCACCGTGCCTGGCCATGTTTTGATTTTCATTTCTCTGATGATTAGTGATGATGGCATTTTTTCATGTTTGTTGGCTGCTTGTATGTCTTCTTTTGAGAAGCATCTGTTCATGTCTTTTGCCCACTTTTTAATGGGATTATCTGGTTTTCGCTTTTTGGTTTGTTCAAGTTCCTCATGGATTCTGGGTATTAGACATACTTTGTCAGATGCATACTTTGTAAATATTTTCTCCTATCGTGTAGGTTGTCTGTTTAGTCTGTTGATAGTTTCTTTTGCTGTGCAGAAGCTCTTGAGTTTAATTAGTTCTTACATGTCAATTTTTGGTTTTGTCACAATCATTTTTGGGGGCTTGGCCATAAATTCTTTGCCAAGGCTGATATCAAGAAGAGTATTTCTTAGGTTTTCTTCTAGGATTTTAGTAGTTTGAGGTATTACATTTAAATCTTTAATCCATTTTGAGTTAATTTTTGTATATGGTGAAAGGTAAGGGTCTAGTTTTCACTCTTTTGCATATGGCTAGCCAGTTATCCCAGCACCCCTTTATTGAATAAGGAGTTCTTTCCCCATTGTTTGTTTTTGTCAGCCTTGTCAAAGGTCACATGGTTGTAGGTGTGAGGCTTTCTCAGTTTTGTCTTCTGTTCCATTGGTCTATGTGTCTGTTTTTGTACCAGTACCATGCTGTTTTGGTTACTGTAGCCTTATAGTATAGTTTGAAGTTGAGTAGTGTGATGCCTCCTGCTTTGTTCTTTTTGTTTAGCTATACAGGTTCTTTTTTGGTTTCATATGAAATTTTGAATAGTTTTTTTTTCTACTTCTGTGAGGAATGATGTTTGTAGTTTGATAGGAATAGTGATGAATCTGCACATTGCTTTGGGCAGTATGACCATCAGTTTGTTTATTTCTACAAAAAATTGTTTTACCATATTTTAATTGTGATTACATTGAATTTATATGCCATTTAGGGGAACAAACATCTAATAAGTCATACAATTATCAATAATATATATCTCCTTTTATTAATGCCTTATTTTTTGGTCAACATCTTACAATTTTCAGCATACAGATCTGGCACAAATTGTGTTAGATTTTATCTATTTCTTGGTTTTGGCACTGTTGTAAGTGGTACTATTTTGTTATTTCCAAATGTCTATTGCTATTCAATGGAAATGCAATTGATTTTTGTATATTGATATTGTGTGTTATAATTTTGATAATCATTTATGAGTTCCAGTATCCTTTTTATAGAATCTCTGAGATTTTCTACATAGCCATATAATCTGCAAATACAAACAATTTTATTTCTTCCCTTTTAGTCTGTATGCCTTTTATTTCTTTTTCTTCCCTATTTCAGTGCTTAACACCTCCAATAAGATGTTGAATAAGAATGGTGAGAGTGAACATTTTTTTGGCTTTGCTCCTGATCTTAGGGGAAAACATGCAATCTTTCATTATTATGTATGTTAGGAGATATTTGTAGGTTGTTCCTACACACCCTTTATCTGGTTATAGAAATTTCCTGTGTTCCTAGTTTATTGAAAGTTTTTTTTAGGAATGGATGATAAATCATGTCAAATGCTTTTTCTGCATTTATTGAGATGACTATATGGATTTTCTTTTGTAATCTGTCAATATGGTGAATTTTAATATGGTAGTTGATTTTTTAAGTGTTTCTCTTACATTCCTAAGAAAACCCACTTAGTCATTATGTACTATCCTTTCTATATATTACTTCATTTGCATTGCCAATATTTTGTTGACAATTTTTATGCCTATTCTCATGAGGAATATCGGTTTGTAATTTTCTCTTCTTGTAATGTTTTTATGTGGTTTTGGTGTCAGGGTAATGCTGAGTTCATCAGAAGTGTTGGGAAGTATTTTATCTTCTATTTTCTCGATGAGTTTTTATAGAATTGACATTTGATTATTACCAAATAATGATGCAACTCTAGATATATTTGGTGATTTGCTTTTATATTTTGAAACTTAACTGAATTTTACTATGATATTCAATTCATATTTATATTAATATCAAAATTATCTATCCTTTTACATGAAAATATGTTGTTCACTTTCCACAGGCCATTTTTCATTGTTCTCCATTACACATATAACCTTTTTACAGTAAAGTCTAAGAAATTATTGTTCTTTTTCTAATCTTTAGATTTTAGTATATTGTTTAAGAAATGAGCCATTGTTTTAAGCTTAGAAATGGTTTAGCATACATTAGTTTTCATTAAAGTGGTATTTTTGAATCAAAACTGTATCAACAGTAACTCAAGTTTCTGTACATTTGGAGTGATTATGATTTTTATTTAGTATACTTTAATTAATGCTAATTTATTTCTCATCTAGTCATGCAGATGGATCAATAAAATTTTGGGATGCTTCTGCAAGTAAGTTTCAAGTTTCTGTACAACAGAAACCAATTGGTTAATATTTACTTATAGCCAGCTACCACTTTTTAGTTTGGGCAATTAAAATTTCAGATATATTTTTAGCATGCATATGTGGCTGTGTTACAAAAATCTATTACCTAAACTGTTAGATCAGTTGAAAGTATTATCTCTGCTTTACTTCTCTTCTATAATATAAGGTAAACAAGACTAAGTCACTCTTTGTCAGCAACCCATTATTATCTACAAGAGGCATGTTACATCAGAAAAAGTACCAAACTCTGTTAAATTAACTCTGTTCAAGGAATTTCCTTCACCCTCTACCTCTGTGGTCTTCGCCAAGTGCTTATATCCCTCTAGTCTTCACTTTTTTTCCCCACTCATCTACCACATCCTGCAAAGATCAAATGATTTGATAACTATAAGAACTCTTTTTAAATTCTTGAGAATTATGTAACTTACAGAATAAATAAGGTACTCTGCTCAATGTTGAAGGAATGCAAAGATACTTAAGACTTCATTATACTCATATATACCCTTCAGAAAAATTGTAGTCATTAGAAAAGATAAAGAAATGCACATATATAACTATAGGGAAAACAATATAAGAACTCTCAATGCAGTACCCCAGATCTGTTTGCTATCAGAAATGGGAGAGTCTTATTGAGACCTGGTAGATCCAGGAAAGGTATTTTAATGGAGTTAACATTTAGTGTGAGTTTTGGAAGTTAGTTAACTTTTGACAGGAATAGGAGTGAAGAACAAGTTAACAGTGACTCTAAGTTTCTGAAGCTGAGTAACCAGGAAGATGTAGGTAACTCTTTTGGAAATAAGGAATAAAGAGAGCTTTGAATTTTTTAGTAAAACCATAAAATTCAAGTAAAAATATCCAGCAGGTAAGGAGAACAGTCAGAAATGGAAACCAATGAAGAAGCAGCATAAAAGTGATGTTTGAAGCTGTAGAAATGAATAGCTTCTGAGGAAGACTGCAATAAACACACAAGCAGAGGAAGAAGGTTGAATATTGATGATACTCTTAGCCCACAAGGTAGAGTCCCTTGAGCAAGCAAACTAACTATCAGCAAGAGAAAAGGATTAAAAGATCTAAACCCACACATTCTGAAGTCCCCTTCTGACTTCACATAATAAAAAGCAACTGCCTAAAGAGAAACTCCAAAGGACAACAGACTTTCTGTTGATGAATCTTCTCATGCAAACCTGAGTTTGTTCCTGGAACAAAATTCATCGCATAGTGATGCCATTGCTCCTTTCCCACCACCTCAAAGTCACTTTTTGGCTTTTAAAATGTGGAGGGCCAGGCGCAGTTGTTCACATCTATAATCCTAGCACTTTGGGAGGCCTAAGCAGGCAGATTGCCTGAGCTCAGGAGTTCAAAACCAGCCTGGGCAACACGGTGAAACCCTGTCTCTACTAAAAAATATATATATATAAATTAGCTGGGTGTGGCAGCATGCGCCTGTGGTCCCAGCTACTCGGGAGGCTGAGGCAGGAGAATTGCTGGAATCTGGGAGGCAGAGGTTGCAGTGAGCCGAGATCACACCACTGCGCTCCAGCCTGGGTGACAGAGCAAGACTCCATCTCCAAAAAGAAAAATAACAAATAAATAAATAAATAAATAAAATAAAATTTAGAGGACACTTTAACACTTTAATTATTAGAGTGAATAACACCCTTAAGTATGCATAATAATATTTTGAGAAGTTAATTTTTAAATAAATATTTTATCACATTTAGAATATAAATTGCAAATGATTGCAGCATGTTTAATATTTTCACTGTAATCAAGGTCATATCTCCAACTTAATGGATGTCTTAAAAAAATTACTTAGTTTGCTAACTTTGTGAAACACTGTCTAATACAGAAAGCAAAATGAATTTGAATAACTGAGTTTATATTATTATGTATCTTAGTTTTCTATTGCTGAGTAATAAATTACCACAATTTAACAACTTAAAACAATACCCATTTATCATCTCACTGTTTCTGTGTGTTAGGAATTTGATTATACCTTCGCTGGGTCCTTTGCTCAGGGTGTCACAAGACTGTAATCAAGGTGTTGGCTGGGGCTGAGGTTTCATGAGACTGAAGGTTCTCTTCCAAGCTTATGTAATCGTTGGCAGACTTCATTTTCTTGCATATTCAGAGCTCATGGTAGCTTGCTGCTTCAAAGCTAGCAAGAGTGTCTCTTTACCTTCAGGGAGGGCCTCAGTCCCTCTTTTAAGGGGACCATCTGATTAGGTTTTGGCTGTTAAGAAAAAGCTCTTTGTTGATTAACTCAAAGTCAACTAATTAGGGACCTTAATGATGTCTGCAATATCATTTTACTGTTGTCATGTAACATAAATAATCATAGGAATGATACCCTATCTGACCTCAGAAGCCAGGCTATAGCACGCAATACAATCCTTTGTCTATTTTTTAAAAAATCTATTTTAGCTTGACATAATTTCAAGCTTACAAAAAAATTGCCAAAAAAAAAAAAAAAGTACTATGAAATGGTTTATACCTCTCAACCAGATTCTCCAAATATTCCTTTCCTCTCCCTGGCTCTCTCTCTTACTCTTTATCTCTTCCTTCCACACATTTTTCTCTCACACACATACATATATACATATAGCTTTTTTTCTTACGCATTTGAGAGTAAGTTGGAGACACATTACATACCCCTAAATACTTCAGCGTGTATTGCCTACAAACATTCACTTACATAACCAGACTTCAGTCATCAAAACCAGTAGATTAACACTGACACAACACTATTATCTAATCTCCGGATTTTATTCAGCTTTTGCAAATTTATATATATACATATATATGTGTATATATATGTATATATACACATAAATATATATACTTTTTTTTTTTTGACGGAGTCTCGCTCTGTCTGCCCAAGCTGGAGTGCAGTGGCGCAGTCTCGGCTCACTGCAAGCTCCGCCCCCTGGGTTCACGCCATTCTCCTGCCTCAGCCCCAGTAGAGTAGCTGGGACCACAGGCGCCCGCCACCACGCCCCGCTAATTTTTTTTTTTTTTTTTTTTTTGTATTTTTAGTAGAGACGGGGTTTCACCACGTTAGCCAGGATAGTCTCGATCTCCTGACCTGGTGATCCGCCCACCTCGGCCTCCCAAAGTGCTGGGATTGCAGGCGTGAGCCACTGCGCCCGGCCGCAAATTAATATTCTTTACGACAAAAAAATCCAGGATTATTTTTGCATTTAGTCATTGTATCTTCTGAGTTTTAAAAAATCTGGAAAAGTTCCTGAGTCTTCATTTCATGACACTGACATTTTTGAGGAGTTCAGGCCGGTTATTTTATAGAATCTCCTTCAGTCTGGTTTTGACTAATGTTTCTCATTATTAGATTCAGGTGATGCACTTTTCACAGGACTCGTATTTAAAACTTTACTCAAGGATCCTTTGTAGAATCATAGTTCTTTTATAGAGTTATTATCATCATGGTCTCCAGTGGAAAAATATTCCCCCAAATATTCTTAAAAACAGTTCACGAACACAATGTATGAGATTATATCTGACCCTTTCTTGACACAGAGCCACTCAGAAAAGATCCCTTCTCAAATAGTTACAGATTCTTGGACTCCCAATATTGCTAACTGGTAAATTACAATGTTTCTTATCTGAAGGAGTGTCTAAAAATTTGTTGAGAGTAGTAAACCCTCTAGGAATACCATCAACCTCTCACCTAACAATCAAAGGGGAAAACTGAGATAAAGAATAGAGGAGTCTCCGCTAGGGAAGAATTATTTTCAGTATTCCCATTTTAGACTTTCTGTGCCCCAATATTTTTATCAATAAATAATGATAAAAATACTTCCTTCATGAGACTTTTCTGAGAATGACACAAGAGAGCAACTATATATTCCTTGGTATGTAGTATATATTCAAGGAATGTTTATTTTTTCCCTGTAGTCTCCCTCTAGCTGCTGTACTGATATGAAAGCGTGGCATTGAATGCTTTACTGGTTAAAATGTAATTCACTTTGTCTACTTAGGTTTACTTTTGTTGTTTAACAAATATATTGGAAAAGCTTTAATAACATCTAAGAATTAAGTTTAAATTAGAAGATAACTGTGCTTCGATGTCTTATAGTAACTCTGCAGATGCTGTACAAACTAAAAACTTCAAAAGTGTTTGAAAAACAGAAGGTAGGAGAAGGAAAACAAACATGTGAAATTGTAGAGGAAGACCCATTTGCCATTCAGATGATTTACTGGTGTCCAGAGAGCAGAATATTCTGTGTATCAGGAGTCTCTGCATATGTCATAATTTATAAATTCAGCAGACATGAAATTACAACAGAAATAGTGGTAAGTTATTTAAAATTTAACTTTCACTTTTACAGTTATTAAAAGAAAGCTATTATCATAGATTTGACTACTACTTGGTATGGTTTCCATGAAGTGTGCAGTATGTGGCTAGTAATACAATTCACAGAATTTTAAATTATTATTGTTACTTACTATAACATATTAATAAATGGTTTGGCCTAAAAGGCCAAAACAATTCTCTATCAAAACTTGGTATTTTTTTCAATGTCAAAACAAGCTTAGTATTTTAAGTTAATCTTGTTACAAATTAAACATGTTACAGTTTTCTCACTTTTCTCTTTGATGTTACGTGAGTTGCATCTACCTGGCCGAAATAAGTCAACTCTACAACATGATGTTTTGAACTATGTATATATTGTGGAATATACACCTATATATTCTTCTATATATACTAATAAAATGTATAGGTTTTATACATATAGTTATTGATTTATTTTTGTATAAAAATCAAATTAATGCAGGCTTTGTTCTATACTTTTATTAATTTTTAAGTTTATCTGATTTGTATTTTCTCATCAACTGTTTGACATAAATGATTATTTCTCAGCTACAATAAGGTTATTTTTAATGATTTTCTATGTAGCAACATTTTTATGGGGCAGATCTAATTATGGGGCAACCTCACCTAATCTTAATTTTTAAATCAACGAAATACTCTGCTTATTCAAAAGAATAATGATTTTATGGGATAAATTAATTCTAAATGAAGCCACCTATAAACAACTGTCCTTCTCTACCTTGCCCCTTTTACCAGAATATAAAGATTATTTACTATAGGCCTGGGTATAAGTGTTTTTACCTCAACAGCTAAAATTAATATCACCCTTTTATTGTATAGTAGCTGAAAGCTAAGGCTTTGGAGTCAGATAAACCTAGGTTTTAATTCTGGCTTTCCCATTAAATATCTGTGTGACTCTGAACAAGCCATAAGTCAGTAGTAGAATGTAGCTATGATTCAGTTTCATCACATGTACAATTCCCTGTGTAAATAAAATGGGAAAATGGAAAATAAAAATAAACTTGGAATATAAATACCAATTTCATAGTGTTCTTGTGATGATTATATAAAGACATTATAATAGTGTCCTTACTGTAGTAAGCACTCAATAATTGGTAACTGTATTGTCACCACCAGAGGTTTTTCTGTAGTTTTAAAATAATTATGACAATAATTTTGGTGATATTCCCATAATGACATTTTTGTAAGTAATTGTTTTCAATCTTAAAAATGCTCATTTTTACATTATAAGGCAAATATGTGTTATAAAATCAGTTCTAATTAAATCATTTAATGCATTTTATGCATTCATAAAGCATTTAGTTTTAAAACTTTTTTAGTTTAATAAAGGTTTTTAGGTCACCTTTTTATTCCTATGTAAATTATTATATGTTTTTTATCAAGTAATTCTGATCTGCTAATTAGATTAAACAAAAGCCAAGGTAATGAAATAAACAACCAAAAATATGGAATTTCGTTTGGAAAATTTTTAGTGAATTAATGCAAAGTTAAAATGCAATGAAAGTTTTTTATACTAAAAGGCTTTAAACAAGTAATTTTTTCATACACACACAAACATACACACTACACACACATATACACGTTTGTGTGTGTATATGAAAAAAGTTTAATTTCTTTCATTGGAATAACCATAATCAACTTCTCCTTTTATTTTATCATATATCAAATTGTAATATATAAATTGTAATTTATACTATATCTTAAAGTATATTTATTATATAAAAACTTTATCTTCACTGAGATATTTTTCTTTTAATTCTGAAGTTTAAAAATTTACATTTTTTGTGATTGCCATTGAATATTCCATATAATTAACTATTTGATTTAGTATGAGATACTTCTCAACTTTCCTGTAAATAGTATTGAACTTATTAATTTGAAAAAAACTGTGTGAATGATTCCTAAAAAGTTATCAGGTATTTTAATGTGATTATTTATTATGACTTAGATTAAATTAAAACGATGATTATTAGTGTGACTTAAATTAAATTTAAACTTGATTTTTTTAAGTCATTAGAGGTACGACTTCAGTATGATGTTGAAGATATTATTACCCCTGAACCAGAAACAAGTCCTCCGTTTCCAGATCTCTCAGCCCAGCTTCCTTCTTCAAGGAGTCTTTCTGGGAGCACTAACACTGTTGCTAGTGAAGGAGTAACAAAGGACAGTATTCCATGCCTCAAGTAAGAGTTTCTACCAAATTTTCAAACAATTTTAGATATTAATCATATGTCTTTGAAACTGTGACAAATGAAATTAATTTTCTCTTATTATCAAGCTATTGTCAGGTGATCTACAATTCTTCAGGGGTTACTCTGGTCTTTTCTTTGAACATCTGTGAAGAGGGCATAATATTTTCACCCTTCATTCACTTATTTATATATTTCCTTCCCAGAAGGACTCTAAAGAAAACATGGCTTTCACAGAATAGGAAGTTTGGCAGGGCAGAAACTTGGTGACATGCATGATATTTCCAATTGAAAAAGTATGTTTATGGGGTGTGATGGCTCACGCCTGTATTCCCAACACTTTGGGAGGCTGAGGTGGGAGGAATGCTTGAGACTAGGAGTTTGAGACCAGCCTGGGCAACATAGCAAGACCTTGTATCTACAAAAAATTTAAAAATTAACTGGGTGTGATGGTACACACCTGTAGCTCCAGCTACTAGGGAGGCTGAGGCGGGACAATCACTTTAGCTCAGGAGTTTAAGGTTGCAGTGAGCTATGGTCTTGCCACTGCACTCCAGCCTGGGTGACAGTAAGACCCTGTCTCCAAAAAAATAATAATGATAATTTTTTAAAGAAGTATGTTTATGTAATTTCTTTAGCTTTCTTGGAATCAAAAAGAAAACCAAGTTTACTATCTACTACAAGAGTTCTATATTAGAAAAAAGGATTTCTCTCATGATTGCTAGTATATTTCATAATCTTTCTTTTTTAAAACTATTTATGAATAAGCTAAACAAAGATTTGCATCATGTTCAATAAAACCTAAAGTTAACAAAGCCCATAGTAATATTTTATGATTTTAGTAATAGAGTATAAATTACTACTTACTGCTTCTATACCATCAAATCAAATATTTCTAGTGTTAGCTGGCTGGAGAATTAAACCTAAGCAGGGAATTTCTTTGAGCTGCATATCTACATTTGCCACTCAAAAAACTTTAGACAGCTAGTTTTCTCATTTCTTACAAATATGCTTATGGAAAATTTAGAGATAAGATTTTAGGAGCAAAATTCGTGCAATTAGCAGATGCTATACTTTTGTAATCATTGATTGTCCTCTCAAAATTTTCTTTTGAAGTACATAAAAAGAAGGAAATATGAGCAAATATTACTGGGAGGAAAATCTACAAAGAGGAAACATCATCATAAAATTTTAGCTAGTGGATATATTTTTTGAAAGTAGCATCAACAGTATTTGATAATTGGTTTGGTGGGAAGTATGAGAGAAAGATATTAGTCAGCTTTAAAGGAAAATAGGAATTCAGATGCTAGATATGTTGAACTCTTACACTGGAGGGTAGGTTAATGGTCATTTGTTTTATTGTTATGCTTTATAACTGATATATATGTAACATATATTACATTAGAAAAATAATTACATAATAAAAATAACTAAAAATAATATTCTCAAAAGAAAAAATTGAAATGATAAAGCGCCAGTTGAAGTTGTGGACCTAACTGGCTGAAAAGCCACATAAAGAAATAACTAAGTAATCATAAGGGACTCAGCGTATTTTGAGAAAGCTAGAAGGCACCATCCATCTGCATGCTGCCTGCAATGCCTGGTGTTGTATATTTCTGTAGCATGATTCTATGTAAATTCTCAAGATAAGTTTGACCATGTTTATTTAAGCTGTATATAATAGGATTGTTTTTGTTCTTAAAGTGTGAAGACACGGCCAGTGCGAATGCCTCCAGGATATCAAGCAGAACTTGTTATTCAATTGGTGTGGGTAGATGGTGAACCTCCACAACAGATTACTAGTCTTGCTGTAAGCTCAGCATATGGAATGTAAGTAATTAAACTTTTTTATGATATGTATTATTTAGCTAATATGTTTGATTTTTTAGATGTTCCTTGCTTAAGTCCTAAAAATGAAAAGAAGCCCTTACCTGGATTTTTATTAGATTAAACAATATATAAGAAAAATAATTTAAATTTACATTATGGTTTTTTGTTCTTTCTTGAAGTCAAACCTGTGATAGTGTTCCCAATTTTGATGTTAGTAGGAGATTGCTAGGATTTTATTACACTTAAACTGTGTTGTTTGTTTTTATATTGTCTTTTTTTCTCTTTATATTTCATTTTGGATACTTTCTTTTGACTTATCCTTTAGAGTTCACTAACTCCCTCTTCAACTGTGTCTGATCTGATGGTAGATCCACCTATGGAGTTCAGTTTCAGCTATTTTATTTTTCAGTTCTAGACCTTACATTTGATTATTTTAAAACATCCTGTTCTCTTCCTAAATTATCACTGTATTCTTTATTTCTTTGAACATATTGAATGTATGACTTTAAAATGTGTTACTTTAAATATGTGTTTGATACTTCCATATTTGGTATCTAGTCTATTACATTTCTTAGTTTTGGGTCACATTATATTATGTTCATGTATGCCAGTTTGTATGGTTTTTTTATTAGTTGTTCCTGGTTTTTTTTTTAATTGAGAAATGAACATTATAATTTGAGGTTCTAGATGATACTTTCCTCCAGAAAGTATCTACATTTCCTCTGGCAGTCTAGGTTAAAAAACTATTGAAGGGTCAGAACAACATAATTCAAGCAGACATCAGGTCTTTGAAAGTTGAATTTTATTCCCATTAAAGCCTAATTTAATTTCAGTTAATCCTTATTTCTAGGTTGTAGCCCTCCACAGAGGTTGTGTCAAACTATACTCCCACCACCAATGTTTAGAATGTCTACTTTCCTACAACCTTTCTAACTACAATGTATAATCAAACTTTCCATCCTGGTCAGTTTGTTAAGTAAAGAGTAGTATGTTATTATAATATCAGTAAAATTTTCGTATATCTTAAGTGAAATTGAACATCTTTTCCTGTTTTGTGACATTCTGTTTCTATTCTTTGTCCATTTGTCTGTAAAGTTGTTGGCCTTCATAGAGATTTGTGAAAACTGTTTGCATATTAGGGAAGTTAGCTTTCTCTATAGTGTAATTTGCAATGATCTTCCCTGCTTTTGTTTGCTTTATGACTTTGTTTAAGATGGTTTTTACTTTAAAGAATTTTTTGCAATTCTATTTTTTGTTATCTTTTATGGCTCTGAATTTGTGTCTTATTTAAAAAGTCCTTCCTCACTTCAAGATAATAATAAAAATTAATAAAAACAAAAAAATTATGTTCTCTCTAATATGCTTTTTTTCTTTTATATGTTTAAATCTTTGATCTGTCTGGAATTTTTTTAAGTATAAGATATGAAGTAAGTATTAAACTATATTTTTTCCTGATGGCTAAGAATTGTGCCAATACTGTTTCCTGAATACTTCATCTTTCTATGCTTATTTGGAATCAACTTTTATCAAATAATACATTACCTTATATATTTCACTTTTATTTCTGTACTTCCTAAGCTGAGTCTTATAAGCTCCAAGAGAATGCCTTGAAACCATCAGTAAGGAGTCCATGGAAAAAAGTCTTATCTTTGAGTACCTGGAATTTTCTTCAGGGGGATGTGGAGGATATATGTGAACATAGAGTATTGGGTGCTTGCTTCTTTACTAGAATATTATTTGATGGGAAAGCTGGCAACCACAGTTGATGGATGATGGGAGAGAAGGAATGGACTGTGGGATAGCCTACTGTTTCATTATTTGATACGGTAAGAATATATGATTATTCTCTAGCCCAAGTAATTACTGTGAAAGATAGTTGAGCTCAAGCCATCTTCTGAGTTCACTTCTCTAGAGTTTGGCCTGTAAAGACAAGGGGACTTCAGAATTCAGAGACTATAAAGATGTGTCACCTGGTTCAGAAGCTGAAGTTTGTTAGAATAGATCAGATAAAAAACACATTTACCTTATAAGGGAACTGTGGAGGTGAAAGTTATTACAGAGCTTCTGAATAACTGACACTTGTATGAAAATGACAGCTTGGACATCTATCTCATAGAGAGCCTCCACTGCAAAAATCCTAGTTCATGTGGCTACTAGAGTAAATTCCACCAAGTTTTAAAGAAATAAATTTTACAAGTATTACTTTAAATGTTCCTGAGAATTATTAAAGATGAAATCATGTTCATCTCATTTTATGGCCAACATAACTCGCTGCAAAAACTTGAAAAGGGTATTACAAAAAGAGAAAGTTGTAAGTCTATATCATTTATGAACATGGATTTAAAATCCCAACCAAAATATAGATAAATCTAGCAATTAAAAAAGATAACATATCATAACCAAGTTTGGTTTACACCAGGAATTCAAAGTTTTTAAACATTTTAAATTAATCAGTGTAGTTCATCACATTAGCAAATAAACTAGAAAAACCACATGATGGTCTGGTCAGGAATGCAAAAAACAAAAACATCTGATAAAATTAAATATCCATTTATGACTTCAAAAGAAACTAATAGCTAAAATGGAAGGAATTTTTCTTAATCTGATACATTTTAGCAAATATGCTCTATGGTGAAATGTTAGAGACTTTGTCTTTGAGGAAAAAATAAGAGAAGTTTCTTAGTCCATTTGGGCTGCTTAACAAAATATCTTACAAATTGGTAATTTGTAACAACCAAGATTTATTGCTCACAGTTCTGGAGGCTAGAAAGTCCAAAATCAAGGTCTCAGGAGATTCAGTGTCTGTCTCTCTGCTTTGCTTTCTGCTTCAAATATAGCACCTTCTAGCTTTGTTTGCGCTTGGCAGAAGGAGTGAACAAACTCCCTCAGAATTCTTTTATGAGAAAATGAATTCCATTCATAATGGCGGAATCCTCCCAAAGACCTTCCCAAGGCCCCAACTCTTAATACCATCACCTTGAGGATTAGATGGTCTGAATTTGGGGAAACACAAAAATTCAGACAATAACATTGTGACCTTGCTTCCCAAAATTTATGTCTTTCTCATATGCAAAATACATTCTTTTGATTCTAATAGCTCCAAAAGTCTTAAAACATTTTAGCATTAACTCAAAAGTTTAACGTTCAAAGTCTCATCAAAATATCATCTGGGCTGGATGTAGTGGCTTACGCCTGTAATCCCAGCACTTTGGGAGGCCAAGGCAGGTGGATCACCTGAGGTCAGGAGTTTGAGACCAGCCTGGCAAACATGGTGAAACCCCATCTCTACTAACATTGTAAAAATTAGCTGTGCGTGATGGCACGTGCCTGTAATCCCAGCTACTAGGGATACTGAGAATCGCTTGAATCCAGGAGGCAGAGGTTGCAGTGAATTGAGATTCTGCCATTGCACTCCAGCCTGGGTGACAGAGTGAAACTCCATCTCAAAAAAAAAAGTCACCTGAATCATATATGGGTGAGACTGAAGGTATGATTCATTCTGAGGCAGGATTCTTCTCCAACTGTTACCTTATGAAATCAAACAAGTTATATGTTTCCAAAATACAATGGTGGGATCAGCACAAGGTAAACATACCCATTCTAAAAGGAAGAATTAGGAAAAAAGAAAGGGATAATAGCTCCAAAGTAAGTCCCATAAAACTCCCATCTCCCTGGGACAGAGCACCTGGGGGAAGGGGTGGCTGTGGGCACAGCTTCAGCAGACTTAAATGTTCCTGCCTGCTGGCTCTGAAGAGAGAAGTGGATCTCCCAGCACAGCGCTTGAGCTCTGCTAAGGGACAGACTGCCTCCTCAAGTGGATCCTTGACCCATGTGCCTCCTGACTGGGAGACACTAGCCGGCATGGGTCGACAGACACCTCATACAGGAGAGCTCTGGCTGGCATCTGGAGGGTGTCCCTCTGGGACAAATCTTCCAAGGAAGGAACAGGCAGCAATCTTTGTTGTTCTGCAGCCTCCACTAGTGATACCCAGGCAAACAGGTTCTGGAGTGGACCACCCAGCAAACTCCAGCAGACCTGCAGCAGAGGGTCCTGACTATTAAAAGGAAAACTAACAAACAGAAAAAAATAGCATCAACATCAACAAAAAGGACATTCACACAAAAACCCCATCTGAAGTTCACCAACATCAAAGACCAAAAGTAGATGAATCCACGAACATGAGGAAAAACCAGCACAAAACGATGAAAATTCCAAAAACAAGAAAGCCTCTTCTCCTCTAAATCATCACAATTCCTCACCAGCAAGGGAACAAAACTGAATGGAGAATGAGTTTGACGAATTGACAGAAGTAGGCTTCAGAAGGCAGGTAATAACAAACTCCTCTGAGCTAAAGGAGCATGTTCTAACCCAATGCAGGGAAGCTAAGAACCTTGAGAAAAGGTTAGAGGAACAGCTAAGTAGGATAACCAGTTTAGAGAAGAAGATAAATGACCTGATGGAGCTGAAAAATACAGCACGTGAAACATACACAAGTATAAATAGCCAAATTGATCAAGTAGAAGAAAGGATATCAGAGATTGAAGATCAACTTAATGAAATAAAGCGTGAAGAAAGGATTAGAGCAAAAAGAATGAAAAGGAATGAACAAAGCCTCCAAGAAATATGGGACTATGTGAAAAGACCAAACCTATGTTTGATTGGTGTACCTGAAAGTAACAGGGAGAAGGGAACAAAGCTGGGAAACACTCTTCAGGATATTATCCAGGAGAACTTCCCCAACCTAGCAAGACAGGCAACATTCAAATTCAGGAAATACAGAGAATATCACAAAGATACTCCTTGAGAAACCACAAGACACATACTTGTCAGATTCACCAAGGTTGAAATGAAGGAAAACATGTTAAGGGCAGCCAGAGAGAAAGGTCAGGTTACCCACAAGGGAAAGCCCATCAGACTAACAGAGGATCTCTCTGCAGAAACCTTACAAGCCAGAAGAGAGTAGGGGCCAATATTCAACACTCTTAAAGAAAAGAATTTTCAACTCAGAATTTCATATCCAGCCAAACTAAGCTTCATAAGCAAAGGAGAAATAAAATCCTTTACAGACAAGCAAATGCTGAGAGATTTTGTCCCCACCAGGCCTGCCTTACAAGAGCTCCTGAGGAAAGTTGAGGCAGATTCTTCTCCAACTGTGAGCTTATGAAATCAAACAAGTTATATGTTTCCAAAATACAATGGTGACATCAGCACAAAGTAAACATACCCATTCTAAAGGAAGAATTAGGAAAAAAGAAAGGGGAAATAACTCCAAAGTAAGTCCCATAAAACTCCCATGGAGTTTTGGAAAGAAAAAACCGGTACTAGCCACTGCAAAAACACACCAAATTGTAAAGACCATCGACACTAAGAAGAAACTGCCATCAACTAACAGGCAAAATAACCAGCTAGCGACATAATGACAGGATCAAATTTACACATAACAATATTAACCTTAAATGTAAATGGGCTAAATGCCCCAATTAAAAGACATAGACTGGCAAATTGGATAAAAAGTCAAGACCCATTGGTGTGCTATATTCAGGAGACCCATCGTATGTGCAAAGACACACATAGGCTCAAAATAAAGGGATGGAGGAATGTTTACCAAGCTAATGGAAAGCACACACACAAAAAAAGATTGCAATCTTAGTCTCTGATAAAACAGACCTTAAACAACCAAAGATCAAAAAAGACAAACAAGGGCATTACATAATAGTAAAGGGATCAATGTAGCAAGAAGAGCTAACTATATATATGCACCCAATACAGAAGTACCCAGATTCATAAAGCAAGTTCTTAGAGACAGACAAAGAAACTCAGACTCCCACACAATAATAGGGAGACTTTTACACCCCACTGTCAATATTAGACAAATCAACAAGACAGAAAATTAATAAGGATATTCTGGACTTGAACTCAGCTCTGGAACAAGTGGACCTAATAAACATCTACAGAACTCTCCACCCCACATCAACGAATATACATTATTCTCAGCACCACAATGCACTTATTCTAAAATTGACCACATAATTGGAAGTAAAACACTCCTCAGCAAATGCAAAAGAACGGAAATCATAATAAACAGTCTCTCAGACCACAGTGCAATCAAATTAGAACTCAAGATTAAGAAACTCACTCAAAACCATGCAACTACATGAAAACTGAACAACCTTTTCCTAAATGACTACTGGGTAAGTAATGAAATTAACGCAGAAATAAATAAGTTCTTTGAAACCAATGAGAACAGACACAACGTACCAGAATCTCTGGGACACAGCTAAAGCAGTGTTTAGAGGGACATTTACAGCACTAAATGCTTACAAGAGAAAGCAGGAAAGATCTAAAATTGACACCCTAATATCACAATAAAAAGAGCTAGAGAAGCAAGAGCAAAAATATTCAAAAGCTAGCAGAAGAAAAGAAATAACTAAAATCGGAGCAGAACTGAAGGTGATAGAGACATGAAAAACCCTTCAGAAAATCAATGAATCCAGGAGCTGGTTTTTTGAAAAGATTAACAAAATAAATAGACCACTAGCCAGATGAATAAAGAAGAAAAGATAGAAGAATCAAACAGGAACAATAAAAAATGATAAAGGGGATATCACCTCTAATCCCACAGAAATACAAACTACCATCAGAGAATACTATAAACTAGTATTTCTAGTTTATAATAAACTAGAAAATCTAGAAGAAATGGATAAATTCCTGGACTCATATACCCTCGCAAGACTAAACCAGGAAAAAGTCAAATCCCTGAACAGACCAATAACAAGTTCTAAAATTGAGGCAGTAATTAATAGCCTACCAACCAAAAAATGTCC
Source organism: Pan paniscus (assembly GCF_029289425.2). Taxonomy (NCBI): domain Eukaryota; kingdom Metazoa; phylum Chordata; class Mammalia; order Primates; family Hominidae; genus Pan; species Pan paniscus. The sequence goes on from NC_085926.1 coordinate 119,232,526, forward strand.
AGGAGCAGGTGGATTCACAGCCGAATTCTACCAGAGGTACAAAGAGGAGCTGGTACCATTTCTTCTGAAACTATTCAAAACAATAGAAAAAGAGGGACTCCTCCTTAACTCATTTTATGTGGCCAGCATCACCCTGATACCAAAACCTGGCAGAGACACAACAAAAAAAGAAAATGTCAGACCAATATCCCTGATGAACATCGATGCGAAAATCCTCAATAAAATACGGGCAAACCGAATCCCGCAGGACATCAAAAAGCTTATCCACCATGATCAAGTTGGCCTCATACCTGGGATGCAAGGTTGCTTCAACATGTGCAAATCAATAAATGTAATCCATCACATAAACAGAACCAATGACAACCACTTGATTATCTCAATAGATGTAGAAAAGACCTTTGATAAAATTCAACACTCCTTCAGGCTAAAAACTCTCAATAAACTAGTAATTGATGGAACGTATCTCAAAATAATAAGAGCTATTTATGAGAAACCCACAGCCAATATCATACTCAATAGGCAAAAGCTGGAAGCATTCCCTTTGAAAACTGGAACAAGATAAGGATGCGGTCTCTCACCACTCCTGTTCAACATTAATATTGGAAGTTCTGGCCAGGGCAATCAGGCAAGAGAAAGAAATAAAGGGTATTCAAATAAAAAGGGAGGAAGTCAAATTGTCTCTGTTTGCAGATGACATGATTGTATATTTAGAAAACCCCATCGTCTCAGCCCCAAATCTCCTTAAGCTGATAAGCAACTTCAACAAAGTGGCAGGTTACAAAATCAGTGTGCAAAAATCACTACAATTCCTATACAACAACAACAGACAGAGAGTGAACTCTCATTCACAGTTGCTACAAAGAGAATAAAATATCTAGGAGTACCACTTAGAAGGGATGTGAAGGACCTCTTCAAGGAGAACTACAAACCACTGCCCAAGGAAATAAGAGAGGACACAAACAGATGGAAAAACATTCCATGCTCATAGATTCAATGCTATCCCCATCAAGCTACCATTGACTTTCTTCACAAAATTATAAAAAAGTACTTTAAATTTCATATGGAACCAAAAGAGAGCCCGTATAGTTAAGATAATCCTAAGCAAAAAGAACAAAGCTGGAGGCATCATGCTACCTGACTTCGAACTATACTACAAGGCTACAGTAACCAAAACAGCATAATACTGGTACTAAAACAGATATATAGACCAATGGAACAGAACCAAGTTCTCAGAAATAACACCACACATTTACAACCATCTGATCTTTGACAAACCTGACAAAAACAAGCAATGGTGAAAGAATTCCCTATTTAATAAATGGTGTTGGGAAATCTGGCTAGCCATATGCAGAAAACTGAAATTAGACCCTTTCCTTAGACCTTATACAAAAATTAGCACAAGATGGATTAAAGACTTAAACATAAGACCTGAAACTATAAAAACCCTAGAAGAAAACCTAGGCAATACCATTCAGGACATAGGCATGGGCAAAGACTTCATGACTAAAACATCAAAAGCAATGGTAACAAAGCCAAAATTGACAAATGGGATCTAATTAAACTAAAGAGCTTCTGCACAGCAAAAGAAACTATCATCGGAGTGACCAGGCAACCTACATACTGGGTGAAAATTTTTGCAATCTATCCATGTGACAAAGGTCTAATATCTAGAATCTACAAAGAACTCTAACAAATTTACAAGAAAAAAACAACCCCATCAAAAAGTTGGCAAACGATAGGAACAGACACTTCTCAAAAGAAGACATTTATGCAGCCAACAAATATATGAAAAAAAGCTCATCATCACTGGTCATTAGAGAAATGCAAATTAAAATCACAATGAGATATTATCTCACACCAGTTAGAATGGTGATTATTAAAAAGTCAGGAAACAACAGATGCTGGAGAGGATTTGGAGAAATAGGAACACTTTTACACTGTTCGTGGCAGTGTAAATTTGTTCAACCATTGGGGAAGACAGTTGTGGCGATTCCTCAAGGATCTCAAACCAGAAATATTATTTGACCCAGCAATCCCATTACTGGATATATACCCAAAGGATTATAAATCATTCTGCTATAAAGACACATGCACACATATGTTTATTGCAGCACTGTCCACGATAGCAAAGACTTGGAACCAACCGAAATGCCCTTCAATGATAGACTGGATAAAGAAAATGTGGCACATATACACCATGGAATACTATGCAGCCATGAAAATGTATGAGTTCATGTCCTTTGCAAGGACATGGATGAAGCTGGAAACCATTCTCAGCAAACTAACACAGGAACAGAAAACCAAACACCGCATGTTCCCACTCATAAGTGGGAGTTGAGCAATGAGAACACATGGACACAGGGAGGGGAACATCACACACTGGGACCTGTCAGGAGATGGGGTGCTAGGGGAGGGGTAGCATTAGGAGAAGTGCCTAATGTAGATGATGGGTTGATGGGTGCAGCAAACCCCCATGGCACATGTATACCTAGGTAACAAACCTGCACATTCTGTACATGTATCCCAGAACTTAAAGTATAATAAAAAAAGAATAACTGAAAGATATATATTGATTATTACCATATTATATACTTGAATACACATTAAACCGTAATAGATTGATTTCATCTAATGAATGCAAACAAAGCATTTATATATAATAAAAAGGGAAAAGCAGAGAGAGAAAAACCATGGCCACTTTCTAAACAATGAATTTTCTAATTTTTTTTCATTGTGAGATGCTAATGAGTTAGCAGCCGGCCAAAAGACCAGTCAGGGTATTTGCTTTTGGACAGCTGTATGAATCATCAACTAAACTGATTTCATTTATTTCTAGCTTTTCCAAAAGGCTTTAGCTGTTCAGTTTGTCGCACATATATGGAAGACATTTTCTGTATTATTTATGTCATTATCATTTAGTAGTATGCCTGTCTGAATTACACCAGGTCTTTATCATTCTTCTTCTTATAATTTCTCAATTTTACCCTTTTGGTCAAACTCAACCCCCAAGCTGACTGACCATGAGGGCCTCAGTCTCTTTATAGAACAGATTATTAGTTATATAGTACCTCATTACAATGCCTATGTAGCAGCATTTCAGTATCTGGACATTAGACATTAAGGGGGGAAAAAGCATAAGACAATCATGATTATTATAAGAAATATGTGGAAACCACTTGATGTTCTAAATCCTGGTTGGCCGAAGTCTAACTAGGAAAATAATTTTCAAGGATTAATGTGGTTAACTTTAGTTAACTCAGTGGCCTTACTATTCCATTCACTATTAATTGTTTACTCTTTTGAAGAACATATCAAGGGGCAACTGTTAAATCAGAAACTGTGAAGGGTCTAAGATGTTTCCCTCTCAGAAAATAGTAAATTTGTCTGCGACAGTATTATATGTGTGTGTGTATATATATATATATAGACAGAAAATAGTCCTCTGGGTCAGAACAAAGACAGTTTATTAGTGGCAGCAAAAGCAGCAGCTTAGTGCAAGATCTTGCATCAGTTCCTTGAGCCCACAGGGGAACATGGTGAGTGGCAGATGGTACTTGCATGTGCAACTGGGTGCATAATAAAAGAGGAACTCCAAGTTTTAAAAACTCACATCTTATGTAGGTCTGCTGGTGAACTGCCCATTTATCTTTACTCTGGAACATAAGCAAATATTCTCTGGGGAAGAAGAGAGGTTTTTTATCTCTACTACCCTGAAATGTCTCAAAGTAGGGAGATGCCCCTAAGCTTTACTATTCTGGGATGTCTCTTCATACAAACATAACTGTAAATGCCTTCACTAAAAGGACTGTGCAGTACAGTGAAGTACTAATGGAGAATGGTCTACCAATTGTAATGTGACCAGTTGTACATTATTATTTAGGATTAATTGTGCCAGTTTGTTTATATTAGCCTGTGAGATCCTTAGACTTAAGTTGTGTTACTTGCCATTTGAGTCTATGTTTAGAAGTAAATTGCATATCTCACATTTCAGTTTAAGAATTTTTTGCTGGAATAGAATTCTTGTAAGAACCTTTGAAATTCAGTCTTGTTCCCCTTTGGATATGTTGTGATATTGGGCTTTTGATAAAATATGAGTAGTCACTCATATTGAGGGTTTTGCTCTGAACTTGGAAAGATAATATAACAAATTTAAGAACTGAAAACTGGTCTTACTCTTTCAGTGTATGTTTCCTAAGAAGAAGAGCTTTTTTTTTTACATCATAAGCATAGTGTATTTTTTAAATTAAGAAATTCAACATTGATTCAGGACTATTTTCTACTTCACATACCATATTAAGTTTCTAGATATGTCCCAATAATGTCATTTATATTATCTATTCACAGAACAGAATCAAATTCAGGATCTTGCATTGCTTTTAGTTTTCATTTCTTCTTAGTCTCCTTTAATCGGGGGCAGTTCTTCAGCATTTTTTTTTTAGATGGTGTCTCGCTCTATTGCCCAGACTGGAGTACAGTGGCACGATCTCAGCTAACTGCAACCTTCGCCTCCTGGGTTCAGGCAATTCTCATGCCTCAGCCTCCTGAGTAGCTAGGATTACAGGCATGTACCACCACACCCAGCTAATTTTTGTATTTTTAGTAGAGATGGTGTTTTGCCACGTTGACCAGGCTGGCCTTGAACTCCTGACCTCATGTGATCCGCCCACCTAGGCCTCCCAAAGTGCTGAGATTACAGGCGTGAGCCACTGTGCCTGACCCAGCATTTATTTTTTAACCTTCATATTTTTAGAATACAGCCAATTATATTGTTAACTGTACCTCAGCTGAGTTTGTCTGATATTTCCTCATGATGAGAGTAAATTAAGCATTTTGGCAGGAATACCACAGAAACAAGGTAATGTCTTCTCAGTTTATCTTATCAGAAGGTACATGATCATGGATTGTCCTAATTTTAGTGGTGCTAATTTTGATTGCTTGTTAAGGTGATATCTACCAGGTTTCTCCACTATAAAGTTGCTGTTTCCCTTCATAGATAATAGTTTGTGGGGAGATACTTGAAAGTTTTTAAACTTCTTACTCATCAAACTTTCACCCATTACTTTTAGCATCCATTGGTTATTCTCTGTTACCCTTCTATATTTATAAGTTAGATTCTACTATTAAGAGACCATAACTCCCTATCCTATATAAACATTTATTTACTTGTTTACTATATAAGTATGAAATCGTAGATTTGCATTTTATTCAGTGAGTTAAGATCTGTTTCTATCATTTGTGCCTGTGATGCTCTAATTCTTCCAGATTTGACCATATGGAACCCCATCAAAATGGCTTCTATGTCCTTTTGATATGTTCCCATCGTTTTTTAGCAGTTTGTTATTTTCCAGTACAATGTGATGTTCAATGTGTATCTTGTATATTCTTTAGTCTACCCCTGGAATCAGCTATCTTAGTCTCTTTTACTGGAGAATGTTATTTAGAAAACAATATCTGGGCACAATAGATGCTCATTTCTATTGTTGTCATTGCTTCTAGCCCCTATCAGTATACAAAGCTAAGAAAAAACAAACATTGAACACTTTTTGATATATATGAGATACAATTTTAAAGGATATATAGAGGATATAATTTTGAAGTAGCTTATCAATTTATTCTTTTATATTCTTGCTTTTGGATTCTTCTAAGAAATCTTTTTATCATGAATGTCTTGTGAATTCAGTCAAATCCTTTTACTGCATCAATTAAAACTGTATTAGTCCATTCTCAAACTACTCTAAAGACATGTCTGAGATTGGGTAATTTATGAAGAAAAGAGGTTTAATTTACTCACAGTTCTGCAGGCTGTGCTGGAAGCAAAGCTGGGAGGCCTCAGGAAACTTACAATCATGGTGGAAGGTGAAGGGGAAGCAAGCACATCTTACTATGGTGGAACAGGAGATATTTGTCCATTTTAAAATTTTCTTCCTGTGATTGATTTCTAGTTTTATACTATTGTGATCAGGAAAGGTACTTGATATGATTTCAATCAGCTAAGATTTGGTCTAACATGTTATCTGTTCTGAAGAATGTCTCACATGTGCTGGAAAAGAATGTGTATTCTTCTGCTGTTGAATGGAATATTCTGTATGTGTCCGTTAGATCCATCTGCACTAACATATAGTTCAGGTCCAATTTTCTTTACTGATTTTTTGTCTAGATAACGTATCTATTGTTGAAAGTGAGAGCGTTGAAATGCCCTACTTTTATTGAATTGCCGTTTGTATCTCCCTTCAGTTGTGTTAATATTTGCTTTACATATTTAGGTATTCTGATATTGGGCACATATGTATTCATAGTTGTTATATCTTCTTGATGGATTGACTTCTTTATTGTTATATAATGATCCTCTTTGTCTTATGACAGTTTTTAACTTAAAGTCTGTTCTCTTCTGATATAATTAAGCTACCTCTGCTCTATTTTAGCTTCCATTTTTATAGAAATTCATGTTCATCCCTTCACTTTCAGCCTATGTGTAAGGCTAAAGTTAATCTCTTGTAGGCAGCATATAGTTGGATCTTAATTTTTGATCCATTCAGCCACTCTTCCTTTTGTTTGGAGAATTTAAACAATTTACATTTAAAGTAATGATTAGTAGGTACAAATTTACAATGCCATTTTTATTTTCTGGTTATTTTTAATGGATTCTTTGTCCTTCCTTTCTTGCTTGCTGTGTTCCCTTGTGCTTTGTTGATTTTCTGTAGTGATATGCTTTGATTCTTTTCTCTTTATCTCATATATACATACTATGTTTCTGCTTTACAGCTACCATGAGGCTTACGTGGAACATCTTATACTTAATAACAGTCTATTTAGAAATAATAACAACTCAACTTCAATTTCATTCAAAATCTCTACCATTTTACCTGTCACTCTCCTCCAGCACACATTTTATATTTATATATATTTTATATTGTGAATTTATTAACAAAACAACAAAATATTATACCTATAGTTACTTTTAATACTTTTGTCTTTTGACCTTTATACTGGACTTAAAGTTGATTTATACACCATCATTTCAGTACTACAATATTGTGAATTTAACTATAAATTTACATTTATAAGTATATTTTATGCTTTTATATGATTTCATGTTACTAATTAACACCCTTCCATTTTAGCTTAATTTAAGATCCCTTTAGCATTTCTTGTAAGACAGGTCTAGTGGTGATGAACTTCATCATCACTTTTGTTTGTCTGTGAAAGTATCTCTCCTTCATTTCTGAAGAACAATTTTGCTAGATACAGTATTGTTGGATGGCAGTTTTTTTTTTCTTTTTGCACTTTGAATAAATCATCCCATTCTCTGGTGCTGTATGGTTTCTGCTGAGAAGTCTTCTGTTAGCACTATTACTGTTCCCTTGTATGTAACAAGTTACTATTCTCTTACTGCTTTCAATTTTTTTATGTTTGGCAGTTTGATTATAATGTGTCTGTGTGAAGCTGTCTTTTGGATTGAATCTGTTTGGGAACCTTTGAACTTCATAAATCTGGATATGTATATTTCTCTCAAGGTTATCAAAGTTTTCAACCATTATTTCTTTAAATGTACTCTCTGTCCCTTTCTCTCTCTCTTCCTCTGAATCTCCCATAATGTGACTATTGGTTCTCTTGATAGTGTTCGATAAGGGTTTCTTTTCCGTTTTTTGTTATTTTCAGTGTTCTATAGGGTTTCTTTCCTCTTTTCTATTCTTATCTATTTTTTGTACTCTGATAGTATAATTTCAAAAGATCTGTCTTCAAGTTTTCAAATTTTTTCTTTTGCTTGATCAAGTCGGCTAGCAGAGCTCTCTACTGCATTTTTTCTTTCATTCATTATTCTTTTAGCTCCAGAATTTCTATTTGGTTCTTTTTTGTGATTTCTTTTTGTTGAACTTTAAATTTTATTCACGTATTATTTTCCATTGTTTCTTGAGTTGTCTGTTTACTCTTGTGTCTTGCTCAGCTTGAGCTTCCTTAAAAGAATTAAAATAATTATTTTGAATTTGAAAAATAATTATTTTGAATCATTTTTTAGATAACTAATAGATCTCCATTTTGTTGAGGTCAGTTCCTGGATAGCTATTGTGTTCCTTTGCCAGTGTTATCATTCCCTGCTTTTTTGTGTTTTTAGTGAACTTGCATTGATGTTTGTATATTTGAGGCAACAAGTCACCTGATCTGGTCTTTTTGAAGTAGATACAGTGGGGAAATGCTTTCAGCTGTGAATGGCTACAAGGGCACCAGCTGGATGGGGTGCAACATCTCCTGTTTTAAGAAAGACACAGATATGGTCTCAATGCAGTTTAATCAGCCGAAGTCAGTGTTGGCAAATACTGCAGGTATCCATGGCAGAAGCCAAAGTTGCAGATGTCTGTAGTAACTGTAGTGGTTAAGGCTGTTAAGGTCCTCAGTATTGAAAGCTGTTGAGTTTTTCCTATTCAACTTTTATCTCACATAGGGAAGTTCCAGCCAAAGTGATTCCTCTTGGCACTAAGTCCGATGTGCTGGCACACATGCAGCTGTGGTGGTGTTGGGATCCTGGGCACTGGTGCACAGTCAGCAATGCTGGTTCTGGGTGCAGGTGCCCAGAGCAGCCATGAAGCCAGGGCTCTGTGGTCAGAGGCACGTGTAACTGAGGTGGTGCCTGGGGCACAGGTGCATTTTTTTTACTTGGCATTGACACCAATGTCTGAGGCCTGGGCATATACAGATTGCCTATAGAGTAAGAACCTGTGTCATCTTTGGGGAATGCCATGATGACTTGGTCCCAGGGGTGATGAGACATAGTAATAGCATGGAACATAGCAGTAACGTGGGTCCAGTGACAACAGGGTGTATCAGAGGCCTGTCAGGTCACAACAGGGGCAGGATGCAGAGCAGTAGTCTGAAGCCCCAGTGAAAGTAGGTAAAAGCCCTGACTTATAACCCAAGGTAAGAGAGCAGTCAGTTATTTACTTATGAATATACAACTGCTTCATCATCATTTGTTGAAGATTATATATGTTTCTTAGCACTTTTGTCAAATATTATTTGACCATGTATGTGTGAGTTTATTTCCAGGTACTCATCTGTTCTACCAATATCTAGGTCTGTCTTTATACCAATAGCGGCCTGTCTTGATTCCTGTACTTTTAATTAAGTCTTAAGATTATATAGTCTGTATCCTCAAACTTTCTTATTTTTCAGAACAATTTGGGCTATTCTAGGTCTATTATACTTCTCTATATATTTTACAATCATGTTTTAAGTTTCTTAAGTAAAAAAGAAGTCTGCTGGGATTTTGTTTGAAATTGCTGTGAATTTGTAGATCAGTTTGGGGAAAAGTAACAATATTGAATTTTCTAACCATTAAGCAAGGTACATCTTTCAATTTACTTAAGTCTTCTTTAATTTCTCTCAACAATAATTATAATTTTTAATGTACAGATTTTCCACATTTGCTGTTAAATTTATTCATATGTATTTCATAATTGCAATGCCACTATGAATATTGATTCAAGAGTTCCATAGATTTTAGTTCAGTGAAGGAGGTTCACAGTGTTGCTTACAAATTCTATATCCTTACTGATTTGTTTTCTCTGATTATTCTATCAGTTATTAAAAGAGGAATGTTTGCATACTACACCTTAATTGTAGATTTGTCTATTTTCCCTTTCAGTTCTATTGGTTTTCATGAATTTTGAAGCTTTATTATAAGATGAATCCACATTTAGGATTGCTATATCTTCTTAAGAAATTGATTCCTTAATCATTTTCCCTATATATCTCTCAAAATTTCCTTTTTCTGAAATAGACTTTGTCTATATTAGTATAGTCGTTTCAGCATTTTTTAAATTAGTGTTTTCATTGTAAATGTTTTCCATCATTTCGCTTTATATTTAAAGTGGATTTGTTGTAGGCACCATATAGTTGGGTCTTACTTTTTATCCACTCAGGCAATCTCTGCCCATAATTGGAGTGTTTCAGTCATTTACATTAATATACTTATCTACGTGATTGGGTTTAAGCAAAACATTTTCTAATTTGTTTTTCTCTTTGTCCCCCCACTCCCCCTTTTTTTTTTTTTTTTCTTCTTTTTCTCTGCCTTCTTCTCAGGGAAAGATTGCATATCTTTTAATGATTCTATTTTAACTTCATTATTGATTTATTAGATATACTTCTTTTAGTTTTTTGTTTGTTTGCTCTCAGGCTTACAACATGTATCTTTGAATTATCAAATAAGTAGATAAATAAATGGAATGATACCACTTTTCATATATTTTAATAACTTTACAACAGCATGCTTCTATTTATCCTCCTGTTTTTTGCATTATTGTCATAAATTTACTTCCATATGTTATAAACCGCACAATACATTGTTATTAATTTTACTTTAGTCAATTATCCTTTAAAGAAATGAGAAAAGTCTTTAATATTAATTTTCATATTTAACATTTTTGTTGCTCTTCATTATATAGTGGAGATCCATATTTCCATCTGGAATCATTTTTTTCTGTCTAAGATTTCCCTTATTATTTTTGTAACCCATTTATGTGAGTGATGAATTCCTTCAGCTTTTGTTTTTTTGCAAAAATTCTTTTCCACTGCTTGAAAGATGTATTTGCTGGGTATACAATTTTAGGTTGACATTATTTTTATTTCTTACTGTAAAGATGCCACTCCATCATCTTTTGGTTTGTATAGTTTCATCTAATGTTTTTAATGATTTTATCATTTTAATTTTTACATGTAATAAATTTTTTTATCTGCCAGCTTTTAACATTTTCTCTTTATTATTAGTTGTTTTCAGCAATATGATTATGATGCCTTTTTGTTTTTCTTCATTCTTATTCTGCTTGGGATCTTTAAGTTTCTATTATCTGCAGGCTTATTACTGTCTTCAAATTTTGTCTGTCATTTATATAAATTGGCTATCATTTTTTCAAATATGTTTTCTTTTGTTCTTCCTTTATGAAACTCCAATTATGGAGTTTTGTTTTTTAAAGTTTTAAAGATCTCATTTCATTTTAGGTAATTTCTGTTATTTCTTCAAGTTTACTGTCTTAGTCTGGGATGTTGTAAACAAATATACTATAAATTGGGTAGCTTATAAACAACAGAAATTTATTTCTCACAATTCTGAAGGCTGAGAAGTCTAATATCAAGGCACCAGTAGATTTGATGTCTGGTGAGAACCTGTTCCTTATAGATAGTACCTTCTAAATTCATCGTCACATAATGGAAGGGGTGAGGCAGCTCTCTAGGGCCTCTTTTATAAGGCCCCTAATTTTATCCATGAGAGCTCCATTTTCATGACCTAGTCACCTTCCAAAGTTCCCACCTCTTAATACAATCATCTTGGGGGTTAAGTTTTAACGTATTAATTTTGGGAAAACACAAACATTCAGAGGATAGCATTCTCTATTCTTTTCTACTATAATGTCTAATGTGCAGATAATGTTTAAATTTCATATACATTTATATCTCTAAGGCTTTTTTATGTCTTCCATTCCTTCCTTTGTCACATTTGTATTTTCCTCAACCTTCTTGATTATCTGTAATATGCTTTGAAAAGCACTTTCATTATTTCCCATCTGCTAGTTTTATCATCTCTTTCATTTCTGGATATGTTTCTATTGAGTTATTTTTTCCTCTGGTTATCATATTTTCCTGATTCTTTATATGCCTGCTACTTTTTATATACTAGATATTGTGAATTTTACGTTTTTGGTGGTATTTTGTGCCTTTTTTTAGTAGTGTTCAATTTTTTCCTGGAATGAAATTAAGTTACTTGGAATCTGTAGCTAATTTGTCTCACTGCTGAAGTGACACTCCTATATCTGCTGTTCCATGTATTAGGAGAGCTCTGCAGTTTCATTGGTAGTAGCATAAAATATTCTTAGCCTTGTGTGAGCTCTGGGAATTGTTCTGCCTTATCTTTTTGGTGGCTCTTTTATAGGTCTTGAGTAGCTTCTACACATGGATGCACAGATTAGTACACAGCCGAAGTCTCAAGGACATCTTTCTGCAAATCTCTGGTATTCTTTCTCTGTGCAGTTTATTTTGCCTTATTAGTTGTAGCTGTTTTGGTAGTCTCAGTCTCTCATCTCTGCCTCCTCAACTAAATGAGACCATCAATCTCTCTTTGAGTTCTAGTTTCCTGTACCCAAGCCTGGGAACTATCTTCAGTCACTAACACAGAACATTTGTGAAATGTATTACCTTGGTTGCTATCCTTCTCTCATCTTATTCTATGTTGCCTGTTGACCAATATGTGAAAACTGTTGTTTAATATATTTTTGCCCACTTTTCTAGTAATTTAAAATAGGAGATTAAATCTTTTCTCTTTACCAACTTTCTGACAACTACTGCCTGACTTCCCCAGCCCTAAGCTATAACTTCTCAGTATTCTTATTTTTAATTCCAAGACAAAAATAATTATTTATGGTATATAGAATGTCATGCATCCTAGTTGCCTACATTTTTTCAGTCATTATTGCATTTAGAAACTCTATCGTGTCTGTAAGCAGAAGTAATTTGCTATATTTTAACATAAAAAGTTTAAGGATACTAATTTGTTATAGCTGGTAACATGTATAATATTGCATTTATTTATAATATTAAGATCAATTCTTTTTGCATGGAAAAATTTCAATGTACTTTAAAAATAATTTTCTGACTTGATACTCATAAAAGCTCTGTGAACCAAATAAATGTAGAAGTATAATTATCATTATAAAGAAGCTAAGGCCAAGCAAGGTTCATTAATTTTTCTCAAAGTCACATATCCTGTAAGTGATAGAGATGAGAATTAAACCCAGATCTGACCAGTATAACAATACTTTTTTTCAGTTTCCAAAGTTTGTCTTACTGGAAGATGTAGAGCTCTATGTGAATTAGCAAAACATCTAGTATGGGTAGAAGTGTTGTTGTTGTTGTGTTTTAACTTGTGTGGTGAAGTGGAAAGAACCATTTTAAGAGTAAGCAGATGGTTTGTAAACAAGATTCAATCTAAATAATACAACATGGAACATACATAAAACAAGCAAAACAACATTCATATAACTAATGTTTAATAGTTTATGAAGCAAAAAGTACCGACAGAATTGTTCAGCTAGAGGGCATGTTGTAAATGGAGAAAAATAAGAGTTAATGTATGCCTAATGGTTAAGATAATCAAAATGCCTACTTAGAAGAGCTGTCTTTTTTAAATTTCTCAGGAGATTTAGTTAAGTAATTAATCAAATGGTCTCTTTATCTTTTGAAAGGGGCACAAAATAAAGAGCACAAAAGTAAGAAACATTTAACTTTTTGTATCTCCTCATTTCTAATATAGTGTCAATGCCTTTGATATATGAAGTTAATTTTTATTTTTCTCTCTTTCAGAAGATAATTAATTTGGAGTCTAGTAGTTATAATTTTATTTGAAAAAGGCATCTAATTACATACGTAAGCATCTTTAGCTAGTGACATTTCTTAACCTATCTCCCCCTTGCATAGCAAAAAGGTTTTGTGTGATTCTTCTGTGAAAACATAAGGCCTAGTTTAAAGAGCGGATTGGGTAATCACGACTTACATGATAAAACTGCTGGCAAAATATAATTGCCGATCATCCTTTTTTTGTGGTAAATTGTATGCCTATTATACGAAGACAGTTTATCCATCATAAAGGCAAGGCATCCTTCTTGACTTTACACAAATCACTGCCCAACTTCCCCAACCCTAAGACATTACTTTTCAATAATCCTATGATTGATTTGAAGATAAAAATAATCATGCTTGTTGTGATACATTCTAGTTGTATTTTTTTTCTCTCTTAGAGTTGCATTTGGGAACTGCAATGGGTTGGCTGTGGTGGATTTTATACAGAAGACAGTACTGTTAAGCATGGGGACCATTGACCTATATAGATCAAGTGACTTATACCAGCGACAACCACGGTCTCCTCGAAAAAACAAACAGTTCATTGCAGGTAGGAGATAAAACAAGATGAGTTATGAACTTGATTTGGTCATCTGTGTTCTTACTTTTAGATTTCTTGTCTTTCTTCTCTGATACTATTCAAATGCATGGCAAAATAAAATCAACATAATTTACAAAATCATGTAAGTAAAATAAATTGGGCAGAAACATTGTGAGAATCTTTGAAAGGGTCAGGGGTGTGTATGTTTAAACTTCAATTTGCTATTGAAGTTAGGAAGCATCTCAACTTTCTTAGGTTTAATTCCTAAGAAATAACAGAAAATAAGAAGCTATTAAATGTAAAAATGCTATGAAAATTAGGGCTCTGTAGTTGAAAAAAACTGCTTGCAATGGTTGTGTCAAACAGGTTAACTTTCTTCTAAAATATCTGGTCCCTTTAAAGAGATAATTTTAGGTCATTTACTACTTTTAATTTTTTAAATTAATTCCATATTGTAGCTGACTCCTTTCCTTGTTGGATGATGACCTTCCTGAAGGTATTTTCACAATTCAATAAACATTTTTCATTAACATTTTTAAAGTACTATGACAGATGGCATTTTTCTTGGAAGGATCAATAAATCGATGTATTTAACTATAAAAGAAAATAAACTTAAGGTAATTAGGATTTAATGCCAAACTTTGATATGCCAATTATCCAAAGTTCTACTGAAATTTTAGTATATATCCAAATAGTTGGCTTTATAAACACTGCCAAAGTTTTGCATATTTTCTGTCCATTGACAGTCCAGTTGGTAAAAGAAAATTAGGCCAAAAGGTTGCAGATGAAAATGCTTCTATAATATTAAGTGTTATTTTAGACAGTCCTTTAAAGTCTTCTACTTTGGGCCAGATATGGTGGCTTATGCCTGTAATTCCAGTACTTTGGGAGGCCGAGGTGAGAGGATTTCTTGAGGCCAGGAATTCAAGACCAGTCTACGTAACATAGTGTGACCCCATCTCTAATAATAATAATAATAATAACTTTTTAAATTTTTTAATAAGTAAATAAAATAAAATTTCTACATTGTATTATTTAAAATAATTTATTGAATATTGATGATATTACTAAATATGACCATAGGAAAATATAATAAAAAATAAAAAAGGTACATGATGGTAGGTGTTATTTTCCAAGTGGCAGATACGTCAAATTTAACATCCAAATGTGATAATAAATGAATTTCCTTTTTGGACTAATGAAACTTGTTATACTGAAACTCTTCTTGTTAACCTTTCTTTTGCAAAACTCAATGATTTCCGAATTACCAGTTTAGACCCTTTTGAGGGGCACAAAATTTCTCTTTCAGAAACCAAGGGTTTTTAGTGAGGGATCTCAACTTTTAGCAATATTTTAGGAGAGCTAGAAATTTCAGTTTCTGGAGATTTTGCCTCTATCACTACCAGATTTTGAAAGGAAGACAAAATAAAAAGCAACTGTACATTCACATAACATGAGGTTTCCTCATGATTAGGAAAGACAAGTTTGAAGTTGATGGACTCTAGGATAGAAAGGTGCTAGGGGGCAGTAGGCTACTTATAATTAAAAATTTAGTTCCTCAGTCATAATAACCATATTTCAGGTGTTCAGTTTGCAATGCTAAAAGCACCAATATAATCAGAAAAGCTGTGAATCCTATGACAATATCTAAATCACTTGCTGGATATACACAGTGGGGCAAAAAAAGTATATAATTTGACAAAGGTAATACAATTATTATTTAATTTAAATTAAACTGCTTGAACCTTAACAGTTACTACTAGAGCTTAGAACATTGATGACTTTAAAATCAGGAAAATCTGTGAAGTTATAAACTCAGTTTGTGTTTAGTGTACAAGATGACACAATGAGAACTCACTTTATATTATAACAATGAAGTATTAAAGACTGAAATCTTTAGCTTTCTTTTTAATTGCTGAAGGATTAAAGACAATCATTTTTTATTAATGAAATAATTTATACATATTAGTTACAAGCCAAAGAAGTGTATTTTGTAAAAACATATAAGGAAAATGTGCCATCTACTTTTATAAGACATTTAAATAAGATAAAAATAAATATTTATAAATATTTTTATATTAAATATTTAAATAAATGTTAAAATTACTACCGCATTCTCATCATTCATCTATCACCTCTTACTTTATAATTGATTTGTCTTATTAATATCTCCTTCTAATTTAATTACCTAATCTTGCTGCAATTTCTTCATCTTGGCTGTTCTAGATTCTGGTATGATATCACTTCCTTTCACTTTAGACTTTTTTTTCTCTTTCTTCTGCCTGCTGCTGATGCTGGTGGTCTGGCATGTTCCAAAGACAACTTTTGCATGCGTGGCCTGTCTAACTTTTATCCTGATTTAACGAAACGGATCCGTACTTCCTATCAGAGTAAGTTATATAAAGGTTAGGCAAATAGCCTTTTTAAGACATAATGCTTGAGTTAAATCCATACATCAGTGCTCAGTAATGTGTTTCTTAAAACACATTCAGCATGCATGCAAATTTTTGTTTTGTTATGGTGTGCAACCTGATAATTTTAATAAACATTATTATAGAAATATTTCAATCCATTTTTGTCCTGTACCCATTCAATCATACCCATTGTTTCAGTGTTTATTTCCAACCATGCAGACCATGTCCTACTATTCCAAGAGTCACTGTCTTTTATTTTGAGGAGGAAGAGCTATGATGCCCTGTAAATAATAAAACTTATTACTGACATGCCAGTATCAGTAATAAGTTAATGCTTTCTTATTTTGGCAACCTTATGCTTTGGCCATTTTATAATACTATTCTAACCAGGGTCACAATATTTGCTTCTTTTAAATAATTATATTCCTTGAAGATAACTAAGTATTCCTGATTTCTGATGATTTTTATTAAAATATACAAACACATATTTCTATGGTGATTTAAGGCACTCAGACATTATAAAGTAGGATAATTAAGGTAAAAAGTAAACGAATAAATAAGATCAACATTTACCATTGTATCAAACACAGATCCGAAGATGTCTAGAGTAAGCAATTATAAAAACTGGTATAGAAAGGATGAAGAGTGAGAGTGTGTGTTACTGGAGGTACAGATGAGACTAGTGATTTTATGGGTAAATATTTATTGACATAAAAAATGTTTATCATATGTTAATATATTCTGTTAAAAAGCAGGTTGTTTAACAATATATACAAAATGGCCTTATAGTTGTATAACATATACATTATACATTATATACACACGCTCACACATATATGTTGTTTGTAACCTGAATTCCTTCAGACCTCACCAGTTCATAGATACTAATGGAATCTTATCAGTAATAAAACCTAAAACTTTACTGGTTTATGCCCTTAGCTTACATAAGTCAGTCTCTGTGAAATCCTTAAAATGTTCCTGGGAATGCCTAGAAGTTGAGTAATTTTTGCTCATAAATATTCTCTAGTTTTCTACTCTAGCAGAGCACCCCCTTTTAGGAATCCTTCCCACTCTCTCTGTTCCTGTTGCTGTGTGCAAGAATATTGGTATCTATGTTGGCTTCTGCTGCTCCTAAAACAGAAGCTTATTTGATACTATGATAACTGTGATATTTCTTGACATCTGAAAATTTTATGAAATTTCAGTTTCTGTAATAAAGTTTTATTGGAACATAGTCCCAATCATTCATTATATATTGTCCTTAAATGCTTTCACACTACAATGGCAGAGTTGAGTAGCTGCAACAGAAACTATATGCCCACAAGGCCTAAAATGTTTACTATCCTGTTCTTTACATTAAAAGTTTGCTGATTCCTGCTCTGTGCCATTTTTTCATACCCATCCTCTGCACCACATAAAGGATTTCAGCCAAAACCTTTCTGTAAATAGTCTCAGGGTAGTTTAATACACATATTCAGACTTCAGAATCCCAGTTTAGCCTTCTGAAGGTAGGATCTCCTACATTTGTGTGTGTGTGTGTGTGTGTGTGTGTGTGTGTGTGTAGACAGAAAAGTTTCTGGAACATGGCTTTGTGGATTTTACAGACTTCTTTTGGCTTTACAGTATACTCTGATTTTTCTGTAATAAACTTGTAATTATTTTATGCTAAAAAGCTAAATTGGAGACTGAAGGTCAGGAGCAGAAACGGGCTCTTAGTTCATCAGGATCCTATAATATCAGCCATGATGTAAAGTTTTTAAAAGTTCTGAGAAATCTCAATAATATATTTTCTTATATTCCTTATATTTCCTTCAGAATTTTTTTTCAGCCCATCATTCAGGATCCTCTAAAGTATAATTTCTATCAACATCCTCAAATGGATTTTCTACTATTCTCCTCTTAAGCCAAATTTTTGTATCTTACTACCATTATGTTTTACTCATATTATCCACTCTCTGGAAATGCCCTGCTAAAAGTTTACTTTCTATAGTAAGCCTTTCCTACCACCATCAGAGCCCTGTTGTGCCAATTCCTTTATTTAAATGCTTCCAGTGTCCAGGTTTGTACACAGTACAGGCTTGCCTGAACCATTTAGTTGACATTTAGCCTAGATTCATTTGTATGGCTACTTACTTTTATACTTTTGTTCTGCCTTTCCAAATGCATGACAAGAATCTCAAGACCATATCTAAAATTCTTTATATTCCCTGCATCTAGCACAAGTCACAAGATCTCTACGTAAATGATGATGTCAGTAGGATAGAGCATGGCAGCAGACTTTATTCTCTCACATGAACTGCCAGAAAACTTTTCAAATCTGACAAATGAGAGAAGAACTAGGTAACGGGCTCACCAGAATTTTGCAAAAGTAATCATAGTTTCTAACTAGAGACCTAACGTTTTAAGTCAGAAGTAAAATCAAGTCTGTTGAAGGACTTAAAGAAATCCCCGTGTCTCTACCAGTGGGCCCCACAAGGGCTCAGACAAGCTCTAGGATTTCAAATCAGATTTCCTAAAAGTCTTCTCTGAATGATTGATATTGTATATTATGAAAAGGGATTGATTCTTTAACCACTCAAAGGCATATCCTACAATTGCTTTTCTAAATACATTTAATGAAAATTTGACTTGAAGTTTAACTATTGGATAATATAATCTGATTATATTTCTATAGTCTCACTTTATTATAGTAGACACTGCTCAGCCTTTTCATTAATTGTTTCCTAACTTTCAGAAAAGCATATACGCATTGTTCATATTTGGGGTAATAGAACCCAGTTCCATTGATTATCTATTCTACTCTGCTAGTCAGTTTGACTCAGTGTTATATTATCTACTAGTGATTATAACCCTTTGAGGCAGATTGATATATATTAGTATATTTCTCTACACATGAGAAAATTGAAGTTGAAAAAAATGAAATTAGTCTCTCAAAGCCACACAGAATAAGTGGGACCCAAACTTATGCCTATCTGACACTAAAATTACTCGATAGGCTTTTCACTGTATAATCTTGGATCTCTAAGTGTCTTTTTTAAAGTTTCAGGAACATTGGAAACCAAGTCCGTTATTTTATAATCAGAAAACACCTCAGTTTTTGCACACTCAATGAAATTATATCAATGACTCTTTTACTGGTCACCTTATTCCATAGGTTAGGCTCCAAACAGCTGACCTCCCCAAATTTTTAAATTACCAAGCAGCAAAACTTTCACATCATAGAATAATAAAATTTTGTAGTTGAAAGAAAACTTTCGTGTTCTACAGATTATGATTTTTAGAAGCAGAAAAACGCTTTGAAAAGAACAGCAGACATCTTATCAGAAGATTTACATTATTTTACCTTTTCCATTTATTAGCTACTTCATACATTTATAATCTTAAGGCATTTAATCACTCTGAGTTTCTTTCTTCTAATATATAAAGTAAAAATTGCAATTTTTACCTCCCTTAGAGAGTTGTAGAACTTTTCTGGGTTAATGTTAATAAAAGTGATTCTATAAATGTTAGTTATTATAATTATTATAAAAGATGAACCAACCCACACCACAGAGAGGTTAAATAACTTCCAGAATCATAAGAAATCTATGGAATACGTAGAACTAAAACTCAGGCTGCTGCCTCATTGCCTAGCAACAGTTCTACTTATGATAATCACATAAATTTTGCTATTTAAAAACTGATATTATGCCATTTGAATCAAGGGAAGTTTGAAAAGTAGGCTTAATGTAGAGAATTGTCTACATTGCTTGTGCATCAATTTCTAGTTATGCAACAAGGGATCCTTTGGAGAGTCCCAGGCCTATTATCCCTTTCTTTTCAAAGGGTAGGGGTATGATAACAGATCCTAAAAACACCTGAAACATAAAGAAGAAATAAAAGAAAAGGGGATGATAAGAGAACTATCCAAGAAAGGCAAATAAGTATTTTAAAACGAACAGAAAGTCAGGAATGGAGAAGTAAACAAAAAATTAAAGAAGAAATGCTTTAAGAAACAAAAATCAGCAAAAATTATGGTAAACAATAAATGGGGAAAACATTCATTCAAATAATATTTTACTGAGCATCTCTTGTGTCAAACATTTTTCTAGGCATTAAGTACATAGTGATGAGTGAAACAATTATGGTCTTTTCCTTTCATTTATAACAGGTAATATACAGATAAATAAAGTCATAGATAATTGAAGAAAGGTGGCAATGCAATAATAGGGAAAAATGAGATAAGGTGGACCTATTTTTGAAAGTGTTGTCAGGGAATGGCCTATCCAACATGGAAACATTTAAGTGAAGTTTTGCAAGATAAATAGTCAAAGCTTTAGATTCTCACTACCAACCAAGATAGAAAGATAGAGTAACAAGTACCAGATTTAACCTCCTGCCTGAAAACCCCACACCCATTCCCCCAAAATAGACAAAATAAATGAAAACAATGGTTTTTAAGACACGGGGTATCAAACAATGAAAAAATAATGATGGGACAGATGGGAAACCTAACAATCACACGCATTTACTATGGCAAGATAATTTCTAGACTGTAGCAAAGGGAGGGGAAGCCCAGGAGGAAACCACTGAGCTTTTTAGGCTGGGAGATGAAGATGAGAAACCAGAGAAACCAAAGCATCTACAGCTCACAAAAGAATTTCAGAGATCTACAGTGTTTCCTCCTAGAGCAAAGTGCTGATCAACGTATACATATGATGCAGCTATCCAGGAACAGGTAAAGAGTCATCTGAAAGGATTAAAGGAAACAGTGCCCAACACTCAAATAAAGGAAATAGTGCCATTTCCACTACCCCAACTAGAAATAGTTCATAACTCACATCCACTTCTATTTAACATTGTACTGGAAATTTTAGACAATGTTGTCAAGCAAGAATAAGAAATAAAAGTTATCTAGATTGGAAAGGAAGAAGAAGGTAAATAGTCTTTATTCACAGAACACATGATTGTCTATGAAGAAAACTTAATGAAATCTGCCAAAAACAGCTACTAGAACTAAAAATGTGAGTTTAACAATGTGCAGGATATAAGGTTAATATACAAAATTCCATTGTATTTCTATATGCATACAACAATCTGAAATTGAAATTTAAAATTACCATTTACAATATCATCAAAAATAAGAAGTACTTAGCCATAAATGAGACAACAGATACGAAAGACCCACACATTGATGGGCTGGGCGCGGTGGCTCATGCCTGTAATCCCAGCACTTTGGGAGGCTGAGGTGGGTGGATCACGAGGTCAGGGGTTCGAGACCAGCCTGACCAACATGGTGAAACCCCGTCTCCACTAAAAATACAAAAATTAGCTGGGCGTGGTGGCGGTCTCCTGTAATTCCAGATACTCAGGAGGCTGAGGCAGGAGAATTGCTTGAACCCGGGAGGCAGAGGTTGCAGTGAGCCGAGATCGCGCCACTGCACTCCAGCCTGAGTGACAGAGCGACACTCCATCTCAAAAAAAAAAAAGAAAGACCCACACATGGAAAACCAGAAAACATTGCTAAGAAAAGTTAAGAAGACTTAAATAAATAGTTACACCAAGTTTATGTCTTACAAAACTCAATTTTATTAAGATGGCAGTTCATTCCAAATCGATTTGTAGTTTCAATGCTAGATCCCAATAAAAATACAGCAGATGTTCTTGTAGGAACTGACAAACTGATTCTAAAGTTCATACGGAAATTCAAATGATTTAGAGTAGCCAAAACAGCTTTTAAAAAGAAGAATCTGTTCTTGCATTAGTTAGCTTAGAATAATGGCCTCCAGCTCTATTCATGTTGCTGCAAATGACATGATTTCATTCTTTTTTATGACTGTGTAGTGTTCCATGGTGTACATGTATGACATTTTCTTAATCCAGTCTACTGTTGATGGGCATTTAGATTGATTCCATGTTATTGCCATTGTGAATAGTGCTGCAGTAAACATACACATGCATGTGTTTTTATGGTAAACCACAAGTTATATTTCTTTGGGTATATACATAATAGTGGGATTGCTGGGTTGAGTGATAATTCTGTTTTAAGTTCTTTGAGAAATTGCCACACTGATTTCCACAATGGCTGAACTAATATACACTCTTACCAACAGTGTATAAGCATTCTCTTTTATCCACAGTCTCTCCAACATCTGTTATTTTTTGACTTTGTAATAATGGACATTCTGACTGGTGTGAGATGGTATCTCATTGTGGTTTTGATTTGCATTTTTCTAATGATTGGAGGTGTTGAGCATTTTTTCATATGCTTGTTGGCATCATGTATGTCTTCTTTAGAAAGGTGTCTATTTATGTCTTTTGCCTACTTTTTAATAAAATCATTTGTTTTTTTGTTACAAATTTGTTTACATTCCTTACAGATTCTGAGTATTAAACCTTTGTTGGATGCATAATTTGCAAATATTTTCTCCTATCCTGAAGGTTGTCGGTATACTCTGTTGATAGTTTTTATAGCTGTGCTCAAGCTATTTAGTTTGATTAGGTCCTATTTGTCAATTTTTGTTTTTGTTGTAATTGCTTTTGGCATCTTCATCATGAAATCTTTGTCAGGTCCTATGTCACATGGACAAAAAGAAGTGAACAACAGACACTGGGGCCTACTTGAGGGTGGAGTGTGAGAGCGGGGAGAGGATTTTAAAAATACCTACCAGGTACTATACTTATTACTGGGTGACTAAATAATCTGTACACCAAACTCCCACAACATGCAGTTCACCAGCCAAGTATCTGTTCCCCTTCAAGAGACTCCCCCAACACATAAGGACTCACATAAACTTAAGGTAAAGGAGTAGAAAAACATTCCATGCAAATGGACACCAAAAGTGAGCAGGAGTAGCTATTCTTATATCAGACAAAACAGACTTTAAAGAAACAATATTTAAGAAAGACATGAAGGGACATTGTTTAAAGAATGTCCCTTCTTGTTTAAAGAAGACAAGAAGGGACATTAAATATGATAAAAGGACTAGTCCAACGGGAAAATATAACAATTCTAGATTTATATGCATCTAACACAGGATCTCCCAAATTTATGAAACAATTACTACTAGACCTAAGAAATGAGATAAACAACAACACAATAATAGTGCAGTACTTCAGTACTCCACTGACAGCACTAGACAGGTCATTCAGACAGAAAGTCAACAAAGAAACAATGGACTTAAACTATACCCTAGAACAAATGGACTTAACAGATATTTACAGAACATTCTACCCAACAACTGCAGAATATACATTCTATTCATGAGCACATGGAACATTAACCAGGATAGACCATATGATAGGCCACAAAACAAGTCTCAATAAATTTTTAAAAGTCAAAATTATATCAAGTACTCTCTCAGACCACAGTGGAATAAAATTCACACAGTGGAATCAACTCCAAAAGGAACCCTCAAAACTATGCAAATACATAGAAATTAAATAATCTGCCCCTGAATGATAGTTGGGTCAACAATGAAATCAAGATGGAAATTTAAAAATTCTTTGAACTGAGTGGTAATAGTGGCACAACCTATCAAAACCTCTGGGATACAGCAAAAGCAGTGCTAAGAGGAGAGTTCATAGCATTAAATGCCTGCATCAAAAAGTCTGAAAGAGCACAAATAGACAATCTAAGGTCACACCTCAAGGAACTAGAGAAACAAGAGCAAACCCAAACCCAGCAGAAAAAAAGAAAGAACAAAGATCAGAGCAGAACTAAATGAAATTGAAACAAACAAAAAATACAAAAGATAAATGAACCAAAATGTGGTTCTTTGAAAAGATTAACAAAATTGACAGAACATTAATGATATTAACCAGGAAAAGAAGAGAGAAGATCCAAATAAACTCGATTAGAAACAAATGGGAAATATTACAACCAATACAACAGAAATACAAAAGGTCATTCAAGACTACTATCATCACCTTTATGCACACAAACTAGAAAACCTAGAGAAGACGGATAAATTCCTGGAAATATACAACCCTCCTGGATTAAACCAGGAAGAAATAGAAACTCTGAACCAACCAATAACAAGCAGTGAGATTAAAATGGTAATTTTAAAAACTGCTAACAAAAAAAAGTCCAGGACCAGATGGATTCACAGCTGAATTCTATCAGACATTCAAAAAAGAATCGGTACCAATCCTATTGAAACTATTCCAAAAGATAGAGAAAGAGGGAATCCTCCCCCAAATCATTCTGTGAAGCCAGTATCACCCTAATATCAAAACCAAGAAGGGACATAACAAAAAAGAAGACTACAGACTGTTATCCCTGGTGAACGTACGTGCAAATATCCTCAACAAAATACTAGCTAACCAAATCTAACAGCATATCAAGAAGATAATCTACCACAATCAAGTGGGTTTCATACCAGGGATGCAGGGATGGTTTAACATACACAAGTCAATAAATGTGATACATCACGAAACAAAATTTAAAATCGTATGATCATCTCAATAGATGCAGAAAAAGCATTTGATAAAATTCATCATCTCTTTATGATTAAAACCCTCGGCAAAATCAGCATAGAAGGAAAACAACTAAGGGTAATAAAAGCCATCTATGACAGATTTACAGCCAACATTTTACGGAATGGGGGAAAGCTGAAAACATTCCTTCTGAGAATTAGAAAAAAACAAAGATGCCCACTTTCACCACTTCTAGTCAACATAGTACTGGAAGTCCTAGCCAGAGCAACCAGACAAGAGAAATAAATAAAGGGCATATGAATCAGTAAAGAGGAAATCCAACTGTCACTATTTGCCAATGATAAGATTGTATGCCTAGAATACCCTAAAGACACATCCAAAAAGCACATGGATCTGAAAAGTGAATTTAGTAAAGTTTCAGGATACAAAATCAATGTACACAAATCAATAGCACTGCTATATACCAATAGTGACCAAGCTGAGAATCAAATTAAGAACTCAACCCCTTTTACAACAGCTGTAAAAAAAATAAAATAAAATACTTAGAAATTTACCTAAGGAGGTGAACGATCTCTACAAGGAAAACTACAAAACACTGCTGAAATAAATAATGGACAACACAAACAAATGGAAATACATGCCATGCTCATGGATGGGTAGACTCAATATTGTGAAAATGACCATGCTATCAAAAGCAATTACAAATTCAATGGAATTTCCATCAAAATACCATCATTATTCTTCACAAAACTAGAAAAAACAATCCTAAAATTCATTCACACAGTACCAAAAAAGCCCACATTGTCAAAGCAAGACTAAGCAAAAAGAAAAAATCTGGAGGCATCACGTTACTTGACTTCAAACTACACTACAAGGCTATCGTTACCAAAACTTCATGGTACTGACATAAAGATAGGCACATAGACCACTGGAACAAAACAGAGAGCCCAGAAATAAAGCCAAATACTTGCAGCCAACTCATCAACAAAGCGAACAATAATATAAAGTGGGGAAAGGACACACTATTCAATAAATGATCCTGGCATAATTGGCAAGCCACATGTAGAAAAATGAAACTGGATCATCATCTCTACCCTTGTACAAAAATCAACTCACGATGAATCAAAGACTTAAATCTAAGACCTGAAACCATAGAAATTCTGAAGATAACATTGGAAAAACCTTTCTAGACATTGGCTTAAACATAGACTTTATGACCAAGAACCCAAAAGCAAATGCAGCAAAAACAAAGATAAATAGATGGGACTTAATTAAATTAAAAACTTCCTCACAGCAAAATAAATAGTCAGTAAGACAACCCACAGAGTGGGAGAAAATTTTCACAAACTATGCATCTGACAAGGACTAATATCTAGAATCTATAGGAACTCAAATCAGCCAGAAAAAAAATCAAATAATCCCATTAAAAAGTGAGTTAAAGACATGAATAGACAATTCTCAAAGGAAGATATACAAATGGCCAACAAACACGTAAAAATGCTTATCACTAATTATCAGGGAAATGCAAATCAAAACCACAATGCAATACCATCTTTCTCCTGCAAGAATGGCCGTAATTTAAAAATCAAAAATAATACATGTTAGCATGGATATAGTGAAAAGAGAACCCTTTTACACTGCTGGTAGGAATGTAAACTACTACAACTACTATGGAAAACAGTATGAAGATTCCTTAAAGAACCAAAAGTAGATCTACCATTCGATCCAGCAGTCCCACCACTGGGTATCTACCCAGAGGAAAAGAAGTCATTATATGAAAAAGACACTTGCACATGCATGTTTATAGCAGCACAATTCACAATTGCAATAATATGGAACCAACCCAAATGGCCATCAATCAACGAGTGGATAAAGAAAATGTGGTATATCATGGAATACTACTGAGCCATAAAAAGTAATGAAATGATGGCATTTGCAGCAACCTGGATGGAGTTGGAGACCATTATTCTAAGTGAAGTAACTCAGGAATGGAAAACCAAACATTGTAAGTTCTCACTTATAAGTGGGAGCTAAGTTATGAGGCTGCAAAGGCATAAGAATGATACAGTGGACTTTAGGGACTCAAGGGAAAGGGTGGGAGGTAGGTGAGGGATAAAAGATGACACATTGGGTACAGTGCACACTGCTTGGTTATGGGTGCACTAAAATCTCAGGAATCACCACTACTTATCCATGTAAATAAACACCACTTGTTACCTAAAAACCTATTAAAACGAAAAAAAAATTTTAAATTTTAAACACTAAAACAACTCAAGTTTTTATTAAGTAAATGGATAAACAAATTCTGGCAAATCCAAACAATGGTGCTCTGCTCCGCAATAAAGAATATACTATTGATAACTACTACAACATGGATGAATCCAAAATAATTGTAGTGAGTAAAAATAATCAGGAAAAAAAAAGGACACATTACTGTATGATTCCATTTCTATAGAATTCCAGGAAATGAAAACCAATGCATAGTGACAGAAAGCAGATTAGTAATTGCCTGGGAATGGGAAGGGACACATGTGGTGAGGGCTGGAAGAGAGGGTTACAAAAGGGCACAAAGAAACTCTTGGGCATGACAGAAGTGTTTATTATGTTAATTGCAGAGATGGTTTTATGGATGTATACATATGTCAAAATGTATTCAAATAGTACATTTTATAAACATATTAATTAAACCTTAACAAGGCTATTTTTTAAAAGAAGAACTAACGCAAAGAAGAGCAGGGAACAGCACATTCCAAGCAGAGTGAACAGCTTATAAGAAGGTTCTAGGCCAGGTGCGGTGGCTCACGCCTGTAATCCCAACACTTTGGGAGGCCAAGGTGGGTGGATCACCTGAGGTCAGGAGTTCAAGACAAGCCTGGCCAATATGGCGAAACCCTGTCTCTACTGAAAATACAAAAAATTAGCTGGGTGTATTGGTGGGTGCCTGTAATCCCAGCTACTTGGGAGACTGAGGCGGGAGAATCACTTGAACCCGGGAGGTGGAGGTTGCCGTGAGCCAAGATGGTGCCATTGCACTCCAGCTTGGGCAACAAGAGCAAAACTCTGCCTCAATAAATAAATAAATAAATAAATAAATAAAATAGAAGGTTCTAGGATGGTAAAGGACTTAACTATATCATCTAGAAACAGAAAGAATGCAAGGAGCTGACAGTGTCATGCGGAAGAGAAAAAGTGAGTGAAGATTTTGTTGTAGAGATGAGTAAGGACAAGATCATAAAAGCTTCTGAAGTAATTACAAGAAATTATATTTTAATTTAAGCAGGGGAATGATATGCTTTGATTTATGCTATAAATATCCACACTGCTGTGTGAAGAAAATATTGTGGAGCCAAAAAGGAAAGCAAGCTGGTGTACCCATTAGAAGGCGAGTATTGCACTCCAGCAGGAAATGAAGTGGCCTTGACTAGGGTGATAGCAACGCTGTTGGAGAAAAAAGGATAGATTCGGAAATCATTAGCATTTACAGAGCTACTGATTATCATTCAATGTGAGAGATAAGAGAGTGGAATCAAAGATTATTCCCAGATTTTGGCTTGAGCCACTTATTGTCATGATATTTTTTACAAAGGTGAAGAAGCTTGAGATAGGAGGGGGCATGTGGTGGTAGGAAATAAAGAGTTCAGTTTTAGACATGTTAAATGTTATTATGTCTGTTGTATAAATGGAGATGTCAAGTGGACAAGTAGGTCTGAATATCAGATGAGAGGTCTAGGGCAATAATTTGAGTCTTTAGCATATAGATGGTATATAATGGCATGGGAATAAATGAAATTACCTAGAAGAAGGGTGGGGGAAGGAGGAAGCATAGAACGAAGAAGACAAGAGAGAAAAAGAGAAAGCAAGAGAGAGAGATAAGGGAGTAGGGAAGAAAAGGAGATTTGTGAATAGAGATATCAGGAATTTCAACATTTAATTTCAGGAAGAAGAGGAGTTGCCAGGGAGAAGAGAAAAAGGAAAAGACCTTCACAGAAGAAAAAACAAAACAAAACAAAACAAAAAACCTGGGGAATGTTTCAAGAAGTGGTAAACTCCATCAGATGCTACAGATAAGCTAAGTAGGATAGGTTCAGAAAAGTGATTAGAGTGTGTCTGGCTCTGTGAAAGTTGTTAGTGACCCTTTAAAAAGCAATTTAGAAAAGCAATGAAATAGAAGCCAAAATATTGTTAAACTGAAGAGTGGCAGGTGAGGAAACAGCACAACTGAATACCTCTTTAAAGATATTTGGTTATGAAGGGGTGCTGAAAAATAGATTAATACCTGGATTGGAGTAAGATGTTAAAAGGAGTAGTTTGGGGTTTTTTTAATTTTAGAGAAAAGAGCATATTTTTAATTTATGTGAATACAGAATGATCCATAGAAAAAGAGATTGAGGATAAGGGAGAGAGGGGATAACTAAAGGAAAAAAATTCTTAAGGAAGTGAGAAGGAATGGGAATCAAAGCACAGGTACAAGGACTGACATTTAATAGGAGGCTTTGTCTATTATTATAGACAGACTTTTTAAAAGAAATGAGAGAGCTACAGAATGAAGAGATACATTGAAAAGTACATTGTTTCATTGAGAGATGAAACAAGTAATTGTTATATCTGATTTTCAGTTCAGTATTTTAGTAGTTTTTTTCTCTTAAAATCAGTTTTACAGTGTAAATTTCTTACTACAAAGCTTTATGTTGAAAATCAACTACTTTGAATTGTAATTAGTAGGAAAAAATATGTTTCTATCTTTGAATTTACAAAAATCAACAAAAACATACAAAATACGGGAGATATTACCTAGCAGTATGTGTGAATTTTCTTGACGTTAGTTAATAGTAATCTCATCGTGAGTCAGACAAATAAAACAGTCTCTCAACTAGGAATAACATTGTACCCCAGGGATATTTGGCAATGTCTGTGAACTTTTTGATTGTCACAACTGAAGAGTAGGGATAGTCTACTGACACCTACATCTACAATGTATTTCTACAACAAAATATTATCTGGCCAAAATGTGAAATCAAATTGAAAACATTTAGAACACACTTGTAAATAATAATTTAGTAAGCAAAAATTTTAAAGTGTAGACTATATGGATGGAAATATTTGTATATTGGGTATAAGTCTCCTAGAGAATACTGATATTTTATTTGATGTTTACAAGTTATTACTTAAAGTACTATCTTATTATATTACCAAGTAAGCTACATCACAGGTGTATATTTTTAAGTTATAAAAGTTGGTGTGATTCACAGTAGCCAGGAAATCATATTTCTGATACTCAATTGTTTATTTACCATAAAAGTTCTGTATCTGTTTCAACCAGAATTTATTACATACTTTCTGATGAATCACTGTAAAAACCTTCAAGTTTAGTAGCCAGTTTGCTTTACTCTATTCACGTGTCAGACACAGCTTTATCCACATAAAATCTTGGGGAAATTTCACCATTTAGTGCTCATTAGAGTATTAGCAAAAGCATGATGTTTGACCTGTACCCTGAGTACTTTAGTAGAATACCTACTAATGTCAGTAATGGGTTAACCAACTTAACTGGTTTCCATTCCACTGATTCCTCCTGTCTTCAATCCAGCTTTCACAGTATTTCCAATATTTCAAATATAAGTGAAAGAGAGGCTTTCCATTTCCAGATAGGATGTTAAAAGACGTAAAAGACCTTAATCCCCATGGTAGGAACAATGATGAAAACAACAAAATCCTATAGTAATGACAATAAAATTAAAATTATCCTTTTCTATGGGGCTATGGAAGAGTGATACATTCAAAGAAGTCTAATTAACTGAATGCCAGACAGAGAAGAGCCATTCACAGGTGAGCAGAAAGCTACTGCTGCTTCCATACCTGGGGCTAGTGACTGACCTGGGTATAGGTGGGGGAAAGAGTGGGCTTTTGATAGATAGACAGACTGAAAGGAATAGAAAATAGCCAGTGAGGTTTAATGGCTGTTTGGACTGACCTATAGATTGGAATTTGAAAGAATTTGAAACAACCCTAAATAGAAAAATAAATCATTCAAGTTGGCAATTGTCTGCCACTAAACCCTCACCAATCTCAGAATTTTTCTGCAAAAGTAGCAATGCAGGTGGACTGGAAGGCAGAGAAATTTATGCAGTCTTAATGTGCTGTATTCTGGGGTAATTATAGAATTTAACCAAAAGTTGAATTAAGATGAATTAAAACTATCTGAAACAGCATCCCAACTGTGTCACTGCACAAATACCAATACAAATAACAATCAGTCCCTTGGCAAAGGGGGTATAAAAGATTGAGTGTTGGATTGAGAAATAAAGAGAGATTTTCATAGTCCAATTTGAAACAAGAGTGGAACTTAATCTTATTAAAGCTACAGCCCAGCCCCAGCTTAGTTAAATACTTAGCAGAATCCGAATGATTCTACATTATGTGTGTGTGTGTGTGTGTGTGTGTGTGTGTGTGTGTGTGTGTGTGTGAGATATTCCTGATATTAGTGATAATATACATATATGAATGATTCTTTAGTTTTTACTACTGTTGTACACAGATCATACCATCAGAAATTAGAAAACATGCAAAGAAGCAGAAAATTGTGACTCATAATTGAGTGGGGGGACAAAAGTCAGTCGAAGCAGATCCATAGAGACCCAAATTGAAATTAGAAGCCAAGAACTTTAAAAGAACTATTATAAGAATATATAGGAAAAGAGGCTGGGCATGGTGGCTCACGCCTATAATCCTAGCACTTTGGGAGGCAGAGGTGGGCAGATCACCTGAGGTCAGGAGGTCCAGACTAGCCTGGACAACATGGTGAAACCCTGCCTCTACTAAAAATACAAAAATTAGCTGGATGTGGTGGCTCATGCCTGTAGTCCCAGCTACTTGGGAGGCTGAAGCATGAGAATTGCTTGAACCCAGGAGGTGGAAGTTGCAGTGAGCCAAAATCGCGCCACTGCACTACAGCCTGGGCAACAGAGTGAGACTCTGCTCCCAACCGCCAAAATAATATATAGGAAAAGATGGTTTGGCTGAGTAAATATGTTGGGGAATTTTAGAAGAGAAAGTGAAACGCTGAAAAAGAACCAAATGGAAATTATAGAACTTAAAAATAAAATATGTGAAATTAAAAGTTCATGGTTGTTTCTTAGCTGTTAATGAATAATGCTGCATTGAACATGAGAATGCTAATATTTCTTTGAGAATCCTGTTTTCAATTATTTTGGATAAATACCCAGAAGTAGGATTGCTGGATCATATGGTGGTTCTGTTTTTTATTTTTTGATGAACCTCATTGCTGTTTTCCATCTCAGCTGTACCATTTTACATGCCCACCAATAGTGCACAATGATTCCAATTTCTCCACATCCTCATCAACACTTGTTATTTTCTGTTTTTGTTTGTTTGTTTTGTTTTTTATAATGGCCATCCTAACAGGTATGAGGTGATATCTCATGGTAGTTTCAATCTGCATTTCCCTGATAATTAGTGATGTTGATTAGTGATGTTATTTTCATATAACTGTTGGCTATTTGTATTATCTTACACAATACGTGACAATAAATTCAAAATGCATTTAAAAATTAAACATAAGACCTAAAACTGTAAAACTTCCAGAAGAAAATATAGGTGAAAACCTTCATAACATTGGTCTTAGCAAAGAATTCTTGAATATGACATCAAAGGCACAGGTAATAAAGGCAAAAATACGTAAGTGACACCGCATCAAACTGAAAGCTTCTACACAACCTAAATATCTGCAGACAGATGAATGAATAAAGAAAATGTGGTAGATACATACAATGGAATATTAGCCTTAAAGAAAAAGAAAATCTTGTCATATGCTACAACATCATGAGCCTTCAGGACATTACACTAGATGAAATAAGCCAGTCATAGAAGGACAAATATTATATGATTCCACTTATATGGTGTATATCTAAAATAGTCAAACTCACAGAAGCAGAAAGTAGAATAATGATTGCCAGGATCTGTGGAGAGGGAAAAATGGAGAGCTATGGTTCAGTGGATACACAGTTTGAGTTATACAAGATGAACAAGTTCTAAATATCTGCTGTACAACAGTGTGAATATAGTAAACAGTACTGTAATGTACACTGAAAAATTTGTTTAGAAGGTAGATTTCATGTTGTGTGTTTTTTACCATTGAATATATGTGTTGATTATATATGTAGAGTTAAGTGTCTTTGGGGTTCTTCTCCTAATTATAAGAACCTTTGTGAAGTCAGTGTAGGGTAACAATCACCAACACAACAGCATATTTTCAATTGTATTTGCTCTCCTAGCAGATCTTGTAAAAATCAACATGGAAGGATAATATATAATCCTATATTCATCTCTGACCTCTGAATTGAGGTATTAAGTAGACAAAAAATCAAAAGCAAGTTTCATGAAATCATCTATCATCGTCATTTTTTGAAAACAGTATTATTATCTTTTCCCACTAGCAACATGAAAAGCAAATGAGGAAGATATTTTATAGAAATAATTAAGCTGGTGATGTTTTTCCTCCTTGAGGAGTCTCATATTCATAGAAACCTTGAGGATAAAGGTTTCATATTCTAAAACTGTTTTTTCAGAGACAGTAACATTTAAACGTCTTTATGGAAGTGTCAAGGCACCCTTTATACTTACTACCAAGGAACCTAAATTGGACTTTTTGAATAAAAAGGCATTCCTTTCAAAGACAAAAGTTCACATGATTGCTTTAACAATATATTGCACAGCACTAGGAACTATCAATTAACTTGAATACACGTCACTAGAAATGATCCAAACAGAAGCACAGAGTTAAAAAATAATAATAATAATTAAGCTAAATGAACATCAGTGACTTTGGCTGAAATTTTTTCCAAATTTGATGAAAAACATCAACTTAAAGATCCAGGAAGCTCAAAACACCCTAAACTAGAAAAATACAAAAAGGCCAGGCATGGTGGTTCATGCCTGTAATCCCAGCACTTTGGGAGGCTGAGGCAGGTGGATCATTTGAACTCAGGAGTTCAAGACCAGCCGGACCAACATGGCAAAACCCTGTCTCTACCAAAAACTACAAAAAGTTAGCTGGGCATGCAGCTGTGGTCCCAGCTACTTGCAAGGCTGAGGTTGGAGGATTGCTTGAGCTGGGAGGCAGAGGTTGCAGTGAGCCATGATTGCACCACTGCACTCCAGCCTGGGCAACAGAGACCTGAACTCAAAAAAAAAAAAAAAAAAAAAAAAAAATACAAAGAAAACGACACTTAAGACTTTATAGTCAAACTACTAAAACCAACCTACAAGAGAAAATCTTAAAAGCAGTACAGAAACATACACACATATACAAATACAAGGGAAAAATATGAATAATGAGTGATTTTTTCCATCAGAAATAATTGAAGCTAGAGACAACATAATGACGTCTTTTAAGTGCTAGAGAAAAACAACTGTCAATCCAGAATTCTATATCTAGCAAAAATATCATTCAAAAATGAAAGTGCATGAATTAACAGATCTGTACTATAAGAAATAGTAAAGAAAAATTTTAAAGCAGATAAAAAAAGAGGGAAAATTAGGAATACAGGTAAGAATGAAAAGCACTGGATATAATAAATATGTGGGTAAATATAAAAAGGTATTTTGTCTTTCCGTAAATTCTGTGTTACTCTTTCAGAAGTAACGATGTATTATAGGATTTATAACATGTAGAAGTAAAATGTATGACAACAGTAACACAAAGTATTGAAGAGAAGTATACAGAATTATACTGTTGTTTTTTTCAACATAGGAGAAGTGATGTAAGAATAATTAAAGATGGACTGTAATGAATCTAACAAATAGATGCACATTATAATCCCTAGAACAACCATTAAAGAAAATAAAACAGAGAGGTGTAGCTAAGAAGCCAAAGAGATGATAAAATGGAATACTAAGTATATTTTATTTTCTCAAAAGACAGAAAAGAGTAACAGTAAAAAAAAAAAAAAAGAACTGAGGGGACAAACTGAAAACAATTAGAAAGATGATAGACATAAACTTAACCCCATCAAAGATTATATTAAATATAAATAGAGTAAACATTCCAAAAAAAGAAAAAGAGCTTCTGAGACAGGATTAAAAAGAAACAAATACCAAAAACAGTGTATATGCTATCTATAAAAGATGCACGTTAATTATAAAAACATAAATAGGTTGATTACTGTAGCCTTGTAGCATAGTTCGAAGTCAGGTAGCGTGATGCCTCCAGCTTTGTTCTTTCGGCTTAGGATTGATTTGGCAATGCGGGATCTTTTTTGATTCCATATGAACTTTAAAGTAGTTTTTTCCAATTCTGTGAAAAAAGTCATTGGTAGCCTCATGGGGATGGCATTGAATCTATAAATTACCTTGGGCAGTATGGCCATTTTCACGATATTGATTCTTCCTACCCATGAGCATGGAATGTTCTTCCATTTGTTTGTATCCTCCTTTATTTCGTTGAGCAGTGGTTTGTAGTTCTCCTTAAAGAGGTCCTTCACATCCCTTGTAAGTTGGATTCCTAGGTATTTTATTCTCTTTGAAGCAATTGTGAATGGGAGTTCACTCATGATGTGGCTCTCTGTTTGTCTGTTATTGGTGTATAAGAATGCTTGTGATTTTTGCACATTGATTTTGTATCCTGAGACTTTGCTGAAGTTGGTTATCAGCTTAAGGAGATTTTGGGCTGAGATGATGGGGTTCTCTAGCTATACAATCATGTCGTCTGCAAACAGGGGCAATTTGACTTCCTCTTTTCCTAATTGAATACCCTTTATTTCCTTCTCCTGCCTAATTGCCCTGGCCAGAACTTCCAACACTATGTTGAATAGGAATGGTGAGAGAGGGCATCCCTGTCTTGTGCGGGTTTTCACAGGGAATGCTTCCAGTTTTTGCCCATTCAGGACGATATTGGCTGTGGGTTTGTCATAGATAGCTCTTATTATTTTGAGATACGTCCCATCAATACCTAATTTATTGAGAGTTTTTAGCATGAAGCGTTGTTGAATTTTGTCAAAGGCCTTTTCTGCAGCTATTGAGATAATCATGTGGTTTTTGTCATTGGTTCTGTTTATATGCTGGACTACAATTATTGATTTGCGTATGTTGAACCAGCCTTGCATCCCAGGGATGAAGCCCACTTGACTATGGTGGATAAGTGTTTTGATGTACTGCTGGATTTGGTTTGCCAGTATTTTATTGAGGATTTTTGCATTGATCTTCCTCAGGGATATTGGTCTAAAATTCTCTTTTTTTGTTGTGTCTTTGCCCAGCTTTGGTATCAGGATGATGCTGGCCGCATAAAATGAGTTAGGGAGGATTCCCTCTTTTTCTATTGATTGGAATAGTTTCAGAAGGAATGGTACCAGCTCCTCCTTGTACCTCTGGTAGAATTCGGCTGTGAATACATCTGGTCCTGGACTTTTTTTTGGTTGGTAGGTTATTAATTATTGCCTCAATTTCAGAGCCTGTTATTGGTCTATTCAGAGATTCAACTACTTCCTGGTTTAGTCTTAGGAGGGTATATGTGTTGAGGAATTTATCTATTTCTTCTTGATTTTCTAGTTTATTTGCATAGAGGTGTTTATAGTATCCTCTGATAGTAGTTTGTATTTCTGTGGGATTGGTGGTGATATCCCCTTTATCATTTTTTATTGCATCTATTTGATTCTTTTCTCTTTTCTTCTTTATTAGTCTTGCTAGCGGTCTATCAATATTGTTGATCTTTTCCAAAAACCAGCTCTTGGATTCACTGATTTTTTGAAGGGTTTTTTATGTCTCTATCTCTTTCAGCTCTGCTCTGATCTTAGTTATTTCTTGCCTTCTGCTAGCTTTTGAATGTGTTTGCTCTTGCTTCTCTTGTTCTTTTAATTGTGATGTTAGGGTGTCAATTTTAGATCTTTCCACAGCATGGTACTGGTACCAGAGATATAGACCAATGGAACAGAACAGAACCCTCAAAAATAATGCCACCTGTCTACAACTATCTGATGTTTGACAAACCTGACAAAAACAAGAAATGGGGAAAGGATTCCTTATTTAATAAAGGGTGCTGGGAAAACTGGCTAGCCATCTGTAGAAAGCTGAAACTGGATCCCTTCCTTACACCTTATACAAAAATTAATTCAAGATGGATTAAAGACTTAAACATTAGACCTAAAACCATAAAAACCCTAGAAGAAAACCTAGGCAATACCATTCAGGACATAGGCATGGGCAAGGACTTCATGTGTAAAACACCAAAAGCAATGGCAACAAAAGACAAAATTGATAAATGGGATCTAATTAAGCTAAAGAGCTTCTGCACAGGAAAAGAAACTACCATCAGAGTGAACAGGCAACCTACAAAATGGGAGAAAATTTTTGCAATCTACTCATCTGACAAAGGACTAATATCCAGAATCTACAATGAACTCAAACAAATTTACAAGAAAAAAACAACCCCATCAACAAGTGGGCAAAGGATATGAACAGACACTTCTCAAAAGAAGACATTTATGCAGCCAAAAGACACATGAAAAAATGCTCATCATCACTGGCCATCAGAGAAATGCAAATCAAAACCACAATGAGATACCATCTCACACCAGTTAGAATGGCAATCATTAAAAAGTCAGGAAACAACAGGTGCTGGAGAGGATGTGGAGAAATAGGAATACTTTTACACTGTTGGTGGGACTGTAAACTAGTTCAACCACTGTGGAAGTCAGTGTGGTGATTCCTCAGGGATCTAGAACTAGAAGTACCATTTGACCCAGCCATCCCATTACTGGGTATATACCCAAAGGATTATAAATCATGCTGCTATAAAGACACATGCACACGTATGTTTACTGCAGCACTATTCACAATAGCAAAGACTTGGAACCAACCCAAATGTCCATCAATGATAGACTGGATTAAGAAAATGTGGCACATATACACCATGGAATACTATGCAGCCATAAAAATGGATGAGTTCATGTCCTTTGTAGGGACATGGATGAAGCTGGAAACCATCATTCTCAGCAAACTATCGCAAGGACAAAAAACCAAACACCACATAGTCTCACTCATAGGTGGGAATTGAAAAATGAGAACACATGGACACAGGAAGGGGAACATCACACCCCGGGGCCTGTTGTGGGGTGGGGGGAGTGGGGAGGGATAGCATTAGGAGATATACCTAATGTTAAATGATGAGTTAATGGGTGCAGCACACAAACATGGCACATGTATACATATGTAACAAACCTGCACGTTGTGCACATGTACCCTAAAACTTAAAGTATAAAAAAAAAAACATAAATACGTTGAAAGTAAAAGAAGGGGAAAAGAATTCCATGAAAACACTATCCCCAAGAAAGCTGATATGGCTCTATTAATATTAGATGAAGTAGACTTCAAGGCAAGGAGATAAACAGTTCAAATTAATAAAATAAATGACCAGAATGATATAAAAATCCTACATACTTGCATAAACCTAATAAGAACTATTCAAAATATATGAAGCAAAAACTGTCAAAACTAGAAATAGACAATTCTACCATCATTGCTGGAAATTCATCATTTCTCTTTTGTAACTGACAGAACAAATAGACAAAAATTGATAAGATTATAAAAAACTAAAGCAACTTTCTTGACCAGATTGATCTAATAACATACACACCTACACAATGCAATTGAAAATACAAATTATTTTCATGTAAACACGTAACATTCACAAGGATAGACTGGGCGATAAAACAAGTTATAATAAATTACAAATAATTGAAATTAAACAGAATGTGTTCTCTGGCCACAAAAGGAATTAAATTAGGAATCAACAGTATGTATAAAATTCCCTAATACTTGAAAATTAAGCAACTCATCTCTAAATAACTCATAGCTTAAAAAAGAAATTACAAAGGAAATTTTAAAATATTTTTGAACTGAGTGAAAGTACAAACACAACATATCAAAATTTATGAGATATTACTGAAGGAGTGCTTAGAGGAAAATTTAGAACATTAGATGCTATGTTAGATTTTTTTTTAAATCTCTACTTCATGATCTAAAGCTCTTGATTAGGACATTAAAAAGTAAGAGCAATGAAAACCACCCAATGTAAAGGAAATAATAATCATCAAAAATGAACGAAATAGAGGTCAAACCAGAGTAGATCAACAAAACCCCAAAACAGTTCTTCAAAAATACTATATAAAACCCTAACAATACTGATCCAGAAAGAAGAAACATAATTAATACCAGGAGTGAAAAAAAAGCATCACTGTGAATTCTACAGACATTAAAGAAATAAAGTAAGATTATTAACTCTATTCCCAGAAATTGACAATTTAGATGAAATTAAGAGATTCCTTGAAAGACAAAACTCACCAAATGTAACACCAAACACATTGGAAAATATAAGTAACCCGTATCATTAAAATTTTTTAATTCAAAATTAAATACCCACAACAAAGAAAACTACAAGCCACAGGTGACTGCACTTGTTAATGCTATCAAACATTTAAGGAAGAAGCAACACCAATCTTATGCAAATTCTTCCAGGAAATAAAAGAAGAAGGAAATCTTTCCAACTGTTTATCTGAAACCAGCACAATGTTGATAACTAAAACTTGACAAAGGCAGTACAATAAAAGTACAAGTCAGTCTCATTTATGGAACTAGATGCAAAAATCAGAAATAAAATATTAGCAAATGGAAGACAAACATATAAAAGAAAGATAAAGCATCATAACCAAGGTGGATTTATACCAGGAATGCAAGTTTAAAATTTGAAAATCAATGAATGTAAAATACTGATTAACATAATAAAGGAGAAAATAATACAGTCATATCAATACATGTGAAAACATTTGATAAAATTAGATATTTTAAAATAAAAATCCTTAACAAAACAAGAATAGAAGAATATTTCCTCAATAGAATAAATTGTACTAAGAAAAATCTACAGCATCATACTTGATTGTGAAATACTGACTTTTTTTTGTAGAATCAGTAACCAGGGGAGGATGTTTACTATCATCACTTTTATTCAACATTTAGTTCATAACCTAGTAAGGACAAAAAGCAAGATTAAAAAATTATATGCCTAAAGATTAGAAAGAAAATTTAAAACTGTCTTTACTTGCCAATGGTATGATGGTGTATGTAGAAAACCCAAAGGAAACTACAAAAATAATAAGTGAATTTAGCAAGACTGAAGAACACATGTCAGTAGACAACAATTAATTATATTTCTATATAAATAACAGCAAACAATTTGAAAATGAACTTTAAAAAAATACCATGTACAGGATAGACTTCCAGCTGGCAGCCTGAGGAGTATCATGGACTTATTCCTGAGTGGAAGAGCATAATTTGTGAAAGCTATTTTAAAAACAACCATGTAAAGTCTCCAGAAATTGTTGTAAGGGCATATAGCAAATGAAGACATATTTATTCAAGAAAATCTACTGAAACTTGGTAGAAACAATGAGAGTCTGTGGCACTTGAACCACAACTCACTTAATTCCTCTCCCCCTTCCAGGTTGCCAGCATTTCTCATCCCCTCCAACTCCAAGTTGAAGAGACCAAATTCCTGGGAAGTGTTACCAAGAGGTCAGAGGCTCCCTTCTGACCATTCCCCACTCACAGGACAGAAGCTCTACCCCAAGCATAGACCTCAGTACCATAAAATGTTGAATCCCTGATTGCCCTTACCCCATCTTGCTCATAGGGCAGAAGTTTTATGCTTGAAAAGATAAGCTGAGAAGACCAGAGGATACCACCTTTGCCCAAGGCCCAGACTAGTGGCTCAAAGGTTTTGCCCAGGAAAGAAATGCAGTCTACGTGAATAGAGAGCTTCAAAGCCCTCCCCAAAGTGACTAGCCTTATATGAAACAGTGTGGGAAAGTTCAAGCCTAAGTGTGCTCTCAAGACCAATGGGAAATTTGGTGATAATGAAATAAGAGGAAGTAATTGATAGCACCTCTTAATTAGGGGCAACAGACTAGACCAGTGAGAACCAATGAACAAGACTGCTAAGAAGAGCCTTCCTGGGATTTAAACCTGAAAGACTAGCCTGAACAATGACCCCTTATCAAATTAAATTAGATCAGAATACTGTACAATGTATGTCCCAGGGTACTGTCAAAAATAATAGAACATCTGGTGGATGCTAAGCTTGAAAAACAATAAAATAATAGACCAATTACCCAGCTGTGATTTGGCAGTGTAACAGCTGTATATGATATTAACAGAGGCAGACAGGTTAACAGAGAGATGAAGGAGATAGTTAAAGAGAATCCTGCTAAAATCACTGCCATCCCAGAGTGACTATATACACTGAATACTGTGCCTTCTGAGAAGCAACCTCAAAGTCTTCACAATGTAGAGGAAATATACCTCATGAAAATAGTCTAGCCAAGTCACTGAATAAATAAATAAGCAAACAGCAAAAACTGGAGAGGGGAGAGAGGAATCAGTCATCAGTACCCAGAAGTGATACAATATATTACCTAAAATATCCAGTTCTCAACAAAATATCATGAGACTTGCAAAGAAACAAAGTGTGGCTCATTCACAGGGAAAAAAAGCAACAAAAATTTCCTGTGAGAAGGCCCAGATGTTGGATTGAACAGATCAAGACCTCAAAACAACCATTATAAATATGCTTAAAGAACTGGAAGACACTATGCTTAAAGAAGTAAAGGAAGCTATGATGACAATGTCTCATCAAATCAAGAACATAAATAAAGAAATAGAAGTTACAAAAAGAACCAAATGGAAATTCTGGAGTTGAAAGGTACAGTAAGTGAAAAGAAAAATTCAGTA
Source organism: Pan paniscus (assembly GCF_029289425.2). Lineage (NCBI taxonomy): Eukaryota > Metazoa > Chordata > Mammalia > Primates > Hominidae > Pan > Pan paniscus. Next base: position 119,274,076 of record NC_085926.1, read on the forward strand.
GTGGGACTCAACAGTAGATTTGAACTAGCAAAAATAACAACCAGTAAACTTGAAAATAGGTTAATAGAGAGTGCATTCTGAAGGACAGAGAGAAAAAATATGAAGAAAAATAAAGTCTCAGAGAAACATGGGACACAATTAAGTGCACCAACATATACATAATAGGATTAGCAGAAGGAGAGGAGAGTTAGAGAAAAAAGGAGAAAAATATTTGAAGAAATAATGACTGAAAACTTCCCAAATTTTATGAAAAGTATTAATTACACATCCAAGAAGCTCCAAGAACTCCGAGAAGATAAATGGAAAAATATCTACAACCAGATGCATCATAGTAAACATGCTGAAACATGCTACAAGGCAAAAAACAAAAAGAAAATCTTGAAAGCAATAAGAGAAAAATGACTTGTCACATGCATGGAACTCTTACAAGATTAACAGCTCATCAGAAACAATGGAGGCCAGAAGGGAATGGGATGACATATTCAAATTGGTCAAACGAAAAAACTGTCATTCAAGAAACTTATATCCAGAGAGGAACAACACACTGGGGCCTGTTGTTGGAGCAGGGGGAGGGAGAGCATCAGGATAAATAACTAATGCTTGTGGGGCTTAATGCCTAGGTGATGGGTTGATAAGTGCAGCAAACCACCGTGGCAAATGTTTACCTATGTAAGAAACCTGCACGTCCTACACATGTATCCCAGAACTTAAAATAAAATTAAATTTTTTTAAAAACCTCATATCCAGCAAAAGTATTTTTCAAAAATGTAGGTGAAATAGACATTGTCAGGTAAACAAAAACCGAGACAATTTATTACTAGCAGAGCCACCTTACAAGAAATACTACGGGAAGTTTTTCAGGCTGAAAGAAAGTGAACCTAGATTGTAATTTAAATCTACACAAAGGAACAAAGAGCATTGTTAAGGTAACTATGTAATTATGAAAGAGTATAAATGCATATTTCTTCTCTCAGCTGATTTTTAAAGCAATTTATAAAACAACATATATATAATTGTTATTTGGGGATCTATAACATAGAAATTAAATACATTTGTCAGTAACAGCATAAAGGAAGTGGGTGGGAGCAAAGTTGTGTTTGAGTAAACAGATTATTCCAGATGATAGCCTGGATTCACCAGAACAAATAAAGAGAATAAAAAATGGTAAATGGTAAATCAGAAGGTTATAAATATATGCTTGTTCTTCTTATTTCTTAGCTTTTATAAAAGAAATAAAATTATATAAAGTAGTAATTATAATGTTTTATTGGTTTGTAAAATATATAGATTTAATTTGTATACCAATAACAGCACATAAGAGAGAATACAGCTATTAAAAATTAACATTTCTGTATCTCACTGGAATTAAGTCAGTATACATCTGAAGTAGACTCTGATTGGATATATACAGTAAGTTCTAATGTATATGGTAAGTTTTACCACTAGGAAAACTCCAGAAAATATGGTGAAAGATTAATCAAAGGAATGAAATGCTACACAAGAAAATATTCACTTAATGCCAAACAAAGCAGTAAAAGAGGACTAGAGGATCAAAAAAAGACATGAGACAGAGAAAACCAAAAGGAAAATGACAAGTGTAACCCAACTATATCAATAATATTAAATGTTAAGGGATTAAACAATCCAATCAAAAGACATAGATTGTGAGACTTTTTTTAAAAAAATCAAGATCTGCCTATATGCTGTTTATGAGAGAGATTTTAGATTTAAAGGTGTAAATAGGTTGAAAATGAATGGGAAAAGATCATATGAACAACAGCCATAAGAAAACTGGAGTTACTGTACTAATACCATTTTAAAAAATAGATTTTAAAGCAAACAGAATGTCACTAGAATAAAAAGTGACCTTTTATAATGATAAAAGTGTCAATCAAGATGACACAATAATTAAAACATATATGTCCCAAATAACAGAGTTACAAAATACATGAAGCAATGCCTAACATGATCAAAAAGAGAAAATCAATAATAATTGTTGGAAATTTCAAAGTTCCACTTTTAAAAATAGATACAAGAACTAGACAGAAGATCAAAAAAGAATTAGATGACTGGAAAAATGCTATGTAGAAGATCTCGATACCAAAATCTCCAAAATATTGCAGAAAGAAACATTTAAAAAATTATTTAAATGGAGGAGAATACCAGGTTTACAGGTTGGAAGACTCACCTTTTAAAAGATCTTTATTCTACCAAATTAAGCCATATGTTTATCACAGTCCTATAAAAAAATCTAACATATTATTTGTAGAACTTGAGAAAGTGATTCTAAAATTTATGCGGAAATGCAAAGGATCTGGAATAACTAAAATACTCTTGGAAAAGAAGAACAAAATTGGAGAACTTCACTACCTGATTTCAAGATGTGCCTTAAAGCCACATTAATTATGATAGTGTGGTAATTGAAAAAAAAGATAAATAAACGGATCATTACAGAATAAAAAGTCCAGTAATAGATCCACACATGTATGGCCAATTTGTTTTTGACAAAGGCACCAATAAAAATCAATGAAGAAAGTCTTTTTAACAAATAATGGTGGAACAACTGGGCAAACAAATAGGAGGAAAAATGAACTTTAATTCCTACTTCACGTCACAACCAATCATTTTTAAAGTTCTAGAAGAAAACAAAGAATAATATCTTCATGATCATAGGTTTGGCACTGACTACTTAGGAATTAAAAAGAAATTACAATAAAAATAATAAATTTTTCTTCAAGTAAATTAAATTTCTGCTCATCAAAAGGCACTATTAAGAGGCCAGGCATGGGCTGGGCACAGTGGCTCACGCCTGTACTCCCATCACTTTGGGAGGCCGAGGCGGGCGGATCACGAGGTCAGGAGATTGAGACTATCCTGGCTAACACGGTGAAACCCCGTCTCTACTGAAAGTACAAGAAATTAGCCAGGCATGGTGGCGGACACCTGTAGTCCCAGCTACTCTATTCCAAAGGCTGAGGCAGGAGAGTGGCGTGAACCCAGGAGGTAGAGCTTGCAGTGAGCCGAAATCGTGCCACTGCACTCCAGCCTGGGTGACAGAGGGAGACTCCGCCCCAAAAACAAAAGAGGCCAGGCATGGTGGCTTATGCCTGTAATCCTAGCACCTTGGGAGGCCAAGGCAGGTAGACCACTGGAGGTCAGGAGTTTGAGACCAGACTGGCCAACATGGTGAAACCATGTCTCTACTAAAAATACCAAAATTAGCCAGGCATGGTGGCCTACACCTGTAATCCCAGCTACTTGGGAGGCTGAAGCAGGAGAATCACTTGAAGCTGGGAGGTGAAGGTTGCAGTGAGCCAAGATCGCACCACTGCACTCCAGCCTGGGCAAAAGAGCAAGACTCTGTCTCAAAAAAAAAAAAGACACCATTAAGCAAATTAAAAGATAAATCACATACTGAAAGAAAATATTCACAATGCCTATTTTTGACTAATAATTCTTACCTAAAACATATGAAGAATTCTTACTACTACATAACACAAATATAAGCAGTCCAACATAAAAAATAAGCCAGAAATTTGGATAGAATCATGAAGATATATGATTAGCCAATAAGCATGTGAAAATGTTCCAACTATCCATAGTCATCAGAGAAATTTAAAATCATAATAAGATACCACTATGACCAGAAGGACTAAGATTTTAAGAGACTATTACCTAGTGTTGGTGGAGATATTGAACAATTGGAACTCCCGTAAGTTGCTACGGAGAATGCAAAATAGACAGCCCCTGTCATTACCATAGTGGAAAGACTATGGAAGTATTTAAAGGAAAAACACAAACAAATCAAAGATTTTGACATATAGGTATTTATTGTGGCTTTATTTAGTATAGTAAAGATTGGAAAATCCAAATGTTTCACAATGGAGGAATGTTAAATTAAAAGTGTGGTATATCTTTATAATGATTTGATAAATTTTTTAAATGGTGGAATTGTTTATGAAATAAATGTTATATACAAAAATCACAAGCATTCTTATACAACAATAACAGACAAACAGAGAGCCACATCATGAGTGAACTCCCATTCACAATTGCTTCAAAGAGAATAAAATACTTAGGAATCCAACTTACAAGGGACGTGAAGGACCTCTTCAAGGAGAACTACAAACCACTGCTCAATGAAATAAAAGAAGATACAAACAAATGGAAGAACATTCCATGCTCATGGGTAGGAAGAAGCAATATCGTGAAAATGGCCACACTGCCCAAGGTAATTTATAGATTCAATGCCATCCCCATCAAGCTACCAATGACTTTCTTCACAGAATTGGAAAAAACTACTTTAAAGTTCATATGGAACCAAAAAAGAGCCCACATCACCAAGTCAATCCTAAGCCAAAAGAACAAAGCTGGAGGCATCAAGCTACCGGACTTCAAACTATACTACAAGGCTACAGTAACCAAAACAGCATGGTACTGGTACCAAAACAGAGATATAGATCAATGGAACAGAACAGAGCCCTCAGAAATAACACCACATATCTACAACTATCTGATCTTTGACAAACCTGAGAAAAACAAGCAATGGGGAAAGGATTCCCTATTTAATAAATGATGCTGGGAAAACTGGCTAGCCATATGTAGAAAGCTGAAACTGGATCCCTTCCTTACACCTTATATAAAAATTAATTCAAGATGGATTAAAGACTTAAACATTAGACCTAAAACCATAAAAACCCTAGAAGAAAACCTAGGCATTACCATTCAGGACATAGGCATGGGCAAGGACTTCATGTGTAAAACACCAAAAGCAATGGCAAGAAAAGCCAAAATTGACAAATGGGATCTAATTAAACTAAAGAGCTTCTGCACAGCAAAAGAAACTACCATCAGAGTGAACAGGCAACCTACAAAATGGGAGAAAATTTTCGCAACCTACTCATCTGACAAAGGGCTAATATCCAGAATATACAATGAACTCAAACAAATTTACAAGAAAAAAACAAACAACCCCATCAAAAAATGGGCAAAGGATATGAACAGACACTTCTCAAAAGAAGACATTTATGCAGCCAAAAGACACATGAAAAAATGCTCATCATTACTGGCCATCAGAGAAATGCAAATCAAAACCACAGTGAGATACCATCTCACACCAGTTAGAATGGCAATCATTAAAAAGTCAGGAAACAACAGGTGCTGGAGAAGATGTGGAGAAATAGGAACACTTTTACACTGTTGGTGGGACTGTAAACTAGTTCAACCATTGTGGAAGTCAGTGTGGCGATTCCTCAGGGATCTAGAACTAGAAATACCATTTGACCCAGCCATCCCATTACTGGGTATATGCCCAAAGGACTGTAAATCATGCTGCTATAAAGACACATGCACACGTATGTTTATGGTGGCACTATTCACAATAGCAAAGACTTGGAACCAACCCAAATGTCCAACAATGATAGACTGGATGAAGAAAATATGGCACATATACACCATGGAATGCTATGCAGCCATAAAAATGGATGAGTTCATGTCCTTTGTAGGGACATGGATGAAATTGGAAATCATCATTCTCAGTAAACTATCGCAAGGACAAAAAACCAAACACTGCATGTTCTCACTCATAGATGGGAATTGAACAATGAGAACACATGGACACAGGAAGGGGAACATCACACTCTGGGGACTGTTGTGAGGTGGGGGGAGTGGGGAGGGGGGAGGGATAGCATTAGGAGATATACCTAATGCTAAATGACAAGTTAATGGGTGCAGCATACCAGCATGGCACATGTATACATATGTAACTAACCTGCACATTGTACACATGTACCCTAAAACTTAAAGTATAATAATAATAATAATAAAAAGAAGCTCATCAAAGTAAAAAAAAAAATCAGAATATGAAACTCTCTTTATTGGATTAAAAATCATCATAGAAGGGGCCAGGCGTGATGGCTCATGCCTGTAATCCCAGCACTTTGGGAGGCTGAGGCAGGCAGATCACTTGAGGTCAGGAGTTCGAGACCAGCCTGGCCAATATGATGAAACCCTGTCTCTACTAAAAATATAAAAATTAGCTGGGCTTGGTGGCACACACCTGTAATCCCAGCTACTTGAGAGGCTGAGGCAGGAGAACTGATTGAGACCCAGGAGGTGGAGGTTGCAGTGAGCCGAGATTGCACCAATTCATTCCAGCCTGGGCGATAGTGAGACTCTGTCCCCAAAAAAAAAAAAGGAAGAAAAAAGCCAAAATTATGATGAAATTGTGTATTTTTTAATCCTCTCCATCACTTTTCTGTATCTTCCAAGTTTTCTAGAGGGACAAAACATTACTTCTATAGTCCAAAAAATGTTTATTTTTAAATAATGATTGTTCTGAATAACTATATAGTATTTAATGATGATAATTATAAAATTGTTTAGGGTTTTGACACATTGTAAATTGGCACAAGGAAGTAGTTTTACTATTATTGTTAGATCCATATTCAGTTCAGTTCCTACCTTCATCAGGAAAGTAGGTAAATTCAGAAGGAGCTAGGGAAAATGACAGAATCAATAGACAGTACAGAAATAGAAAAGATGGTATTTTCCAGACAAATGAGCTTAGCTCTTTAACCACCAAATTTTGTATTTTAAAATTTTGATGAAACTCTTTCTAACATATACATCATGCTTTCTTACTTACTATCTTATAGTGACCAAATCCCATCCTTCCTCCTAGCTGTTTAACTTTGGAGAACTGATGTAATAGCCTTTTTTCCCCTGTTTTCTTATCTGTATGATGGGGTTAATATTATAACCCCTCTAATTATATTGGTAGGTGGGAAAACGATAATTTATATAAAGTATTTAGCAGAGGATTAGGTACAAAATAATAGATACTAGTTGCTGTTATTACTATTACTACAAAGAACGTGTGGCACAGTAGGCATTCAATAAATTTGATTCACTGACTCAACTTACAGTGATGTCTTTAAAACCTTTCAGAGATCTGTAAAACACCCACCTGTTAAATGGTCCCAGATCTCTCACTCACTAGTCATTACAGTTCCTTTCTCTGCCCATTTTTTCACTGTTGTCCCACGTTACTTTTCTTAATGTTTCTAGTTCTAGCAGCCTCCTCCTCTTTATAACTTGCAGTTTCTAATTTGCTGTCAGATAGCAAAGCCTGTTCAAGTCAGTACACTTTCAAGGAGTGCTTGGAAAACTCTTATAGCAACTCTGTGGATTAACACTTACTGCTTATTTAGTCAAACTTTTTCCTAATTTGTATATCTAGGGTTAAGACCGTGTTCGACATAGTTTAGTTTGATGAATGCCTATTTCCAGATTAATGGTAATATTTATATCAGTAAATATTATGTGTACTATGATTACAAACAGAAATTTAAAATTGGATGAGCATTAAATTGAAAGTCTTGAAAATAATGTTCAATGAAGTAAAAAATAGAGCAAACAGTAAGCTTTGCATTTGGTATTCAGTGCTCTATAAGCAATTGAAATATGAGTGCAGAATAAAAAATCTGAGTTCTGTGTCCTTTTCAAGCTATATTATTGACTTACTTCTCTGACTTTGAATAAATAGCTTAAACTCTTTGAAGTTATAGTTTCTCACTTATAAAACACGAGAGTTGGGCTAGGTTGTCACAAGGCACCTTTTGGTTCCAAAATTCTGTGATTTTTTTTGGACCTACCACAAGCTTATTGCTATAAATTGTATAAAGAAGAGGGTGATGGGAAAGAATAGGAACAAAGATTATTTTGGTCATTGAAAATAGCTCTCAAATGTTTCTGAGCATGGAGACAGATTAAAATAGAAATTATGAATATTTATTTCACAAAAGAAAGTCTGTGAGACTTTCTAACAAAGATAGAAAAACCATAATGAAGAATATTTTACAAATGCCATATAAATACAGATTGGCAAGTAGAAAGAATTATAAAATGTTTATTAATCTGTTGTGTCTATTGTTGCATTTGTCAGAAAAGTGGCAGAATAAAAATTAAGAAATATTGGAAAGAGAAAAATATAGTGCTTATTATAAGGAATTTGATACTATTGAACAAAACACAGTATGTAATATACAATACTACATTTTTATAAATAAATATAAAATTTAGAATTTGTAGTTTTTAAAGATCTTTTAAAAGCCAATAATCGTATCTCCTGAGAGGATATTTGATTAGGTATTGTTAAAACCCCTTCTAATTCTTCTTATTTATGATCTATTTTCAGATAAAATTAGGTCATTTATTAAAGTAGCTATTTCTTATGAAAATAGTTTAAAAAGGATTTTATATCTTTGTACCATCCATGTTTAAATACTCTTGCATGTCAATCAGTTACTTCTCCTTATTTTTTCCTGTATCACTTGTTTAAACAAATTTTCAGAATAGGCCAGGCATGGTGGCTCACACCTGTAATCCCAACACTTTGGGAAGCTGAGGTGGGAGTATTGCTTCAGCCCAGGAGTTCAAGACCAGCCTGGGCAACATAGTGAGACCCTGTCTCTATAAAAATAAAAATTAAAATTAATAAAAATATTTTTAAAATTCAGAATAATTGACATAACTTGGACATGGTAAAGTAGTTTTCACATGAAAAAAAGCCTTTTAAACTTGTAGGAATTAAGAAATAAGAATAACCTACAAAATGCTAGCAAAATTTATCTCATTTTTTTTTCATTGTATTTTCAGGTTTAACTGAACTGAATGACAGTCCAGTTCCCCTAGAACTTGAGCGCTGCAAGTCTCCTACCTCAGGTAAACATGAGTGGTATTTTGCAGACTTCTGGTAATTCACTGCAGTAATCTGTTGCTTTATTTTCATGATCTTTATAATGTGAAATTTATAATTTTAGTAATTAGGTATAATTCCATTCATTAAATTTACTGTAAGCAAATTTGATTCCAAATATCAAATACAAACAAATGTCTTTTAAAATATTTTTATCTCAAAATAAAATTAAGATCAGAGGTAAAAGTGCAACACTTTAAAAGACATTTTAAAGGAAAGTTATTTTGCAGATACATTAATAATGCTTACTAAGTATCGAATAAAAATTGGTGATATAGAGAAACTTGTCATCTTCAGGCTAGAGCTGAATTAGTGGGAAATATACAGTATATATGCAGCAGCAAATGATACCATTCCTCTAGACCACAGTTTGGAAACATGTATATTTATTCACAAGGAAAAATGATAATAGAATATGATATGAAGCAAAACATCAAGACAAAGTGTGCACCCATTAAAATATATTTAAAATGTGAGAATAAATATTCCTAGGGATAAATCTTTAAGGTACTGTCTGTTAAAAAAAAAGTTAACAGTTATTTTTGGGTGGTGGGAATATGACTGGTTGGCCTGTTTTTTTAAATTTTTACATATTTGATAATTCTGATTTTTCTATAATGTATATATAGTTTTGTGTGAGTTTTTAAACACCAAAATCATTAGGTATGTCTTTACTGAATGATAGATCTGTTCTTACAGACAAGAAACTGTAGTTCCTTTTTATTTACATTATTTTAATTTGAACCTTATACAAATTTATAAAAGTTTTCGCAACCTACTGATCTGACAAAGGGCTAATATCCAGAATCTACAATGAACTCAAACAAATTTACAAGAAAAAAACAAACAACCCCATCAAAAAGTGGGCGAAGGACATGAACAGACACTTCTCAAAAGAAGACTTTTATGCAGCCAAAAAACACATGAAAAAATGCTCATCATCACTGGCCATCAGAGAAATGCAAATCAAAACCACTATGAGATATCATCTCACACCAGTTAGAATGGCAATCATTAAAAAGTCAGGAAACAACAGGTGCTGGAGAGGATGTGGAGAAATAGGAACACTTTTACACTGTTGGTGGGACTGTAAACTAGTTCAACCATTGTGGAAGTCAGTATGGCGATTCCTCAGGGATCTAGAACTAGAAATACCATTTGACCCAGCCATCCCATTACTGGGTATATACCCAAATGACTATAAATCATGCTGCTATAAAGACACATGCACACGTATGTTTATTGCGGCATTATTCACAATAGCAAAGACTTGGAACCAACCCAAATGTCCAACAATGATAGACTGGATTAAGAAAATGTGGCACATATACACCATGGAATACTATGCAGCCATAAAAAATGATGAGTTCATGTCCTTTGTAGGGACATGGATGAAATTGGAAATCATCATTCTCAGTAAACTATCGCAAGAACAAAAAACCAAACACCGCATATTCTCACTCATAGGTGGGAATTGAACAATGAGATCACATGGACACATGAAGGGGAATATCACACTCTGGGGACTGTGGTGGGGTGGGGGGAGGGGGGAGGGATAGCATTGGGAGATATACCTAAGGCTACATGACGAGTTAGTGGGTGCAGCGCACCAGCATGGCACATGTATACATATGTAACTAACCTGCACAATGTGCACATGTACCCTAAAACTTAAAGTATAATAAAAAAAAAAGAAAACAGATTCAAATCAGTAACCCAAAAACAAACAAACAAAAGTTTAATAATGCCATTATAAAGCAACGAATTTGGACTTGTAGAAATTAATTTAGAATTGCAGCATTTCTTCCATTTATTCCATCCCTGAAAAGTGGTTAGTTCTTTGTTCTTATTCTTCAGGAATCTAGGCTATGTATAATCTAGTTATATCCTATGTAAATTTTTCTTTTAGTCATATATTTTTAATTCTTATTTTACTGATCTTATTGTAAAGATTGTCTCATATGTTTACCCTGCCTTTTGTATTCTCATTGACACCAACCCAATTTAGGTATTTATTGCCTCATACCTATGGTATCATACAAATATTCTAGTAGATGTCTGTATTTTCTCTCTTCACCTTTTACAATTAATGTTGCATGTCATGTTGTAAAATTAATATTCTTAAAATATTACTTTGATCATATTTTCCCATGCTTATAAATCTTCGATATAAAATATAATTCAATACCCTTTATCAAATTTACATACATAACTTCAAATTTTGTTATAGCTGGCCAGGCACAGTGGCTCATGCCTGTAATCCCAGCACTTTGGGAGGCCAAGGAGGGAGGATCACTTGAGGCCATGAGTTTGAAGACCAGCCTGGGCAACATAGTGAGACCCCGTCTCATTAAACATGATAATAATAATAATTTTAAAAAGTTTTTTAAAGATCATTATAGCTGTTCTACCTTTTTGTATTTTCATATAACTTTTATAAAGAATTTTTCGGTTCACACACAAACATGCTTAGATTTTTATTATGATTTCACTGGATCTATAGATCAACTGGGCAGAATTAACATATTCAACAATATTGAATTTTTCGTTTAGTATCTCTCTGTTTATGTGTGTCTACTTTCTTTCGGTAATATTTTTGGGATTTTTTGTAGAGGTCTTGCATATCTTTCATTAAATTTGTTCCTTTGTGTTTGTTTTTTTCCTATTATTGTGTTATTTTTATGTCTTTTTCTAATTATTTGTGGTTAGAATATGAAAATACAGCTAATTTTTGTATATTGAGCTTGCATCCAGGAAACTTGCTAAATCTATTTCTTAATTCTTATAGTTGGTAAAATTCTTTTGGATTATCTATGTATCTAAGTATGCCCCTTGTGAAAATGAAACCTCCATTTTCTCCTTCTAAAGGAAAAAATTGGCTAGGGCCTTCAATACAATGTTGAATAGATGTGGTATAAGTAGACTTTTTTTCTTGTTCCCAGTCTCATTGATAAGGCTTTCAGTAACTCATAATTAATTATTACAATTGCTGTCAGTTTTTGGTAGATATGCTGTTTTTAGCCCTTTGCCTATGATGTTTCTTCTTTTGTTAATATTACAGCAGATTTAGGAACACCACCACAACGCACAACGACCACACTTTTTTTTTTTTTTTTTTTTTTTTTTTTTTTTTTAGACGGAGTCTTGCTCTGTCACCCAGGCTGGAGTGCAGTGGTGCAATCTCAGCTCACTGCAACCTCTGCCTCCGAGGTTCAAGGATTCTCCTGCCTCAGCCTCCCAAGTAGCTGGGACTACAGGAGCGTGTCACACACCCAGCTGATTTTTTGTATTTTTAGTAGAGACGGGGTTTCACTGTGTTAGCCAGGATAGTCTCGATCTCCTGACCTGGTGATCTGCCCGCCTCAGCCTCCCAAAGTGCTGGGATTACAGGCGTGAACCACCATGCCCGGCCCACACTTTATTTTTAATTTCAAAGCAGACTCAGAAAACTGTGCATGCAATTAAGTAGATTGTTTCAAAGCAGGAAAATTTTGACTATTTTTGTATTATGTTACTTGAGGCAGAAATGATGGATTGTGATAAGATCCATTTGTCACTTCAATACCTTACTTGATACTGGTCTACTAGACAGGTCCCACTCTTCTTTAGTAGCAACTTTAAATTATAAGTAATAATAATTGAGGAATGAGAGATTTTTTTTTCCTTATAACAGTTTTGTAATCATTAAATGTTATATTTGTTAAACTATGTGAAATGCATCCTTCTGGGAAAAGTGCGAATGGAGTTTACTACTTAAGAATATTGGAAATAATCACAATATTTACTGATTTCATTCATTTTCCATGAAAGAGAATGATAATTGATTGTGCTATATTAGAGGGTCATTTAAAGGACAGTGTGCCCATTATTATTTCCAAAATTCAATACAATACATATACAATAGCCACACATACACCTAAAACTACATTCTGTAATCTCTTGCTGTTGTAGGAATTGCTGCATTCTGATTCAGTAGATCTGAGGTGGGGCCTGAGATTTTGTATTTCTAGCAAGCTCTTGGCTGATGCTAAGGCTTCTGGTCTCCAGATCACTTGAGAATCACTGCCCTATGAAACATTTTAAAAATATTTTTTCAGTAGTTACCTCCCCTGTAGGTATCTGTTTGGGAATCTCAGCTCTCACCCCTTTAAATCTGCTACAGATGAAAAGATTGATGCAAATGTCTCTGAATAAAGGAGGTCAGGAATTAGGCAAACCAGAAACCAGTAATCATTTTATAACTCTGATATTCTCCTTTTAATATAATTTCAACTTTTATTTTAGATTCAGGGGTTACATGTGCAGGTTTGTTACATGGGTATATTGCATGAAGCCAAGGTTTGAGATACAAATCATCCCATCACCCCGGCAGTGAGCATAGTACCCTACAGTTAGTTTACCAACCCTACTCTTGTCCCCCTTCCTTCCTTTCCCCTCTAGTAGCCCCCAGTGTCTATGGTTGCCATCCTTATGTCCATGAATACCCAATGTTTAGCTCTCACTTACAAATAAGAACATGCAGTATCTGGTTTTCAGTTCCTGCGTTAATTTGCTTAGGGTAATGACTTCCATCCAGCTGCATCCATGTTGCTTTAAAGGACATGATTTTTGGCTGGGCGCCGTGGCTCATGCCTGTAATCTCAGCACTTTGGGAGGCCGAGATGGGCAGATCACCTGAGGTTGGGAGTTTGAGACCAGCCTAACCAACATGGAGAAACCCAGTCTCTACTAAAAATAAAAAATTAGCCGGGTGTGGTGGTGCATGCCTGCAATCCCAGCTACTAGGGAGGCTGAGGCAGGAGAATCACTTGAACCCAAGAGGCGGAGGTTGTGGTGAGCTGAGATAGTGCCATTGCACTCCAGCCTGGGCAACAAGAGTGAAACTGTGCCAAAAAAAAAAAAAAAAGACATGACTTTCTTTTTTATGGCTGCATAGCATTCCATGGTGTATATGAACCACATTTTCTTTATCCAATCCACTGTTGATGGGCACCTGGTTAATTCCACATCTTTTCTATTGTGTATAGTGTTGCAATGAACATATATGTGTATGTGTCTTTTTGGTAGAACTATTTCTTTTTGTGTGTGTGTGGCGGTTGGGGGGTGGGGGGGTTGAGGGGGTGCGGATATATGCCCAGTAATGGGATTGCTAGGCTGAATAGTAGTTCTAAGTTATTTGAGAAATCTCCAATCTGCTTTCCTCAGGGGCAGAACTAATTTACATTCCCATCAACAATATATAAGTGTTCCCTTTCCTCTGCAGCTTCACCAGCATCTGTTGTTTGTTGACTTTTTAATAACAGCTATTCTGACTGGTTTAAGATGGTATCTCAGTGTGGTTTTGATTTGGATTTCTTTAATGATTAATGATGTTGAGCACTTTTTGATATGTTTGTTGGCTGCTTGTGTCTTCTTTTGAGAAGTGTCTGTTCATGTCTTTTGCCTACTCTTAATGGAGTTATTTGTTTTGTGCTTGTTGAATTGTTTAACTTCCTTGTAGATTCTGGATATTATAACTTAGTTGGATGCGTAGGTTACAAATATTTTCTCCCATTCTGTAGTTTGTCTGTGCACCCTATTGATTGTTTCTCTTGCTGTGCAGAAGCTCTTTAATTAGGTCCCACTCATCAATTTTTGTTTTTGTTGCAATTGTTTTTGAGGATTTAAGTCATAAATTCTTTTTCAAGGCCAGTGTTCACAATGGTATTTCCTAGGTTTTCTTCTAGGATTCTTATAGTTTGAGGTGTTACATTGAAATATTTAACCCATCTTGCATTCATTTTTGTATATGGTGAAAGATTATAACTCTGATTTTCTATGTGGGTCTCAAACTTCCTTATACCACAGTGAACTACAGATAAAATAGAGTGAGGGTTCAGACCTAAACATTTTCTTGAGGATAATACAGGAGAAAAGAGCAGGGATTGGGAGCTTGAAGAATCCGTTGAGTCAAATGGAATGCCAATGTTCTCAGTTTCCAAGATAATATAACACTTTATATTATCTATTCATTCACTCAACTATACATCAAATAATTTCCAGTTTCTACAGCTAGACATTATGCTATTCACTGAGGATAAACTAATGAACAAAATAAACATACTTCAAATGCAGAAATAAACATTAAACTTTAATTATATAAATTGTTCATACTTTTTTAAAGGCTGTACAACCTTTTTTTACTCACCAACTTGTACTGTACAACTTGACCTCCCAAGAGGGTGAGTAGGTGCTAACAATCAGCCCTAGCTTCACTTACCTGGTACAGGACTACAACCTCTTAAAGAGAACAGATCCTTTTTATTTGGACGAAGAATTGAAAACTTACCAAGCTTTCAACTGTGGGGCTGTGTCTTTCTAAACGTTGTTTGTTTTTCTAATGTCCTATTGAATGTATCCCTTTTTCCTAATTCTTTACTTGGATTAATATCTTTTTCTATACTCGCATTAGGTCCTGACACTGCTACCTGTGTAGACATTCACCTTCATAATTCTCAGTGCACAATCTACAACATATTTATTATGCTATCAAGTTCAAGTGAAGGCTAGGATGATAGAAATATATATCTTTATCAAAATATCATAGAGGTTAGTCACAAAATACTAACAAAGGAGTATCAAACTCTGTTGTTCTCAGGATTGGGTCAGAGCTTGGTCTTACAGCCTAGTTTGAATGCTCCTTCTGGGCATTCCTATGTGCCTAAAGTCCTATTTTAGTCTCCAAAAACCTTTCTTCTCCCTCCAAACAGTCCTTTGTTGGAGCAGTATTTATCTTTATTTTAGATAAGGATACAAAATGCAGATCTTTCCAAATAGTTATTATGAAATTCAGCTTTATTAAAGATAAAAATTATTGGTTCACTTAGGCTAAGGTACTCCATGCCAATAGTTTTATATTCCCTTCCTTTAGGACTTGCTACCAGAACCCCTGAGTCAGCACTAGGCTTTTATAGGAATGAAATATCAGCTATGAGACAGAGGAATCAAGTATATCACTTGCCAGGTGAAGATGAAAATCTCTTTATGAACAAACAAAAGTTATTCATATCTCCACAATTTTCTAGGCTTCACAACTTGTCTCAAAACTTTATTCTCATTTTTTGTGGTGGAAACACAAGTCCTTCATGGTGTATGAAAACAAATTTTTCTGAAGCAAATATAACGCCAGAGACACTTCATGAGATATGAATTAGGAATCCCTAAGGCTTTTGTGAAATGTTTGGAAATTTTCCACAAAATTTTGGTAGTGTTGTTTTTGTACTCTAAACCTGATTAGTTTTCTCAGGTCTCTAAGAAAGTAAGGGGGTCGGGGGTATGGTCAATAGAGAATTCAGTGAAATCTTAAGATCCAGACAATAGTAAGATTTTTTTTTATATTCTCTGTAATTCTTCATAATACCATGAAATATTTTCTGTCATCAGAAACAACTATTATAACCATGGAAACTTTATGAAAAAAATTGCCTCAAAGAGGCAATGTTATCTCTCAAAAACAGTAAATGGAAAGGAAGGTCCTATAATCTAAATTTTATGCAGTCTTTGACATTTGCTTTCTTTTACCCCATGCTAGCTCATAGGGTTAAAAAAAAAAAACAAACACTCAAACACAGGTTGCACAGCCTCCTGAAATTAGGCATTATCGCAAAATGACTGTGGCCAGTTTTACAACTCCACAAAGTGTGAACTATTAATGTTCTAGTCCCCAAATAAAGTCAGTAGCCAAGGAAGATAGAGATAATAGTTATCCACAGTTTTTCAAACAGTATTTTATTTTTCTCTTATGTAATACAACACCCCAGCATATGCCTTTTTCTGGTGAGAAAACTAAAGTTCAGACTATTTAAGTGAGTAGAGGTGGAATTCCAAGTTAGTTATATTTGTTTTTTCCCTAGTGTTCGTTAATTAAATGAGAAAAATTAATTTGGGAATTACAAAAAATAATCACAATTAAAATTATGGGACATTCAAACAGTGAGAAAATGAAAAGTAGCTGAGCTGTGAAATGTTTTAACAAAGAAATTTAATAGAACTTAAGAAATATACATTCCGTGAAACATCAGAAAAAATATAGTTTACCATTAAAGTTTCTGGAAAAACTGATTTTCAAAATAATTTTTAGTTCTTACAGTTCATAAATCAACAACATTATCACCTTTTGAATATATTAAGCCTTTTTTACTAAAAATTATAATCAACATTTGTATAGTACTTTAAAGCAAACAAGGTATTTTTCATATGTATTATCTTTAATCCTTACATCTATGTAATACTATTATTGTTCTTATTTCATATGAATGGAGAAATTATGGCTAAGAAAAGATTCTTAGCCATAATTTCTTTCCCAAGGTCACTGTGCTAGTAATGGCTTAGTCTGAACCCAAGTCTTCAGACTTCAAGGTCCTCTGATTATTTGGCCCAAATTATTTGGCCTCCTATTATGTCTACTAAAAAAAAAAAAAGTGGGTTGAAAAACTCAGTTATCACTGTAAGTTTATAACTCAAAATAGACATTAATCTTAACAGAAATGAAGTTTTATAATCATTGAACAACTATATGACATTAATAGTCATGGACTCATTAACATTGTCCAAATAGAAATATATTACATATTTTAAGATGAAGGTAGTGTCACAACATTAAACATTGTCATGCTGGAGCAAATTCTAATAAAAAATACCTCTTTACCCAGTTGTATCTTAACCACATCTTGGGAAAAAAGGGGAAAATTGCAACAAAATTAGAGATATGTAGGCTTTTTATGGCTTTACCATGGCGTGGTGACCCCAGAATGCTTGCTTTTTTTGTTTTTAACTTTGTCTCTATACATACCAGGTGTTTTTGTCTTATCTTAGTTTCTGGCTTAGGGAAAGGTAGAGACAAATGAAATTTGTTACTGTATTCCAACCAGTCAGCTAATTAATCAGTAAATAGATAAATTCATAAGTACATAAACTAAAAACATTTTAATCTAAACAACTTTTATTTTAATTTAATGTTGTATTTATTTATTTCAGAGAATATATCCAGACCATACAGGTGGTATCTTCTGTATCAAGGAGATTATGTTGCTTAGTGGAAATGGCATAGCTTTGGAGTCAATTTTGGAGAAAAATTTGACCTTACCCTCTCACTTTCTACAGTTATAACTTTAGCAGGTTTCTTACACTTAATTGTGTGCCAGTGTTCAGAACATAGATGCTCAATAATATATGGTAGTGATTATTATAAAAGCAGTGGTGAATATCCATGGCCTGAAGAGACTCAGCTTGGTCCCTTTGACCATTCTGGACTTCCAAATATTCGTTGTAGCTTAGCCATAACAAAGTAGAAATTCTTCACTGGAAATCAAAAAGTAAATTCTGTCATTTCAAAGTAAGAAGCAATTAATCAGAAGCTTTGAATTAGAAACTTCTGACCTATCTCTTTGTGATATCTCCCATTAAAGTAGTAGCCATATGCAGACTTTGATTCAGGATTTAATCTGTTCCTAAAATTTTAATTCAGATGTAGAACCAATGATCTGACTGAGACTTATTTGTAGCCAATACAACATCCTTATGATGAACCAGGCTGCACTATCCATTGACTTTGAATTGAATTAGGAGTCAGCAGAAAGGCATACGAATATACAGATGATTGAAGAAAGATGATACAGTCAAAACACACGAAGTCCCCTAGACAAAACCATAATGTAATGCCTGCAATTCTATTTTTATTTAGGGTTAAGCATAAAACCTCATTCTCACATAAGCTATGGTAAGCCACCAGACTGTTGATTACTCTGCTGCAATGCTATAATTGAACATAAATTTGGAAAGAATGAGTCTAGGAGTAGAGATAAATACTTTCACAAAGGTTTATAATCTGCTGCTGTTGTGAGGCTAGGCCATCATCTAATCTTTAGGCCAGAATTTACAGATGACTATTATTGTGTAGTTTGCCATCAGTGAATCCTTTCACTCATTTTCATAATTTTTAGTCTCTCATGCTATACCACTTAACAATTACTAGTTAATTCAGAAGTTGATAGATGTATCTAGGTAAGTGATTAACCCAATCTGTGGGGATGCTTTCCTATGTATTTTGTTTCTTTTTTTAGTCATATTTATTAAAGTACAATTTATGTAAAATAACATTCACATTTTAGTGTATAATTCTACAGATTTTCTTTCTTTTGTTTTTGATTTTGTTTCTATTTTCAAAAAGTATGCTACAGCATGTTAAAGTAACAAAAATTTCCTGACAATTTGCCCAGAATCTAACAAGTCCGTGGGCATAAGAAATCAAATTGTTATAATTCTAACACTTGCTGTGGTAATATTCCCTGACTCCAACTGGATTACATATGGTACTTTTTGCCGTGTTACTTTTGTGAGCTAAGACAGGCAGTTTTTCAGGGTGTGAAGGATTAAAGAGACCATTCAATGTGAGGATGCACAATGTGACTTAAGGAGATTTTTAGAGAAAATAAATAAGCCTGTTATAATTCAAGTTTGTTAGGACATACTATTGTGCAAAGGAAATAACAGTATTATATACAATTGAAGGCTTTATCAAGTGTGCTGTTTAATGCCAGGCACTAGATTTTCAGTAGAACATGTTGCCCAGATAAATTATTTCTGACATGGAATACTATAGAATGACAATCTTTTCTTGCCAATTAAGTTTAATAATGAAAATAATAGCTAACATTGAATGCTTGCCATATACCATACACTATGCTAAGGGCTTTACACACATTCCTTCCATTAATCCTGACAAGATTCTTGTGAAGTACAGACAATTATTATCCTTATTTTACAGAGGAAGGGGAGCATCAATCTTTCTGAAATTAAGTAACTATTAGCCCAGGGCAGATGGTTGAGTCATGATTTGAATCCAGCTCATTTGTGTTCTTAAAAACTAGGCTTCACAGCTGGGCCTGGTGGCTCTCGCTTGTAAACTCAGCACTTTGGGAGGCCGAGGCAGGTAGATTTCCTGAGGTCAGGAGTTCGAGACCAGCCTGACCAACACCGTGAAAGCCCGTCTCTACTAAAAATATAAAAACTTAGCCGGGCATGGTGGCATGCGCCTGTAATCCCAGCTACTCAGGAGGCTGAGGCAGGAGAATTGCTTGAACCCAGGAGGCAGAGGTTGCAGTGAGCTGAGATCGCGCCACTGCACTCCAGCATGGGTGCTAGAGCAAGACTCTGTCTCAAAAAATAAATAAATAAATAAACTAGGCTTCGCTTCATAAATGCTAGGAAACCTACCATGGAGAAAAGCAAGAGTGTCTGTGTGGAGCTGTATAAAGGGAAAAAAATGCATCTAACCTCTCCTAATAGGGGCACTACTGTTCCTTGTAACTACCACCTTCTATTCCTCATTAGAAAATAGAATATAAAAATATGATGAAAAATTTTAATTACTTAAAAAAAGAACTAATCATAATCACCTTAAAAAGCCCAGAAAAGTTATATATACACACATATATATAATGCATATGTGTGTATGTATATATATTATATATATAATGTACATTTGTATCTGTATGCACATCTATGTCTAATTCAACAACTAAGAACAATATGGCTTCTCTTGTATGGAAAATCTGAGCTGCACTTCAGGAAGTACTTCTTATGTACCTTCTTATCCTGGGTAAAAGTCCCGTAGGTTGGTTAATACTCATGAAGACTTAAAAGATTGCTTTTTGAAATGCCATCTGTCAACCTCTTGATGTCAGTATAACATGCAATTCTTCTTAAAATACAATTCCTGCTGACCTAAGGATACCTGGAGGTGTCCACTAAGTCTCTCCAGGTGCTTTAAGATCTGGCATGTGGGAGCAAGAACCAGTTAATTACTCATTATTGGTCCAGAGGTTAAAACTGAGACAAATCAATAAATGGTAAAGAAAAGTAGTTTGAGCTTGAATAGGAGGAAATTCTGTGGCAATTATAGCAATCCCAAATTAGAATTTTTTAATACTTTTGGAGGTTCTATCATGGAAATACTCAAACAGTTAGAATGTCAAGAATGTAGTAGGGGTGGGACAGGTGGCCCATGCCTGTAATCCCAGTGCTTTGGGAGGCTGAGGCGGGAGGATTGCTTGAGGTCAGGAGTTCAAGACCAGCCTGACCAACATGGTGAAACCTCATCTCTACTAAAAACACAAAAATTAGCCAGGCATGGTGGCAGGCGCCTATAATCCACCTACACGGGAGGCTGAGGCAGGAGAATTGCTTGAACCCAGGAGGAGGAGGATGCAGTGAGCCGATATTGCACCACTGCACTCCAGCCTGGGTGACACAGCAAGACCCTGTTCCCCCACATTCCTCTTTCCGAATTAAAGAAGAAACTACTTGTCACACCACATATGAAAAAAATCTACATAAAGATACACTTATTTAATGTAAGACAATTGCTTTTCACATATTTCTGTTTGCATATTAAATATTTACTACTGAATAGCAAAACACTAATATTGGAACAATATTTCTGCTTCCATACATGCTCACTAAATGGAATGTTCATCAGGGTTTTAATAATTATACAATATTTCTGCTTCATGGGCAGACTGGGAGGGGCATGGCCTGAAAGCCACAGTTTCTATCTCAACAGGGAAGGCTTATGGCATAGGGCATAAGCCTTCTGAGTGCAGACTGCTCAGAACCTAGCTAGCTGCTGCTAGTGGAACACTGTAGGTGTGAAACCTGCCTTGCCAAGTATGTGGGAGCTGGATGGGGCTTACTGCTGCCTGCTACTCCCCACTGCCTTAGCAGATTCTTCTGGGAAGCAGAGGCAGCTACACTTCTCCTTGGAACATTACCCCAGCAGCAGAGAACTGCCTTCTGATTTCCCCGGGGCTGCTTCTTGCACCCACATGTGGAGAGCTAGAGTGCAGACTTAACCTGACCCAGCCACCACCTGGCTTTGCTCCTCTACCCACCCTAACGGCTTAACACAAAGGACAGAAACTTTTGGGAGTTCTATGACCCCACTCATTGCTTGAGACAGTAGGGTACCTTTCCTGGGTAACACTTGAGACATCAGAGTACCTCCCCTGGGTAACTAACATAAGACAAGCACAAATCCCACCACTACCACCACAGCTGTTGCTCTTTGCAAATGCTACCCCCTGGCTGGAGACCAACTAACACAGCCCACAACAGCATCTGCAGGCAGAATAACACAGCACCCAAGAAGGAGAAAACTTGTGCATGACCTCAGCTACCAACATTGCCTGCATCACCCTGGCCAACCGAGAGATCCTGAGTCTGTTCACATGACCCGTTCATTACTACTACAGCTGGCATTTGAGAAAGCCAACACAGTAAGCCTATTTATAACCAAGGAATCTCACAGAATCTATATCACTCGCCTGTCACCACCATCAGAGCTGGTGCTAATACCTGCTGCTGGGAGACTTGAGGACAGGTCATGTGCCTGGATCCCTTGCAGACAGTCCCCACTACCATCCTGAAGCGTGGCAGCCCCACTGGGCAGCTAGACCCAGAAGAGCAGCATTCACAGTAGTCTGGCCTTCAGGGACTCCTACGGCTAGGGGAAGAGGGAGTGCACAACATTAAGGAGGCATCCTGTGGGACAGAAGAATCCAGATGGCAGGTCTTGAGTACCAAACTTTCCACATGTGGGAAGTTTCTTTCAGCAGAGGCACTGGTGCAGTGCTGAGCTCAGCAAGAAAAGTCTGCAGCTCTCCCCCAACAGTCAGGCAGCCCGGGTGCTCGTGAAAGATCTTGGAGATGGAAACTTCTCCCCCTTGCTCGCCACTGCAGACACAGTTGAGGCTTCTCCCATGGGAGCTTAGCATGAGTGTACCTGTAGACACCCTTTCTGGAACATTTCAGGGTGACTGCTTTTCCACAGAAGGAGCATCCTCCAAGTTCAGGCTTGCATGAAAGGTAGAATCATAGTTCCTCTCTACTTGGAATATCAAAATTCCTGCAGATGAAAAGAGGTGCCTGTCTAATCTGAATAGGTGAAACACTGGGTGAAGAGTGTGTCTGGGAGTTGAGTAGCTTTCCTTCTGGTCTGGCAGAGGAGCTGAGGTGGCTCTCTCCCTTCCTCCTGAAAAGACCACAGTGCATTTCACTGAGAATTCTCCCAGCTACCTTTGTCAAGGCCGTGATCTCTCCCCAACATTGGGTATTGCATCTACCCACATACTTTAGCTACATCTGGTTTTTACCCCCAGACACCTCCCCTACTGGCCTGAAGCCTGAACATTTCAACCCAGTAAATAAAATGTTGGGGAAAAAAATAACTAAATAAAAAAGTGCACACCAATGGGGAACAAGATAAGCTTCCAGAAACTTCTGCCATTCTAGCCCTGCAGGAGACAGTGAACCTGCTCACACACCAAGCACATTGCCACCACAACCAGCATCTGAGAAAGCCATCATACAAAGACTTTCTATAACCAAGAAACTCATACAGAGTCTTCACCTCTGAAAGCGCCCAGAGCCAAATTAGGTTACAAAAACTATAATCATTAAAGTCACTTTAAGAGACAAAAAAAAAAGAGAAATTTTTAAAAATCACAGATGAATTAAAAATAAATCCAAAAATAATTAAAAGAAATAGTTTACCCAAATGAGAAGGAACCAGAAAAATAATTTTGGCAATATGACAAAACAAGATACTGTAGTACCCCCAAAAGATCATACTAGGTCTTCCACAATGGATCCAAACCAAGATGAAATCTTTAAAACACCAGATAAAGAATTCAAAGGGTTGATTATTAAGTTACTTCAGGAGATACAAGAGAAAGGAGAAAACTAACATAAAAAAAATTTAAAAATAACAATTCAGGATATGAATAAAAACTTTTCTATAGAGATAGATATTTTCAAAAAAAAAAACCAGAACTTCTGGAAATGAAAGACACATTTAAGGAATTATGAAATGCAGCAGAAACTTTTAACAGTAGACTAGACCAAGTAGAAGAAAGAATTTCAGAGCTTCAAGACAAAATTTTGAATTAATTCAAACAAAAATAAAACAAAAATAAGTTTAAAAAAATGAACAAAGTCTCCAAGAAATATGGGATTATGTAAAATGACCAAACTTAAAAATCACTGGTGTTTCTGAAGAAGAAGAAAAACCAAAAAGTCTAGAAAACCTATCTAAGGGAATAATTAAGGAAAACTTCACTGGCCTTGCTAGAGATTTAAACATTCAAGTACAAGAAGTTCAAAGAACTCCTGGGAGATTCATTGCAAAAAGGACATCACCAAGGCATTTGTCATCAAGCTATTTAAAGTCAAAGTGAAGTAAAGAATGATAAGAACAGTGAAAAAAAAAAAGCACCAGGTAACCTATACAGGAAAACCAGAAGGGATTCAGGCTTTATCTTTAGCCTCCTTAAACAGAATAACTATCATCAGCCAAGAATCTTGTAATCCAGCAAAACTAAGTTGCTTACATGAAGGAGAAATAAAGTCTTTTTCAGACAAGCAAAGGCTGTGGGAACTGGCCACTACCACACCAGCCCTATAAAAAAAATGCTAAAAGGGGGCAAAATCTTGAAACCAAAGGTCAATATGCACCAGAATGGAAACTCTTGAAAGGCTTAAACTCACAGGTCCTATAAAATAATAGCACATGAAGAAAATAAAGCATCTAGGTAGCAATCAGCATGATGATTGGAACAGTACCTCACATCTCAACAGTAATGTTAAATGTAAATGGTCTAAATGCTCTACTTAAAATATACAGAATGAAATTAAGGCAGAAATCAAGAAGTTCTTTGAAACAAATGAAAACAAAGATACAACATACCAGAATCTCTGGGACACGGCTAAGTCAGTGTTAAGAGGGAAATTTATAGCACTAAATACCCACATCAAAAAGTTGGAAAGATCTCTAATTAACAACCTAATGTCACAACTAAAAAAACTTAGAGGACCAAGAGCAAACCAACCCCAAAGCAGAAGACAAGAAATAACCAAAATCAGAGCTGAACTGAAGGAGATTGGGACACACACACACAAAAAAACATTCAAAAGATCAATGAAATTAGGAGCTGGATTTTTGAAAAAAAAATAAGATAAGCTGCTAACTAGGGTAATAAAGAGTAAAAGAGAAGATTCAAATAAATGCAATTACAAACAACAAAGGGGAGGTTACCACTGACCCCAAAGAAATACAAGTAACCAGCAGGGACTACTATAAACACCTCTGTGCACAGAAATTACAAAACCTAGAAGAGATGGATAAATTTCTGGACACAGACACCCTCCCAAGGCTGAACCAGGAGGAAATTGATTCACTCAACAGACCAATAACAAGCTCCAAAATTGAGTTTGTTAATAATAGCCTACTGATATGGTTTGGCTGTGTCCCCACCCAGATCTCATCTTGAATTGTATCTCCCATAATTCCCATTGTTGTGGGAGGGACCTGGTGGGAGATAATTGAATCATGGCAGCAGTATCCCCCATACTGCTCTCGTGGGGAGCAGTCTCATGAAATCTGATGGTTTTATAAGGAGAAACCCCTTTTGCTTGGTTCTCATTCTTTCTTTGCCTGCCACCGTCCATGTAAGACTTGCTCCTTTTTGCCTTCCACCATGATTGTGAAGCTTCCCCGGCCATGTGGAACTGTAAGTCCAATTATCTCTGTCTTTTGTAAATTGTCCAGTCTTGGGTATGTCTTTATCAGCAATGTGAAAACTGACTAATACACCTACCAACCAGAAAAGTCCAGGTCCAGAAGGATTCATGGCTGAATTCTACCAGATATGCAAAGAAGAAATGTATCATTCCAGCTGAAACTATCCCAAAGAATTGAGGAGGAGGGATTTCTCTCCAACTCATTTTTTGAGGTCAGCATCATCCTGATATCAAAACCTAGCAGGGACACAACAACAAAAAAAGAAAACTTTGGGACAATAGCCTTGATGGTCATTGATGCAAAAATCTCAAAAAAATACTTGCAAATCAAATCCAGCAACACATCAAAAAGCTATTCCACCACAATCAAGTAGGCTTTATCCCTGGGATGCAAGGTAGGTCCAACATATGCAAATCAATAAATGTGATTCATCATAAACAGAGCTAAAGATAGAAACCACATGATCATCTCAGTTCAACATCCTTTCATGTTAAAAGCTTTCAACATACTAGGTAATGAAGGAATATACCTCAAAATAATAAAAGTCATCTATGACAAACCCACAGCCAACATCATACTGAATGGGCAAAAGCTGGAAGCATTCCCCTTGAAAACTGGCACAAGTATGCTCACCCACCACTCCTATTTAACAGAGTATTGGAAGCCCTGGCAAAAAGCAATCAGGCAAAAGAAAGAAATGAAGAGCATTCAAACAAGAAGAGAGAAAGTCAAACAATTCCTGTTTGCAGATGACATGATTTTATATCTAGAAAACCCTATAGTTATAGACAAAAAGCTCCTGCAGCTGATAAACACCTTCAGCAATGTTTTAGGATACAAGAATCAATGTACAAAAATTACTAGCATTTCTATACACCAACAATAGCCAAGCCAACAGCCAAATCAAAAACACAATCCCATTCACAATTGCCACAAAAAGAATAAAATACCTAGTAATACAGCTTAAAAGGAAGGTGAAAGATCTCTACAATGAAATTACAAAACACTGCTTAAAGAAAACAGAGATGACACAAACAAATGGAAAAATATCCACGTTCATGGATAGGAAGAATCAATATCATTAAAATTGCCATATTGCCTGAAGCAATTTAGAGATTCATTACTGTCAAACTACCAATGACATGCTTCACAGAACTAGAAAAAAACTATTTAAAATTGATATGGAACCAAAAAAGAGCCCAAATAACCAAGGCAATTTTAATCAAAAAGAACAAAACTGGAAGCATCATGTTACCCAACTTCAAACTATACTACAGGGCTACAGTAACCAAAATAGCATGGGGCTGGTACAAAAACAGACACATAGACCAATTGAACAGAATAGAGAGCCCAGAAATAAGGCCACACACCTACAACCATCTGATCTTTGGACTCCTTATTCAATAAATGGTGCTGGCATAACTGGCTAGCTAAATGCAGAAGATTGAAGCTGGATCCCTTCTTTACACCACATACAAAAATCTACTCAAGATGGAGGAAAGACTTAAATGTAAAACCCAAAACTATAAAAACCCTGGAAGTCAAGCTGGGCAATATCATTCTGGACATAGAAACCGGCAAAGATTTCATGATGGAGACACCAAAAGCAATCACAACAAAGGCAAAAAGTGATAAATGGGATATAATTAAACTTAAGAGCTTCTGCACAGCAAAAGAAACTATTAACAGTGTAAACAGACAGCCTGCAGAATGGGAGAAAATATTTTCAAACTATGCATCTGACAAAGGACTAATATCCAGCATCTAAGAAGAACTTGAGCAAATTACAAAAGCAAACAACCCCATTAAAATGTGGTCAAAGGATATGAATAGACACTTTTCAAAAGAAGACATATATGTGGCCAAAGAGCATATGAAAAAAGGTTCAATATCAGTGATTACTAGAGAAATGCAAATCAAAACCACAATGAGAGGCTGGGCCTGGTGGCTCATGCTTGTAGTCTCAGCAGTTTGAGAGGCTGAGGTGGGCAGATCACTTGAGCCCAGTAGTTTGAGACCAGCCTAGGAAACATGACAAAACCTCTTCTCTACAAAAACTACAAAATTTAGCTGGGAGCAGTGATGCATGCCTGTAGTCCTAGCTACTCAGGAGGCTGAGATGGAAGGATCACTTGAGCCCAGTAGGCAGAGATTGCAATAAACCAAGATTGTGCCACTGCACCCCAGCCTGGGCATCAGCAAGACCCTGTCTCAAAAAAACCAACCAACCAACCAAACAAACAAACAAACAAAAAAATCCACAAGGAGATATTATCTCATACCAGTCAGAATGGCTATTAATAAAAAGTAAAAAAAAAAAAAAAAAAAAGATGCTGCAAGGTTGCAGAGAAAAGGGAATGCTTATACACTGTTGGTGGGAGTGTAAATTAAACTATTGTGGAAAGCAGTGTGGCAACTCCTTAAAGAGCTGAAAACACATCTAACATCTGACTCAGCAATCCCATTACTAGGTATATATCCAAAGGAATAGAAATCATTCTACCATAAAAACACATGCACGTGTGTATTCATTGCAGCACTTACAATAGCAAAGACATGGAATCAACCTAAATGCCCATCAATGGCAGATTGAATAAAGAAAATATGGTACATATACACCATGGAATACCACACAGCCATAAAAAAGAATGAGATCATGTCCTTTGCAGGAACATGGATGGAGCTGGAGGCCATCATCCTTAGCAAATGAATGCAGGAACAGAAAACCAAATACTGCATGTTCTCATTTACAAGTGGGAGCTAAATGATGAGAACACGTGGACACAGAGGAAAACAGACACTGGGGTCTACTTGAGGGTGGTGGGTGGGAGGAGGGAGAGGATCAGAAGAAATAACTATTTAGTACCAGGCTTAGTACCTGGGTGATGAAGTAATCTGTACAACAAACCCCCATGACATGAGTTTACTTATATAACAAATCAGCACATATACACCTGAGCTTAAAATACAAGTTAAACAAAAAAATTAAAAATCACAAACCAAATATCAGCTCTCTTCAAGAGACTCATCTAATGCAAGGATTCTTACAAACTCGAGGTAAAGGGGTGGAAAAAGATATTCCATGCCAATATAAGAAAAAGCAGCAGGAGTAGTTATTCTCATGTTAGATAGAACAGACTTTAAAGCAACAACAGTAAAAAAAAAAAAAAAGTCATTATATAAAGATAAAAGAATCAATCCCCAGCAAGAAGATATTACAATCCTTAATATACATTACTTACTCCTTACTATGGAGCTTCCAGATTCATAAAAAATTACTACTAGACCTAAGAAAAGAGAAAGACATCATCACAATAATTGTGGGGGACTCAACACTCCGCTGACAGCACTAGACAGATAATCAAGGCAGAAAGTGAGCAAGAAAATGTTGTACTTAAACTGCATTCTAGAACAAATATAACTAACAGAATTTACAGGACATTTTACTCAAGAGCTTCAGAATATACATTATTTTCCTCAGCACATGGAACATTCTCCAAAACAGACCATATGATAGTCCACAAAACAAGTCTCAATAAATTTTTAAAAATTGAAATTATATCAAGTACCTTCTTAGACCACAGTGGAATAAAACCAAGAATTAACACCAAAAGGAACACTCAAAACTATACAAATGCTTAAAAATTAATCTGCTCCTGGATGATTTGGGGGTAAAAAATGAAATCAAGATGAAAATTTAAAAATTCTTTAAAGTGAATGATAATAGTTACACAAGTTATCAAAACCTCTGGGATACAGGAAAAGCAGTGCTAAGATGAAAGTTTATAGCACTAAATGCCTACATCAAAAAGTCTGAAATGAAACAAATTGGCAACCTAACATCACACCTCAAGGAACCAGAGAAGCAAGAACAAACCAAACCCAAAGCTACCAGAATAAAAGAAATTATAAAGATCAGAGCAGAACTAAATGAAATTAGAACAAAGAAAAATAATACAATAGATCAACAAAACAAAAAGTTGGTTCTTTGAAAAAGTAAAATTGGTAGACTATTAGCTAGATTAACCAAGAAAAGAAGAATCAAACAAGCTCAATTAGAAATGAAAATGGATGGCCAGGTGCGGTGGTTCACGCCTGTAATCCCAGCACTTTGGGAGTCTGAGGCGGGTGGATCACTTGAGGTCAAGAGTTTGAGACCAGCCTAGCCAACATGATGAAACCCTGTCTCTACTAAAAATACAAAAATTAGCTGGGCGTGGTGGTGCCGCCTGTAATCCCAGCTACTTGGGAGACTGAAGCAGGAGAATCATCTGAACCTGGGAGGCAGAGGTTGCATTTCTGTCAAAAAAAAAAAAGAGAGAGAAAGAAAGAAAGAGAAAGAGAGAAAGAAAAAGAGAAAAGAAAGAAAGAGGAAGGAAAGGAAGGAAGGAAGGAAGGAAGGAAGGAAGGAAGGAAGGAAAATGGAGGCATTACAGCTGATACCACAGGAATACGAAAGATTATTTAAGACTACTATGAACACCTCTGTGCACATAAACTAGAAAATCTATAGGGAATTAATAAATTCCTGGAAACATACCACCTCCCCAGCTTGAATCAGAATGAAACAGAAATTCTGAACAGACCAACAACAAGCAGTGAGATTGAATCAGTAATTTAACAAAGTTGTCCTCCTAAAAAAAGCCAAGGGCCATACAAATTCACAGCCAAATTCTACCAGACATTCAAAGAATTGGCGCCAATTTTGCTGAAACTATTCTAAAAGACTGAGAAAGAAGGAATCCTTCCTAACTCATTCTATGAAGCCAGTATCACCTTGATACCAAAGCCAGGAAAGGGCATACAAAACAAAACAAACAAAAAACAAAAAAACACAAAATGACAGACCAATACTCCTGATTAACATAGATGCAGAAATCTTCAACAAAATACTAGCAAACTAAACCCAACAGCACATCAAAAAGGTAATTAACTATGATTAAGTGGGTTTTATCCCAGGGATGCAGGGATGGTTCAACATATGCAAGTCAATAAATGTGATTCACCATGTAAACAGAATTAAAAACAAAAACCATATGATTATCTCAATAGATGCAAAAAGCATTTGATAAAATACAGCATCCTTTTATAAAACCCTCAACAAATTAGATATAGAAGGAACATATCTCAAAATAATAAAAGCTACATATGGAAAACCACAGCCAACATCATACAGAATAGGAAGAAGTCAAAAGCATTCCCCCTAAGAACTGGAATAAGACAAGGATGCCCACTTTTACCACTTCTATTCAAATATAGTACTGGAAGTCATAGCCAGGCCAATCAGTCAAGAGAAAGAAAGGAATTCCAAATCAGAAAAGAGGAAGTCAAACTATTTATATTTGCCGACGATATGATTGTGTAACTAGAAAAACCTAAAGATCCCTCCAAAAGACTCCTAGATTTGAGAAATGAATTCAGTAAAGTCTCAGGTTACAAAATCCATGTACACAAATCAGTAGCTCTGCTGCATGCCAACAACGACCAAGCTGAGAATCAAATAAAAAACTCAGTCCCTTATATAATAGCTGGAAAAAAAAAAACCTAGGAATACATTTAACCGGGGAGGTGAAAGATCTCTACAAGGAGGACTACAAAACACCACTGAAAGGAATCACAGATGATACAAACAAATGGAAATACGTGCCATGCTCATGGATTGGAAGAATCAGTATCACACAAATGATCATATTGCTCAAAGGAAGCTTCATATTCACTGAAATTCCTATCAAAATACCAAATTATTTTTCACAAAATTAGAAAAAAAATCCAAAAATTCATATGGAACCAAAAAAGAGCCCAAATAGCCAAAGCAATTCTAAGCAAAATGAATAAAGCTGGAGGCTTCGCATTACCTGACTTCAAATTGTACTACAATGCTGTAGTAACCAGAACAAGATGTTACTGGTATAAAAGTAGATACGTAGACCAATAGAACACAACAGAGAATCCAGAAATACAGCCAAATACTTACAACCAAATGATCTTTGACAAAGTATAGAAAGGCACGGAATATTATTTTTTTCAAGGTAGTAATGTCTTTTTTTTACTTTTTTTAAATTATACTTTAAGTTCTAGGGTACATGTGCACAACATGCAGGTTTGTTCCATAGGTATACATGTGCCCAAGTTGGTTTGCTGCACCCATCAACTCGTCATTTACATTAGGTGTTTCTCCTAATGCTATCCTTCCCCCAGCCTCCCACCCCCCAACAGGCCCCGGTGTGTGATATTCCCCGCCCCATGTCCATATGTTCTCAGTGTTCAACTCCCACCCCTGAGTGAGAACATGTGGTGTTTGGTGTTCTGCCCTTGTGATAGTTTGCTTAGAATGATGGTTTTCAACTTCATCCATGTTCCTGCAAAGGACATGAACTCATCCTTTTTATGGCTGCATAGTATTCCATGGTGTATATGAAGGCACAGAATATTATAACACTGGGTTTGCGGTGTGTAAATTGCTCATACATTAAGTAGAAAGACCCAGGTGAACCAATAAAAAATAACAACAACTTTTCAAGTCATAGATAGTATAATAACATATAAATAGAAACAACAAAAAGTTAAAAAGCAGGGAGACAAAGTTAAAGTGTAGAGTTTTTATTAGTTTTCTCTTTGCTAGCTTGTTTATGCAATCAGTGTTAAGTTGTCATCAGTTTAAAATCATGGATTATAAGATATTATTTGCAAGTCTCATGGTAACCTCAAATAAAAAATAGAAAAAAAATGGGATTACATCAAGCTAAAAAGATTCTGCAGAAGAAAGGAAATAATCAACTAAGTGCAGAGATAACCCACAGAATGGGAGAAAATATTTGCAATCTACCCCTCTGACAAGGAATTAATAACCAGAATATATAAGGAGCTCAAACAACTCTGTAGGAAAAAAGCTAATAGTCTGATTTTAAAATGGGCAAAAAATCTGAGTAGACATTTCTCAACATAAGACATATTTTGACTGGAAAACAGGTTTATGTGTTCAACAAGCATATAAAGGTGCTCGACATCCTTGATCTTCAGAGAAATGCAAATCGAAACAACAGTGAGGTATTATCTCACTCCAGTTGAAATGGCTTATATCCAAAAGACAGGGAATAACAAATGCTGACAAGGATGTGGAGAAAAGCACTGTTGGTGGGAATGTAAATTAGTACAGCCACTATGGAGAACAGTTTAGAAGTTCCTCAAAATACTAAAAATGCAGCTACCATATGATACAGCAATCCCACTACCAAGTGTATAGCCAGAAGAAAGGAAATTTGTATATGGAAGAGATATCTGCACTCCCATGTATTGCAGCACTATTCACAGTAGCCAAGATTTGGAAGCAATTTAAGTATCCATCAGTGGATGAATGGATAAAGAAAATATGGTAGATATACACAATGGAGTAGTATTCAACCACACCAAAGAGAGAGATCCTGTTGTTTACAACATGAATGGAACTGGGGGTAATTATGTTAAGTGAAATAAGCCAGACACAGAAAGACAAACAACATGTTCTCACTTATTCGTGGGAACTAAAATTTAAAACAGTTGAACTCGTGGACATAGAGAGATACTAGAGGCTGAGAAGGGTAGTGAAGGGAAAGTGGGATAGTTAATGAGTATAAAAAAATAGAAAAAATGAATAAGACTAGTATTTCCTAGCACAACATGACTACAGTCAACAATAATTTATTGTATATTTTAGAATAACTTAAATAATATAATTGGACTTTTTGTAACACAAAGGAAGGGTAATTGCTTGATGTGATAGATATCACATTTACCCTGATTATTATACACTGTATGCCTGTATCAATATATGTCATGTACCCCATAAATATATACACATACTATTTACCCACAACAATTAAAAATTAAAGAAAGAAAAATATTCACAGACAAGTGAACCTGCCCAGTTCAAACCCTTGCTGTTCAAGGATCAACTGCATAAACATTTCTCATTCCTAATAAACAGGAGTTTTAATTTAAAAACCTAAAAGTAAATTAATAGAATTCAAGCCTTGAATGTATGTAATTGAGGGGCTGGCACATAACATTAGGAATTATACTAGAATACTATTTTTTTATTATTATTATACTTTAAGTTTTAGGGTACATGTGCACAATGTGCAGGTTAGTTACATATGTATACATGTGCCATGCTGGTGTGCTGCACCCATTAACTCGTCATTTAGCATTAGGTATATCTCCCACAGCTATCCTTCCCCCCTCCCCCCACCCCACAACGGTCCCCAGAGTGTGATGTTCCCCTTCCTGTGTCCATGTGTTCTCATTGTTCAATTCCACCTATGAGTGAGAATATGCAGTGTTTGGTTTTTTGTTCTTGTGATAGTTTACTGAGAATGATGATTTCCAATTTCATCCATGTCCCTACAAAGGACATGAACTCATCATTTTTTATGACTGCATAGTATACCATGGTGTATATGTGCCACATTTTCTTAATCCAGTCTATCATTGTTGGACATTTGGGTTGGTTCCAACTCTTTGCTATTGTGAATAGTGCCGCAATAAACATACATGTGCATGTGTCTTTATAGCAGCATGATTTATAGTCCTTTGGGTATATACCCAGTAATGGGATTGCTGGGTCAAATGGTATTTCTAGTTCTAGATCCCTGAGGAATCGCCACACCGACTTCCACAATGGTTGAACTAGTTTACAGTCCCACCAACAGTGTAAAAGTGTTCCTATTTCTCCACATCCTCTCCAGCACCTGCTGTTTCCTGACTTTTTAATGATTACCATTCTAACTGGTGTGAAATGGTATCTCATTGTGGTTTTGATTTCCATTTCTCTGATAGCCAGTGATGATGAGCATTTTTTCATGTGTTTTTTGGCTGCATAAATGTCTTCTTTTGAGAAGTGTCTGTTCATGTCCTTCACCCACTTTTTGATGGGGTTGTTTATTTCTTGTAAATTTGTTTGAGTTCATTGTAGATTCTGGATATTAGCCCTTTGTCAGATGGGTAGGTTGTGAAAATTTTCTCCCATTTTGTAGGTTGCCTGTTCACTCTGATGGTAGTTTCTTTTGCTGTGCAGAAGCTCTTTACAGGGATGCCCTCTCTCACCACTCCTATTCAACATAGTGTTGGAAGTTCTGGCCAGGGCAATTAGGCAGGAGAAGGAAATAAAGGGTATTCAATTCGGAAAAGAGGATGTCAAATTGTCCCTGTTTGCAGATGACATGACTGTATATCTAGAAAACCCCATTGTCTCAGCCCAAAATCTCCTTAAGCTGATAAGCAACTTCAGCAAAGTCTCAGGATACAAAATCAATGTACAAAAATCACAAGCATTCTTATATACCAATAACAGACAAACAGACAGCCAAATCATGAGGGAACACCCATTCACAATTGCTTCAAAGAGAATAAAATACCTAGGAATCCAACTTACAAGGGACGTGAAGGACCTCTTCAAGGAGAACTACAAATCACTGCTCAAGGAAATAAAAGAGGACATAAACAAATGGAAGAACATTCCATGCTCATGGGTAGGAAGAATCAATATCGTGAAAATGGCCATACTGCCCAGGGTAATTTACAGATTCAATGCCATCCCCATCAGGCTACCAATGACTTTCTTCACAGAATTGGAAAAAACTACTTTAAAGTTCATATGGAACAAAAAAAGAGCCTGCATCGCCAAGTCAATCCTAAGCCAAAAGAACAAAGCTGGAGGCATCAAGCTACCGGACTTCTAACTATACTACAAGGCTACAGTAACCAAAACAGCATGGTACTGGTACCAAAACAGAGATATAGACCAATGGAACAGAACAGAGCCCTCAGAAATAACACCACATATCTACAACTATCTGATCTTTGACAAACCTGAGAAAAACAAGCAATGGGGAAAGGATTCCCTATTTAATAAATGGTGCTGGGAAAACTGGCTAGCCATATGTAGAAAGCTGAAACTGGATCCCTTCCTTACACCTTATACAAAAATTAATTCAAGATGGATTAAAGACTTAAACGTTAGACCTAAAACCATGAAAACCCTAAAAGAAAACCTAGGCATTACCATTCAGGACATAGGCATGGGCAAGGACTTCGTGTGTAAAACACCAAAAGCAATGGCAACAAAAGCCAAAGTTGACAAATGGGATCTAATTAAATTAGAATACTATTAAGTGCAACATTGGTCCCCCTAAGCCCTTACAAAAAAAAACTGCTACAGGATTATCTTCAGCCAACAAAAAGATACATGGAGAGGCCATGGTTAAAGGACAGGTGCTATTTAATTCATTTAATTGTAAAACTAAAGTTAAGCAATGGTGATAAATATGATTGTAAAATAGAATGTGAAGTTAAAATCCACGACAATACAAATACAATAGTGTAATTTTAAAAATTGAAATATAGGAGGCAAAGAGGAGGTTAAAGTACCCAATAAAAGAGTTAATAATTCTATAACTATATTTGGTGGTTAATTGGTGGTGAATTTAGAGCAAAGAGAAGTAGAAGGAAGAGGAATTATACTAATTTCACCTTTCATAAAGGGAAATCAATTGATACTATACATAGAGGATAACTTAAAAAGTAAAGAATTAAGAATACACCTTCAAGGTGACCATTAGAAAAATATTAAAATACCCCAAAACTTTAAAATTACAAAGAAGAGTATGTATATAAGATTATAAGATCTTTAATTATATATATAAGATTATATATAATACACATTTTTGTATATATTAAAAAAGTAAGTACAGAAAGCATATTTTTTAATTAAACTTTAAGTTCTAGGGTACATGTGCACAACATGCAGGTTTGATACATAGGTATACATGTGCCATGTTGGTTTGCTGCACCCATCGACTCATTATTTACATTAGGTATTTCTCCTAATGCTATCCCTCCCGCAGCCCCCCACTCCCTGACAAGACCCCGTGTGTGATGTTCCTCACCCTGTATCCAAGTGATCTCATTGTTCAGTTCCCACCTATGAGTGAGAACATGCAATGTTTGGTTTTTTGTCCTTGTGATAGTTTGCTGAGAATGATGGTTTCCAGCTTCATCCATGTCCCTACAAAGGACATGAACTCATCCTTTTTATGACTGCATAGTATTCCATGCTGTATATGTGCCACATTTTCTTAATTCAGTCTATCATCGATGGACATTTGGATTGTTTCCAAGTATTTGCTATTGTGAATAGTGCCACAATAAACATACGTGTGCATGTGTCTTCATAGTAGCATGATTTATAATCCTTTGGGTATATATCCAGTAATGGGATTGCTGGGTCAAATGGTATTTCTAGTTCTAGATTCTTGAGGGATCACCACACTGTCTTCCACAATGGTTGAACTAATTTACACTCCCACAAACAGTGTAAAAGCGTGACTATTTCTCCACATCCTCTCCAGCATCTGTTGTTTCCTGACTTTTTAATGACTGCCATTCTAACTGGCATGAGATGGTATCTCATTGTGGTATTGATTTGCATTTCTCTCATGACGAGTGATAATGAGCATTTTCTCATGTGCCTGTTGGCTGCATAGAAGTCTTCTTTTTTTATATACTAATTTTAAAATTCAGACAATATATCTAAAGGAAATGTCACCTGCCTCCTTCCCTAATCCCAAACTGCTCATCTTCAGTACCACTGTTAATGATTTAGTCTTTGTTCTTCTAGTTTTGTTTCTTTTTTTCTTTTTATTTTATTATTATTATACTTTAAGTTTTAGGGTACATGTGCACAACGTGCGGGTTTGTTGCATATGTATACATGTGAAACGTTGGTGTGCTGCACCCACTAACTCATCATTTAGCATTAGGTATATCTCCTAATGCTATCCCTCTCCCCTCCCCCCACCCCACAACAGGCCCCAGGGTGTGATGTTCCCCTTCCTGTGTCCATGTGTTCTCATTGTTCAATTCCCACCTATGAGTGAGAACATGAGTGTTTGATTTTTGTCCTTGCGATAGTTTGCTGAGAATGATGGTTTCCAGCTTCATCCATGTCCCTACAAAGGACATGAACTCATCATTTTTATGGTTGCATAGTATTCCATGGTGTATATGTGCCACATTTTCTTAATCCAGTCTATCAGTGATGGGCATTGGGGTTGGTTCCAAGTCTTTGCTATTATGAATAGTGCCGCAATAAACATACATGTGCATGTGTCTTTATAGCAGCATGTTTTATAATCCTTTGGGTATATACCCAGTAATGGGATGGCTGGGTCAAATGGTATTTCTAGTACTAGATCCCTGAGGAATCGCCACACTGACTTCCACAATGGTTGAACTAGTTTACAGTCCCACCAACAGTGTAAAAGTGTTCCTACTTCTCCACATCCTCTCCAGCATCTGTTGTTTCCTGACTTTTTAATGATTGCCATTCTAACTGGTGTGAGATGGTATCTCATTGTGGTTTTGATTTGCATTGCTCTGATGGCCAGTGATGTATGTGGTCAGCATTTTTGTATGTGTCTTTTGTCTGCATAAATGTCTTCTTTTGAGAAGTGTCTGTTCATATCCTTTGCCCACTTTTTGATGGAGTTGTTTGTTGTTTTCTTGTAAATTTGTTTGAGTTCATTGTAGATTCTGGATATTAGCCCTTTGTCAGATGAGTAGGTTGCAAAAATTTTCTCCCATTCTGTACATTGCCTGTTCACTCTGATGGCGGTTTCTTTTGCTGTGCAGAAGGTCTTTAGTTTAATTAGATCCCATTTGTCAATTTTGTCTTTTGTTGACATTGCTTTTGGTGTTTTAGTCATGAAGTCCTTGCCCATGCCTATGTCCTGAATGGTATTGCCTAGGTTTTCTTCTAGGGTTTTTATGGTTTTAGGTCTAACGTTTAAGTCTTTAATCCATCTTGAATTAATTTTTGTGTAAGGTGTAAGGAAGGGATCTAGTTTCAGCTTTCTACATATGGCTAGCCAGTTTTCCCAGCACCATTTATTAAATAGGGAATCGTTTCCCCATTTCTTGTTTTTGTCAGGTTTGTCAAAGATCAGATAGTTGTAGATATGTGGCATTATTTCTGAGGGCTCTGTTCTGTTCCATTGGTCTATATCTCTGTTTTGGTACCAGTACCATGCTGTTTTGGTTACTGTAGCCTTGTAGTGTAGTTTGAAGTCAGGTAGCTTGATGCCTCCAGCTTTGTTTTCTTGGCTTAGGATTGACTTGGATTGACTTCTGGCCTCTTTTTTCGTTCCATATGAACTTTAAAGTAGTTTTTTCCAATTCTGTGAAGAAAGTCATTTGGTAGCTTGATGGGGATGGCATTGAATCTATAAATTACCTTGGGCAGTATGGCCATTTTCACGATATTGATTCTTCTTATCCATGAGTATGGAATGTTCTTCCATTTGATTGTGTCTTCTTTATTTCATTGAGCAGTGGTTTGTAGTTCTCCTTGAAGAGGTCCTTCACATCCCTTGTAAGCTGGATTCCTAGGTATTTTATTCTCCTTGTAGCAACTGCAAATGGGAATTCACTCATGATTTGGCTCTCTGTTTGTCTGTTATTGCTGTATAGTAATGATTGTGAGTTTTGTACATTGATTTTGTATCCAGAGACTTTGCTGAAGTTGCTTATCAGATAAGGAGATTTTGGGCTGAGACAATGGGGTTTTCTAAATATACAGTCATGTCATCTGCAAAGAGGGACAATTTGACTCTTCTTTTCCTAATTGAATACCCTTTATTTCTTTCTCTTGCCTGATTGCCCTGGCCAGAACTTCCAACATTATGTTAAATAGGAGTGGTGAGAGAGGGTATCCTTGTCTTGTGCTGGTTTTCAAAGGGAATGCTTCCAATTTTTGCCCATTGAGTATGATATTGGCTGTGGGTTTGTCATAAATAGCTCTTATTATTTTGAGATGCGTTCCATCAATATCTAGTTTATTGAGAGTTCTTAGCATGAAGGGCTGTTGAGTTTTGTCAAAGGCCTTTTCTGCATCTATTGAGATAATCATGTGGTTTTGGTCATTCGTTCTGTTTATGTGATGGATTATGTTTATTTATTTGCGTATGTTGAACCAGCGTTGCATCCCAGGGAGGAAGCCAGCCTGATCGTGTTGGATAAGCTTTTTGATGTGGTGCTGGATTTGGTTTGCCAGTATTTTATTGAGGATTTTTGCATCCATGTTCGTCAGGGATATTGGTCTAAAATTCTCTTTTTTTTGTTGTATCTCTGCCAGGCTTTGGTATCAGCATGATGTTGGCCTCATAAAATGAGTTTGGAAGGATCCCCTCTTTTTCTATTGATTGGAATAGTTTCAGAAGGAATGGTAACAGCTCCTGTTTGTACCTCTGGTAGAATTTGTCTGTGAATCCATCTGGTCCTGGACTTTTTTTCGTTGGTAGGCTATTAATTATCACATCAGTTTCAGAGCCTGTTATTGGTCTATTCAGAGATTCAACTTTTTCCTGGTTTAGTCTTTGGAGGGTGTGTGTGTCCAGGAATTTATCCATTTCTTCTAGATTTTCTAGTTTATTTGCATAGAGGTGTTTATAGTATTCTCCAAAGGTAGTTTGTATTTCTATGGGATCGGTGGTGATATCCCTTTTATCATTTTTTATTGCGTCTATTTGATTCTTCTCTCTTTTCTTCTGTATTAGTCTTGGTAGTGGTCTATCAATTTTGTTGATCTTTTCAAAAAACCAGCTCCTGGATTCGTTAATTTTTTGAAGGGTTTTTTGTGTCTCTATCTCTTTCAGATCTGCTCTGATCTTAGTTATTTCCTGCCTTCTGCTAGCTTTTGAATTTGTTTCCTCTTGCTTCTCTAGCTCTTTTAATTGTGATGTTAGGGTGTCAATTTTAGATCTTTCCTGCTTTCTCTTGTGGACATTTAGTGCTATACATTTCCCTCTACACACTGCTTTAAATGTGTCCCAGAGATTCTGGTACATTGTTCTTTGTTCTCATTGGTTTCAAAGAACATCTTTATTTCTGCCTTCATTTCGTTATTTACCCAGTAGTCATTCAGTAGCAAGTTGTTCAGTTTCCAAATAGTTGAGCAGTTTTGAGTGAGTTTCTTAATCCTGAGTTCTAATTTGATTGCACTGTGGTCTGAGAGACAGTTTGTTGTGATTTCTGTTCTTTTACTTTACTGAGGAGTGCTTTACTTCCAATTATGTGGTCAATTTTAGAATAAGTGCAATGTGGTGCTGAGAAAAATGTATATTCTGTTGATTTGGGGTGGAGAGTTCTGTAGGTGTCTATTAGGTCTGTTTGTTGCAGAACTGAGTTCAAGTCCTGGATATCCTTGTTAACCTTCTGTCTCATTGATCTGCCTAATATTGACAGTGGGGTGTTAAAGTCTCCCATTATTATTGTGTGGGAGCCTAAGTCTCTTTGTATGTCTCTAAGGACTTGCTTTATGAATCTGGGTGCTCTTGTAGTGGGTGCATATATATTTAGGATAGTTACATCTTCTTGTTGAATTGAACCCTTTGCCATTATGTAATGGTCTTCTTAGTCTCTTTTGATCTTTGTTGGTTTAAAGTCTCTTTTGTCAGAGGCTAGAATTGCAACCCCTGCTTTTTTTTTTTTTGCTCTCCATGTGCTTTGTAAATCTTCCTCTATCCCTTTATTTTTAGCTTATGTGTGTCTTTGCATGTGAGATGAGGCTCTTGAATACAGCACACTGATGGGTCTTGACTCTTTATCCAGTTTGCCAGTCTGTGTCTTAATTGGTACATTTAGCCCATTTACATTTAAGGTTAATATTGTTACGTGTGAATTTGATCCTGTCCTTATGGTGTTAGCTGGTTATTTTGCCTGTTAATTGATGCAGTTTCTTCCTAGCATCTATGATCTTTACAATTTGGCATGTTTTTACAGTGGCTGGTACCAATTGTTTCTTTCCATGTTTAGTACTTCCTTCAGGAGCTCTTGTGAGGCAGGCTTGGTGGTGACAAAATCTCTCAGCATTTGCTTGTCTGTAAAGGATTTTATTTCTCCTTCAGTTATGAAGCTTAGTTTGGCTGGATATGAAATTCTGGGTTGAAAATTCTTTAAGAATGTTGAATATTGGCTCCCACTCTCTTCTGGCTTGTAGGGTTTCTGCCAAGAGATCTGCTGTTAGTCTGATGGGCTTTCTTTTGTGGGTAACTCGACCTTTCTCTCTGGCTGCCCTTAACATTTTTTCCTTCATTTCAACTTTGGTGAATCTGACAATTATGTTCCTTGGGGTTGCTCTTCTCAAGGAGTGTCTTTGTAGTGTTCTCTATATTTCCTGAATTTGAATGTTGGCCTGCCTTGCTAAGTTGGGGAAGTTCTCCTGGATAATATCCTGCAGAGTGTTTTCCAACTTGGTTCCATTCTCCCTATGACTTTCAGGTACACCAATCAAACTAGATTTAGTCTTTTCATATGGTCCCATATTTCTTGGAGGCTTTGTTCATTTCTTTTTACTCGTTTTTCTCTACCTTGCTTTCTCACTTTATTTCATTAATTTGATCTTCCATCACTGATACCCTTTCTTCCACTTGATCGAATCAGCTATTGAATCTTGTGCATGCATCACGAATTTCTCGTGCCATGGTTTTCAGCTCCATGAGGTCATTTAAGGTCTTCTCTATGCTG
The DNA here is from genome assembly GCF_029289425.2 of Pan paniscus. Lineage (NCBI taxonomy): Eukaryota > Metazoa > Chordata > Mammalia > Primates > Hominidae > Pan > Pan paniscus. The sequence continues at coordinate 119,316,006 of NC_085926.1, forward strand.
TTTATTCTATTTAGCATTTCTTCTAACCTTTTTTCAAGGTTTTTAGCTTCCTTGCGATGGGTTCTAACCTGCTCCTTTAGCTCGGAGAAGTTTGTTATTATTGACCTTCTGAAGCCTACTTCTGTCAACTCGTTAAAGTCATTCTCCATCCAGCTTTGTTCTGTTACTGGCGAGGAGCTGCAATCCTTGGGAGGAGAAGAGGCACTCTGATTTTTCGAATTTTCAGCTTTTCTGCTCTGGTTTCTCTTCATCTATGTGGTCTTATCTACCTTTGGTCTTTGATGTTGGTGACCTACAGATGGGGTTTTGGTGTAGATGTTCTTATTGTTGATGTTGATGCTATTCCTTTCTGTTTGTTAGTTTTCCTTCTAACGGTCAGGTTCCTCAGCTGGTGGTCTGTTGGAGTTTGCTGGAGGCCCACTCCAGACCCTGTTTGCCTGGGTATCACCAGTGGAGGCTGCAGAACAGCAAATATTGCTGCCTAATCCTTCCTCTAGAAGCTTCGCCCCACAGGGGCACCCACTTATCTGAGGTATCTGTCAGCCTCTACTGGGAGGTGTCTGCCAGTTAGGCTGAACGGGGGTCAGCGACACACTTAGGAGGCAGCCTGTCTGTTCTCAGAGTTCAAACGCCGTGCTGGGAGAACCACTGCTCTCTTCAGAGCTATCAGACAGGGACATTTAAGTCTGCAGAAGTTGTCTGCTGCCTTTTGTTCAGCTAAGCCCTGCCCACAGAGGAGAAGTCTAGAGGCAGTAGGCCTTGCTAAGCTGTGGTGGGCTCCCTCATTTTGAGCTTCCTGGCCACTCTGTTTACCTACTGAAGCCTCAGCAATGGCGGATGCCCCTCCCCAAGCCAGGCTGCCACCTCACAGCTCAATCTCAGATTGCTGTGCTAGCAGTGAGCAAGGCTCTGTGGGCATGGGACCTGCCGAACCAGGCACAGGAGAGAGTCTCCTTGTCTGCCCATTGCTAAGACTTTGGGAAAAGTACAGTATTTGGGTGGGAGTATCCCATTTTTCCAGGTACAGTCTGTCACAGCTTCCCTTTGCTTGGAAAGGGAAATCCCCAACCCCTTGCACTTCCCGGGTGAGGCAATGCCCTGCCCTGCTTCAGCTCACCCTCCATGGGCTGCACCCACTGTCCAACCACTCCCATTGAGATGAACCAAGTACCTCAGTAGGAAATGCAGAAATCACCCATCTTCTGTATCAATCATGCTGGAAGCTGCAGACCAGAGCTGTTCCTATTTGGCCATCTTGGAACCTGGACCAGCATATTTTCAAATGAAAAGAAGATATAACCTACTATAAAAAGTGGTATAACTGGCCAGAGCCCATTCAAGGGACTGGTCAGTCTTCAAATTCTCCAGTCTGAGCCTTTCAGGAGTGCCTCAATCCCAGCTTTCTACCTTTGAAAACAGCAAGAATTTTGTCTCTGCAACAGTTTTTCCTAGAGCCAATCACGTGTCGTGCCTGGAACAGGGATCATACCCAAATTGCCCTTGGCCTGAATAATCACAAAATCCACATCTGTAAGAAGAATGGGAGCCAATAGCAAAACCTCATAAACTCCAGAAGCACAATCACAGGTAGACTGGGCTCCCAAGCATGACCACATTATCATTTGCATGAGTCAGAAAGATGGTGTCTGGAAGCTAACCCTGGTGATCCTGAGAATTGATCATGCAACTACTTTTGTGAAGTGGTCCCTCCTAGAGAACAAAATTGTTGTAGGTAGTGGAGCATCGCTTTTTATGTGTGTGTGAAAATGAATAGTGGATAAGCAAGTTAATTTAAAGGCCAATTAATTTCATTGTCCTTTGTTTGGATTGGCATTCCAACAATGTTTTGCTAGTAGCAGGTTCATGTGACTTCAAATGAAGAGTGTTTCTGCGTACATTAATGTTTGAAAACCCAACCAGTATGCCATGGGACAGCAAGATGCCTTTTGATTAGCTGATGTCATAGCTTGGTGCCACTGGAGACTGGGTCCCAAGTTCAATTTGTCTATGGGAGCTCTCTGGCCTGGATGAGCTATGATAGCAACATGTTCTTTACTGATGCTTCAGAGTGCAGATTTCAACTCTGAAAGAAGTTGCTGCCTGTCATGAATATATCATTTGTCTTGGAGAATAACATTGTTGTAGCCACTGGCCAAGACTGCTGCTGAAGGCTCTGTAACTATGATGGTGATGGATACTTGATCTTAGTCTCCAAACTAGATATTCCAAAATAGAGCATGCAGCATAAAATGTCAGCCATGGAACACTTCCACACACATACAAAAGAGCCACAACCACAGACAGCAATAGAGCTACAGAGAAGCTGCTTCATAACATCATCACTCAAATACCTATTTATGAAGTGGAAAAGCAATATTTTAAAATCTTTTTTTGTTTTTTAAAAATATTTTATTTTAAAAAAAATTGTGGGTGCATTGTGGTTGTATATATTTATGGGGCACATGAGATGTTTTGATTACATGCAATGTGAAATAACCATATAATGGACAATGGGATATGCATCCCCTCAAGAATTTATCCTTTGAGTTACAAACAGTCCAATTACATTCTTTAAGTTGTTTTAAAAGATACAATTATTATTGACTGTAGTCACCCTATTGTTCTGTCAAATAGTAGGTCTGATTCTTTCTTTCTAATTTTTTCTACCCATTAACCATCCCCAACACCTCCCTAACCCCCTACTACCCTTCTCACCCTCTGGTAATTTTCTGTATTAGTCCATTCTCACACTGCTATAAAGAACTACCTGAGACTGGGTAATTTATAAAGAAAATAAATTTAATTGACTCACAGTTCCACATGGCTGGGGAGGCCTCAGGAAACTTATACTCATGGTGGATGGTGAAGGGGAAGCGAGGCATGTCTTCTCATGGCCAGAGAAGGAGGAAGAGAGAGAAAAGGGGGCAGTGCTGCATGTTTTTAAACAACCAGATCTTGTGAGAACTCTATCATGAGGCAGCACTAGGGGGATTGTGCCAAACCATTAGAAACCACCACCATGATTCAGTCACCTCCCACCAGGCCCCACCTCCTGGGAGATTACACTTCAACATGAGATTTGGGTGGTGACACAGAGCCAAACCATATAAGCATTCTACTCTCTCTGTCCATGAGTTTAATTGATTTTATTTTTAGATCGCACAAATAAGTGAGAATATTTAATGTTTGTCTTTTTGTGCCTGGCTTATTTCACTTAATAATCTCCAGTTCCATCTATCTTGTTACAAATGACAGGCTTTTATTCTTTGATATGATTGAATAGTACTCCATTGCATATATGTAGCATGTTTTGTTTATTTATTCATGTGTGGATGGATGCTTAGGGTTTTTCCAAATATAGGATAGTAGATGTCTTTTCAATATACAGATTTTTTTTCTTTTGAGTATGTACCCAATAGTAGGATTGCTGGATCATATAGTAAGTAGCTCAGTTTTTAGTTTGGAGGAACCTCCAAACTGTTTGCAGTTTTGCTAATTCATATTCCCACCAACAGTGCATGAAAGTTCCCTCTTCTCCATATCCTTGCCAGCATTTGTTATTGCCTGTCTTTTGGATATAAGCCATTTTAACTGAAGCGAGATGATATCTCATTAGTTTTGATTTGCATTTCTCTGATGATCATTGATGTTGAGCACCTTTTCATAAGCCTGTTTTCCATTTGTACGTGGTTTTTTAGAAAAGTCTATTCAAATATTTTGCCCATCTTTTGATCAGATTATTAGATTTTTTTCATATAGAGTTGTTTTGAGCTTTTTATATATTTTGGTTAGTAATTGCTTATCAGAGGGGTAGTTTGAAAATATTTTCTCCCATTCTGTGGTTTGTTTCTTCACTTTGTTGATTGTATCCTTTGCTGTGCTGAGCTTTTTAACTTGATGTGATCTCATTTGTTCATGTTTGCTTTGGGGGTGCTTGTGGGGTGTTGCTTAAGAAGCCTTTGCCCAGACCAATGTCCTAGAGATATACCCCAATCTTGTAGTAGTTTCATAGTTTGAGGTCTTATATTTAAGTCTTTAATCCGTTTTGATTTGATTTTTGTATATGGTGAGATGTAGAGGTCTATTTTCATTGTTTTGCACAGGGATATCCAGTTTCCCCAGTGCCATTTATTGAAGATGCTGTTTTTTCTGCAGCATATGTTCTTGGCACCTCTGTCAAAAATGAGCTCACCGTAGGTGTGTGGATTTGTTTCTGGGTTCTCTATTCTGTCCCATTGGTCAATATGTCTGTTTTTATGCCAGTACCATGCTGTTTTGGTAACTATACCTCTGTAGTATAATTTGTACCTCTGTAGTATAATTTGAAGTCTGGTAATGTGATTCCTCCAGTTTGGTTCTTTTTGCTTAGGATAGCTTTGACTATTCTGAGTCTTTTGTGGTTATACATATATAATATAATATAATATATATATAATATATATATTATTACTATAAATATAATATATATTAATTATATATATATATAGGTGTTCCCATATTGGGTACATATATATTTTAAAATTGTTATATCCTCTTGCTGAATTGACCCCTTCATTATTTTATAGTGATCTTCTTTTCTCTTCTTATAGTTTTTATCTTGAAATCTATTTTTTCTGATATAAGCATAGTGACTCCTCCTCTTTTTTTGGTTTCAATTGGCATAGAATATCTTTTTCTATGCTTTTATTTTTAGTCAACGTGTGTCTTTATAGGTGAAGTGTTTTCTTGTAGGCAGCAGATCAATGGATCTTTTTTTTAATCCATTCAGTCATTCTGTGTCTTTTGATTGAAGAGTTTAATCCATTTACTTTCAAAGTAATTATTGGTAAGTAAGGACTTACTCCTGGCATTTTGTTATTTGTTTTCTGGTTGTTTTGTGGTCTTCTCTTCCTTCTTTCATTCCTGTCTTCCTCAAGTGAACATGATATTTTTGGGTGATATGATTTCGTTTCCTGCTTTTTATTTTTTGTGTATTCATTGTATGCTTTTTGGTTTGAGATTACCATGAGGCATGCGAATACTATCTTATAACCCGCTATTTAACCTGATAACAACTTAACACTATTTGCATAAACCAACAGTGAAAAATAAAACTAATAAAAACTCACCTTAAGTTTGTCCCCCTGCTTTTTAACTTTTTGTTGTTTCTATTTATGTCTTATTGTACTATGTCTTGAAAAGCTGTAGTTATTATTTTTTATTGTTTCATCATTTAGTCTTTCTACTTAGGATAAGAGTAGTTTACACACCACAGTTACAGTGTTATAATATTTTATGCTTTTCTGTGTATTTACTATTACCAGTAAGTTTTGTACCTTCAGGTGGTTATATATTGCTCATTAATGTCCTTTTCTTTCTGATTGAAACACTTCCTTTAGCATTTCTTGTAGGATGGATCTGGTATTGATGAACTCCCTCAGCTTTTGTTTGTCTAGGAAAGTCTTTATTAGTTCCGCATGTTTCAAGGATATTTTCACCAGATATACTATTCTAGGGTAAAAGGTTTTTCCTTCAGCACTTTAAATATGTCATACTACTTTCTCCTATCCTGTAAAGTTTCCACTGAAAAGTCTGCTGCCCAGCATTTGAAGCTCCACTGTATGTTATTTGTTTCTTTTCTCTTGCTACTTTTAGAGTCCTTTCTTTATCCTTGACTTTTGGGAGTTTGATTATTAAATGCCTTGAGGCAGTATTCTTGGAGTTAAATCTTATTGGTGTTCTATAATCTTCTTTACTTGAATATTAATATCTTTCTCTAGGTTTGGGAAGCTCTCTGTTATTATTCCTTTGAATAAAACTTCTACTCCTATCTCCTTCCCTACCTCCCCTTTAAGGACATGTCTTAGGTTTGCCCTTTTGAGGCTATTTTCCAGATATTGTAGGCGTGCTTCATTCTTTTTTATTCTCTTTTCTTTTGTCTCTTCTGATTGTGTATTTTAAATAGCCTGTCTTCAGGCTCACTAATTCTTTCTTCTGCTTGATCAATTCTATGTAAACACTCTTATGCATTCTTCAGTATGCCAGTTGCATTTTTCAGCTCCAGATTTTCTGCTTGATTCTTTTGATTATTTCAATCTCTTGTTAAATTTATCTGATAGAATTCTGAATTCCTTCCCTATGTTATCTCGAATTTTTTTTTTTAGTTTCCTCAACACAGCTATTTTGAGTTCTCTATATGAAAGGTCACATATCTCTCTTTCTCCAGGATTGGTCTCTGGTGCCTTATTTAATTCATTTGGTGAAGTCATGTTTTCCTGGATCGTGTTGATGCTAGTAGATGTTCTTTGGTGTGTGGGCATTGAAGAGTTAGGTATTTATCTTAGTCTTCATGGTTGGGTCTTATTTGTATCCATACTTCTTGAAAGGCTTTCCAGATATTTGAAAGGACTTGGGTATTGTGATCTAAGCTGTATCTGCTTTGGGGGCACCCCAAGCCCAGTAGTGCTATAGTTCTTGCAGACTCATAGAAGTACTGCTTTAATAGTCTTGGACAAATCTGGGAGAATTATCTGGGTTACATGACAGAGACTCTTATTCTTTACTTACTTTCTCCCAAACATACAGAGTCTCTCTCTCTCTCTATTCTAAGCCACCTTAAGCTGGGGGTGAAGTGACACCCTTGTGGCCACCACTACTATTATTGTGATGAGTCAGACCTAAATTTAGTGTAGCACTGGGTCTCACCCAAGGCCTGCTATAATCACTCCCTGGCTAATGCCTATGTTCACTCAAGGTCCTGGTGCTCTACGATCTGCAAGTAGCAAAGCCAGCCAGGCTTGTGTCCTTCTCTTCAAGGGTGGCAAGGCCCCCTAGGTCCTGGGTAGGTCCAGAAGTGCTGTCTGGGAGCCAGGGCTGGCACTCAAAACAAGACAGAGTCCTTCCTACTCTTCCCTCCTTTTTTAAAAGCAGAGGAGCTCCACCCCATAGCTGCCACCACCCCAGGCCATGAGAAGTACTGTCATGCTACCACTAACATTCCAATAAGGTCCAAGGTCACTTAAGTCAGCTTATTGTGAATGCTGCCTGGCCTGGGACTCAGCCTTCACGGCAGTGAATTACCCTCTGGCCCAGGACAGGTCTAGAAATGCCATCTAAGAGTCATGTCCTGGAATCAGGGACCCCAAGAGCCTGCTTGGTGCTCTCCTCCTCTGTGGCTGTGCTGATACCTAAGGTACAAGACAAACTCCCCTTTACATTTCCTTCTGCTTTTCTCAAGCAGAAGGAGTTTTGCCCCATAGCCACCACAACTGATAATGTGCTGAGTCTCACCTGAAACTGGCAAGTCTAAGGGGTTCATCCAAGGCCCTTAACATTGCACCTGGATATTGCTGCTGGTTATTCAGGGCCTAGGGGCTCTACAGTTAGCAGGTGATCAATGCTGCCAGAACTGGGTTCTTTCCTTCAAAGAACTGGGTTCCTTTCTGGCCCAGGTGATGTTAAGAAATTTTTTCTGAGAGATACGGCCTGGAATAGGGGCCTCAAGACTCTGACCAGTGCCCTATCCTGTTGTGACTGAATTGGTATCCTAGATGCAAGACAAAGTCCTCTCCACTCTTTTCTCTCCTGTCCTTAATCAGAAAGAAGGGGTCTCTATTGGAGCCATGAGCTGTGCAGCCTGGGGTTATGGGAGAGGTGATACCAGCAGTCCCTTGGCTGACCCAGCTGGTGTCTCAATATGTTGTTTGCCCCCACTCTGCCCCACCCAGTCCACTATCTCTGGGCCTAGTTCAGCACTAGGACTCACTAAGAGTTGTAGTCCTTATGCCCTACACTGCCTTTCAAATTTATTTGGAGACACAGAGAGCTGTAGCCCTTGGTGGTGATGTTTCCACATACTCAAGTTCAGACTGCTGGGATTGGCAGTTCCCCTCTGGCTAGGGATGGTTGAAATTCTCTCTCTGTGGATGGACATCAGCTGAGTTTGGTTTAGTTTACCTTTCTGCTCTAACAGGACAGCACTGATTTCAGTGCCTCACAATTGCTGTTTTCTCCCTCCCTCCCTGAGCACCCAGATACTCTACACACCACATCACCACTACCAAGAGGAGGGGTGGCATCAGTGATTCAGAACTGTTTTTTCTATCTCCTTAGTGCCTCTTCTAATGATATGAAGTTAAAACCAGGTGTTATGAGTGCTCACCTGATTCTTGGTTCTTATGAAGGTGGGGTTTTTTTTCTGTGTAGATATTTGTTAGCTTGGTGTCCTTGCTGGGGGCAAGGGGAGATGATTGGTGGAGTTTTCTATTCTGCCATCTTGCTATGCCTCCTATCTTTGCCCGTTATTGAATTGAGTAGTTTATTTTGTTATTGTTGAGTTTTAGGAGTTCTTTATATATTCCAGATAATAATAGTCCCTTACCAGATATATGATTAGCAAATATTTTCTTCCATTCTATGTGTGGCCTTTTTACTCTGTTGATAGTGTCATTTGAGGTACACAGTTTTTAAATGTTTATGAAGTCCAGTTGTCTATTTTTTCATTTCTTGTTTGTGCCTTTGATATCATATTTTAGAAATTGTTACTAAATGTAATGTCATTAACTTTTGCCCTTTGTAGCTTCTAAGAGATAATCAAGTTTTACCTGCACCATCAAGTTTTACCTGCACCATTTAGTGAAGAAACTATTCTTTCTTAACTCAATGGGCTCAGTATCCTTGTCAAAATTGATTTGACCATCTGTGAGAGTGTTTGTTTATGGGATCTAGATTCTACTCCAATAGTCTATATGTCACTCCTTATAACAGTACCAAAATGTCTTATTACAGCTGTGTAGTAAGTTTTGAAATCAGAAATTGTAAATCTTCCAACTTTATTCTTCTCTTTCAAAATTATTTTGGCTATTAGATTTGGCCATGAGATTCCAGATGAAGTTAAGGATGTGTTGTTCTATATCTGCAAAAAAAAAAAAAGGATTTTCATAGAGGTTGCATTGAATCCATAGATTACTTTGGGTTATATTGACATCTTAACAATATTAAGTCCTCTAATCCATGAACATGGGATATGTTTTCCTTTGTTTATATGTTCTTTAATTTTTTCAGTAATGTTTTATAGATATCATTATACAAGTGTTTCACTTCCTTGGTTAAATTAATTCTTAAGTATTTTATTCTTTTTCATGCTATTGTAAATGAAATTTTTTATAATTTCCTTTGCCGATTGTTTATATAAAGAAATGCAACTGACTTTTATGTGTTGACTTTATATTCTGCTGCTTTACTAAATGTATTTATTAGCTCTAACAGTTTTTTGTGGAATCTTTGTTTTTATATATGGCTTTTATTATATTGAGATAATTTCTTTCTATTTCTAATTTGTTGAGTGTTTTTATTATAAAAGGATGGTGAGTTTCATCAAATGCTTTTTCTGCTCAATTGAGATGATCGTGTGGGTTTTTCCCCTCTTTTTTTGAGTCTCTATCTGAGTCTGCTTGGTATATTTATTTTATTAATTTGTAACCTTAATATATTGCAATGATTAATTTTCACATGTTAAATCATCCTTATATTCCAGAAATATATTCCACTTGGTTATAGTCTATAATTCCATTAATATGCTACTGAATTCTATTTAATAGTATTCTATTGAGCATTTTGCATCACTGTTCATGAGGAATATTAATATAGTCAATATAGTTTATAGTTGTAGTGTCTTTCTCTAGCTTGGTAACAGGGTAATGCTGGCCTTATAGATTGAGTTAGAAGTGTTGGTCCTCTTCAATTTTTGAAAAAGTTTACAAGGACTGATATTATTCTTCTTTAAAGATGTGGCAGAATACACCAGTGAAGCCAACAGGTTCAGGGCTTTTTTTCTTTCTTTTTTTTTAATCAGAAGATTTTTTTTGTTACTGATTAAATCTTTTTACTAGTTATAAGTCTATTCACGGTTTGTATTTCTTTGTGACTTGGTCATGGCAAGTTTTGTGTTTCAGGAATTATTTTTTCATCTAGATTATGCAATTTGTTGGCATACAAATGTTCATAATACTATCTTAAAATTCTTTTTATTTCCGTAGAATCAGCAATAATGTCCCCATTTTCACTTCTGATTTTAGTAATTTGACTCTTCTCTCTCTGTTTCTTCTTACATGTAACTAAAGCTTTATCAATTTTGTTGATTTTCTGAAGACCCAACTTTTGATTTCATTGATTTTCTCTGTGGTTTTTCTATTCTCTAATTTTTAATCTCTGCTCTAATGTTTATGTTTTCTGTTACTTGCTTTGGGTTCTTTTTTTCTTTTTCTGCTTTCTTGAGTTGTAAAGTTAGGTTGTTGCCTTGAGATTTTTCTTATTTTTTATTATAAGTATTTATAGCTACAAATTTCCCCCTTTGCACTGCTTTCACTGTATCTTATATGTTTTTGGTATGTTGTATTTTTGTTTTCATTTATCTCTAATTATTTTCTAATTTTCATCCTGATTTCTGCCTTGATCCATTGGTTAAGAGAGTGTTGTTTAATTTCCACAAGTTTGTTAATTTCTCAATTGTACTTCTGTTATTGATTTCTAACTTCATTCCACTGTGCTCATAGAAGACACTTTGTATGGCATCTATCTTTTTAAGTCTATCAAGACTTCAATTATGGTCTAACATATGGCCTATCCTGGAGGATGTCTCATGTGCACTTGAAAAGAATGCGTATACTTTTGTTGATGTATAAAGTGTTATATATCACTGTTAGATCTAGTTGGTTTATTGTATTAAGTCCTCTTTTCTCTTACTTCTGTCTGGTTGGTCTATCTATTTTTCAGTGTGGAATATTGAATTGTACAACTATTATAGAACTGTATATTTCTATTTTGTCTCATTTTTTGCTTCATATATTTTGATGGTCTCTCATTAGAGGCTTAAATATTTATAATTGTTGTATCTTCTTAATATGTTCAGCTTTTTAGGAAATATAATGTCCTTCTTAGTCTCTTTTAACTTTATAAATTTAAAGACCATTTTGTCTGATATTGATATAGCTTCCCCACTCTGTTTTGGATACCATTTGCATGGAATCTCTTTCTCCATCCTTTCACTATCAATTTATTTGTGACTCTGTATCAAAAGTGAGTCTGTTATAAACCATGTATGGTTAGACTATGTGTTTTCATCCTTTCAGTCAATCTCTATCTTTTGAGTAGAGGCTTTAATTCACTTACATTTAAAGTAATTGCTGATAAAGAGGGATTTCTGTTATTTTATGATTTCTCTTCTATAGGCCTTATAGCTTTTTTGTACTCCATTTTTTTATTACTGTTTGTGTGTGGTCTTGTGTGTGTTTAGCTGACTGTTAAATGGGATGTTTAGATTCCTTTCTCATTTCCTTTTGGTATATTTTATAGCTAATTTTATGGTTACCATTTGGCTTACATTTAATATCCTAAAGTTATAACACTAAGATTTGAATTGATACCAGCTTAACTTCAATAGCATACAGAAATTCTGATACTTTACAGCTTCTTTCTCACTTCTTTCAGTTGTTTACGTTCTAAAATTACATCTTTATACCATATGTACCCCACAACATGAACTAATAATTCTTTTAAATATATTTATCTCTTAAATTATGTAGAACCCAAAAGGTGTGGTTACAAACCATTGTTCCAATAACACTAGCTTGTACAATTGCCCTTGTATTTGTCTTTATTGAGATCTTTATTCCTTCATATGGCTTTGAGTTACTACCTAATATCCTTTTATTTCACCCTGCAGGACTCCTTTGCACATTTCTTACAGGGCGGATCTGGTGGTAACAATCTCCCTTAGCTTTGTTTATCTGGTAATATTTTAATTTATTCCTTACTTTTGAAGGACACTTTTGCCAGATATAGGACTCTTGGTTGAAATTTTTTTCCTGTTAGCATTTTAAATATATTGATTCCTGCCTTCTACTTTCCATCCAAAGTTTTCATAATCAGCATCAAGAATATGCTGATTATCTTATTAAGGATGCCTTGTATATGATGAGTCACTTCTCTATTGCTGCTTTCAAGGTTCTCTCTTTGTCTTCGACTCTTGTTTTTTTTTTTTTTTTTAAACAGGTTCTCACTTTGTCACCCAGGATGGAATGTAGTGGCCTGATTGATCATGGCTTCTAGCAGCCTTAACATCCTGGACTCAAATAGATCCTCTTGCCTCAGCTTCCTGATTAGCTGGGACTATAGGCATTTGCCACCACACTTGGCTAATTTTTTTGCTTTTCCTTTTTTTTTTTTTTTTTTTTTGTAGAGACCAGGTCTTCCTATGTTGCCCAGGATGGTCTCAAACTCTGGAACTCAAGCAATCTTCCTGCCTTGGCCTCCCAAAGTGCTGGAGTTATAGGCATGAGCCATCTTTGACTTTTGAAAGCTTTGTAATAATGTCTCAGTGTGAGTCTTTTTGAGTTTATCTTCCTTGGAATTCATTGAGCTTCTTGGTTGTTTATATTCATGTGTTTCATCAAATTTGAGAAGTTTTCAGTCATTATTTATTCAAATATTTTCTCTGCCCCTTTCTGTCTCTCTTCTCTTTTTTTTCTGAAATTTCCACAATATTGACTTTTTACTTAATGGGGATGCATATGTCACTTAGCCTCTGTTCACCATTTTGAATTTTTTTCTTTCTGTTTTTCAGACTTGATAATATTCATTTTTTAATCTACAAGTTTGCTAATTCTTCTGTCTGCTCAAATCTGCCTTTGAATTCTTCTAGTGAATGTTTCATTTCGGTTATTATACTTTTAAGCTCCAGAGTTTCTTTCTGGTTTCTTTTTAGGTTTTCTATCTCTTTACTGATATTTATATTTTGTTCATACATCCTTTACTTGACTTTCTCCCCATCTTTCTTTAGTTCTTTAAGCATCATTAAGACAGTTGTTTTAAAGTATTTATCTAGTAGGTCTACCCTCAGGACTTTTTCAGGGATAATTTCTGTTGCTATTTTTTTCTTTCAATGGGCCATCCTTCCCTGTCCCTTTGTGTACATTATGATTTTTTTTGTTTAAAAGGGAACTTTTTAATTTAATAATGTAATAACTCTGGAAATCATATTTGCTCCATTTTCTAGGGTTTATTTTGTTGCTGTTATTGCTTTAGATTTTATTTATTAATTTGCTTTATAGTTGTAATCTGTCTCTGTGCCAAGGACTGGTCTGGGGTGTAATCTTAAGGTCTTCTTAAGCCTTTTCTGAGCTTTTCTCTGGATATGTGTGGTCATTTTCTAATTTTCCCTGTATATGCAGTTGTTTTCTTAATGTCTAATTCTTTAATGTCTGGCTCTCGAAAGAAGAAAAAGAGAAAAATGAAGGAGTTGATGGAGTGGCAGTGGAGCTTTAAATCCCTTGGAAGTCACTTCAGACAGAGGGTGTAGGGCTTGCAGGAATGAGGGTAAGTGCAACAACAATGGCTGCCCAGTTCTTTGTTTGCACTTCTGTGATCAGAAGCAGTCATCAATGATCAGGACACAAATCCCTGATTTTTTTAGGATAGAGGGGGGTTTTGTTGGTCCACCCTGTCTCCTGAAAGCTGTATGCAAACTGTTCCAGGAACATGTGCACAGCTGCCTGGCAGGGGATTGGGAGTGGGGCATAGGTAGCTACTACTGAGCTAAGAGCTAAAATTGACCAAAATTAGCTGCAATTTACCATCTAAGCCTTCCCCTGAAAGTTGTATGTCTTCAATAAACTCCAGAGTTCCACAGTAGTTCTTTCAAATTCTGTCAGTGCAATTGTTATCTAGAGTTTTCTGGTGCTTCCTATTCCATCTCAGAATCCTCCTGTTTGGCTTTTTTTTTTTAATGGTTTCTATCCCTTTGTTGAACTTCTCTTTTTTCAGGTATTGTTTTCCTGATTTTGTTTAGTTTTTTCTTTCTTCTTTGTTCTTTTTAGGTCACTGAAATTCTAAAGATGATTATTTTGAATTCTTTGTCAGACATTTCTTAAAGGTCTCTTTCTTTGGGGTTGGCCACTGGAGGTTTATTTTGTTCCTGTGGTGGTGTCGTGGTTCTTTGATTTTTTCTTTGATTTTTTTTTCATGTTCCTTGAAGTCTGCAGTCACTTCCTCCAGTCCTTACTCACTGGCTTCAGAAAAGCCTTTCACCAGGCAATTCACTAGAGATTCTGGCTTGTAGGTTTTCTGCTGAGAAATCCACTTTAGTCTGATGGGCTTCCTTTTGTAGGCGACCTATCCTTTCTCTCCAGCTGCCTTTAAAATATTTTCATTCATTTTGATGTTGGGGAATCTGATGGTTATGTGTCTTGGGGATGGTCTTCTTGTGGTCTTCTTTGCTGGGTTTCTCTGCATTTACTGAATGTGAATGTTAGCCTCTCTAGCTAGGTTGGGTAAGTTCTTATAGATGATGATATGGCTTGGCTCTGTGTCCCCACCTAAATCTCATGTCGAATTGTAATTCCCAGTGTTGGAGGAGGGGCCTGATTGGCAGTGATTGAATAATGGGAGTGGACTTCCCTCTTGCTGTTCTTGTGATAGAGTTCTCCTGAGATACGCTTGTTTAAAAGTGGGTAGTGGCTAGGCTCAGTGGCTCATGTTTGTAAATCCAGCACTTTGGGAGGCCGAGGCAGGTGGATCACTTGAGGTCAGGAGTTCAAGACCAACCTGGCCAACATGGTGAAACCCATCTCTACTAAAAATACAAAAAAAATTAGCCAGGCATGATGGCAGGCACCTGTAATTCCAGCTACTTGTGAGGCTGAGGCAAGAGAATCACTTGAACCCAGGAGGCAGAGGTTGCGGTGAGCTGACATCACACCACTGCACTCCACCCCGGGCAACAGAGGGAGACTCCGTCTCAAAAAAAGTGTATAGCACCTCCCCCATTCCTCCTATGTGAAGATGTGACTGCTTCCCCTTCACTTTCCGCCATGATTGTAAGTTTCCTGAGGCCTCCTCAGAAGCAGAAGCCTGTACAGCCCAAAGAACCATGAGTTAACTAAACACCTTTTCTTGATAAAATACCCAGCCTCAGGTGTGTCTCTATAGCAGTGTGAGAATGGACTAATACAGATGATATCATAAATGTGTTTTCTATGTTGCTTCCATTCTCTCCATCAGTTTCAGGAATGCCAATGAGTCATAGATTCAGTCTCTTTGCATAATTTCATATTTCTCAGAGGTTTTGTTCATTCATTTTCATGCTTTTTTCTTTATTATTTTCTGACTCTATTATTTCAGAAAGCCAGTCTTCAAGCTCTGAAATTCTTTCCTCAGCTTAGTCTATTCTGTTGTTAATACTTGTGATTGCATTATGAAATTCTTGTAGAGTGTTTTTTAGCTCTATCAGCTCAGTTACATTCTTTTCTGCACTGGCTGTTTTGTCTGTCCGCTCCTGTATTATTTTATTGTGATTCTTAGTTTTTTTAGGTTGGGTTTCAACATTCTTCTGAATCTTGATGATCTTCATTCCTATCCATATTCTGAATTCTATTTCTGTCATTTCAGCCATCTCAGCCCAGTTAAGAACTCTTGATGGAGAACTAATGTGGTAATTTGGAGGAAAGAAGACACTGGCTTTTTGAGTGGTCGGAGTTCTTGCAGTAGTTCTTTCTCATCTTTATGGGCTGATGTTCTTGCAGTCTTTGAAGTTGTTGTCCTTTGGATGAGTATTTTTTTCTTTTATTCTATTTGATGACCTTGGGGGTTTGATTGTGGTATAATATGGGCCCAGCTAACTACTTTCTTCATTATGGCAAGATTTTTGGGGACCAAGGCTCAGCTTAGGACACCTGGACTGCAAGCTTTAACTCTTGAGGACTCCTTTCAGGCCTTGCCTTTGATCTCCGGCTCCTTGAGTTTAGGAATCTACTGCACTAGAGGGGCCAGAGTGTCCTGGCCACTGGTCACAGCATTCCAATGGGTAATGCCAACCATGGAGACAAAGCACTTCGTAGGGTGGTGGCAGCAGATTCTGTTCTTATTTACACATGCTAGCAGCAGCAGCAGCAGTGCAGCAGTGTAGACTCTCATTGGCTGCAGCAGGGTGCTGGTAGGTACCAGAGTGCCAGCCTTTGAGCAGGCATTCACAGCAGTAGTAGTGGCAGTATGTCTGGGGGGTGGGGGCAGTGTGGACCAGGGGTCCCTGTAGGCAACTGTGCATGCATTCATGCTAGTGGTGGTGTTATCATGGGAGCACTGGTGGGTGCTGTGTGTGCCCTCTGTGCATGTTCATGCTGGTAGTGGTGGCCACCCAGTGCCAAGGCCAGGGCCACTATTTTCTGTGCCTAGTTTTGCACCAGTGGCAGTGTTGCTGCACAGGTGGGGCACAGGCAGTGCAGGGCCAGTGGGCTCCTTGACCACCAATGCTTCAACAACAATGGTGGTACCGCTGGGAGAAGTGGGACAAGGTGCACTCCACTGGCAGTAGTGTCATGACAGGGTGCTCATGCATATTTACGCTGGCAGGGAAGGGAAGGCTATGTCTACCTGCACACACATGTGCTGGCAAAGCAATGTGGAGGTGGCTATGGGTGAGTGCCTGTGGGCAAAGCAGCATGGAGGCTGCTGTTGGGGGAGGGCTCAGTGTGGTGCAGGCAGGGGCATTCTGCTGGAGCACTCTGCCAGTCAGGCACAGTCCACCAGCACAGGAGCTATGATAAGGGCCCCCAGGAGGTACCTAGGGGCTGCACTACAGACAGGCTTAGCCAGGCTGGGGGCCTGGGAGAGGCCAGAAGACTGAGGGGTGCTCAGGTCAGACTGGCTCTGTCTCATGGGCAAGACCACCCTATAGAGTTCAGGCCTCACAGTTTCCCTAGGGTTAAAGCTCTTATGGGAGCAAGTTGAGCCTAGGGTGATGGGCATCACTGGTCTGCTCCATTACAGGTGCTCCCACACCAAACCCTCTGGGCGCTAGCTGGAGTTCTTTCCTTAATGCTTCTCTCTTCTCTAAGCAGCTTTCCCTGCCAATTCAGATGTCCATTGTGGCTAAGGGGTCTCCTCCTGCTGGGATTCCAGAGGCCCATGGCGATAGCAGGTTCAGTCTTGACTGCTCAACTCACCCCTTTTGCAGGAGTCATTGGGGTCAGGGAACAAGTCGTGGTGTGTGGTAGCCCAATGCAGGTTTCCTAGCTTTCTTCTCCTTTAGCCCAGCCCCTGTGTCTTCCCTCCATCTGCTCTCAATGCCTTCCCTCTGAAGATCTGATAGGAGTGTGCCAGTCTCCCCAGTATCCTGGTCTCTTGGTGGGAGATGTTCCCCTGGCTGCATCTAGTCAGCCATCTTAGAGCAGGAATTCAATCTATGCTTCTATTTCTGTTGGAAAAAAATTAATTAGACTAATTGCAGAAGGATACTGAAAGAAAATATTAACTTTTTGTCTAAATGGAAGTGAGACTCTAAGGAAGTTAAAATTTTAAAAATTAAAGCTATTTTTAAAAGAATAAGTAAATTGGAGGTAGAAACTACAATACCCAGAGATCACTGCTAGAACATGACGTTGCTTAATATATCCAAGAGTAAAACTTGTTCTTAACCTTCTTAACCAAATAATCTTATCTCAGTATATTAGGAACCTACAGCAAGTAGGTAACAATGTATCAGGTAGAAAATCTAGGGAAGAATTAATGAATCCAGTAAGAAAACAACAGGGACCCTTTGAGGCATGGAAGTTTGAGATGGGAGCATAGAAAAGGAAGCAAGGCACTCAGTTGGATTGGCTCACACCTAGGAGGGATGCTCCAATGCAGGAGAAACGGTAAGTGAGAGATTCCTAGCAGTCCACATTCCAACCACAAATGCCTGCAGTCCTAGCTATAAGAAAGCCCTTTGGCCCTCTTGGGCCCTGAGCCTAGTATAAGGAGCTTCCTGGAGTCCACAAGACTGCATTGTTTCAGGGAGGGAATTTGTGCTGGGACCTCTGGGACCCAAGCTGCTACAATATGGTGCCATTTTGACAGCAGAGTCAACACCAAACTACATCCTGCCCTGGTGCCCAATGACTCCTGCATCTCCAACATCCCTCCACATCCACCCAGAAGGCTGCAGTGTTGCTATGCCAGCTGACCCAGTGGTATAACCGCATTTCTGGCACTTGAGCCATGCAGCACCCTACATCCCAGGGAGCAGGTGATCTAGCACATCAGAGAGGCTGTATACTCACATGCCCCACCCAGGGGAGCAGGGATCAGCCTGCCTGCCCTACTATGGACACCACTAGTGCCTGTATACCACACCCAGAGGCCTAGGGATTGGGCCATTTGGCTCACTACTGGCACCCATGCATGCCACCCAGTGGCCTGCAAACTGCTCCTACTGGCCTGCTGACACCACCAGTCTCTGTGCACTCCACTCAGGCACCAGAGGACCCACCTGCTATTGCCACTGCCAGTGCCAATGCATGCATCCTACCCAGGGACTCAAGGAGCAGGCCACCTCACCTGCCAGCACCTGTGTGCTCCACCCAAGGGCCTAAAGACCAGCCTACTCAGGGCCCATACTACCACCACTGACACCTGCATGTGCCCCCCAGGGAACCAAGAACTGGCCCATTGCCATCACTGCTGATGCTCACATACCCCACCAAGAGGCCTGAGGACCATCCCACTTGGCACCTCCATCCCCAGCAAATCCTCACCACAGCCTCCAAAAACAACTGCAGCCTATGCCACTAAGGAACTTGCAGACATCTCCAATACTGATTACAGCCAAAGTAATCACATGGAGACTACACTATGGTGCCCATCCAGAACCAAAGCCAAAGCCATGTACCCAACTTACATTATAGATACATCAACAGGAAAAAATATTTCTCTATGGAAGCTACTTTATAAAATTGGGAAAAGTGACAGTTATACCAGCTGTGGAAATATCAATGTAAGGACACGTGAACACAAAAAATCAAGAAAACATGATACCTCCAAAGGAACACAATAATTCTCCAATAACAGACCCCAAAGGAAAAAAAAGATCTATGAAATGCCTGAAAAGGAATTTAAAATAACGATCTTAAGGAAATCTAGCAAGATACAAGAGTATACAGATAAATACAAAGAAATAAGAAAAACAATTCCTGAGCTGAATGAGAAATTCAACAAAGAGATAGATATCATAAAAAAGAACCAAACAAATCCTAGAGCTGAGGAATTCAGTGAATGGAATAAAAAAATACAATTGAGTACTTTAACAGTAGACTAGACCAAGCAGAAGAAAGAATTTCTGAACTTGAACCCAGGTCTTTTGAAATAACCCAATCAGACAAAGGTGGTATGGGGGTGTTGTGGAGGGAGGAAAAGAGGGAGGGAGAAAGAAGAAAGAATGAGAAGGAATTAGGAAAGCCTAGGAGATGTGGGAAACAAGCAAACAAATAATCAAATTTTAGAAGTTGCAGAAAGAGAAAAGAAGGAAAAAGGCATAGAAAAATACTGCATATTCTAACTTATAAGTGGGAGCTAAATAATTTGTACACATGGACATAGAGTGCAGAATACTAGACATTGAAGACTCAGAAGGGTGGGAGGGTGGGAGGGGGAGTGAAAGAGGAGAAATTACTTACCAGGTACAGAGTACTTATTCAGATGTGATTCCACTAAAAGCCCAGACTTCATCACTATGCAATATATTCATGTAACAACAAAATTGCACTTGTACCCTTTAAATTTATACCAAAAAAAGAAAACTTAATGAAACAATAACTGAAAAGTTCCTAAGTCTTGGAACAGATATAAACATACAGATATGGAAAGTTCAATAATCCCCAAATAGATTTAATTTTAAAATGTCCTCTCCAAGGCACATTATAGTCAGAATCCAAAAAGCCTGGATCTCAGTGTGCATTACATGTGCCTCTTAAACCCTACTAAATATGTCTTCAAAATTTCCACTCCTTCTGAAATATTTTACCTGACCCTGTAGTCAAATGTTTAAGCATACAGACAGTAAGTGAGCAACTCTGGATTAGAATTCTGATTATTACGTATGTGATATGAGAAAATTTTCTTACTGATTTTTTCTGAGCTTTAGTTTCTTCATCTGCAAAATCAGGATAATAGAAAAAAACACCTACATTGCAGGATTGTTGTGAAGGTTAAATGAGGTAATGTGTACAAAGTGCCCAGCATTTAAGTGTTTGATAAATGTTAACTCCCATTTTTTAACATGCCAGCCCATTTAAATGGTGAAAACTAATTTTCATCTTTGCACTATCTGCAAGGGAATCCAGGAAATGTACAATCATACCTTTTCAAACTCTATAATACAGTAAGGCTATATTGTAGTGGATACCAAGTACTAGTTCTTCATGTTCAACATGGCCAATAAACATGATTTTTCTCTGTGGCACTCTATCTTCATTTGTATGACCAAAGAAACACATTTTAAAATGTATTCTACGTATTGCTGAACTACGAGATGATGTTTCAAATATAATTTGTTAGCATTAAGAAAAATAAGACATACTTTAATGCATTGCCAAGTTTTTAAGTTCTATCAAAACAGAGCCAAACTCACAAGGTCTAAATAAACAGTACTCTTATCTTGGACGTGAGTAGTTTTATACTCTGGAACAAGACCGACAATCGTAATTAACTTTTGTTCTGAGTTTACTGTATGCCAGCACATATTCTAGCATTTGACATGTATTATCACAAAAACTCCAATAGGTAGGTAATAATATTCCAAATTTACAGAAGAGGCAACTAATGCATGAAGATTTCAGTAATCTATACAGCTAGTAAGTGGCAGAACTGAGATTTGATTCCAGGCAGTCTAGCCTGGCCCCAGAACCAATGTTCTTATGTACCCTTCTTAACTGCACAGTAAGATGCTTCTGTTCTTCTAGGGTTTTTATGGTTTTAGGCTTTAGGTTTGAGTCTTTAATCCATCTGGAGTTAATTTTTGTATAAGGTGTAAGGAAGGGGTCCAGTTTCAGTTTTCTGTATACGGCTAGCCGGTTTTCCCAGCACCATTGATTAAATAGGGAATTCTTTCCCCATTGCTTGTTTTTGTCAGCTTTGTCAAAGATCAGATGGTTGTAGATGTGTGGTATTATTTCTGAGACCTCTGTTGTGTTCCACTGGTCTATATATCTGTTTTGGTACCAGTATCATGCTGTTTTGGTTACTATAGCCTTGTGGTATAGTTTGAAGTCAGGTAGCTTGATGCCTCCAGCTTTGTTCTTTTGGCTTAGGATTGTCTTGGCTATATGGGCTCTTTTTTGGTTCCATATGAAACTTAAAGTAGCTTTTTTTCTAATTCTGTGAAGAAAGTAGCTTGATGGGAATAGCATTGAATCTATAAATAGCTTTGGGCAGTATGGCCATTTTAACGATATTGATTCTTCCTATCCATGAGCATGGAATGTTTTTCCATTTGTTTGTGTCCTCTTTTATTTCTTTGAGCAGTAGTTTGTAGTTCTCATTGAAGTGGTCCTTCGCGTCCCTTGTAAGTTGGATTCCTAGGTATTTTATTCTCTTTGAAGCAATTGTGAATGGGAGTTCACTCATGATTTGGCTCTCTGTTTGTCTATTATTGGTGTATAGGAATGCTTGTGATTTTTGCACATTGATTTTGTATCCTGAGACTTTGCTGAAGTTGCTTATCAGCTGAAGGAGATTTTGGGCTGAGACCATAGGGTTTTCTAAATATACAATCATGTCATCTGCAAGCAGAGACAATTTGGCTTTCTCTCTTCCTATTTGAATACCCTTTATTTCTTTCTCTTTCCTGATTGCCCTAGCCAGAACTTCCATTCAGGACATAGGCATGGACAAAGATTTCGTGACTACAACACCAAAAGCAATTGCAACAAAAGCCAACATTGACAAATGTGATCTAATTAAACTAAAGAGCTTCTGCACAGCAAAAGAAACTATTGTCAGAGTGAACAGGCAACATACAGAGTAGGAGAAAATTTTTGCAATCTATCCACCTGACAAAGGGCTAATATCTAGAATCTACAAGGAACTTAGACAAATTTACAAGAATAAAACAGCCCCATCAAAAAGTGGGCAAAGCTGTGAACAGACACTTCTCAAAAGAAGTGGCCAAAAAACATATGAAAAAAGCTCATCATCACTGGCCATCAGAGAAATGCAAATCAAAACCACAATGAGATACCATCTCACACCAGTTAGAATGGCAATCATTAAAAAGTCAGGAAACAACAGATGCTGGAGAGAATGTGGAGAAATAGAAAACTTTTACACTGTTGGTGGGAGTGTAAATTAGTTCAACCATTGTGGAAACAGTGTGGCGATTCCTCAAGGATCTAGAACCAGAAATACCATTTGACCCAGCAATCCCATTATGGGGTATACACCCAAAGGATTATAAATCTTTCTACTATAAAGACACATGCACACATATGTTTATTGAAGCACTATTTACAATAGCAAAGACTTGGAACCAACCCAAATACCCATCAATGATAGACTGGATAAAGAAATGTGGCACATATACAGCATGGAATACTATGCAGACATAAAAAAGAATGAGTTCATGTCCTTTGCAGGGAAATGGATGAAGCTGGAAACCATCATTCTCAGCAAACTAACACAGGAACAGAAAACCAAACACCACATGTTCTCATTCATAAGTGGGAGTTAAACAATGAAAACACACGGTCACAGGGAGGGGAACATCACACACCGAGGCCTGTCGGGGGGTGGGGGGAAAGGGGAGGGAGAGTATTAGGACAAATACCTAATGCATGTGGGGGTTAAAACCTAGAAGACAGGTTGATAGGTACAGCAAACCACCATGGTGCATGTATACCTATGTAACAAACCTGCACATTCTGCACATGTATCCCAGAACTTAAAGTAAAATTTTTTTAAAAATGCTTCTATTCTATCTTTTTAAACTCCAAGCACTTAAAGTACTTTCATTGTATATTTAAGTTATGCAACAAAAAGTTTAATACTATAATGACAGAATACATGGTAGAGATATAGAACCAATTTTAATCTATGTTACACAGCCAAAATATAAAAAAATGAATCTTATACTTAATAAATATCTTTTGAAATTTTTGGCTAACTACTAAAATTATGACTAAGTCTTAAAAGAACAAGGACTTAACTATATTCATTTGGTTTAGAAAATAAAGGAATTGTTGCTCATCTTCATTTGTTAATCTACACGCTTGTATTCCTTTGTATTAAGAGTTAATCATTATATGTATGCTGCCTTCCTCCTCTTGGCACAGACCATGTAAATGGACACTGCACAAGTCCAACTTCTCAGAGTTGCAGTTCTGGAAAACGTCTTTCTAGTGCCGATGTTTCAAAAGTAAATCGCTGGGGTCCTGGAAGACCACCATTTCGAAAGGCCCAGTCAGCAGCCTGCATGGAGATTTCTTTACCAGTTACAACAGAAGGTATGTTAAACATATTAAATTTTTTTGTTACAGTTAAAATTTGGTTTATGATGGTAATGGGAACAGAGATATGGGATGGAGATCACATATGAAAGATGTTAAAAAACTACTAATCAGTGAATACCTGAGAGCCTGATGGGACTGTGGCCATAACTCCAACTCCATTCCTCACTCCACCTCCTTCCTCACCTCTAAAACCAGAATGCCTCTGCTTATAGGTAACTACCCCCTCCTCTGTACAAAGGGAGACCTATGCCTTAATCTGTTCCCTACCTTTCCCATAATAATTAAGAGTTTATTTCAATCCCAATGGTAAGCTTTTTGGTGTCTCTATCTGTAGATATTTAATGTATTGCAACCTTAATTTCCTCAATTGTCAAATGAATGTGACCAAGAACAAAGGCAAGATATTAAATTCTAAAGTTTGCAATTTTCATCTTCATATATTTTTAAAAGGAAGGTCTATTTGCTTATTTATGGAATGAGTGTGGGGCGGTGGGGGAGGGGAGTAAATTACAAGAGCCAGAGACCAGAAATTTTTACAGAGGCAAAAAAAGGGAATTTTGTAACTTTGCTGCAACTGTCTTATTGATAAGGAACTTTAGAGAAAGAGATAGGAAAAAAATAATTTTAGGAAGATTTGCTATAGTAATTCTATGCTGTGAAGTAAGTCTCTATTTACTACTCCTGAAAACTTTTGACAGTGATCTATATTGGTCTTCAAATTTAAAAAAATTATATTTAAGTTTTTGGTTTTTTAAATATTATGCTATACTAAATCTGATTCCTTAGATATGCAGATAATGATGTTATTTCTCTAACAGGTGTCTGTGAGTATCAACTTTGTATGGTGATGAACCATGAATGGAAAAGATTTGGAGCCATATAATATCTAGCATGTTATAAAAGAAGCAATATGTAATGATTATAAAAGAAGTAGCCCCCTTTTAATTTTTATTTTTTAAAGAGATAGGATCTCATTCTGTTGCTGAGGTTGGATTACAGTGGCATAATCATAGTGCACTGCAGCCTCTAACTCCTGAACTTAAGTGATGCTCCTGCCTCAGCCTCCCAAGCAGCTGGAGGTACAGGTGCACACCACCACATCCAGCTTATTTTTCAGTTTTTGTAGAGACAGTGTCTCACTAAGTTGCCCAGGGTAGTCTTGAACTCCTGGCCTCAAGCACTGGGGTTACAGACAGGCATTAGCCACCACACCCAGCCAGAAGTAGCACTCTCAATCACTGTAATGAGAGGTGGGAATTTTGAATTTTAGATACTTCTACCTCTAATTTGTCCTGGATTCTGGGAAAATTACTAAACTCTAAGTTTGTCTCCAAATCTGTAAAACATATAACCTCCAAGCTCCCTCTCATCTCTAAATTTTATGACAAACAATTATTTTTATAAATTTGCTAAGAGATAAAAAGGAGAAATTAGGAATACTATATTTTGTTTCCTAGAAAAAAGTCTGAGGAGCCTATATTTATCCTCTTTCTATAAAAACAATTATGAGTTACATGTGTACCTATCAAGAGGGAAAAGAGAGTGAAGGCTGTAGAAAGAAAAATATGAAGAACTTGTACTCTGGAGAGATTATAAGAGCAGGACAACCTTGATAACATTTCACTGAGCTGTATGAGTTTATGCTTATTGGAGCGTGCACATGTACAAGTGTTGATGAGAGGAGAACCTGAAACCATCCTGTTTTTTTTTTAAGTAAGTGAGCTGAAGCACTCTCAGAAAGATTACCACTATCAACAGGATGGCATATAGTCTGTACTCTTTGTTTAGCCCTAGGCAAAGTTAGGACTGCATTTGAATTAAAGGTAACAGCCTGAAACCAGTTCAGGGAGATAAAATTTGCATTTTGGCCTTGGTAGAAATGTTAATTTTTAGAATTGTAATTACCCCAGATATAGAATATGTTTGCCGCAGAAGATTTGTGATCCTGATAAGCCCTTTCATGCCAATCGCCACAGTATTGTCATTGGAATTGACAAGAAACTGTTAGGGATACTTCCAACAATTTAGAGGTAGGAGGGAAGCACAATTTAACTGATGTCAGGAATTCTTGTAACCATTACTATTTAGACTAAATCTTTTCTCTAGGTAAAAGAATTTCAACAAACTTGTGAGTTAACGTAGAGAAAGAAAAATGGTGAACTGGAGCTCAGGAGCCTCCAATTCTAGTCCTAGGTCTGCCTAAGCTTATGAATTATACTTCTAGACTTCAGTTTCTCCATCTTCAAAATAAGCTGGTGAACTGGATAAGCTCCCTCCCAGGTCAATTAACAAACAATGAAATTTTACTTCCTCCTCATAATTTTGGTTTATATATATTAAATCTGATGTTATTGTGGAAATATACTAACAATTTGTGTGGGTTTTTTTATTTATTTCCATAGAAAACCGAGAAAATTCCTATAATCGTTCTAGAAGCTCTAGTATCTCCAGTATTGACAAAGATTCTAAAGAAGCAATTACAGCACTATA
Organism: Pan paniscus; assembly: GCF_029289425.2. Taxonomy (NCBI): domain Eukaryota; kingdom Metazoa; phylum Chordata; class Mammalia; order Primates; family Hominidae; genus Pan; species Pan paniscus. Next base: position 119,341,790 of record NC_085926.1, read on the forward strand.
CTTCATGGACTCCTTTGCACGGAAAAATGACTCTACCATCTCTCCTTGTCTGTTCGTTGGAACCAGTCTGGGAATGGTGTTAATCATCTCCTTAAACCTACCATTAGCAGATGAACAAAGGTTTACAGAGCCAGTCATGGTATTGCCAAGTGGTAAGAGTTTGTATTCATTCATTCCTTCACTGTTACTTTTTCAAATTTAGATATAAGGTATTATAAACATAAATTTGTATTGATTTGGAGCAAAGGTTATAAGTATTCTGCACAATGGGAACTATTAAGAATTTTATACATCATATACCATCCCAACATCTGTCATATTGTAACTTTCCTTTGGGGTAAAAGAGTACAACCATTTCTTCGGTAGTAAACTGTGTAAGTGCCAACCTGAACAATGACATGGGAAATAAGTTCCTGAAAAGCACTGAGGAAAACCTTAATGCAAAACTTAAATTTATTTTTAACAAATTGAAGCATTACCCAAAGTTCCATGCCAGATCAGAGCATGAGTGTTTTTACATCATCCTTGAAGAACTCAGAATAATTAAGCTAGAAGCTATCTGACCTAAGGTGGATTTCTAAAGACTTTTATAACCTTCCCATCTTGTTTCAAAAGCATGCCACCCAATTTCTTTCCTTTTCATGCTAGTGCCTAGAGAATTTGACCAATGTTGTAAGTATTGTTGCCAAGCATATGTTGTATTCTCTTCCTCCTTGAATTATCTTTTTTTGAAGAAGAGATAAGTATGATTCCTCCTGTTATTCCTAATTTGTTCTTATCACTAATTTTATTGTTTCCCTGTTTCCTATATAAGAGATTTTCAGATAGTTTTTAAGTCAAAAAATTTCATTACTCTGCAGGATAAGGGTTTTATTTTAAAAGGATATATATTATATAGAAGGTTACACTTGTGTTTTCTTTAACTAATGTGCTAAGTTCATATGACAAGATTGTAGGTAGAATAGTCAGTTCTCTACTAATGTGGCAAATTCAGATTTGTGTTTTAAAAGTTAATCGTGATGACAATTTTATTTTAACATATAGTTCACAATGAAAAATATATTTTACTATATTCCTAATTATAAAGAAATATACACAATTCTTTTGACTGGTGAGTTAGTTGGAGTCAAATCAGTGAGATCATAATGAATTATTAATTATTAATTCATTATTTAACTCAATAAAAGATTATATATATTGGACATCTAATATGTACCAGGCATTCCTCACAAGTTTAAAGGTACAATCAGCTTCCACTGTCACACAAGTTTAAAGCTGTAAGTGAAAGACAATTTCGTAATTAGAAATATTCTAACAATTGTGGTTTTCTGTATCACAAGCATAGAAATAAGCAATCCCTGGACTAATAAAGCAGATCTCTCAATATTATAGGGAAATTCTTTGTCATTCTTAGCACATATACTTAGACCAAAAAATGATGACAAAATACAAAATAAGTATAGATTTAACTTTTGACACTATTTTGTAAATATTTGAAAACTTTTTCTTTATCTATTTAATAAGATTTAATGGGAAGCTATCTTCTCCAAGTCTCTATGTCACTATTCTTTCAAGACTCTAGTTAATAATATGTGTCAACATCAGTTCATTGGCTGGGCACAGTGGCTCATGCCTATAATTCCTGCACTTTGGAAGGCTGAGGGAGGAAGACTACTTGAGGCCAGGAATCCAAGGCCAGCCTGGGCAACATAGTGAGACCCCATCACTACCAAAAATTTTTTTTAAATATATATATTTTTAAAAATTGCTGGGTGCAGTGGCTCACACCTATAATCCCAGCACTTTGGGAGGCCAAGGTAGGAGGATTGCTTGAGCCCAGGAGTTCAAGACCAGTCTGGGCAGCATAATGAGACCCCATCTCTACAAATAATTTTTAAAAATTAGCCAGGCATGGTGTGTGTGTGCCTGAGCCAGAAGGATGAGCATGCAGTAAGCCATAATCTCACCACTGCACTCCAGCCTGGGTGACAGAGTGAGACTCCATCTCAATGAAAAATAATAAAAACTTAATTAATTAAATCAAATGTGCCACACTTATACAAGATGTTAGTAATAAAGGAAATGACAGAAGGGGTATGTGGGAACTCTTTATACTATCTGTTAAATTTTCTTTAAATCTGAAACTGCTGTTAAAAATACACTCTATTAATTTGTTGAAAAATGATGTATATGAAGGAGAAAGCCATGAGTCTGGGTTCCCATGTTTGTTCTGTAATTAACCATTACAAGAAAGAAAGTCTACTTGGGAGCCATAATTTATGGCAGTAAAAAGAAAGGAGGGAAAAGATAAAGGTGACAGAAATCTTGTTTAAATTTAAAGTAGAAAATTTTGTGCTTCCTCTTTCAGAGCCTACTTATTGACTAACTGTCCCGGTCTTCACTCTCCTTGCCATATTTATTTTCTTTCCTATACCCATGAGTCTCTGCCCAAGCTTATGGGAACTATTATGGGTACTGTTTATGTTATTATGGTTGCTGCCATAGCTTATGGGAACCATTAAAGAAGGTTTGGATTTAGGGGCATTTAGCACTTGTCCATTGTCAGTGCTGAAGTGAGTGACATGCTCTCTGACCTTGAATGCATCTTTTTTCCTGTGAGAACGTTGTTAAATAAACTTTTGTTAGTCGGCCTAGGAAAATTCATGAGTCAAATAGTTTCCTTAGACTTGAAAACAGTCTACTTTGAAATTTATCCACTCATTCAACAAACATTTACCAAGCCCATACCACCGAAATAAGCACTGGGGATACAGTGGTCCCTGTTTTCAGAGACGTGTAGGGAAAAACAAAATTAAACACAAAATTACAATAAAGAAAGTATAATAATGGAAATTACACAAAGAGAAATAAAGAATACCATGGCAGCATGGCAGGGGGATTTGGGGAAGAGCTCCCTAACAAAGATGACATCTGAAGTGGAAGTTGGACAAGTTTGGGAGGAAGTGTACAGTACTGGCGTTTAAGAGTAATTCAGAGGCTGGGCGCAGTGGCTCACAATTGTAATCTCAGCATTTTCGAAGACCAAAGCGAGAGGAATGCTAGAGCCCAGGAGTTCAAGACCAGCCTGGGCAACACTGGGAGACCCTGTCTCTAGAAAAAAAATTTTTTGAAAGACTAAAGTCAGTACAGTGTGAGTAAAACTCTAGAAGTAAGAGAGGACATGGCATAGCTGGAGACTGTAGATAGAATGATACTAAATGAGGATGGAAAAGTAGGCAGGGAATTATTATACAGTGCCTTATAAATCATGAAGAAGGAAAAGACTACCTAGTAGATTATTTTTTCAGTAGAAAACTTGTGATGCAAAACATTGGGTTTTTTTCAAGATCTAGTTATTAAATTTTAAATTTTATAATTGTAAAAATCAAAATATAAAGGAAAAAAATGAAAATTCTGCCACTAGCAAACTTTGTCCCTTCTCTGTCCCCGTCCCCATCCTCATTTCCTCCCCTAGGAATTTTACTCTCCACTAGCAACTTGGTGAGAAATTTGTTAAAACTCATTTTAAGTTTTGTTTATTTCTACTTAACTCTTTATGCTGCCAACTATAAATTATTCTATAATGATCAGTTCTGCCATACAAAGTACCTAGCATGCTTTGTAACATATATAATATATATGTGTATATATAAAATATATATCTCTCATAATCAAACTCAAGATTTAAATTCATGATTAAAGTCAAGATTCTCCAGAATAAATTCATTCTCCTTACCCCAGTGGTAGATGCTTTTTCATTGCTATAAATGAATACCTGAGATTGGGCAACTTATAAAGAGAAGAGGTTTAATTGGCTAATAGCTCTTCAGGCTGTACAGGAATCATGGTGCTGACATTTGCTTAGCTTCTGGTGAGGCCTCAGGAAGCTTCCAGTCATGGTGGAAGGCAAAGAGGGAACAGGCACATTACATGGCAAGAGGAAAAGCAAGAGAGAGAGGAGGGAGGTACCACATAATTTTAAATAACCAGATCTTATGTGAACTGGCACAGAGAGAACTCACTAATCACCAAGGAGATGGCGCTAAGCCATTCATTAGGGATCCATCCTCATGATCTAATACGTCCCATTAGGCCCTACCTCCAACATTGGAGATTACATTTCAACATGAGATTTGGAGGGAACAAACATCCAAACCATGTCAACTTCCAAACTAGTTATTTTTAACACTCTTTCATTTCTGTTAGTAGTAGAATATTAACAGAAATGTAATTAATAGCCATCATACTACCTAAATAGCCTCCATAACTTCAATTTTTTTCTTCTGATCCCTTTTACTCACTGCCTTCATATTGGTCATATACCAGTATTATTTTCATCATTGAATTTTCACTTTTGGACCTACCCTGTCTACTCTAGAGTTGTCCCAGCCTTACTCCCTAAGTCAAACTTATTTTCCAGCATTCAATTCCATTAAAGTCCATTTCTCCATTGAAGAACTAGTAAACTAATTTATATAAATATGAAAATAGGTTAATGTGCTTTCTTATGATATAATATAAAACTGGTTAATAGGCTTTGTCTGGAAATTATTTAATTGAAATTAGAATGATATTATTTTTAATCCTAAGTCTAAACCTTGATGAAAAACTTTATTAAAGTATTATTTAGTTAAGGTCTTTTGATATAAGATGGGTATATTTCAAATATACTTATGAAATTCACACATTTTATCTCTTCTAAACTGCAATAAGAACTAATACAATAATAACATTGTAAAATCAAACATAATCATTATATTTGACTGAACAAGAATAATAAAGGCCTCATACACAATAGTCAACATATATACTCCCCATTTATAGGTTTCAATATTTAGCACCTTTTGGAGTTACCAGTATCTCTTATTCTATTTCATATGTTCATGTGTACCCATTGTTTAGCTCCACCTTATAAGTGAGAACATGTAGTTTTTGACTTTCTCAGTCATTTTATTTAGGATAACAGCCTCCAGCTGCATTCACATTGCTGCAAAGGGCAATAATTTCATTATTTATTTATTTATTTTATTATACTTTAAGTTCTAGGGTACATGTGCACCATGTGCAGGTTTGATACATAGGTATACATGTGCCATGTTGGTTTGTTGCACCCATCAACTCATCATTTACATTAGGTATTTCTCCTAATGCTATCCCTCCCCCAGGTCCCCACCCCCCGACAGGTCCCAGTGTGTGATGTTCCCTGCGCTGTGTCCAAGTGATCTCATTGTTCAATTCCCACCTATGAGTGAGAACATGCAGTGTTTGGTTTTCTGTCCTTGTGTGATAGTTTGCTGAGAATGATGGTTTCCAGCTTCATCCATGTCCCTGCAAAGGACATGAACTCATCCTTTTTTATGGCTGCATAGTATTACATGGTATATATGTGCCAAATTTTCTTAATCCAGTCTGTCACCGATGGACATTTGGGTTGGTTCCAAGTCTGCTATTGTGAATAGTGCTGCAATAAACATACATGTGCATGCATCTTTATAGTAGCATGATTTATAATCCTTTGTGTATATACCCAATAATGGGATTGCTGGGTCAAATGGTAATTCTAGTTCCAGATCCTTGAGGAATTGCCACACTGTCTTCCATAATGGTTGAACTAATTTACACTCCCACCAACAGTGTAAAAGCATTCCTATTTTTCCGCATCCTCTCCAGCATCTGTTGTTTCCTGACTTTTTAATGATTGCCATTCTAACGGGTGTGAGATGGTATCTCATTGTGGTTTTGATTTGCATTTCTCTCATGACCAGTGATGATGAGCATTTTTTCATGTGTCTGTTGCCTGCATAGATGTCTTCTTTTGAGAAGTGTCTGTTCAAATCCTTTGCCCACTTTTTGATGGGGTTGCTTGGTTTTTTAGTGTAAATTTGTTTGAGTTCATTGTAGATTCTGGATATTAGCCCTTTGTCAGATGGGTAGATTGCAAAAATTTTCTCCCATTCTGTAGGTTGCCTGTTCACTCTGATGGCAGTTGCTTTGCCGGACAGAAGGTCTTTAGTTTAATTAGATCCCATTTGTCTATTTTGGCTTTTGTTGCCATTGCTTTTGGTGTTTTAGTCATGAAGTCCTTGCCCATGCCTATGTCCTGAATGGTATTGCCTAGGTTTTCTTCTAGGGTTTTTATGGTTTTAGGTTTAACATTTAAGTCTTTAATCCATCTTGAATTAATTTTTGTGTAAGGTGTAAGGAAAGGATCCAGTTTCAGCTTTCTACATATGGCTAGCCAGTTTTCCCAGAACCATTTATTAAATATGGAATCCTTTCCCCATTTCTTGTTTTTGTCAGGTTTGTCAAAGATCAGATGGTGTAGATGTGTGATGTTATTTCTGAAGCCTCTGTTCTGTTCCATTGGTCCATATCTCTGTTTTGGTACCAGTACCATGCTGTTTTCATTACTGTAGCCTTGTAATATAGTTTGAAGTCAGGTAGCTTGATGCCTCCAGCTTTGTTCTTTTTGCTTAGGATTGTCTTGGCAATGCAGGCTCTTTTTTGGTTCCATATGAACTTTAAAGTAGTTTTTTCCAATTCTGTGAAGAAAGTCATTGGTAGCTTGATAGTGATGGCATTGAATCTATAAATTACCTTGGGCAGTATGGCCATTTTCACGATATTGATTCTTCCCATCCATGAGCATGGAATATTCTTCTATTTGTTTGTGTCCTCTTTTATTTCCTTGAGCAGGGATTTGTAGTTCTCCTTGAAGAGGTCCTTCACATCCCTTGTAAGTTGGATTCCTAGGTATTCTCTTTGTAGCAATTGTGAATGGGAGTTCACTCATGATTTGGCTCTCTGTTTGTCTGTTATTGCTGTATAGGAATGTCTGTGATTTTTGCACGTTGATTTTGTGTCCTGAGACTTTGCTGAAGTTGCTTATCAGCTTAAGGAGATTTTGGGCTGAGATGATGGGGTTTTCTAAATATACAGTCATGTCATTTGAAAACAGAGACAATTTAACTTCCTTTTTTCCTAATTGAATACCCCCTATTTCTTTCTCTTGCCAGATTGCCCTGGCCAGAACTTCCAACACTATATTGAATAGGAGTGGTGAGAGAGGGCATCCTTGTCTTGTGCCAGAAAGGGAATGCTTCCAGTTTTTGCCCAGTCAGCATGATATTGGCTGTGGGTTTGTCATAAATAGGTCGTATTATTTTGAGATATGTTCCATCAATACCTAGTTTATTGAGAGTTATTAGCCTGAAGAGCTGTTGAATTTTGTTGAAGGCCTTTTCTGCATCTATTGAGATAACCATGTGTTTTTTGTCATTGGTTCTGTTTATGTGATGGGTACGTCTATTGATTTCTGTATGTTGAACCAGCCTTGCATCCCAGGGAAGAAGCCAACTTGATCATGGTGGATAAGCTTTTCGATGTGCTGCTGGATTCGTTTATCAGTATTTTATTGAGGATTTTCACATCGATGTTCATCACGGATATTGCTCTAAAATTCTTTTTTGTTGTGTCTCTGCCAAGCTTTGGTATAAGGATGATGTGGGCCTCATAAAATGAATTTGGGAGGATTCCCTCTTTTTCTATTGATTGGAATACTTTGAGAAGGAATGGCACCAGCTTCTCTTTGTGCCTCTGGTAGAATACAGCTATGAATCCATCTGATCCTGGACTTTTTTTGGTTGGTAGGCTATTAATTATTGCCTCAATCTCAGAGCCTGTTATTGGTCTATTGAGAGATTCAACTTCTTCTTGGTTTAGTCTTGGGAGGGTGTATGTGTCCAGGAATTTATCCATTTCTTCTAGATTTTCTAGTTTATTTGCGTAGAGGTGTTTATAGTATTCTCTGCTGGTAGTTTGTATTTCTGTGGGATGAGTGGTGATATCCCTTTTATCATTTTTATTGCATCTACTTGATTCTTCTCTCTTCTTTATTACTCTTGCTAGTTGTCTATCAATTTTGTTGATCTTTTCAAAAAACCAGATTCTGGATTCATTGATTTTTTGAAAGGTTTTTTGTGTCTCTGTCTCTTTCAGTTCTGCTCTGATCTTAGTTATTTCTTGCCTTCTGTTACTTTTGAATTTGTTTGCTCTTGCATCTCTAGTTCTTTTAATTGTGATGTTAGGGTGTCGATTTTAGATCTTTCCTGCTTTCTCTTGTGGGCATTTAGTGCTATACATTTCCCTCTACACACTGCTTTAAACATGTCCCAGAGATCCTGGTACATTGTGTCTTTGTTCTCATTGGTTTCAAAGAACGTCTTTATTTCTGCCTTCATTTTGTTATTTACCCAGTAGTCATTCAGGAGCAAGTTGTTCAGTTTCCATGTAGTTGTGTGGTTTTGAGTTAGTTTCTTAATCCTGAGTTCTAATTTGAATTGCACTGTGGTCTGAGAGACAGTTTGTTGTGATTTCTGTTCTTTTACATTTACTGAGGAGTGCTTTACTTCCAATTATGTGGTCAATTTTGGAACAAGTTTGATGTGGTGCTGAGAAGAATGTATATTCTGTTGATTTTGGATGGAATGTTCTGTAGATGTCTATTACGTCTGCTTGTTGCAGAGCTGAGTTCAAGTCCTGGATATCCTTGTTAACCTTCTGTCTCGTGGATCTGTCTAATGTTGACAGTGGGGTGTTAAAGTCTCTCATTATTATTGTGTGGGAGTCTAAGTCTCTTTGTATGTCTCTAAGGACTTGCTTTATGAATCTGGGTGCTCCCATATTGGGTTCATATATATTTAGGAAAGTTAGCTCTTCTTGTTGAGTTGATCTCTTTACCATTATGTAATGGCCTTCTTTGTCTCTTTTGACCTTTGTTAGTATAAAGTCTGTTTTATCAGAGACTAGGATTGCAATCCCTGCTCTTTTTTTGCTTTCTATTTGCTTGGTAGATCTTCCTCCATCCCTTTACTTTGAGCCTATGTGCGTCTTTGCATGTGAGATGGGTGTCCTGAATACAGTACACTGATGGGTCTTGATTCTTCATCCAATTTGCCAGTCTGTGTCTTTTAATTGGGGCATTTAGCTCATTTACATTTAAGGTTAATATTGTTATGTGTGAATTTGATCCTGTCATTATGATGTTAGCTGGTTATTTTGCCCGTTCATTGATTCAGTTTCTTCATAGCATCAATGGTCTTTACAATTTGGCATGTTTTTGCGGTGGCTGGTACTGGTTGTTTCTTTCCATGTTTAGTGATTCCTTTAGAAGCTCTTGTATGGCAAGCCTGGTGGTGACAAAATCTCTCAGTATTTGCTTATCTGTAAAGGATTTTATTTCTCCTTCACTTATGAAGCTTAGTTTGGATATGAAATTCTGGGTTGAAAATTTTTTTCTTTAAGAATGTTGAATATTGGCCCCCACTCTCTTCTGGCTTGTAGAGTTTCTGCCAAGAGATCTGCTGTTAGTCTGATGGGCTTCCATTTGTGGGTAACTCAACCTTTGTCTCTGGCTGCCCTTAACATTTTTTCCTTCATTTCAACCTTGGTGAATCTGACAATTATGTGTCTCGGGGTTGCTCTTCTCGAGGAGTATCTTTTTGGTCTTCTCGTATTTCCTGAATTTGAATGTTGGCCTGCCTTGCTAAGTTGGGGAAGTTCTCCTGGATAATACCCTGAAGAGTGTTTTCCAACTTGGTTCCATTCTCCCCATCACTTTCAGGTACACCAATCAGACGTAAATTTGGTCTTTTCACATAGTCCCATATTTCTTGGAGGCTTTATTCATTTCTTTTTACTTTTCTTTCTCTACCTTGTTTTCTCACTTTATTTCATTAATTTGATCTTCCATCACTGATAGATACCCTTTCTTCCCCTTGATTGAATCTACTATTGAAGCTTGTGCATGTGTCATGAAGTTCTCGTGCCATGGTTTTAGCTCCATCAGGTCATTTAAGGTCTTCTCTACACTGTTTATTCTAGTTAGCCATTTGTCTAATCTTTTTTCAAGCTTTTTACCTTCCTTGCAATAGGTTTGAGCATCCTCCTTTAGCTTGGAGAAGTTTCTTATTACTGACCTTCTGAAGCGTACTTCTGTCAACTTGTCAAAGTCATTCTCTGTCCAGCTTTGCTCTGTTGCTGGCAAGGAGCTGTGATCCTTTGGAAGAGAAGAGGCGCTCTGATTTTAGAATTTTCAGCTTTTCTGCTCTGGTTTCTCCCCATCTTTGTGGTTTTATCTACCTTTGGTTTTTGATGTTGGTGACCTAGAGATGGAGTTTTGGTGTAGATGACCTTTTTGTTGATGTTGATGCTATTCCTGTCTGTTAGTTTTCCTTCTAACGATCAGGTCCCTCAGCTGCAGGTCTGTTGGAGTTTGCTGGAGGCCCACTCCAGACCCTGTTTGCCTTGGTATCACCAGCAGAGGCTGCAGAACAGCAAATATTGCAGAACAGCAAATATTGCTGCCTGATCCTTCCTCTGGAAGCTTCGTCCCAGAGGGGCAGCCACCTATATGAGGTGCCTGTCTGCCCCTACTGGGAGGTGTCTTCCAGTTAGTCTACATGGGGTTCAGGGACCCACTTGAGGAGGCAGTCTGTCTGTTCTCAGAGCTCAAACACCATGCTGGGAGAACCACTGCTCTCTTCAGAGCTATCAGACAGGGACGTTTAAGTCTGCAGAAGTTGTCTGCTGCCTTTTGTTCAGCTATGCCCTGCCCACAGAGGTGGAGTCTAGAGATAGTAGGCCTTGTTGAGCTGTGGTGGGCTCCACCCAGTTTGTTTCCTGGCCACTTTGTTTACCTACTCAAGCCTCAACAATGGCAGACACCCCTCCCCAGCCAGGCTACCACCTTGCAGATCAATCTCAGACTGCTGTGCTAGCAGTAAGCAAGGCTCCATGGGCATGGGACCTGCCAAGCCAGGCATGGGAGAGAATCACTTTGTTTGCCAGTTGCTATGACCTTGGGAAAAGTGCAGTATTTGGGCAGGAGTGCCCTGTTTTTCCAGGTAGTCAGTCATAGCTTCCCTTGGCTAGGAAAGGGAAATCCCCCCACCCCTTGCGCTTCCCAGGTAAGGTGACAATGCCCCACCCTGCTTCAGCTCACCCTCCGTGGGCTGCACCCACTGTCCAACCAGTCCCAATGAGATGAACCAGTTACCTCAGTTGGAATGCAGAAATCACCCATCTTCTGCGTCGATTACGCTGGGAGCTGCAGACCAGAGCTGTTCCTATTCGGCCATCTTGGAACACCCCCCCAGTCTTTACATTCTTTTATATAGCAATTGAAAGGAATCCTTGGCATTTAGACCTTCCATTCCCCAGCTCCACCATTCTTTTCCAGCCTTATAGTCTTTGACCTTTCACTACATATCCTGGGCCCTAGACAAACCAAACTCCTTGTCATTCACTTAATAAGCCCAGTGTGTAGTCAAGTATAAAGCAATGATTTCATTTTATTATGACTGAGTAGTATTTCATGGCATATATATATATATATATATCACATTTTTAATCCAATTGCCCATTGATAGACACTTAGGTTTATCCCATGACTTTGCTATTGTAAGTAGTGCTGCAATAAACATACACGTGCTTGTGTCTTTTTGATATGATTATTTCTTTTCTTTTGTGTAAATAGCAGGTAGTGGGATCACTTGATCAAAAGATAGTTCTATTTTTAGTTATTTGAGACATCTCCATATTGCTTTCCATAGAAGTTGTACTAAACTAATTCCCACCAATACTGTATAAGCGTTCCCTTTTCTCTGCATCTTTGCCAAAGTCTATTTTTTTATTTTTTATTAATAGCCATTCTGACTGGTATAAGATGGTATCTCATTATGGTTTTAATTTTCATTTCTCTCATGATTAATGATGTTGAGCATTTTTTTTTTTTTCGTTTCTTGGCCATTTGTATGTGTTGTTTTGAAAAGTGCCTGTTCATGTATTTTGCTCACTTTTTAATGGGGTTATTTGTGTTTTCCTTTTTGAATTGCTTGAGTTCCTTGCAGATTCTGGGTATTAGCCCTTTGTCAGATGCATTGTTGGCAAATATTTTTCCCATTCCTCAAGTGTTTATTCACTCTGTTGTTTATTTCTTTTTCTATGCATAAGCTTTTCAGTTTAATTAAGTCCTATTTGTCTATTTTTAGTTTTGCCGCATTTGCTTTTGAGGTCTTATTCACGAATTCTTCACCTAAGCCAATGTCCACACAAGAATTTTTGCTAGGTTTCCTTCTAGCATTTTTATAGTTTCAGGTCTTACATTTAAATCTGTAATTCACCTTGAGTTACTTTTTGTATATGTTGAGAGATATGGGTCCAGTTTTATTCTCCTGCATATGGTTATACAATTTTTGCAGAACCATTTATTAAGATGTTCTTTTCTCAGTGGATGCTTTTGTTGACTTTCTCAAAGATCAGTTAGTTGTAGGTATATAGTTTTATTTCTGGGTCTTCTATTCTCTTCCATTTATCTATCTATGTTTATACGAGTACTCTGCTGTTTTGGTTATTATAGCCTTGTAGTATAATTTGAAGTCAGGCAATGTGATACCTGCAGCTTCATTCTTTTTGCTTAGGATTTCTTTGGCTATTCAGACTGTTTTGGTTCCATATGAATTTTAGAATTATTTTTTCTACTTCTGTGAAGAATGCTGTTGGCAAATTGATAGGAATTGTGTTGAATCTGTAGATTGTTTTGGGCAGTATGGTCATTTTAATGATATTGATTCTTCCAGTCTATGAGTATGGGATGTTTTTTCATTTGTTTGTGTCATCTCAATTTCTTTCACTAGTGTTTTTTAAATTTTCCATTTAGCAATCTTTCACCTCCTTGATTAATTATTCCTAGGTATTTTTAATAGCTGTTATAAATGGGATTGATTTCTTCTTTTGGTTCTCAGCTTGATCATTATTAGTGTATAAAAGTGGTACTGATTTTTATACATTGATTTTTATATACTGAAACTTTGCTGAGGTCATTTATCAAATCTAGGAGTCTTTTGAAGGAGTCTTTAGGGTTTTCTAGTTATAAGATCATATAATCAGTGAACAGCAATAATTTGACTTCCTTTCTTCCAATTTGAATGCCTTTTTTTTTTCTCTTGCCTGATTGCTCTGGTTAGGACTTGCATAGGAGTGGTGAAAGTATACATCCTTATCTTGTTCCAGTTTTTAGAGAGAATGCTTTCAACATTTCCCTGTTCAGTATGATGTTGGCTATGGGTTTGTCATATATGACTTTTATTATTTTGAAGCATATTCTTTGTATGTCTAGTTTGTTGAGGGTTTTTTTTTTTTTTTTTTTGAGACAGTGTCTCACTCTGTCGCCCAGGCTGGAGTGCAGTGCCACGATCTCAGCTCACTGCAAGCTCCACCTCCTGGGTTCAGGCCATTCTCCTGCCTCAGCCTCCTGAGTAGCTGGGACTACAGGCGCCCACCACCACGCCTGGCTAATTTTTTGCATTTTTTAGTAGAGACGGGGTTTCACATGTTAGCCAGGATGGTCTTGATCTCCTGACCTCATGATCCACCCATCTCAGCCTCCCAAAGTGCTGGGATTACAGGCTGTTGAGGGTTTTAAAGGATTTTTAGATTTTTAAAATTCACTGAAGAAAAATGAAATTCCCTTCAGGTATTATTATCAAAAACAAAACTTCATTTACCCTTTTGTCATTTTTTAGTGGCATGAATTCAGACTTTTGCCAGAATAGGGCCCCTTCTTATATAGACAGATGAAAAAAAATCTATTATCATTCTTTGTGAAAATTCAATGAACTAGATATACAGTTCTTTTCTTAATAGAGCAGAAATAGTAAGTAACCCTTTAGATGTGTGACTGGCAAACATTGAAAGACTGTCAATTATACACATCCTTACTTGGGCATGTAGTTTTGAGGTATTTGCAATTTTACATCTTTTTTCAGGCTAAACCAAACGGAAAACAAAACAAAACTCTTCTATTTCACATAAGAAAAGTCTGAAACAGAAGAAATAATCTTGGACTGTGGAAATATAAATTCAAAATGATGAAAATTTTTTCAAACAAATAAGAAATTAAAAATTATGACTTTTAATTAAGGCTGAGTTTTCCAAAAGCATAGTCTTACAGATGAGTATGATACATATGTTAAATTGTTTCTGCTAAACCTTTAGTCATTAATAAAATATTCTTGCATTTTTTTCTGGTCAGGTTCCATTTTGTTTACAAATAGGTTTTTGAGGGTGGTATGCCTCAATTATAGGAGCAGATTTATTATGATAAATACTGAGATCAGAAAGCATGTGCAACTGCATCATAGAGTGATTACATCTAGGCATTATTGCCAGCCAAGGTTGATAAATATGCCCAATAAGTATAATTGTTCTCTGTGTCAGCCCTTGTTGAAGGAATACTCCCAGCAATGGTGATACCGCTATCATAGCTACCATTAAATTACTCATTGTGAGTGGTTGTCCCACTTTCCTCAGGTTTTCTTCCACCATCTGTGACAGCTTCTTGATCTGTCCCCAGGTGGGTGGCTGTGTTCAACAGGTGTTGCTTGTGACAGTTGGGGTCCTCCTCAGCGTCAGTCTCGACATGGCTGCAGCCGAGGGGTCCTCGGGATCCTCCCAGAATCTCTTCCTCGGCATCTGGCTTATGAAAAACTTTCAGGTGTCTTGATGGTATCCAAATCGGCTGTTGATTTTGGCCTGGAGAAACACAAGCATAACCTCTACTCCAAGTTATTATTTTACCTATTTCCCAACTTTTTGTTATCAGATCTCCCCACCAAATCAGTTGTTCTGCTTCTGTCTTTGCAGCTGGTTTCTGTAGATGCTGTTCAGCTGCTGATAACATCTGGCCTTTGGGCAGGCTCAAAAAATTTAAAGTTAATAATGCTAGATTCAGTTGTATCTGCAGTGTTCCATATTCTCTATTTCCCCCTTTCTGCTTTTGCAACTGCTGTTTTAAGGAAAGATTCATTCTTTCCATTATGGCTTGTCCTTGAGAATTGTATGGGATACCAGCAACGTGTTTAATATTCCACATAGAGAAAAATGTAGCTAGAGCTTGGCTAGTATAGCCCGGGGCATTATCTGTTTTAGTAGAGGCTGGAATGCCCATCACCACAAAACACTGCAAAAGGTGATGTTTAACACAGGCAGAAGACTCTTCTGATTGGCATGTAGCCCAAAGTGAAAAAAGGTGTCCACACATACATGTGCATATGCTAGTCTCCCAAACGAGAGAATATGTGTGACATCCATTTGCCAAAGAGAGTTAGGTTCCAATCCTCGAGGATTAACTCCTCCTGTAAAAGATGAAGAATGTACCATTTGGTAAGTTGGGCATCGCTGGATAATATTTTTAGCTTCTTTCCAGGTAATGCTGTATCTGCATTTGAGACCAGAGGCATTAACATGGGTTAAATTGTGAAAGTGTCTAGCATTAGATATTGCATTAGCAACTAGGCGATCAGCCATTTGATTCCCTTCAGTCAAAGGTCCTGGAAGAGGTATATGAGCCCTAATGTGAGTGATGTAAAAAGGGTGCATTCTACTTCTAACTGCTGTTTGCAATTGGGTAAATAAAGTCATCGGTTGTTCATCTGTATGAAATTGTAACTGAGCATTTTCATTTAACTGTGTGGAATGAACCACATATGAAGAATCAGAAATCACATTAACAGGCATAGCAAAAGCAGTCAATACCTCAATTACAGCTACAAGCTCCGCTTTTTGAGCTGAAGTATAGGGTGTCTGGAAAACTTTACTTTTCGATCCAGAATAAGAAGCTTTACCATTACTAGACCCATCTGTGAAACAATGAAAATGCTTAGCAGGCTGCAGGTTGTTTACTGCAGGAATTGTAAATGCAAACCGTTCACAGTCTTGCTCAGCTAAGGGGATAGTAAAGAAACGGTCTTTTAAATCTATGACTATTAAAGGCCAATTTTTAGGAATTATAGCAGGAGAAGGCAATCCTGGCTGTAATGCTCCCATAGGTTGTATAACTGAACTGATGACTGTTAAATCAGTTAACATTCTCCATTTACCTGATTTTTTCTTAATTACGAAAACTGGAGAATTCCAAGGCGAAAATGTTGGAGCTATGTGCCCATTTTCTAATTGTTCAGTAACTAATTCCTCTAACGCCTCCAGTTTCTCTTTACTTAGCGGCCATTGTTCTATCCAAATTGGCTTGTCTGTTAATCATTTTAAAGGTATAGGTTCTGGAGGCTTAAGAATGGCCGCCATCAAGAATGATATCCTAATATTTGGTGGGAACATCGTCTTTCCACTTGAAGCGGTACTTTCAAAGCTTGCAAATTTTTTTCTAGTCCCATACCAGGGACATACCCCATTTCATGCATTATATGTTGACTTTAAGGGCTATATAATTGTTCTGGAATTAGAACTTGTGCTCCCCATTGCTGTAATAAATCTCTTCCCCATAAATTTATAGGTACAGAAATTATAATTGGTTGAATAGTCCCACGTTGTCCATTGGGCCCTTCACAATGCAAAATATAACTACTTTGATATACATCAGGGGCTTTACCAACTCCAACTATGTTAAATTGAGCAGGTTGAATTGGCCACGCAGACGGCCAGTGCTGTAGAGAAATGATTGAAATGTCCACTCCTGTATCTACCAAACCTTTAAATTTCTTTCCCTGAATAGTTATTTCACAGGTAGGCCGTTTATCAGTAATTTGATTTACCCAATAAGCAGCTTTGCCTTGTTTATTTGTGCTTCCAAATCCTCCTGTTCGTTTAATTTTACTTTTTCCAATTCCCACATACGGCACAATCAGGAGCTGTGCTATGTGCTCTCCTGGCTCTGCCTTCCAGGGAACAGAAGTAGATATAATAATTTGAATTTCCCCATTGTAATCTGAGTCAATGACTCCTGTATGTATTTGTACCCGTTTTAAACTTACACTAGACCTTTCTAAAAGTAATCCTATTGTCCCCGCTGGCAAGGATCCACAGACTCCTGTTGGGACCTTTTGTGGGGGTTCCCCAGGCAGAAGGCTCACAGCTTTTGTGCAGCATAAATCTACTGCGGCACTACCGGCTGTGGCGGGGGACAGATATTGTACAGGGGTGAGGGAATGGTCTGAGCTGGAAATGCCCCAGTTTAGAACAGCACCCAGGATGGGCCCCTCATGGCTTTTCCCGAAATCGGGTTCCCATCTTTATCAAACCTAGAGTGACACTGCTTAGCCCAATGTTTTCCTTTTTTACATTTTAGACATATTTCAGGCTCAGCAGTTTTCTTTTTTCCCTTATCTGGCAGCCTGACTTGCTGATTTTTTCTACATTCTTTTTTAGTATGACCATGCTTCCCACAGTTAAAACAAGCCCCAGGAAATGAGTATTTCCTTTATCCACTCTCAGTCCTGCCATTGCCTGTGCCAACAAAGCTTTATGCAGATTACCTCCAATACCATCACAGGCCTTGATATAATCAACTAAATGTGCTTTCCCGAATTTAAAAGGAAAAGGCTCAAATGTAGCTATAATATTTCCCTGCTGATCTGGGGGCTGTATTCTAACAGGGAACTGCCAAGCCTCTAAATCACCCTCTCTTCTAGCTTGCTGAATTCCTGCCTGAATAGAACTAAGAGTGGTCGCTCGAGGCACTGCTCGAACAGACACTGGGGCAACTACTTTTCACCCAGTGTCCTACGGAAAAGAAAGATCTGGAGGGTCAGGCCACTCTTTTTCTTCAAAATAATAATGAGGGTGTGCAGAAGGGTAGGGATGAACCTCTCCCTCCTTTTCCACTTTAGTTTTAGCTGGCAAATAAGCCTGGTCTGTAACCTCTTCTGTACTTCATTATACTCTCCTTCCTCCTCCTCATCAGTGTGAAAAAGTTCCAAGGTGGAATGAACCAGACCCCACACTTGTCCCATTGTTACCCTGATGCTTCTGAGCTCCCCTTCTTACTCACCATGGGGATTGCTTTAAGAGTACTCGGGTGTCCTCCAGCTAGTTTCATGTTCTCCAACCATTGCTCCAGCGACCCTTCAACCTGGATTCAAGCCCCCACGATGGATGCCACTTGCTGAGACCAGCTCGGTTGGGGAGACCCTAACTCAGTGGCACTAGAGGAATTAAAGACACACACACAGAAATATAGAGGTGTGAAGAAGGAAATCAGGGATCTCATAGCCTTCAGAGCTGAGAGCCCTGAACAGAGATTTACCCACATATTTATCAACAGCAAGCCAGTCATTAGCATTGTTTCTATAGATATCAAATTAACTAAAAGTATCCCTTATGGGAAATGAAGGGATGGGCTGAATTAAAGGAATAAGTTGGGCTAGTTAACAGCAGCAGGAGCATGTCCTTAAGGCACAGATTGCTCATGCTATTGTTTGTGGCTTAAGAATACCTTTAAGCAGTTTTCGGCCCTGGGAGGGCCAGGTGTTCCTTGCCCTCATTCTGGTAAACCCACAACCTTCCAGCGTGGGCGTTACGACCATCATGAACATGTCACAGTGCTGCAGAGATTTTGTTTATGGCTAGTTTTGGGGCCAGTTTATGGCCAGATTTTGGGGGGCCTGTTTCCAACACCTATCACTTTTGTCTGCATCAAAATCACTTGAAGGATTCATTACAACACAGATTACTGGGCCCTGTCCCCAAAGTTTCTGATTCAGTAGGTCTGAGGTAGGGTCTGAGAATTTGCATTTTTAGCAAGTTCCCAGATGTGCTGAGTCTACAAAAATGAAACCTTACTTGTCCCTTTTGTCTACTGATGCACAGGGTTCTGCTCCCAGAAGGCCCTCTGCTCTTAAAGTCTTAAAATTCTTAATAATTGTATCTTTTGATATATGCTTTGTAAGTAAAGACCAATGAGACAATGGACCATGCACCAGGGGCTTGAAGCCTCTGCTCATGAGCAGTCTGCCTCCCACCTACCTCTCACCCAGGTGATGACTTAGTTTGTGGGGAGAGAGGCATTCCACTTTCACTTTCCACTGCTTTTGGGGCCTGGAGTATACATAGAGGTGGTCAGGGTCAGGCACATGCCTGGTGACATTTTGGGGCATGGAAGCAGCCATCCTTATCCTGAGTTGGTAGTACTTGGTGACTCTAGCATGTGATCAGCCAACCAGAGGCCATGTCTCAGATTGAGAGTCTTAACCAGTCCTGTTCCAGGTAGCTAGCACTTCCTAGCAAACAATTTTAAAGACTTTCTGGGAGTCACCCCTCTTCTATGGTTTGAGGTGGCAGGATGGGGTCTTATTGCTGTAAAGAGGAGAAACTTAGCAGCCATCAGACTCAAATGTACTTAAGTAGCTGAAGTCATGTGGTGAGACCCTCAGATGCCTGTGAAAGTCTGCAGTCATCTTGCAAGCATTCTCAAGCTGAAAGAGATATCCCCATACCTAAGAATGTGCTCCCTCAGGTCTGGTCTGGACTTGAATGACCCTGTCTTCCACCTTCCAACCTTCCTGAGACTGACTGGTTTGTCTCTTCTGGCCAACTCCCTGTGGATAATCATTTCATAGCTCTGGAGACTAGCTATTGTGTTTTTGCTACAGTACAAAATAGAGGTTAAATGTTCTTATATAGAATATTATAAAGATGAATAATAAAAAAAGTTAACTTTCCTTTACATAGAACATAAATAGCAAATATAAAAACACTAAAGAGATAGACCACAGAAGAAAGAAAAAAGCTTTATAATTTTCAACCTTCAATGGTACCTCTTCTCCCAATTTTTGAACAAAAAGTCCCCCATAATTTGTAGGCCTAGTGCATTTTCATTTTGTGCTAGGCCCACAAATTGTGTAGCTGATCTTGAGTATATAATATAAAATAGAAGTTTAAAAATCCATAATTAAGACTGAACTGGAGTAGTCAGGAAGTTAATAAATGTTTATTGAGCACACGACATGTCCAGATATTATAATAAGCACTGAAGATAAAGTAATGACGAAGTCATACGAAGTTTCTGTCCTCAAGGAGCTTACATTCTAGATAGGAATTGAGAAGTTCCGTGGAAGTTGAGAGACAATTAAAGCTTAAACAATGTATGTAAGGGAAAAAGAAAGCAAATATCTCAGGCTCCTTAAGACTCCAACTTTAATATAATTCTTCAGCCTCACTGGAACCTTAATCTATTGATCCTACCATTTTCATTGTCATTCACCCCCTTCATGTTCCCCCTTTCTAACTTAAATTTCACAGTCAAGCTCTATAATGCTTTTCTTTCATGCATTGTCAACTCTCTTGCCTCCTTTTTGCTTTGTTTGCTTTGTCATACTTATTCAGCTTAATCTCAAACCTGGTTAAATTCAACTCTACCTATCCTATTTCTAGACCCATGTAGCTGAATATGGCTAGAGAAAAATACATAACCACACTAAAGTGTCACATTTTACCATAAATCATCACTAACTTCAAGTGGGCTCTTATGCTGCTAGGTAATCATACTATATTTTCCTAGTCCTTGCCCCTGCACTCCTGGACAACAATTGCATATTTTCTTGTTTATCCTTTTGGTTGTGTGTGTGTGTTTTGTTTTGGTATAGATGAGGTCTCACTCTGTCACCCAGGCTGGAGTGCAATGGTGCAATCATAGCTCACTGTCGCCCTGAACTACTAGACTCAAACGATCCTCCCGTCTCAGCCACCTGAGCAGCTGGGACTACAGGCATGCCATCATGCCTGGCTAACAATTACGTATTTTCTCTAGTCTCTTTAAATCTCCAAAACTTGCTTTTCTGTCTTCAATCTCAGCAATCACCATATGTCCTCTTTTATTGAGAAAATTGAAACAATCAGATAAAAACTTCAACAGCTATCATCACATCTACCAACCTATCTGCTTGTATCTTCATGGCCTGCATATTCTCTCCTGTTACAGTTACTAAACTAAGCTTCTAACTAGGTGATTCATTTAACAGAATCATTCTATCTCCTAGCCTATCCTAAAGGGAATCAAGGTTGGAAGCAGGGAGAGCAGTGAAGAGGTTAATATAATAGTCTGGATGAAAAATGGATAGAGGCTTGTGTGAACTGGGTGGTAGTTATTCACTATATTCCACTTATACTCTAGACTCTGTTTGTACACTAGACTCCACTTATATACTAGACTTTACCTGCTTTCACCTACTTAAGAAAGTCAATCCAGCAATTTTTCCTTTGTTTCCTTTATAATAAATGTTTTTCTTTCTACTGAATCATTATATAAATATATTGTTATATCTTCCATTAAAAAAGAGAAACAATGGATTCTAGGCTGTTTTAGTCATGGGCAATATAGTAGTGAATAAAACAGACAAAAGTCTTTGCCTTCATAAAACTTACTTTCTATGGTAGAGATAGATAATATGTGTGATAAATAAGTAATTCTATGGGATATTAGACACTAATAAGTACTAAGGAAAAAATTAGAGCAGAAAAGGAGATAGGAATTCTTGGTCATTTCTCAGGAAACATCTTATTTGACATATCAGCAACGTATTACACAGGCTACCATTCCTACCTTAAAACACTTCAAATTCTAGAGTGCTATTTTCACCTGATTTTCTTCCTACCTTCTAGCTATTCCTTCTCAATCTCTTTAGCTTGTTCCTCCTCCATTTCAGTGGACTTAAACCAGAATGCCCCAAGACTGATTCTTTGAAACTTTTCTCTTTATATTGAAGCACTAGATGAATTCAGCCAGCTTCATGCCTTTAAATGTCTGATGGATCATACATTTATATTTATAGTCTGGACCTCTCCACAAATTCCTAACATATATCCAGCTATTTGATATCCATTTGGATGTTTAGTAAGTATCCCAAACTTAACATGTTCAAACCTGAGCTCCTGGTATTCCTCTCACACTTTTCTACATCTATTAATGACAATTCCATTCTTCCAGTTTCTCAGGTCAAAAACACTGGAATCACCCTTGACCCCCATATTTCTTTCATACCCTAAATCCAATTTGTTAACAAATCCTGCTGGCACAACCTTTACAATACACTCAGATTCTGACATTGCTCACCATCTGTACTATTACCACACAGTTCAACCAAGCCTCTATCCATTTTTCACGCACACTAATACACTAACCTCTTCACTGCTCTCCCTGCTTCCAGCCTTGGTTCCCTTTAGGATACACCCAGGAGGTAGGGTGATTCTGTTACATGAAAGTTAGATTACATCACTTCCATTCTCAAAATCCTTCCATCTCATGCCAAGTAAAAGTCTAGGTCTTTACCATGTCCTGAAAGAACCAACATGATGTGGCTCTACTTCATCTCTCTGATCTTACCTCCTATGAATCTTCTTGGCATTCTAGAAAGTCAAGATCTATAAAGAATCTGAGATTTTATTCTACTTGTAAGCTAATAAAGTTAGGTTGCCAGTTTCGATGCTGATAGAAGACATGAAACTCCTGGCTCAGGGACAAAGGATAATTTATTATTCACAACAGTCATAGAATATCAGTATTTTGTGCTGGTTTCCTGAACCCTAATTCCCACAGGATGATGAAAAGAAGCCTTCCCTTCTTTATTAGTTTGCTCAGGCTGCCATAATGAAATACCACAGACTCAGTGGCTTAAACAGCAGAAATTTATTTTCTCACAGTTCTGGAGACTGAAACTCTAAGTTCAAGGTGCCAGCAGGGCAGATGTCTAGTGAGGTCTCTTCCTTTGGGTTGCAGATGGCTGCCTTCTTGCTGTGTGCTCACATGGCCTTTCCTTTGTGTACACATAGGGAGGGGGAGAGAGAGAGAGAGCATGTACTCTGGTATCTCTTTTTAAAAGGACACTAATTCTATCAGATTAGAGCCATACCCTTATGATCTCATTTAATCTTAATTATTTCCTTAAAGGCTCCCTCTTCAAATAGATCCATAGTGGGGGTTGGGGCTTTAACATGATTTTTTTTACAAGAGGTTGGCAGGGGATGCAAACATTCAGTCTATAACACTATTTAAAATTTATCTACCTTTTTTCAAGAATTCCTATCTTCTTTTCTGCTTTAATTTTTTCCTTAGTACTCATTACTATCTAATATCCCATATGATTACTTATTTATCAGACATATTATCTATCTCTACCATAGAAAGTAAGTTTTATGAAGGCAGGGACTTTTGTCTGTTTTATTCACTACTATATTGACTATGACTAAAATAGAGCCTAGAGCACATAGAATGTACTTGATACTGTATGTATTGATTGAATGAAGGTTGTAGTCAGCAAGGCTGGTTATTTGGGAAAGCTGGAGTAAAGTACACTCCTAGCCAGTGAGTTCTTCTTTAAGAGGAAAGTCCTAATTAATTAAGATCTTATTATTGAAGCCCATAAGTTTAAGCATACTTTGTAAGTGTATTTCTGAAGTAGTAGCTGCTTATAATTTAGATTTACTTGAGTTTTTTCCAGTTGGAAAAGATTAAAGAAAGAATTCTAAATGATTAATAATACATTGTTTGGAAAACTTAAACCCTGTATAAACCTAATGAACAGAATATAATCAAAGCATTTATGACTAAAAATTAAGAAACAAAGCAGCTGTTTTGGCAAGGGCAGCTTATTGAGAAATTCATCTTGATGCTGACAGATTGTATGCAATGAGTATAAGTAAAATGGCTTTCAAAATGTGGATTTCTTGTCTTTTTAACCTACTGTCAGCCATCTCTAAATCAAGGATGAAAAGATATATTTAGAAAAGTCTTTCTATGGCAGGTAGTTAGGAAAATGTGGTTTTACTGAACAGCAGGATCAATCCTAGGTTAATTTTAATTAAATCATTCTTCATAGCTTTTGGCATTTTTCCTTCATGGGAGATTGGGAGAGATGTTCTTTTATCCCTTAACCCTTAAACTGCAGCACCTAAACCTCTACTCCCCTAGCCTCTGCCGTTACCCTTATATACATTTATAGATTTCTTAGTTTTGAAGTGGATTTAAAAACACAACTAAGATATTAGATCATCCCAATATACTCTTTTCAATTTGATAAATTTTAAGGACTTTGTAAGTACTTTCTAAATGAATATATTTTTATCTGTCACCCTTCCCTTTTCAAGTCTCTGTCACATGTACACCCTTGAGACATTATCAGTCTAAGCTAACATACTTTCTCTGCATGATGTAAAAGGACAAAGGAAAGAAAGGGCTAATAGGGTACTGCTTAGGGAAGATTCTGGAAATATCCAAAGATCAATAGAGCCCAAACTACCTCCTAAGCTTTATAGTATATTGTCCTCCAAGACTGGTGAAAATCACCTATAGGCAATAATCTGGCATACATTGTCAACCTTGGAGAATCCAGGTGAGTAAAACCCCTTTCTGTGTAAAGATGCAAAAGCCTACCTAAGAGCTGAAGGTAATTGTTTTGTCTTTTTCATACAACTAAAATTGCCACCATGAATTCCAGATATTGAAATTTCTTCTTGTTTGATTTTGAAGAAAAATCAAGCATTTTCTAGCAAATTAGTCTATGAAATAAGAAAATCAAATAAGATTGTGTGATTATTTTTTCAGTTGAAGTTATTTCAATAAATAAAATATGTACATTTTTAAAATTTTCTTTTTTATAAAAGGTCTTTAAGGGGGACTATATAGTATAATGAAAGAATCGTGGGGTAGGAATCAGAAAAATCTGAGTTCTAATCTAGGCTGTGACCTAACTTGCTGTGTGACCTGGCCCAACTTTCATAATCTTTCTGGGTCTGTTTTTTCTTCTTTTTTAATATAATGAGAGGGTTTGACCAGTTGACGTCTTAAGTTCCTTTTAGACCTAACATTCTATGATTCCAACTTATTATAACAGATGAGCTCACAAATCTACAAATTCATATACATTAGGGCAATATTATGACTCTATAGGTATAAATTATCACAATGTAAAACTTTAATTCCCTATAGATGCTTTAGAATGAATTTGACATGTCAGTGATGTCCAATTGTTTTTATAGGTACATTCCTCTCATTGAAAGGAGCTGTGCTAACATTCTCCTGTATGGACCGAATGGGTGGATTAATGCAACCGCCATATGAAGTTTGGAGGGATCCAAACAACATAGATGAAAATGAAAAATCTTGGAGAAGGAAAGTGGTAATGAACTCATCTTCTGCATCCCAAGAAATAGGAGATCATCAGTATACAATAATCTGCTCAGAAAAACAAGCCAAAGTCTTCTCACTGCCTTCTCAGACTTGCCTTTATGTTCATAACATCACGGAGACATCTTTTATACTGCAAGCAAATGTGGTGGTCATGTGTAGCAGTGCCTGCTTGGCATGCTTTTGTGCTAACGGACATATCATGATAATGAGGTACTTGCCTTCTTATAAATTATCTGGTAATCACAACAATACCAGCAAGGTACAATCCTAAAAAATATATGTGTTATGTGCAGATGTTATCAAGAAGCAAACTGAGATGATTGTTTCATTATGTTTCTGGATGTTTTATTGTTCAACAATTTGATGAGAGTTTGGGGGTTTTGTGTTTTGTTTTGGTTTTTCTTTTTTGCTGAAAATGCTTGGCATTGTGAGTGAAATATATTTTTAATTGTTTTGAAGGAATCTAAGAAAAGAATGATTTTTCAATCATTCAACAAATATTTATTGAGCATATCTCCCAGATGCTACACTAAGCACTGGAAATAAAAGATGAATAAGCTAAATGGAAAAGAAGTTAACTTTTACTTTTCCTGTGTTTCATACTTCACCCAAGAAATTTACATACAGAGTTTCATTTGATCCTTAGAACTTCTCTAGGACATAGGAAAATAAACTATTATTTGCATCCTCCATTTTACATGTGTTAATAAATTAAAGTTACACAGTTTGCCTGAGGTTGCAAGTCTAGGAAAAGTGAGGCCAGTCTGATAATTAAAAGTTATCAGATACTTTTAAAATAAAATATTGGTCAAGAGATTTCATTCTACTGTTAGTGAAATGAAATAAAATTTACGAGACACAAAAATAATTACCTAATGATTTTATGAATTCAGCAAATAGCTCATAAACGTATACTATATAGAAGTCACTGTCATTTTTTTAATATCTCACTTATTTCCAAAAATCATTGAGATGAGCACTGTGCTAGGCCTGTGAAGGATATAAAAATTAGTAGAACATGGTCCTAACCCTTAAGAAACTCACTGTCTAACTTGGGAGATAAGATAGATACACAGACATTATAACAAAAAGAAAATATAAATTCCAACAGAGGAAATATGGGATTGAATTTTCTGGCCACAAACTAAGTTCCCAGAGTTCAAAGTCACAGCATAGTTGAACACGTATTATAAAAGAAGAGTTGTTGGGAGGACAGTAACATGGAGAGGTAGTTTGAAGCAAATTGTTGAGGACCTTGAATGTCAGGCTGAGTTTGACATTTATCAATTAATAGGAAATGGGGTTTTAAGCAGGTAATTAACCTTCTCTAGCCATGTGTTAGGACATACACAGGGAGGGAGAAGTTGAGATAGGCTTTTGAACTGAAGTGGTGTCTGTATTGAAGGCAACGAGGAAACAGGTGTAAGGGAAACTTATTGAATGCAAAGCTGATTGGTTGTGAACAGTAATGGAGGTTGTTAAATCTCGAGGTTAGAAGAGAGTTTAAAGGTTAAAAATTTTTTTGAACTTAGATAACGGTTATGTTATTAGCATATAGGAAAGTCAGAAGGATTTGAAAAAGCCAATAAAGAGAAATTTAATAATAAATTGAGAATAAATATTTGAAATTTTAGGTGTTATAAGCCATCCAGCAGAGGTTTAGCAATAAATTTAAGATTTGCACTCTTAGAAAAATATATGTGGAAGGTCCAGCTTTGGAAGTCATCTATGTAAATGCATCAGTAAAAGTTATGTCAGCAAATGAGATAATAAAAAAGATAGCATAAAAAGAAACAAGAAACTGACTGAGCTGAGGATAGAAACTTGGGGGTATTCTACGTTTATGTAGTGAAAGAAAGAAGAAGATGCAGCAAAGGAGATTGAGAAGTTATTAGAAAGATAGGAAAGGACCAGAATTGTATAACTTCATTAAATAAAAAGAGAAGAATATTAAAACAAAAGAGGTTGTCAAGAGGTAGTAAAATATAGCAGAGAGGTCAAAGAATTTGGGTACAAGAAAAAAACAGTAGATCTCACAACTGGTGGGATATTAATGATCTTTGAGAAAGCAAATCTTAGCAGAATGGTGGAAACAAAAGCTAATTTTCAAGGAGACAAGAAAAGAGGCAGTGGTGTAGATCAGGGTTTGGCAAATTAATATCCAAAACAAAATCAACCTCCATTCCCCTATCTGATTTTGTACAGCCTGCAAGCATTAAGAATGGTTTTTACATATTTAATGGTTGAAAAAACTCAAAGAGAAGAATATTTCATGATATGTGAAAATTATACTAATTTTAAATGTCAATGACCATAAATAAAGGTTTTGGAACACAGCCACACCCATGTTTCTGTATATTGACTATGGCTGCTTTTGCACTACAGGGCAGAGTTGAATAGTTGCAACAGAGACTATATAGCCTAGAGAGCCTAAAATATTTACTATCATAAATATTTATGGGCCCTTTTCCCCTGGTATTGATTATTCTTTTAGGAAATTTTGTGGTTAAAAGAGAGATGAGACAGGAAAGTCGCTTAAGAGTGAAACTAGGTTTTGAGAGTGTTTTTTTTTTAAATAGGGAAAATATGAGCAGATTTGTAGGCCAAGGGAAAGTAGTAAAGGAGAAAATTTTGAATAAAAATAATCATTTTATGGTCTGTTCATTCTCTCATATATTTCTGATTCTTTTCTATCTAGTTCCCCCTTTCTCAAACTGTTTTTAGAAATTTCTGATAAGGTCATTTCAATCTTGTTTGAAAATGATTTAACTCCCATACATGCCTCAGATTTGGGGGGGAAAAAAGGTCTATTTGTGTATGTGTGTAAATGTGTGTATCTCTCACACACATACATTGAGTCATTGATAAATGGTATCTGTCTTCCTCTGTCCTTTATAAAAGCTGCTTGACATGATAATGGTTACTTTGATATTGTGTCATAGTAGAAATTCTTTATGTGTTCCTGAGGATCCTCAAAAATATCTGAAAAGGAAATAATTTTGATATGATTTTAATAATACATATACATAAAGTATAGCTAGGAAACAATGGTATGTACTCTGCTCTATGGTTTAAAGAAATGAATCCTACAAATTAGTATGCACCTGGCCTCATTCGTTTTCCCATACTGAGTATATTCCCAGGATCTTTCCAGACCCTATCAGAAGGTAACTCGCCTGAGCCCAGTCTTCTCAAGTCCTGGGTTTCTGATAGATATCAGGTAGCTAGCCAGTGGTTACTTAGATCCTAAGTACCCAGACCCAGAAAAGCAAGTTTGAGAGTAGAGAGGAGAAATAGAAGAGGCTTATCTTTGTATGAATTCTCAAACTTGGCTGTAAGAGACACTTTTTGTGAGATCCACCTTTAGTTACCTGACACTATTTCTTTATTAAAGTGTCCTGCATAGAAGAAAGTCTTTTTTCTTCTGTTATAAGAGCAATTGTTTCCTAGCAGTTAGCAACTGACTTGCTCTTTCTCTTTTCCTACCTGAAGTGACTACACCTCTTTAATTTTCTTTTCTTGGCTTACTTGTTATTACACAATATAGACAATGTAGCACATCAGAAAAGTCAGTTGGAACCTCTTCCTCAACTCCACCCTTTAATCTGACTGAATCTGTCATGGAAATCTGTTTAACTGGCATTGGTTTGGACTCACATCTTAAGGAGCTTAGTTACCAGAAGTGCTATAACAGATCATCTTTTAATATCTTTTTAAGATATTAGGTAATTCTTTCATCAATGAAGCTTTTGAATCCAGTGTGTAATTTATGTTTACAGCACATCTCAATTCAGACGAGCCACGTATCAACTGCTCAATAGCTACATGTGGTTACTGGCTACCATATTGGACAGCACAGTGCTTAGTCCAATAGCACAAATTTCAGGTCCCATTTTACATAGTAAATTTCCAGGTCTCAAAGTATAGTTACAAACCACTTTGATAAAGGAAATCAGTATTTTTTTCAAGGTGCTGGTTTTATGATCTAGGACAATGTAAAATCATTGTGCACACTTAGAATCAGTATAATGGTTTCAAAATTTAATTACAAGTTTACCTTTTCCCTTTTGGCATTAAAGGACTGATTAAAAGGCAATGAGACTGGTTTTCTTCAGTGGTTTGTAAAACTGGCTCGAAAAACAGTATCCAAAAGGACATTCTGATGAATATTTTAGCAAAATTATCTGCTACATTAGGATAAGCATATAGCCATGGGGTAAGACAATTCAGATGGTATTCATTTGGATGTGCAAATTCTGATCTATTATTTATAACTTATTCTCATTCCCTTACAGTCTTGGCCATATTTACTTATTAGTCATGCCTCCAGTGCAGTTGCCCTAAGTTATGGGTAATTTTCATTTCCTGTGTATAGAGTGAGTAAAGGAATGGGGAACAAAGCCACTTCATTTCCAGGCACAGTGAACTGGACCCACAACACATCTCTGTCAGTTTTGCCTTAAAGAAAGACAATAGACCAAGTATGCAGTCAGACACTTTCTAGCTGTGGTGTTTCTGACATAGCCAAAGGCTGTAAGTCATTGTAGGAACATGTGAAGTGCTACAAAAAGTGCCCCTGAAATTGCTGGCCACTGCATTTAATCCATCAAGAACATTTGATAAGCATCTATGTGAATTAAAAGAACTGTGCCTGTGATTTTTATTTATATGATTTTATATGAAAGTCTAGTTTATTGGATCTTAAGACCCATGTCCAGGAACAGGAGTCAGCATAAGGATGCTGACCTCTCCTGGCTGTGCCTGTGACTTCAGAGTCCTGTCTTACTGTGACTTACAGTTTGATGGAGAGAAAACTGTAGGATCCATTTCTGCCAGGAAACCAAGGTCTTCCTGTTTCTAACACTGAGAATGGGCACCCAGTGGTCTGAGAACACTTTCTGGGCTAACATGGTCCTCACACAGGGCTGAGAAAGAAAGTGTTCCCCCTCCTGGGAAGCACATGTAGAAGTTAAGAGCCTGAATCTCTTCTAAACCAATAATTGACCTCTAGGCACCCACCATACTACTGCTACCTTCAGGGCAGAAGACACTACTCTTTGTAACCCAGCCACCACCAAAAAGGGAACAAAAGGAAGGAAGGAAGGTTAAGCCATTGGATAATACTGAATCTGTTTCCCTAGTGACTTAATCTTAGAGCAAGCCTAACATCCAGGTTAATTTTTGTAAGATTTCTCCTTTTATTATCACCCTCATCATAGTTCCCAATTATCTCTTAAAGTTTAAGTGGTTTATTGACATTAGCATTTCTGATAATAGTTTACAAACTACTATAAACAAATTTGTAAACATTACTATTTCTGATGAAAATAAAGTTGTTTCTCCCTCCAAAAAAAAAAAAAAAAAACAAAAGAAAAAGAAAAAAAGAAAGTCTAGTTTATTACCACTGAGCCTTGAAGATAAGAAGAAACAACCAGGCCGGGTATGGTGGCTCAAGCCTGGCCAACATGGCAAAACCCTGTCTCTACTAAAAATACAAAAATTAGCCAGGGGGGTGGTGCACACCTGTAGTTCCAGCTACTCAGGAGGCTGAGGCGTGAGAATCACTTGAACCTGGAAGGCAAGATTGCAGTGAGCTAACTCCACTGCACTCCAGCTTGGGTGACAGAGCAAGACTCTGTCTCCAAAAAATATAAAAATAAAAAAATAAAAAGAAACAACCATAAAATACTAGAATAAAAATTACTGTTTTTATGTAAATATCTGCTTCTAACAACCTGCATATGATATATGGATTTACTTTTTTCCATTCAGCCTACCTAGTCTTCGCCCAATGTTGGATGTTAATTATTTGCCACTGACAGACATGAGGATAGCACGAACATTTTGTTTTACCAATGAAGGACAGGCATTATACCTCGTCTCTCCTACTGAAATTCAGCGGTTAACATACAGCCAAGAAATGTGTGATAATCTACAGGTAGGTCAGGAGTTACATTTATGAAAAAGACATTGGACATGGTTGAGAGAATGAGAAAGATGTCTAAAAACAAAAATATTATTAGGTCAGACAATAAATATGCCCTTCCAATAACATGTTTTGAATATATATTCTTCATTTTGAGCCTACCAACTTCTAGTATAGTTCTAGGTATTGCACAGAAATAATAAGAAAGAGGGAGACAATGGAAAGATCATTCATATTAATAGCTAATCTTTTTGTTTATTTTATTGTTTTTGCCTATGGAGAATCTTATAAAAGATTATAAACTCTCCCCTCAGGGTGGAAAATATGTATGTAAACACAAAAATTTCCATACCATTCAAGGAGTTCAAGAACTCTTGAAGAAACCTTGTGATTAAGGGACACACAAAATAAACATATATCCTATGGGTTAGAACTGAGCATTTGTCTTTTATTGTAGCAGTAAGCATAGCCTAGAAACAGGATAGATATAAATGTCTAACCTTCTGTAAGAATGGTCACAACATTTTTTAAAAGCATCTTGGACATTTAACTAGTTAACCCCCCCTCATTTTACAAATAAGAAAACTAAAACATATTTATTATAATACAGGGGTTAAGAGCATAAGCTCTGAACTATTCGAGTTGTATTTTGGCTCCTCCATTTGTGTGACTTTGGGCATTTTACTTAACCTATCTGTACACTCTACTTTGGAGCACTGTTGTCAGAATTTAGTAAGAATTCATATAAAAGACTGAGCTCAGTGCCTGGAATATAGTATGGTTTTTAAATAAATAATAATAAATATTACTATCATCACCATTGTCATTCTACAGATAATTATTGAGTTTTTTCTATATGCCTAATACTTGGCTAGACTCTAGGAACATGCTAATAAATAAGATACAAGTCCCTGCCTGCTAGTGTGGAGAGACAGAAGTAAACACAATCACACTACTCTGTGGAAACTGCTGTATATGGCTGTGCCAGTACTGGGGAGACATATAAGAAGGACACCTGGGTTGATGGAGCAGAAGGGAGGTGGTTTAACCCGTTGACTCTCTAACATGCTTTTTAAAAATTTTGTGACCACCCTCACTTAAGGTTAAACTTTTACAGCTATCCTGTTTCTAGTCTATGCCTACGGCTACAATCAGAGACAAATGCCCAATTCTAACCCACTGGATATATATTTATTTTGTGTGTCCCTTAATCAAAAGAACTTAGAGAAGGATTATGGGCACAACTGACTTCCAAATGGTAAACAGGAGTTATCCAGTTGACTGAATGGTTGGGCATGAAAAAGGTAAGATACTTTAGACAGAAGTAGTGGCATGCAAAAGCCTCAGGGCTAAGGAAACTGCCAAGAAAGTGCAGAATTGGGAGTGGAGGTGTTGTGCTGGAGAATTAGTCGAGTAGATCTTGCAGCCCCTTGTAAGCTACCTAAGGAATCTATTATAGCATTTATCCCAAGGGCAGTGGTCATTAAAAAGTTTTAGCAGATTTGTTTATTAAAATAAATATTCTGGTTATAGTATGGCAGTTGGTTTTCAGGAAGCATAAGGATGGAGAAAAGTTAGCAGATTCAATAGCCATAAAGTGTAATCAACTGGATTTAGGGTTATTAGATAATAGGAGTGGAAAGGAAGGAATTAGTCATTTCTCGGTTTCTGGCTTGGGGAACCAAATAGATGATGTTGCCATTTCCAAAGAGAAGGGCTTCAGGAGGAAGAGCACAGGTCTCAGTAGAGGTAAAGGGAGATGATGCAGTTAAAATCATACTGGAAGTTCATAGGAAACCAATATTAGGTCACAGATCTCCTGACTCAGTCTAAGTTCCTTTCTCCACACTGATGGTTCTTCAACTTTGGTCTGCTTTAGAAAGAGCTGGGGAGCAAGGTCTGGTAAAAATGTAGATAACGAGAGTACATCTATGTAGAGTCTGATTTCATATATGTGGAATGCAGCCTGGATATCTGCATTTCTAACAAGCATTTCTCTAGTCATTGTAAAGCTCACCAAATATTGAAAACAAATGTACTTCACCCTATACAGTAGCTGCCTATTTTGACTCGTTTAAATTATCTTTAATCATTTTATAGTTTTGTACTCCTACAAAAATAGATCCAACCTTCCACATACCACCAAAGCTGTCCTATTTCATAGGGCAGTCTATGCTTGGTTCAGGGAAGGGTACCAGGATAAAAAAGAAGCTATAGTGACTGAAAAAGGATCAGAAGTCTAGTGGTAATTATTGAGCACAGATGGAAATTAATCCTAGGGTAGCTATATTAGCTTCCCATGCTTTGATGGAAGGAAGAAGAGAAGAGGATAAAGGAAAATTTTAGAATGTTTGTTACTACAGAAGGGGAGGAACAAAAGAAATGCCAGAGGGAGAACTGTGAGCACAGCAAAAATCACCATGAAAATATATGAAAAGCAGACTGTTTTTTCATGATGTGTCCTAATATATCACAGTGTTACCTTTTTGTATATTAATTGATTTTTTAGTTGTTCTAATGCTTTTTTCTTTGAATTTGATACAGGACATGCTAGGAGATTTGTTTACTCCCATAGAGACACCAGAAGCTCAAAACAGAGGCTTTCTCAAGGGACTGTTTGGTGGAAGCGGACAAACATTTGACAGAGAAGAGCTCTGTGAGTAAATTCCTGATTATAGAAATGTATTGCAAAATAGAAGACGTTTCTGTGTATGTGTATTTGTGTGTGTAACTTAATGTAATATGTGATCTCAAATTCTAGACTATGTATTTTTTGCATCTATCTTAAAGTTTGAATATTTGTTTCCTTCTGTACCATAAAAATCATTTCCGTTTACCAAACATGGAAAGTGGTCACTTCATATTAGGAAATTGTTTAACAAAAATGATACATATAATTCATACAAATAATGAGCAAGCTAATAAATATCTCATTTGCAAGTAGATCATACCTGCATGGCAATGTGAAGGTATTCAAAAAAGTCTGGAAAAAAGATTTTTGAATCTGCTTGACTTTAATCACTGCTGGAAAACAGATTCCTTATTCAGAATGTAAGATTTATAAATCCTACAGAATAAATTACTTTAAAAATCTACCAGTGAGACTTTGATAAACAAAATCAAAAAGTATTATTGTTTATCAAAGTCTCACTGGTAGATTTTTACTTATTTATTTATTTACTTACTTATTTGAGACAGAGTCTTGCTCTGTTGCCCAGGCTGGAGTGCAGTGGCCTGATCTAGACTCACTGAAACCTCTGCCTCCCGGGTTCAAGCGATTCTCCTGCCTCAGCCTCCCAAGTAGCTGGGATTATAGGCGCCCACCATGCCTGGCTAATTTTTGCATTTTTAGTAGAGATGAGGTTTTGCTATGTTGGCTAGGTTGGTCTTGGACTCCTGATCTCAGGTGATCTGCCCACCTCACCCTCCCAAAGTGCTGGAATTACAGGCATGAGCCACCACACCCAGCCTCACTGGTAGATTTTTAAATAATAGGAAGATACTAGGGAAAATTTTCAGAGAGAAGGTATGAATATATTTTCCAGAATATCCTACCATCATTTGGTCCTATAGATCAAAATTCTCTTTCTCTGGAACCTTTATGCAAAAACATCTAGGTTCCTTCATACAATAGAATATTATTTGGCCATGAAAAGGAATGACGTACTGATACATGGTACAACATGGATAAACCTTGAAAACATCTTGCTAAGTGAAAGAAGCCAGACAAAAAAAAAGGCCACATATTGTATGATTCCATTTATATAAAAGGTCTAGAATGGGCAAATTCAGAAAGACTGAAAGTAGATTAATGATTGCCAGGGGCTGAGGCACAGAAGGAACAGGGAGAGACTACCAATGAGCATGGAGTTTCTTTTTGGAGTTATGTATACGTTCTGCAATCAGATAGTGGTGATGGTCGTACAACTTTGTGAATACACTAAAAACAAGTGAATTTTGCACTTTAAATGGATAAATGTTATGTGAATTATATCTCAATAAGGCTATTATTTTAAAAAAATTAGATTCCATCCACTCTTATTTTAAAAAAATCTAGAATCCATTCCAATATTACATCCTTGGGAATTCTAACTAAATTTCTGCCAAAATAGCTGTTTTTTTTCCTTAAAAATAAAAATAAAAAAAGAATCTCACTTGGCTGCCCAGGCTTTAGAGTAAAGTGGCACAATCATAGCCCACTGCAACATTCACCTCCCTGGTTCAAGAGATTCTCGTGCCTCAGCCTCCCGAGTAGCTGGGACTACAGGCACATGTCACCACTCCCGGCTAATTTTGTACTTTTGGTAGAGACAGGGTTTCACCATGTTGGCCAGGCTGGTCTGGAACTCCTGACCTCAGGTGATCTGCCCACTTCAGCCTCCCAAAGTGTTGGGATTACAGGCGTGAGCCACCGTGCCCAGCCACAGATTTTTAACATATGTAACTTACATGGGTAAATGTTATGTTTGTTTTATAAATCAATTTTTTAACACACAGAACCATCATTCATATATTCATATACCCCATTTTTCAGTATTTACAGAGAGAGAGAGACAGAAAGAGAGAGAAAGAGAACCTGAGGCCTACAAAGGCTTTATACATGAAGGTGAACCAAGAAGGCTGAAATAAAAACTCAGGCAGAAATTTAAGCAAATGATCAGGCCTAAGCTTGGAACAAACATTAATATGGGTTAAATATGAAGTCACATATTTGAATATTCCAATTCAGCATCAAGAAATGCAATTATGCCATATTGTATGGAACACACACACATACAAAAGGCCTATGATAACAATATATCTCACAGTCTCTTTCTTAGCATTTTTCTTAAGTGCTAACATCTCCAAATACATATATGACTGGACCAAATAAGATTCTCTTTTAATGAGAATTATGACAGTAGAATGTAATACTAGTACTTTGTCTTGGTGACAAGCTTGACTGTTTGAATTACTGACAAAATGTTTTAAACTGCTATTGCGTATATTCTCAGTTGGGGAAGCTTCGGCAGGAAAAGCATCCCGCAGCCTTGCGCAACACATTCCTGGACCAGGTAGTATAGAAGGGATGAAAGGCGCTGCTGGAGGGGTGATGGGAGAGCTGACCCGTGCACGGATTGCACTTGATGAAAGAGGACAGAGGCTAGGAGAGCTGGAAGAGAAAACTGCAGGCATGATGACCAGTGCAGAAGCATTTTCCAAACATGCACATGAGGTAAACTGCCTAAGTAAATACAGACATCTTCATACAGGAGTAACTTTAAACATTTAGGATCTGCACAAGAAAGCTTAAACAGAGATCCACATAAGTAATCCTGTATGAGAATCAGGGTAACCTGGATCTCTTCTAAGTATTATAATTCTCCCAGTGCTTGGGAGATAAAAGGTTTTTTAAAAAAATACTTTAATGTATCAATACTTCTTTACCTTAGGGGATAATTAAAGAAATTATCCATTGGTTCTGATACATCTGGGATCCACATCCTCCATTTTGTCTCAGTCATGAAAAATCATTTTCTATCAGCTGAGTCTTTACAGCTTGTTTATTTTTAAAATCTTTCTCATATGCACTTTATTTCACAAAATAAAAGAAGCCACTCAGTTTGATTGTAAGTTTTGAGATAGATTTGCATGATTAGCTCAAAATGGCCTTGCTTTGAATAGCACTTTTAAAGTATTTTAGCGTCTTATGGTGGCTATTTTTTCTTTGCAGTTAATGCTGAAATACAAGGATAAGAAATGGTACCAATTCTGACTTCCAAAGAAGCTGTGACTGCTTTGAGAAACCATATTCAGGGAAACCAAATTTATTCCCAGCATCACTATTCAACTGCTAGAAGCCAGTTTCTTCTACAAAATGTTCCATTTACAGTCAATCTGAAATTTTCATAAAAGAGATGTATCAGAGACACTGTGCAACCCAAAGGCTGGAGCCCTGGTTAAAATCCCAAGATATGGCTGAATTTGCCTTTTCCCATGTGGAATGGAGCTATCATCTTGGCATGTCATTCGATAAGGATTTATATTTAGTAACTAACGGGGAGTCCTCTTGATTTGAAAATTCCTGTACAAACAAAAGCATTAATGCACTTAATGAAAAAAAATCTTTGCATGATAAATTAACATCTTAAGAGGAAAAGAAAAAAAAGCATGTTGTGATAGAAGAAAAAAAGATTCATGGTAAACTATTTCTATCAATTGGGCCACACTCAACAATTTTAAAAATCTGCATTTGAAGATGTCAGTGCATTTCAAATATATTTGCCATACCCAACTGAAAAGGAAAACAAAACAAAACAAGAACCCAGAGTTTTCTCCTCATCTGTAACTTTCATTGTACTAGAACCTTATTGAATTCTTATGGCAAGAGTCTGATTAATGTTCTCTCTCCATGTTTTACATCATTCACAGTTGTGTCAAAATCAAATATTGCCAGTATAGTAAATTATTCCCAACACAATCAGTTTCATTTCTATCACCTTCAGAATGGGTTGCTGTTTTTAGCACAAACCATGCAGGGTTGGGTCACCTCAAAGCATTTTCTTCAGCCTGGCTTGTACTCTATAGGGGAGTTGGTAGTAGGTGTGGGGAATCTATAGGAACAATAGAGTTAGCTATGAGAACTGACTTCACAAAAAGGGAAATTTCACACACCCCAATTTCAGCTTCTAAAGTGATATATTTTAAAAGCTTCATTTGTATCCTTGTCTGCCAGTTACACAGTATATTACTGTTCAAACCCAGTAGGGTCTGCAATCGAAAGGTGCTCTTGCAGCCTGACATTCACAAACCAAACTGGTCATTCTCTTTAGTGTGATTCAGTAAAATCTCAGTTAATGTTCTGGGAAAGGGATTCTGATTTATGACATTTCTGATTTACAAGGGCTTTCCTTAGAAAATACCTTTCGGTTTGATACTTACCACTGGAAATTGGTTCGATACTTACCACTGGAAATCTTTATAAAATATAGTGATCTGTTTGCTATCTTGGTCTCAGTCATCATTATAGATAACAGAAATACATAAAGAGTTTAATGATACAAAATCAATGCTTTTGTCCCTAGGTCAAATAATATAAGCCACTAGATTATGTCAATAGATGCCAAACACCTGTCCCTTATTAAAGACTCTTTTAAAGCTGGAATAAAGAATATCCTTAACATGATACAAGGTATCTATAACTCACCAGAAAAGCACCAGAGTCAAAACCAAATAGAGACACCTACTACCATTTAACATGATTCTGGAAGTCAAAAGTTATAGGAATGTATATATACATATTCCAGGACCCATCCTGTAATATGTTGTTTCGTCAAGAAAAGTTTTAATTATGGTTTTGGCTTATTGAATTTTTGTTTATCAAGGTCTTATTGGATTTACATTTGTGTTTCTTAAGACTTCACAATTTTCCTGGATTTCAGGTTATTTTATTAGCCAAAAAATGGTAT
Organism: Pan paniscus; assembly: GCF_029289425.2. Taxonomy (NCBI): domain Eukaryota; kingdom Metazoa; phylum Chordata; class Mammalia; order Primates; family Hominidae; genus Pan; species Pan paniscus. The sequence continues at coordinate 119,380,137 of NC_085926.1, forward strand.
TTTTATTTCCTTTTTAGTCTAATTTTTTGCTAGAAGTTGTACTTTCTAGCAAATGTTTCTAGTGGTACAATGTTCTCAGTAATTTTGAGGAGAACAAAGATGAGTGAAAGAGTTAGATAATGTACACTAGGATAGCATTTCTCAGAGTCCTTGAATCCTCTTGTTAAAAAAGCCTCTCTGAATCTCCCAGACTCCTGTGAACAGCCTTACGGTAACAGAATCTGGCTTGGAAACACAGACATTACATGACTGTATAATTTATAGAATTATAAAATTATATGGTAAAAATATTAAAGAAACTTAAGAGTAGGATCTAGAAAATACTAGTGGCCAAATTGCAATGTATTCTTTGTACCATCTGTTTCAAAGACTTAGTTTTCTGATTTTCAGAACAAATACTTTATCATTTCTGTATTTAAAAAAAAACTAAAAGAGTAAAATATTAGTTTATTTTAGAAATAATGAAATTCAGTCCAAAGTAGCAGTACATTTGATGAGTATTTCTGAAGCTCTCAATAAGATTTAACTTGTTTTAACTTGATCTACATCGAGATTTCTCAATAGCAGCACTATTAGCTGAAAGTCTTTGTTGTGGGGAACTGTCCTGTGTATTGTAGGATGTTAGCAACATCCCTGGCCTCTGTCTACTAGATGCCAGTAAGAACCTCCTAGTAATGACAATCAAAATGTCTCCAGTCATTGCCAAAATTTCTCCCAGTTTACAGCCACTATTCTACATCATACAAAGAGGTAGATTGTGTGAATATGTAATATATGTTGTTGTATAAAACTGTACAATAAGTATACAATGTCTTAGCAAGATAAATTATTATACCCAAAATTACATGTGTGGTTCATATGCAATAAGATACAATTTTGAAGAAAGCTTATAGGAATCAGTGAAAAATAACAACTACAGAATATTTTACGGCGCACAGAGAAAATATCAAAAAGGACATTATAGCATTTCACTGTAGAAGTGCTTAAAACTTTGGCCTCAGTGAATAGATCAAAAGTTTATAATTAGCACACCAATTGGAAGTAAACAGGTGCTTTTCAAATGCTTGAAAAGAAAAGGCTCTTTGAAGTAGTTAAAACGTGTCTTTCAAAATTGCTTTTATAAGCCCTTCCTTAACGTAAGGGTAACTTCATCTCACAAACTCCTAGTTAGTGGAATCCAAATTAATGAGGTTTTACTGTATCAAAATTATTTTTATAATTCAAAGAGATGATAGCAATAAGAAGAATCTAATGTGGATGTGATTTTTCTCTTTGAACAATTCTGTTCTGTTGCACTGACCTTAGCACGCACGCACACACACACACACACACCATCGCCACCACTACCATCATCATCTTATCCTCATCTTTGGAAAATAAGTACTGTTGATCCATGTAATCCTTTGCATAGTCTCATCTTTACTATCTTTCTTCTATTTCGGAACATAAGAAAAATACTCCTAATAACTTGGACAATGATACAGAAAGTGACTCTGAGCCTCAGTTACCATCAAAATTACATTCTATCTGCTAAAGCGACATCAGAAGATAAGGCTTGCAAACCACAGTCCCAACAAGTTGACCTTGTCTCCCTATGATTTCCTTGGAAGATAAGGCCTTTTTAGTGTTACAGTAGAAAATGGGCCTTTTCATTTATTCATCTGTGAGAAGCTAGAGGTATTTGTTTCCCTGATAATAACGTGAGCAATAGTCCTTACCTTGAAATCATCCATTAGTCTTGGAGTTTGGAGGGAGGAATGATTGATTCCTCATTTGTTTTAATCACCTACAAAAGCAGTACTACTGACTTTGCTTCTTACACTTCACTGAGCCCCAGACTTTAGGGCCCCAATCACTGTCAAGATCATTGTCTAACTGGAACTCTGAAAGGACAGTGACAGAACTGAATGTTTTCCAGTGATTCAGTCACAAAGACAATTTTCTCAAATCTTTTGAAAGTGATTCTCAAATAAATAAATCAAAATCCAACTCCTTTCCCTCAAAGTTTTTAGGGATCTGAAGGAAAAGGTTTACTGTTGGAGTCCCTTTTTATGTGACCCATGTACCAGTTTTAAAGGCACCATCTATACTTTATCTACATGAAGGGATCACCATGACTTTGAGAGAAAAAAGAATCAGATTAGGCCTAAGATTGGTTGAAGAAGATTAAAATAGATTCTTATATTCAAGCAGAAGGGAAAAATGAAGCCAATCTAGAAAAGTAAGCTAAAAATCCTCTCCTTGGCTTAGGATCATTGGGTCAAACTGGGAGTATATCTGTGTGATTACAACCTGCTGCTATGAGAAAAAAGAATTGTAACTTGACCATGTTGGCTCACACACGGCAATGCAAAAAAGTCAAAACATTCATATCAGGTCTTGGTCTCTGTGTCAGGAGAAACATGGTGGCTTTCACAGCTTCTTCACCTCTGTCCTCTGTCATGCAACTCCATTTTTGGCTAGGTACTATTTCACATGCACACTGTCCTGGGTGCCAGAAATACTTGTGGTGTACTTGGTTTGAGCAGTACCTCTAGTATGCACCATTCCAGGGAACATGGTTGTCAACATAACAAGTTTAGTGTGTGTATTTGCAGACAACATAGCCCTGAAAGCATGAAATGTAGAATAGGTAAGGTCTGTCTTAGAAAAGGAGGAGGAAGTACCAATTTGGTGCAAGAAGATCGTGGTGAGGAAGGACATGGGAGCCACAGTGAAGTGAAAGAGGCTTTAAGGAATCAGATGCACAGATGGATGCTTTGATTTACACATTTATCTAGAGGAGTGATTCTCAACCTTGACTGTACATAAGAATCACCTCAGGAAATTTTTAAATTCCCAATTATATTAAAATCATTTGGAGTGGGAACCAGACACCAATATTTGTGAAAGCCTCCAAGGCGGTTCTAATGTCCAGCCAAAGTTGATTATCACTGCTTTATGGCCAACTAAGGAAACCTTGTTTGTCTGCCTTGGCTGGTGCTCCAGCCCCAGTTCTGAGTGGTCAGGGAAGGCAAGATGTAAGATATAGTAATGGTATTTATTCTGTATGTCTCACAGAACAAAAGCATTTGAGAATTTCTGACCAGGCAGTGCTCCATCAACTCTTAATAACCATCTTTGTGATATTCTCCTATGTGACTTGTCCATCAATTATTCCAATTCAAAGGTCTAGGTTTTTTTTTCAATTGTCTTACACATGTGACATCACAAGATACCAGAAGTAGCACAGTAAATTCAACAGCATATAAAGCTAAGTGGAAAACTAATTCTTCATATTTAGACAGTGGAAATTCTCAAAACAATCATTTGCTAAATTAGGTCCAAATTTATTATTCATTCTTCTTCTGGAGGAGACATGGGTACCAGGTACCTGTTCTGCTGTAGGTATATTTCACTGGACTTGGCCTTAGCAAAAAGGAAGAACAAATCTTCCTTTTTGATTGTTATCTCAATCAAAAGCTCCCAGGGCCACTTGGATTTATTTTCTTAGTCTTTGGACATGTGTTTAAAGGAAAAGAATACCTGTAACTTCCTATATGACATCCAGTGCCCTGAAAGGGTGCTTACACCTTCAAAAAAGGAGAGTCCAGCCTATCAAAGGCAGTAACACATAATGAGAAGAAACTCAGAGTTATCGCCTCTCATACTGCTTTCCCTCTGCTGTTGGCCCACCCTTCTTGACTGCAAAGCCAGAAAATAAACTAGATGGTGGTTTTGGACAATTGTACACAGGAACAGAACCTCTAATAACCTATAATTTTTAGTACTTAATTATGTGATGTTTTATTCTAGGAAATAAGAAACAGATGACATCATTGATGTATCTTTCTTTCATCTTCAGAATTTTTGCATCTTTTCAGAAAATGACAAATTACTATTTTTCTGTTGCACTCAGCAATTGTGACTATACTTAACAAAATTCTTGTAGTCTGTAGAGATATCAATAAAATTGTATATGTTTGTACATAGATGCTCTCTTATGTCATGATGTCATGCACTAATGATTTTTTCCAAGATTACATATGGACAGAGGTAAGACCCATTTATAACAGTATGAACTATGGTTTTGCAAAGTGTTAATTGTTTTCAAAAAGCAGGGAGGGGGTGGGAGAGCAATGTACAGCAAATCTATCAAATACAACTTCCCAAAACTCACACATTGTACTAGAATTTATTAACCCAATAGCCATTCAAAATCTCCATCAATTTGAGGAGATGTGTTACTTTTTGTTGGAAGACTTTAAAGACAACTTTTGACGATGTTGATTGAAGTCCACCTTCAGTGAAGTACAAGCAAAAATAATTTGTTAATAATGCATCAAACGAAACCAAGGTGGGTAAGATGTACCTACAAACTCAACATGCAGACCTTACTTCCTCACTTCTTTTCAGCTCAGGCTTTGTCCTCATCCAGGCCGAAAAATTAAGCTACTATGGGCTTATTCCAGCTCCTAGTAGTTATGATAAACATTCATTAACTCAAGATCTCCAACAGTTCTCTGGAGAGTGTCGCTCTCCTGCGCCTCTGGCTTTCATAAGCATAGTTAATTCCTCTCCAGGCACTTTCCCCATATTTATCTATACTCTGGCTGTAAACAACTGACTTTATTCTTCCAAATCCTGTCTAATTTAATCTCAGGAAAATTTCCCCACCGCCATAATTTTTCTCCTAATTTTAGTTCCATATAAAAATTGAAAAAAACAGCCAACCAACTCTAGGCTAAAAAACTTGTTGATTAAAAATACAAATATGCATACTGACCCTTTAAAATACAAATTCCTTTTCAGAATTTTTCTCTAGCAGAATTTCTTCAAAGGGATCCATTTACCTTCTTATTTTTGAATTACAGTAACTCAAGCTTCAGATACTTGCATTCAATATTTGAAATACTGATTCAACTTCCTTTCTTCCTTCTTCCCTTCCTTTCTGTTTCTTCTTCACCCCCTCCCTCCCTCTGTTCCCTGCTGCCCTTTCCTCTCCTCCCTTCCTTCCTCCTTTCTTTCCTTTCATTCATTCATTCATTCCAAAAGTCAGCCACACTCAAAAAGGTTGGTGATGGCATCCCCATACAAAGACTGCATTGGAGTAGGGTGAGAAGGGCAGCCCACAGGAGACAGCACTGGAGGGAAGTGGCAGGGTCAACCCTTCAGTGGTCAGTGATGGCGTGTGATGTTGGCACTGGAGCAGGGCAGAAGGCAGCCCGGTGGGGTCAGGAGGTTGGCTACATACAGGGTACTGAGCAATTAACAAGTACATTGATACTATGGGAGCCAGGTTTCTCCCTGATGGAGAACAAAGAAAGGAAAAATTAAAAGGGAAAGCTAGAATAAACCCTGTGGTATTAGATTAGAATAGGAAGTATAAGTATAAATTTTTACATATATATAAAGTGTGTATAAATAATGTATACAAATATATATGGGTATCGCTACATAGTTTACATACATATGTGATATAAAGGTGTGTGTGTGCACACGTGCCTGTGTGGTACATATATATTTCCTAATTCTGCACACCAAGAGGACAGGGAGCAAGCCCCTCACACCCTGGAGCAATGAGCACAACTAGTGCCTGGATATTGATTTCCAATTACTATTCTCTGCTAAAAGGAACTGGAGCTCTATGAAGAAATGTCTGATTTTAAGGAACATTTTTGTGTCAGAAAATAAAGTATTCAAAGAATAGGGACATGTCAAAAGGATACAGCAGCTAGCTTAAGGACATGCTAGCTTAGGACAAGCTTAAGGACAAGCTAGCTTAGGACAAATCAGGTATAATTTGAGCATCAAGGCCAAGTGCAGTGGCTCATGCCTGTAATCCCAGCACTTTGGGAGGCCAAGGTGGGAGGATTGCTTGAGACCAAAAGTTCGAGACCAGCCTGGGTAACATAACAAGACCCTGTGTCTACCCAAAAAAAAATAAATAAATAATAATGAAAAGAAAAAGGAAAAAGCATCAAAAGTCATAACAGTAACTTAATAAGTACACACTAGTCCACATTAATATAAATAAAAAGAGAAAGCAAAAACTCTTTCTTACAATAGAATGTCAACAAATAAATAAATGTAGATGGAATTTTGAAATTACCAGTTAGCAACCATTATCATAATGACTTGGGCAACAAATACCAGTGGATGCTAAAACTAGTGAGGTAAAGTGGGACAGAGGAAGAGGACATTTCCATAGTCAAAGTATCTTCACAAAAAAACATTTGCTAATCATAAAGAAAACTGTAACTAGAGAAACATGGCAGACACCATCTTAATCAAGTGATCAGTTACCACCACCAGCAAGGGAACAAATCAACATCATGTGCCACCTGACAGGATGCAGTGAGAACCCAGTATCACCTCTGCAATATTCCTGCCAAAAAGGCAGAATCAAGGTCTAATCATGAGGCAATAAACAAAACCAAATTGAGTGACATTCTATAAAATATCTGCCCTCTATTAAAAATTTTCAGTGTCATAAAAGTCAAGGAAAGATGTATGTTCTGGATTTAAGGAGACTAGACAGTCATGACAACTAGGTGCAACTCTTAGTCTTGGATTGGACCCTTTTGCTATAAATGACATAACTGGAGAAATTAACAAAACTTGAATGGTGATTTCTGACTTGATTGGGATTCTTGGTAGTATTCTTCAAACTTTTACCTAGGTTTTAAGTTATTCCAAAATAAAGTTATAAAAATAAAATATTTCCAATCTTGTTGTATTACTTGCACTTCAATGGCATTGTCTTCTACCTTTCATAGCAAATGGACAGCGGCTTTGCAGCTTAAACAATAGTCTCGTGAGCTGATTTGGGAATCCAACCATTATTTAAACGTTTTTTAAAATGTATTTTAATTGCACAAATAATACATAAATGCATATTGTAATAGTCATATGATAAATTTAGACAAGATCAAGTGAGTATTTCCCTTGGTTACCTCCTACTCATCTAAACTAACGAGTTATAGTTTGCTGTGTTTCCTTCTAAAAAATTTTTCTATGCTGCAACGTGCTTATTCATGTCTCTACTATGTCTCAGATCATTCTTTGTCAGTACCTATAATTCATTCTTTTTAACTCACTTATATTATCCCATGGTGTCAATAAACCATAACTTGCTACCACTCTTTACTAGTATTTAGATATTTTCCAATCTCTTGATATTACAAACAAGACTGCAGTGAACATCTGCACATGTATTTTGCATACATGCAAGTGTTTTCTCTAGGGAAGATGTTAATGTCAAGTGGAATTGCTGAATTAAAGGGCATGCTCATTTAAACAATTTAAATAGATGTTGACTAAATTATTCTTCTACCAGTGTATAAAAATTAGTCTCATCTTCACCTATTTTCAAATATTTTCATTTTTTCCCACTGTGAAAGATGAAAATGGCATCTTATTGTTTTAATTGGAATTTTTCTGATATGAAAAGGTTTATTACTCAGTGAGGCTTTCTGCAGAGAGCAAGGCAACTTGAGAGAACAAGGAAGAGACTGGGTTTTTATTGTGGTCAGAAGGTGGGCCAGGGGTTGCAGCATGGGGCTTGCAGGGTTTGAAAATCCCACTGGCACCAAAGAAGGGAGCATTGGATTTCTTCTCAGCTTACTCAGATGTGGACAGAAGAGGAAGTGGGAGAATAGAGGCTCAAAACTTGTCAGCAAACATCAAAAGATGGAGTCAGACTCTACTACAGATCATTTGTCTATTGTTGATTTTTAAAATGTAGCTTACTTTCTATGACTGATTTTTCCTTGCCTTTGAGTCTTCCTAGGAATTCTGTAGTCTCTCCCTCTTCCTCCTTACAAGATTGGCTTCTGGGTTTAGGGGAAGGCTTATATTAACTCATGATAAGGAAGGAGGGGTGCTGGTCCTTGTCTTCCTCCTTGGATCCTCTGGGACTCTGTAACAGTGGCTGGTCTGTTGTGACCCTTGAGCACCTTCCACTGATATGTGCTGAAGTACAACTGATGAATGTGTGCTTTGCTCTCACTTGGGGTTTGCACCATATGGTCCTCGCTTGCTAACTCAGCCTTACTTAGGCTATGGATCTGTTTTGGATTTGCTGTTGTGCCATGGCCCCTGGGTTAGACAGTTCAGTGTCTTTCATGATTTAACTTTATTGATGTCCCTTTTATACTGAAAATTTTTCTTTATAATGTAGTCAAGTTTTATCTTTTACTTTATGATTTTAGAACTTTGTTTTAAAGCAGGCTTTTATTTCTATAAAGTCATAAACATTCTCATATTTTTTAAATTTACTTTCATAGTCTTCTTTTAAATATTTAGGCTTTTAATCCATCTGGAGTATTTTGTGAGCATTTGAGATAGAGATCCAACTTGATATTTTTACCAATGGATACTCTTATCACTACATCGCGTTTATGAACAGCCCATCTTTCACCACTAATTTGAAATGACATTTTAATCATTTCTCATATATGTATAAGTCTGTTTCTTAAATTCTTTAGTCTGTTTTAATACTCTTACCTATTTCTATCCCCTATATATAATTTGAAACTATTATGTCTTTGTAATACATCCTAATATCTGATACAAATATTTGTTACTTCTCAAGTTTGATAGGTACTGGTATTTTGTGTGTGTGTGTGTGAGACAGAGTTTTGCTCTTTTTGTCCAGGCTGGAGTGCAATGGCGCAATCTCGGCTCACTTCAACCTCCACCTCCTGGGTTCAAGTGATTCTCCTGCCTCAGCCTCCCAAGTAGCTGAGATTACAGGCACCCGCCACCACACCCGGCTAATTTTTTGTATTTTTAGTAGAGAGGGGGTTTTGCCATGTTGGCCAGGATAGTCTCGATCTCTTGACCTCGTGATCCACCTGCCTCGGCCTCCCAACGTGCTGGGATTACAGGCGTGAGCCACCACGCCCGGCCAGGTACTGGTTTTTCTTCAGGTGAGTTTTAAGATACTATCTATCTAAAAAATATAAAATCCTGATGAGACTTTGATGGAATTAAAGTTATAGATTAAAAATTAATGAAGTTTTTTGTTGGCATCGCTTCCTCTGGGACATCTTTATCCTTTTGTCACAACCATTTTCCTCATTTATGTAAATTGTGCCTTTACTGTTTCTCAGGTTGCCTATCTACCGTATCTCAAACAGCAGCAGTGTCAGCATTCCCAGGCAGGTAGTTCTTCTGTAATTCCATTTATGTTCAATTTGAATTTCACTTCCAGTGTTATTTTTTACTTCTCTGGTACACTTTGATCTTTATTAGCCAACTTCTACTTTTGATTATCCATTTTTGTATAATGTGGATTTACCACTGGGAGACAAGCAATCAACACAACTACATTTTGCCGTCTGCAAGTAAAGTGAATAACAGATGTGAAGTAGCCAATCATAGACAGCCTTTGGAAGAAGTGATGTAACTGGTCCTCATCATGATGCATGTATGAATATCCTGTTACTGCTACCAATTCCACAAACTTACTAGCTCAAAACAATTCAAATAATTGTCTTGCAGTTCTAAAGGACAGAGGTCCAAAATGGTCTTAACTGGGCTAGGGTCAAGGTGTTGGCGGGGCTACATCCCTTCAAAAGGTTCTAGGAGAGAATCCATTTCCTTACCTTTTCCAATTTTTTGAGGGTTCCTGCATTCCTTGGCTCATGGCCCCTTCTTCCAACTTTAAAGCCAGCAGTGTAGCATCTTCAAATCTTTCTCTGTTTCTGTTGTCACATCTTCCCTGACTCTGACCATCTGCTTCCCTCTTATAAAGACCCTGGTGATTACAATGGAACCATTCAGATAATCCAGGATAATCCCCCACCTCAAGATCTCTAACTTAATCACATCAACAAGGTCCCTTTTGCCATGTAATATAATAGTTCACAGATTTTAGGAATTAGGATGTGAACTTTGGGGTGGGGGGCATTATTCTGCATAACACAATGTGCATTTCTTATTTACACAGTGGTTGTGGTTTGAAGAACTATCAGTGAAGTTTGAATTTCATGCAGTTACTCACAGTTAATATCCACTGGTAACTGAAATTTGAATTGTGTTGCAGGGGAGACTCATGTTATTAAGTAAACCATAGTAACTGGGATTTGTGCACATCTGAATCATGCAAAATGGGGATGGCCTGTTTCAGGTCCAGCTGACAGGTCAAACAGAATGAGAAAATGCATGTGACTACACATGCTGGGCCACGGCTGCAGAGAATGAGGCAGAAGGGACTTTTGCTTGCCCTCATGTTTGAAGAACACTCACAGGTAAACAGATTGAGCTTTCTCTTGTGCCAGATCTTTCAAGCCTACCAGAATACTGACAGCACTTCAGCTTCTGAGAAACATAGTACAGGTAAATATGGAAAAAGAAATAATGATATTCTTCCCTCTTACTGCTGCCATCTCTGCCTTTCTCACCCTGCCACCCCAAAAAAACTATGTCTAAGTCTCTTATGCATTAATATCCAACTACTGATAATGCATTACATTTTATAAAGCAACTATCTTTTTTCATTATTCTGATTAATAAACATAAAAGAGCTCTTCTGGTAACTGATTAAGAATATAATCAGTGTTTCCTATGAACAAGCTATGGAGTAACTAAATAAGGGACACTCTTAGACCGACTATAATTTTTAACAAAACAATTGTTGATATAAAGTTTCTCATAAATTCATTTTATTTCAACAGCAAAAAGATTAGCTCCATCCCTCCGATTGGGATCACAAAGTACAATCTTTTCAGCATGGGTTTTCTCACCATGCCACAAACAGAAAGAGGCACTAAGGGACTGATAAGGGGGTATTTTCTGTCTCTGGCAGTATTATATTGACCTGCAATAAAAACATCTGATCTTACAGAACAGGATACCTCTTGAAGAGGTATAGTTTATTTTATAATATGTAAGTATTCCAAATACATTCATTGTATGAATTAGGGAAGGAAAAGCAATAAGAAACATTTCATGAATATTCATTCCTACACTCCAACCATACCAAGTCTTACTACTTTATAGAATTCATAATTTATTAGCCAATACTATTTTAAAATACTATTTCCATACTGTAAAATTGATATTAGAGGAAAAAAAGTCACACACAATGCCTACCACCACCAGGATGAAACCAAATCTTTATCTGCCTATGGCTGCTGTCTGGGTCGATAGAGGCAGCAGCTTCATTTTCTTCATGGTTTACCCAGACAGATGTGGAACCAAAGTGCTAAGTGCATATTTCAAGCATCTGTTCTGAATATGTTTAAAGCCACAGTAAGTTACAAAAGGCAAATTCATAGATGCTCTTTGAAAGTGAATGTAACTATTATACTTGGTATTCTACTTCCCCCACGCCCCCAGAAGTTTTTGATGCTATAGACACTGATATATAGTTTGAAACTCTCACTATAAAATTACTAGGCTAAGTCTATCAAGACTTGAAAGTTTGTTTTCCTGAGGTAGGGGAAAGGGTAATCTCTGTTCTTTCCAGGTGACTGCATCTGCACAGGCTTCCCTGGGAGGACTTCATCAACAGCACAGTTACACATCAAAGTCCTTTAGCTCTCCCCAGCTGGCGCCTATTTTCACTTTCACTTTCAATTTCACAGACAGTTTTACAGCACTTTCCATTTCATTCTTGACAATCTGAGCTACCTAAGGAAAAAAAAAATGAAGTTAACAAACGCTGCCCAGTCAAAGAATGTTTCCCAAACCATCCCCTGAGAAGGTTATAAACCAGACTGGAGCTCTTCACCCAATGGTGCTTAAAATGCTAAATCAGAAAAAATAAAAAATAAAATAAATAAATAAATAAAAAGACATCTCATACTCTTCTTCACTGATGAGCAGGAATTTCTGAAAGTTTTTGCTAGAATGCTTGGAGCTTAGAAACCCTAAGGGAAAGACTCCAAATTTTTGTTTAATTCCTCCAAGACAAAAACATCTTGCATTGGCAATTTCTTCACTTATTAAGAACTAGTACAAAACGGAACACTCTTAGCTCCTTTTCTACCTGTAAGGACTCAACATTTATACAGCCATCCCAGGGCTAGGGTAGAGTTCCAAAATCCTCATGCACAGGAAACAAAGCTGTCGGCCTGACAATACAGTGTCTTGTCTTCCTATGGAATGGACACAAGCATTGCAAAAATACCTGAACAACATCTTCTTCTGCCACTTCATATAGGAGTTCATCATGGAGTTGAAGGATGAAGAAGCCTCCTCGGATTGGGCAGAACATCCCTTGCAGTTTTCTCTTTCGTGACAATCCTACTTCATGAAAAAGGAGCAAAACTGATCAGCATGTCGCTAAGTCATAGGAGAGTGTTTTTAGAGATTCTGAGTAACTCTGAGGAATTTTAATGAGAAGATTAAAACACACAAGAATAAGAACTATCAGGAAAATAACTACTTTCTGGTCGCTACCTACCCTAAGTATCTGGTATAAACTCACAAACTTCCTCCTAGAAAGAAGGAGTCTCCCAAAGAAGTCAGTAAATGGGGTGTGAGGAACTCTGCTCCAAGCTCTAGTCCAACTTATTTCTCATGAATAACTAACATTTTCTCTATCCATGGAGTCCCCCAACCACCATCTGAGTAATAGCACCAGGGAGGTATGGGGCCTGATTCCTGCCCCAGGAAAGCAAACTAATATTGTTAGGCACTGTTTCTTAAGGGGGACACTCCCTCATGTCTTTTTATGGCCAGAAGTGTCATCGTGATAGAACTGGTGCTTCCCCAATTGAACCGTACACACTCCAAACAAGTAATTGTAAAACCTAGGCTCCCAAAGTGGACTTCAGAGAGTACATAAACCCCTTGCAGTTATATGTAAGAGTCTATGTCTGTACGTTTTTCTGTGGAGATAATCCATACCTTCCAGTAGCCATAACTCCAAAATATATACTAGACTTAGTTACTATTTCCTCATTAGCTGGACCTAGTGGTACAGATTATGCCCTTCTGACCAAAAAGATAAAGCTCAACATGAACACCTTTACTGGAACTGCCTTTACTTGTTTGCTTAAACCTCATAGTAGTCATCTTCCTTTCTGTTGTCCAAATTCCCTACTTATCTTTCAGGTCCAGCATGAGTAACATCTCCCTCAGTATCTGGTGCTTCCCTCAGGGAGAGAGTTCTTCAACTGTCACTATCTGCAGTGCCAGTTTGCTCAGAGGTGGCTCTCACACAGTAAGCAAACAAAATCACCTGAGGCTGCAGCAAGCTGCTTCCACACTAGGACTGCAAAGGCTGTACCTCTGTTCACCTGTTCAGCTGAAATCGGATCTGCCCCATGAAGCCACACTTGGCTCACACCATTGACTGTCTGGATGCTCTAGCTTTTCTGCTTTCTGATGACCATGCCTTTGCCCTCTTGATTTCCCTTGGCTACTTGGCTTCTGACCTAGAATGCCATGATGCTCTTGTTCCCCATATGGTCTGCTTCCTCACGCTCACCTTCCTTTCATCCTACTGACCTAGTGCTACTTTAAGCTGGCATGACATCATGAAGCCATCCTCAGCGACAGAGCCATATCGCCTTCCACTGACTCTTAAAGTCATTACTGTCTGTATCCTCATTTTGACATTTATCACTCTGCTGTGTGGAATTAATACAAATACTTCAGTCAGGTATCATATCTTCCTCTCCTTTCTTAAATAGAACTTAAATTTAAAGATAGATTGATAACTTTTACTTCTAAATCCCCAAAGCACACAGCACAGTATTACTCCCCAAATAAGTTTAATTATATATTCTCTCTCAATTAAATATAAATGTGTATGTGTGTGTATATACACACATAGTCCCACACTGAAAATGAATGAGGGGCCTCAGATATTTCAAGGGGGACTGATGACAAAATTAATAATCCTCACTTAATGAGAAAATAAACTTTTGTTATCTACGTATTTTTGTACGTAAGTGAACACGTTATAACTGGCTGTATTATTCTCTATAACCTGTATGTATGTCTCTTCTAGAAATAGCAAATCTCATCCTCAATAACTAATCATGACCTTTCTGCCCCATCTCTAGCAGCTTTTTCTTCCTCTGTATGCACCAAACCTTAATTTCTTCCCAGGAAAATTTAAAACATGCCTCCTGGCTGGGTGTGATGGCTCACGCTGGTAATCCCAACACTTTGGGAAGCCAAGCTTGGCAGACAGATCACTTGAGGTCAGGAGTTCCAGAAGAGCCTGGACAACATGGTGAAACCCCCTCTCTACTAAAAAAAAATTTTTTTTTAATTAGCCAGGCATGGTGGCACACTCCTGTAATCCCAGCTACTCAGGAAGCTGAGGCAGGAAAATCCCTTGAACCCAGGAGGCAGAGGTTGCAGTGAGCTGAGATCGTGCCATTGCACTCCAGCCTGGGTGACAGAGTGAAACTCTGTCTCAAAAAAAAAAAGTCTGCTGTCATGCTTTGACAATCTCAGTGACAGTGAAATGGTATTTAAAGCAGAAATATGGAATGTGACAGAAGAAAAAAAGAAAATTTCACTGTACTTGTTAGTACAAGAAATAATTTATCCAAGCAATAAAGGGAAAACTCAGGGAAAATATTCTGAAAGTAAGAACAAGAAAACAATATCAGCAAAGGAACATATGTGATAAAGAGATCAAGAGTATATTCTAAGACCAGAGAACACTGAAGGTCATAAATAGGAATATCAACATATCCTTAAAGTATGGTCTGAAGACCACAGAGGATCCCAAAATCTGCAGTCAAAATTACTTTCATAATAACACTATGAGGCTATTTGCCTTTTTCAGTTTTATTTTCTTGTAAGAGTACAGCAAAGTGGCCAACTGTCCTGGTATAGAAGTGAAATTCCACATCCTGGGAAACCCATCCGTCTCCCACAAATTGAGACATGCATCATCCCAGACTGTAGAGAGTTTCCCAAAGAGGGTTACAGGACATGTGATATTACAACAGATTGAATACAGAAGCAGATACAAACAGCCAGCTGTGTTCTCTTAAGCCAAACATTAAAGAGATTTACACATATGTAAAATAAAGCCACCTATCAAGAATTTTCTTTAGTTCTTAAGAGATGTAGTTATTTTCATAAAAATATGTGACATGTCAAAATATGGTGAGTTTGTAATTACTTTAAATGTTAATGTTTTAAAATTCCCTGTTTTAATTTATAATATGGTAAATATATAGACATAACCCACAAAAACAAGAGCTCTTTGAAATCCTTAATAATTTCTAATAGTATAAAGACATCATGAGACCAAAACATTTGAGAACTGTTGAGAAATAAAATAAAAAATACTTCCCATTTACATTTCTGATACAATTATTCTCATCATGTTACAGCACAGGCCTCATCTATGAACAAACCTGTTCGGTCACTTTGGAGCATACCCTCTCGATGACCATGGGATTTGAAGGTTGAGTGGAAGGTCTCTAATTGCTTCTGAATGTTAACTGTGGCTATTTTGACAATATCAGCTGCCGATCCTTGGACTATTGTGTTGATAGCTTGACGCTCAGCCTAGAAAAAACAATCAACAGGTGCTCCACCAGATATGCCAACATGGTTTCATACTTTCCTTTAGTGTCCACAGTTCAGTGCTCACATTTGCAGCCAGACTGGAAAGCTGGACTGAGATGTGACCCAGAACACCAACTATTAGGCTGCATCCTAAGAATAACACCTATCATGATCCAGGGCTCTAGATTCTGGGGTTTCCACATTAGGGCAGACAAAAATAAGGTCAGATTGCTTCAGCTTAGATATCTTGACTACTCAGTTAGCATCCAAAAACTACTATGCACTTAGATGTATTTAGCTCATCAGTGTTATAGCTGTTCTAGACATCATTCTAAAAGATCTGCTCCTCAAAATAATCTTAATCCTAAATAAGTAGAATATCATTCTTTGGGAGGGGGGTTGGAATGTCCTAAGCACACCCTCTATACCAATGGCCTCTTGGTCTTTAATATAGAGTGTGAGCCCTGCAGGTATGGAGCCCTCTGATGTGAATCAGAGCTTTTCATGGGCTGCTGAGGCAAATCCTTAGCCGCTAGTGAAAACGCACATCCTAGATCCCTGGGTATTCAGTTACAACTTCCTTGAAATGACTGCTGCCAAGTGCTTCTTGGCAGGGAACCATGCCTACTAAAATTAATCATCTTGGAAGAGTAGAGAAGGGAGTCTGGGTTAATATCCAGGTGTAATCTATATATGAATATCATTCCCGGTGCCCCAAAATATCTAAGAAAATGAAAAAGGTCTACTCCAGGGAAGGGAGTCAATGTAACATGAGAGGTATTCTCTAGTCCTCTGTCATCTGAGCTATACCCAACTTCTAGTATATTAAATGCCTGTAATCTCAGCTACTCAGGAGGCTAAGGCAAGAGGATCAGTTAAGACCAGGAGTTTGAAACCAGCCTGGGCAACATAGTGAGACCCTGTCTTTAAGAAAAACAAAATAAAACAAAAACCTCTCTCCACACCTAAAATTACTAATGAGTGGGAGAAAAGGCCAGACACAATGTAGGAGAGAATATTTTCTACACATGTAACCAGTAACAGGTTCCTACAAATTGATAAGAAAAAATGCAGAAAACTCAACAGAAAAATTAAAAAGAAAACCAGATAGGTATTTACCCATGAAAAAATAACTAAATGGCTAACACACATTTGTAAGGTTGCTCATTTGTAAGATTACCTCACTAGTAGCCAAGGAAACACAAATTAAAACTACAGGATACTACTTTATACCCACCAGAATAGCTAAAATTATATTAGCTTAATAGCAAGTGTCGACAAGAATGCAGAGCAGTGAGGACTCACATACTCTTCTGATGGGAGGACAAACTGCTATAATCTCCACAGAAAACAATTTGGCTTTATCTACTGAAGTTGAAAATATGCAGCAATCCCACCACTGTGTCTTTACCAAACATAAATGCATGTATATGTGCACCAAGAAGCTTCTACAAGCATGTTCAAAAACATAATAGCTTAGCTTCAAACTGAAAACCCAAGTTCTCATCAAGAGAAAAATAGATAAATTATGGTATATTTATATAAGAGTATACAGCTATTCCTACAAGAAACAAGAATGACTTACCCATGTAATTTTGATAGAAGCTAGATACAAAATATACATATATGATGTATATGGAGCTCAAAAAAATGCAAAACAAAACTATAGTGTTAGAAGTTATAACAGTGGCTATTTCTGGGAAGGTGATGGGTGGTGATTAGGAGGATGCATGAGGGGCGCTTCTGGGGCACTGACAGTATTCTATTTCTTGCCCTGAATGGTAGTTACACAGGTGTAGCTCTGTGATAATTTAGTGAAATCTACATTCTTTATGTGTGAGAATGTATTTTTCAGTACAACAAAAGTTTGAACAAAAGCAAAAACCAAAACAAAAACCAAAAAACAACCTGGCTGTGTTTACTCTATTCCTAATTCAGAGGGCTGGAATATTTTTCCTCAGCAGCAACATAATGAATCAGAACTTTAACACTGAAGTATTTGGCATGAAAAAGTCTTATTACTCTCTTGCATCTTCAGGTACAATAATATTAATTTTCACAAACTTATATGATTCATTTATATTAATAACTACATATTCCATTTTTTATCATGTAAATTCCAGAAAACATAATCAATTCATATTATTAGATCGAGTCCAAATTTCTCAGCCTGCCACTAAAAGCCTTCTGTCATTTAGAAGAAGCCTTTTAGTCTCCTAGGTTCTAGCTGGCTCCATCTATCCAGGAGAAAATTATATACCCCTATGTGACAACTCAAACTCTCCATTCCTACCAGTTTGGCTTCTAGCCAGTCCTCACTCAGTTATCCTTTTGTGATTGTCTTTTTCTCATTCCCAACAGCCTAAACTTTAGCCTTCAAGAATCTGTTTAAGTCTTTCCTTCTCCCTGAAACCTAAATAATTAAGTATATCAATGATGTTTTCATATATATTTTTTTGTTTGCATTATTTCTTCCAAGACTTAAAACTTAAGTTTCCTAGTCCATCAACTAAAGTTACTAGTTCACTTACAGATATGGTAGAAGCCTGATAAATATCTGATATTTGCATGTGGATATATGGGAGGCTAGAGAGTAAAGCAGTAACAAAAAGCCAACTATTCTTCCACAGTCCCTAAAAGCATTAATGCTCTGAAGGCTTTGAGCTCCAGACAGAAGTTTAGCGGGGTATTTTCATTACATACAATGTCTAATGAGCACTAAAATACAAAGTTATGGGTGAAGGGCAAAAAACATCTAGTTAAAATAGGAAGATATGAACTATACTCGAAGTTTAAATACTTAGGTACACAGAATACTTTCATGAATCCCAATGAATTCAGAAAGAGACTTAAACATAATTTGAGCAAATATCAATAAATCTTTTAAGTGCCATTAAAAATAGCCTTATTCAGTATTTGGGATATCTTAATAATCTCTGATGAGATAGTGCCTTTTTTTTTTTTTTAATTAAACATAGGGTCTCATTCTGCCACCTAGGCTGGAATACAGTGGTTCAATCATGGCTCACTGCAGCCTCCAATTCCTGGGCTCAAGCAGTCCTCCCACCTCAGCCTCCCAAGTAGCTAAGACTACAGGCATTGCACTACCTCACTCAGCTAATTTATTTATTTTTATAGATATAGGTGATCTCACTATGTTGCCCAAGCTGGTCTCAAACTCCTGGGCGCAAGCAATCCTCCTGCCTCAGCCTTCCAAAGTGCTGGGACTACAGGCATGAGCCACTGTGCCTGGCCAGATAGTGCTTTTAAAATAAGCAAACAAGTAGAATGAACCAAAAATTAATCAAAATTTAGTGACTGGCTAATCTCTGAGGAATGTTAGCAATTTGGTATGATATGATAAATTAGTATATGGTATAGGAAACAAAGAATAATTAGCAAATGTAAAAATTAAGTTTATTTACAACTTATTACCTAAGCTAATAAATAATTGGTTTACTGCAACAGAACATGCTTAAAGTATTATTAAGTAAACACATGTTTACATTAATCCCCCAGACTCTGTTCAGCAAATACTGGCATGTGCCATCACTTCAGAAGTCCTTAATGAAACCAATGGTTGACCTTGTCTATACAGAAAATCCAATTAATATGCCAGTAATCCCTAAAACGGATATTTGTAGTATTTACTCTGCTGAAAAAGTACATGTCATTGAAATGTTAAGTTAAAATTCCTAAAAAATTTCAACATACGTGAGCTTTACGATAAGGGTTGTTGTCTTTGATTCCTGGCAAATATCTACGCCTTCCCAAAATGGTCTGAACAAATCCGTCTCTTTTACAATTCTTCACTGTCTCTGTCATGAATTGATTAATCCCTACAAAGAAAATACAGAAATAATTAATTAGAACCAAAGTCTATCCTTCACTTCATTCACTGGCTTAAATATGGCAAAATACACCAAAACCCCACGATGATTCTTAACATTAATATCATATCGTCAAATCAGGCATGCGAACTTTCATTCACTTTTTCTAGACTCAAAAAGTTAGAAATAAAAGAGACTTTAGAAATGAAATACTCTAACTCTTTGGTTTTTTTTTGTTTTTGCGACAGGATCTCGCTCACTCTGTCACCCAGGTGGGAGTGCAGTGGTGCTATCATAGTTCACTGCAGCCTGGATCTCCCCAGGCTCAGGAGATCCTCCCACCTCAGCCTCCTGCCTAGGTGGGACTACAGGCACCGCGTCACGATGCCAGGATAATTTTTATATTTTTTGTAGAGATGAGGTTTCGTAATGTGGCCCAGGCTGGTCTCAAACATCTGAGCTCAAGCGATCTGCCCACCTCCGCCTCCCAAAGTGCTAGGATTACAGGTGTGAGCCACTACATGGCCTTTGTTTTTTGAGTAACAACAACAAAAACAAAACGTAAAACTAAAAATTCCAGAACGGGGCAGATATCTAGGTGTCTTTATTCCAGGATCTTAAGACTATTCCACATCACTTTTCACAAGTGTCTGTTGATTGTGTGAATCCCCTTTTACTCTTTCATCTTATCATTCCTAGGTTTAAAACATTTCAATAGCTCCTTGTTACCATCTACACTATGATCCAAAGTAGGACCTTGCTGAAATTAATGCATGAGTTACGATAAATATTTCACTAGGAATAAACATGACCCACTTCTTAAAATAAAAAAAAAAAAAACTATGTGTAGTGTAGTATTCCAACGTATTTGTATTTCCTAGACCAACATTCATCCTTTGCAATCTGGGTCAGTCATTATGTCTTAAGCATCTCCAGGATGAATCCTTTGCTGTTGGTGATATGTAATCAATAGCATGGGAATTTCCAAAAGCCACTGGACTCTCATCTTTTTCTGTTTAAGAATTACTGTGATATTTTTGGGTAAAGAGGAAAGAAAAGAGTGAGATTTAAGAGGCTGCACTTCTACAAAATCTCTTACCAAACTCCTATAGGAGACCTCCAAATACTCAAATTGAAAGAGCTACTTTAAAAAAAAAATCAGTGCTGAGGTATAATTTACATGCAACAAAACACACTCGCTTTAAACAGCTTGAGGCATTTTAACAAATATACACACCCCTGCAGCTACTACTACAAGATACAAAACATGTTCATCTCCCTTTACAGTCAGGCCCCATGATCACCCTCAGACACTCACTCATCTGCTTTATGATACTCTTAAGTTTTTCATGTTCATGAATATCATACAAATTGAATGACACTGTATATGCTCATTTGTGTCTGCCTTCTTTTGCTAAGAAAAACATTTTTAAGAATCATCAATATTGTACTGAATATCAATATTTAATTACTATTCCTTGATCTATACTACTCTGTTGTGGAGGTATAACAAAATTTGTTTATACATTTTCCTGTTGATAGACATGTGGCCTGTTCTCAGAATCTGGCTGTTGTGAATAAAGCTGCTATAATATTCACATACGAGCCTTCCTTTGGACATGCTTTCATTTTTCTTGCACAAATACGATAGTAGAATTGCACGGTTATATAGTTAAATGGATGTTTAACTTTACACAAAAGAGCCATACGGTTCTCCAAAGTAGTTTTACCATTTTACAAATAAATGAACAACGTAAAAGACTGTGTTTTTAATATTGGCCATTCTAGTGTTTTTGTAATGGCATCTCTGTTTTTGGCATCTGAGTTTGCTTTTGCTTGATGACAAATAATGACAATGTTTAATATGGTCATTCATACCTTTGGTAAAGTGTCTCTTCAAATTTTCTGACTTTTAATTTATTGGATTGTCTAGCTTCTGAGCATTGAATGGTAAAAGTTCTTCATATATTCTGGATATACATCCTTTGTTCGATGGAAGTACTGCAAATATTTCTTCCCAGATTGTACCTTGCTTTTACATTTTTCATAAATTTTTAATTTTTGTGGGTATATAGTAGGTGTACATATTTATGGGGTACATATGATACAGGCATGCAATGCATAATAATCACATGAGGGAAAATGGGGTACCCATCACCTCAAGCATTTATCATTTGTGTTGCAAACATTCCAATTATACTCTTTTAGTCATCTTTAAATGTACAATTAATTATTATTAACTCTAGTCACCCTGTTGTGCTAGCAAATACTAGTTCTTAGTCATTCTAACTATTTCTTTGTACCTATTAACAATACCCCCTACCCCCAATACCCTTCCCAGCTTCTGGTAACCATTACTCTACTCTCTATCTCCACGAGTTCAATTGCTTTAATTTTTAGCTGAGTGACAAATAACTGAGAACATGTGAAGTTTGTCTTTCTGTGCCTGGCTTATTTCACTTAACATAATGACCTCCAGTTCCATCCATGTTGTTGCAAATGACAAGATCTCATTCTTTTCTATGGCTGGATAGTACTCCATTGTGTACCTGTACATTTTCTTTATCCATTCATCTGCTGATGGACACTGAGGATGCTTCCAAATCCTGGCTATTGTGAATAGTGCTGCAATAAACATGGGAGTGCATGCAGATATCTTTTCAGTACACAGATTTCCTTTCTTTTGGGTATGTACCTAGCAGTGTGATTGCTGGATCATATGATAGCTCTATTTTTAGTTTTTTGTTTTGTTTTGTTTTGTTTTTGAGATGAAGTCTCACTCTGTTGCCCAGGCTGGAATGCAGTGGCGTGACCTCAGCTCATTGCAACCTCTGCCTCCCGGTTCAAGCAATTCTCCTGCCTTAGCCTCCCAAGTGGTTGGGATACAGGTGCCCACTACCATGCCCGGCTAATTTTTGTATATTTAGTAGAGATGGGGTTTCACCATATTGGCCAGGCTGGTCTCAAACTCCTGACCTTGTGATCCACCCGCCTCAGCCTCCCAGAGTGTTGGGATTACAGGCGTGAGCCACCATGCCCAGCCTATTTTTAGTTTTTTGAGAAACCTCCAAACTGTTCTCCACAGTAGTTGTACTAATTTACATTCCCACCAAAGGTGAATGATGGTTCCTTTTTCTCTACATCTTCGCCTGCATTTGTTATCACCTGTCTTTTGGATAAAAGCTATTTTAACTGGTGTGAGATGATATCACATTCTAGTTCTAATTTGTATTTCTCTGATGATCAATGATGTTGAGCATCTTTTCATAAACCTCTTTGCCATTTGTATGTCTTTAGTTGAGAAATGTCTGTTCAGAGCTTTTGTCCATTTTAAAATCAGATTTTTTTTCTGCAGAGTTATTTGAGCTCCTCATATATTCTGCTTATTAATCTCTTGTCAAATGGGTATCTGCAAATATTTTCTCCCATTCTGTGGGCTGTCTCTTCACTTTGTTGGTTGTTTCCTTTGCTGTGCAGTTTTTTTAAAACCTGATATGATCTCATTTGTCTATTTTTGCTGTGGTTGCCTGCGCTTGTGAGTATTGCTTAAGAACTCTTTGCCCAGACTGATATACTGGAGAGTTTCCCCCATGTTTTCTTGTAGCAGTTGCACAATTTGAGGTCTTAAAGTTTTTAATCCATTTTGATTTCATTTTGTATATATAGAGAGATAGGGGTCCAGTTTCATTCTTCTGCATATTCAGTTGTCCCAACACCATTTATTGAAGAGACTGTCTTTTCCCCAATGTATGTTCTTGGTACCTTTATTGAAAATGAGTTCACTGTAGATGTGTGGGTTTCTTTCTGGGTTCTCTATTCTGTTCTACTGATCTTTGTGCCTGTTTTATACCAGTACCATGTCATTTTGGTTACTATATGTCTGTAGCATAATTCGAAGTCAGGTAATGTGATTTCTCCAGTTTTGTTCTTTTTGCACATGATAGCTTTGGCTATTCTAGGTCTTTTGTGGTTCCATGTAAATTGTAGTACTTTTTTTCTTTTTTTTCTATTTCTGTGAAGAGTAAAGAATGTCATTGGTATTTTGATAGGGAATGCATTAAATCTGTTGATTGACTTGGGGAGTATGAACATTTTAACAATGTTGATTCTTCCAATCTATGAACATGGAATATTTTTTCATATTTTTGTGTCCTCTTCAATTTCTAGTATCAGTGTTTTATAAGTTTTCCTTATATAGATCTTTCACTTCTTTGGCTAATTCCTAAGTGTTTAATTTTATTTGTAGCTATTATAAATGAGATTACTTTCTGGATTTCTTTTTCAGATTGTTTGCTCCTGGCATATAGAAATGCTACTGATGTTTGTATGTTGATCTTGTATCCTGCAACTATACTAAGGAATTTGTTTATCAGTTCTAATAGTTTTTTGATGGAGTCATTAGGTTTTTCCATATATAAGATCATATCTTCTACAAACAAGGAGAATTTGACCTCTTCCTTTCCAATGTGGATGTCCTTTATTTCTTTCTCTTATCTGATTGTTTGAGCTAGGACTTCCAGTACTATGTTGAATAACAGTGATGAAAGCAAAAGTGGGCATCCTTGTCATGTTCCAGGTATTAGAGAAAAAGGCTTTCACTTTTTCCCCATTCAGTGTGACACTAGCTGTGGGTCTATCATACCCACAGCTTTTATTATGTAGAGGTATGTTTCTTGTAAACCCAGTTTTTTGAGGGTTTTCATGATGGAATGTTGAATTTTATCAAATGCCTTTTCAGCATCAATTGAAATGATATTGTTTTTATCCTTCATTCTGTTGATATGATGTATCACATTGATAGATTTGCATATGTTGAACCATCCTTGCATCCCAGGGACAAATCCCACTTGGTCATGATGAATGATCTTTCTAATATATTGTTGAATTCCATTTGCTACTATTTTGTTGAGGATGTTTGCATCAATTTTCATCAGAAATACTGGCCGGTAGGTAGGTTTTGTTTGTTTGTTTCGATATGTCTTTGTCTGGTTTTGGTATTAGGGTAATACTGGCCTCACAGAATGAGTCTGGAAGTGTTCTCTCCTCTTCTATTTTCCAGAACAGTTTCAGTAGGATTGGTATTAGTTATTTAAATTTTTGGTAGAATTCAGCAGGGAAGCCATTGAGTCCCAGGCTTTTCTTTGTGGAAGACTTTTTATTATGGCTTCGATCTCATTATTTGTTCTTAGACTGTTCAGGTTTTTTTGTTCTTAGACTGTTCAGGTTTTAGATTTCTTCATGGTTCAATCTTGGCAGGTTGTATGTGTCTAGAAATTTACCCATTTCTTCTAGATTTTCCAAATTACTGGCATATAGCTGCTCATAGTAGCCACTAATGATCCTTTGAATTTCTGGAGTATTCATTGTGCTGTCTCCTTTTTCATTTCTGATTTTATTTATTTGGATCTTCTCCTTTTTTCTTAGTCTGGCTAAAGGTATGTCAATTTTATCTTTTCAAAAAACCAACTTATTTTCAGGCCAGGTGCAGTGGCTCAAGCCTGTAATCCCAGCACTTTGGGAGGCCAAGATGGGCAGATCACTTGAGGCCAGGAGTTCATGACCAACCTGGCCAACATGGCAAAACTCTGTCTCTACTAAAAATACAAAAACTAGCCAGGCATGGTGGCACATACCTGTAATCCCAGCTACTTGGGAGGCTGAGACAGGAAAATCGCTTGAACCCAGGAGGCAGATGTTGCAGTGAGCCAAGATCATGCCACTGCCCACCAGCCTGGGTGACAGAGCAACACTCCATCTCAAAAAAAAAACAACCAATAACCAACTTTTTGTTTTGTTGTTCTTTTGTATTCTTTGTCTCAATTTCATTCTTTATTTCTGCTCTGATCTGTATTATTTCTTTTCCTCTACTAATTTTGGATTTGCCTTGCTCTTACTTTTCTAGTTTTTTAAGATGCATTGCAGGTTATTTGAAATTTTTCTTCTTCTTTTTTTTTTAATGTAGGCACTTATAGCTATAAACTTCCTTCTTAGCACTGCTTTTGCTGTATCCCATAGGTGTTGGTGTGTTGTATTTCCATTGTCATTTGTTTCAAGAAATTTTAAATTTTCTTTCTTAATTTTTAAATTGACTCACTGGTCACTCAAGAGCATATTGTTTAATTTCCATGTTTGTATACTTTCCAAAATTCCTTGTTAGTGATTTCTAGTTTTATTCCATTATGGTCAGAGTAGATACTTGATATTAACTTTCTGAATATTTTAAAACTTGTTTTGTTATCTAACATATAGTCTATCCTAGAGAATAATCCATGTGCTGAGGAGAAGAATGTGTATTGTGTGGCCATTAAATGAAATGTTCTGTAAATATCTATTAGGTCCATTTGGTCTATAGTGCAGATTTAGCATAATTTCTTTGTTGATTTTCTGTCTGGAATATCTGTCTGCTGCTCAAAGAGGGGTGTTGAAATCTCCAGTTATTATTATTGCGATCTCTCTCTCTCTCTCTTTAGGTCTAATGATATTTGCTTTATATGTCCAGGTGCTCCAATACTGGGTGCATATTACAATTCTTATATTCTCTTGCTTAATTGACTCAAAAGGAGTATTATATAATGTAAAAGACATTATATAATGACCTTCTGTCTCTTTTCATAGTTTTTGTCTTGAAATCTATTTTGTCTGATAAATAGTATAGCTACTCTTGATCTTTTTTGGTTTCCATTGGCATGGAATCTCTTTTCCATCCCTTTATTTTCAGTCTATATCTTTAGAGGTGAAATGTGTTTCCTGTAGGCAACAGATCATTGGGTCTTGTTTTTCTTTTTTTAAAAAATCTATCCAGCCACTCTATGTCTTTTTATTGGAAAGTTTAGTCCATTTACATGCAATGTTATTATTGACAGCTAAGGACAACATCATTTTGTTGTTTACTTGTTGTTCCATGTTTTTTTTTTTCTCTTTCTTTCCTTCATTCCTGTCTTCCTTTTAACAAAGGTGATTTTTTCTGGTGGTATGATTTAATTTCTTGCTTTTTAGTTTTTGTGTATCTGTTGTATATTTTTTTATTTGAGGTTACCATGAGACTTGCAAATAATGTCTTATAACCCTTTTTTTTTTTTTTTTTTTTTGAGAAAGAGTCTCGCCCTGTCTCCCAGGCTGGAGTGCAATGGCACAGTCTTGGCTCACTGCAACCTCCGCCTCCTGGGTTCAAGCGATTCTTTCACCTCAGCCTCCCAAGTAGCTAGGATTACAGTCACCTATCATCATGCCCGGCTAATTTTTGTATTTTTTTGTAGAGATGGGGTTTCACCATGTTGGTCTTGAACTCCTGACCTCAAGTGATCTGCCTGTCTCTGCCTCCCAAATTGCTGGGATTACAGGTGTGACCCACCGCGCCTGGCCCACTTTTTAACTTTTTTGTTGTTTATATTTATATCGTATTGTACTGCCAGTGTCTTGAAAGGCTGTTACAGTTATTTTTGATTAATATTTTTGTCTTTCTATTTAAGATAATAGTTTATATATCACAATTACAACGTTATAATAGTCTGTGTCTCTCTGCGTACTTAATATTACCAGTGAGTTCTGTACCTTTAGATTATTTGTTATTGCTCATTAACATCCTTTTCTTTCTAATTGTAGAACTCTTTTTGGCATTTCTTGTAGGACAACTCTGGGGTTGATGAAATCCCTCAGCTTTCATTTGTCTGAGAAAGTCTTTATTTCTCCTTCATGTTTGAAGGATATTAGTATTTTTGCCAGATATATTATTCCAGGGTAAAAGCTGTTTTTCCTTCGACACTTCATGCCACTAAAAAGTCTGCTGCCAGACATATTGAAGCTCCATTGTATATTATTTGATTATTTTCTCTTGCTGTTTTTAGGATCCTTTCTTTATCCTTGACCTTTGGGAGTTTGATTGTTACATGTCTTAAGGCAGTCTTCTTTGGGTTAAATCTGTTCTATAACTTTCTTTTACTTGAATATTGATATCTTTCCCTAGGTTTGGAAAGTTCTTTATTATCCCTTTGAATACACTGTCTACTCCTATCTCCTTCTCTACTCCTCTTTAAGGCCAATAACTCTTAGAAGATTTGCCCTTTTGAAGCTATTTTCTGATGTTGCAGGTGTGCTTCATCCTTTTTAATACTTTTTTATCTCCTCTGTGAATTTCCAAATAGCCTGTCTTCAAACTCAGTAATTCTTCTGCTTGAATAATTCTGCTATATTAAGAGACTCTGATACTCTTCAGTATATCAATTGCATTTTCCTACTTCAGAATTTCTGCTTGATTCTTTACATTTTTTATTTTATTTTATTTTTTGGGATGGAGTTTCATTCTTGACCCCCAGGCTGGAGTGCAATGGCGTGATCTCGGCTCACTGCACCTCCGCCCCCCAGGTTCAAGTGATTCTCCTGCCTCAGCTTCCGAGTAGCTGGGACTTGCAGGTGCATGCCACCACGCCCAGGTAATTTTTGTATTTTTAGTAGAGATGGGGTTTCACCATGTTGGCCAGGATGGTCTCGATCTCTTGACCTCGTGATCTGTCCACCTCAGCCTCCCAAAGTGCTGGGATTACAGACGTGAGCCACCATGCCTAGTATTGTATTGCTTGCTTCAGTACCAATACAAGGGGGATAAGGGACAGGGTTGATTTAAAAAGAGCATAAAAGAACTTTTTGGGATGATAGAGTAATGGTTCTATATCTTGGTTGTGGTGTAAATTTTATGACCATATGCATTTGTCAAAATTCACAGAAATATATACCTTTTTCAGGGTGAATCTAATTATTATACATAAATTATACCACAACAAACAGGCAAAAAAGATCATTTAAGACAATACTCAAACTGCTCTATAACAGCAATTGTTCTCAGAATTCCTCATATATTTAATTAGCAATTATCAGAGTTCCTAGTATATATACTCAATAGTTTACTGTTTCAAACTACAGCTATCTAAACCAAAGCACAAGTCAACTCCTGATTTTATGGGTTGTTCACAGTGACACAGTAGATTCACATCAACTACATTTTACTATTCTGTTCCTACTTTAATGAAAAATATGAAATAAGATTATTACATCTTAGTAAGTGATTATAAGGTTAATATTATTTACCCTTAACAATGCCTGATGAAAACTTCTGACTAATTGATATTTCAAAAGAAAATTCCATTACACAAATTTTTAAAAATATAATATGGTAAGATGGTTGAAAAGAATACTATCTAGAAGATAAATTACCTGTGTATCTGGATTTGAAGGAGTCAATATAGCATGCAGCATCATTTTCTTTAATGCCCATCTGCTCTCCCAAAGATTTAGCTCCCATTCCATAAATGATCCCATAGCAAATCTGAAAGGGAGTCATCCAACAAATAAAGGTTATAAGTACATAAAATGCAAATAAAAGGGTTCATCAGGATGCGAATTTCGGCAAACTTTTTATTTCACAGTGAGTGAAACAATGATTAGATTGCTTTTGGTGGGTTAGATCCACAGAGACTGATATCCAGCAAACATCTTTTCTGCCTTTCAGCATTACTTTTTGAGAGAGAGACAGAAGGGCAGGAGGGAGTATGAATGAATAGGTATGTGTGATCTAAGGAAAAATTTATTTTTGACTATTTGTCCTTTATCCAGCAGTCTTTATAGCAACTTTTTACTCCTCACAGAACTTCATTAACTTCCACTTCAAGTGCCTAGGAGTCAGGGAAGAGAAGCATTACAAACATCCCTCTTCTTGTCCTTGAAAAAGACTTGAAGTGTAGAAACAGTAGGCTTTGTGACTTTATGACGAAGACTTAACTGGAAAAAAAAATCCTCCTCACCTCATAGCCACCTAAATTGCCACAACTGCAGAATTTAATTCACTTAAATACAAACAAAAACTCCTAAGAAAATTTTGGGAGTAGTGAAGGGAAATGATCTAAATAGGCAATTAAAGAAAGTCTGGTTTAATCATAAGGACGGCCGGGGTTCAAAGCCTAGATCTATCATTCACAAAATGTATCATCTTGCACAAGTCACTTAACCAATTTGTATCTTAATTTCTTCATCTACAAAATAAAGACAGTAATATCTGCATCATGGGATTGTTAGGTTTAAATGAGTTATTACTTATAACTGTTTAGGAAACTGACATAAAGCAAGCTCTGTATAAATATCATTAAATAAAATCTAAAAAGATAACTTGCATGATTATCAGAATTCCAAAGAAACTTTCAACATGATAAGCTAACTAAAGTCTACCCCCACCCCCAAGTTTTCTATTTTATTTTTTCGCTTTTTTATTATTTATTTTTTTATTACACTTTAAGTTCTAGGGTATATGTGCACAATGTGCAGGTTTGTTACATATGTATACATGTGCCATGTTGGTGTGCTGCACTCATTAACTCGTCATTTATATTAGGTGTATCTCCTAATGCTATCCCTCCCCCCTCCCCCAACCCCACAACGGGCCCCAGCGTGTGATGTTCCCTGTCCTGTGTCCAAGTGTTCTCATTATTCTTTTCTTTAATAGTGCTGAATATTGGCCCCAACTTTTTTCTGGCTTGTAGGCTTTCTGCAGAGAGAACTGGTGTTAGTCTGATGGGCTTCCCTTTGTGGGTAACCCGACCTTTCTCTCTGGCTGCCCTTAACATTTTTTCCTTCATTTCAACTTTGGTGAATCTGACAATTATGTGTCTTGGAGTTGCTCTTCTCGAGGAGTATCTTTGTGGTGTTCTCTGGATTTCCTGAATTTGAATGTTGGCCTGCCTTGCTAGATTGGGGAAGTTCTCCTGGATAATATCCTGCAGAGTGTTTTCCAACTTGGTTCCATTCTCCCGGTCACTTTCAGGTACACCAATCAGGTGTAGATTTGGTCTTTTCACATAGTCCCGTATTTCTCGGAGGCTTTGTTCGTTTCTTTTTATTCTTTTTCTCTAAACTTCTCTTCTTGCTTCATTTCATTTATTTGATCATCAATCACTGATACCCTTTCTTCCAGTTGATCGAATTGGCTACTGAAGCTTGTGCATTTGTCACGTAGTTCTTTTGCCACGGTTTTCAGCTCCATCAGGTCATTTAAGGACTTCTCTACACTGGTTATTCTAGTTAGCCATTCGTCTAATCTTTTTTCAAGGTTTTTAGCTTCTTTGCAATGGGTCCAAACTTCCTCCTTTAGCTCGGAGAAGTTTGATTGTCTGAGGCCGCCTTCTCTCAACTTGTCAGAGTTATTCTCCGTCCAGCTTTGTTCCATTGCTGGCGAGGAGCTGAGTTCCTTTGGAGTGGGAGAGGCACTCTGATTTTTAGATTTTTCAGCTTTTCTGCTCTGTTTTTTCCCCATCTTTGTGGTTTTATCTACCTTTGGTCTTTGATGATGGTGATGTACAGATGGGTTTTTGGTGTGGATGTCCTTTCTGTTTGTTAGTTTTCCTTCTAACAGTCAGGACCCTCAGGTGCAGGTCTGTTGGAGTTTGCTGGAGGTCCGCTCCAGACTCTGTTTGCCTCGGTATGAGCAGCGGAGGCTGCAGAACAGTGAATATTGCTGACCAGCAAATGTTGCTGCCTGATCGCTCCTCTGGAAGCTTTGTCTCAGAGGGGTAACTGGCCGTGTGAGGTGTCAGCCTGCTCCTACTGGGGGGTGCCTCCTAGTTAGGCTACTCGGGGGTCAGGGACCCACTTGAGGGGGCAATCTGTCCGTTCTCAGATCTCAAACTCCGTGCGGGGAGAACCACTACTCTCTTCAAAGCTGTCCGATGGGACATTTAAGTCTGCAGAGGTTTCTGCTGCCTTTTGTTTGGCTATGCCCTGCCCCCAGAGGTGGAGTCTACAGAGGCAGGCAGGTGTCCTTGAGCTGTGGTGGGCTCCACCCAGTTCGAGCTTCCTGGCCTCTTTGTTTACCTACTCAAGCCTCAGCACTGGCGGGCGCCCCTCCCCCAGCCTCGCTGCTTCCTTGCAGTTCGATCTCAGACTGCTGTGCTAGCAATGAGCGAGGCTCCATGGACATGGTACCCTCCGAGCCATGCACAGGATATAATCTCTTGATGTGCCCTTTGCTAAGACCCTTGGAAAAGCGCAGTATTAGGGTGGGAGTGACCCGATTTTCCAGGTGCCATCTGTCACAGCTTCCCTTGGCTAGGAAAGGGAATTCCCTGACCCCTTGTGCTTCCCAGGTGAGGTGATGCCTCGCCCTGCTTTGGCTCACGCTCGGTGGGCTGCACCCACTGTCCTGCACCCACTGTCCAACAAGCCCCAGTGAGATGAACCTGGTACCTCAGTTGGAAATGCAGAAATCACCTGTCTTCTGCATAGCTTACGCTGGGAGCTGTAGACTGGAGCTGTTCCTATTCGGCCATCTTGGAACCGCCCCCACCGCCACGTTTTTTAATGCCTTTTTCCTTTCCTTTTTTTCTTTTTCACCTTTTTTTTGTTGTTACTCCTGTTTTTTTTTTTTTTTTTAACTCATGTTGCTTAGTGCTGTCTGAGATCTCAGCAAGGCTCAGGGATTAGGTGGTTCAGTGCATGGTGACACAAACAAAAACTGGTATAGCATAAACACTATTAAATCATGCAGGAGTCTATTAAATAGAAGCAGTTGTCTCCGGCGGATAAGTGTGTTGGATAGGAAGTTGGGTGCCCAACGCCCGCCATTGCCCAGGCTTGCTTAGGTAAACAAAGCAGCCAGGAAGCTCAAACTGAGTGGAGCCCACCACAGCTCAAGGAGGCCTGCCTGTCTCTGTAGGCTCCACCTCTGGGGGCAGGGCACAGAAAAACAAAAAGACAGCAGTAACCTCTGCAGACTTAAATGTCCCTGTCTGACAGCTTTGAAGAGAGCAGTGGTTCTCCCAGCACGCAGCTGGAGATCTGAGAACAGGCAGACTGCCTCCTCAAGTGGGTCCCTGACCCTTGACCCCCGAGCAGCCTAACTGGGAGGCACCCCCCAGTAGGGGCAGACTGACACCTCACATGGCTGGGTACTCCTCTGAGAGAAAACTTCCAGAGGAACGATCAGACAGCAGCATTCGCAGTTTACAAAAATCCGCTCTTCTGCAGTCACCGCTGTTGATATCCAGGCAACCAGGGTCTGGAGTGGACATCTAGCAAACTCCAGCAGACCTGCAGCTGAGGGTCCTGTCTGTTAGAAGGAAAACTAACAAACAGAAAGGACAACCACACCAAAAGCCCATCCGTACATCACCATCATCAAAGACCAAAAGTAGATAAAACCACAAAGATGGGGAAAAAACAGAGCAGAAAAACTGCAAACTCTAAAAAGCAGAGCGCCTCTCCTCCTCCAAAGGAACGCAGTTCCTCACCAGCAACAGAACAAAGCTGGATGGAGAATCACTTTGACGAGTTCAGAGGAGAAGGCTTCAGACGATCAAACTACTCCGAGCTACAGGAGGAAATTCAAGCAAAAGGCAAACAAGTTAAAAACTTAGAATAAAATTTAGACGAATGTATAACTAGAATAACCAATACAGAGAAGAGCTTAAAGGAGCTGATGGAGCTGAAAGCCAAGGCTTGAGAACTACGTGAAGAATGCAGAAGCCTCAGGAGCCGATGCGATCAACTGGAAGAAAGGGTATCAGTGATGGAAGATGAAATGAAGCGAGAAGGGAAGTTTAGAGAAAAAAGAGTAAAAAGAAACGAACAAAGCCTCCAAGAAATATGAGATTATGTGAAAAGACCAAATCTACGTCTCACTGGTGTATCTGAAAGTGACAGGGAGAATGGAACCAAGTTGGAAAACACTCTGCAGGATATAATCCAGGAGAACTTCCCCAATCTAGCAAGGCAGGCCAACATTCACATTCAGGAAATCCAGAGAACGCCACAAAGAAACTCCTCGAGAAGAGCAACTCCAAGACACATAATTGTCAGATTCACCAAAGTTGAAATGAAAGAAAAAATGTTAACGGCAGCCAGAGACAAAGGTCGGGTTACCCACAAAGGGAAGCCCATCAGACTAACAGCAGATCTCTCGGCAGAAACTCTACAAGCCAGAAGAGAGTGGGGGCCAATATTCAACATTCTTAAAGAAATGAATTTTCAACCCAGAATTTCATATCCAGCCAAACTAAGCTTCATTAAGTGAAGGAGAAATACAATCCTTAACAGACAAGCAAATGCTGAGAGATTTTGTCACCACCTGGCCAGCCCTAAAAGAGCTCCTGAAGGAAGCACTAAATATGGAAAGGAACAACTGGTATCAGCCGCTGCAAAATCATGCCAAATTGTAAAGACCATTAAGGCTAGGAAGAAACTGCATCAACTAATGAGCAAAATAACCAGTTAACATCATAATGACAGGATCAAATTCACACATAACAATATTAACTTTAAATGTAAATGGACTAAATGCTCCAATTAAAAGACACAGACTGGCAAATTGGATAAAGAGTCAAGATCCGTCAGTGTGCTGTATTCAGGAGACCCATCTCACGTGCAGAGACACACATAGGCTCAAAATAAAAGGATGGAGGACGATCTACCAAGCAAATGGAAAACAAAAAAAAGCAGGGGTTGCAATCCTAGTCTCTGATAAAACAGACTTTAAACCAACAAAGATCAAAAGAGACAAAGAAGGCCATTACATAATGGTAAAGGGATCAATTCAACAAGAAGAGCTAACTATCCTAAACATATATGCACCCAATACAGGGGCACCCAGATTCATAAAGCAAGTCCTGAGTGACCTACAAAGAGACTTAGACTCCCACACAATAATAATGGGAGACTTTAACACCCCACTGTCAACATTAGACAGATCGAGACAGAAAGTTAACAAGGATACCCAGGAATTGAACTCAGCTCTGCACCAAGCAGACCTAATAGACATCTACAGAACTCTCCACCCCAAATCAATAGAATATACATTTTTTTCAGCAGCACACCACACCTATGCCAAAATTGAACACATAGTTGGAAGTAAAGCACTCCTCAGCAAATGTAAAAGAACAGAAATTATAACAAACTGTCTCTCAGACCACAGTGTAATCAAACTAGAACTCAGGATTAAGAAATTCACTCAAAACCACTGAACTACATGGAAACTGAACAACCTGCTCCTGAATGACTACTGGGTACATAAGGAAATGAAGGCAGAAATAAAGATGTTCTTTGAAACCAACGAGAACAAAGACACAACATACCAGAATCTCTGGGACACATTCAAAGCAGTGTGTAGAGGGAAATTTATAGCACTAAATGCCCACAAGAGAAAGCAGGAAACATCCAAAATTGACACCCTAACATCACAATTAAAAGAACTAGAAAAGCAAGAGCAAACACATTCAAAAGCTAGCAGAAGGCAAGAAATAACTAAAATCAGAGCAGAACTAAAGGAAATAGAGACACAAAAAACCCTTCAAAAAATTAATGAATCCAGGAGCTGGTTTTTTGAAAGGATCAACAAAATTGATAGAACGCTAGCAAGACTAATAAAGAAGAAAAGAGAGAAGAATCAAATAGACACCAAAAAAAAGGATAAAGGGGATATCACCACCGATCCCACAGAAATACAAACTACCATCAGAGAATACTACAAACACCTCTATGCAAATAAACTAGAAAATCTAGAAAAAATGGATAAATTCCACGACACATACACGCTCCCAAGACTAAACCAGGAAGAAGTTGAATCTCTGAATAGACCAATAACAGGCTCTGAAATTGTGGCAATAATCAATAGCTTACCAACCAAAAAGAGTCCAGGACCAGATGGATTCACAGCCAAATTCTACCAGAGTTACAAGGAGGAACTGGTACCATTCCTTCTGAAGCTATTCCAATCAATAGAAAAAGAGGAAATCCTCCCTAACTCATTTCATGAGGCCAGCATCATCCTGATACCAAAGCCTGGCAGAGACACGACCAAAAAAGAGAATTTTAGTCCAAAGTCCTTGATGAACATTGATGCAAAAATCCTCAATAAAATACTGGCAAACCGAATCCAGCAGCACATCAAAAAGCTTATCCACCATGATCAAGTGGGCTTCATCCCTGGGATGCAAGGCTGGTTCAATATACGCAAATCAATAAATGTAATCCAGCATATAAACAGAAACAAAGACAAAAACCACATGATTATCTCAATAGATGCAGTAAAGGCCTTTGACAAAATTCAACAACACTTCATGCTAAAAACTCTCAATAAATTAGGTACTGATGGGACATATCTCAAAATAATAAGAGCTATCTATGACAAACCCACAGCCAATATCATACTGAATGGGCAAATACTGGAAGCATTCCCTGTGAAAACTGGCACAAGACAGGGATGCCCTCTCTCACCACTCCTATTCAACATAGTGTTGGAAGTTCTGGCCAGGGCAATTAGGCAGGAGAAGGAAATAAAGGGTATTCAATTAGGAAAAGAGGAAGTCAAATTGTCCCTGTTTGCAGATGACATGATTGTATATCCAGAAAACCCCACTGTCTCAGCCCAAAATCTCCTTAAGCTGATAAGCAACTTCAGCAAAGTCTCAGGATACAAAATCAATGTACAAAAATCACAAGCATTCTTATACACCAATAACAGATAAACAGAGAGCCAAATCATGAGTGAACTCCCATTCACAATTGCTTCAAAGAGAATAAAATACCTAGGAATCCAACTTACAAGGGATGTGAAGGACCTCTTCAAGGAGAACTACAAACCACTGCTCAAGGAAATAAAAGAGGATACAAACAAATGGAAGAACATTCCATGCTCATAGGTAGGAAGAATCAATATCGTGAAAATGGCCATACTGCCCAAGGTAATTTATAGATTCAATGCCATCCCCATCAAACTACCAATGACTTTCTTCACAGAATTGGAAAAATCTACTTTAAAGTTCATATGGAACCAAAAAAGAGCCTGCATCGCCAAGTCAATCCTAAGCCAAAAGAACAAAGCTGGAGGCATCAAGCTACCTGACTTCAAACTATACTACAAGGCTACAGTAACCAAAACAGCATGGTACTGGTACCAAAACAGAAATATAGATCAATGGAACAGAACAGAGCCCTCAGAAATAACGCCGCATATCTACAACTATCTGATCTTTGACAAACCTGAGAAAAACAAGCAATGGGGAAAGGATTCCCTATTTAATAAATGGTGCTGGAAAAACTGGCTAGCCATATGTAGAAAGCTGAAACTGGATCCCTTCCTTACACCTTATACAAAAATTAATTCAAGATGGATTAAAGACTTACATGTTAAACCTAAAACCATAAAAACCCTAGAAGAAAACCTAGGCAATACCATTCAGGACATAGGCATGGGCAAGGACTTCGTGTCTAAAACACCAAAAGCAATGGCAACAAAAGACAAAATTGACAAATGGGATCTAATTAAACTAAAGAGCTTCTGCACAGCAAAAGAAGCACCATCAGAGTGAACAGGCAACCTACAAAATGGGAGAAAATTGTCACAACCTACTCATCTGACAAAGGGCTAATATCCAGAATCTACAATGAACTCAAACAAACTTACAAGAAAAAAACAAATAACCCCATCAAAAAGTTGGCGAAGGACATAAACAGACACTTCTCAAAAGAAGACATTTATGCAGCCAAAAAACACATGAAAAAATGCTCATCATCACTGGCCATCAGAGAAATGCAAATGAAAACCACAATGAGATACCATCTCATACCAGTTAGAATGGCAATCATTAAAACGTCAGGAAACAACAGGTGCTGGAGAGGATGTGGAGAAATAGGAACACTTTTACACTGTTGGTGGGACTGTAAACTAGTTCAACCATTGTGGAAGTCAGTGTGGCGATTCCTCAGGGATCTAGAACTAGAAATACCATTTGACCCAGCCATCCCATTACTGGGTATATACCCAAAGGACTATAAATCATGCTGCTATAAAGACACATGCACACGTATGTTTATTGCGGCACTATTCACAATAGCAAAGACTTGGAATCAACCCAAATGTCCAACAATGATAGACTAGATTAAGAAAATGTGGCACATATACACCATGGAATACTACGCAGCCATAAAAAATGATGAGTTCATGTCCTTTGTAGGGACATGGATGAAATTGGAAATCATCATTCTCAGTAAACTATCGCAAGGACAAAAAACCAAACACCGCATGTTTTCACTCATAGGTGGGAATTGAACAATGAGAACACATGGACACAGGAAGGGGAACATCACACTCTGGGGACTGTTGTGTGGTGGGGGAATGGGGGAGGGATAGCATTAGGAGATATACCTAATGCTAAATGACGAGTTAATGGGTGCAGCACACCAGCATGGCACATGTATACATATGTAACTAACCTGCACATTGTGCACATGTACCCTAAAACTTAAAGTATAATAATAATAAAATAAAAATAAATAAATAAATAAATAAATAAATAAATAAAAGGAAGTCGGGTGCCCAAGTTCTGGCATTCTGAATTTATTCTTGGTCTACCACTTATAGCTGCATGACCTTAAGCAAATTACTTTCTGTGCTTCAGTTTCCTCCTCTATAAAATGGTGATAGTAATAATAATAGCTATCTCATGGGTTATGAGAATTAAATATGGGAATATTACCTATTTTACCTAGGGTTTGATTCTTGCTAAATGCAGAACCTCTCCAGGGATTAAACAGACAGAGAGGACAGAGCTGGCTTTTTAAATAGTGGAAGAAACAAGTGTTGGTGCTAAACAGGTGGTTAGAGAAAGTGTTCCATGCTTGATGAGCCAGTCAAGAAGTACAGCTGTGAGGCTGGGTGCAGTGGCTCATGCCTACGATCCCAGCACTTCGGGAGGCCAAGTTGGAAGTATCACTTGAGGCCAGGAGTTGAAGACCACCCTGGGCGACAAATTGAGACCTCACCTCTCCACACACACACACAAAAACTACAACTGTGAGGAACTAGAAATGTAAATGCGAAACAAAAAAAGCAGGATCTCAGAGTACGGTGGTGTGCATTTACCTCAGCTAGCAATCCTACTGTCTTGCAAATGGCATCAGATTTCCCACGGGTCATGTGGTAAGAAAGTATCAGTGTTAACCCAGGCCAAGGAATGGTATAAATGTGGCCTCTGACTTACTCTTTGCCTAATAGTTATCCAGAGTAGAAACTAACATGGATCCATTTCAAAGTTACAAAGGCAGCATGAAGTTTCATAGGTAGATTACTAACCAATAACTTCAACGGCTAAAAAGCTATCAGGTACTAACTATAATCTACAGGTCAGCAATATTTTTTCAACAAACATTTAGAGACCACCTTCTATACAAAGCACTATGGCTTGATGCTATAAAAGATATAAAAATGAAAATATGAAACTTTACGTCAGAACACTTACAGACTAGAAAGATTTTTTTGTTTTGTTTTGTTTTTGTTT
Organism: Pan paniscus; assembly: GCF_029289425.2. Taxonomy (NCBI): domain Eukaryota; kingdom Metazoa; phylum Chordata; class Mammalia; order Primates; family Hominidae; genus Pan; species Pan paniscus. Next base: position 119,418,751 of record NC_085926.1, read on the forward strand.
TTCGAGATGGAGTCTTGCTCTGTCACCCAGGCTGGAGTGCAGTGGCGCTATCTCGGCTCACTGCAAGCTCCGCCTCCTGGGTTCATGCCATTCTCCTGCCTCAGCCTGCCAAGTAGCTGGGACTACAGGCACCCACCACCACGGCCAGCTAAGTTTTTGTATTTTTAGTAGAGATGGGGTTTCACTGTGTTAGCCAGGATAGTCCTGATCTCCTGACCTCATGATCCGCCCGCCTCAGCCTCCCAAAGTGCTGGGATTACAGGCGTGAGCCACCGCGCCCGGCCTGGAAAGATGTTTTTTAAGTATACATATGTGCACACATGCGGGTGTGTACGAACACACGCACTCTGACCACCACTACCACCATGACATCTAGTGAGTACCAGGCACTGTGACTAGCCATATAATGGCTTTAAATGCACATGGTTTTCCTGACACGAAGTAGCCTCAGATCTCAGTCTTTTTGGTTCTTCCTACTGCCTCCACAAAAGAAAATATAATGAATACCATGAGATAAGCTCAGATGAACTGTGCTTTGAAAGATCCAAAGTTGGAGAAACTGTTTCTCAGCTGCAAATAATTGAGACCATTTTTAATTTTTTTTGAGTCACTAAATTCTTCTCCTTTATATTAACCATGTTCACTAAAATCACCTGTTTTGCCTGCTGCCTCAGATCATCCCCAACAGACTCTGGCTCAATCATCTTCCACTCTGCTGCAATGCTCCTGAAAACATCAGCTCCAGTGTTTAACACTTGAATGAGACGACGATCATGGGATAAATGAGCCAAGATCCTCAGTTCAAGCTGAGAGTAGTCAGCAGCCAGTATTGAACCACCTGAAGTAGAAGTGATTTCAGAAAAGCTAGTACAAAGTTTCTATATCACACAATCCAAGTTCTATATCATATAATTGAGCAGGATGACAAAAATTTTGTTCTAACTTAGAACTTTGAAATTACATGTCAAAAGTTAAAACCTTCCTCTTAATATGATGGAATTCAGCTCTGTATCTTAGGTCATTTTTTTCCATGTAGCTTTCAAGTATGTATAATATGGGTAAAGCCACCCTGACATCTGCCCACCGTGGAGTGCATTCCTCAGTGTTCCTACAGCACCTGGCACATAATCCAAAATGGTGCTTTCATGCCTCTCTTATTTTGCTCTGAGTACTTAAGAATAGGAAGCTTAATTTTCCTTTTCATTCTACAGAAAAGCTTGCACAGTTGCTGATAGATAATAGGCCCTTAACAAATGCTTGTTGAATGAATGAATTAATGAAAAAACTGGTGTCCAATGTGTGCAAATGTTAAATGGGCTGGAGAGAAATGTGTGCCCTGATTTGACAATAACAAAGTCATTCAGTGAAAAAAATCAAGTGGTCAACAGGTGAGCAAGTTATTAAAACGATTAAAATAATTTACCTATAGATTAGAAATGGGTGGATTAGATATGCATGACAAAACAAAAACAAAGTTAAAAAAATAAAAGCAGGGTCAAAGAAAAATTAGAAAAATATTTGCAACTGATCTCACAAGACTCATTACCCTTTCATAAGAAGAGTTGTTACTTGTGGAGGAAAAGACAAACTATAAATAAGAAGTTCAGACATAATAAAAACAAAAGAACCTTAAACATATTAAAGAATGCTCAGCTTCATAAGAGAAATAAAAAATCTATGGCAAGAAACAATTTTTCTTCACCTGTATTGCAAAAATTACAAAAGTTGGACAACACTCTGTGACAAGGCTGAGGAGAAAAACACTCGTACATTGTTACTGAGAAGTAAAATGGAATCTCCTCCCCATTCGTTGGCAATTTAACAGTGTCTATCGAAATTAAACAGGTTTTTACTCTATGACTCAGCAAACAAGCCCACAGACTGCTGCACAGACTACCTGAACATAGTTTAAACTGGTTTTTGTTTAAATGTCCTTATTGATAAGCACAAATCTCTAGTATAGAAACATTACAGCCAGGCACAGTGTCTCATGCCTGTAATCCTAGCACTTTGGGAGGCCAAGGCAGGCAGATGACGAGGTCAGGAGATCGAGACCATCCTGGCCAACATGGTGCAACTCTGTCTCTACTAAAAATACAAAAATTAGCTGGGAGTGGTGGAGCATGCCTGTAATCCCAGCTAGTCGGGAGGCTGACGCTGGAGAATTGCTTGAACCAGGGAGTTGGAGGTTGCAGTGAGCTGAGATCCCACCGCTGTACTCCAGCCTGGTGACAGAGTGAGACTCCGTCTCAAAAAAAAAAAAAAAAAGAAAAAGAAAAAAAAAGAAAAAGAAACATTACATGAAAAAAGCAAGGTACACAATAATGTATACAGAATGCTAATTTTGTGTAAAAATAGGGAAAGAAAAGATTATATACCCATATTTGCTTATATCTGCATAAAGAAATACTGTCAAAATACATAAAAGGCCTCATACATGTAGTAATCTGTAAGAATTGGGAAGGATAGTGTAGATGACAGGGAAGGAAGCAAAGCTTCCCAATACACATCTTTTATATCATGTTGATTTCTGAACTATGTTAATGAATAACCTATTCAAAAACAGAGATAAATACTAATTTAAAATACAGGTTGAGCATCCCTAATCCAAAATTCCAAAATCCAATATGCTCCAAAATCCAAAACTTTTGAGCACCAACGAGATGCTCAAACGTCACGCTCACTGGGGCATTTCAGATAATGGATTTTTGGATTAGAAATGTTCAATTGGTAAATATTCTAAATAGTGTAAATATTCTAAAATCAAAATCTAAAACACTTCTAGTCCCAAGCATTTCACACAAGGGATACTCAAACTGTAAATGGCCACAACTTTGGTGGACTTCCTACCACAGACAACCATAAAATTGGACAAATTATATGGGGGAAAAAAAATGGTTCTCAGATGTTAGACAACAAGCCATGCAGAACTATAATCACTGAGAATGGAAGAAAATGAGGTGAGCCACACAAAGGTCTCAGGGATCTGAATGGAGGCATTTTCCAGAATCTGTAGCAGGGAAAGGGAGCTGAAGCACAGCACTGTATCTGTCTCTGAACTAAGGAAACACAGTCTAGAGTTTGGGGCTTTGAGGCAGCTGGAATTTGGAGAGAAAAGAGTTGTGCATAAAAGGAGCACCAGAAATACACACAGGAATTCCCTTGGATTTTTGACCAAATATTAAGTTGTGCAGGGGGAAAGTGCAGGGCGCCAAAGAACAGACACTGAAGAAATAAATATTACTAAAGGAAGAACAAATACTGCATAGCTTTCAGCTGAACAACTACTTCAACAACATATTCTTGAATGCTGAGAAATGATCAAGCTGTAACAAACAAGACTGAGAAGAGATCTTGCTAAACAACTTTAGCACCAAGTAGACTCCAGAAAGGCCACACCTTATGAACAGGAATAACCTAGCCCTAGAGTGCAGGCTACTCTAAACATTTGTTAGCAAAGCTTCAAAAGCCTCAAAATGACCAAGCTGATGTGAAAGTAAATTGTCTGACAAAAGAAAACCTTATATTCTATTAGTGAAGACTACAAAATCCAAAGATTCAACAAGGTGGCAACCATAACGTCCGCATACTAGCAGCAATGCTTCAATATTTGTTTAATTTAGTGTTCATTGTGGCTTTGTAGAATGCAACTACCATGAATAACAAGAATCAATCACATTTTACAAAAAGCAAAAGATCTCCAAATAACACACCTGATAAGGTTTGGCTATGTCTCCATCCAAATCTCACCTTGAATTGTAACAAAACTCACATGTCAAGAGGTCAGGTGAAGATAAATGAATCATGGGGGTGGTTTCCCCCATACTGTTCTCATGGTAGTGAGTCCATCTCACGAGATCTGATGGTTTTATAAATGGGAGTTCCCCTGCATAAGCTCTTGCCAGCCACCATATAAGATGTCAAGATGTCCCTTTGCTTCTCCTTCATCTTCCACCATGATTGTGAGGCCTCCCCGGCAATGTGGAACTGTGAGTCCATCAAACCTCCTTCCTTTATAAATCACCCAGTCTCAGGTAGGTCTTTATTAGCAGCATGACAACGGACTAATACACCACCAAACAATTACCTATAGATTCTATAGGTAACCTAACAGTATGATACATCAATCAAATTGCAAGTGTTTCTTTTTTGGCTTTGGATAAATTGTCCCATAACAGAGAAACTGCTTAATTAATATTCTGAATAGGCTTTGTCTCAGTGGACTTCCAAATTTATAAAGAAAACACCATTCTTAGCTTACAAAATCAAACCAGTGGCATAGATATTTTGGAATCTTTTACATTTGTCAAAGAAGAATTTTAAGTAGATATGAAAAAATTAGTTTCCATCATATAGACAATGCTCTAGCTTTGTCATTAAAAACTTCTTTTTTTTAGATTTTTAAACAGGAGAATGATGTTTCCCTATTTCTTCATTCCACTATATATATAAAAAAGATTTATGTTTAGTTTTCTAAATCAGACCATCAAAAGTGTTACAATACAGTTAAAATTATTTTATGTATGTGTACAAATGCTAAGTCATCACCAACTTAAGAACTGTTGAAAATTTCCAACAATGAATTTAACAATCTTGTATACTCTGTCAAAGCTCATTGTTTGATTCATGAGAGTCCTACAAAGATTAACTGTACTCCAATTCAATATTTTCTTGAAACAAAAGAACATTTGCCAAGTATTCAGTAATCAAAGACAAAAAGAACAATGTGGTTTATGTTTTTTGACTGATATCACACAGCATATATTTGAGGCTCCAAGAAAGCGAAAAATGTACTTCTGACCTAGCTAGACAGGTAAGAGAATGTATTTGGAAATGAAAACTTTTCATAAAACAAATTAATAATGGGCTGGGTGCAGTGGCTCACACCTGTAATCCCAATAATTTGGGAAGCCAAGGCTGGAGGATCACTCCTGGAGGAGCCCAGGAGTTCCAGACCAGCCTGGGTAACATAGTGGGACCCCCATCTCTACCAAAAACAACAACAACAACAACAATAATAATAATAATTTTATGCATTTTTCAAGCATAAATCAATATGCAGTATAGTTTAATTACAATCAACATGTTATATAAACTGAAAATATTAAAAATTTTTAAAAATGCTCTGATGTTGATGAATTTAGAGTCGCTTTTTTATTTAAGTAATACTCCTTTGAATTTGACATACTGTAGGTACAGCATCCCTAATCTGAAAATTCAAAATCCAAACTGTTCTAAAATCTAAAACTTTCTGAGCACTGACATAATGCCACAAGTGGAAAGTTCCACAACTGACCTCTTGTAACAGGTCAAAGTTATAACTTTGTTTCATGAATAAAATTTAAAATATTGTATAAATTACCTTTAGGCTATGTCTATAAGATGTATATGAAACATAAATTTCACATTATGACTTGGATCCCATCCCCAAGATATCACATTATGTATACACAAATATTCCAAAATCTGAAATACTTTTGGTCCCAAGGATTTGAGATAAAGGATACTTAACTTGTAATACTGAGTAACATAAGAATTAGTAAATTTACTTAACTTGTATAGACATTGTTTTGTAATGGATGTTTCTGCTTCAAAGTCAAATTAATACTTCTAAAAAAAGATGAACCAGCTTTGTCAATCAGATGCAATTTTTTAAAAAATGAGTTTCTGGTACTCCAGTTACTGGAAATGTTTTTTTTCTTTTTTCTTTTTTTTTTTTTTTTTTTTTTTGAGATAGGGTCTTGCTTTTTCGCCTAGGCTGGAGTGCAGTGGCATGATCATGGCTCACTGCAGCCCCAAACTCCAGGGCTCAAGTGACATGATATTCCCACCACAGTGTCCTGAGTAGCTGGGACTACAGGTGCGCACCACCATGCCTAGCTAATTTTTTGACTTTCTGTAAAGATGGGGTCTCCCTTTGTTGCCCAGGCTGGTCGTGAAGTCCTGGACTCAAGCGATCTTCCTGCTTCGGCCTCCCAAAGTGCTGGGATTACAGGTGTGAGCCACCATGCCTTGTGAGAAATACTTTCGAGTATGTTTGAAACAACTTGGGCATGTGATCTACTTTTTCAAAATATAAGTTTTATAAAATCAAGCATACCTTGCTTTATTGGACTTGACTTTATTATGCCTCACAGATATTGCAGTTTTTTTTTTTAAAGAAATTAAAGGTTTTTGGCAACTCTGAGTGGAGCAAGTGTTTCAGCACCATTTTTCCAACAGCATGTGCTCACTCTGGCACATTTTATTAATAGTGATGCTCACATTATTTCAAACCCTCTCATTATTATCTGTTATGGTGATCTTTGATATTACTATTATTACAATCCATGAACCACACTCATGTAAGAGTGAACTTCATTGATCAATTTTGTGTGTGTTCTAACTACTCCACTGACTGGCTGTTCCCCCACCTTTCTCCCCTCTCTCTCAGAACTCCCTATTCCCTGAGATACAATATTAAAATTAGGCCAATTAATCACCCTACAATGGCAATGGCCTCTAAGTGTTCAAGTGAAAGGGAAAGTCGCATCTCTCTCATGTTAAACCAAAAAGCTAGAAATGATTAAGCTTATGAGGAAGGCATGTCAAAAGCTGAGATAGGTTGAAAGCTAGGCCTCTTGTGCCATACAGTTAGCCACGTTGTGAATGCAAAGGAAAAGTTCTTGAAGGAAATTAAAAGTGTTACTACGCTGAACACACAAATGATAAGAAGGCAAAACAGGCTTATTGCTAATATGGAGAAAATTTAAGTGGTCTGGATAAAAAAAATGAAACCAGCCACAACATTCTCTTAAGCCAAAGTCTAATCCAGAGCAAGGAGACTCTGATGTACTATTCAGTATGTCAATTGCATTTTCCTACTCCAGAATTTCTATGAAGGCTGAGAGGGGTGAGGAAGCTGCAAGGAAAAAAAAAAAAAAAAACTGATTCATGAGTTTTAAGAAAACTCTGTTGCACTCCAGCCTGGGCGAGAGTGAGACTCCGTCTCAAAAAAAAAGAAAGAAAGAAAGAAAGAAATTACCATACACCTTAGCCAGGCGCAGTGGCTCACGCCTGTAATCCCAGCACTTTGGGAGGCCGAGGCAGGCGGATCACCTGAAGTTAGGAGTTCGAGACCAGCCTGACCAACGTGGAGAAACCCCGTCTCTACTAAAAATACAAAATTAGCCAGGCATGGTGGCCCATGCTTGTAATCCCAGCTACTCGGGAAGCTGAGGCAGGAGAATCACTTGAACCTGGGAGGCAGAGGTTGCGCTGAGCCGAGATCACGCCATTGCACTCCAGCCTGGGCAACAAGAGGGAAACTCCGTCTCGAAAAAAAAAAAAAAATTACCATACACCATATAGACTTTCTGGGGACTCCCTTGGATAACTTTGATAGAATTGTGTATGCTGATAGTTTAGACATAAGTAAAACTAAAAATTGCCAAGCAGGACATGTCATCATAGGTCTGAATTCACCATTGGCATATAAGTTTCTGATGGAATTTAAATAAATTCAGATGGTTAATTGTACTCACTAGGACTTGCTAGCTGGTGAAAGATTAAAGAACAAATATGTATACTAACAGTTGGAATGATCTGCAAGTTACATCATAACTTCCAAATGTCTTGACAACAAAAGGTTTATGACTAGAGTATTGAGGAGGGGTCAGGCAGAATGAGAATAGCCTTAGGGGCCACCCCATGCAATAGGAAGCAGCAGTGCAGAAAAAGAGAGAAAAAACATAAAAGCAAACAAGTTAGAAGGAGAGAAAAACTGCCCTTAGAGGTCAAGGGAGAAGAGAAATTGAAGAAGGAGTTGATTAACAGTGACAAATGCTGTAAACAAGTTAAACAGGATGAAGACTGACAAAACCAACTGGCCTTTGCAAAGAGGTTTACAATGACGTTAGAAAACATGGTTTCAGCAGACTGCTGCTGCTGAGCACACACCATAAAAGTTTCCCACAGAGCAGATCATGGAGATGATGACTGCTATAAACCTGGCATGACAAAGGAGAAAGGCAGGCTCCACCGTAGACAGAAAGATGGAGGGACCAATGCATGCTCTAAGTCTCACTCATATTTCAGGCTTTATCCATGCTTTGAAAAACATTCTCACAGCAATGAGAAGCTTCAAAGCTATCAGCCACCTTACCTGGGAAAGGCACAAAGGCATGTCGCATGCTAATTGAAAATGGCATTCCTCTGTCTGCAGCTCTCTCCTCCATCTGTGCCTGGCATCTAGGATTCACGCTGAAACCCTTCTTATATTTTCCTCTGTGGTGCAAACAACATCATCAGTTAGACATGAAGCAGTCTCAAATATATGAAAAAGGTCTGATTTTCAGTAACATCAGTATTTCCGTCTAAGAAACTTAATAAAAACCTTACTGAGGGCTGGGTGTGGTAGCTCACACCTGTAATACCAGCACTTTGGGAAGCCGAGGCGAGTAGATTGCTTGAGCCCAGGAGTTCGGGTCTAGTTAGGGCAACAAAGTGAGACCCTTGTCTCTACAAAAACCAGCTAGGCATGGTGGCACACGCCTGTGGTCCCAGCTACTCAGGAGGCTGAGGTGGGAGGATTGCTCGAGCCCAGGAGGTGGAGGTTGCAGTAAGCTGAGATCGCACCACTGCACTCCAGCCTGGGCAAGAGAGCAAGACTCCGTCTCAAAAAAACAAACAAACAAAGAAAACCAAATCTTTATCTGAGACTCACTTTAAAGCTTAACAAAGATACTAGAACTTTTTTTTAGCAAACATTGAATTAAACATGAATTAGCTTCTTTATAGATGGGACTCAGGATTCAAAACGGTCTAGGACAGAAATGGGTATGTCTGAAACATAAAATTAAACTAATTTCATTTATTTGTCTAATAAGCTATTTTGAGCCATTCATACTTACAAAAGTTTATTAATACAGATACAGAGAAACAGCACCTACCTGCCCATGGGAAGTAGGCCTTTGCCTACAGCTTGAGAAGGTGGGCTTTCTCCTACTAGTGTTGGCATTTTGATTTCAAAATCTCTTGGCACATTCTGAATATTTGGTTCTATAAAGGTTATTCGTCCTAAAATCAAGCAGAATAAAGACATAAAATTAGAAAAAAAAAATCTAGTATTTGTCTTAACAGTATTCACATTTCTGGATTATCTTAAAAATGCAGACTATCAATGCTGAACTGAAATACATTTATATTTAAATATTTTTCATCATGTTCATGTGTCTAACAATGATAAAATAAGTACAAGATCATCCCAAATAAATGAATGTATGAATTGGCTACAATACTATGTTTTACACAGAAAACCATCCCACAATGAGAAGTAATTTGATAAACTGAACTATTCTTATGCTAAAATGAGTATCAGATTTCAGCACTATAACATGTTAGTGGTCATATTAATGAGTAAAGGCTAATCAAATGGATCTTAGGAGAAACAACCACTGAAGCTTCTAAAAACAACACTTTCAGACATCATCTGGCTGTTTTTCTTCATCATTGTCATTCATCAAGAGAATCTACAACAGTACTTACTAGAAGTACTGAATCAGGTGAGACTTGAATCAGGTGGTTAATAGTAAATTTTCCAGTGAACAGAAAGCTGTTTTTTAAAAAAATGCTTATAAGCCTGGCCAACATAGTGAAACCCCGTCTCCACTAAAAACACAAAAAATTAGCTGGGCATGATGGCGGGTGCCTGCAATCCTCAGCTACTTAGGAGGCTGTGGCAGGAGAATTGCTTGAACCTGGGAGGCGGAGGTTGCACTGAGCCGAGATCATGCCACTGTACTCCAGCCTGGGCAACAGAGTGAGACTGTCTCAAAAAAAAAAAAAAAAAAAAAAAAAATGCTTATAAAGCCTTTATTTCCAAATATATTTTACATCTTTTGTTTACTTATTGGTTGAATTTCTCTAAAACGTGAAAACATGTTAAGTATCACCCAAAAAAGTTTGAGTAATTTTGTTACTGTGATTTTTTATAACACTATCAGCAACACTAAAACTCTATTTTATGACACACTCTTCATTGTAACAGGCTGTCTACTAGCTATGTATAACTCCATTATCTTCTGATAAATCAGACCTTTTAAGTGACTTGGACGTTGTTTTTTTGAATGATCCCCTAATATTATGTCTTTGTCATTTAGCTTTTAGCACAAAATAAGTGCTCAGTTAATGATAACCTTTAACATAATTGTTGACATTAAATGGCCTGTTCAGTGTTACAAAGCTAACAAACAGCAGAGGAAGGCATCCAAGGCTCTTTTTACATCAACACATTGTCTTCTTTTCTATAACACTTAATATTCAGCACACTACTCTGGTCTATTAGTTGAATTAATGAAGCAACACTGGCAGACCAAAAAAATGGTAAAAATAAATTACAAAGAATGAATATATAGCTTAATGGATATGAAGTATATTCATGAAATGGCTTTGCTATGCTTAAGTTTGTATTTCTAAATATTATAAGCATTATAAAATATTATTAAAATACATTTCTAAAATCACTAATAAGTAAAATCAGTAATAAAATCAAAAGAAATGTTGCACATTTATTTGTTCTTTACGAACAAATAACAAAGCAGAAGGCTTATTACTGATTTTATCTTCTGTTTTGTAAAGAACAAATAAATGTGCAACACCATTGAAAATTCTAGGTTGCTGGGCGTGGTGGCTAATGCCTGTAATCCCAGCACTTTGGGAGGCTGAGGTGGGTGGATCACGAGGTCAAGAGATTGAGACCATCCTGGCCAATATAGTGAAACACTGTCTCTACTAAAAATACAAAAATTAGCTGAGGCAGGAGAATCACTTGAACCTAGGAGGCGGAGGTTGCAGTTAGCTGAGATCACGCCACTGCACTCCAGTTTGGCGACAGAGTGAGACTCCGTCTCAAAAATAAATAAATAAATAAATAAATAAATAAATAAAAGAAAATTCTAGGTTGATGTTGTCTTTTCATCACGGAGGATTTTATTTTACGTAAGTTTATATCATTAGCATATGTTTCAAAGTGAAATTTAAATACCAACAGGACAAGATATCACTAGGATGGGACAAGTTTAGAACGTTTAGAACAAGGGATAAAGCAAGCAGAGAAAAGCAGCACCTCATGGAGCCTCCGTGCTGGGTAACAGCAGCAACTGATAGTGAGCACTTTCTAGGAGCCATGCACTATTCTAAATACTCTACATCTATGAACCTATTTAATCCTCAGAATTACCAGGTGAGGTGAGACTGTTATTACCTTATTTGTTTATTGGTTTATTTATTGACTGAGACAGGGTCTCACTCTGTTGCCCAGGCTGAAGTGCAGTGGCTCAATCACAGCTCACTGTAGCCTTGATCTCCGAGGCTCAAGCAATCCTTCTACCTCAGCCTTCCAAGTGGCTGGGACTACAGGCACAAGATACCACACATGGCTAATTTTTTGACTTTCTATAGAGACATGGTTTCACTATCTTGCCCAGGCTAGTCTCAAACTCCTGGGCTCAAGTGACCCTCCCATCTTGGCCTCCCAAAGTGCTGGGATTACAGGCGGCAGCCACTGTGCCCAGCCTATTACCTTGTTTTATACATGAAAAAAAATGTAGGCATTGAGAGGTTAAGTATCTTGTCTAAAGATTCACAGAACCAGGATTCAAACCCTGATTTCTGATGTCAAAGCCCACATTCTATACCACCAATCTAAACTGCCTGCCTCCTCTATGAATGAGTTAAAGCTACCTTTTCTTCCACTACACATCACATTTAGCAAATATTTAGAGTTTTGTACTGCCTAGAGAAAGAATACATTTTTCTTCATAAGATTACACTCTTACTTATCTCAGGAGGACCATGAGATAACCAAAGGACTCTACAGCTTTCTTTTCTGCTTGGGTAAAATAAGACACTTACTTATACGGATGCCCCAGAGGCCTACTCAGATTCAACTTGGAGAAATCTTAAGAGGCTCAAAAAAGGGCTGGGACTGAAATTAGATAAGACCACTGACTCAAATATTTAATTCCTGTGTATACTCACATTGAAAGTACTGTCTCAGACATCCCAGTTACTCTATACAAGTTCTTAAAAGCAGGAACCAGGCTGAGCGCAGTGGCTCACGCCTGTAATCCCAGCACTTTGGGAGGCCGAGGCAGGTGGATCACCTGAGGTCAGGAGTTCGAGACCAGCCTGATCAATGTGACGAAACCCCATCTCTACTAAAAATACAAAAATTAGCCAGAAGTGGTGGTATGCGCCTGTAATCCCAGCTACTCGGGAGGTTGAGGCAGGAGAATCACTTGAACCTGGGAGGCAGAGGTTGCAGGGAGGCGGAGGTTGCAGGGAGCTGAGATCGTGCCACCGCACTCCAGCCTGGCCAACAAGAGTGAAACTCTGTCTCAAAATAAATAAATAAAAATAAAAGCAGGAACCAATACTCATCTCTGTACCCAGGTAGTATCTATCTATGCTTTGGATAAAGCATGTATTTTATAGTTGTAAAACTTCACTGAACCCCTTGATCAACACTTGAATTCTTGGCCATCATAAAAAATATTACATATGAAAATGTTTTTCCTTCAAAATTGGATATTGTTTATACTTAAGATTTCTCATCACCTGTAGCAGTGTGCGACTGTGATACAGGATAGATTCTTTCCATTCCAAGAAAAGGATTAAGACGCTTTTCCCGCTGAAGGGGAAAGACCACTTTGGTAATAGCATTAGTGATTCTTCTCCATTCTAATATCAAGCCTGGTAAAGGATGTAATGCCTTTAATTTATTTAAAACGTCCTGCCAAAAAAATATAAGGTAAGATTGAATTCTTGTCCAAATTCCACAGCAAGCTAGAATCTCTTTTCTGTAAATAATATAGTCTCAAAATTAAATTTGAGAGTAATATCGACAACTCAAAACTATTACTTGGAGTTTTTTAAACCACCGTATTGATAAAACTATAACTACAGTTTACAAAATGGAAATGTGGTAATACTGAGCAGTATCAATTTAAAACTACCTTTTTCAAAAAAATAAATGAATTGTCAGTTTAACAAAGTAACTGCCTCCCCACACCCCACCAAAAGTTTATTTTACACCATCTGTTTTCTTTATGCATTTTCCTCCTTCGCTCCTCACATGACTGGAAGTACCCCAGTTGTTTTTGTGCTTGCCCGGATACTTAGACGGTTTCCATATCAAGGTAATGAGGAGACATTTATTTTTAAAACTTTGAATTTTTCATACTATAGACTTTCAGTGAACTATTAAGGAACAGAAACTTGTGAGTAAAAGGGCCAGTGAGATTAAATTAAAAATTGTGCTATAGCCTGGAGCTAAGGAAACTTCCTAGGAGCAGACAAATCATAGATAACGGTATAAGGACCACAATTCTACACAAGGGCAACCTGGACAGCTCTGTGGCTATATTTTCTACCCTATTTTTCCCCTGAAACATCTGTAAAAATGTAAAATTAAGCCCCTTCTCTCTTCCCTCCCACTAATGCGTACAGTTTCCATGGATTATGATTAACAATTGTACTTTGAAATTAGCAGATTAAATTCTTAAATCAGGGCCTGGTGCAGTGGCTCATGCCTGTAATCCCAGCACGTTGGGAGGCTGAGGCGGGAGGATCACTTGAGGTCAGGAGTTCAAGACCAGCCTGGCCAACATGGTGAAACCCCATCTCCACTAAAAATACAAAAATTAGCCAGGCATGGTGGTACACCTTTATAAACCTTTACACCATTTTAATGATAGGAAGGAAGGACACAACTGCTAACTTATGATTCGGATTTTCCATGCTGGAATATCTCCACAGAATTTGTGGGCTACCAAACCACAAACCAATGTGTTAATTTATATCTGGGTAAATTCAAATGGTAGGCTAAGATGTTGATTTCATCAGCATTCTTTCTAGACACCAAAATGTTAAAAGTAGTTTAGGTTCTGCCCTGCTCTGTGACTGCCCCAAAGAGCACCTTACTAGTGCTGAACTGTCTTCCCAGCCTTAGCTTGCGTCCATTGTCAATCCCTCTTCTGGTAGAACCCAGAGTTTTCTTGCTGCCTTGGTTTTTCATCTCTCTATTTGGGGGCAACTTCAATTCCAAAAATAAAACCTGCAAGAAATTAATGTCTCTTTAGTCAAGAATGAAACTTGCAAGGATTATCATTCAGAAAATATTTTAAGTTATTTCAGAAAACAATCTCTACAGTTCAACATGGATTGAAATAATGTTTCTGTGGATAATTTGGAATTACCATATTTAATAAATGATGGCAATCAAAATTTATATGTCAGGTAGTCTATCCATACTCTAATTAGACACTATCAGATTAATTAATACTAACACAAGGCCTTTTTTTTTTTTTTTTTTTGAGACAGGATCTCACTGTCACCCAGGCCAGAGTGTAGTGGTGTGATCACAGCTCACTCTAGCCTTGACTTCCTGGGCTCAAGTGATCCTCCCACCTCAGCCTCCCGAGTAGCTAGGGCCACAGGCAAGCACCACCATGCCCACCTAATTTTTGTATCTTTGGTAGAGACAGGATTTCGCCATGTTGGCCAGGGTGGTCTCAAACTCCTAAGCTCAAGCAGCCCACCTGCTTCAGCCTCCCAAAGTGGTGGGATTATAGGCAGGAGCCACCACACACAGCCAGCTTTTAAGCAGTCAGGAACACAGGCACGTATATACACTGTGCTGAGCAACTGGCAAACAAGTTATTGACATTGAGACTTATTGCTCTAAGAATTGTGAGCTCTCCTAAATGAGGCTGCTCAATCAGTTAAGCCCCATAGATCAACATGGAAGCTTACATGGCTATTGTCTCATTACAAAAATCAGAAAACACTAAAGTAGGAAGGGGTTTGAAAAGTCATCTAGTCCCACCACCACAATGCTGGGCCCTGATAGTCCCTAGGCACAAAAAGTTAGGAGAAGGTGGCCAATACAATGTGGCAATAATGAATACTAGAGAGGGCCGGTAGCACCCACTGAAGACACCAGAACCGTGCTGTGTGGGAGGTGGAAGACCCCATGTAACACTCACAAGCTCAGATGAGAGGGGATGAAACTAGGGCAATTCAGAACATTATCTACTATACCTAATCATTCACTTATATACTTTGAGTGGGTTTTAATGAACCTTGGATTATTTTCCCAGTAATAATTCTAAAAATTGAAACTATTTGTGTAAGTACAAGAATTTTTCCCACAAGTTGAGCCAGGGGTGGAAGGGAAGATAATCCCTGTGCTTCTCTAGAATAGTAATGATGACAGAAACAATGATCTGGTTCCAGTTTGAACTGGGGTTTTAGGAATGAAAGGTACTGAGGCTTACTACAGATGTCAGTAACTATTTAGCCCAAGAACTATGTTACACAGATATGAACATATGCATGTATAGGGATTAGGGTTGCCACATATACCAAATAAAATTACAAAATGCCCAGTTAAATTTGAGTTGCATGGGGCATACTTATACTAAATTGTTATCCATTGTTTACCTGATTTTATTGACAAATTATAGTTGTATACATTCATGGGGTACAAGATGATGTTTTGATGTAAGTATACAATGTGGTGTGATTAAATTAAGCTGATTAACATATTGATCACCACACTTAGACTTATCATTTTTTATGGTAAGACATTTGAAATTTACTCTTAGTTACTTTGAAATATATAATACGTTACTATTGACTGTAGTCACCCTTGTGTACAATAAATATTAGAATCGATTCCTCCTGTTTATCTGAAACTTTGTACCCTTTGATAAACAACTCCCCATTCCCCTATCTAAAACTTTATACCCTTTGACTAGCAACTCCCCATTTCCCCGCTCCCTACTCCCCCAGCCTCTGGTAACAGCTGTTCCACTTTCCACTTCGAGGAGTTCAACTTCATTGGATTCCACATATAGTGAGATCATCTGAAACATATGGTACTTATCTTTCTGTAACTGGCTTATTTCACTTAGCATAACGTCTTTCAGGTTCCTCCATGTTTTCAAAAATGACAGGATGAAATACAAATTTCAAACTGGATGTGCCATATTTTATCAGGCAACCCTAATATAGGTATCAAAGGGTACATGAATGGCAGTATAGGGGAAAAAAAACCAAGCAACTGGATAGGAAAAATAAAACACTATTAAAGTAATAATAAAGCAGCAAACCCAGGAAGACAGACCCATTATGATTAAAGACAACACAAATATCTCAAGTTATATATTTAGAAGTTCTTTAGCTTAAGCATTTTTTTTTTTTGGGTGAAGCTTTCAGAATTAATTGTGAAACTTCACATACAAACTACCTTCCAGGTAACTGCCATTTTGACATGCAGGACGAAGAAGCCAATACTATCAAAGGCCCTTTACTCTTAGTCCAGGATTTGCTCAAGGCCTGTAGCTTACATGCTTTCAGGCCCATCTGAATCACAAGGGCAGCAATTCTTGCCTTTGCCCCAAACCTACTTGTGCTGAAACAGAGATTCTATATTTTCTATAAGTTCCCTATGTAATTTTATGTGCAGTCAGCTAGGTATTGGCTTGGGGATTTGAAAAGCAGATACCAAAAAGAAAAAAAAAGGCACCACTGAATTCAACACATGAATAAGAGAAACCAAGTTCCTCATTTTCTTTTAAATATGTTAACGAAGGAACAGAAAATCAAATACTGCATGTTCTCACTTATAAGTGGAAGCTAAATGATGAGAATTCACGAGCAAAAAATCCCTTTTTCATTTAATTCAGAAAAATATCCAGTTTCCTATTCTATAGAAAGATGTTAGGGCAAGCAAGGAAGGGGTAAGGGCTCATGAAATGACCAACTTCCTGGAAAAATAGCTATGCTGTCATGCAACCACCAGTACCAATCATTTCTTCAACAAATACTTAGTGAGTCCCTCCTCTGTTCCAGGCAAATCTCCTTCTCAAGGAGCTTACATTCTAGAAGTCCTCTTTATTACCTTCCTTTATTTGTAAATTAAATACAGATATAATTTACAAATTAGATGCTAGAATATTCCCAAAGCAATCTGGTTAACTGGCTGTTTCATTTTACTGACCTTTGGTGTTCAGGTAAATACACACACACACACACACACACACACACACACACAATCATTTTAACTCTAAAAATCATGTATCTATATCCCTAACCCCATGATACAACCTCAGCGATGTCATCTGAACTGGTGAAAGAAAAACTGTGGCCAGCTAGTTGATAGGCCTGGGTCTCAATTGCATCCAGCTTGGCTTGCATTATATGTTTCTGACTTTCACATTCTGCAGTACTAAAGCCAATTCCATTTAGTTCTAGCAAGGCCAAGCAGTACTGAGAGGGCATTTCCACCTTACGGAAAACATCTGGAAGAAAAAAGAAAATTAAAACGTTAATTCATTGGCTAAGTGGCTAGATCAGCAGCCTTACCTAAACTATACAGAATTCATCTAGGAAAATCCAGAAATGCTACCAAGGTATCCTTCAGGAGCCAGTCTCCCGAGCAGCATCCTCAAGCCAACAATGAAAGGTGGAAAAGTACAGGCTAGTTTAGCACTGGACAACTATCCTTGTCTCTGCAGAGAGTAGAAGAGTCGGCAATCTTGTGACTAGTCTGGATTACAAGAGACTGTATTTCTCCTAAGATGTTTCTGCTTCTACTCTTAGCAGCAGCATAACAATCAACCTTATTTTGAAATCCAAAATGCTCCAAAATCTGAAACTTTCTGAGCACTGACATGACACCACAATTAGGACACTCCATACCTGACTTTACGTGACAGGGCACAGTCAAAACACAGGTGTACAACACAGTTTATTCAGCGTCTCTAAAGGAAAAAAGCCCCTCCTTGCCCCATTCAGCTTCAATGTATCTTTTCTGCCAGACAACCACAGACTGCCTACATGAGTGACTGAGACAGTGATACCTTTGCTTTCTGATGGTTCAGTGTACACAAATTTTATTTTGTGCACAAAATTATTAAACACATTGTATAAAATTATCTTTAGGCTATGTCTATAGGTATATATGAATTCTACATTTAGACTTGGGTCTCATCCCCAAGATATCTCATTATATATATGCAAATATTCCAAAATCCAAAAAAATCTGAAATGTAAAACACTTCTGGTCCCATATTTTGGATAAGGCAGACTTAACTTATATATTAAAGGCCCTGAGAGGACCTGAAGCAAAGACAACTATTTAATTTTATTTTAAGTGAAAGTCCCAAACTTATTTGACCATTAAACCCTTTTTTCATATAATACTTATTAACATCTTGAAAAGTAAGCATCCATGGAATGTACTATAGGAAATGCTGTCCTAAATCATTAAGAAAGAATCCCTAAGACTTCAGCTTCCAGTATTGAGTCACTAGGAATCTAAGCAACCCTGGCCCACCTTCCCCAGCTCCACACAAACATTATTTGAGGCACTGCTGGTCTCAATTAGCATGAGAAATCTCCAGGGACACCCGTAACCACCACGAAAAGCAAAGAAACAAATGAGAGTTACTGGCCTCTAACTACATGCAGAAGGTACGAGACCGTCAGAGCCTGGCTTTAGAAGCCTGGAACTAGTGGAGAAATTCACGTTACTTGAGACTAGAGAAATAATGAACTTGGGTCAGAACAGGAACAATCAGAGAAGCACAAAGTAAGAGTGGCAGGAAGCTAGCCTGCATCCATAGCCATTAGGAAGGAGCAAGGTCGTTATGGGAATGGAGTCCCATAGCAAAAAAAGTTAAAGGGATATAGATCCTTGAAACAACAACAGGATGAGGAGCTGAGTCTCAGACTCCTGTTCTGAAACAAAACTCTCAAAGGCTACTGTGGTCCTTTGATGCAGAGTAGTGTGGTACCCAGCAGAGGCAGGAGCAAAACCTTTCTAAGGGAAGATTTCCCCCACGTAAGTCCTGCAGGGATCCTTGATCATAATAAATCCTATATGAACTCACAAAAAATATGAAAAATACAAGACAGCAAAGAAATGTGAATAGGACTCAGAAGAAACAACCAAGAAGAAATTTAGATCCCCAAAATTGCAGATAAGGACTAGTTAGAATATTGCACAACTGTGAACGAACTACTTACAAAACAAAAAGTGACTAGAAACAAAGTAAAATAGTAGGAAAATAGAGAACAAGTGTATCAATAATCAAATAAGCAGAAATACATCAAGAATCACAATAAATTGGCAAATTTGTAAAAAAAAAAAAAAAAAAAAAAGTTAAGCCTGAAAAGTAAATGAGCTATACTTTGTTTATAAGACATGTCTGAAGATAGGAACCTAGAAAGGTTAAAAGGGATAGAAAAAAGCTATATGAAGTAATATTAAGAGAAAGCTGATGTTGCCATATTCATATAAGAAAACAGACTAAGAATAAAAATCATTATTTGTAATACAGATGGTCATAATACAATAATAGAAGGTTTAATTCACCAGGAAGACAAATCATTTTTAAACACATACACACCTAATAAAATGGCCTCAAAACAAAGTTAAAATTGATTGAATTACAGGGAAAATTAGACATAGAATATTTTAAAAACAACTTTGACTTAACAGACATATAAAATTGTGCATCCAGAATTAGAGTACACATTCTTTTGTGTGCACATAGAGCATTTACACAATAGCTCAGGTTTTAGATAATGAATCGTTGGCTAAAAATTTCAAGAATTAGTATTATACAACCATGTACTCGAACTACAACACAATTAAGTTTAAATATAATAAAAATACAAAATAAAAGTTTCTAAATATTTGGGAATTAAAAACCATTCTTCTAAATAATTTGTGAGTGAAAAAATATACCAGAAATCTAAAAATATCTAGCATGATAAGAATATTATCAGGCCAGGAATAGTGGCTCACATCTGTAATCCCAGCACTTTGGGAGGCAAAGGCAGGAGGACTGCTTGAGGGCAAGAGTTTGAGACCAGCCTGGGCAACATAGCAAGACCCCCATCTCTACAAAAAAAAAAAAATGTGTGTGTGTGTGTGTGTGTGTGTGTATACACATCAAAACTGTAGAATACAATAAAAGTAGTGCTTTGAGGAAAATTTATAGCTATATATATATATTTTGTTTGTTTGTTTGTTTTTGTGATACAGATCCTCACTCTATTGCCCAGACTGGAGTGCAGTGGCGGAATCTCTGCTCACTGCAACCTCTGCCTCCGGTATTCTCGTGCCTCAGCCTCCCGAGTAGCTGGGATTACAGGTGCATGCAACCACACCCAGCTAATTTTTGATTTTTAGTAGAGACAGGGTTTCACCATGTTGGCCAGGCTGGTCTCAAACTCCTGGCCTGAAGTGATCCACCCACCTCAGCCTCCCAGAGTGCTAGGATTACAGGCATGAGCCACTGCACCCGGCTGCCTTATATTCTTAAGTTAGAAAAGAAAAAAAATAATTTGAGAAGTAATGGTTTTAAGGTCAAAGTTATAAATATTGAAAAATGACTACAAAATAAAGTTAGGGGAACTAGAAGAAAATAGATAATATAGATGTGGACAGAAATCAAGGAAATACAAAACAAAAGTAATAGGAAGAATCAAAGGCAAAGGTTGGTTCTTTGAAAAGACTAGAAAATTGGGAAAACTTCAAGTGACATTAAATAATAATATTATGAAAGAAAAAGAGAATATAACAAATAAACCAGAGACGTAAAAAAGAGAGACTTAGCAATAGCTGTATATCAATAAATTTGAAAATTTAGATGAAACATAAATTCCTTAAAAATATATAGGTTGGGAATGTCACAGTGGAGTAATAAAAAGAAAAAAAAGATTTGGAAAAAAAATATATATATATAGCTTACCAAATATATTCAAAAAGAAATAACTGAATAATCTTACAGTTATTAAAGAAATCAAAGTTGTAGTTAAAATATCTTTCTATGTCAGATGAGAATACCTCCTGGCTAACAGAAAAATTTAAAAAATAAAACATATCTATATGTCTTTCTACAAAGAAATAATTATATTCAAACTAAATCTGATAGCTGTCTACATTCTCTCCAAAAACTTCCCTTATCTCAGTGCACTTCAATTCTTGAATTCTATGAATAAGAAAGCATTAACACTGTAAAAAATGCATTTAATACCTCCTAACCACCCTTTTTTTTTTGAGATGGGGTCTCACTATGTGGTCCAGGCTGGTCTCAAACTTCTGGGCTCCAGTGATCCTCCCACCTTAGACACCTGAGTAGCTGAGACTACAGGCAGGAACCACTGAGCCAGCCTAGCCATACATTTTTGAAAGTGCAGAAAAAAAAAGGAGCTTTCAAAAGCACATTGAAATTGTGAAAGTTAAAAATTATAATAATCAACTAACATAATAAGCACCTGCTCTGTGACAAACACTGCCCATATTCACTATCTTATTTAATCCTTAGAACAACTTTATAAGAACCAGACTTACAGTTTCAGTAGTTTGCCCAAAGTCCCTCAGCTCATAAGTGGATAACCCAGATCCAAACCCTAGTCTGTATGAATTCATCCATCTATTTTCTAGTACCTATTGATTAGTCAATAAATTCGGTCACTCCTCACAATGAAGCCAAATTTGTTCTACTTCACATCTCTACCATAAGCATCCGTTAAGCTCTCTGTAGTCAAGGTGCTTGATCTGGGCCAGCAGATAACAATGACAATAAATTCATGTTATTTGTCATGAGGGAAAAAAGAGACTCTCATGATTATCCCTTGCTGTGAAAAAACATCTGTTTGTTAATAGTTCCAAAAAGAAAAGAGTTAACTTTTTGAAATCCATTAAGGATGTCTTCTAAGTGTGAATAAAAATCCTTTGATAAAGTTCAAATACAAAATTACCAACAACTGCATAAATGCGATTTTGTAATTCTCTTCTTCACACAAGGGCCAGAAGTCAGCAAATTATGGCCAAACTAACATTAGATGCATATTTTTGTAAAGTGTTATTGGAAGACAGCCATTTGTTTTGGTCTTGTCTACAGCTGCTCTTTTGCTACAATGGCAGAGTTGAGTATTTGTGATAGAGATTGTTTAGTTTACAAAGCCAAAAATATTTACTCTCTGGCCTTTTACAGAAAAAAAAGCACTAGACAATCCAAAGGTAGGATTTGCATAAATGTGTAATTTACCCATTTTTGATAAAGAGTGGCTAAATCTCTATCTCTAATCTATAACATAAAAATGCCAGAAACTTGGTTTTTACCTTGAAGGTTTTCCTTCTGCAACAAAGAGTTGAGCTGATTCATAGAGTTGAAGATGAGAATGGACTCCACAGATGCTCGGTATCGCCCAGAATGCTCACTGCCAGCATTTAGCCCCAGGCTTTGAATCCCTTGGCTGGTCTCCATCCCTTCTAGGAGTGGAAGCTCATGAGGAAGAAAACTGGTAACTATGCTATGAAGAGTCGGCTCCTGAGAATCTGGATCTAGTAACCAGCATGCCACCTGAATGGGATAGCAATGAGAATATTTTCCTGATTTTTTTCAAAGACACTTGTGTACCTCTAAATGAAAAGGGAAAAAAACAAAGCTCATTTCTAACCTCACTCATTTTCATTTAATATTTATTCAGTGGTCTTCCCAGGAAAGAAGGAAAGAATAATTGTAACAGGACTCATTTTTGGTAGCAACAACAGCAGTAGCTTTCAAAGAAAGGAAAGTTGTAACTATTCCATTCCTACAATGCTCAGGCCGATCCAGTTTAGCAGTAGGCTTGAAAAACAAGTGTGTCTCAGCAAACTCAAACCATGTGTCTGAAAATGAAGATGGACTCCTCCACTTAGGCTAATTTGGGCTAAGCTACTGTAATAAAGATGGGCCTGTGAGGTTTTAGGTATAGTTAGTTCTTTCATCATCAAAAGAAGTGAGGCGCCGGGCGCAGTGGCTGACACCTGTAATCCCAGCACTTTGGGAGACTGAGGCGGATTGATCACCTGAGGTCAGAAGTTCAAGACTAGCCTGGTCAACATGGTGAAACCCTGTCTCTACTAAATATACAAAAAATTAGCTGGGCATGGTGGTGGGCACCTGTAATCCCAGCTACTCAGGAGGCTGAGGCAAAAGAATCGCTTGAACCTGGGAGGCGGAGGTTGCAGTGAGCCGAGATCGCACCACTGCACTCCAGCCTGGGCAACAAGAGCAAAACTTCGTCTCAAAAAAAAAAAAGTGACGCATAAATGTTTTACCATTAAAAGTTTATATCCAGAGTTTCAGAAAGCCTCTACACTTTCCCCTCAGAATGGGGGGGTCTGTCACCAGAATCATCCAATTATTAATTTGATTGCTATTTCCAACTTCCTCATGAGACTAGGAGTCCTGTAGTTTCTAATACTAGATCAGGCAGATCATTAACTGGATTAGAATAAGGGAATCTAAGCTCTGTTCATAATTCTGACAATTACTTTACTATATGACTCAATTCTTTCTTTTGTAGGTTAAGAATAAAGTTTTATAGGGGAATATTGAGTGAAATAGTCTGATGTAAAAGTTAACATGTTTCTTAACTGAGTCATCATTACGAAGAGTGCATCATACTTTGCTATTATAAAGGAAAGTTCTCAGGAGCCAGTAAGGGGATTTGCCTCTATGCTAAATGGCCACTAACTACAATCCTTTTTGACATCTTATTCACACTCTTTTCCAATTTTCTGCCTCCACCCTCATGAATATTTAAGACCTCCTGCTATCATACACCTAAATCTGTTCTCATTTCACTTCCAATTTACTATCAGACAGAAAACTTAGGACTTATGACCCAAATTAAAATTTTTTAAAAATCTCTGAGGAAAGACATAAACTTTAGGGCTCCAAATTTGTGACATCTCTGTTTTTATCTACACAGAGATATTTGGTGCATGATATTCTATTCTGGGTAGATGAGATTATTGAATAAAGAAGTGACTACTCTAAAATACTTAAGCTGCATTATTGATGCTAAGTAAATACCAAGTCATTTAAGAATTAACACTAAAAATGTTGTTTTAAGTATATAAAAATTAAATTAGACATAGAACCTTAGGATCTTCATAACTTTGCTCCAAGGAGATGCCACAAGAAAGAAGAAGAATTTTATAGCTCTGGATGAAGTCATAGATGACAACAGAACATTCTTTATCAGATTCCTTTCGCAAGCAAGATTGAAGGTACCACATCCTGTCTTTCAAAGTCAGGCTTGGATCTAAAGAAGGTGGAACCAAACTGGCACTAATTTCTTTAAAAAAAAAAAAAGGAAAAAACATTTTTAAGGCAAAAATTACATGCATTCATTTGAAGCAGCAATCTTTAGTAGAAAGACTGAAAAAGACTCAGAAGCCTAAGGGTCTGGTTCCATGTGACGAGTAATTCAGCATCTCATCCAGGTCATATCAGCTATGTAGATGAAGTGCGTCATATATCTAAAAATTATGATTTGGGCTAGAAGATTTTTAATGCTCTACTTAGGTGGGAGAAAATATTAAATATTAATACTTGTAAAAACAAAATTACATTTCCCAAAATGAGGAGTTAAAGACAGGAAAAGTATTTGGAAATAAATTTTAAAGAGAGATTTAGTATGAACAGATACTATTCTATCCAAAATAAAAAAAAAAGCTTAAGTAACTACTCACCCCAACATATTTTCCTGCAAAACAACTGAAAATATTTCATGCTTACTAAGGAACAGACACTATACAGCATCCTTTAAAATGTTTCCTTATTAATTTTGCTCCTAAAAAAAGCTTAAGTAACTACTCACCCCAATATATTTTCCTTCAAAACAACTGAAAATATTTCATGCTTACTAAGGAACAGACACTATACAGCATCCTTTAAAATGTTTCCTTATTAATTTTGCTCCTGTCCAAAACCAACCTATCAGCTGGGGTATCCAACATCCACATTCAGATCACAGGGTATTTCCAGATTACAACCTTTCCACTCTAAAGACTTCTCCAAAGTTTATATAATTCAACTACTATAGATCTCTAGCTCAACATTCCCTCTAGATGAGTTTCAGACCCATTCAATGGTAGGACAGAAGACTGAAAATAAACTGCCATCGTTTAGTCTTCAGAAGCAAACCCTAAAGGTGGCAAGAGAGTCCCTGAGTCTTCACTGCCCCCTCAGAGGAAAAACCCATAGCATGAATAGCCTCGTGTGACAGGCAGGGAGAAGTAAGGAAGTGCTTCTTAAAACATTAATTCTAGTTAATATATGCAATAATGTACATGCCAGCTGCTCTCCAAAAAATTACAATTTTTGCCAGGCACAGTGGCTCACACCTGTAATCCCAAACACTTTGGGAGGCCAAGGCGGGTGGATCACCTGAGGTAAGGAGTTCAAAACCAGCCTGACCAACATGGTAAAACCCTGTCTCTACTAAAAAAATACAAAATTAGCCGGTGCGGTGGCACATGCTTGTAATAGCAGCTACTTGGGAGGCTGAGGCAGGAGAAGTGCTTGAACCCAGGAGGTGAAGGTTGTAGGGAGCCAAGATCATGCCACTGTACTCCAGCCTGGGCAAAAGAGTGACATTCTGTCTCAAAAAACAAACAAACAAAAACTTAAACTCTAAAAATAAATCCTAGGTAAATATCAGGAAATTATTCTCAAAATATAAGATCACTACCCTAATGGATGTTACAGTAATTACATAGTGACTTAGCCAAATACTCATTACTTACCAGAATGCTTTTGTTCCTTCTGCAGTGAAAAATAATAGGCATCCCTTCCACCCCAGCATACTGCCAGTCCAACCACCAAGATGTCATCACAACCTTTAATGGGAAATCCATCATCTCTAATAGGAATTTCCTGAGGTGAGCTAGCTAAGTAAAACAAAAGTGAAACAGTTAAAAATCTCTAAAAATAAAGACATTACATAAATTGTTAAAACAATTATAATAAAAAACCTATCTTTGATAGGCAAAATTTCCAGATCTTAAAATATGCATTTGGACAGTCATTTTAAGTATAAGTAAGCTCTTTCCAGGCTTCCCATCAATTAAGATAACTGTCACTATGAAAAAGCTATCAAGGATTTGTTAAAATAAATCTATAATGATTAACGTCAAGAAAGGGAGGCTGCATTTCAAATTTTATAACTCAAACAAAAATACAGATCATTTGCATACTACAAATATTTTGCAGCAAATTCAGCAATTCTTAGCTAAGAAACTCCAGAAAAATAAAGACTATTACTCCTTAGTGAAGAAGCATAATTTTGTATCTAGAGTCAATGTTTTATTCCTAAAATAATGTATCTCCAATTTTATAAAGGTCAAGAATCAATCCGTCTTATTGATAATTATATCCCTAGTAGCAGGAAAATAACTGGCACATAGGAACTTAGTACATATTTATTAAATTTAGGTGAACTTTTTTATCCCTCTAGCCTCTATTATATAGCCTGATACAGAAAATGTGCTCAATTTTGTTTGTTACATCAAAAATGGAAAGTGCTATTCAACACTAAAAGTACATAAAAGTTGTGGTTAACACATCTGCTTCATGAATTGAAAATCAGACAAATACTCAAACCTTTATGAACAAATTAATTCATAAAATAGCAAGGTTTAATAAATCTAATCAAACACCTGATTTCCACAGCTGACTACAACTGGTCCCCACAATCCAGAAGGCAGAGCTCACGCAATAAGACAGGAATATACATAGCCTTATTTGACCAAAAGGTTCAACTCTCTCAAAACCTGGAAGAGCTCCGCAAGGTTTTGGAAGCAACATTTCAGTATACAATTCATGACTATCATGGAGGTCTAAGTTCTACTCAAGATAAATCTTGGAAAATGTAGCTAATGTACACTGTGAAGAACAAAGCTCCTATTAGCAATGTAATTTTGTAATTACATAAGCAAACAAGGATATTACAATTTAATAGAAAATAATTTATGAGGCCGGGCATGGTGGCTCACGCCTGTAATCCCAGCACTTTGGGAGGCCGAGGCGGGTGGATCACGAGGTCAGGGGATTGAGACCATCCTGGCTAACACAGTGAAACCCCATCTGTACTAAAATACAAAGTAAAAAATTAGCCAGGCATGGTGGCATGCACCTGTAGTCCCAGCTACTCAGGAGGCTGAGGCAGGAGAATTGCTTGAACCCAAGAGGCAGAGGTTGCAGTGAGCCGAGATCATGCCACTGTACTCCAGCCTGGCCAACAGCGAGATTCTGTCTAAAAAATAATAATAATGATTCATGAGGCTGGGCGCAGTGGCTCATGCCGGTAATCCCAGCACTTTGAAAGGCCAACACAGGTGGATCACTTGAGGTCCGGAGTCTGAGACCACCCTGGACAACATGGTGAAACCCTATCTCTACTAAAAATACAAAAATTAGCTGGGCATGGTGCACATGCCTGTACTTCTAGCTACTTGGGAGGCTGAGGCAGGAGAATTGCTTGAACTCAGAAGGTGGAGGTTGCAGTGAGCGAAGATCAAGATCACACCACTGCACTCCAGCCTGGGCAACTGAACAAGACAAAGAAAGAGGAAAGAAAGAAAGAAAGAGAGACAGAGAGAGAGAGAGAGAGAAAGAAAAGAAAAGAAAGAAAGGAGAAAAAGAAAAAAGAAAAGAATTCATGAGCACTGGTGATTAATAAAAACCATTATGTTACAACATTAATATACCATAAAAGAAATGTCACATTCATATTCAAAATATGTATTATCTTTATTTTTATAAACTTTTATGCTAATATATATTACATGCACCTCTTATACTGGAGGGCAACTATCATTAATTAATTTAGGTATGCTGAATAAATAAGGCTGTTCTACACATAAATCCACAGAGGAGATACATACTACAATTTGAATAGATTATATTTAATATCTAACATTGAGAAATCTAACTCTTATCTCAGTCTACTAAGTAGTTTATAAATATGAAAAAATAAAATTAAAAAAATTCTTACCTTGCTTAAACCTACTGCCAATAGTAGCAGTTTTAGAAGATGTCAAACTTCTAATCTTTTCACAAGCCAGTGAGATGGAAAATCGCTTTTTGCACCGCCACTCCTTAATGAAGGTTTGGAAAAGATTTTGGTCACTTGCTACATCAATTATGGCCAAACTTTCTGAACTGCTTGAGGCTGGAGTTAACTGTAATCCATCCTGTGATAACTGAAGTGAAAAGCTTGTGTCACTAATAGGGCTGTTGTCTTTGAACCCATTTCTACTCCCTGGACTTAAATCGTGGTTTTTAATATCTGAAGGTGAGCCAAATAAATAACTTTCACCAGGTTGTAAAACGTTATTAGTTTTCCAAGGGTTTACAGGTGTTTCAAGAATCCCTGGAAATGTCAGCTTAGAAGCAGATGTTGGAATGGGTGTAGGAGGAATGAGACCATTATCATCAACTATATTACTTTCTTTACGAGGTAAGAGGGATGAGGTTTCATCATGATTGGCATTGTTTTCTAGCATCTCAATCTTGCTTTTTACTTCATTATTAGAAGAAAATGAAATTCCCTGCACTTGTTTTGTCTCCAAGTTTGAAATAACTTCTTGTTCTTCATTTAACTCTGTATTTTTTCTATTCAAACTAGAAAAGTTTATAGTCATTGATTTTAGCTTTTCATTTTCTAGAGGACTGGATACTTTATCTAAAATCCTTTGCAGTCCTGGACTTAGATCAAATGATGCCCCTGACCATATGAATGAATGATTTTGCCTGGTCCCAGTTAATTTTGATTTTTCAGCCCTTTCATCTTGATCTCCTCCATCTTGATCACCTTGGTGGTGCTCATCAAGTACTGGATCACTTAGTTCTAATGCTCTAGGAGATACTACAGTATGATTCTTCTCTTGGACAGGAAATATATCCGCATTGTCCAAAGCTTCAACCATCTGAACAGAATCCATTTCTGAAAATATAATAGATTCATCATTGGAACAAGTCAACTGCTGGTGGGTATCTTGATTCTCATTTACATTTGATTTTCTAATTAGGTCTTCTTGTAGACACAGAGAATCACTAAAATGGTTTGATGTTACTTCTGAAGGAAGGGGTTCTTTCATTTGCATATCAGGTAATTGTTCTTTTACTAGATAGTCATCACTGAAGCTATCAAATAGTAAACTATCACTCATATTCAAACTTGTTTCAGGAACTGGAAGACATTCTCCTTCTACACCAGTGGGAGTTCTCTTTTGAGGAATCAGAGGTATAACTGGTTTCACAGTTTCTTGTGTTTGATAACCTTGAAGAAAACTATTTAATTGAGAATCAGTAACAGAAACTTCATTCTTTTTTAAAAAAAGACCATTTTCCTCCAATAGTATTGGAGAATGGAAAATCGGGCTTTCTGGAGTCAGGATATCAACCCCATGTGAATCAGTGCTTTGTTTCATAGTACCTACAGTCTTAAGGTCCAAATGATCTATCTTAGTCGCTCCTAGAGGGTGCTGTTCAGCAGGAAAAGGAATGTGACACTCCTTCTGAAAAGAGTTCATTGAGTTCTGTTGGACTAAGCTCTTCTGCATTATCCCTGCTGCCAGGTTGGTGTCCTTTGCTCCTAGTTTGGCATTTTCAGTTGCCATCTGTTGTATTATTTTCTCTGACTGAGTATCCAGGTAGAAACTATCTTCAAAATCACAGAGGACTAAACCTAAGTCAGAAACATGATTATTTTTAGTTTTGTTTGTTGTATAAGTACCTGTTTTTTCTTGTAGTCTAGAAATATTTAGAAAATTCTCATGCTGGCCTTCTGATTTGCTAAATGCTCCAGCTGATGGAAGTACTTCACTGGGTATCACAGTTCTGCTTATATCATCTCCTAATGCCTGAAAATGACTTGGTTTATTTTCCTCTGTATTAAGCTTTATCCTTTCACAATTGATAGTAACATTTGAGTCTCTATTTATGTAACTACTGACTGCTTCACAGGGCATTTGTCTCTCTATTATATTTTTCTGTTTGGTAATAGTGCTTGTCTGTTCATGAGATTGCTTTCGCAGGTACTGGTTAATTGGATGGATGTCATGGTGTTTTATATAAACATTCTGGTTTTTTGAACCATTTTGTATCAGCACTTCATTTATTTTTTCTGCCTCAACAGCTACTCCTCTGCCCTTTTCACTAACCACACTAGTGGCCTGACAAGTCACATTTTTACTCTGAGATCCTGTGACAATATGTTCCACAAAATTATCATTAGTTAGTGTTATGTTCCATGAACAATTTTGCTTTATTTGTAATGGGAATGATGTTTTATTATCTTTTTCCTTACCACTCAAAGATACATTTTTAGCAAATGGCCCTGAATTTCTAAATTCCGTTTTCTTCTCATCTAAGGTAAACGGGTCTTCACAAAGACTAGGATTAGACAGAGTCTGTCCTTGTAAATGGATTCTACACGCTCCAGAGTCTTTCAGGGGGCTGCTGTCCCTAGATCGCTTTAGATGCTTTCTATGTTTCCAAGATCGAAAACTTCTGCTCATCTTTTCTGAATTGAAATTCAAAGGTGCCTTTTTTGTTTTCCGTGAAAAAGTCTGAACAACTTTCTTATCACTTGTTTCCCCCTCATTCTGAGAGGCTCCTGGCTTCTCTTTATTTATATCTAAAGAGGCCCGTTTTCTTGCTCTGAAAATGGAACATCTCTGATGTTCTTGATTCCCATTCTGGAAATTACAATTAAAGGAACTTGTATGCTCTCTACTTTTATTTAAGTCTTGCACTATATTTGGTGAATGCTTAATATAAGAATCACTAAATATTGTGTTACTTTTGTTCTTTGATGTTAATTTTTTATAAGAACTCTTAGTTTGGGATATAAATGTGTGTTCCTTTACTTCGGACTCACTATGAGTCAATGAGCATGTACTAGAATGTAACAGGGCACATGGATTCCATTGCACTCCCATTTCAACTAAGTCCTGCTGCAGAATCATTCTGGCTTCTTCCACTATAAGGGCTGCTGCTTCCCTTTC
Source organism: Pan paniscus (assembly GCF_029289425.2). Classification (NCBI taxonomy): domain Eukaryota; kingdom Metazoa; phylum Chordata; class Mammalia; order Primates; family Hominidae; genus Pan; species Pan paniscus. Next base: position 119,449,658 of record NC_085926.1, read on the forward strand.
AGTTAAACCTTTTCTGCCAGTCACCCAGATAGTTCGCATATTGCGACGTTCTTCAACTGCTTCCTCTTCCTCATCCACTGCCTTCCGGGCACTACACAAGGAGATGGGAAAAGACAGAAATGAATTCATTCATTCGTAAGGCAAATATTTATTAAACATGCAATCTGAGCTGTTACTAGGAACTGAAAAAATAACAATGAAGAAGAGAGAGAAATGTATCTGCTCTCATGGCACATTCTAGCTGGGGAATTCAGAAAATAAACAAAAAGTTTAAAATGCATTCTATATTACCTGGTGATAAGAGTTGTATACAAAAATGAGGCACCAGAAAGGGGTGGGTGGTTCTGTAGTTTTTAAACGGCATAATAAAGGAAGGCTTCACTAAGACAGATTCTTTAAGTAGAAGCCTTTAAAAAAGTGAAAGCCATAAAACTTTCATTGAAAAACATCCGGCCGGGCGCGGTAGCTCACACTTGTAAACCCAGCACTTTGGGAGACCGAGGAAGGCGAATCACTTGAGGCAACAAGTTCGAGACCAGCCTGGCCAACATGGTGAAACACTGTCTCTACTAAAAATACAAAAAATCAGCCAGGCATGGTAGCGGGTACCTGTAATTACAGCTGCTTGGGAGGCTGAGGCATGAGAATCACTCGAACCCAGGAGGTGTTACAGTGAGACAAGATCACACCACTGCACTCCAGCCAGGGTGACAGAACAGGACCCTGTCTCATTAAAAAAATTTTTTAAAAGGCTGTGCCCAGTGGCTCATGCCTGTAATCCCAGCACTTTGGGAGGCCAAGGTGGGTAGATCACCTGAGGTCAGGAGTTCAAGACCAGCCTGACCAATATGGTAAAACTCTTTCTCTACTAAAAATACAAAAATTGGCCGGGTGTGGTGACATGTGCCTGTAGTCCCAGCTACTTGGGAGGCTAAGACAGAAGAATTGCTTGAACCCAGGACGCAGAGGTTGCAGTGAGCCGAGATTACGCCATTGCACTCCAGGGCGACAGAGCGAGACTCTGTCACAAAAAAAAAAGACAAGACAAGAAAGAAAACGAATGCTTCTGTACAATACACAATATAAACTCTGGGCAAAATATATGAAGGGACTAGAAAATGAACAAAAGAAAGCAGAAATTGGAGGGGGGTTGAGACTTGGAAGAAAGAAAATGGCAGTGGGTTAATTTTCACTTTTTACCTGAAGGCAGGGCCCAGTCAGCACCCTGTAGGTTGGCTAAAAACTTAGATAAAAACCTGGAGTTCACTGATTGACAGAAGTCAGAAGAGAGTTAAGAGTAACTACATTAGTTGGAAATTTAAGGCAGTCTAGAACAGATAACTAGAGAGGAACAACTCGTAATTCTTATATAAACTCTGCCCAAATCTCTGACTGACCTCTAAACCGTGCAAGTGTGGACAGATTCCAAGTGGCCAGTTAAAAGTCTAAACCAGGGGTCCTCAACCCCCGAGATGCAGACCAGTACCAGTCCATGGCCTGTTAGGAACTGGGCCGCACAGCAGGAGGTGAGCTACAGGCAAGGGAGCATTGCTGCCTGAGCTCCGCCTCCTGTCAGATCAGCTGCAGCAAACCCTACTGTGAACTGTACATGCAAGGAATCTAGGTTGCATGCTCCTTATGAGAATCTAATTGTTTTGTTTCATCCTAAAACCAAACCATCTCCACCACCCCCCTACCACCACCTCCACCCCCGGTCTGTGGAAAAATTGTCTTCCATGGGCAAGAGATATGCAAGAGCAAAGAGGATAGTAAAATACTATACCCCATCCCTTCCCACACAGGTTAAGGTCTCAGACCTGAGTGGGAGGGAAGAAACACTAATTGGAAATGAGATTGATGCTTCCATCTAAAACAAATTGTTTAATACCTGAAAATAAAACTGGTTGTTAGTACCTGAAAGTAACTAAATACCTATAGAATCTGCCTGAGATTTCATATAAGACTGAGTTCAAAAAACAGTGGTAGAAAAAATAATTAAGCTATTCCTTGATTTATATACTGAGTCTAGCCCGTTCAATAAATTGGTTATTCAGACATACACACAAAAAAATAATCAAGGAATCTTCTCACAAATTGTTTTGAGGGACACTAGCATTCCAAAGAACATTTCAGAGGAATGTATTTTAAAATGCTCTTGCCTAAAGTGTAAGATGAGCCTGAGATATATAATGAAATCACATCAAAATTATCAATATCCATCAAAGCAGATCAAAATCAAAATTTAGCAAAGCAGAAAGCATTGATACCAAACTTTTGCTCAGTTCTTTTTTTTTTTTTTTTTGAGACACGATCTTACTCTGTCACCCAGGCTGGAGTTCAGTGGCACTATCAGGGCTCACTGCAGCCTCGACCTCCCGGGCTCAACCAACTCCCCAGCCTCACATCCCCAAGTAGCTGGGACTATAGGCACATGCCACCATGCCCAGCTATTTTTTTCTTTTTTTCAGTTTTAGTAGCGATGAGATCTTGCTATGTTGCCCAGGCTGGTCTTGAACTCCTAAGCTCAAACAATCAGCCTCAGCCTCCCAAAGTACTGGGATTACAGGCGTGAGTCACTGTGCCCAGCCCCACTCAGACGTTCTAGCAGGAATGTTTTTAAGTCATGTATTATTTTTTAAATATACAAAATAAAAAGTAATCTGCGGCCGGGCACTGTGGCTCACGCCTATAATCCCAGCACTTTGGGAGGCTGAGGCAGGCGGATTGCCTGAGGTCAGGAGTTCAAGACCAGCCTGGCCAACATGGTGAAACCCTGTCTCTACTAAAAATACAAAAATTAGCTGGGCCTGGTGGTGGGTGCCTATAATCCCAGCTACTCGGGAGGCTGAGGCAGGAGAATCGCTTGAACCCAGGAGGTGGAGGTCGCAGTGAGCCGAGATCGCACCATTGCACTCCAGCCTGGGTAACAAGAGTGAGACTTCCTCTCAAAAAAAAAAAAGTAATCTGCAACGGGGAAAAAGTAGCCATATTTTCTTCCACTTACACCAAGTATGTAATAAGATTATTTAAGAGAAAAATAACTTTAATACATTATCTATTATTTTAAAATTGACATGATTTTTTTTTTTATTTCATAAACCCATGTAGGTAAAGGTATTTTCTTACCTTTTGAAAGGCACAGCATTTTTCAGAATCACCTCCACCTCCACAATATTTGCTCTAGCAAGGTCTGCCACAGTATGAAAGCCAGAAGCATAGAGAACCCTGGCTCTCTGAGCATTTAGTAAGGATACCCGAACCAGGTCACACAGCTCCCTCTGGATGCCAAACGTAAGACGCTTCTGAAATTGGGAAAGTAGTAGTTCCATGTTGTGCCAGCCCAGACGGTTGGAAAATACTGTAATCATCCCTAGAACATTCATAGAATATTTGTTGAATTCAATTTTTTTTACAGACGAATTCTCCATTTCTTTAGATGTATTTATATTTTCTTTTGTTTTTTCCCTGCCAAATTGTAAGATTTAACAAGGCCCAAGGTGTAAGTTAACAAGGGAGCAGATATATATTAAGAGCCTTAACTAATTGGACAATAAATGTGCTAAGTTTTATGAGATGACATTAAATGTCATCTTATTTATTCTTAATCCTCAAGTTAATACATGAAAACTGAGGCAGAGCACATAAACACAAAACAAACAAGAAGCCCTCACCCTAATTCATTCCTCTCTCTCTCTCTTTCTTAAGCAAAAGAGAACTCTTAAAAACATGTAAAGGTCTCTCTCTTCCCGCCGCCCAAGATGCCGAAAGGAAAGAAGGCCAAGGGAAAGAAGGTGGCTCCGGCCCCGCCCCTGCTGTCGTGAAGAAGCAGGAGGCTAAGAAAGTGGTGAATCCCGTTTGTGAAAAGGCCTAAGAATTTTGGCACTGGACAGGACATCCAGCCCAAAAGAGACCTCACCCGCTTTGTGAAACGGCCCCGCTATATCAGGTTGCAGCGGCAGAGAGCCATCCTCTATAAGCGGCTGAAAGTGCCTCCTGCGATTAACCAGTTCACCCAGGCCCTGGACCGCCAAAGAGCTACTCAGCTGCTTAAGCTGGCCCACAAGTACAGACCAGAGTCAAAGCAAGAGAAGAAGCAGAGGCTGTTGGCCTGGGCCAAGAAGAAAGCTGCTGGCAGAGGGGACGTCCCCACCAAGAGACCACCTGTCCTTCGAACAGGAGTTAACACCGTCACCACCTTGGTGGAGAACAAGAAAGCTCAGCTGGTGGTGACTGCACACAACGCGGATCCCATCAAGCTGGTTGTCTTCTTGCCTGCCCTGTGTCGTAAAATGGGGGTCCCTTACTGCATTATCAAGGGGAAGGCAAGACTGGGACGTCTAGTCCACAGGAAGACCTGCACCACTGTCGCCTTCACACAGGTGAACTCGGAAGACAAAGGCACTTTGGCTAAGCTGGTGGAAGTTATCAGGACCAATTACAACGACAGATAGGATGAGACCCACCGTCACTGGGGCGGCAACGTCCTGGGTCCTAAGTCTGTGGCTCGTATCACCAAGCTCGAAAAGGCAAAGGCTAAAGAACTTGCCACTAAACTGGGTTAAATGTACACTGTTGAGTTTTCTGTATATAAAAATAATTAAAATAATACAAATTTTCAAAAAAAAAAAAAAAAAACATGTAAAGATGCTGGGCGCGGTGGCTCACGCCTGTAATCCCAGCACTTTGGAAGGCCAAGTCGAGCAGATCATCTGAGGTCAGGACTTTGAGACCAGCCTGACCAACATGGAGAAACCCCATCTCTACTAAAAATACAAAATTAGCCAGGCATGGCGGTGCATGCCTGTAATCCCAGTTCCTCGGGAGGCTGAGGCAGGAGAACCGCTTGAACTTGGGAGGCGGGGGTTGTGGTGAGCCGAGATCGTCCCATTGCACTCCAGCCTGGGCAACAAGAGAGAAACTCCATCTCAAAAAAAAAAAAAGTAAGGGACTCTTTCCACCTAGAGGAAAACAAGAGTTGGTTTAAATATTCAAGTGCTGAGAGAACTAGAAAGAGTGAAGTTCCCACCCGCATTTTCTTCAAAGAAAGGTTGCTGAGCTCAATAGCTGCACTGTCTTGGAATAAAGAAACCAAAACAAGTGCCATGTCATAAAGACATTTGTTGAATTAAAATTTTGTTACACTTCCCTACAAGAACATAAACCCCTAGAGGCAGTCTTTCATCTTTGATACCAGTGAGTCTAAGAGTGAGTCCCTCCCGGCCGAGCGCGGGTGGCTTACACCTGTAATCCCAGTATTTTAGGAGGCCGAGGCGGGTGGACCACGAGGTCAGGAGATCGAGACCATCCTGGCTAACACAGTGGAACCCCATCTCCACTAAAAATACAAAAAAAAAAATTAGCCGGGCGTGGTGCCGGGCACCTGTAGTCCCAGCTACTCGGGAGGCTGAGGCAGCAGAATGGCATTAACCTGGGAGGCAGAGCTTTCAGTGAGCCGAGATGGCGCCACTGCACTCCAGCCTGGGAGACAGAGCGAGACTCTGTCTCAAAAAAAAAAAAAAAAAAAAAGTGAGTGCCTCCCTTCCTACCACTATCTCTTCTCATCTTCCCCGCAGTACTCCCTCCTAAGCACATATCTTCACGATGAAACCTATTATACATATAACACACCCTCTTGTAGCCCATAGTTTCCTTCTTAAGGGCTTGTAAGGATTCCTTAGTAAAATCAGACCCAGAATTTCTCGTTTGCTTAGGGTTTAATACATTAAGGCAGACCAGTGCTTCCTTAGATCATTTTTATAGCAGTCAGACAGGAGTTCAGAAATCCCTCTCCATCTTCCGTCCTTCTCCTCAACAATATGTATTAATCAGTACCTTTTTTTTTTTTTTTTTTGAGACAGAGTCTCGCTCTGTCACCCAGGCTAGAGTGCAGTGGTGCGATCTCAGCTCACTGCAACCTCTGCCTCCCGGGTTCAAGCAATTCTCTGCCTCAGCCTCCCCAGTAGCTGGGATTATAAGCGCCCACCGCCACACCTGGCTAATTTTTTGTATTTTCAGTAGAGATGGGGTTTCACCATCTTGGCCAGGCTGGTCTTGAACTCCTGACCTCGTGATCCACCCGACTCGGCCTCCCAAAGTGCTGGGATTACAGGCATGAGCCACCACGCCCGGCAATCAGTACCTTAATGAGAAAGGGGAGACCACAGAGAACTTTGTTTCTGTTTCTTCTTGCAACAGGAAAAAGAAAAGGAAAACAGAAAGGAGGATAGTCAGCAGGTTGCTAAGGAATAGAGGCCAAGACATTCAATCCTCTGTAACATGGTACTGAGCCCTGAGGAGCCATAGTTTTGAATTTTCTGATGATGACAAGAACTGTACAAAATTTTAGCACTTTTAAAGAAGCCTATAATAAAATGGAATTTGAAAAAAAAAGTAATCTTAACTCGACCTCAAATCACAGTATTAAATAAATGTGAAACCCTTTGTTTAACTGACCTGCATAAACAGCAGCTGACTGTTGCAAAGATTGAATCTGCCCACGATTGCATCCATATTTCTGATTTATTTCCCTTAAGGGAACTTCACTGATTAAATCTAATAGCACAAGACTGGTGAAAAACCTGGGAATAAATCATCAAAAGCGTGGTAAGAGATCCTTCACGCCTACTAGGCGATACAGTGTGTTGAAAAATGACTAAGAACTGGAAAGGCAACAGAGGGCTTATATAATACATTGTGGTGAGATTCTTAATAGAAAATAGGATTACTGGACAAAGGCTGAGATCAATGCTTGCAAAGCAAGTTTTGACATGCATTAGTACTACAGTAAAGAACTAATGTCTGTATAACAAAAACCTGCCCATATTCAAAACTGCTGCTAACAAGAAATGAGACTTGGTTCAAGAAATGTGATGACACAAAAATTAAAAAGATAACTTGATATACAGCTACATGTATATCATTACTCCAATAAAATGACAATATAAATATAGCATCCAATTTTGATTTGAAAGGCAACGGTAGCAAAAGTAATCCAAGTATATAAATCCTTATAAAATTTATACTTAACCATATTATAAATAATATATTAGAGACTGTTTTTTAAGAAAAATCATTTCATTATTATTTCTTTTTTTTTTTTTTGAGACGGAGTCTCACTGTGTTGCCCAGGCTGGAGTGCAGTGGCACAATCTTGGCTCACTGCAACCTCCATCTCCTGGGTTCAAGCAATTCCCCCACCTCAGCCTCCCAAGTAGCTGGGATTACAGGTGCACACCACCACAAACGGCTAATTTTTGTATTTTTACTAGAGACAGGGTTTTACCACATTGGCCAGGCTGGTCTCGAACTCCTGACCTCAAGTGATCCGCCCACTTTGGCCTCCCAAAGTGCTGGGATTACAGGCGTGAGCCACTGCACCCAGCCAATTTCATTATATTTCAAAGAAGCTAACAGCCTGTACCAATTTTTCCACCTGAATCTTTTAATTAGCTCTTCTCCTCTATTGGTAATGAATCACTTTTAAGTATGATATAAAGCATAACCCCAGGTGAAGTCACAGTAAGTTGGTGGTTCTTCTGATCAACACCTTCTTTACAAAAGAGAGGTAATTAAATATTCTACCTTAAAAGATAAGGTCTTTATATATAATGGCTGCTAAACTGTGAGCTGCAGAAAGAAACTAAAATACCAATAAATTTAGTAAATATAGAAAACTTGTTGGGCGTGGTGGCTCACACCTGTAATCCCAGCACTTTGGGAGGCGGAGGCGGGTGGATCACCTGAGGTCAGGAGTTTAAGACCAGCCTGACCAACATGGAGAAACCCCATCTCTACTAAAAATATAAAATGAGCCAGGCATGGTGGCACATGCCTGTAATCCCAGCTACTCAGGAGGCTGAGGCAGCAGAATCGCTTGAACCTGGGAGGCGGAGGTTGCGGTGAGCTGAGATTGCGCTATTGCACTCCAGCCTGGGCAACAAGAACAAAACTCCATTTCAAAATTAAAAAAAAAAGAAAATGAAAAAAAAGAAAACTGAAAAATCTTATACTCTGCCAAAATTTTGATTTTATTGACAATGAAAGTGACTACAATAAACTGGGCGTCTACTACATGCAAGACACTGTGTTAAATACCGGAGAGCCCAGAGACCTTGACGTTTACCTTTTATGGATGGCCATTTGTCGATGCTGTCTCTCAGTTCTGGCTACTACTTTTCCTTTCACACAACGGGCCAAGAACCCCTCTTCAACTCCCACTAGCTCTGCCACCCTTTTCATTGAAGTTGGCAACTTCTCCCATAAACAGAAAAATCGATACCAATCAATAGTAGTCCAATCCTCAAACATAGGTGTAACCTAAAAGGAAGAAGTATTATTCATTAACTAAAACTATTATATTACCAAAAACCATTATATACAACCTTCATATTAAAGACAAAAGCCAGGCATGATGGTATGTGCCTGTAGTCCTAGCTACTCAGAAGGCTGAGATGGAAAGATTGCTTGAACCCAAAAGTTTGAGGCCACAGTGAGCTATGACTGTGCCACTGCACTCTAGCTCAACTGACCAGGTGAGACTCTGTCTCTAAAAAAATGAAATAAAATAAAATAAATGAAATGGCTGACTGTGGTGGTTCATGCCTGTAATCCCAATGCTGTAGGAGGCCAAGGCAGGAGGATCGCTTGAGCCCAGGAGTTTGAGGCTGCAGTAAGCTATGACTGTGCCACATCACTCCAGCCTGGGCAACAGAGCAAGACTCCATCTCAAAAAAAATTACAATAAAATAAAATTACTTAAAATAAAAAGACAAAGGCCTCAGGATTTACAAAAATGTCTAACTGTGATAATACCTCATTCGTATGGAAACATCATTTATTCACAAACAATGCACTGCCAGGACAAATGGAAAGAGATCACTAAGCATACAAACTGGATTTTATAGAACCCAGGTCTTTTTTTTTTTTTGAGACAAGGTCTTGTTCTATCATCCAGGCTGGGATCTAGTTCACTGCAGCTTCAACCTCCTGTGCTCAAGCAATCCTCCCAAGTCAGCCTCCCAAGTAGCTGGGGCTACAAGGTGAGTGCCACCACGTCTGCCTAATTTTTTAATTTTTTTGGTGAAACTGGGTTTTATTCTGTTGCCCAGGTTGGTCTCAGACTCCTGGCCTCAAGCAATTCTCCTGCCTCAGACTCTCAAAATGCTGGGATTACAGGCATCAGCCACTGCGCCCGGCCAGAACCTAAGTTTTTAATTATAGACACTTCTAATATCAATATTCTAACTGTAGGTACAATCTTAAGTATTCTGAGTAATTTTCAAGAAGAATCAATAACATAGAGGAGATAAGGGAAGAATCAATATTCAGAGTTGATATATTACCCAAAATGTCAAGATTCAACAAAAATTATGAAACATATAAGAAATAGGAAAGTATGTCTCAAACACAGGGGGGAAAGCAGGCAAAAGAAATAAAAAGAAATACCTTTGAGAGGGTCCAGCTATTGAAATAAGTAAAGACTTCAAAGCAAATATTATAAATATGGTAAAAACAAAAACAAAAACCATGCTTGAAGTAAAAGGCATGATGCCAATGTCTCATTAAGTAGAGAATACAATAAAGACAAAATTATTTTTAAAAGAACCAAATGAAAATTCTGGAGTTAAAAGTACAATAACTGGCCAGGCACAGTGGCTCATGCCTATAAAGCCAGCACTTTGGGAGGCTGAGAGGGGAGGACCACTTGAGCTCAGGAGTTCGAGATCAGCATGGGCAACAGCGTGAAACACTGTCTCTACAAAAAAATACAAAAATTAGCCAGGGATGATGGCACATGCCTGTGGTCCCAGCTACTTGGGAGGCTGAGGTGGGAAGACTGCTTGAGCCCAGGTCAAGGCTGCAGTGAGCCGTAATTGTGCCACTGTACTCTTGTTTGGGCAACAGAGCAAGAACATGTCTCAAAAAAAAAAAAAAAAAAAAAAAAAAGTGCAGTAACTAAAATGGGGTTTATTATGTTGCCCAGGTTGGTCTTGAATTCTTGAACTCAAATAACACTCCTTCCTTGGCCTTGGCCTTCCAAAGTGCTAGGATTAAAGGCGTGAGCCACCAAACCTGGACCTAAAATAGATAATTTACTAGAGAGATCAACAGTATATCCAAGCTGGCGTAAGAAAGAATCAGCAAACATGAATAGATTAATAAAGACTATGCAATCTGAAAGAGGGAGAGGAGAAAGCAGAAAAAATGAACAGAGTCTTAAAGGAATATGGGAAACATTAAGTGTACCAACATATGCATAATGAGTACCAGGAGAAGATAGAAAGGAAAAGGAAAATCATCTGAAGAAATTATGGCTAAAAGTATTCCAAATTTGATGGACAACATTAACCTACATATCCAAGAAACTCAGTGAACTCCAAGCAGGATACATACAAAGGCATCCATACAAAGACGCATCACAGTCAAAACATTAAAACTGAAGAAAAAAAATCTTGAAAACAGCAAGAAAAAGTCATCCTATGTAAGAGAAACCCGATAAGATTAAGAGCTAACTTCTCACCAGCAACAAGAAGGCCAGTGAGATGACATATTCTAAATGCAGTGAGATGACATATTCAAACTGCTCAAAGAAAAAAAATCTGTCAACTAAACATTGTTTTTTCTTTTGAAACAGGGTCTGGCTCTGTCACCCTGGCTGGAGTGCGGTGGCATGATCTCAGCTCACTGCAACCTCCACCTCCTGGGCGGAAGCCATCCTCCCACCTCAGCCTCCCAGGTAGCTGGGACTACAGATGCATACCACCACACCTGGCTAATTTTTGTATTTTTCTGGTAAAGACAGAGTTTCACCATGTTGCTGGTCTCAAACTTCTAGGCTCAAGCCATCTACCTGCCTCAGCCTCCCAAAGTGCTGAGATTACAGGCATGAGCTACCACGCCCAGCCTCAACTAAGAATATTATATAAAGGAGAGTTATTTTTCAAAAATAAAAATAACAAACATTTCCAGATAAACAAAACCCGAGAAAATTTTGCTAGCAAATCCATTTTATAAGAAATGCTAGCCAGGCACAGCGGCTCATGCCTGTAATCCCAGAACTTTGGGAGGCTGGGTGGGCGGGGTTTGGATCACTTGAGGTCAGGAGTTCGAGATTAGCCTGGTCAACATGGCGAAACCCTGTCTCTACTAAAAATACAAAAAAAAAATTACCCAGGAGTGGTGGCGCATACCTGTAATCCCAGGGACTCGGGAGGCTGAGGCATGAGAATTGCTTGAACCTGGGAGGCGGAGGTTGCAGTGAGCAGAGACTACACCACCGCACTCCAGCCTGGGCAACAGAATGAGACTCTGTCTCCAAAAAAAAAAAAAAAAGCAAAGAAATACTAAAGAAAGCTCTTCAGGTTGAAAGAAACTCACCAAAACCATATTTCAATTCCAAACCAAAAAAAGAAAGTCAACAAAGGAAATTATGTGGGTACATATAAAAACAGTATCATTACATATTTCTCTTTTCTTCTCCTGACTGATTTAAAAGGCAACTTATAAAACAATATGCATATTTTTGTACTGTATTGGGTTTGTTTGTTAGTTTGTTTGAGACAGGGTCTCACTCAGTTGCCCAGGCTGGACACAATCTCAGCTCACTGCAACCTCTACCTCCCACGTTCAAGTGATTCTTGTGCTTCAGCCTCCTGAGTAGCTAGAATTACAGGTATGCACCACCACACCCAGCTCATTTTTGTATTTTTAGTAAAGATGGGGCCTCACCATGATGACCAGGCTGGTCTTGAACTCCTGACCTCAAGTGGTCCACCCGCCTCAGCCTACCGAAGTGCTGAGATTACAGGCATGAGCCACTACAACCTGCCAATATGCATATAATTGAATTGTTGGGTCTATAACATATAAAACTCACAATATATTTGACAGTATCAGCCCACAGGAGGCAGGTGGAAGCAAAGCTGTACTGGACTAAGGAAATGACAAGAGATGGTGTCCCAAATCCATAGAAATAAATGAAGAAAAAAACACAATCATAAATAAGAATGTTAATGAAGCAAACTGTAAATGTATATTTGCTCTCCTTTCTTCTCTCAGCTTCTCTAAAAACATTAAATTACATAAAATACTAAGTATAACAACCTACTGTTAGGTTTGCAACACATAATGATGTAATAAGTATAACAATGGCACAAAAAAAGGAATCAAAATAGAGTTATTTAAGAATACTTCTTTATTTCACTGCAATTAAGTTAGTATAAATTTTAAGCTGTACCTGATAAACCCTTGAGTAACCACTAAAAAAAAAAATGGCAAAAAATATAGAGAAAAATGTACAAAATTAAAATGTCATAGTGTTTTGTGCTGCATAATGACATTTTTGGTCAATGACAAACTGCATTTATGACAGTAGTCCCATAAGATTATAATGGAGCTGAAAAATTAATATTGCCTAGTGACATCATAGTCATCAAATATCTAGCATGTTGCATTACCTTTTCTATGTTTAGAAATGTCTAGATACACAAATACTTACCATTGTATTACAACTGCCTACAGTACTCAGTAGAGTAACATGCCAAACAAGTTTGTAGCCTAGAAGTAGTAAGGTTATACCATATATCCTAGATGTGTAGCAGGCTATACCATCTACATTTGTGTAAGCACACTCTGTAATATTCACACAACAATGAAATTACCTAAAGATGCAATTCTCAGAATGTATCACTGTCCTTAAGCAATAATGACTATACTAGAATATATTCCCTTCATTCAAAAAAGAGCAGTAAAAGAGGTACAGGGGAACAAATTCCCTGAGAATACCGACTGTAGTTGAAAACTTCAATACCCGACTTTCAACAATGAATAGAACTACTAAGAAAATCAAAAGGAAATAGAAGACTAAAATAACATTCTAAGTCAATTAGACCTAAGAGACATCTATAGAACTCCACCAAACCATAGCAAAATGTATAACTGTCTCTTGTTATCTGTGGGGGATTGGTTCCAGGACCTCCTTCAGATAACAAAATCCATGGATGCTCAAGTCTCTGATATAAAATGATAGTGTCTGTATATAACCTATGCACATCCTGCCATATACAGAGTAATCATCTAGCGTAATTATAATACCTAATACCACATAAATACTACGTCAATAGCTGATATACTGTATTGTTTAGGGAATAATGACAAAATAAACTGTAAGTTCAGTACAGAAAAATTTTTTTTTGAGATGGAGTCTCACTCTGTCACCCAGGCTGGAGTGCAGTGGCATAATCTCGGCTCACTGCAACCTCTGCCTCCCAGGTTCAGGTGATTCTTCTGCCTCAGCCTCCTGAGTAGCTGGGATTACAGGCGAGTGCCACCATGCCCAGCTAATTTTTGTATTTTGTAATTTTGTATTTTTAGTACAGACAGGGTTTCATCATGTTGGCCAGGCTGGTCTCGAACACCTGACCTCAGATGATCCGCTGAAAGAATGAAAAGCAAACAAAATTGAAAAATATTTAGCTGGACTGATCAAGAAATGATGCAGGAAGATTCAAATTACTAAAATCAGGAATGAAAGAGGAACCACCCCCACCATCCTCACATAAATAAAAAGGATTATAAGGGAATACTATGAACAAGTAAATGCCAACAAATTAGATAATCTATGTGGACTATTTTCTGGAAATACACAAACTACCAAAACCGATTGAAGAAAAAATCGAAACTCTGAATAGTTATAAAAAGTAAAAAGATTAAATTCATCATCAAAACATTTACTCCAAAGTAAAGCCCAGGCCCAAGTGGTTTGACTGGTGAAATCTACTAAACATTTAAATAACAATTAATAGCAATCTTTAACAAATTCTTCAAAAGAAACAGAAGAGGAAGAAATATATCCTAAATCATACTGTGCAGTTAGTGTTACTCCAAAACCACACAAAGACATCACGAGAAAACAGAACTACAGGTCAATGTATCTTATGACAAAAATACTAGCAAACCAAATAAAATACCAGCAATAAAATACCAGCAAACCAAATCCAGCAACATAAAAAGGATTATACAACCTAACCAAGTCAGATACTCCCTTTTGGAATGGAAGTATTTATCCAATGCCTGTAACCCCATTGCATCTTGGGAGTAACTAACTTAGTTTTTTTATTTCACAGGCTCATCAGTGGAAAGCAGTAGCCTTCTCTCAGATGAGACTTTGGACTTCTGAGTTAATGATGCAATGAGTTAAGACTCCGGGGGACTGTTGGGAAGGGATGATTGTATTTTGGAATGTGAGAAGGTCATGAGATTCAGGGGCCCAAGTGTAGATTTATATAGTATAGATATGTGTCCCCACCAAATTTCATGTTGAAATATAATCTCCAATGCTGGAGATAGTGCCTGGTGGCAGGTGATTGGATCATGAAGACCGTTTCTTATGGTTTAACACCACCCCACTTGGTGCTGTCGTTGTAATGGTGAGTTCTCGTGAGATCTGGTTGTTTAAAAGTAAGTGGCACTTCCCGCCTCTCTCTCACTCTCTTCCTGTTGCTCTGGCCATATAAGATGTGCCTGCTTCCCCTTCACTTTCTGCCATGATTGGAAGCTTTCTGAGGCCTCCCCAGAAGCAGAAGCCACTGTGCTTCCTGTACAGCCTGCAGAATCATGAGCCAATTAAACCCCTTTTCTTTATAAATATCCCAGTCTCCATAATTTCTTTATAGCAGTGTGAGAATGGACTAATACAGTAAGCCAGAAAGAATAGCTATGAACACTGAAAAGCAGAGCAATGAAGGGAAACTTGCCCTACCAGAAAGTTTTTAATTAAAACAGAGGCACTGGCACAAAAATCAGTCAAACTGGTCTTTTGTCAGACTAACAAGTGAAACAGGAATATACACAATGACAAATGGAATTAGAAATGTACCCAAATACAAATGGAAATACAGAAGATAAAAGTTGCCATCTTGAGTCATTGTATAAATGAATTTTTTAATAAATGATGCTGAGATTACAGATAGCCATTATGAAAAAAACATGAAACTGAAGAACCATGTACTAGAATACACTCCAAATGAAGCAGAGCTCAAAATAGGGGCAGGCCAGGCACAGTGGCTCATGCCTGTAATCCCAGCACTTTGGGAGGCCAAGGCAGGTGGATCACCTGAGGTTGGAAGTTCAAGACCAGCCTGACCAATATGGAGAAACCCCATCTCTACTAAAAAAAAAAAAAAAAAATACAAAATTAGCCAGGTGTGATGGCGCATGTCTGTAATCCCAGCTACTCAGGAGGCTGAGGCAGGAGAATCGCTTGAACCCAGGAGGCGGAGGTTGCAGTGAGCCGAGATTGCACCATTGCACTCCAGCCTGGGCAACAAGAGCGAAACTCCATCTCAAAAAAAAAAAAAAAAAAATAGGGGGATCACAACTATACAATTACTTGAAGAAAATGTGGGTGAATTCCTTAATAATTTCAGAGCAAAAAAAAATTTCTCACTAATTCAAAAGTCCATATATTCAACTACTAGACAAAACATACAATAAGCAAAGTCAAAAGACAAGTGAAAAATCAAGAGGAAAATCCTTCTACTTATACCACAAAGCACCAATCTCCCTAATATATAAAAAAAACCTTTAAAACTAAAAACAAAACAGAACAAAAACAAAAACAAAAAAACACACACACAACAGAACAATGAGCAAAAGACATGGACAATTCACTGGGGAGGGAGGTGGGGAGCCCTGTACCCATTAGCAATCACTCTCCATTTTCATCCAACCTCCTCACATTCCCCCAGCCCTGGGTAACTACTAATGCACTAAATGTACTTTTTGTTTCTATAGACTGCCATTCTGGACATTTTATATAAATGGGGACAATGTTCAAATTTACTCATAATGTAAAAAAATGTAAACTAAAACTACACTCAAAAATACAAAAGTTTGACCATATACTCTCTACTTGTGAAGCTGTGAAAAAACAACAACTCTAATATATCTCTGGTAAAACAGGAAAGTGATACAAACTCTACAGAGGTCAACTTTGCAAAACCAAAATCACTTATGGTTTTACATTTCACTCTTTGGTTTTACATTTTACCAAAATCACTTATGGTTTTACATTTCAGTCTTTCCTAAAGATACACCTCCATAAAAACTAAACACTGTGTGTACCATGTTACTTACTGAAGCATAATTTGCCACAATAAAATATTGAAAATGATCCAAATGTCCATCAATAGGGAACTGACAGAATAAACAACGGTACATCCACCTACATGACAGAATTATAGAGTTTTAAAAAAGAATAAAAAATGAATTGATATGAAGTGATTTCCAAGATACACTGTTAAGAAAAAAAAAGGTATAATGTATACAGCATGCTACCCTCTGTATAAAAAAGGTGAAGAATATGTATGTCTGATAATTTCTGTAAAATTAAAAAAGAGAAGAGATACATTAAAAAATGAATGAAAACAGTCATCTATGAAAGGTAGGTGGAAAAGGCATGGAAGGGATGGATATAGGAGTCAGACTTCTCTGACTATTCCTGTTTATATAGTTCTGACTTTTGAATCACAGAAATGTTTTATATATTCAAAATATAAAATAGTACATGCAAACACTAAATGTTTTGTCTAACTTAAAACATAAATGTATTTTAATTGCCAATGCTTTAAGCTAGGGGTCAAGGCCTTTTGAGCATGAGTCTGTTGATTAGAATTTACCATGGCTTTCTTAAACCATAACCACAATACATTGTCTAAGAAATCCAGTTTCTGTTTTGTAATGTGAAGTTAGATATTAAAGATAATCATTGGCCGGGTGCAATGGCTCACACCTGTAATCCCAGCACTTTGGGAGGCCGAGGAGGGTGGATCACTTGAGGTCAGGACTTCAAGACCAGCCTGGCCAACATGGTAAAACTCTGTCTCTACTAAAAATACAAAAATTAGCCAGGTGTGGTGGCATGCACCTGTAGTCCCAGCTACTCAGGAGGCTAAGGCACAAGAATTGCTTGAACCTGGGAGGCAGAGGTTGCAATGAGCCAAGACTGTGCCACTGCACTCCAGCCTGGGCAACAGAGTGAGACTCTACTCAATAAATAAATAAATAAATAAAAATTAAAGATAACTGCAAAATAAACTTTGAGCAGTGTCCTTTTAGTTTCTTCCCTGTCTAAATTCCTATAACTTTTTCTCAGAGCTTTCAGTTATCTCACTTATATTTTTTTGCTTGTTTTTAAGACACGAGGTCTCTTGCTGTCACCAAGGCTGGAGCATGGTGGCACAATCATAGCTCACTATAACCTAGAACTCCTGGGCTCAAGTGATTCTTCTGTCTCAGCCTTCCAAGTAGCTGGGATTACCGGCATGCACCACCACACACAATTTTTTTTTTTTTTTTTGGTAGCGACAGATTCTTGCTCTGTTTCCCATGCTGGTCTCAAATTCCTGGACTCAAGTGATCCTTCTGCCTCAGCCTAATTTTCTCAGAAGCAAACTGACATGAACGAGTTTGGGAACACAACTAACTCTTGAAGGGCATACAACTTGAATGGTGAGAGAAGTATACAAGACCACTAACCACAAGCATTCAGCATACTAACACTGCCAACAGTCTTCACGTTTTAGAGAGGGAACAGGAGTAGGAGTAGTTAGGTAATTTGGCAAATGACTTACATAATGTTTATGGGAGAATTTACTAGAAATAATAGATGTTATTAAACATTTATTCAGATACCAAACATTCATCAAAGACTATCAGCCCTGAGGTGGGTATTATTATCTCCATTTTACAAATGAGGAAATGGAATCGTAAGAGAGGTTAAATACTTACCCAAGGTTGTATGATTACTAAGTGATGAGGCCAAAAGTTGAACTAAGGCAGTCTGATCCTAGAGCCCACAATCTTAGCCACTGTATAATAAATGACTTATTTTTAAGGCCATGATAGATGACCGGTGAAACCTGCTTTGAGATTCCTCCCAGCCACATTCTTGGGCACAGACCTTTGAGCCTATTATCACCCATGTATTATGCGAGTTTGTAATAAAAGAAAATTGGCACTGTCTAGACATTTCCCCTCTGCTCACTACATAGCGATTTTTATTGGAACACATTTCCTGATAAGCCCCCTTCATTCTAATGAGAATTTCAATTTTACTCACCTCCCCTTATCACTTGCTTATCAAAATGCATGCATCTGCTCTTAACTGACAAAATTAATTATTTCTGATCAGGTTCTTGCCAGAGAATATGACCTTAAACACTATCCAATTCTTATTAATATCTTTGTTATACAAAATAATATTCACAGAACATTGTCTAATATAAACAAACTGTTAAAATTCCTTATTGCATTTATTATAGAGATTTTTATCAAACAATGTTAAGTTCCAAAGTATCCTTTTAGGACTAAATTTCTCTTAGGCAGGGAAATGCAATGTTTTTCCTAAACTTGTTTTGTTTTTTATCTTATGAATATTAACACTAATCAAGCTTTCCTCTTTCTTTTAGTTGCTAGAAAACCCAGAATCAAAGTTGACAACAGCATTGGACATGACTTAATGGCATGCATGTTTGTGTACTGACCTTTGCTTGAGTTTTACATCATGATCCGATCTTTAATTTTCTGATATCCCATTTTTCTTTGCTGTTCTTTTATACGTTGTAAAAATATATATTTTTTATAAAACAACTCAAATCTTTTTTGGAAGGAGGTTGGAGAAAATAAATTTAAAGGTAACTAGAACATTTAGATTATTACTTTAAAACAATTATCTTCTTACCTCTTCTCTATTCCCACCAGTACTAACCTAGGCATGGAAAACAGACGAGATGTTCTGTTAGGGTGTCTTTGATGTTCAGGATTATATATCTATTTTTTTCTCCCTATTTTCACAAACATAATTGTTAAAACAGAACTTACCAGATAGAGAATATGAAGATCATTCTCTAAAACAAAGCCCTTCATTGCTCTTTGCAGGTCAGCAAAAATATCTAAAGTATCAGCTGGAGAAAGTGAAGAAGAAAGAGTGGCCGAACCAAGATGTGTTGGATGATACACCTTTCCTGGTTTAGGGTTAGGGTGAGGAAACAGAGGAACAAACATTCAAAATAAAATAAAACAAAATACTATCTTTCTGTATTCCATGCTAACCCTCCCGGCTGATAAATTTTACAAATAGTACCTTATCCAGCGCATGAAAATGTATGAGCAGGCTCTATAATAATGGTCTGAAGTTGCTAAATACAATACTGATTTACTAAAAATGAGTTGATACGCTGCTCAAAAAATCAAATTCCTTTTATACTACATGAAAAGACAATTTCCATTCACTGAGCAGTCATACACCCTCACTAAAGAAGAAAAAGTGAGTAAATTGCAACTGAGAAGTCACACTTACCTTCTGTTCCATCACTGGCTTCTGTACTCTGGATGAATTCATTTTCTAGTAGCCACATCACACAGGCCTCAATCGCTCCAAGCTGAACAGACTCTTGATTTCTCTGAATTCCTTGCTTCCCTTCTTTCATACTTGCAGCCAAAAATGTGCAGGCAGCGTAAGTATGCATATCTTGTGATGTACTTGCCACTCCACCAACTATTATCTGAAAGAAGATATTTGGAAATTTCTGTAGCTTTTTAAGAAAACATGCAAGCCACCAGGCGCGGTGGCTCATGCCTGTAATCCCAGCACTTTGGGAGTCCGAGGCGGGCGGATCACGACGTCTGGAGATGGAGACCATCCTGGTTAACACGGTGAAACCCCGTCTCTACTAAAAATACAAAAAATTAGCCAGGCTGGTGGCAGGTGCCTGTAGTCCCAGCTACTTGGGAGGCTGAGGCAGGAGAATGGCATGAACCCAAGAGGCGAAGCTTGCGGTGAGCCAAGATCACGCCACTGCACTCCAGCCTGGGCGACAGAGCGAGACTCCGTCTCAAAAAAACAATTAAATAAATAAATAAATAAATAAATAAATAAAACATGCAAGCCCTCTGAATATAAAATAAAGCAAGCTATTTCATTCTCATTTTTTTAAATGTTCTTAGAATCTTAATGTAGAGATTCTTTATTTACTTTCCCATCACCACTCACTGTAACTGTTGGTAACACCTAATGACAACAGAAAAGTTCTCCTTAAAGTAGATAAAATATTTTCTTAAAAAGAAAAATAAGTGGGCCAGGCATGGTGGCTCACGCCTGTAATCCCAGCACTTTGGGATGCCAAGGCGGGCAGATCACGAGGTCAGGAGATCAAGACCATCCTGGCCAACACAGTGAAACTCCGTCTCTACTGAAAATACAAAAATTAACTGGGTGAGCCGGGCGCGGTGGCTCACGCCTGTAATCCCAGCACTCTGGGAGGCCGAGGCAGGCGGATCACGAGGTCAGGAGATCGAAACCTTCCTGGCTAACACGGTGAAACCCCATCTCTACTGAAAATACAAAAATAAGCCAGGCGTGGTGGTGGGCGCCTGTAGTCCCAACTACTCGGGAGGCTGAGGCAGGAGAATGGTGTGAAATCAGGAGGCGGAGTTTGCAGTGAGCCGAGATTGCGCCACTGCACTCCAGCCTGGGTGACAGAGCGAGACTCCGTCTCCAAAAAAAAAAAAAAAAAAAAAAAAAAAAAAAAATTAACTGGGTGTGGTGGCAGTCCCAGCTACTCAGGAGGCTGAGGCACGAGAATTCCTTGAACCCAGGAGCCAGAGGTTGCAGTGAGCTGAGATTGCACCACTGCACTCCAGCCTGGCAACAGAGTGAGACTTCATCTCAAAAAAAAAAAAAAAAAAAGAAAGAAAAAGAAATGAATCATTAAATTCATCTGAAATTTTGGATAACACAGCGAGACTCCATCTCAAAAACAAAACAAAAAAAACATAAAGCACCGGGCACAGTGGCTAACACCTGTAATCCCAGCACTTTGGGAGGCCAAGGCAGGCAGATCACCTGAAGGCTGGTTCAAGACCAGCCTGGCCAAAATGGTGAAATCCCATCTCTATTAAAAGTACAAAAATTAGCCAGGGATGATGGTGTGTGCCTGTAATCCCAGCTACTCGGGAGGCTGGGGCAGGAGAATTGCTTGAACCCGGGAGGCGGAGGTTGCAGTGAGCTGAGATCATGCCATTGTACTCCGGCCTGGGTAACAGAGTGAGACTCTGTCTCAAAAATAAATTAAAAAAATAAATAAATAAAGCTAAGATTTTCATATACTAACATTTTACTAATTTAGGCATAAAAGAGCAAATGGTAATTTAGTAAATTCTCTCTTACCTCCAGAATAGCTCGTATCATGCTGGCAGTTACTTCTTCTCCTTCTCGTCTTTGCAGACAGCTGCGAACAGGCTTTAGAGAACCCTGAAGGAGAGCTATGCCTTTTGATTTCTCAGAGTTCTTACAAATTAAGATACTCTCGCCTATAACCAAAAGATACACATTTGCAAAATCCCAATATAGTTCCATAAGATATCTGCTAAAGAGATTTTAAGTTGCCTTACTTTGCTTAAAAGCAGACAAGAGATGATAGTGGTTGTTATGGTAATAAAATTATGGCTATTTTTTGAACTTTGGACAGAAGGGGATCAGAATATGCTACTCCAAAATATGCCACTTCAGCATAAGGATTATTTTGAGCTGAAGGCCATTGGGAAGCAGCAAACACAGAAAGAACTCTTTGTCCTCTCCCTATCTGCCTAAAAGCAAGAATAAATTTTTCCCTTTGTGATGATGTTTTCCATTCCCTCTCCCATACAGGACAACAACCCTTATCACTGGAGACAGGTCAGCACTGAGATGGGTCTGCACAAACAAACTCTACCTACTAAAATAACTTCTATCTTCCATTAGTTTCCCCCATATACTTACCTTCTCACAATTTGTTGCCCCTAGAAGCCCAGATACCTTTTCCTTTTTCTTGTTGCTTCTCCACAATTTACTGCCCGTTGTTAAAATGTTATATAAGACCCCAGGTTAAACAGTTTCTCAGGTCTTCAATCCTTTTCTATAAAGGCTTCCATGTACATAAAAATTAAAATATTAGCATCAAATAAAGTTTATATGCCTTTTCTCCTGTTAATCTGTCAATTTAATTAGCAGGTCCCAACTGCAGAACCTAAGAAAGTAGAGGAAAAGTCTTCTTCTTCCCCTACAGGATTAACCATTATTATTGAATAATGAAGTAATTAATAGAGGTACTTTCAAACCTATAAAGTAAAATGCAAATGTAAATTGTTACCAGTTATATGATAAAATAAATTCAAAAATACTTGTAGATACCCAAAATTTATATTACAACATTTACTAATCTAAATGCTTTATTGTGAGAACCAAATGAACAAAAATACATGAAAGCACTTATATGTTAAAGCCATATACAACTATACAATTTGAACAAATACAAACTATTATTGCAACAATTATGACTAGAGAGAATCATAATTTTTCTTCAAAAATGAATCCAATACTGTGGGAAAGAAAGCAGGTAAGAGGTTCAAAAAGACAAATGAAGAATACTTTTTTTTTTTTAGATAAAACTGGCACAGTGCTGGAATATCCTTACCACCCGAGGCAAAGAGAAGGTACAGATTATCCTTCCCAATTGCCAAACTGAGAATCAAGATAGGATAAAGTGAAGGGATTATAAACTTGATTATCAATGGCTGTTTATCCCAGAAATGATTATAAAGATAGGCACCATTAAAAAAGCAAAACAGCCAGGCGCGGTGGCTCACACCTGTAATCCCAGCACTTTGGGAGGCCGAGGAGGGCAGATCGCGAGGTCAAGAGATGGAGACCAGCCTGGCCAACATGGTAAAACCCCGCCTCTACTAAAAATACAAAAATTAGCTGGGCATGGTGGCACGCACCTGTAGTCCCAGCTACTCAGGAGGCTGAGGCACGAGAATCGCTTGAACCCAGGAGGCAAAGGTTGCAGTGAGCCGAGATCACGCCACTGCACTCCAGCCTGGCAACAGAGAGAGACTCCATCACAAAAAAAAAAAAAAAAAAAAAAAGGAAAACAAGATGTCAGCAAGATGGTGGTTTAGGAGGCTTTACTACCCCCCTCCCCAGAAGCTTCAACTAGCTTCTATCTGCAGACAAGAACACCTTTGTGAAAACCCCAAAACTGCCAGGCCCAGTGGCTTATGCCTGTAATCCCAGCATTTTGGGAGGCCAAGGAGTGTGGCTCACTTAGGTCAGGAGTTCGAGACCAGCCTAACCAACATGGTGAAACCCCATCTCTACTAGAAATACAAAATTAGCCAGGCATGATGGCACATTCCTGTAATCTCAGCTACTTGGGAGGCTGAGGCAGGAGAATCGCTTGAGCCCTGGAGGTGGAAGTTGCAGTGAGCCGAGATTGTGCCACTGCACTCCAGCCTGGGCAACAAGAGTGAAACTCCATCTCAAAAAAAAAAAAAAAAAAAGAGGCCAGGCATGGTGGCTCATGCCTGTAATTCCAGCACTGTGGGAGGCCAAGGTGGACGGATCACCTGAGGTCAGGAGTTCAAGACTAGCCTAACCAACATGGTGAAACCCCATCTCTACTAAAAATACAAAATTAGCCAGGCATGATGGCACATTCCTATAATTCCAGCTACTTGGGAGGCTGAGGCAAGAGAATCGCTTGAGCCCAGGAGGTGGAGGTTGCAGTGAACCAAGATTGCGCCATCGCCCTCCAGCCTGGGCAACAAGAGCAAAATTCCGTGTATTAAAAACAACAACAACAACAACAACAATAACCAAAAAAAAAAAAAAAAAACCCCAAAACTTGGGAATAAGTCTGAAACTTATGCATGGACCACAAAACTACATAAAAATTGCAAGATATAGTAAGAGAAACTGTCTCACTTTGACCTCATCACCCCTTCCACTCCCCTAAGTCAGCATAGTATCACACAGAAAGGAATCCCCAGGGCTCATGGCTTCTACAGTGGGAGAAGAAAACCAGAGAACATAGAGCTTCCCTAGCATTCCAAGAGGCTTCCCAAGAAGCCAACTCCAGTCTCGCCTCACAGAGAACATGCTGGGTAACAGCACGGCTAGATCACCTGGGGTCAGGCAGAAACAAAGCAAGGAGGTAGAGCTCACGGCAACCAGCATGCAGATCTTGGTGGTAGCTCTGTGTACCTGCCAGTGGTGGTGCCCAATCAGAGGTACCAGCTAACAGCTAAACAGTGTAGCCCAGGACAAAGCCAAACTGATCACTTCTAGAAGTGGTAGGAAATTCTACCTGGCTTGAATCTTTAGATGGCCAGCCTCCAGGCCCAGCATCAAAGCTCATGAGGACCCTGCCCAGGAAAGGAGATGACCATCACAGTGCATTTTGGAAAGAAGCAGGGGCTAGTTCTGCCAAACCTGGGATTTTAAACAGTGCTCAAGCTCAGCCTCAAGGACCTGCCCCAGGTGGAAGATGCCTATCATACTGTATTTTTGCGAAGTGCAGGGACTAGTTCTGCCAAGGGTGGAAGTTTAAACAGCCCTCAGTTCAGTCTCAAAGCCCACTCCAAGTCCCCACCTAGGCAGGGAGGCAAACCTCAGATATGCATTTTTTAAATTTTATTTTTAGAGGTGGGATCTCTGTCACTCACA
The DNA here is from genome assembly GCF_029289425.2 of Pan paniscus. NCBI lineage: Eukaryota > Metazoa > Chordata > Mammalia > Primates > Hominidae > Pan > Pan paniscus. Next base: position 119,474,202 of record NC_085926.1, read on the forward strand.
TAGGAGTGCAGTGGCATGATCATAACTCACCGAAGCCTGAAACTCCTGGGCTCAAGCGATCCTTCCATCTCAGCCTCCCAAGTCACTGGGATTACAGGCATGAGCCACCATGCTCAATCATGCATTTCCACTGAGCATAGCAGCTGGCCCACTGGTCCAGAATAGCAACTCCACCTAACCTCGAGGCCCAGCCTGCAACACTGTCCAAGTACAGATCTCAAATAGGGGTACCATCTGGCCAAGGAATACACTCTGGGGCCCAGCTGAGAGGTGATTGCAGTGCCAAACCAGCAACTCTGCCTGACTGCAGAGCTCAGCTTGTGGGTTCACCTGATAGCAGAGCCCAGCCAGCAGTCCCACCCAAACTCAGAGCAAAGGCAGCAGCCCAACTATCTACAGAATCCAAAGCAAGCTTTGCCTGCTCAGGGCTGCTGCCAGTTGGCCTATTCAGAATCAAAGGCTAGACAAGTGAAGTTCTATCCCTGCCAAAGAACACCTATAAAAGCCAAAGAGGTAGCTGTCTCCTCAAATGTGCAGATACCAACACAAGAACACAGATTACAAAGAACCAGGAAGCCAAGATACCTTCAAAAGAAACTAACAAAGCTCCAACAATGAACCCTAAAGAAATGAAGATCTGTGAAATGAGAAAGAATCCAGAATAATTCTCCTAAAAAAGTCCAATGAACTACAAGGATATATGGATAAAAAATTAAATAAAATTTGGAAAACAATATACAAACAAAACAAGAAGTTTGACAAAGAAATAGAAACAATAAAAAAGAAAGAGAAATCTTAGAGATGAAGAGTACAATGAGTGAACTGAAAAATGCAATCAAAGCTTTAGCAGCAGGCTCAATCAAGCAGAAGAGAGAGAGATTAGGGAGTTGGAGGGATGAGAAGATGGTCAAAGAGTACAATGTTTCAGTTAGACAGGAAGAATAAATGATAAGTATTTGGGGGTGATATGTTAACTGGCTTAATTCCATCATTTTGCATTGTATACAGATAGCATCACTCTGTGCCTCAAAAATATATACAATTATAATTTGTCAATATCCAATTTTTAAAAATCACATGAATATAACACCTGACTCTTGCAATGGCTACAAAACAGCCCAGCTTAAGAAAGAAAACACACACATATAAATTACCTAGAGAATGAATCAACTAGCATTAGCAGCAAGATAAACAAGCCACTTTGGGCTGTTTAAAGGTCTTTCGGGGCTTTGATTCTTCAACAAAATGAACTGCCCTTTTCCTGAATGGGCAAGGTTTATAAAATGTCCAAATGAACATCAGTATATATGTACAGGTTCCTGCAACCACCTGTCTGGGGAGGACTCATCCACATCACAAGAGGGAAGTTGAAATTATTTAGAATCAAATAATTTATTACTGACTGCTGAACTTGCAAATCGCTATTTTGGCACCAAGCACCATCATCCTATACTAGAAGCTTCTAAGTAGTCTATGGAAAGACTGAAGTGTCATCTAAATAAAACACCATGTGCTGTCCAGGAATATAAAATGCACAGAATTTCCAATGATGCTACACGATACAAAAAGCATGACCAAGTATTTAAGTCTCCATAGTGAATATAAACCACTATATTCCTACATTCTTCATTAGCTTGAAGTTATGAGCAAGTCATATGACATCCTGAAATACAATGATATGCAAGATCAAAAGCTTGGAAGTCTTTAAGACCTCAGAAATGAACTTATTACAGTATATTTTAGTTCTGTTTGAAAATTGTCTGATTTAAGGCTTGATAATTAGCCCAGGGCACTAACCTTCCAATTGTTCTTTCCCATAATAAATATAAGCTAAGAACATAACAAGGCAAATAAGATCTCAGCTTATTTCTTGTCTTATTTCTCCTTATCTTCTACATTAACTAAAAGACCCTCTGTCCCGAGAGACAATTATCTATGTAAAATGGACTTATACTCCATTCCCCAGAGGTGTGAGTCCACTGAAAATTGGGGATGGACAGAGGTAGGCAAATAGGAATGGGAAGGAAGAATCTCACTCTCTTCCCTCAACTCTTTTTAAGCATATACATGTAATCTGCATATTCTGTAAGTAAAGTAAGAGAGAAACAGGATAAACGTCTCTGATGTCAGCTGTAGGAAAAATCCAACAAATTGGAAGTTTTGTTTTTTTTTTAAAATCATCAAAATTTTCAGGGCTTAAAAGAAAGGCTGACCAATGCCCTTCAGGGATTGTAAATGGGTCATTTATTACTGGTGCTGAGACTGAAAGCTGTTCCAATAGCCATGCACATCTTCTTAAGTATTAGTGGAGCACGTGGCCACCCAAGCTAAAGATTATATTTCCCAGCCTCTCTTATAGTTGGGGAATGTAATCATGTGAAAGTTCTGGCCCATTGTATGTGAAGAGAAATACTATGTGCAACTTCTGAGCAGCGGCCTTAAAGGGCAGGGCATGCTCTTTGCTTCCTCATCTTCCCTTCCTGATGGCTGAAATGCAGATGTGATGACAGAGACTGGACTGGCCATCATATACCGAGGATAGAAACTACATTGCTGAAAATGTTAAAACAAAATAGAAGACTAGGTCCCCGACACACTACAGCCATCATATAAGGCCTAAATTACAATTACATCATATAAGGCCTAGAATAGAATTTTACTGTTATATGAGAAAGAAATTAACATCTATCTTGTTAAACACTTATTGTATTGGTTTTTGTTACAGCAGTGAATTTATATTCTAACTAATCCAGATACCAATAAATTACGGTCAATTTTTGGTATTTGTGGTAGTCATGTTCTATAAAGCTGCCACGAACACAGAATACTGAACCCTTGCTGCCAAGGAAAATAGATGATTAGGTTCCTGCAAGCCTCTAGTAAAAACGTTTTCATCACTTCATCAATACAAAACCTTGTTTTATGCATGTTTCTGTTTAAAGACATCTTATTTAATGTACATAGTTGTTTACATTGAGCTCCAGCCAACAGCATTATAATTCATGCCTAAAGAAAACTTATCACATATTTTCTCCATAAGGCACATCACAGCCTTAAGGCACTAGGGAACATTAGATACCATTTCAGTACTTTGCTTGGGGGTCATGTTAAACAGCAAAATCACCAACTAAAAGCACAAAAATGTGAAAAATATGGCACTAACTAGCCCATTAAAAAGAAGCTTGTTCACAGTATAAGAGCTGAAACAAGAACGCAGAGCTTTGGCTTGTTCAACCACAGCAGGGAAAGTGTGCTTGGAAAGATTCCAATTTTTCGCAGATCTGCATATGTCCACAAAAGCCCCAGAGGTATTATTTCGGGATTCTGAATAAATTCTGTTAAGGTGGAAAATTCAAATATGGAATCCATGAATAATGAGAACTGACATATTTGGGGACTTCATGTGACAAGTCAGTTTATTCTAAAAGTTACTTCCTCAGTGTACTACCCAGCTTCCTCTGCCCAGAATATCCATTTCCCATCCACTTTCCTTATTCTCCTGGATTTCCTAATTTCTCTTCAGTAGCCACAGAACTGTTTGCCTTTTTTTTTTTTTTGACATATCTAATAAAATACTGGAGTCAATTATGTCCTAGAGTAGAAAGATGACAATTATGTCCTAGAGTAGAAAGTGGCAGGGAATGTTCCTCCCAAGGTTCTTCAATGTTAGATGGCTGATAATGATTTAGTTACATATAATGATACAGCACGTTAGAAATAAAATTTGCTGCCGTTTTGACATTTAATTCAAACAAACCTCTTCCTTACTGCTTAAGACAAAACTTTTGTTTGGATTGCTGGTAAAAACAATCATAACTTGCTGATACAAGGTAAAAAAAATGAAAAGGTGTTTTTTCAGAGCCAGCACCAATTTCGAGAAAAAAGATGGGATGTCAAGTTCCTATTCCCAAAGTGTGAGGGTGCACCCCAGCATCCCTGTCTGATTTCTGAGACCAGTCACCTAAGTTGAACTAACATCTGTGAAAATTAATTAGTGCTAAAGAGTAGACTACACCTAGAAATTAAAAATCATCTTCCAGCTAAGTCATAAGAAGTCATCTTGATTTACATAATACTAAATCATTTTACTGTATACAATACGAAAGAAAAACTGAATTCAACATTTGTAGAAAATCAACAGTTGATTTTATATATATATATATATATATATATATATATATGAAAATTACGCTGGGCGCGGTGGCTCAAGCCTGTAATCCCAGCACTTTGGGAGGCCGAGGCAGGCGGATCACGAGGCCAGGAGATCGAGACCATCCTGGCTAACATGGTGAGACCCCGTCTCTACTAAAAATACAAAAAAATTAGCCGGGCATGGTGGCAGGCGCCTGTAGTCCCAGCTACTTGGGAGGCTGAGGCAGGAGAATGGCATGAACCCGGAAGGCAGAGCTTGCAGTGGGCCAAGATCGTGCCACTGCACTGCAGCCTGGGCAACAGAGCGAGACTCTGTCTCAAAAAAAAAAAAAAAAAAAGAAAATTATAACTCATACTAACTATAAATATTAAGTGAATCCAAAATGATGACACTAGTGCATTGGATAATAAAGAAATACAGCATGATGAGAAACAGGTTGCCAGACACTAGTCAAATTTCAAGTAGACACTGTCCTTCAGCAATGCTGCTACAATTAAATTCAAACTCACTTACCTACTGTGTCCACTCCTTTCCTGCCAGCACGACCAACCATCTGCTTATAAGTAAGAATATCTAGAGGTCGACCACCAAAAATAGGGGTTCGAATAATCACACGACGTGCAGGTAAATTCACCCCAGAAGAAAGAGTAGAAGTTGCCGCCAAGACCCGAATGAGACCTTGACGAAAGGCTCCTTCAATGATATCCCTCTCCTCAAAAGTAAGACCTAAAAAAAGGAGGTTTTTATATATTTATTGATATATAATGAAAATATTATACGTGTTCACTTACAAATGGATTTGAGAGTCTGCTTCAAGTCTCTAAAGATTTTTGAAACTATTGTTATGACTGTTGACAAAGGAGTCATCACAGTCTATCTCTTTAACAGCATAATCTGGCCGGGCGCGGTGGCTCATGTCTGTAATCCCAGCACTGTGGGAGGCTGAGGCAGGTGGATTGCTTGAGGTCAGGAGTTCGAGACCAGCCTGGCCAACATGGTGAAACCCTGCCTCTACTAAAAATATAAAAATTAGCTGTGCATGATGGTGGGTGCCTGTAATCCCAGCTAATCAGGAGGCTGAGGCAGGAGAATCACTTGAACCTGGGAGGCAGAGTTTGCAGTGAGCTGAGATCACATCACTGCACTCCAGCCTGGGCAACAGAGCGAGAAAACAACAACAACAATAACAAAAAAAGAGTAGAATCTGCTGCCTCTAGTATACCTCTATCTTATTTTCTAGACCAGGGGTCCACAAACTTTTCCTGTTCCTGTGGAAAACAGCAGGTCTCCGCTGCAACTATCCCACCCTGCCACTGTGACATGAAAGCAGCAACAGAACAAATGGGCATGACTGTGTTCCAATAAAACTTTATTTACAAAAACAGATGGTAGGCTAGACTTGACCAGCAGACTGTAACTTGCTAACCACTGTTCTAAACAATGAACTCCTTGTGGGTAGTGATATGCCTTATTCATCAAGATATCTTCAGGGCCTATGCATCACATTGGTCAGATATACCTCTGACATAAGTATGTGATGAACAAAAACATGAGTAAATGAAAAACAGTGTATAGAATATATATTTAGCTGGCTCATTTTCAATTTTATTTAAAAATTTAAAGGGCTGGGGTTCTAGTTTTAAAATTAAGTGATGGGTACACAGGTGTTCACTTTTTTAGTATGCATCATAAATTACATACAATGTAAATTCTGTGTGTGTGTATATAGTAGTTTTCCCCCATCTGTGGTTTTGCTTTCTATAGTTTTAGTTACCCAAAGTCAAAAATATAAAGAGGAAAATTCCAGAAATAAGCAACTCATAAGTTTTAAATTGCATGTCCTACCACCCAGGACATGAATTATCCCTTTATTCAGTGTATCCATGCTGTATACACTACCGGCACTATATAATGTGACTATATAGGAAAGAACATAGTATATAGAGGGTTTGGTACTATCTGTGGTTTCAGGCATCCACTGAGGATCTTGGAACATATTCCTCACAAAGGACTACTATATACCATATATATATATATATATATATATATATATATATATATATACCCCCTCACACACACACATTTCTAATGCATTTAAAAGTTTTAACATGCTATGAAAAAACATCATATATGTGGGGCTGGTACTATCTATGGTTTCAGATATCCACTGGGGGTCTTGGAACATAGCTTCAGTGAACAAGGGGAGACTACTATATACAAATAAGTAAACTGAAACAGGTTCGTTTTACTCTTGTTTAATCTATCACACAATTTCGCTCTGTCACCCAGGTTGGAGTACAGTGGCACGATCTCGGCTCACTGTAACCTCCGCCTCCTGGGTTCAAGCAATTCTCCCTGCCTCAGCCTCCTGAGAAGCTGGAATTACAGGTGCGTGCCACAACGCCCAGCTGATTTTTGTATTTTTAGTAGAGATGGGGTTTCGCCATGTTGGCCAGGCTGGTCTTAAACTCCTGATCTCAGGTGATCCACTTGCTTCGGCCTCCCAAAGTGCTGGGATTACAGGAGTGAGCCACCACGCCCAGCCCACACAATTTCTTAAAAAGAAATCTAAGGATATTAAGTGTGTTTAACAAGAAATAAATGTACACAAATATAAAAGTTAAGACAGTATGAGGAATTTTGGAGGTTTCTTAATAACAGATTATAAATATGAAATACCTGCATGATGAAATGCTACTCCCCATGGTACAGTTTTCTGTAATACAGAGTCCAGTCCTGAAGGCAAACGTCTTAACTGATCCATCACTTCCAGGAGTTCTTTTTGTTCCAGAATTACTGGTGGGCATTCAGAGGGTTTCACCAATCCTGTCACAAAAAAATTATCAACACCATTTGCTTCTAACTCAGCTTCTTTAAGTGTATCTGTCTAAATCATAATAGAGCTGAATAGCAGGGGAATGGTTCTGAAACTGCTGCATGCTATATAATCCCCTGGAGATCTTTTAAGAATACTGATGCCTGGTTCTTAATCCTGGACATTGTTATATAATTGGTGTGGGATGTGACCTGGACATGAAGAATTTTTAAATCTCCCCAGGCAATTCCAATGTGCGCCAAAGTTTAGGAAACTGTGTAAGGGTAAGACCAAGCCCACAGGAGGGGATCAAAGGAACCTGCTGAGGAAGCAGAGTATTACGGATACTGATTACCACTCAAAGCCCCAAAATCAAAACCCTTGCTCAAGGTGTGTACCACCAACCAGCAGTAGCAGTATCAGAGGGTTTCACCAATCCCGTCATGAAAAAGCCTACTCCTCTGTGAAATTATTCTTGCCTCTTTGGCATTAATCTGGTAGCTAATTAAATAGTACCCTCTGTTTTTTGTCTTCTCCCCCAGTAAGAGCTTAACGTTTTTTTGAGACAGGGTCTCACTCTGTCACCCAGGCTGGAGTACAGTGGCACAATCCCTGCTCATGGCAGCTTCGACCTCCTGGGCTCAAGCAATCCTCCTACCTCAGTCTCCTGGTTAGTTAGGACCAGACACACGAGCCACTATGCCCAGCTAGCATTTTTTTTTTCACTTGTAGAGATAGGGTCTCCGTAGGTTGCCCAGGCTGGTTTCAAATTCCTGGGCTTAAGCAATCCTCCCACCTTGGCCTCCCAAAGTGCTGAGATTACAGGCATGAGCCACCACCCAGCCTTAACTTTCTTATATGCAGTAAAAGCTTTACATACTTATATGTTGTCTTTAAAAATTTTCCAGACTTTTGGATTTTTGAACTTGTAAAACTTTTCATAAACAGTAAATATATGGCTGGGCATGGTGGCTGACACCCGTAATCCCAGAACTTTGGGAGGCCAAAGTGGGCAGATCACTTGAATCCAGGAGTTTGAGACCAGCCTGGGAAATGTGGCAAAATCCCATCTCTAAAAAAAAATACAAAAAAATTAGCCAGGCATGGTGGCATGCACCTATAGACCCAGCTACTCGGGAGGCTGAAGTGGGAGGATCACTTGAGCCCATGAGGTAGAGATTACAGTGAGCTGAGATCATGCCACTGCATTCCATCCTGGACAACAGAGCAAGACCCTGTCTCAAAACAAAAATAAAAACAAACAAAAAGGAAAATAAATAAATGTATGTTCTAGAATTATTATATGTCAGTTGAAAATAAAAATATGTATATTTAAATATGTACCTTATATTTCATACATTTTTAAATTTTTAGGTAAACTTTTTAAAAAATTTTAAGGAATCACAGAGAGTTGCCAATGTTTTCTTTTGCTGAGGGCAATTAATTTTTTAAAACCTTATCTATCAATATTTTTACTTCAAAAAAAGACACTTAACATTAAAAAATGAGTAGGAATAATTTCAGAATGTAAACTGCAGCTTTATAAATAATGTGCTGCCTTGTCTTTATTTTTCTGATAAAAATCTCATCATAGACCAGGCTCCAGTCCAAGCAGGAGCATTTGGGAACCACTGCTACAACCAAGATAACAAAATCTCAAGAAAAGAAAATGATGATGATTCTGGTTATTAAGGATTATAAATGGCCATGGTAAAATGTAAGGAAATAAGCTAACCCGGTGTAGAAAGTACCAGTTAAGGGGAAACTGGAAGAGATGATACACTGTTAGACAACAGCCTAGCCAATATAAACTTCAGGCAAAGTTTACTTGTTAGAGCTAGGCTTGAGATTTCCATCACTTATCCTCATGATGTGACTGGTATAATTAATTAATAAAATATCCTAATATTCTGTGACTAGAACTGGTCCCTGTCTTCCTTGTATTTATCTTGAGCACCACAGACTAGTAAAAATAGTGAGGCAACAGTGTTCACTCTAGAATCAGTAAAAATATATACTATGATTATAGCCATTAGTATATACTAGATCACCATCTGGCAACAAAAAAGGAACAAACTGATAAATTAACAACCTGGGTGAACATCAATCACACCAGGCTGAGTGAAAGCAAGCTAGATACAAAAGACACATACATACTGTATGACTTTATTTACGTGGAATTTTTAGAAAAGCACAAGTAATCTAAAGTGACAGCAAGCAGAGATCAACAGTTGCCTAAGTCTGGAATAGAGGGAAGAGACAGCAAAAGAAAAGAGAATATTTTAGGGTAATGAAAATGTTCTAGGTGTTGATTATATTATGGTTAAACAGATGTATGCATCTGTTAAAATTTATCATATACATACAAAATGGGTACATTTTCTTATAAATAATACCTCAGAGCTTATTTTAAAATACATTTGTATATACATGCATGTGCGTGTATATTTGTGTATAAATACACACACACACACACACACACACAAACACAGAGTTGACTGTCAAACAACACAGGAGTTAGAAACACAGAAACCCCCAGTCAAAAATCTGCACACAACTTGACTTCCCCAAAAGTTAACTACTAATAGGTGGTGTCTCACAACTGTAATCCCAGCACTTTGGGAGTCCAGGGCGAGTGGATCACGAGGTTAGGAGATCGAGACCATCCTGGCTAACACGGTGAAACCCCGTCTCTACTAAAAATACAAAAAATTAGCTGGGCGTGGTGGTGGGCACCTGTAGTCCCAGCTACTCGGGAGGCTGAGGCAGGAGAATGGCATGAACCTGGGAGGCGGAGCTTGCAGTGGGCCAAGATAGCGCCACTGCACTCCAGCCTGGGCAAAAGACCGAGACTCCGTCTCAAAAAAAAAAAAAAAAAAGAAAACAAAAAAGAGAAAATACATTTACTATTCATTAACTGGAAGTAGATCATCATAAAAGTCTTCATCTTCATCATCTTTACCTTGAGTAGGCTGATGAAGGAGAAACAGAAGGGGTTCATCTTGCTGTCTCAGGGGTGGCAGAGGCAGAAGTGGTGGCAGTAGAGGCAGGCACGCTTGGTGTAACTTTACGCAAATACATTATAATTTCTGCCTGTTTTTGCTTTTTCATTCTCTAAAAATGTTTATATACGGTACCAATCCTTTCGCCATTTGCTGTCGTTTCAGTGCCGATATCATAGAAGGGTCCGTGCCATAAAAAAAGTCAGAAGCAGTCTTGAATAATTAGAATCCTGCCAAATTGTCTAATGTCAACTTGTTTTCTGGTACTGCTTCTTCTGTGTCTTCTTACTCATCATCTGGCACTTGTTTGGAAGCACTCATTTCCTTCAAGTCATCTTCTGTTAATTCCTCTGATGTGGTGTCTACTAGCTCTTGAATTTCTCCAAGATTCATATCTTGAAACCCTTTACCTCCACCTTTTTTTGCCATTTTCACAATCTTTTTCATGATTTCGTTCATACCTCCACCTTTTTTTGCCATTTTCACAATCTTTTTCATGATTTTCGTTCAAGACTTTCACAAGGTTCTATCGGGGTTCTCTTCCATAATGTTGACAGTCCTTTCCATAGAGTACAGTGCGTAATGAGCTTTAAATGTCCTCATGACCCCTTGATCTACAGACCAAATTAGAGATGCTGTGTTTGGGGGTAAGTAGATCACTTTGATGCCTTAAGTGTTGAACTCAAGGGGTTCTGGATGGCCCAAGGCATTGTTCAATATCAAAAGAAAGTGAAAAGGCAGTCCCTTACTGGCAATGTATTTCCTGACTTCAGAAACAAAGCATCGATGAAACGAATCCAGAGAAAGGGTTCTCACTCTCCAGTCCTTCTTGTATAACCAAAAGACTGGCAACTAGTGTTTATCTATTCCCTCTAAGGCTTGAGTATTAGCTGTTTTATAGACATGAGTAGTCCTGATCATAAACCCAACTGCATTTGCACAAAACAAGAGTTAGCCTATCCCTTCCTGCCTTAAATCCTGGTGCTTTCTTCTCTTTCTTACTAATAAATGGGTTCTTTGTGGCAATTTTTTTTCTCAGAATAGGGCACTTCCATCTGCATTAAAAATCTGTTCAGGCAGATATCCTTTCTCCTCAATAATTTTCTTAATGGTATCTTGGAACTCATCTGCAGCCTCTTGGTCTTGCATCTCCTGTTATCTTGACATTTTTTCAAATTCATACAAATCACCAAAAAATTTTCCAATATACTATGTATTGAAAAAAATCCACATATAAACCTCTTTCTAAAATTATCCAACCATCTTTTGCTGGCATTAAATTCTCCAGCTTTAGATCCTTTTGCTTTAAGTTGCCATATGGACTTCATTTTTTCTCAAATCATAGTAGAGTCTATAGGTATGTATTTCTTCTGTGTGTGTGTGTGTGTCTCTGTATGTGTGTGTGTGTGTGCGTGCGCGCACGCACGTGCATCTGTGGCGACAGGATCTCACTCTGCCACCCAGACTGAGCTAAGCACAGTGGCACAATCATGGCTGACTGCACCCTTTACCTCCCAGGCTCAAACGATCCTCCCACCTCAGCCTCCCAAGTAGCTGGAACTATAGGCACACATCACCACACCTGGATATTTTTTTTTGAGATGGAGTCTCGCTCCATCGCCCAGGGTGGAGTGCGGTGGCACGATCTCGGCTCACTGCAACCTCTGCCTCCCAGGTTCAAGCAATTCTCCTGCCTCAGCCTCCCAAGTGGCTGGGACTACAGGCATGCCCCACCACGCCTGGCTAATTTTTATATTTTTTAGTAGAGACAGGGTTTCACCATGTTGTCCAGGCTGGTCTCAAACTCCTGACCTCAGGTGATCCGCCCACCTCATCCTCCCAAAGTGCTGGGATTACAGGTGTGAACCACCATGCCCGGCCTAATTTTTTAACTTTTGTAGAGATAAGGTCTCACTATGTTGCCTATGCTGGTCTCAAACTCCTGGACACAAGTGATCCTCCTGCCTTGGCCTTCCAAAGTGCTGGAATTATTGACATAAGCCACCTCACCCAGCAGGTATGCCTTTCATATAGTGATCCTGCAGCCACATAAAACTGCATTTTCAAAATCAGATGAAGAAGTATTTCATAAAATGTGCAAAGCTGCAGCAATAGCTTCACAAATTTCCTTCCTTTTTTACAGTAGTACTTAAGCTCGATGCATTTATCTTAAAATAGTAAATGCAGCTGCAGACCTCAACTTATGGTACATAGCAAGCAATTCAATTTTTGCTTAGAATGCCACTACTTTTCTCTGCTTCTTCAGAACACTTCCAGCATCACTAGTGGCACCTCAAATTGGTCCCATGGTATTATTCAAGGTTTACAGTACTGCACTAAATATGATGAAAAGTACATGAGAAACATGATAAATTACTTTTTACTGCAATATGAAATTTATGAGACACAAACTGCTCATATGAAGGTGATAAGCGTCATATTTTAAGTGCATACTTACAACACGTGAGCTCACTGCAACAGCAGCAGGAGGTGGCTATAAAATTATTACAGTAGTAGTACAGTATATACTAGTTAATTTTATGCAGTTATGATTTAACACTGCCTCTTTACATTTGTTTACATTTTTCTTCTGTGAATGGGGCCATGTATGGTCTGTGTCTGTGTGCATAAGTTTTGATAAATATTTATTTATTTATTCGAGAGAGGGTCTCACTCTGTCACCTAGGTTAGAGTAAAGTGGCGTGATCTCGGCTCACTGCAGCCTCCACCTCCCAGGTTCAAGTGATTCTCCTGCCTTATCCTCCCATGTAGGTAGGATTACAGGTGCCCGCCATCACATCCAGCTAATTTTTGTATTTAGGAGAGATGGGGTTTCACTATGTTGGCTGGGCTGGAAATTTTAATTTTTTTTTTTTTTGAGATGGAGTTTCGCTCTTGTTGCCCAAGCTGGAGTGCAATGGCACGATCTCAGCTCACTGCAACCTCTGCCTCCCGGGTTCAAGTGATTCTCCCACCTCAGCCTCCCGAGTAGCTGGGATTACAGGCGTGCACCACCACATCCAGCTAATTTTTTGTATTTAGTAGAAACGGGGTTTCACTATGTTAGCCAGGCTGGTCTCGAACTCCTGACCTCAGGTGATCCACCCTCCTCAGCCTCCCAAAGTGCTGGGATTACAGGCATGAGCCACCACGCCTGGCAGAAATTTTAATTTTTAATAAAAGATTTGGGCCGGGCACAGTGGCTCATGCCTGTAATCCCAGCATTTTGGGAGGCCAAGGCAGGAGGATCACTTCAGATCAGGAGTTCAAGACCATCTTGGCTAACATGGTGAAACCTCGTCTCTACACAAATACAAAAATTAGCCGGGCATGATGGCGGGTGCTTGTAATCCCAGCTACTGGGGAGGCTAAGATGGAAGAATCACTTGAACACAGGAGGCAGAGGTTGCAGTGAGCCGAGATTATGCCATTGTATTCCAGCCTAAGAGACGGTGCGAGACTCTGTCTCAAAAAATAATAATAAATAAATAATAGATTTGTGTATATTTTAAGGTAGTATGTGATAAAATAGACTAGTATCTACATATGTTTTAGGCTACATGACATACCTTTTTCTTTTTGTTTTTTAATGTTTTCATGTTTCTAGGCTACATAGCTTGTCAGTTTTTTCAAATTAACACAAATCACCAAAACATTTTCTAATATATTATGTATTGAAAAAAAATCCACATATAAATGAACGCACGCAATTCAAACCCATGTCATTCAAGGGTCAACTTATACATATGTATGTATGTGTGTATGATTCTTTTCAGAGTTACACATTCCTTTGGAAATATAAAGAAAGATATGGTTACTTTCCCCAAAGAAATGTCTACATGTGAAGTTTTGCATCCAATTTAGGGGCTCCAAAGATCAAACTCTTAAAGCCCATGGATCCCTGATAAAGAACTATAGTATATACCCAGTATTCTAAAAATCTAAAGCTGATTAGTCTAAGCATGTGTGTGTATACATAGTCTACACTAGGGACGGAATATGATTAGAATCACAAAAGCACAGCTTGGTAAAAAGGATACCACCTAGTGGGCAGGCAGTGACAATGATGAACAAAAGCCATGTTTTTGCTAATATAATCACTACCATTACTTTCAAGCAAATGTACTAAGCATGAAGACTTTCCTTTCCATCCATAACTCACCCTCAGCTTGATGATGTAGATTATAAAACTCTCGAGCAATGATATCTGCCAGCTTCTCACACCATTTCTTTGATGGACAAAAAAGTAATACTGAATGGTTATCACGAATCGTCTCATAACATAAACTAACAACATGGTCCTCATCTCCCTAAAACAGAAAGATAAATAACCACTTTAGTGGTACTTTCAAAAGATTCTCACATCAGTTTAAAAGCACTCATTTTCCTTTCTGGGGAAGCTTTTTTCATTCTTTAAGGCATAATGAAAATCAGTTACAAAGTCAATAACAAAAGAAAGGAAAAAAAAGAAGAAAAAATAAACTCCTAATGATGAAAGGTGAAAGAAATACTTACTATTCATTCAACTAATATTTACTGAGCTCCAACCCTCAGGCAATGGGAATACAATATTGAGTAAAAAGAAAGTCAAGATCCTAATAGTCAAGGGGTTTATAGTCTCACCAAGAGACACATTAAAATACAGATGTCCTCAACTTAAAATGATTGGACTTTATGATTTTTTTTATTTTACAGTGGTGCAAAAGCAATATGCACTCAATAGAAACCATACTTTGGGTGCCCATACAACTCTTCTATTTTTCACTCTCAGCACAGTATTCATTAAATTATAAGATATTCAACACTTTATTATAAAACAGGCTTTGTGCTAAATGATTTTGCCCAACTATAGGCTGATGTAAATGTTCTGAGAACATTTAAGGTAGGCTAGGCTAAGCTATGATATTCAGTAGGTTAAATGTATTAAAGGCATTTTCAACTTACGATGAGTTTATCAGGATATAACCCTATCATAAGTCGAAGAGCATCTGTACTAAATAAATAAATATAAAATACAACAATAATATATACCATTAAAAGAGAGTTTTACGGTGTTTTGAGGCCTCATATTTGACAGAAAGATCTGAAAGAAAAATTGTCCTGAGAAAACAATTTAGCTGAGATGTGAAGGTGGGGAAACATTATCTCAATGAAAGGCAACACATTTCAAATGAACAAAAGGGCACGTGTGAATCCACTGTGGTGGCCCTGCAAGTTCTCCATACTGGAAGTATGTCAATGTATGTATTAAAAACTGGATTAATGCATCCATCTATTCACTCATTAAACAAATATTTACTATTTGTCAAATATTGTTCTAGGTACTGGGGATGGAGCTGCGAACAAAGCAGAAAAAAAGCTCTACCCTCATAATGTTTCTACTCCAGTAGGAAGAGATAGATAATTACAAATATGAGGTAAGTAAAATACATAAGGGACAGGGCGCAGTGGCTCACTCCTGTAATCCCAGCACTTTGGGAGGCCGAGGCCTGAGGTCGGGAGCTCGAGACCAGCCTGACCAACATGGAGAAGCTCCGCCTCTAGTAAAAATACAAAATTAGTTGGGCATGGTGGCGCATGTCTGTAATCCCAGCTACTCGGGAGGCTGAGGCAAAAGAATCGCTTGAACCCGGGAGGCGGAGGTTGCGGTGAGCTGAGATCGTGCCATTGCACTCCAGCCTGGGCAACAAGAGCAAAACTCCATCTCAATAATAATAATATGTTTGGTTTTGAAAAGTGCTAAGGGAAAAGAAATAGAGACCATGTAAGGGAGAACACTATAATTTAGACAAGTTGGCCAGGGAAGGTCTAAGATGGTGACATTTGAGTAAAAAAGTCCAAAGATGAAAGAGTAAACCACACTGATGGCCCTAAGGGGAAAGTATTCTAGAAAAAGAGAACCTGAGGCCAGAAACTCTTGTTGTATTAAAAAACAGCAGAGGCCAGTGTGAAGGAAGTGAGAGGGAACATAGTAGATAGAGCACTAAGAGGGGTGGGGGATGTAGATCATGTAGGACCTCATAGACTACTAAGAAGACACTGGCTTTTATTCTAAATGAAACAGAAAGCCACTGCAAGTTTCTGAGAAGAAGGGTAACATGATCTGATGTTCATTTTAAATAGATCACTAGCTCCTGTAAGCACAGACTGAAAGGGACAAGGTCAGAAGCAGAGAGAACAATTAGGAAATATTTCAATAATCCAGGTAAGAAATATAAGTAGTTCAAAAGGGTGGAGGCACAGACATGGTAAAAGAAGAAAAAAATTAACAGGAGAGCAAATGAATGTGTTCACACATAAATGTATTGAAGTAACCAAGGCATAGCCAGGCGAAATATGGGGCACAGAGCAAAGCAAGCAAGATTCCATACCAAGTATGCAGAAGCTACAAATGCATACCTAGGTAGTTAGTGAAACACATGAATTTCCAATTCTATTTCCAATTCTAAAATGACCCTTAGCTGTTTTAGTACTCAGAGGCACAACTCTGCACAAAAACAGCAGATGCCTCACTCCACCAATGTACATGAGTCAGTTCTTTAACCTCAGGATTAAAGTGTATTTGGGAGTATGGGAGGGTACTTATTTATCAAGTAACTTTCTAGATGCCAGATAATTTTTAAAAATCATATTTAATTCTTACAATATTCAAGATAGGGATTATAATATCCTATTTAATAGGTGAAGATATGAGGTTCAGATAGGTTTTGTGATTCAACTACTATCTCAGCCATATCAAGTATCTCTATTAAGTATCAGAGGTAGATCTATCAGACTACAAAAATAATATTCTTTTCACTCTACTATATATTATACCTACCATTTAACAAAAAAGTTAATCTTGCACACTAGCAGTGTAAACTAAACCATAAGAAAATCTTTTCCCAGTAAAAAGAAAACGCTACAAGATCAGTTATTTTTTTTAAATGTTTATATTATATATCAGGAAACAATTATTTATTTAAATTAAAGGTACAACTACATTTCCTCTCTCACCATCACCGCCAATATTTTTTTTGGTGGGGGATGGAGTCTTACTCTGTTGCCCAGGCTGGAGTGCAGTGGCATGATCTCGGCTCACTGCAGCCTCTGCCTCCCATGTTCAAGCAATTCTCCTGCCTCAGCCTCCCATGTTCAAGCAATTCTCCTGCCTCAGCCTCCCGAGTAGCTGGGATTACAGGCGCCCACCACCACACCCAGCTAATTTTTGTATTTTTAGTAGCGACAGGGTTTCACATGTTGGCCATGATGGTCTCTAACTCTTGACCTCAAGTGATCCACCCGCCTTGGCCTCCCAACATGTTGGGATTACAGACGTCAGCCACCACACCCAGCTCACCACCAATTCTTTAAGAGGAAACCAATTAGCTTAATATTAATCCTAATGTATATGTAACTCCCAATTACATCATTCAGAATTTGTTAGCAATTTGCTAGAAAATGAAATCAAACACACAGATAAAAATAGTAGTGATGTACACATATTGATTTACCTTCACTTGTAGCATGGGCTCAAATTCCCTCACAAGTTTCATTGAAGAGTCATATATGGAATTTCCAACTTTTACTGACTCCAAAAGCGGTACAGGGCGAAAGTCGGTATGGTAGAGTTCAGCATTCAACCAGGAAGCCACAAGCTCCAAATTAGGAAGGGTAGCACTCATGCCAACGATTTGCACAGCATTAGACAGAGAACTGGCTAGATCTGCCTGACTGTAAAAAAACAAATGAAAAGAACATTAAAAGATATATAATACATTAATAATTAGTGTTGCTAACAATATGCTTGGTTATGCCCTTTGGTACACACATGCATACATTTCTTTAGGATATATACCTAAGAATAAAATTACTGAGCCACAGATTACTGAGTCACAGAATATCTTCAATTTTAGTAGATAATCCCACATTGTTTTCCAAAGTAACACCTCCACAATCTGTGTTTTCTATTGTTCCATAATCTTGTCACCACTTGGTATTGTCAATCTTTTTAATGTTGGCAGTTATAGACAGTACGTGGTAGTATTTCTTTTTTTTTAGACAGGGTCTTGCTCTGTCACCCAGGCTGGAGTGCAATGGACCTGTCTCGGCTCACTGCAACCTCCGCCTCCCAGGTTCAAGTGATTCTCCTGCCTTAGCCTCCCAAGTAGCTGGGACTATAGGTGTGTACCACCACACCTGGCTAATTTTTGTATGTTTAGCAGAGACAGGGTTTCACTGTGTTGGCCAGGCTGGTCTCGAACTCCCGACCTTGTGATTTACCCACCTCGGCCTCCCAAAGTGCTGGGATTACAGGTGTGAGCCACTGTGCCCAGCCAGTATTTCTTTGAAGAAGTAATTTACAGTTCCCTGATAACCAATGAGACTACTGAGCATCACTTCATGTATATGAACCATGTGGATACCCTTTTTTTTTTTTTTTTTTTGAGACGGAGTCTTGCTCTGTCGCCCACTCACTGCAAGCTCCGTCTCCTGGGTTCCTGCCATTCTCCTGCCTCAGCCTCCCGAGTAGCTGGGACTACAGGCGCCCACCACCACGCCTGGCTAATTTTTTGTATTTTTAGTAGAGACGGGTTTTCACCATGTTAGCCAGGATGGTCTCGATCTCCTGACCTCGTGATCCACCCACCTCAGCCTCCCAAAGTGTTGGAATTACAGGCGTGAGCCACCACGCCCAGCCAATACTGTTTCAAAAGCCTGTTTTTTTGTCCATTGATATAGTGGGTTGTGTTTTTCTTATTCATTTGTAGAATTTTTAAATGTCTGGATAGTGAATTTCCTCTTTCATTTTTTGCTCTGTTTTTATTAGTTTATCAAGCTTTCTGTTGCATTATTTTACTTTTTTTTTTTTGAGACAGGGTCTAGCTCTGTCACCCAGGCTGGAGTGCAAAGGCATGATCTTGGCTCATGGCAACCTCTACCTCCAGGGTTCAAGTGATTCTTATGCCACCTGAGTAGCTGGGATTGCAGGTATGCATCACCACGCCCAGCCAAATTTTGTATTTTTAGTAGAGACAGGGTTTTGCCATGTTGGGCAGGCTCATCTAGAACTGGCCTCAAGTGATCTGCCTGCCTTGGCCTCCCAAAGTGCTGGGATTACAGGCATGAGCCACCATGCTTGGCCTTTTTTCTAAGTTATTGGGATGGATAATTAAATAATTGATTCTCAGTCTCTCTTCCTTAATAATATATACACTTTATGCTATCAATTTCCTTTTAAAAACAACTTTTGCTGCCCTTCACAAGTTTTGTTAAGAGATATTTTTATTATACTTTCAGTTCAAACTATTTTCTAACTTCTGTTGTGATTACTTTTTTGATCTAAAAGTGTGTCAAAAATGTGTTTATTTCTAGTCATGTAGACATGTCCTAGTTATGCTTTTCTTATAGCTAAATTCACTGTTGTTAGAAAATAAATGATATGAATCCATTAAAATATGTTAAGACTTGCTTTATGGTCCAGCATATGGAAAACTTTTTGATAAATGTTCCATGTGTAACTCAAATGCACAGGTACTCTGCTGTTTTGAGGTAATTGTTCAATATATATCCATTAGGTCAAATTTGCTGATTATATTAATCAGATTTTCTATATCCCTAGTGATTTGGGATATAGATGGTTATCTGCTTGTTCTATCACAAGAGAGATGTGTTCAATTCTCCCTTAACTGAAAAGAATCTATTGAGTACCCAGCACAATGACTAAAAATAGACCAACACCAACACACATCAGTATGAAATTTCACAGCACTGTGGAAAAAGAGGAGTGCCTAAAAATTCCCAGACAGAATTTAAAAAATTGTTTACAAAGGATGAAAAACCATCATAGCACTGAATTTCTCAATAGCAATGAGAAAATGAAGTAATGCCTTGACAACTCTGAAGGAAAAGTATTTCTAATCTTGACTTTTATACCTGGACAGTCCATAATTATGGAGGCCGGGCACAGTGGCTCATGCCTATAAACCTAGCACTTTGGGAGGCCGAGGTGGGTAGATCACCTGAGGTCAGGCATTCGAGACCAGCCTGGCCAACATGGTGAAACCCTGTCTCTACTAAAAATACACAAATTAGCTGGGTGTGGTGGCAGGCGCCTATAATCCCAGCTACTCAGGAGGCTCAGGCAGGAGAATCGCTTGAACCCGGGAGATGGAGGTTGCAGTGAGCCGAGATCACGCCACTTCACTCCAGCCTGGGCAAAAGAGCGGAACTCCATCTCAAAAAAAAAAAAAAAAAAAGAAAGAATTATGAGGCATTTTCAGACATGCAAGTTCTCAAAAAGTTTATACCTATGTGTGTTCACTGAAATAAAGTAGAAGTTCCTGGAAGATATTCCCACCAAAATGAGATGGTAAATCAAGACAGACATATGGTCAAAAAATTGGTAGGGGGAAGGGAATCCCAAGATGATTGCTATATAGCACATATATAACAACTTGAAGGGCTTCAGGAAAATCTTCAAGAAGATGACTGGCAGAATAGCAAATGTGGTAGAATACACAACTGGGGAGGAGGCTAGGGATAAATTAGCAGTAAGTATCTGGAAAACCAAGCCATCAAACAAAAAAGACAGTTATTAATTTCAGAGAAAACAAAAAGTTGTTTAGAAAAGCAAAAGTAATCATATTACACTATAGCCCAGTTACCAATGTCATTTATATAGTCATAATAGTATAACACTGAATAATGATCTAAGCAAAATCATAACATAACTATATTTGAAGAATAGGAAGATAATGAGAGGATAAGGAGAGACTGTAGAGAAGGGAGAAGATTGGGTAGTGGTTAGTAAAAAATTTAAAAGAAAGCTAGATCTTCATCTTTCATAGTAAAAGTCAAGATATAAGGTCTGAAATTTAAAAAATTAAGTAGCCACAATTAGAGATACTGCTGTAAATATTTTTAAAAAGCTAGAAGAGTTGAAAGGTAGTTGCCTCTGAGAAGTGAGGGCTAAAAAAATAATATTTTTTTCAAAATTAGCCTGACTACTTATATATATATAGATGACAAATACAGAAACTAGATTTTTAAAAATCTATAATAAAAATGTATACATTGAAAGGTGAGCAGTCAGAAAATTAAGAATGTTTACACAGTAATCTAAAATCAGTTGCAACCTGAAATACTTTTTCTGTTGTTGTTACAGACATGGTCTTGCTCTGTTGCCCAGGCTAGAGTAAAGTGGCACAATCATACCTCATTGCAGCCTGGAACTCTTGGGCTTAAGTAATCCTCCTGCCTCAGCCTACTGAGAAGCTGGGACTACAGGTGTGTGCCACCATGCCCAGCTAATTTTTTTTATTATTTATAGAAATGGGGTCTCACTGTGTTGCCCAGGCTGGTCTGGAACTCAGGCTCAAGTGATCCTCCCACATCAGCCTTCCAAAGTGCTGGGATTACAGGTGTCAGCCACCATGCCTGGACTGACTTCTGGAACAAAAACAAACTACTATCCATAAGTTTTCTCAATAAGAAAAATATTACACTCCCTTAATTTATTTAACTCATACTTATGCATTTTTCAGACACTTTCTCAACATTGTTTGAAATCTCAGGAACTCAGTTATTTCATGTACTTACCAAGATGCTGATTTCCGAGTAATATAGCAAATCTTGGTCAGCAAAAGTTCCAGCAGATACCCTCGGTGAGAGTCTCCCAGCATATGTAATTCATCCACAACCACCATTCCTAAAAAGATTTTCCAGATACTAGGTTTTTACAGAATGTCACATCCATGAAGAATTTTTTTCCAACCTTTATTTCACTCTATTTAATTTCCTTTATATCAACTTTTATTTTAGATTTGGGGGTACATGTGAAGGTCTGTTACCTGGGTATATTGTGTAATGCTGAGGTTTGGATACAAATGATCCCATCACCCAGGTACTTAGCAATAGTACCCTATTATTAAATAGTTAGTTTTTCAACCCTTGTTCCCTTCTAGTAGTCCCCAGTTTCTGTTGTCGCTATCTTTATGTCCATGAGTACTCAAAGGTTAATTCCCACTTACGAGTGAGAACATGTGGTACTTGGTTTTCTGTTCCTGCGTTAATTGGCTTAGGATAATGGCTCCAGCTGCATCCATGTGGCTTTGCTACAAAGGACATGATTTCATTCTTTTTATGACTGCGCCAAGAAGACATTTAAAAGACTCAATATCTTTGAAATAAGATATTGAGATGCCAATTCTTGCCTCCAGAAGTAGATAATAGACAAGAGAAAAACAAATGGGACCTAGAGAAATCACAACGGCTCCACTCATTCCATCAAAAATAGCAATAGAAAGTATTTACTTATTTTCTAACTTTCTTACCTAACAGATCCATCTTATTTTCCTCTATGAGGCGATTGATCAGACCATTGGCTCTCTCAATTGTGCAGACTGCAATATCCAATGAAGAGAAATGCCTTGATGGAGAGGTGCTGCCCATATAACCGTCTACTTTTATTCCTACTTCCTGAAACAGACTCTGAATTGAGTAAAAAGGAACAATACAGGTGAAAAAACTTGAAATTCAAGAGTTATAAACTGGTTCTATCCCAGAACATAGACTTAAGTATCTAAAGACATCTACCAGATTACTGTCATCAGTTGTTTCTGGCCAGGACACACTGGTTCTTTTTAGATCATACACTAAAAATATAAAGTTTAGAACTGACAAAACTGTTAAGAGTCAAATAAAATTATGCCATTTTAATGACAGCATAATAATCTAAAAACTTCTAAGAGCTATTTAGAGGAATTAAAATTGGAGAAAAACTACCTTAAGCACTAACATTTTTAATCTAATAAATAGCAAGAAACTAGCTATAACACTTAAAGAAACAAATTTATACTTCATGAGGAAAATAGTCTCATTATCCTACTAATGACCAATTTTTTAATGTAATTGGAAGAAAAGTTTTTAAAAGTCAAATTCAGTGGGACTTTTATAATAATTTTTTTTTTTTAGTTTAACTTTTAACTAACATACCTTTCAATAAAAAGGATCCTTTCATCATTTCGTTACTTTGGGTCTAAGTTGAGTGATGTTACCATGTATGACCAGCTTTGTTGGCTATTGTGCCTCTGAAATAACTATTTAAAAGATTTATAGAACCATAGAAATTTAGAGCTATTCATTCAATAAAATTTTCCTGAGTGTTTACTAAGTTAACCCACAGGGCTAAGGGTTAACATCCTAATTTTACGAATAAAAAAACTGAGGCCCAGCCGGTTATATGCCCGGCCTAAAGACATAGTTAGTGGCAAAACTGGGACTAGAACCCACATTTCTTTAACAATCAGTATAACAATCTTTCCATTTCAAAAGCACATATTTTTCACTGCAGAAATCACAACAGTAAATTTATTCCATTTAATAAAACATTGTATTTGTGAAAATGCCCTAAAAACTGTGAGCATCTTATTGATGTAAACTACTATCAGTCATTTTTGCAGAACAGAGGAACAGATAACATACCTGGAGCTTTACCTAAGCACCAATGGATCTTGACCTTCATTCCCTAAATATTCCTAAATAGTCCTCAATTAGGGCAGGATACACTTCCTTAAACACTCTTTCCTTTCTATGCTTCAGTCTAGTCCTACTGTTCAGTTAAATGCTGATTCTTAATGTGCATGTTTATATGCTAGTTTAAGTATTCTGTTTATTTCCTAAGAAAAGGTTTACAAATTTTTACACAATTTTCACCAATTATTCTTTTGATTTGATGGCCCCTTCTCCTTAATGCAATAATAATTTTCTTTTAATTTCCTTCTGTAAATTTTTTTTAATTTTTTTTTTTTTTGAGACAGAGTCTTACTCTGTTGCCCAGGCTGGAGTGCAATAGCGTGATCTCGGCTTACTGCAACCTCCACCTCCCAGGTTCAAGCCTCAGTCTCCCGAGTAGCTGGAATTACAGGTGTGCGCCACAACACCCAGCTAATTTTTGTATTTTTAGTAGAGATGGGGTTTCCCCATGTTGGCCAGGCTGGTCTCGATCTCCTGACCTCAGATGATCCGCCCACCTTGGCCTCCCAAAGTGCTGGGATTACAGGCGTGAGCTACCACACCCAGCCCCTTGCTGTAAATTTTTAATGCTTTTGGCAGTAGCCTCTTAAAGCTACATAGGGCACAATGAAGAAACTTTGTTTTCCACTTGCTTTTATAATTCTATTTCAAATGAATGAAACCAAGACTGCCAATAATGAGCCTTTCACTATTTCAAACTTAGTAAAAAACATTACCTGGAGGTAGTATTTCTTCTCTTTAGCCACAGAAACAAAGGGAAGAATAAACAAAGCTTTCTTCCGCATTTCCAAAACCCGCTTCAAAATAAGTAATTCTGCCACAAGAGTCTTCCCAGCACTTGTAGGAGCTAAAACATGATTATTCCACAAGATTACAAGAAAAAAGTAATATTTGGTACAATTCATTAATAAATGTTTTAAGCCATGTGTAGTACTACAGAGCCTAAGGCTAACCGATCACTAAGGGCCCAATAGCACTTAAAATCTTTATACCCTGAAATGCCCTTTACTTTAAACCACCTGTCTTAATAGTCTCAACTAAAAACAGTGTAAATAAATCTTTATATCAGCAATATGATGAATACTACTGAGTACCTAGTTTATACCTAAAGATCCTTTCCTTTAAGTACCAAATGGGTAAAAGGCCTGCTTTGAGGAAGTAGATGAACAATTTTATTATGATAGGAGCTATGATCGAAGTTGAAGAAAAGGGCTGGGCATGGTGGCTCATGCCTGTAATCCCAGCATTTTAGGAGGCCAAGGCTGGGGGATCACTTGAGGTCAGGAGTTTGAAACCATCCTGGACAACATGGTAAAACCCCATCTCTATTACTATAAAAATAACAACAAAAAAAATAGCTGGGCGTGGTGGCGGGCACCTGTAATCCCAGTTACTCAGGAGGCTGAGGCACAAGAATCGCTTGATCCTGGGAGGCAGAGGTTGCAGTGAGCCGAGATCACCCCACTGCACTCCAGCCTGGGCGACAGTGAGAGACTCCGTCTCAAAAAGGAAAAAAAAAAAAAGAAGTGGAAGGAAAAAAGTTGCAAGGAATCTTATGGAAATGAAACTGAATTTATGAGAAGGTAAGGAAGAAAGCAAGAGGAGGCCAGGGTGGTGGCTGACACCTGTAATCCCAGCACTTTGGGAGGCCACGATGGGCAAGGTGTTGTATGTCTGTAATCCCAGCATCTTGGGAGGTTCACATGAACCCAGGAAGAGGAGGCTGCAGTGAGTTGCAGTCACGCCATTGCACTCTAGCATGGGTGATACAGTGAGACTCTGTTCCAAAAAAAGAAAAAAGAAAGGAAGAGAAAAGGAATGCCATGCCTAAGAAACAGCATATGGTACAAAGGCCTAGAAGAAAGCCTGGCATGTTCAGATGACACAGAAGGTAATTTAGTAAGCATGGAGTATAAAGTACCCCAGGGGTATAAAAGAAGAGATATGAAAGTGCCACAAGAAAGGTTTATAATCCCACCATTTAAGGAGTTTAAACCTTGTCCTGAAAGCAATGCAGTGTGACTGATGAGTTTTATGAAAAGGAGTGACAAGATCATATTTGTACTTTATAAAGATCACTTTGGACTGGGCACAGTGAATCATGCCTGTAATCTCAAAACTTTGGGAGAATCACTTGAGCCCAGGAGTTCAAGACCAGCCTGGACAACACAGTGCCACCCCCATCTCTACAAAAAATTTAAACAAAAAATTTTTTTAAAAAGACCACTTTGGGGCCGGGCGTGGTGGCAGGCGCCTGTATGTAATTCCAGCTACTCCGGAGGCTGAGGCAGGAGAATCACTTGAACCCGGGAGGCAGAGGTTGCAGTGAGCTGAGATTGTGCCATTGTACTCCAGCCTGGGCAACAAGAGCAAAACTCCATCAAAAAAAAAAAGACCACTTTGGCTGCAGGAGCAGGGCAAGATCAGAGGAAAAGAATGAACTAGTTTCAAAGCTATTGCATAATCTAGAAGATGATAATGAGCTGTACCAGGTAATGGACCTAAAAACAGAAAGGAGTCAGAAGCAAGAGATATATGAGGTAACAGACACCAGGACTTGGTGTTTAATTGTATAAGCTGGTGACCAGAGTTCTGAATGATACCCAAGTTTCAGTTTCAAGCAATTGAAATGGTCAAGCAATTATGCCACTGCCACTAACTATGACTTCTTAGCATTTACAAGTATTTTATTTTTTGTAATGCCTTTTCACAATACAAGTACTTTCTATGTGCCAAAAACTGTTCTGAGCTTTTATATATGAAATAATTTAATCAACTCTAAGTACTACCGAGGCACACATACTCACAAACACATACACACTCTCTCACTCTTCCTAAGTAATCTGTGAGGCTGCATAGCCAGTAAGTGATAGTTTTCAAATCCAACCAGTCTAATTCCACTGCCTGAACTTATATCTGCTGATAATTATTTAATTCGTCCTTACAGCCATAATGAAAAATCTGTGTGACTCATAATTTCGGAGAAAACTGACACAAAGGAATTGCATCTTACCAAATGATTAGATTTAAAGTCAGTGTAGTAAGCACGCGTTAAAAATTGTGTATGCCATAGTTGCCCATGAAAACCCATATAGGGCCGGGCATGGTGGCTCATGCCTGTAATCCCAGGACTTTGGGAGGCTGAGGTGCGTGGATCACCTGAGGTCAGGAGTTCGAGACCAGCCTGACCAAGATGTGAAACCCCGTCTCTACTAAAAATACAAAAATTAGCTAGGCATGGCAGCGGGCATCTGTAATCCTAGCTACTCAGGAGGCTGAGGCAGGAGAATCACTTGAACCTGGGAGGCAGAGGGTGCAGTGAGCCGAGACAACTCCATTGCACTCCAGTCTGGGCGACAGAGCAAGACTCCATCTCAAAAAAAAAAAAAAGAAAACCCATAAAAATTTTATATAAAGTATATTACTTGTTGTTTGTATATACAACCCTGTACAAACAGGTCAATCTATAGCTGGGCACGGTGACTCACACCTATAATCCCAGCACTTTGGGAGGCTAAGGTAGGCAGATCACTTGTCAGAAGCTCAAGACCAGTCTGGCCAACCCAGTGAAATCCCATCTCTACTAAAAATACAAAAAAGTAGCTGGGCCTGGTGGCGCACACCTGTAATTCCAGCTACTTGGGAGGCTGAGGCAGGAGAATCACTTGAACCTGGGAGGTGGAAGTTGCAGTAAGCCCACATAGCGCCACTGCACTCCAGCCTGGAGACAAACTCTATCTCAAGAAAAAAAAAAGGTAAATTAACAAACATATAATGATAATGCTCATACCCTGAAAAGCAACCAGGATCAAACAGGGGAAGGGCAGATTTACATCTCCCATTGCACACTCACTGGGATATATGTTTGTTGAGAATAATGGCAGGCAGAATTGCCCACTCTTTAAATTGTCATTTTTCTTGCTTCCCTCCACCCCAGTCAAACAATAAAACTTTTGTAATTTAAATATAAATAATAAAACTCCACTTTTCACACATATTGTACGATTTTCTCTAGTTATAAAGCACTGCCTCATTCACCTTTTAAACGAACCACAACTACCTCAATAGAGTATTCTTTACATTCATATCTTAAAAATAGTAATTAGTTTACATAAATTTGGATACCTGAATAAACTAAATTCTTTCCTTCCAGGACTTGTCCAAGCAAAAGGCACTCTGCCTGCCATTCAAACATCTTTTTTACACCAAAACTGTGGTATTTTTCCAGAACTGCTTTAGGAAGTCCCCAGTTTGCCAATAGTAGCTTGTCTATTTCGTAGTCAGGAACTGTAGGCTTGCATTCTCCTTTTAGGAAAAAGAAAAAATTAAAATTTAATTTACTTCTAATATATGAGTTTTACAGTTAGCCCTTCACCGTGTGTTGGAATTCCTATGTGTTGAAATGAAGCTCTTTAAAGCACATCCTGACTTCAAGAATCTTATGAGAAATTGACCATGTATAGAAAAGTAATAAATTGTTATTTACTGCATATAATAAAAATTCCTTAAAAGCCTCAAACGAACAAAAAAGCGTGCAATACACAGTAGATAAAGAGTGTTGGAATTACGGGTGTAGTTGGGGGAGGAGGGCAATATGCAAGCATTACAAAGCTAAGTTAGGTGAGTTTCTATTTATAGTAAGTTTTAGTTCCATGACGACTGCACAACTAACGATTTTTAAAAACTGGGTCGACATCCACGGGACACCCAACCAATCTCATTACGAATCCCTTCCAGCCTTCCCCTGGATGCCGAACAGCCTGTGCCGTACTCCAGGCCCAACAATCCTGTCTTAAGGGTCTGTAAGGAGTACTGGGTACTACGAGGAACGAGCCCCCCAACAGATGATGGGATGAAGCTAACTAGGAAGTTGTTTCTGTAAAGGTCGAAAGATCCAGAAGCCACGTGAACATTAATACCAGGCGATCACTGAAAACACGCGTATGTCTGAACAGAAAGTGACCTGCCACACCAGGCCCCAGTCACGGAGAAGGGGAGTAGAAGCCCAATAGGGTATGCAACGAAGCAAGCCCCGTGGGGTGAGGACACCTCCCGACCCATGGCCCGGCGGAGCTGCCCCCTTTGCCCGCGGCCTCCCGGGTTCCTGGAGCACCTGCAGCTGCGGCCGACTGACGGCCGCGGTCCTTCAGGCAGCGACCCAGGCCGGGCGGCGGGCTCAGCACGGACCCGGAGAGGAGCTGGGGGCTGTCACTGTTGTCACCGCCGCTTCCCGAGAACGAATCTGAGCCTGATTCTGAACGCCGCCGTTTCCCACTCCGACGCAGAAGATTCATGGCAAACCCTTCTCGGCCGATCAGGGCAAGCCACAGTCCCAGCGTCCTCCCTCTCGGGAGAACCCTGGCCTGGCAACAGCTGCGGGCATCTTCCCGCCAGTCTTCAAACTCAAACCTCCCGGCCCGCCCCGGAACCATAGAGTTCTCCGTGGCTTAAGTAACCCGAAAGCCATAGACTCGTGGGGAAGGAGCGGCTCTCGCTGGCGTCTAAGACTTCCGGCCTCCAACGTCCTGGTTGGTTAATATGAGAGCTAGATTAAAGAGGAAGAATACAGAATCTATAGTTATAACCATACTGACCTAAAAGCCTTCCTTCTCTTTTTGTCCATTTCTGGTTTGAATAGGAAGGCCATGCTAACTTCATAAAATGGGCTGCCCATAATAGGTAGATCAGGGAAGTAGCTCTTCTTAACGTATTGGTATTCTGTAAAAAATTATTTCAGATTGAGAAGCATTATGCAAGATAGCCTAGGGTTTCTAATAGAGCATAATTTCCTCCTTTCTCCTAGTATATGATGGTAGGGCAGGGCTATTTCTGAACACAATTTCCATTTTAGCCAGCATGCATTGTGAGGAATATGTAATGAGGAATTGGGGATTGCTGGCTGACAGACCCCTGAGACACTGTATGAACGCCGCGAGGAAGGGGCTCTGAATATACCCCAGGGATCGTTATGAGCCAAGAGCTTAGTAATGCATCTGTGCTGTCCCTTTTGTAAAGGTAGAAGCGAACGAGTTCTGAACGTAAAACGGTGACCATTCATTACCTAGTTGCATAATTCATTTCACCAAGCAAACCTAGTAGGCCCTAAGCCTGACCTGAAGAGGCTGTGCAGTTCTAGAGCACTAAAAATCTCAAAAGGTCCAGTCCAATTAAAAAAAAAAAAAAACACTCGAATACAATCTGGAAAATAGCATTCGAACCATCAATTCCTTCCGTGAAAACATTTTTTTGCTTTAAATGACAATATTCTAAAGTTCCACGAGATGGCGACATTACTCCGTGAATGAAACATTTTTCTCTTGGCCTTTTACGCAATCAACAACTATTTACTGAGTATCTACTGTAAGCTAGCCACTGGGTAAATGGCAGTGAAATGGCATAAAATGGTTCCTGCTCTCAAAGAGAAAGAGTCTAGAGAATAAGGCAGACATTAAACAAGTCAGTTAATGAAGTGTGCCATATGCTCGGGCAGAAATGAAGAGTACTATTAAAGAAATAAAAGAGATCTCGCCGGCCGTGGTGGCTCACGCCTGTAATCCCAGCACTTTGGGAGGCCGAGATGAGTGCATCACCTGAGGTCAGGAGCTCTAGACCAGCCTGGCCAACATGGTGAAACCCCGTCTCTACAAAAATACAAAAAATTAGCCGGGTATGATGGCGGGTGCCTGTAATCATACAGGTGCCTGTAATCATACATAATCATCTCGGGTGAGCCGAGATCGCACCACTGCACTCCAACCTGTGCGACAAAGAAAGACTCCGTCTCAAAAAAAGAAAAAAAAAAAAAAAGAGAGAGACCCCTAGATTGTAGCCAAGAAAGAACTTTCTCAGATGCAGTGTAACTTAAGGGTTAACAGTGCAACTCTGGAGGCAGTCAGTCTAGGTTTGAAACTTAGTAGCTGTGAGATCTTGGGCAACTTGCTTAACCCATTTTTTGTTTGTTTGTTTGTTTTGAGACGGAGTGTCCCACTCTGTCGCCCAGGCTGGAGTGCAGTGGCTTGATCTCTGCTGACTGCAACCTCTGCCTCCCAGGTTCAAGCGTTTCTCCTGCCTCAGCCTCCCAAGTAGCTGGGATTACAGGCCTGCACCACCACACCTGGCTAATTTTTGTATTTTTAGTACAGACAGGGTTTCACCATGTTGGTCAAGCTGGTCTCGATCTCCTGACCTCAAATGACCCGTCCACCTCCGCCTCCCAAAGTGCTGGGATTACAGCGTAACCCTTTTGTGCCTCCATGTCCTTGTCTGTATGACAGAGATAATAATTGTAACAACCTATTTGGTTATTTTGAGGACTGAGTAAGTCAATATGTGTAAAGTACTTAGAATAGTGCCGGCACATAATAAATACTATTCAGAGAAAATATTTAGATGTTCTAATATAGCTCCCAATTTAAATTCAGCATTTTGCTGGGAAAAGGCTAAACTAGAAAAATCTCTTACAAAGCTATTCTCTTTTTATTATTAGGTGAACTATGATCAAATCAGAAAAATAATTAGAAAGGAATTGAAAGTTTTATGTCATCCTACCAAAAGCCTAGAGAATATTTTAAAATATATAATTTATTTTAAATGTTCAACATTTCTAATTTTTTCAGAAAAACTCTGAAAATGGAGAATAGAAGGCTATTTCTCAAAAATATTAAAGATGTTTATGCTAACAGTTATCATAATAACTAATATTAAAATACCAGAAGCATTTTCCATCTGTATTGTGTCTAAACTCGTGTTCCTTGGAATTTTGTCTGTGATAATTCTTCAAGGAGGCCGGGTGCAGTGGCTCACACCTGTAATCCCAGCACTTTGGGAGGCCAAGGCAGGCCGAATCATTTGAGGTTAGGAGTTCGAGACCAGCCTGGCCAACATGGTGAAACCCTGTCTCTACTAAAAATACAAAAATTAGCCAGGCCTAGTGGTGCACCTGTGGTCCCAGCTACTTGGAAGGCTAAGGCAGGAGAATGGCTTGAATCTAGGAGGTAGAAGTTGCAGTGAGCCAGGATCACACTGAGGGAAGAGAGAGACCCTCTCATATTGGGAAGAGAGAGACCCTCTCATATTGTTTTATATTGTATTATACTCAGTACCTGTTTGTTTTTTTTGTTTTTTTTTTAAAAAAAACCAACAAGGAAGTAAAACCAAAGACCAGCAGCCCGGCGCCACGCCCGAAACCAGGCCTGGGCCTGCCAGGCCTCAACCCAGTAGTTAAAAATCAACTCATAACTTAGAAACTGATGTTATTCATAGATTCCACACATTGTATAGAAGAACACTGTGAAACTCCTTGCCCTGTTCTGTTTCTTTCTGAATACCAGTGCATGAAACCCCTGTTACGTACCCCTAGACTGCTCAATCAACCACGATCCTTTCGTACGAAAACTTTAGTGTCGTGAGCCCTTAAAAAGGACAGAAACTGTGCATTTGGGGAGCTTGGATTTTGAGATAGTAGCTCACTGATGCTCCCAGCTGAATAAAGCCCTTCCTTCTACAACTCGGTGTCTGAGAAGTTTTGTCTGCAGCTCATCCTGCTACAACACCATTGCACTCCAGCCTGGGTGATAGAGCAAGACTCAGTCTCAAAAAAAAAAAAAAGATTCTTCAAGGTCTGAGTAAACCCCTCCAAATAAAATTTACACATACTTCTGCCAGTTACCTGGGAGACATACCAATTGTGGATCACTTTAAATTTAATCTTTGGCTTTTTAAAAAATATGTAAGTAGTAGAATTATGCTAGATACCCAGAGTCAGGTTTGTGCAGGCTTGCATCCTTATTGTCTCAATCTGCAGGACAGATATTTCTCTGCTTCATTTACTGAGAGTGCTGCCTTTCTTGGGTTTTGGCTTTCTGCAGAAATTTTTTTTTTTTTTTTTTTGAGACAGAGTCTCACTCTGTTGCCCAGGCTGGAGTGCAGTGGTGCGATCTCAGCTCACTGCAACCTCCGCCTCCCAGGTTCAAGCGATTCTTGTGCCTCAGCCTCCCGAGTAGCTGGGACCACAGGTGGGCATCACCACGCCCAGCTCACTTTTGTATTTTTGGTAGAGATGGGGTTTCACCATGTTGGCCAGGCTAGTCTTGAACTCCTGACCTCAAGTGATCCACCCGTCTTGGCCTCCCAAAGTGCTGTGATTACAGGTGTGAGCCACCACACCTGGCCTATGCAAAGAATTTTAGATCTTACTTCTCACCCTGCTGGGAACAACAGATTCCTATCCCCCAGAGCCCATAATCCATGCTCTAGACTCCAGGGGGAACAGCAGGCATCACTATGGAAAACTTTGGGTCTAGTGCTTTTCTTAATCCTCTAGAATATGTTTGACATTTCTGTCCTACAAAGGATTCCCTGATTTTAATCAACTTAGTTATGAATTTTAAAAGTTTTTTAAATATAATATTTAGAATTTTAAGGAAGATGTGCCATACTCAAAGTGGTTTTTTTTCAGTTTAATATTGCTAAAAACAGAAGAAAAAAAGCCCCCAAATAACAATAATTGATGTACATTCAAAAACATCATCTGATTTTTTTTAACTTTACATAAATTATCAAGAGTGATTTCCCATGGAAATTTCAGAAGTTATATGGAAAAATAAAATTTTACCCAAATTAGGCCAGGCACAGTGGCTGACACCTATAAACCTAGCACTTTGGGAGGCCAAGGCGGGAAGATCACTTGAGCCCAGGAGTTTGAGCCTAGCCTGCACAACATAGTGAAACCCTATTTCTACAAAAAATTTAAAAATCAGCCAGGAGTGGTGACACATGCCTGTAGCCCCAGCTACTAGGGAGGTTGAGGAGAGAGGATTGCTTGAACCCAGGAGGTTGAGGCTGCAGTGAGTTGTGATGGCACCACTGCAATCCCCCGAGTGACCCGGTTTCAAAAATAAAAATAAAAACAAAAACAAAAATTACTCAAACTACATTTGTGAATTGACTAAAACAGAATTATCTACCCAGACTGAAAACTCTGTTTCTCATGTGATGTGAGTGGAAGTGATTTACAAAAAGGCAAAGAAAGAAAAGAGCTGGAAAATAAACAACGAACGTGGAATAAGAGTAGTACTGATTAGGTCTGAGGTACTCAGAACAAAGGAGGTGCTAATTAAGGAGATTTTGTGTTTGAAATCCAGTGACTCTCAGCTAAAACAAGTCCAGTGGTACACATTAGAATCCCTAAGGAGCTTTTAAAATATTATAATACCCCTGGAGATTCTGAGTTAATTGATCTGGGATGGAGTGCAGGCACTGACATGTCTTAAAAGCTCCCCAGGTATTCTGACATGCTGGAATTGAAAACTACCAGTGCGGCTGGGGGCGATGGCTCACACCTGTAATCCCAGCACTTTGGGAGGCCGAGGCGGGCGGATCACGTGAGGTTGTCGAGAGTTCGAGACCAGCCTGACCAACATGGAGAAACCCTGTCTCTACTAAAAAAAAAAAAAAAAGAAGAAGAAGAGAAAGGCCGGGCATGGTGTCTCATGCCTGTAACCCCAGCACTTTGGGAGGCCGAGGCGGGTGGATCACGAGGTCAGGAGATCAAGACCATCCTGGCTAACACAGTGAAACCCTGTCTCTACTAAAAATACAAAAAAAATTAGCCAGGCCTGGTGGCACGCACCTGTAATCCCAGCTACTTGGGAGGCTGAGGCAGGAGAATCGCTTGAACCTGGAAGTCAGAGGTTGCAGTGAGCTGAGTTCGCGCCACTGCACTCCACCCTGGGTGACAGAGCGAGACTCCATCTCAAAAGAAAAGAAAAGAAAAGAAAACCACCAGTGCACACAAGGGATGAGGCTGACTTGAATTCAGGTGGCTTCAGTGAGAAAGTTTTAATAAGAGGCTTAAATTAACAAGGAACTCTGACAAAGACCTATTTTTCCACAATGCCTCAAAGAACTAGTTGAAATAGCTTACTTGTAGATGCAGATGAAAGCACAACTGAAATAACTTCAAAAGTCTAGGTTAAAACATCAGAAAGCCAACTTGAAGGTAGTAAAACTAAAGAATGAATCCCAATAAAAAGACTAAATTACTTGAACATGTAAGAACACAAACCCATAACTTCCAGATTCATACATAGTCCTGTCTTAGTTTGGCTGCTATAGTAAAATTCCTTTGACTGCATAATTTATAAACAACTGAAATGTATTGTTGGCTGGGGGCAGTGGCTCATCCTTGTAATCCCAGCACTTCGGGAGGCCGAGGCGGGTGGATCACTTGAGGTCAGAAGTTTGAGACCAGCCTGGCCCACATGGTGAAACCCTATCTCTACAAAAAATACAAAATTAGCCAGTCGTAGTGGT
This sequence comes from Pan paniscus, assembly GCF_029289425.2. Classification (NCBI taxonomy): domain Eukaryota; kingdom Metazoa; phylum Chordata; class Mammalia; order Primates; family Hominidae; genus Pan; species Pan paniscus. The sequence continues at coordinate 119,509,000 of NC_085926.1, forward strand.
GTGTGCCTGTAATCCCAATTACTCTGGAGGCTGAGGCAGGAGAATCACTTGAACTCAGGAGGCAGAGGTTGCAGTGGGCGAAGATCGCACCACTGCACTCCAGCGTGGGTGACACAGTGAGACTCCATCTCAAAAAAAAAATATATATATATATGTTTTCTGTCTTGTCTCTCTTGCTTGGCTGACCTTCCTTTGTCCCTGGACTAGAGAAAACTAGGATTTTCTTGTGACTTCTTGTTGTTGTTGTTTTGTTTTGTTTTGGTTTGGTTTTGGTTTTGGTTTGTGTTCATTGGCATTTCCAGGTTGCTGGCCTCTCCAGTGTCCCGTTTAGAATATATAAAACAAAAAAACAAAACCCAAGCAATTCACAAAAGTTTAGTTTTTTGGTTCCCCAGGTCCTTGCCTGGTCTGCCTTCGGAATCTTCATGTTTGTTTACATATAATGGTCAGGGCTTTTAGTTCCACTTCTCAGGAGGAACGGGGGAAAGCATATCTACTTCATCGTCCCAGAAGCAGAATTCTCACCTTTTAGTCTTTTAACCATCTTTTTACAAACAGACATTTACAGTGTATGATACTGCCCTTCCCAGATCCCTTTTACTAGTTGTTTGACCCAACCCCTGGCTGCCGTGTTGGTTGATAACTCACAGCTGCCCCCTCCTCGGAGGAATATCTCAGGGACAAACAGAAGCTGTCTTTTTGTGGCCTATGCACCACCATCTACCCTTTCGGCCAGGGCCTGACTGCTATCAATGCTGCAGATTTGTGCTACAGAGCTTCCTCCTGAAATGAGACTGAAGCTAGTCTGCAGCTGAGACCATGCTCTTGATACTTATGGTGCTGAATTTATCCATCTTTTCTCTTATGGTTAATGCTATTTATGCATTTGTTATCTACCATCCCTCCTCCAACTTCCCTGCTACCTTTTCCCCTTTGACCATCTCTGGTTCTCCTCTTTTACTCCTTCCATTTTTCTAAATGTGTTTCTGTGATGTCAAGGTGGACAAAGCTAATCTCAACTCACTTCAGCTCTCTAAGCTTCGATTATCTCATCAGCAAAGTGGGAGTAATGTACCAACCTCGCACACTCCATAAGATCATGCACTTGCAGGCACTTGCACAGGGTTTGCAACACAATGAGAGAGAATAGACAGAAGCAATTTGTATCGTAATTCTATTGCCTCAGACTCTTTTATGTTACCTACTCTATTTTATACTTTAATTTGTAAAAGAAATATATTATTTTCTCTGTGTAAAATTCACAGCAAAGGTGGGCATCTTCTGCTTTCCTTTGGTACCTCAGCCCTTCCATCTTATTGTGCTCCTCCCCTGTTGCTCAGACCAGAACACATCTCACTCCTCCCAACTATCTTCTGCCATTCTCACTGTTCTCTGCCACACCCTGTGCTCCCTCTTGCCAGTAGCTTTCTGTCCCTGTCCTGTTCTTCTGTAGAAAAATGCTCAAGTTCTCCTGTCCACAGCATTCTTAGAGACCCAGTCTAAATCAGAGAAATTGGAGGGAGAGTCGAGTGGGACATGCAGAGAATAATGAAAGCTCCTCTTCTTGTCTCTATATTAAAAAAAAAAAAAATTAAGGCTGAGAGCAGTGACTTAGCACTTTGGGAGGCTGAGGCAGGTGGATCACTTGAGTTCAGGAGTTCAAGACCAGCCTGGCCAACATGGTGAAACTCCATCTCTACTAAAAATACAAAAATTAACTGGCCATGGTTGCTGCGCGCCTGTAGCCCCAGCTACTCAAGAGGCTGAGGCACAAGAATCGATTGAACCCAGGAGACAGAGGTTGCAGTGAACCCAGATGGCGACATTGCACTCCAGTTTGGGCGACAGAGCAAGACTCTGTCAAAAAAAAAAAAAAAAAACCCCCGCCAAGAATGGTGGCTCACGCCTGTAATCCTAGCACTTTGGGAGGCTGAGGTGGGTGGATCACAAGATCAGGAGTTCAAGAACAGCCTGTCAAGATGGTGAAACCCTGTCTCTACTAAAAATACAAAAAAAAAATTGCCGGGTGTGGTGGTGGGTGCCTGTGATCCCAGCTACTCAGTAGGCAGAGGCAGGAGAATCACTTGAATCCGGGAGGTGGAGGTTGCAGTGAGCCACAGCACTCCAGCCTGGGCAACAGAGCGAGACTCCATCTCAAAAAAAAAAAAAAAAAAAAATGAGTTAGAAGATGAGGGGACAGTTGGAGCTAAGCGAATTAGCAATTAATTTCAAAAAGCAAAATTGTTCATATTGATATTTAAGAGAAAAAAGTGGCTTGCAAAATTTAACAGGAAGCATGATACAAATATTTTGGAAAAATATAAACACATAGACACACTCAGTAGAAATAAGTAGATTATGCCAGGCACAGTGACTCATGCCTATAATCCCAGCACTTCAGGAGGCCAAGGCAGGCAGATACCTGTGGTCAGGAGTTTGAGATTAGCTTGGCTAACATGGTGAAACCCCATCTCTACCAAAAAATACAGAAATGAGCTGGGCGTGGTGGTGTATGCCTGTGATCTCAGCTACTCGGGAGGCTGAGACAAGAGAATCGTTTGAAGCCAGGGGGCAGAGGTTGCAGTGAGCCGAGATCACGCCACTGCACTCCAGCCAAGCCAAGATCGTGCCACTGCACTCCAGCCTGGCCAATAGAGAAAGACTCCATCTAAAAAACAAACAAACAAACAAAACAAGGCCGGATGCGGTGGCTCACGCCTGTAATCCCAGCACTTTGGGAGGCTGAGGTGGGTGGATCGCTAAGGGTCAGGAGTTCCAGACGAGCCTGACCAACATGGCGAAACCCCATCTCTACTAAAAATACAAAAATTTGCTGGGCATGGTGGCACATGCCTGTAATTCCAGCTACTCGGGAGACTGAGGCAGAAGAATCTCTTGAACCCTGGGGTGGAGGTTGCAGTGAGCGGAGATCGTGCCACTTCACTCCAGCCTGGGCAAAAGAGTGAATGAAACTCCATGAAAGAAAGAAAGAAGAGAGAGAGAGAGAGAGAGACAGAAAGACAGACAGAAAGAAAGAAAGAAAGAAAAAAGAAGGAAAGAAAGAAAGATGAAAGAAGGAAGGAAGGAAAGAAAGAAAGAAAGAAAAAGAAAGAAAGAGGGAAAGAAAGAAAAAGAGGAAGGAAGGGAGGGAGGGAGGGAAGGAAGGACGGAAAGGGAGACCTGAGACTGGGTAATTTATAAAAGAAAGAACTTTAATTGGCTCACAGTTCTGCAGGCTTTACAAGAAGCATAGTGCTAGCATCTACTCAACTTCTAGGGAGGCCTCAGAAAGCTTATAATCATAGTAGAAGGCAAAGGGGGAGCAAGCACTTCACATGGAGAAAGGAGCAAGCAAGAGAGAGAGTGCATGGGTGGTGGGTGGGGGTGTGACACACTTTTAAACGATCAGGTCTTGTATAAACTCAGAGTCTGGGAGCTCACTTACCACCAAGAGGATGGCCCAAGCCATTCATGAAGTATCCGCCCCCATGATCCAAACCTCCCACCAGACCCCACCTCCAACACTGGGGATTACAATTCAACATGAGGTTTGGGTGGGGACAAATATCCAAACTGTATCACTGCTCAAATATATTGTCTCTCTCTTCCAGATTTCTTTTTTTTTTTTTTTTTTGAGACGGAGTCTTGCTGTCGCCCAGGCTGGAGTGCAGCGGCGCGATCTCAGCTCACTGCAGGCTCCGCTCCCTGGGGTTCACGCCATTCTCTTGCCTCAGCCTCCAGAGTAGCTGGGACTACAGGCGACCGCCACCTCGCCCGGCTAATTTTTTGTATTTTTAGTAGAGACGGGGTTTCACCGTGTTAGCCAGGATGGTCTCAATCTCCTGACCTCATGATCCGCCCGCCTCGGCCTCCCAAAGTGCTGGGATTACAGGCGTCAGCCACCGCGCCTGGCCCAGATTTCTAATTAGAAATACATTAGACTTTCCTACTCTATTATCCCCACCCATTTCTTAACTTCTTTCTTTCTTTCTTTCTCTCTTTCTTTCTTTCTTTCTTTCTTTCTTTCTTTCTTTCTTTCCTTCTTTCTCTCTCTCCCTCTCTTTCTCTCTCTCTCTTTCTTTCTTTTCTTTTTTTTTTGAGACAGAGTCCTGCTCTGTTGCCCAGGCTAGAGTGCAGTGGTGTGATCTTGGCTCAGTGCAACCTCTGACTCCTGGGTTCAAGCAATTATCTTACCTCAGCCTCCCCAGTAGCTGGGATTACAGGTACCCACCACCACGCCCAGCTAATTTTTTTTTGTATTTTTTAGTAGAGACGGGGTTTCACCATGTTGGCCAGGCTGGCCTCGATCTCCTGACCTCAGGTGATTTCCCCATCTCGGTCTCCCAAAGTGCTGAGATTACAGGCGTGAGCCACCTCGCCTGGCCCCATTACTTAATTTCTTCCTCCTTGGGAAAAGGATATTCCCAGCAGCCGGGATCTTGGCATTTCCTCTTCCCATGGACTATCTTGTGCCCTTTAAGAAAAACTTTCAGGAAACTGTTTGGACTTACGGGTTTCTGCTCACTTAGTTATGGAAGATCAACTTTAAACATTGATTTTAGGGTTTTCCTAAAATATTTTGTCACAATCAAAATTGTAGTTGATCAAGGGCCACCCATTTCTTTTACAAATGAGAAAGAAAAAAAGAAAAAGATTACATTAATTCATGCAATTATTCCACAGATATTCTGCTTTAAAAGTTATCTTCTCAGTGAGGGCTTCCTTGACCACCCTTTCTAAATATCCCCCATTGGCTCAGCTCTCTTTTCTCTTCTTCTGCTTTATATTCTTCATAACACGTATAAGTCTCTGTAATGTATTATTTGTTTACATTTTTAACTTTTTTTTTTTTTTTTGAGACAGAATCTTTCTCTGTCACCCAGGCTGGAGTAAAGTAGCATAGTCTCTGCTAACTGCAACCTCCCCTTCCTGGGTTCAAGCAATTCTTCCACCTCAGCCTCCCAAGCAGCTGGGATTACAGGCGTGCACCACCACACCCAGCAATTTTTGTATTTTTAGTAGACACGTTTTTTTCACCATGTTGGCCTAGCTGGTCTTGAACTCCTGGCCTCAAGCAGTCCACCTGCCTGGGCCTTCCAAAGTGCTGGGATTACAGGCATGAGCCACCACACCTGGCCGTTTGCATTTATTTACATTTTTATAGACTTCCTCACCAGAAAGTAAGTTCCATGAAGGCAGGAACTTTGCCTTCTATGTCTTATCTCCAGCACTTAGTACAATGTATGACACATAGCAGACACTCACAGACATTTGGAATGAGTGAGTGACCACTATGTCAGACACATTGCTGGGCTCTGGGATACAGTGATGAATGAATGGGACCCAGTCTCCCCTTTTGTGAATCTCAATTTCAAACCATCTGACTACGTTTTCTAAAGTTTTTCACTTTTGTTCTTTGACTTGGAAAAAGAGAGGTTTAGTTTAAGGAAGGCTTTACTGAGTGTGCTATGTTCCCTGAGATATAAATATTAACCGCTCATATTAGAGACAAGAGTTGTGAGCATTTGAGAATGACTCCTAAACTTTGACTCTCTTGGAGTTTGATATCTGTGCCCTGATTTCCTTAGTCTGATTTGTCCTTTTTCTTCCTCCTGGAATGAGAGAGGGAATAGCTATGAAAACCTTGAAGAAGACTTTTTTTTTTTTTGAGACAAAGCCTCGCTGTGTTCTCCAGGCTGGACTGCAGTGGCTTTTCACAGGCACAATCAGCACACTGTAGCCTGTAATGCCCAGGCTCCAGTGATCTTCCTGCCTCATCCTCTCAAGTAGCTGGACTACAGGCATGCACCACCACACCCTTGAAAGAGGCTTTCACCAATGAAGGAAGAATGAGGCAAAGGTCAAGAATTATATTTCCAGTGGCTCACACCTGTAAGCCTAGCACTTTGGGAGGCTGAGGCGGGTAGATCGCTGGAGCCCAGGAGTTTCAGACCAGCCTGAGCAACATGGCGAAACGCCATCTCTACTAAAAATACAAAAATTAGCCAGGCGTGGTGACCTGTGCCTGTGATCCTAGCTACTCGGGAGGCTGAGGTGGAAGGATTGCTTGAGCCCAGGAGGTGGAGTTTGCAGTGAGCTGAGATCGCACCACTGCACTCCACTCCAGCCTGGGTGATGCAGTGAGACTCTGTCTCCAAAAAAAAACAGAAGCCAGCATGTTGGTGCACACTCATACTCCCAGCTACTCAGGAGGCTGAAGCTGGAGGATTGCTTGGGGGCTTAGGCGGTCAAGGCTGCAGTGAGCTATGATCATGCCACTGCACTGCAGCCTGGGCAACAGAGTGAGACCCTGTCTCCAAAAAATAAATATAAAAAAGATTTCAGTCATGTGCTTTCTTTTTCTGTCTAATCTTGTCTCCATCTTTGTCAACTCTGCCTCTGTCTCTTTTCCAGATGTTTTTAAAAATCTCTTTCTTGGGCCGGGCGCGGTGGCTCACGCCTGTAATCCCAGGACTTCCGGAGGCTGAGGCGGGTGGATCACAAGGTCAGGAGATTGACACCATCCTGGCTAACACAGTGAAACCCCGTCTCTACTGAAAATACAAAAAATTAGCTGGGCGTGGTGGTGGGCGCCTGTAGTCCCAGCTGCTCAGGAGGCTGAGGCAGGGGAATGGCATGAACCCGGGAGGCGGAGGTTGCAATGAGCCAAGATCACGCCACTGCACTCCAGCCTGGGCAACAGAGCAAGACTCCGTCTCAAAAAAAAAAAAAAAAAAAAATCTCTTTCTTGGCCAGGCGCGGTGGCTCACGCCTATAATCCCAGCACTTTGGAAGGCCAAGATGGGCAGATCACGAGGTCAGGAGATCAAGACCATCCTGGCTAACACAGTGAAACCCCGTCTATACTAAAAATACCAAAAAAATTAGCCAGGCTTAGTGGTGGGCGCCTGTAGTCCCAGCTACTCAAGAGGCTGAGGCAGGAGAATGGCGTGAACCCAGGAGGCAGAGCTTGCAGTGAGCCAAGATCACACCACTGCACTCCAGCCTAGGGGACAGAGCGAGAGTCCATGTCAATACATAAATAAATAAATAAATAAATAAATAAAATAAAATAAAATAAAAATCTCTTTCTCTCTCTGCCTCCGTCTTCAAGGGTTTCAATTTCTTCCTTTCCCTCAGTCACTGCTCCGGCTGTTTTGCTGTCTCTCCCTCCTCCTATTTTCTCCTTCTCTGCATCAGACTTTCTGTTTTTCTATCTCTGAATCTCATTGAATTTTTTCCTTCTTTCACACTTCTAATTTTTGTGACTCATCTCTATATATAGAGTGGGGGTTGTGTGCAAAGTCTTTGGAGTCAGATAAGTCTTGAATTAGAACCCGGCTCTGCCACCTCCTGAGTATAACCTTGGGCACACTGTCATATCCATATAAGCCCCACTTTTCTTACTGATAAGAACATAATCTGGCCGGGCGCGGTGGCTCACGCGGGTAATCCCAGCACTTTGGGAGGCCGAGGTAGGTGGATCACGAGGTCAGGAGTTCGAGACCAGACTGGCCAACATGGTGAAACCCCATCTGTACTAAAGATGCAAAAAATTACCTGGGCATGGTGGCACACGCCTGTAGTCCCAGCTACTCGGGAGGCTGAGGCAAGAGAATTGCTTGAACCCGGAAGGCGGAGCTTGCAGTGAGATGAGATCACGCCACTGCACTCCAGCCTGGGCAACAGAGCGAGACTCCGTCTCAAAAAAAAAAAAAAAAGACCACCTCACCTGGGGTCACCAAAATGTATGTGGGGATTTCTCCCCAGCAGCAACCAATTCTGCAGCAGATTCTCCAGTGGGCACCAGCTAAGTGTCCTCTAATTGAGTTCAATTCCGATACTACCTGCCTGGAAATAGCATCTGATCCAGCAGGTCAAGAGCTCAGTCCCACAAGGCTGTCCCCATTTCAGATGCCTGTTGCAAGCACAGGTTATGGTCTATGCTTTGACCTACTGGCTATAAATTTGGGCTCCCACAACCCCGTCTTTGGGTATAATTAATTTGCTTGAGTGGCTCACAGAACTCAGAGAAACATGGTTTTGTTTTGTTTTTAAGACAGGGTTCATTCTGTTGCCTAGTCTGGAGTGCAGTGGTGCAATCCTAGCTCACTGCAGCCTGGACCTCCTGGGCTCAAGGGATCCTCCCACCTCAGCTCCTGAGTAACTGGCACTGCAGGCATGTGCCACCTTGCCCAGCTAATTTTTTTTATTTTTTTGTAGAGATGGAGTCTCACTATGTTATCCAGACTGGGCTCAAACCTCTGGCCTCAAGTGATCCTCCCACCTCGGTCTGTCAAAGTGTTGGGATTACAGGCATGCACCACTGCACCTGGTAAACACTTTACTTATGTTTACTGGTTTATTAATAAAGGATATAATAAAAGATACTGGAGAGCCAGATGAAGGGATACCTATGGCAAGGTTTGTGGGAAGGGGTGCAGAGCTTCCATGCCTGCTCTGGGCTCACCACCCTTCAGGAACTTCATCATGTTCAGCTATCCAGACACTCTTCTAAACCCTGTCCTCTTGGGTTTTTATGGAGGTTTCATTATGTAAGCATGATTGACTGGATTATTGGCCATTAGTGACCATCTTAACCTTTAGCCTTCTGTCCTCTCCTTGAAGATTGGAGGGTGGGGCTGAAAGCCCCAATCCTCTAATCATGCCTTGGTCTTTCTGGTGACCAGCCCCACACTGAAGCTACCTAGGGCTGCCAGCTACCAGTCATTGTGTTGACATAAAAAACACACGCTTATCACTCCAGAGATTCTGACTTTGCGGAGCTCTGTGCCAGGAAATATACATGTGCATATACATTTTACTGTAAATCACAGTATCACAGATGATTTAATGTTCTGATTGCTCCAGTGATATTAATCGCTTTAACCTTGTGAAAGTAATCAGAACTAAAATGGTGTCATTAATGTTAAAAACAAAAACAAAAATCCTGACGAAAAGAGCTGGGGAAGGCCATGAATAGAAGGTCCTCATGCTCATATGCCTGATAACAAAAACTATCACAAAAGATTCTGCCAAAAATACAACCTTGCACAGTGGCCATCGCGATCTTACACAAAAGATACTTCTGCAAGGACATCTGCCTAGCAACTGCCTGTCCAACCTCAGACTGGCATCATCCTTGTTATTGATTTTTGTAGCCGGGGATAATTGTTTCAAAATAATTATGTAATTCTCTTCATTTCTTCCTTTAAACATCTTTGTCTTCCTCTACCTCCCTGAATATGCCCATAATTTATTATGGCATGTGTATTCCCTTTGCAATGCTCTATTCCCAGATTTATATCTTTTCCTTTTAGAGGGCCTCTTTCCATTTGTTACTTGGGTTGACAACCTCAGAACCACCCCCAAAAGGTTAGGTAACATGCCCAGGGTTGGCCGGGCGTGGTGGCTCACGCCTGTAATCCCAGCACTTTGGGATTCCGAGACAGGCGGATCACGAGGTCAGGAGATTGAGACCATCCTGGCTAACATGGTGAAACCCCATCTCTACTAAAAATGCAAAACATTAGCCGGGCGCGGTGGCGGGCGCTAGTCCCAGCTACTTGGGAGGCTAAGGCAGGAGAATGGCGTGAAGCCGGGAGGCGGAGCTTGCAGTGAGCCGAGATTGTGCTACTGCACTCCAGCCTGGGAGACAGAGCGATACTCTGCCTGAAAAAAAAAAAAAAAAAAAAAAAATGCCCAAGGCCACACATCTAGTAAATAGTGGAGCCTAGATGCATATATTCTGGCTCCAGGGCCCATTCTCACTGTTTTCTACATTTTCTCACTCTCCTTATCCTTCCTTTTCTGTCCTTCTCCTCATCTTGCAGATACTTTTACTTCTGGGGAAACTGCCAAAGTTTTATTTACATCTTTGCCTTCTTTTAGCTCTTCACGTTTGAACAAGGACACTGGCAGGCAGGAGTTAGGGAGGAGTCTTAGGCCCTGCCAAGCTCAGAGGAGGGCGAGCTGGAGAAGAAGCAACCTGGGGATAAGGAAGAATGAGCCAATCAGACTTTCAGAAACAAGACCAGCTCCTGGAATAAGGGTCTTGTCCCAAGGGCACTAATCTTTTAGGATGAATAAATGGGTTTACTGGAATGAAGACACAATATCCCCAACAACCATAATCTATGCCACATAGCTGCACAGGATCTTCCCTCAGGGTGGGAGTGGAGATTAAGGGCAGGCCCCTAAGGCTCCTTCCAGACAATTTCCCTCCCTTTCAACACAAGCCATGGGCTTCTACCTCTGCTGACAGTTCTCTCCTGGCTCATTGCTGAAGCTGGGAATCTTTGCTGTCATCTGGGGTGCTCTCACCTAGGACATTCTCTCCCCTTTGTGTTACAGGGCACTCCTACAGTCTTACCTCTTCACACACTGGCTTCTATCTGCAAGAAAGGAATCTGCATTTCCCACTAGTTAGGAAAACAGAAGGGTAGAGAAAAGAAAGGAGGAGCTGCCTGAGGGCAAAGCTGGGCTTGTCCCTACCCTAGGTCCACTCAAGGTAAAGCTCAGCATATAAACAGGCTGAAAATGGGGAAGAGATGCAGAAAGAGTTCAGCAAATCTGATTTATTTTAAATTTTCATTTTTTTCTCATTAAAAAATAATTAAATAGAGACAGGGTCTGGCTATGTTGCACAGGCTAGTCTCAAATTACTGGGCTCAAGTGATTCTCCTGCCTCGGACTCCCAAAGTGATGGGATTATAGGCGTGAGCCACTGCGCGCAGCCTTTTTCTCATTCTTATAAAAAAAAAATGACAATAATGAACTATGCGTCTGTTCAAGGGAATCCCAATCCCTTAAGAACCCCTGTTAATAGTTTGCTTCCTTCTCTCTTTAATTTTGGTTTTTCTTTATTGGCCTTTTTGTTTCAGTATATTTTCTTTTTTTTTTCTTTGAGATGGAGTCTTGTTCTCTCACCCAGGCTGGAATGCAGTGGCTCAATCTCAGCTTACTGCAACCTCTGCCTCCCAGCCTCAAGCAATCCTCCTGCCTCAGCCTCCCGAGTAGCTAGGATTACAGGCATGCACCCCTGCGCCCAGCTAATTTTTATATTTTTAGTAGAGACGGAGTTTCGACATGTTGGCCAGGCTTCTCTGGAACTCCTGACTTCAAGTGATTCACCCGCCTCGGCCTCCCCAAGTGCTGGGATTACAGGCATGAGCCACCGTGCCTGGCTGAGAAATTGAGTTTTGAAAGAGATTTAGAGAGAGGAAGGGTAAAAGAGGAGAAATAGAGGAGAAAGGGAGGGAAGGAGGAAGGAGGAGCTGGATAGGAGTGCAACAGACTGACAGGAATAAGAGAATTTGGTAGGCATAGATAACCAAGAGACATTTAAAAAGTTGGCTGAGGGGCTGGGCGCAGTGGTTCACACCTATGGTCCCAGCAACTCTGGAGTCTAGAGTGGGAGGATCATTTGAGTCTGGGAGGTCAAGGCTGCAGTGAGCTATGATCATGCCACTGCACTCCAGCCTGGTCAACAGAGCAAGATCCTGTCTCAAAAATGCATAAATAAATGAAAGTTGGCTGGACACGATGGCTCATGCCTATAATCCCAGCACTTTGGGTGGCTGAGGTGGGAGGATCATCTCTCTCTTTTCTTTTTTGACATGGAGTCTCAGTCCCTTGCCCAGGCTGGAGTGCAGTGGCCTGATCTTGGCTCACTGCAACCTCTGCCTCCCTGGTTCAAGCGATTCTCCCACCTCCACCTCCCGAGTAGTATTAGCTGGGACTACAGGCGCGCACCACTGGGCCTGGCTAATTTTCATATTTTTAGTAGAGATGGGGTTTTGCCATGTTGGACAGGCTGGTCTTGAAACCCAACCTCAGGTGATCCATCCGCCTCAGCCTCCCAAAGTACTGGGATTACAGGCATGAGCCACCGTGCCCGGCCTGGGAGTATCTCTTGAAGCCAAGCCTAAGCAACATAGGGAAATCCCATCTCTACAAAATAATAATAATAATAATAATAATAGGTGTGGTGTCATGCATCTGTAGTCCCAGCTACTCAAGAGGCTTATTTGAGGATTACTTGAGCACTGGAGTTTGAGGCTGCAGTGAGCTATGATCACAACAGCAGTGTCTTCAGGGGAGACCTGTCTCTTAAAAAAAAAAAAAAGGAGTGAGATACTGCTGAAAAGAATAAGATAGAGATTTTGAGACAGATATTGGGTTAAATTGTGAGGTTTCTCTGTAGCTACTATGTTAGCTCTTTCTGCAACATCTGTCAATTATTGTCCCATTTCCTGGATCAATCCTTTAATGCCTAAATCTTTTTTTTTTTTTTTTTTTTTTTTTGAGACAGAGTCTCACTTTGTCACCAGGCTGGTGTGCAGTGGCGCAATCTCGGCTCACTGCAACCTCCGCCTCCCAGGTTCAAGCGATTCCCCTGCCTCAGCCTCCCGAGTAGCTGGGACTATAGGCGCCCGCCACCACGCCCGGCTAATTTTTTGTATTTAGTAGAGACGGGGTTTCACCATGTTGGCCAGGATGGTGTCGATCTCCTGACCTCGTGATCTGCCCGCCTCAGCCTCCCAAAGTGCTGGGATTACAGGCGTGAGCCACCATGCCCGGCCAAAAATGACTAAATCTTTTAATGCCAAAAGATTTAGGCATTGCTGGGTGCGGTGGCTCATGCCTGTAATTCCCAGCACTTTGGGAGGCTGAGGGGGGCGGATCACCTGAGGTTGGGAGTTCAAGACCAGCCTGGTCAATGTGGTAAACCCCATCTCTACTAAAAATACAGAAATTAGCCAGGCGTGGTGGCAGGCGCCTGTAGTCCCAGCTACTAGGGAGGCTGAGGCAGAAGAATCGCTTGAACCGGGAGGTTGCAGCGAGCCTAGATCACGCTATTGCACTCCAGCCTGGGCAACAAGAGTGAATTTTCTTTCTTTGGTAGGATGCAGACCAACAGCTTTCATGTTTTGTTTCTAGATCTGATACATTAGTCTAAGACTTGTGCCCTCTGGTCCAGCTGGCAGAGCAGCAGGAAGGATCAAGGGTCAGAGCCCCCTCCCTGGTCCAGAGAAGTGTAGGCTAGCAAGCTGATAGTACTACCAAAGTGGGAAGCAAGAGACAACTGTGTTATAGTCATAATTGGAGACCCCTTCCACTCTGCTTAGTCCCAGAATAGTGCTTGTTACCAGTAGGTGCTCAATTAATACGTCATCAATGAATGAATAAATTTAAAAAACAAATAAACAGATGAATAAGTAAGACCAGTCATTTTGAGGGAGATGGTGGCAGGGCTGAGTGGGCACAGTACTACAGAAAAAACTAAATTTAACGTCAAGAAAAAGTATCAGCCACAGTGATAAAAGATACATATCAGACTCTGGCATTATGGCTAAACAAGCTGCAGCTCTGAAAGTTCAGGAGAGGCTGGGCATGGTGGCTCACGCCTGTAATTCCAACACTTTGGGAGGCCAAGATGGGAGGATCACTTGAGGTCAGGAGTTTGAGACCAGCCTGACCAATATGCTGAAACCCTGTCTCTACTAAAAATACTAAAATTAGCTGGGCACGGTGGCGGGCGCCTGTATGCCTCCCAGCTATTCGGAAGGCTGAGACACTCTGGACAAAGCGTACATCTTTTAAAAGCAACTAGAGGCCAGGCACAGTGGCTCATGCCTATAATCTCAGCACTTTAGGAGGCCGTGGCAGGCGGATCACGAGATCAGTAGTTTGAGGCCAGCCTGGCCAACATGGTAAAACCCCGTCTCTACTAAAAAAATACAAAAAATACATATATATATATATATATACACACACACACACACACACACACATATATGTGTGTATATATATGTATTTTTTGTATTTTGTGTATATATACACACACACATATATATATATGTGTGTGTATATATATAGCCAGGACATGGTGGCTCGCGCCTGTAATCTCAGCTAGTCAGGAGGCTGAGGCAGGAGAATTGCTTGAACCTGGGAGGCAGAGGTTGCAGTGAGCCGAGATTGTGCCACTGCACTCCAGCCTGGGTGACAGAGCAAGACTCCATCTTAGAAAAATAAAATAAAATAAAAGCAACTAGAGAGTAGAGAACAATTACCTGCAAAGGAATAAAAGTTTGGATGTTAGCAGACTTCTCAAATAAATGGCTTCTGTACTCACCTAACCTATTATGCAAGAATGGTAATGTAATAAAGACATTTTAGACAAAGAAAGTTTGAAAATGTTTACAATTAAAAGAACTATTTTTGATTCTACATCAGAAAAAATAAAACTGTGCCCAAAAGAAAGAGGATGAAAGAAGCAATGATGATCAAAGTACTTGATAAACATATGGTTAAATCTAAATAAATATTTATGACAAAAATAATAATGACCACTTTTAGGAACATAAAAGCAAACTTAGGCTGGACGTAGTGATTCATGCCTGTAATCCCAGCATTTTGGGGGGCCAAGGCAGGAGGATCACTTGGGCCCAGGAGTTCTAGACCAGCCTGGGCAACCTAGCAACACCCCATCTCTACAAAAAAAAATTTTTTTTAATTAGCTGGGGGGGGTGGTGCATATCTGTAGTCCCAGCTACTGGGGAGGCTGAAGTGAGAGAATCATTCTAGCCCAGGAGGTCAAGGCTGCAGTGAGCCATGATGGCACCACTGCAGTCCAGCTTGGGTGACAGAGTGAATACCATCTCTAAACAAAGAATAAATAAATAAAAATAATGTAACTTTAAATCTTGCATATAACTTACATACCATTTGAGAGGGGGAGAAAATAAAAGGCAACCATTCTAACAGAAGGCTGGAAAAGTTAAAAACACACAAAGATTGTAAGAAATTAGGTAGAAATAAGTAGTGATCCCCCCATTATCCATGGGGATACATTCCAGGATCCTCGGTTTCTTCCTATACGACTGCATTGTATAGGCCAGGTAGCTTATACAGCATGGATACACTGGACAAAGGGATGATTCACATCCTGGGCGGAGCAGTACAGCCAATTTAAAATTTGAGCATTTAAAAAAAAAGGGCTGGACACGGTGGCTTACGCCTGTAATCCCAGCACTCTGGGAGGCCAAGGCGGGCGGATCACTTGAGGTCAGAAGTTCAAGACAGCCTGATCAACATGGTGAAACCCTGTCTCTACTAAAAAAAATACAAAAACAGCTGGTGGGTTGCACATGCCTCTAATCGTAGCTACTTGGGAGGCTGAGGCAGGAGAATCGCTTGAACCGGGGAGGTGGATATTGCAGTGAGCCGAGATGATGCCATTGCACTTCAGCCCGGGCAACAAGAGTGAAACTCCGTCTCAAAAAGAAAAGAAAAGAAAAGAAATGAAAACTAACACATTTTTTATTTATGGAAGTTTCCATTTAATATTTTTGGATTGTTGACTGAAACCACAGAAAGCAAAACTGTGGATAAGGTGGGATTACTGTGTTCTTATCCTATCAAACATAAATGGATTATTCCATATGAAAATTCTTAGATCGGATCACTATTTTAAAGATACACTCCTAAAACTTTACTTTTATTTTTTTGAGATAGGGTCTTGCTGTCTCGCTCTGTTGCCCAGACTGGAGTAGACTGGTGCAATTAGGGCTCACTGCAGCCTCAACCTCCCAGGCCCAAGTGATCCTTCCACCTCAGCCTCCCGAATAACTCAGACCACAGGCGTGTGTTACCACGCCTAGAGGAATTTTACACCTAAAACTTTGAACAACGCAAGTGTAAAAGTAAAAAGGTGGTTGCATCAAAAAGCACAGGAGTCGCCTTGAAGGGTTGTCAAAGGTAGGAAGTTTGAGTATAAAAAAAGAATAATGACTATTTTCAGCAACAGTTACACTATGCTCTAAGCATACTTATATTGAATGAACAAATGAATGAATGAAGGGTGGGACATCAGGGTGTGTCTGGGTGGTGCAGGGGCAGGAGGAGGTCTGATTGTATAAAAATTACATTTAAATACAGGGTCTTCTGCATGAGGACACACTAAGGAAACTGCATTTCCAGAGAGAGACACACCACGTAGGACCGAAAATTGTTAGTCTAAGGGGATTCATGACAGGTAAGCATGGGGGAGCGGGGAGGGTAGCCAGAATGTGGGGCTTTAAGTGCTCAAAGAGGATTTGAAAAATCAAAGGAGCAATATTAAAGGATGCAAACCACTCAGCCCATTCACATTAGAGGGACATGATATAGATGGTTGGGGACAGAAGGAAGGTCAGAAAGACTGACTGTTCACCTCATGAAAATCAGGGAGTGAATGTGAGACTCCTTACTTACTGAGTGTGGTTGTCAGTTCTGCAGGGCTCCCAAACTTTCCCCATCTGTGTTAGCCAGGCCTTTGGAAATCCTTAATTAGAATGTAAACTCCATCATAGCAACTATTTTTGTGTACTTTGTTCATTGCAGAATCCACAGACCTATGTAAGTGCCCATTTGTAGGAGGAAGGCAATAAAAAATTGCTGAGTAAATGTGGTTCTGCTAGTGGCAATTCTGCCTTATGCTCTTGATAGCCTCGATCAGGGAAAGCACTGTAGACCAGTTGAATCGTTTGCTTCTTTGTTTCTTTAATATGCTAGTTTAAGCTACAGACTCTCAATGCCCATCCCAGGAAAGTGGGCCAGGGTTTAGACTGTGTGTACAAGAGTCAGTAAGACCTGATTCATTCCCAGCTATGCTTCTTCTCTACCTGGCCAAACTTTTAGATCTCATGTCTCTTCATCTTTAAGAGGTTGATAATAATTGTCCATTACCCCATGTGTTTGTCGAGGATCACATGAATCACGTATATGAAGCACTTGGATGTCCGACGGTATCCTAATGTTGCTACTGAATGTTACTGCATCATTTATTTACTCTTAGGATTGTGCTGAAGAACAGATGCTTAGTGGAGTTTAATTTCTTTTCAATTAAATGCCAAGCCTTAGGCCATCTGTTGTTATTGCTGTTCAAATTTTTTGGTCTCAGAACCTCTTTATATTCTTAAAAATTGTTGAGGACTCCAAAGAACTTTTGTTTCTATAGGATATACCTAGATATTTACCATATTCAAAGTGAAAACTGAGATTAAAATATATTTATTCATTCCTTTCAAAATAAAATGATAAATGCGTGATGTGTTAACTATATTTTCCACACACAAAAAATATTGTGAGACCAATGGCATTGTTTTACATTTTAGTACTTTAGGGCTTAATGGAAGATGGCAGAATTCTCTCCTGCTTTTGCAGTCACCTTTTCTGATGCATTACTCTATTGAAGTGTAAGAAGAAAATCTGACCTCATACAGATATGATGCTAGAAAAAGGAGTATTCTTGTAGCCTTTGAAATAATTGTGGATATTCTTTGAAATTACAACACAAACTCAACACGTAGCAGTTTCTTAAAGATGAGTTGCAATGTGAAAACTTTTTTTTTTTTTTTTTTTTGAGACGGAGTCTCGCTCTGTCACCCAGGCTGGAGTGCAGTGGCATGATCTCAGCTCACTGCAACCTCTGCCTCCCGGGTTCAAGCGATTCTTCTGCCTCAGCCTCCCTAGTAGCTGGGACTACAGGTGCGTGCCACCACGCCCAGCTAATTTTTGTATTCTTAGTAGAGATGGGGCTTTACCATGTTGGTCAGGCTGGTCTCGAACTCCTGACCTCAAGTAATTCACCCTCCTCGGCCTTTCAAAGTGCTGGGATTACAGGCGTGAGCCACCATGCCCGTCCTGCAATGTGAAATTTGAAATCATATGAATGAACTTTCCAAATTCTGTCACATTAAAATCCATTGGTCTACATTGAACTTTGAGTGGATCTTTTACCCATGCAGGATTTTGTAACATTACATACTGGTCATTTGCAAAATATTGGTTTATGAATTAAGAAGCTCTTCTAAATTTATTCCCCTGTACATTTGTTATAGAATAAGAGTGAAAAAGTAAAATAACATGCAAGATGTCACCATTGAGGGAGGCTAGCTGAAGTGTGTGCAGCACCTTAACCATATGTATTATTTTGCAATTTCTTGTGAATCTGAAATTAGTTCAAAATTAAAAGTAAACAAAACAAAACCAGTAAACAACATGGTAATTTTTGCTTTCAATATTCATATATATTCCAAATAGCTTTTAAACATTTAAGACCTATTATATGTAAGCAGATATTTACCATATGTGTGGCTTTTCCTTTATTCTTGAAGTTCCAATTTTTCCTCTTAGGAAGAATTTTCTTTAATACTCCACAGAACAGGACTACTGGCCACAGATTCTCATAGTTCAGAGAATGCCTTCATTTCACCTTCTTTCCTGAAAGATATTTTCCCTGGATACGGAATCTGAGTTGATTGGGAGTGATGGCAAGTGGTGTAAAAAACAATCTAAGTTGACAGTGGTACAAAATCTTTGAAGTGCTAAAAGAACTGTCTTTGTTTCTGATGAGAAATCTGTGGTCATTTGATCTCTATCTTTTCGTGTATAGATTGCACTTCAACAATCTCATCAAAGAAATATCCCTCTACTTTGAGTCACAAAGATATTGACACAGGATTTCTTTTGTTATTTCTAAAGTTTCATTTTTGACAAGTACAGCTAGAGTATTTCTCTATGGTATGAAATATGAATCATTTTCCAGCTGAGGTAGAGGAATTGGGGGTTAACCTCACTTGCCAGAGGTCATACATCAAGCCCAGGCTCCTTGAAAACATTGCTATCCAGCGAATGAATTCCTCATCAGCATTCCCTATCTCATAGGCCTTCCATCTCAGATTTCAGAAACCACGAGGAACAGAATGGCCCCAGAGAATCCCCAGCCAGACTCTTTCATCAATAGGAATTATTCCAACATGAAGGTGATACCACCACAGGATCCAGCTAGTCCCAGTGAGTATCATCCTTCTTTGTCCTCTTTCCTTTTCTACTGCCCCATTCTCATGCAGTCCTATAATTGCATTTTGCATTTGTTTTAAGGCAGCTATTGATTGTTTTAAAAAATCTATTCAAAAAGTCTTCCCATCATAAAAGGAGAAATACATTTCAAATCAAATGGGCCTTTGGCCCATGGTTGATTCAAATTATGAGAGATAAGCTAAGAATATAATATATAGAGCAAGTGAGCATGTTTTTCTAGGAGAAAAGATCTGAAACATAGACAGATAGAAATCGAGAAATCTCCTTTTCCAAGGCAGGTATATTGTGGCCCAATATGGAAGGAAAATGAAAACAAACAAACAAACAAAAGCTCATTATTCAGAGTAGTATTGTATACATGTATAAGAAGATTCATTTATATAAGGTGGATCTTAGTGAATTGTTCTGAAATATATATTTGTTATTTGATATTTTATCCTGGAGATTTCCCAAACATTGTTTGTATACAATGTTTACCTTTAAAAATATGTAAAACTGTATAAAAATCTGGTTTTTATATACACTAATAATAAGCAATCAGAAAAGAAAATTATAAAAATAACTCCATTTACAATAGCATCAAAAATAATTAAGTACTAAGAAATAAACTTAACTAAGGATGTGAAAGACTTGTCCATTGAAAACTATAAAATGTTGCTGAAATAAATTAAAGACACAAATGGAAAAACACTCCATGTGCATAAATGGGAAAGCTTAATATTATTATTGTTATTATTTTTTTTTTGAGACAGTCTTGCTCTGTCACCCAGGCTGGCAGTGCAGTGTCACAATCTTGGCTCATTGCAAACTCCACCTCCCGGGTTCAAGTGATTCTTCTGCCTCAGCCTCCCAGGTAGCTGGGACTACAGGCATGCACCACCATGCCCGGCTAATTTTTTTGTTGTTGTTGTATTTTTAGTAGAGATGGGGTTTCACCATATTGGCCAGGCTGGTCTCAAACTCCTGACCTTTGGGGTTTTGTTTGTTTGTTTGTTTTTGAGATGGAGTTTCCGCTCTTGTTGCCCAGGCTGGAGTGCAATGGTGCGATCTCAGCTCACTGCAACCTCCGTCTCCCAGGTTCAAGCAATTCTCCTGCCTCAGCCTCCTGAGTAGCTGGGATTACAGGCATGTGGCACCATGCCTGGCTAATTTTTTTGTATTTTTAGTAGAGACGGGGTTTCACCGTGTTAGCCAGGATGGTCTAGGATCTCCTGACCTCTGGTGATCCACCTGCCTTGGCCTCTCAAAGTACTGGGATTATAGGCGTGAGCCACCACACCCGGCTGACTCCTGACCTTGTGATCCGCCTGCCTCTGCTTCCCAAAGTCCTGGGATTACAGGCGTGAGCCACCTCGCCTGGCCAGCTTTAATATTTTTATTATTGTTGTTGTTATTTTTTTTTTTTTTAAAGACGGAGTTTCGCTCTTGTTGCCCAGGCTGGAGTGCAATGGAGCGATCTCGGATCACTGCAACCTACGCCTCCCAGGATCAAGCGATTCTCCTGCCTCAGCCTCCCAAATAGCTGGGATTACAGGCAGGTGCTACCACACCTGGCTAATTTTTGTATTTTTAGTAGAGACAGGGTTTCACCATGTTGATCAGGCTAGATGGGCTCGAACTCCTGACCTTGGGTGATCCACGCGCCTCGGCCTTCCAAAGTGCTGGGATTACAGGCATGAGCCACCAGTGCCCGGCCAGGCTTAATATTATTAATGTGTCAATACTACCTAAGCAATTTAAAGATTTAATGCAATCCCTATAAAAATCCCAATGGTGCTTTTTGCAGAAACTAAAAAAAGTCTATCCAAAAATTTATATAAAGTCTCAAGGAATCCCAAATAGCCAAAATAATGTTGAAAAAGATGAACAGATGAACAAAGCTGGAGGCCTCATATTACACAATCTCAACATTTATTACAAATTACAGTAATCAAAGAGTGTGGTGCTGGCATAAAGACAGATATATAGACCAATAGAAGAGAGCAAAGTCCAGAAATACGTCCTTGCACATATAGTCAACAAGGGTGCTAAGGCCATTCAATTGGGAGAGGACAATCTCTGAAACAAACGGTGTTGGGAAAACTGAATATCCACATGCGAAAGAATGATGCTGGATCCTTACCTTACCACCTGCAAAATTTAAAATGGATCAAGTCCTAAACACAAAAGCTAAAACTGCAAAGCTCATAGAAAAAACATAGAGGAAAAGCTTTATGACATTTGATTTAGCAATGGTTTCTTGGATATGACACCAAAAGCACAGGCAACAAAATAAAAATAGATAGACTACATTAAAAATAAAAACTTGTATGATCAAAGGACACAATCAAAAGAGTGAAATGGGGCCGGGCATGGTGGCTCATGCCAGTAATCCCAGCACTTTGCAAGGCCGAGATGCGTGGATCACCTGAGGTCAGGAGTTCTAGAGCAGCCTGGCCAACATGGTGAAACCCTGTCTCTACTAAAAATACAAAAATTAGCCAGGCGTGGTGGCAGGCGCCTGTAATCTCAGCTACTTGGGAGGCTGCGGTGGGAGAATCGCTTGAACTTGGGAGACAGAGACTGCAGCAGAGATCACGCCACTGCACTCCAGCTTGGATGACAGAGAGAGAGAGACTCTGTCTCAAAAAAGAAAAAAAAAAGTAAAATGGCAAACTATGTAGTGGGAGAAAATATTTGCAAAGCCTTTATCTAATAAGGGGTTAATAGCTATAATATATACAAAACTAGAACTCAACAACAATAAAAAAAATCCAATTAAAAATGGGCAAAAACCTGAGGTCAGGAGTTCAAGATCAGCCTGACCAACATGGAGAAACCCTGTCTCTACTAAAAATACAAAATTAGCTGGGTGTGGTGGTGCATGCCTGTAATCCCAGCTACTTGGGAGGCTGAGGCAGGAGAATCACTTGAACCCGGGAGGCAGAGGTTGCAGTGAGCCGAGATCGCGCCATTGCACTCCAGCCTGGGCAACAAGAGCAAAACTCCATCTCAAAACAAAACAAAACAAAACAAAAAGGCAAAAAACTTGAATAGATCTTTCTCCAAAGATATACAAATGGACAAATCCATGAAAGATGCTCCCCAACATTAATTATTAGGGGAAAGAAAATCAAAACCACACCCGTTAGGATGACAACTATCAAAGAAACAGAAAAGAATAAGTGTCGGTGAGTATGGGGAGAAATCAGAATGTTTGCAGGAATGTAAAATGGCACTGCCGCTGTGAAAAACAGTATGATGGTACCTCAAAAATTAAAAATAGACTTACCAGTTCAAGACCAGCCTAGGCAATATAGTGAGACCCCATCTTATAAAATAAATATATTTACTGAAAGGTATGAAAAGCTCTTTCCAGAAGCATTCAGGGCAGCAGTCTCCAACTTTTTGGCACCAGGGACTGGTTTGTGGAAGACAGTTTTTCCACGGACTGGTTGGGGGGCTGATTTTGGGATGATCCAAGGACATTACATTTATTGCACATTTTATTTCTATTATTATTACATTGTAATATGTAATGAAATAATTATGCAACTCACCATAATGTAGAATCAGTAGGAGACCTGAGCTTGTTTTCCTGTAACAAGATGCTCCCATCTGTGGCTGATGGGAGACAGTGACAGATCACCAGGCATTAGATTCTCATAATGAGCACGCAACTTAGATCCCTCACCTGTGCAGTGCACAATAGGATTCATGCTCCTATGAGAATCTAATGCTACCAGCTGATCTGACAGGAGGCGGAGCTCTGGCAATAATGTGAGCTATGGGGAGCGACTGTAAATACAGATAAAGCTTCGCTGACTCATTCGCCACTCACCTCCTGCTGTGCGGACCAGTTCCTAACAGGCCATGGACCCATACCAGTTTGTGGCCCAGGGATTAGGGACCCCGGATTTAGGAGATATGGAAGAATATGTTACACACCAAATAGAATTGTTATTTCTTACATCTCACACAGTACATGGCTAAGAATTTTGCAGAAAATCCCCAGCAGAATGGTAATGTGGAAATACAGGCTGCAGGAACATGGTGAGAACTGAGAGAACAGAAGAAAGTTCAGAAAATTGATATGTTTGAAGACCAAATGTATGTACAAATTAGTCATTGCTGTTTCACACAATTTCAGTGGTTTTAAAAAAATAAGCATTTGTTGTTGTTTATCAATCTACTAGCCAGGCCAGGTGCAGTAGCTCACGCCTGTAATCTCGGCACTTTGGGAGGCCGAGGCAGGCGGATCACAGGGTCAAGAGATTGAGACCATCCTGGCCAACATGGTGAGACCCCCCCCATCTCTACTAAAAATACAAAAATTAGCTGAGCATGGTGGCATGTGCCTGTAGTCCCAGCTACTCAGGAGGCTGTGGCAGGAGAATCTCTTAAACCTGGGAGACAGAGATTGCAGTGAGCCAAGATCGTGCCACTGCACTCCAGCCTGGCGACAGAGCGAGACTCCATTTCAAAAAAAAAAAAAGAAAGAAAAAAATCTACAAGCCAGCTGGCCATTTCTGATCTTGGCTGGCATCTCTTGCATGCTTGAGGGTTGACTAGCTGTAAACTCATTTAAAGTAGCCTATGTTGCAGAATATGAGCTCTTTTCGCTATAGTCTCTCATCCTCTAGAAGGCTAGTCCAGGCTTGGAGGGAGAGAGTGGGTGAGACAGAGAGAGGGCAGGCATGAGAGCGAGCACAGAAGCATGCACGGCCTCTTGAGTGGGGGGCATCATCACTTCAGAGTGTCACTCTCTGGCTCAATTAAGAAGATGTGGCTAGGTTGGGCACAGTGCCTCATGCCTGTAATCCCAGCACTTTGGGAGACCGAGGTGGGTGGATCATTTGAGGGCAGGAGTTTGAGACCAGTGTGGCTGATATGGTGAAACCCCATCTCTAATAAAAGTAAAAAAATTAGCCAGCATGGTGGTGAGCGCCTGTAGTCTCAGCTACTTGGGAGGCTGAGGCAGGAGAATCGCTTGAACCTGTGGAGTGGAGGTTGCAGTGAGCTGAGATTGAGCCATTGCACTCTAGCCTGGGTGTTCCGGTGAGACTCTGTCTCAAACATTAAAAAAAAAAAAAGTGTGGTTGGAAATAAATGAAATAAATGTAGGACAAAGAGAAAAGGAAGAGGAAAATAAGGTCTCATTGTACATAATCTGTGAAGTGACTCAATAAAATAAAGCTATTCTTTTTTGTTTTAGAAATGTGAAAACTGAGACCCTCCACGTAAACAGACATTTATGTTTTGCCAAATTTTCTCCTTTTTTTTTCCTTTTTGTGGAGAATAGGGGTCTCACTATGTTGTCCAGGCTGGTCTTGACTCCCAAGGTCAAGCTGAATGCTCTGCCTCCCTAAATGTGAAATTACTGATGTCATCAACAGTGCCCAAACCAAATTTTCCAATAATAATGGACATATGTGTTCCCTGGGACTGTGGCGGTTTGGATGGTCCAGTGGCTAAAGTGTGTCTATTTCCAAACTCAATTTATTTATTTATTTATTTCTGAGATGGAGCCTTGCTCTGTCACCCAGGCTGGAGAGCAGTAGTATGATCTCGACTCACCGCAACCTCTGCCTCCTGAGTTCAAGTGATTCCCTTGCCTCAGCCTACCGAGTAGCTGGGATTACAGGCGTGCGCCACCACGCCCAGCTAATTTTTGTATTTTTAGTAGAGACTGGATTTCACCATGTTGGTCAGGCTGGTCTGAAATGCCTGACCTTGTGATCTAGCCGCCTCAGCCTCCCAAAGTGCTGGGATTACAGGCATGAGCCACCACGCCTGACCTTCCAAACTCAAATTTATATTCTTATTGTTCTTTATTTCTCTTTCTTTTTCTTTCTTTCTCTTTCTTTTTCTTTCTTTCTCTTTCTTTCTCTCTCTCTCTCTTTCTTTCTTTCTCTTTCTTTCTCTCTCTCTCTTTCTTTCTTTCTTTCTTTCTTTCTTTCTTTCTTTCTTTCTTTCTTTCTTTCCTTTTCTTTTTTTGAGACAGGTATCACTCTGTTATCCAAGCTGGAGAGCAGTGGCACGGTCTCGGCTTACTGCAGCCTCAACCTCCCAGGTTCAACTGATCCTCCCACCTCAGCCTCCCGAGTAGCTAGGACTACAGGTGCGTGCCACTACACCCTCTTTTGTAGAGACGAGATTTCACCATGTGGTCCAGACTGATCCCAAACTCCTAAGACAGAGCAAGACCTTGTCTCTAAAAATAATAATAAAATAAATTAAGATAATGGAGATAAAACAAAAGTACTTGATGACCATTTCTATCAGTTCCATTCTACCTCCTCTCTGAGGTTGTCATTACAATAGGTTTCTCATAATTTTTGTAGTCTACTCTCTATATATTCATAAATTATAATTTTGAGTTATAAAGTGTGTCGTGTATATATGTATGTGTGTGTATATATATGTACATGTACATATATATCTACATGTACATATATATATCTACATGTACATATATATATTTACATGTACATATATATATATATATATATTTTTGTTTTGTTTTGTTTTTAAATGGAGTCTCACTTTTTCTCCCAGGCTGGAGTACAGTGGCGTGGTCTTGGCTCACTGCAACCTCCACCTCCTGGGTTCAAGCGATTCTCCTGCCTCAGCCTCCTGAGTAGCTGGGATTACAGGTGTGTGCCACCACACCAGCTAATTTTTTGTATTTTTAGTAGAGACAGGGTTTCACCATGTTGACCAGGCTGGTCTTGAACTCCTGACCTCAAGTGATCCGCCCGCCTGCCTTGGCCTCCCAAAGTGCTGGGATTACAAGCATGAGCCACCACATCTGGCCAGAAAAGTATATTTTACATGTCACATTACACTGCTGAAAAGACTTCATTTTCAGTGACATACTCTAAACTAAAATAAAATTAATTTACAAAAGAGAGGTATGTTGTGCATACAATGTACCACACATTATTCTAGTGTATTAATGCCTTTACATTAATAAATCAATATAATTAGTGCCTTACATTAATACATTCATGTAATAAATTTACAAACCCTATTACAAAGTAGGTATTCATTTTTGTGTGTGTGGCAAGGTCTCATTCTGTCGCCCAGGCTGGAGTGCACTGGCATAATCTCAGCTCACTGCAACTTTTGCCTCCTGGGGTTCAAGCGATTCTCCTACCTCAGCCTTTTGAGTAGCTGGGATTACAGGTGCTTGCCACCATATCTGGCTAATTTTTGAATTTTTGGTAGAGACAGGGTTTCACCATGTTGGCCAGGCTGGTCTCAAACTTCTGACTTCAAGCGATCCGTTTGCCTTGGCCTCCCAAAGTGCTGGGAATACAGGCGTGAGCCACCACACCTGGCCAAAAGTACGTACTCTTAACATTCCCCCTACCCCACTTTTTTTTTTTTTTTTTGAGACAGAGTTTCACTCTTGTTGCCCAGGCTGGAGTGCAATGGCGCAATCTTGGCTCCCTGCAACCTCCTGCCTCCCAGGTTCAAGCGATTCTCCTGCCTCAGCCTCTGGAGTAGCTGGGATTACAGGCATGCGCCACCATACCTGGCTAATTTTGTATTTTTAGTAGAGATGGGGTTTCTCCATGTTCGTCAGGCTGATCTCGAACTCCTGATCTCAGGTGATCCACCCACCTCAGCCTCCCAAAGTGCTGGGATTACAGGTGTGAGCCACCACATCTGGCCACATTCCCCTTTTATGCTTGATGAAACTGAGGTGGGCTGGGTGTGGTGGCTTCCACCTATAATTCTAGCACTTTGGGAGGCTGAGGTGGGGAGGATCACTTGAGCCAAGGAGTTTGAGATTAGCCTGGGCAACACAGCAAGACCCCATCTGTATTTAAAAAATTAAAAAATTTTAAAAAAGAAATTGAGGTGAAGAGTTTGGGTAATAGGTTCATAATCACATTCCTAGAAAAGTATAGTTATATCTTTTTTTTTTTTTTTTAAACAGAGTCTCGCTCTGTTGCCCAGGCTGGAGGGCAGTGGCGCGATCTCGGCTCACTGCAAGTTCTGCCTCCCAGATTCATGCCATTCTCCTGCCTCAGCCTCCTGAGTAGCTGGGACTGCAGGCACCCGCTACCACACCCGGCTATTTTTTTTCTTTTTTGTATTTTTAGTAGAGATGGGGTTTCACCATGTTAGACAGGATGGTCTTGATCTCCTGACCTCGTGATCCACCTGCCTCAGCCTCCCAAAGTGCTGGAATTAAAGGCGTGAGCCACCATGCCCGGCCTGAAAAGTATAGTTTTAAAAGCAAAATTTCTGCTGTTGAACATATATCAAGATTACTGCTTAAAACTTTTCCACAGTGCAACTTGCATATTATGGACTCCTTGAGCTAATTGAATAAGAAATAGATCAAAGTTTTCAGAAGACAGCATGTATACATTTAAATTTCTGGAAGAAATGCGCCCCACATGGATGTGAGTTTTCCTGGGATATTATTGGTAGTTGTCCATATATGATGTTTCCTTGACTTAATCTTCCTTATCACATTGCCCTAAAAAATAACTTAGGTCTGCATTTATAATTATTGAAGTATTTGTAACACAAAGTATATCCTGGCTCCAGGCTTTTTATTTTTCCTTATCTGATACCAAACTGATCTATAGTTTCTTTAATTTTCATTTTAGCCAAGGCTGACTGAAAATACTTTCAAGTATATAATGTTTATTTCCACAGTACTCTGATGAATAGGGTATCCTTTGTGACTCCTCAGCCACATATTTTAATCAGCATCAGTGATTCCAGCGTGTCCTTGATACCACAGGACCAAGCCAGTTCCAGCAAGCTCTGTTCCCCTGTGCCCTCTCTGTAGTCTGTCTCTCTTCTCAGGGAGCCCACTTGTCCTTCCCTAAGAGGGTAGTTACCAGGTGTGAATATAACAGACCTAAATCTAGGACTAAATATCTTGTATGTTGGTCATATTTGATTGAGATGGGTTTTCCTGGAATAGAATCAGGAGGCTGATGAGCTGGGTATGGTGGTGCACATTTAGTCCCAGCTACTGTGAAGGCTGAGGCAGGAGGATCCCTTGAGCCCAGGTGTTAGACACCAGCCTGGGCAACATAGCGAGACCTCGTGATCTGCCCGCCTTGGCCTCCCAAAGTGCTGGGATTACAGGCATGAGCCACCGCACCTGGCCTTCCAAAATCAAATTTATATTTTCTTTCTTTCTTTCTTTTTCTTTTCTTTTCTTTTCTTTCTTTCTTTTTTTTTTTTTTTGAGACAGGTTTCACTCTGTTATCCATGCTGGAGTGCAGTGGCGCGGTCTCGGCTTACTGCAGCCTCAACCTCCCAGGTTCAACTGATTCTCCCACCTCAGCCTCCCGAGTAGCTGGGAATACAGGTGCGTGCCACTACACCCTTTTGTAGAGACGGGATTTCACCATGTGGTCCAGACTGGTCTCGAACTCCTAAGACAGAGCAAGACCTTATCTTACTGCAACCTCCGCCTCCCGTGTTCAAGTGATTCCCCTGCCTCAGCCTACCGAGTAGCTGGGATTACAGGCATGCACCACCATGCCCAGCTAATTTTTGTATTTTTAGTAGAGATGGAGTTTCACCATGTTGGTCAGGCTGGTCTCGAACACCTGACCTCATCTCTAAAAATAATAATAAAATAAATAAACAAAATAAATTAAGATAATGGAGGTAAAACAAAAGTACTCAACCATTTCTATCAGTTCCATTCTACCGCCTCTCTGAGGTTGTCATTGCAATAGGTTCTCATAATTTTTGTAGTCTACTCTCTATATATTCATAAATCATAATTTTGAGTTATAAAGAAAAGTGTGTGTGTGTGTGTGTGTGTATATATATATATATATATATTTTTTTTTTTTTTTTTTTTTTTTTTGAGATGAAGTCTCACTTTTTCGCCCAGGTTGGAGTGCAGTGGTGCGGACTTGACTCACCGCAACCTCCGCCTCCTGGGTTCAAGTGATTCTCCTGCATCAGCCTCCTGAGTAGCTGGGATTACAGGTGTGTGCCACCACACCTGGCTAATTTTTTGTATTTTTAGTAGAGACAGTCCTATTTCAAGGGACATTTTGAATAAATACAGAAGCAAGCTAATGATTCAAAAGTATGTAAAAAGCTAAAAAAACACACAAAAACCCACTGCTTCCTTTACTGTATCATCTATATGTTTTTTATTTAATTTACTTTTATATGTTGTGTTTAGATACACACAAATAGATAGCAAGTTTATTATTATTATTTCTTTTTTGAGGCCGAGTCTCGCTCTGTTGCCCAGGAGTGCAATGGCATGATCTCAGCTCACTGCAACCTCTGCCTCCCGGGTTCAAGCGACTCTCGTGCCTCAAGTAGCTGGGCTTACAGGCACACATCACCACTCCAGGCTAATTTTTGTATTTTTAGTAAAGATGGGGTTTCACCATGTTGGCTAGGCTGGTCTCAAACTCCTGACCTCAAGTGGTCTGCCCAAAGTGCTGGGATTACAGGTGTGAGCCACCATGCCTGGCCAAAATAGTAAGTTTAAAGCTTCTAACTTTACTTTTAATACGTAATTAAACAATGTATATATGACATTGAATGCAACACATTAATAAAATGTAACAATTTTGTTAAGCAGACAAAATATAATCCAATGAGATAGTTTACATTCTTTGTTCATAGCAAGACTTTAAAATCCAGTGAATACTTTACACTTTGCATATCTCAGTCTAGATGCTAAATATTTCATGAGAAATACTTGATCTGCATTTAGATTTCATAAAATCACAGTTGAAAAAAGGTTGACATACCCAAGTTGTTCCAAGCATACTAGTTTCCCAATAATTGCACTATCAGTTTTTAATTTTAAATTAACATTTAATAAAATTAAAAATTACAGGCACAGTGGCTCATACCTGTAATTCTAGCACTTTCGGAGGTGGAGGTGGGAGGATGACTTGAGCCCAGGGGTTTGAGACCAGCCTGGACAACGTAGCAAAACCTCATCTCTACACACACACACACAAAAATTAGCCAGGCATGGTGTGTGCACCTCTAGTCCCAGCTACTCGGGAGGCTGAGGTGGGAGAATCACTTGAGCCAGGGAGATGGCAGTTGCAGTGAGCTATAATCAAGCAACTGCACTGCACTCCAGCCTGGGCTGGTGAGGGAGACTCTGTAAAAAAAAAAAAATCAGCTCTTCAGTGGAACTAGCCACATTTCCCATGATTAATAGTCATTTGAAGCAGTGGCTACTGTATTGAACAGAACAGCTCTAGAGAGTAATTGGGTGGTTGGGGAACAGGGATGGTTTCAATTTTGTACTATTTGTACATATTGCTTTTCCTAATAAATGAATAAATCAAGTTCTTATTTTTAAACAATTTACAGTTTGTAAATTGTTATTTTTAAACAATTTACAGTAAGTAGTTAGGTTGTGGAAGTCACAAATGCACCCCTATGGGATGAGTGTGGGGGGAAAGTGGTTATCTTAATATTATATAAATAAGTATCCTGTGGCTTAGAACAAAATTCCCAGTAACAGTATTCCACAGACACATTCCAGAAATATTGTATCACAAACTACTTATTTGAAAGTAAAGAATAAGTGCCTGGTAAAACGATGTTATTTAATTAAAAGAGCAGGCTCAGAATATTTAAGATATGGCTATCTAAGGTAAATACAGTTTGAGTAGAATAATTTTATTAAATGTGAGCAGAAAAAAATCAATATTTCTAAGTATATTGGATTTCACATATATATATGAACTGAAAAAATAAGATATTATAAGTTTAGAAATATGTACATTTAAAGTGGGATTAAATATGTTTTATATAGGTTATTTTCATCTATGTTCGTAAGTGGCATTAGCCTATAGTTTTATCTATAGTGTTTATTTTTGCCTGATTTTAGTATTGGTATTATGGACTTTTAAGTACAAGAAGGGAGGTCCAAGTGAGGACCTTTCCTCCTTTTACTTTTATTTTATTTATTTTTCTAGAGCCAGGGTCTCTCTCTGTTGCCCATGCTGGAGTGCAGTGACATGATAGTAGCTCACAATAGCCTTGATCTCCTGGGTTAAAGTGATCCTCCCACCTCAGCCTCCCATAGCTGGGACCACAGGCATGTGCTACCATGCCCACCTAATTTTTAAACATTTTCTGTAGAGACAGGGTCTCATTATGTTTCTCAGGCTGGTCTTAAATTCCTGGCCTCAAGCAATTTTCCTGCCTTGGCCTCCCAAAGTGCTGGGATTATAGGTGTGAGCCACTGTGCACGGCCAAATTTTGATAATTGCGGGATTTTTTTTTTTTTTTTTTTTTTGAGACAGAATCTTGCTCTGTCACCCAGGCCAGAGTGCAATGCAATGATCTCGGTTCACTGCAACCTCCACCTCCAGGGTTCAAGCAATTCTCGTGCCTCAGCCTCCCTAGTAGCTGGGATTACAGGCATGCACCACTATGCCTGGCTAATTTTTGTAGTTTTAGTGGAGACAGGGTTTCGCCGTGTTGGCCAGGCTGGTCTCGAACTCCTGACTTCAAGTGATTCACCTGCCTCAGCCTCCCAAAGTGCTGGGATTACAGGTGTGAGTCACCACGCCTGGCCGATAATTGCATTTTTAAAGAAAAAACCCTTTTCCTTTTCATTGCCATTAAAACTATACTTTTTCAATCTTCTATACATATTTATTTTTATTTTGTTTTGTTTTATTTTATTTTATTTTATTTTATTTTATTTTATTTTATTTTGAGACAGGGTCTCACTCTGTCACCCAGGCTGACACATGATTGTGCAGTGACACAATTATGATTCACTGCAGCCTCAACCTCCCGGGCTCAGGCAATTCTCCCACCTCAGCCTCAAGAATAGTTGGGACCACAGGTACATGCAACCATGCCCAGCTATTTTTTTAATTTTTCATAGAGACAGGGTCTCCCTACACTGCCCAGGCTGGTCTCCAACTCCTCCAGTCATGTGATGCTCTTACCTTGGCCTCCCATAAGTGCTGGGATTACAGGTGTGAGCACATTGTGCTGACCACGTTTGATTTCTTTTCCCCAAAGTAGTGAATAGAGCCTCAGAAATCCCATAAAAGAAAAAGCTCTACCAGGCACGGTGGTTCACATCTGTAATCCCAACACTTTGGGAGGCCAAGGCAGGAGGATCACTTGAGCCCAGGAGTTCAACATCAGCCTGAGCAATGTAAGGAAACCCCATCTCTGTGAAAGAAAAAGTTTTTTAATTAGCCAGGAGGGGTGATAGTGCCTGTAGTCCTAGCTACTCAGGAGGATGAAGCCAGAGGATTGCAGGAGCACAAGAGTTCAAGGTTACAATGAACTATGATCGTGCCACAGCATTCAGCCTGGGCAATAGAGCAAGACCCCATCTCTAAAAAAAGAGAGAGAGACAGAGAGAGAGAAAGGAAGGAAGGAAGGAAGGAAGGAAGGAAGGAAGGAAGGAAGGAAAGAAAAGAAGAGCAAAGCAAAGCAAAGCAAAGAAAAGAGCCTATTTGCCAGATGAGATGGACTGGATTCCTGAACAAATAAATGAAGAGAGGAAACCCATTTAGAAGAGTGGGTTATATTCAGTTGCAAAGACATGGGGTTTATTCCTAGTTTTTTCTATTTCATAATTTAAAAAATTTTTGGCTAGCTCTTGCACAGAATATTCCTAGTTTCTAGAATAACAAAAGTGTGAAAAAGATGAGAAGACAGAAGCTACTATCCACTGTCCTGAGGTTAGGTAGGGTAGAAAGACTGAGTACCAGAGAATAAAAGTAAAACAGAAAACTTTTCAGTGCAGTCAGGGCAGACTGAAACTCAAGGGAGCCAGTTTCCAGAGTGAACAGACTGAGTACACAGAAAATTGAAGAGGTAACTCATGTCCTATCAGAGACAAAATCTCAGAAAGCGGAGGACAGAGCATTGTTACACAGGGCTCAGCCATTCAGACTCAAGACCTGGGATCTGCATTTTCTGGATCCTAAGCCTGGTTGGAGGAAAGGCATGAGAGATTCACCATGGTGATTTGTTTTTTGGTTTTTGTTTTTTTGGTTGGGGGGAGAGATTGGTAATGTAAATGTAACCACCCCTTCTTTATCTCTGCCCTGAAGCAATACGGAGAAGGCATAAAGAACGTACTTCTTTCACCCACCAACAGTATGAAGAGCTAGAAGCTCTGTTTAGCCAGACCATGTTCCCAGATAGAAATCTTCAGGAGAAACTAGCTTTGAGACTCGACCTACCGGAGTCAACAGTAAAGGTCTGATCCCCTGTGGTGTGCTTGGTACCCCCATCCAAGCCACATTCACCTATCCAGCCTGGAAATTCCCCACCCTCCACCCCTGCCCCACAATAATATTTCATTAATTGAGTACCTACTGAAACGGTATCAAACTGGGGACATCGCAAATACTAGCCTCACTCTCATGCAGTTTGAAAAATGAGAAAAAATGAGGTTCAGAGGCAAAGTGACTGGGCCACAGAGATAAGAAATAGTGTTGCTAGAACTAAAACCCCAGAAATCTTATTTTTAATACTTGTACTATAGAGTTCAAATAGCGGAAAGGTGCTCATCCAGACAGACTCCTCGCTTAGAGTCTTTTTAAGCAAAGCCCTGCAATCTGTTTATTCATAATGCTACCAACAGACAAAGAATACTCCCTCTAACCTCTGAGTCTGATAAAGCCCATGACGTTTTTCTTTTTTCTCTTTTTTTCAGAGATGGGGTCTCACTATGTTGCCCAGGCTGGTCTCAAACTCCTGAGCTCAAGTGATCCTCTCACCTCAGACTCTCAAAGTGCTGGGATTACAGGTGTGAGCCACCGTGACTGGCCATACATTTTTACTGGAGTATTCCTTATAGGAGAGGCCTTCTAAAATAATCCTTAAAAATCCTTCAGTTCAAATTCTTCACCTCTCCCTAGATCCTAGATCCCTGAACTAGCCTCTCTTCTCTAGAGTTCAGGACCCTATCTCTGAACACCCAGCACAAACCCTGAAACACACCCGCTTTCTTCCTTTCTGGGGTCCCAGACCTGATCTTCATCATCCCTCCTATTGACTCCAGTCATGCCCATCTCTGCTCTTGCAGAGCCCAGTGTCATGGTGAATTAGAGAGGACATGAAGATTATAACCTGGCTGTTTTCACTCAGGAGAAGCCTCCAATGCCTCCTCCAATAACAGACCACAATCTCCCCCTCTTCCCCCACTCCCAGGTTTGGTTCAGGAACCGGCGATTCAAATTGAAGAAGCAGCAGCAGCAGCAGCAATCAGCAAAGCAACGAAACCAGATCCTTCCATCCAAGAAGAATGTTCCCACCTCCCTCAGAACATCCCCCAGTCCATATGCTTTTTCTCCTGTGATTTCAGATTTCTACAGCTCCCTTCCATCTCAGCCCTTAGACCCTTCCAATTGGGCATGGAACTCTACCTTCACTGAGAGTTCTACCAGTGACTTCCAAATGCAAGATACTCAGTGGGAGAGGCTGGTGGCCTCGGTTCCTGCTTTGTACTCTGATGCCTATGACATATTCCAAATCATAGAACTGTACAATCTTCCTGATGAGAATGAGATATCCAGCTCTTCTTTCCACTGTCTGTATCAGTATCTCTCACCCACAAAGTACCAGGTAGGAGGACAGGGTTCCTCTCTCAGCATCTTTGCTGGTCCAGCTGTAGGCCTATCTCCTGCACAAACCTGGCCCAATATGACAAGCCAAGGCTTTGAAGCCTACAGTCTAACAGATAGCCTGGAATTCCAGAAAACCTCCAATATGGTAGACTTGGGATTTCTCTGACCAGAGTACTAATAAATATAGATCATTTAGAAAAGTGGTCTTCTTGCCTCTTGTACATGACTGTTTTTTTCCTTTGTCTCATTTTAACCCAAACATCTGGGTCTGTGTCTCTGATTTCCATGTAAATGTTGCAAAAAGAGTTTTCCAAGTAGAGCTGGGCACTACGTAATCAGCCCCACAAGTCTCCCTGAGAAGCCTGCCTAGTCCCTTTCGTGGCCAATGAGACTCCAAAATTCCCTTCCCAAAACTATCTTGGATTTTCTAAAAGTAGGACAGTGGTTTTGGGGGTTATCCACTTTTTTTTTTGAAACTAGCTCTCATTCTGTCGCCCAGGCTGGAATACAGTGGTACAATCACGGCTCACAAAAGCCTTGACCTCCTGGGCTCAGGTGGTCCTCCCACCTCAGCCTCCTGAGTAGCTAGGACTACAGATGCCCACCACCACACCTGGCTAATTTTTTTTTTTTTTTTTTGAGACAGTCTCACACTGTCACCGAGGGTGGAGTGCAGTGGCGGGATCTCAGCTCACTGCAACCTCCACCTCCTGGGGTTCAAGTGATTCTCCTGTGTCAGCCTCCTGAGTAGCTGGGATTATAGGTGTGTGCCACCATGCCTGGCTAACTTCTGTATTTTTAGTAGAGATGGGGTTTCACCACGTTGCCCAGGCTGGTCTTGAACTCCTGACCTCCAGTGATCCGCCTGCCTTGACCTCCCAAAGTGCTGGGATTACAGACATGAGCCACCGAGCCTGGCCAATTTTTGTGTTTTTTGTAGAGACGAGGTTTTGCCATGTTGCCCAGGCTGGTCTCCAACTCCTGGACTTAACGCCATCCACCTGCCACAGCCTCCCAAAGTGCTAGGGATACAGGAGTGCACCATCGCACCCGGCTGGGTTATCTAGTTTAAAAACACTTTTTTTCAAGGAAACTAAAGAAACCATCATCCACTTTTCTCTCTGTATCATTCCGATTTTAGTATATGTGTTGCGGAAGTGAGTACACTATCATCCACTTTTAATGACAGAAAGTTATAAACTTACATTTTGTTTCCAATTTTTCATTTTTTGTTTGTTTGTTTTTGGTAGACAGCACTCTGTCACCCAGGCTGGAGTGCAGTGGCACCATCTTGGCTCACGGCAGCCTCTGCCTCCTGGGCTCAAACAATCCTCCCACCTCAGCCTTCTGAGTAGCTGAGGCTACAGACATGCGCCACCATGTCTGGCTAATTTTTGTATTTTTAGTGGAGATGGGGTTTCGCCTTGTTGCCCAGGCTGAATTTGGGGTTTTTTAAAATGGGACTTTCAGTCCTAATTTGAGGGGAAATTACTGTCACTACTAGTTGTAATATA
This sequence comes from Pan paniscus, assembly GCF_029289425.2. Classification (NCBI taxonomy): domain Eukaryota; kingdom Metazoa; phylum Chordata; class Mammalia; order Primates; family Hominidae; genus Pan; species Pan paniscus. The sequence continues at coordinate 119,544,950 of NC_085926.1, forward strand.
GTACAATGAAAAAATAATATATATATATAGTACAATGGTCCAGACATAATAAGAGGTGTAAAAACTAGCACAGGAAGAAATAAAAACAGATTTTTGAAGGTGAGATGATAAACTTGCAAAACTCACAAAATAAAGAGTCAAACTTTTAGAATGACAAGTTAGCATATTTTCCAGCCACATTATCAACCTACAAAATTAATACCATTTCTGAACACCAGTAATAAAGAAACATAAGGGCCAGGGGTGGTGGCTCACGCCTGTAATCCCAGCACTTTGGGAGGCCGAGCGGGCGGATCATGAGGTCAGGAGATTGAGACCAGCCTGACTAACATGGTGAAATCCCGTCTCTACTAAAAATACAAAAAAAAAAAAAAAAAGCCAGGCATGGTGGCACACACCTGTAATCCCAGCTACTCGGGAGGCTGAGGAAGGAGAATTGCTTGAACCCGGGAGGTGGAGGTTGCAGTGAGCTGAGATCGCACCACTGCACTCCAGCCTGGACAACAGAGCAAGACTCTGTCTCAAAAAAAAAATAAAAAATAAAAAAAAAAAGAAACATAAGATAAGTACCTCTCAATGAAAACTGTAAAAGTACCGACAAATTCACAAAGAAAATTAATACCTCTGTGGAGAAAACTTCAAAACTTAAAAAAGGACATAGAAAATGTTTTGAATAGGCCAGGCGCAGTGGCTCACACCTGTAATCCCAGCACGTTGGGAGGCCAAGGTGGGCAGATCACGAGGTCAAGAGATCGAGACCATCCTGGCCAACATGGTGAAATCCTGCCTTTACTAAAAACACACACACACACACACACAAATAGCTGGGCATGGTGGCACGCACCTGTAGTCCCAGCTACTTGGGAGGCTGAGGCAGGAGAATCACAAGGATTGAAACTATGCAGTGTGTTCTCCAAACATGATGGAACGAAATTAGAAATCAATAAAATTTGGGAAATTCACAAATATGTGGATATTAAACAACACATTCCTAAATAACCAGTGGTTAAAGAGGTAATCACAGTCTGAGCAACATGGCAAAACCCTGTGTCTACAAAAAATAAAAAATTAGCTGGGCATGACGGCCAGAGCCCATGGTCCCAGCTATTCGGGAGGCTGAGGTAAGAGCATCCCTTGAGCCACAGAGGTCGAGGCTGCAGTGAGCTGTGACTGTGCCACTGCACTCCAGCTTGAGCAACACAGTGATACTGTCTCAATAAATAAATAAATAGAAGAAATCATGAGTAAAATTGGAACTTTTAACTGAAAAAAACAAAAGCACAACAAACCAAAACATGGGATGAAGCTAAATCAATGCTTAGAAGGAAATTTATAGCTTCAAATACCTATATATATATTTTAAAAGTCTCAGATCAATAGCTTTACATAGGAAGGAAGTGGCATAGTTTTATTAATATCTGTCAAATTAAACTTTAAGGCAAAACTTTTTTATTGAGATGGAGTCTTGCTCTGTCACCCAGGCTGTGCAATCTCGGCTCACTGCAACCTCCTCCTCCCGGGTTCAAACGATTCTCCTGCTTTAGCCTCCCAAGTAGCTGGGACTACAGGTGTACGCCACCACACCCAGCTAATTTTTGTATTTTTAGTAGAGACAGGTTTTGCCATGTTGCCCAGGCTGGCCTCAAACTCCTGAGCTCAAGTGATCCTCCCGTCTCAGCCTCCCAAAGGGCTGAGGTTACAGGTATGAGCTACCTCACCTGGCCTAAACAGTTTTTTTAGAAATGAAGTATATTAGACAACAACAAAAGGAACAACTAACCTGAAATATATAATAACTTTGAACTTAAATATACTTAACAACATATACCAAAAATATATGAGGCAAATTTTAACAAAAATTAAAATTCTTAAGAAAACTTCACCAATACATAGTCATAATGTGGTATATTCATACAACATTCTCAATAATTGATAATAACAGTCCAAAGAAAGCAGAAAGAAGGAAAGCCTAGAACAGAAATAAATGAAATAGAGAATAGAAAAGCAATACAGAAAAAAATTATGAAATCAAAAGCTGGTTCTTTGAAAAGATCTACAAAATGGCAAACGTTTAGCTAGATTGACCACCCCCTCAAAAGACTCAAATTACTAGAATCAGAAACTAAAGTCAAGATTTTATTACCAAACTTACAGAAACAAAAATTATTAGAAAGAAATACTATGAACAATTGAATGCCAACAAATTAGATAACTTAAATGAAATGGACAAATTCCTAGGAAGACACAGAATACCAAATCTGACTCCACGAGAAACAGATGTTGTGAATAGAGCTTGCTATGGTATGAATGTGTCCCCCACAGCTCATGCGTTGGAAACTTAATCCCCAAAGCAACAGCTTTGAGAGGTGAGACCTTTAAGGGTTACTAGGCAGAGCCCCCATGAATGGATTAATGCCATTATTGTGGGAGTGGGTTAGTTATCTCAGAAGTGGGTTCCTGATAAAAGGATGAGTTCGGCCTTCTTCTTCCCCAAAATCTTTATCCCCGCCCCCACCTCTATCTTTCTCTCTCTCTCTCACCTCCTCCTCTCCCTTCCTTCTGCCATGGGAGGATGAAACATGGAGGCCCTGGCCAGGTGTGGCCCCTCCATCTTCCGTCTGAGACTGGAAGACTTCCCAGCCTTCAGAACTGTAAGAAATAAATGTCTCTTCATAAATTACCCAGTCTCAGGTATTCTGTTATAACAACACAAAAACAGACTGAGACAGAGTTATAACAAGCACAGAGACTGAGTTAACAATTGAAAACTTCCCACAAAGAAAAGCCCAGTCCCAGATGGCTTCACTGCTAAATTCTACCAAAATGTTTAAAGAAGAATTAACACCAATCCTTCATAAACTTTTCCAAAAAAACAAAAGAGGAGGGAACTCATTTTATGAGATCGATATTATCTGGATACCAAAGCTGAACAAAGACGCCATAAGGGAACTACGGACTATAGTGAGTATCCCCTATTGGAAATGCTTGGAACCAGAAGCGTTTCAGATTTGGAGTTTTTGGAATATTTGCACATACATAATGAGATATCTTGGGGATGGGACACCAGCCTAAACACAACTCATTTATATTTCATATACACCTTATATACATAGCCTGAAGGTAATTGCACAATATTTTAAGTAACTCTGTGGATGAAACAAAGTTTCGAGTGCATTTTGACTATGACCCACCATATGAGGCCAAGTGTGGAACTTTCCTCTTGTGGTGTCACATCAGCACTCAAATAATTTTGGATTTTAAAGCATTTTGGAATTCAGATTTCAGATTGGGGATACTCAACTTGTAATACCTCTTCTGAATATAGACGCAAAAATCCTCAACAAGATCCTTTTGTAGTTCATGAATGTGATGATTGGGCATTCACGTGGATGTGTGAGTGCCACCCTCGAAGCTTGTTTCAACATTGGCACATTATGCATCTGACTTGAAAAAACAAATTCTCAATAAAATACTAACAAACTAAATTTAGCAACATATAAAAAGGATAGATACCATGACCAAGTAGGGTTTATTCAGGAATGGAAGATTGATTCAACATAAAAAAATTCATCAATGTAATACACGATATTAATAGAATAAAGGACAAAAACCACATGATCATCTTGCTGGGCACAGAAAAAGCATTTGATGAAGATCCACACTCTTTCTTGATTCACTCAACAAACTAGAACAAACTATCAAACTCCTCTCCTTCAACTTGATAAAGGCCATCTACAAAAATCCACAGGTAACATTGTACTTATTGGTGGAAGACTGAATGCTTCCCCCCTAAGATCAGGAACAAGTGAAGTGTGGCCACTCTCACCACTCTTGTTAAACATAGTGCTGGAAGTTCTAGGCAGGGAAAAACAGCAAGAAAAGGAAGTAGAAGGCATCCAAATCGCAAAGAAAGAAGTTAAAATATTTTTGTTAACAGATGGCATGGTCTTGAAAATCCTAAGGAATCCACAAGAAAACTATTAGAACTAATAAACCAGTTCAGCAAAGTTTCAAGATACAAGATCAGTGTAGAAATTTTTTACAATTTTCAACTGCTATTTGCTCATTCCAAATAAGTTTACCTCCATGGACATATATGTATGAAGAATCCAGAGGAAAGGTTAATTCGATGGCTGTTAATCACAGCCAAATTTAGCACATCTGCTCTTAGTCAAAATACATTCAAATACATTCAAATAACAGCTGGCATTGTGGAGCACTTGGTATGTGGTACATATCATTCATGTGCCTTATGTGTACTGACACAGTTACATGCGGTCGCACCAAGTATCATCACCATTTCACAATGGGGAAAACTGAAATAGAAAATGGTTAAGTAAATTTGTCAAAATCACATACCTAATCCCAGCACTTTGGGAGGCTGAGGTGGGAGGATCATGAGGTCAGGATTTTGAGACCAGTGTGACAAACATGGTGAAACCCCGTCTCTACTAAAAATACAAAAATTAGCCAGGTATGGTGGCACGTGCCTGTAATCCCAGCTACTCAGGAGGCTGAGGCAGGAGAATCACTTGAAGCCAGGAGGTGGAGGTTGCAGTGAGCCGAGATCGCGCCACTGCACTCCATCCTGGGCAACAGAGCGAGACTCTGTCTCAAAAAAAAAAAGAAAAAGAAAACACCAAAGCCGGGATTCTATATTTTTTTCACTCACAAGATCCTGAATGAGTTTATCTGAAGATGATAAGATAAAGAACGCTAGACTGAGAGTTAAACAAGCTCTCTGGGGCTTTCCTCTGGCTCTTCCACTAACGAGATGTGTGACCTTGGATGAGCAATTTCCCTTTTCTGAATCTCTGTCTCCTCATCTGTAAAAAGAGGGAGCTGGACTAAATGACAGCTAAAGCCTCCTACAACCTCTAATTCTCTCACACTGGATTTACTCTACACCTGGTATCTGAATTACAAACTCTCCCTTTTCCAGGAAAGATGAAAGGACCAGGGGAGGACAGACACTTACTTGTCATGACAAGAGATAGGAGAAACTGAAGCAGGACAGCATGTCATTTGCACAAGTTGCTGCTTCAGCCAGTGATGGGTTTAGGTGAGGAGCATGGTTATAATTAGAGCAGCAGCCAGTCCTGAAGGCTGTGCCAGCCTCCTTCAGCACAACTGGGCCTGCCGACTGCACATGCAGGAATCTGAGAGGCTGTTCTGGCCTTGAAAATGATCCTTCTTAAAAGGATTTTCCTCCTTCCTCGAGGGAAAGAAAACCTATTGATATAAAACTTCACTTCCCATTCAGTTTCCCCTGCTAAATGCCACTCCAGTAGAGACTGAATGTTGATAAATACAGGGGAAGGAAAAAGTCGTAAGCTGAGCCTGGTCACATTGCCCCTTGTGATATCGTTTTATTTTTAACTTCGCAACACTTGGACTATTTCTGTTGAAGTTTTCTCTCCTTTCCCTGCCTTCCCAACAGAACTCCGTCCTCTACTGCAGCTGATGCAACCCAGCCACCTCCCGGCAATCCTCTTACTTGCAATCAAGGGTTCAGGTGCAAGCAGATGCTGACTCAGCCTGTTCCATTAAGGTAAGTATTCAAACAGGAGCAGGTGCACCATGACGAGGACATTCAGAGGTGAATATGCAGATGAAGCTGAGCCGCATATCACTTTTGTGTCTTGTGGAAGAGGATTGTTAAGCAAATTAGTTATGTAAAGATGTGGGGGAAAGGCTGGCACTGAGAATGAGATCCAGCCATGTGTAAATTTCTGTTTCCATTTCAAGAGCAGGTAGAGTACTTGCTTTCTGACAGCTTAGGTTCTTTCTTCTATAATCAACAAGAGTAGTTATGATATCTGTAAAGTTACAACATGGTGATGGGTGGGGGGATCTGGGGAAGTGGAGGAGGTGGTGAGGAAACAAGTGGAAGGCCTAGAATCCAGGATTTCTATTTCCTTTTCTTTCTTTTTTGAGACAGTCTTGCTCTGTCACCCAGGCTGGAGTGCAGTGGCACCATCTTGGCTCACTGCAGCCCCTACCTCCCAGGTTCTAGTGATTCTCCTGCCTCAGCCTTCCGAGTAGCTGAGACTACAAGCACATGCCACCACATCCAGCCAATTTTTGTATTTTTTTAGTAGAGACGGAGTTTCACCTTGATGGCTAGGCTGGTCTTGAACTCCTGGCCTCAAGTGATCCGCCCACCTCAGCCTCCAAAAGCGCTGGGATTACAGGTCTGAGCCACTGTGCCTGGCCCAGAATTTCTATTATTTATTTATTTATTTAATTCATTGTTATTATTTTTTTGAGACAGAGTCTCACTCTGTCGCCCAGGCTGGAGTGCAGTGGTGCAGTCTCAGCTCACTGCAACCTCCACCTTCTAGGTTCAAGAGAGCCTCCTGCTTCAGCCTCCTGAGTAGCTGGGACTACAGGCCTGTGCCACCACCCCTGGCTAATTTTTGTATTTTTAGTAGAGATGGGGTTTCACCATGTTGGCCAGGCTGGTCTTGAACTCCTGGCCTCAAGTGATCCACCCGCTTCGGCCTCCCAAAATGCTGAGAATACAAGCATGAGCCACTGTGCCTGATCAGAATTTCTATTTTCTAAAGTCTAAATGCTGTGATCTTTTCTCCAGTCAACATTTGCTATGTTTGCTTGCAAGTCATTCTCATGTAGCGTAAAATTTCGTCTGCTGTGTCATACTACTGGTTAATAAGCACAACTGTATTTTCTGTATATACTATTTAAACTCCGCAGAGTTTAACACCTTTTTTCGCCAACAATATTCTCTAAGTGTGGCCCTCTTCTCCCCAGCTCTCTTGAGTCCAAAATGCATCCATGAAATATAAGTGAAATATTTTTCAAGTTGAAAAACTTATATAGGCTTATGCACCAAAGCCAAAGATTGTTACAAGCTTGAACAATTTTGCATATTCAGAGGGATAAAAGTAAAATGACTAATGATACTTGAGGTATCAAAAGTTATAACTTTAGACAGATAGTTTCTCGCTTCTGGAATAACTGTATAGTGTTGCATGCACTAAAAATTGGCAAGGTAAGGGAGCAGTGTTTATTTTCTTGTTTTTCACTGGTTCAAAGTTCAGCTAAGGACATCCTGGGAAGTGGCCTATGCAGCAAAAGGGATTCTGTACATTCTGACCTTTGATGTGTACAGGCTAAAGCCACTGATGCCAAGTAAAAGGAGACCTAAAGTAACTATTCAGATACCTTAACTCCTGGTTCCTTCCTGCCTGTCTCTGTAACCTCCATATGTACCCCAAGACTCTGCTATAGGTGTCTGGGTTATCATTATGCCTGTTTCCTGGGCACAAGCAAATTCACTGTGTATAATCACCTAACTTCATTTAATTTTTCCAGGGCTTCCACAGCACCAAGATCTCCAAGGTGTATGCTGGGATGCTGTCCTGGTGAAACTAGGGTGTGTTGGCTTACAAGTAACCAAGCAGACAGATTGAGTCCCAGCTACCCCTAGATAATCCAGTTACTTTAGCACTATCTTGGCCAATGCAACTGTAATTTAATAGAATAGTACTGATACATAAGCACCAGATATAAGAATTAACTAGCTAATTCAATAACTAATAAGTATAAAGGTAGAGAGATTTCTAGTATAGGTGGAAAACTTCAGATTGTGAAGTGGAATGGATCTGGGAGAGGGTGGTTCTGTTTTAGGATACAGTGAAGGTACTGGAATCGCAGCGTCGAAGCCAAGGATTATGGAACCCAATGTGGGAATTAGCCTCAGCAAATTGATTGTGTTAAAATCTCAAGAAGGCAAAGAGATTACTTTAATAATTATCTGTATACATTTTCTTTCCCTACAATTAAATATTTCCATAGCAGGGAAACAGGTCAACAATGCATAATTAAAGTAACTAATTAATTGGCTGGTTAACAGGTTAAGAGTTAAAAATATCTTTGACCTTTAACTTTTAACCTTGTCACTTTCACTGAAGTTAAAGCTCAGAAATAAATCATTATTGCCAGCGCCAGCCACATGAGGAGGCAGAATAGTTTAGTTACTGACATCATGTGAGGGGTGCTGAGAGGGCCCCTTGCCTAAAAATATCTCCCTGACATCAACCCTGTTTGCCTACTAACTTTAAAATTATAGAAAAGAATGTTAAAACTATTATTTGTTAATCCCATTCTCTTTTGCTTGAGTCAGTGATTTAAATACACCTGCTATATGTGTTAGCATGACTTTGTTGGCCAGCAACACTTGGTCACCACCTCCTCCTCCTTCTTCCACGCTTTGTCCTACTCTGCCCTTGGTACCATCTAAGCTGCCAACATGTCTTGGCTGTCACCACTCAGGTAGCTTTGTGTGGTGCTGTGATTTCTACAGACTCTTTCAATAAAACATCAAAGCACAATAGAAAAAAAGCATGTGACTAGAGCCAGAGACTCTGGGAGCATAGGCAAGACATTTCACTTCTCAGAGCCTCAGTTTCTCCTCTAGGAAACAAGGAGGTTAAAACAGACCCTTTCCTTTCAAAATGAGGTCCTTAGACCATCAGCTTCATCTGGATTTTGTTACAAGGAGAGAGTCTCAGGCCTCACCCTGGTCCCACTGGATCAGAATCTGCATTTTAAAAAGGTTGCCCGGGTGATTCCTTTGCATGTTGAAGTTTGAGAAGCTATGGAATACGATTTCTTAATATCTGCCTGATCCAGATTTCGGATTCTATGCCTGTCAAGTGTTTAAAAGAACAAGTACTTTAATCCCCTGCAAACAATCTGGCAGTGCTCAGATTATCTATTATAAATCCAGCCCACTGAGGTCTTTTCTTCAATGAGGCCTACATTAACCTAAGTTGAAATGATTTCCTTTTCACCTTAAAAAAAAAAGCAGCCCCAATTAGCATACATCTGACATCACTCTACTTTCTTCCTAAATTTGTTTCAAATTACTCTCGCAGCTTTTAAAATGCTGCCTTTTTAAGGGTTCAGTTTAATTCAGTTCAATCCTATTCAATGTTCTCGTTGACTGAGTGCTGGGGGCAGTGTTTGCTCTACTCACTCTCAGTCCCTAGAAGCCCATTTGGTGGGTCCTTAAGAAGTATTATCACCCTCTGTTGATATTCCGGTCAGACCTCCTTCCACTGCCTGCACACACCTCGCTGGCGACAACACTTGTGCCCATCATTGGAACCGCTCTCATCATTCTCACCATCACAGCAACTTTGCCAGGTTCTGCCAACTGCCACAGCCAATCACAAGAGAGAAGGCAAGTCTCAAGGACCACACTTTCCTTTTTTCTTGATGAGCAGAATAATGCAGATGAGCAAAAAAATTTACAAATTTTGGCCTAGGAAACAAAGATGCCTTCAAGTTGTCTTTGTGGCATCTACAAAGTTTCAGTCCTAAAGCAGTACTATTTGAATTCCTAAGTGCTTAAGGAATGGCTCGTGGTGATTAAAGGGGGCCGAAAGTGGGGGGAAGTGTGGAGGCTTACATTCTTAAAAGAGTGAGGAAATAATTTTTAAAAAATAGAATTTGAATATCATCAAACTGACAGTGGAATATAAGATACATTGGAGTGAGGGGGACTGAAAATGGAAAGACCAGACATGGCTACAGGAGGGCAGTGGGAACACATGAAGGCCTGGAAGAGGGAGGTGACCATGAGAATGACCTTCCTCATAGAGTGACTCATCTATTACACACTCCCTATTTCATCTCATTGGATCCTTGTGCAACCCTATTGGTTATTATAGGCCCTTTTTTTTTTTTTTTTTTTGAGACAGAATTTCACTCTGTTGCCCAGGCTGTAGTGCAGTGGCGTGATCTTGGCTCACCACAACCTCTGCCTCCCAGGTTCAAGTGGTTCTTGAGCCTCAGTCTCCCGAGCGGCTGGGATTACAGGTGCCTGACACCACACCCGGCTACTTTTTTGTATTTTTAGTAGAGACAGGGTTTCTCCATGTTGGCCAGGCTGGTGTCAAACTCCTGACCCCAAGTGATCCACCTGCCTTGGCCTCCCAAAGTGCTGGGATTACAGGTGTCAGCCACCGTGCCCTGCTTATAAGCCCTACTTTTGAATTAATAAATTAGCTTTAGGTAGATTAACTTGTCAAAAATCACTCAGCTTATTCATGGGAGTGCTCATTGATTTACTTTATATTGGGGGTGTCAGGTAAGGACTCTCTGTGGAGGTAACATGTAAGCAGAAAACTAAGTGGCAAGAAGGAGTCCACAGAGCAAATACAGAACAAGAGGAGAATTCTCGTAGAAAGAGCAGGTACACAGGCCCTGTGCTGGAATAAGTGACAAGACCAGAGCAAAGTGCATAAGGGTGGGAGGTCAGGCAAAAGAGCAAGCAAGGGAGAGCTCATGCATGGCCTCATGGGCCAAGAGAAGGACTTCAGAGTTTATTTCCTTGTGAAGGGAATCCACTGGAAGTTTTAAGTGGGGGAGTAATAACCTAGTTTTGTAAATTGTGAAAAATTACGCCTTCTGCTGGTAAATATTGCCAATCCATTCTCCCCAAAATAGGAGCTTTAAAATTCCCCTGTCTTAGCAGTCAATGTAATATGATTTAGATTTAAATACTACAAAGATTCATACAGAATTAGATTTTACTAGATGTGCTAGATGTAGTTTAAATGGAATATGAGTTGGTGGAAGGACCTGGTGTGTGAACTGAGACATGGTGCAAAATAGAAGGAGTGAGACTGATTATAAACCCATTGCACTACACCGGGTGAGCAAGGATGATGCCTGGCATTGGGCAGTGGTGGAGATGGAAAGAAGTGGGCAGAATTTGCCCACTCCTTTTCCAGATCTTTTGTCAAGGCCTTCCCACCTAATTGGCAATCCTCCCACCTTGGTCTCCCACAGTGCTGGGATTACAGGCATGAGCCACTGAACTGGGCCCAATTTACACCTTTCTGCGTGGTCCACACAGCACCACAATCTGCATCAAATCAAGTTGCTGCCCCCTTGCCAGGTGCTAAATGCTTCCCTATTTCTTTAAAAAACAAGCTATGCCTCAGGCTCACACACCTGGTCCTTCCACCAGCCTATGTTTCATTTAAACTACGTCCAGCACATTCCGTGTAGATCTTGGGACTATTTAAATCTAAACTATATTAGTTTGACTGCTAACTCCTCTAGACAGGGGAACTTTAAAACTCATATTTTGGAGAAAATGTGTTGACCATATATTTAACCGTAGTTCATTTTTAAGAGGATAGAACATACTGCTTTTTCAGACAAGAAGCAAGAATTTAAATGTGAACACAGGGGCCAGGGGTGGTGGCTCACGCCTGTAATCCTAGCACGTTGGGAGGCCGAGGTGGGTGGATCACCTGAGGCCCGGAGTTTGAGACCAGCCTGGCCAACATGGCAAAACCCTGTCTCTACTAAAAATACAAAAATTAGTTGAGTGTGATGGTGCATGCCTGTAATCCCAGCTATTCAGGAGGCTGAGGAAGGAGAGTCACTTGAACCAGGGAGGTGGAGGTTGCAGTAAGCCAAGATCGTGCCACTGCACTCCAGCCTGGGCAACAGGAGCGAGACTCTGACTCAAAAAAAAAAAAAAAAAAAGTGAATACAAGGCATAGTAATTAAAAGGGAAATGGCACCTGGATAGCCATACTCTGTCTCAGGCATAGATTTTTGTCAACCTTTTCACAGTGAAGAATTTCTGTAATCTGAGTGCTTTGATCTAGTAGGTATTTCATTTTAAATATCAGAATCCATATTGTAGTGCATAAACACACACACACACACACATATATATATGTATATATATATATATATTTTTGGAGACGGAGTCTCACTCTGGTGCCCAGGCTGGAGTGCAGTGGCACAATCTCCACTCACTGCAAACTCTGCCTCCCGGGTTCAAGAGATTCTCATGCCTCAGCCTCCCAAGTAGCTGGGATTACAAGTGTGCACTATCATGCCTGGATAATTTTTGTATTTTTAGTAGAGATGAGGTTTTTCCATGCTGACCAAACTGGTCTCAAACTCCTGACCTCAGGTGATCTGCCTGCCTCAGCCTCCCAAAGTGGTGGGATTACAGGCATAAGCCACCATGCCCTGTCTAAACATATATATATATATACACACACACACACACACACACAGGATCTTGCTGTGTTGCCCAGGCTGGAGTGCAGTGGCATGATCACGGCTCACTGTAGCTTCAATCTCCCAGGCTCAAGCAATCCTCCTGTGCCAGCCCTCCAAGCAGTTAAGACTACAGGCATGTGTCACACTTGGCTGATTTTTTTGTTTGTTTGTTTGTTTTAGTAGAGACGAGGTCTTGTTGTGTTGCCCAGGCTGATCTCAATCTCCTGAGCTCAAGCAATCTCCCACCTTGGCCTCCCAATGCGCTGAGATTACAGACATTTGCCTCAGCACCTGACTTATGTAGTGCATAGTTTTTAACCCTACAACCTTCCCTTTCACAGTTATATCCTCTGAAATGCAAAGCCATTGGGCCTGGATGCTCCTTTTGTTTTCTGTACTCAGAGAGGGCACAGTATGGGATATGATCCAAAGAAGTATCAAAATAATCGCCATAAGGATGGAGGGGCTTCTTAAGGAAGGGCATCTGGCTCCTTTACAACCTGAAAAGATTAATACATGTGGACACTATTCTGTGCCCCAACTCTAGCGATGGGCTTGCATTTTCCCCACACCATGTGGATCAAACACCTGTGTCTCCATGGGCCTTTGAGGGCCAAGTGTGATGTAGCAAAGAGTATAGAGTTTGAAGACAGACAGGCCTAGGCCTCTTTGTGCCTCAGAATCCTTATTCATAAATTGGAAATGGTAGTACCCACCTCACATGGTTGTTGTGAGAATTAAATGAGGTGTTATGTAAAAGCATAGGAAAGGCACTAAAATTTCATTTCTCTGCCTCCGTGACACCCAAAATGCAGAGAAATCTCTCAATCTAGGAAAGTCACACAAACCCCATGGGGGATAAGGATCCTGTTACTGGGCACAGGAACAGAGAAGACTGGGAGAACAGGGCATCTTCTATCACAAGGCAACCAATGATATATCTAATTTGATCATTTTGGGGCAACACCAGTTGGTTCCTACTTAAGGTGATCAAGCAACTGTCCAGGTTTGCCCAGAACTCAGGCATTTTCTGGGATATGGGACTTTCAGTGCTAAACCAGGAGAGTCCTAGGCAAACCAGGACAAATTGGTTATCCCACTTACCCAGCCATGATTAGACTATCAAGAATTCCAGATTGACCCTTATATCAGTGAGAACAATTTCCCCCACATACACAACAAAGGCTCAGATGTGATTTGTTTATAGATGTGAGGCTATTTCATCTTCCCCCTTCCTTTCATTGTCAAACTTCTCTGGAGTGGTCTCCACTCACCGTGCCTTTCTGCTCTGTACATGTCCTCTCTCAGAGTCACTCATCGGGTGTAGCTCCAAAGCCTGGTAGGAGAGCTTTAAATAGCAACATGAAAAAAAAAAGCGTCTTTGTTATCTCTTAAAGGGACATTTTCAAGTAACTTCAAGGAGCTGGAGAACAATAAGGCTGCACCACAAATGTTTCCAGTTTCAATAATACTGTTCCCAAGAACCATACTCCATAGTGCTGAAGGGTAAGAAATGATAGAGCTTAAGAGTTAGTCACCAGTGTCCCTCCAGCCAGACACAGCCCTGCTGCTGGGGCAGAGTTCTCACTGCACACATAGAAGCACACCGAAATAGCCAGCCCTTCTTTTCCTTTCCAGGAACTGAGTTCAACTTAATGACAGAACAGGCTGGCAAATATGAAGTTAGACATTCCTGGAGCTGGTAGCTTTTTTCACAGAGCATTATTCCATTTGTGATTTTCCCCTTCTTTCCCACCTAAAAAGCAGCAGGGGACTCTGAATTATCCAGACTTTGTCCTCATTGGTGAATTTCTCTTCTGAATAAAAATAGATGGCCACATTCTCTCAGCCAGGACAGGCCCTGCCAACAATGGAGTGTATGCTTAATAGCTTTTCCTTCCTCTACAAGCAAACAACACATTTTCAATGGCCAAGGGTCCCACTGCGCAGCTAAAATGCCACACTTGCTCTGGCAAGAGCTCTTTGGGGACCTGCCATAAGCAGTGGCATTGTCATCATTGTTCTTAACTTTGCAGTATCATTTGAGGCCGTAGCTCACTTTTTCCTTTGCATCTGTGACAACATAGTCCTGACTCTTTTAGCTCTCTGATCTCTCCATCTCTGGTTCTACTTCTTCCTAATTTCCCCCCAAAGCCATCATACTTGGCTATGTACTTCATGGCTCCAATTTCTATTCTGTTTTTACTTTCCCACATATGGCTTCCTCTCTCACTTGTAAGTGGATACTTCACAAATCTGCGTCTCCACATTCCAGTCCCTCATCTTCCCATCCATGAGATCTATCATCCTCTCAAGCAACTTGTATTAAATTTTCAGTACCCATCTTTCCTCCCCAGATTGTTCCCTCTTTAGATCTCTATTTTTCTCAAAAATTATAGCCAACATTCTTTCTTCCTGGTTCGAAATCTTGGCATCAACTTTGTTTCCTTTTTTACCATCCCAGCCAGAAATAAAAATGTGATTCTCCCTTTGTAATGTCTTCTATGTGTCTCATCTTGACTATTTTTACTGTCATTTGTCTCACCCATCCAAGCTTCCATCGCATTCTCTACACAGCAGTTTCTAACTCTAGGTCTTCCTACTCCATTTATTCCTCCAGTACTCTTACTTAACACCCCAATTACAGTGTTAAATGGCTCCCTATTGTGTATCAAATAATTCCAGATGCTTTAGCCTAATATTTAAACATTTCCACAATAAGTCCATAATGGACTCTTTTTTTTTTCCAAAAGTGACCTGGAATATGGCAGGAATCTACCTCTACATTACATTGCATGTTAAGAGATCAGTAGCTGGGCCCTTGGACCCAAAGATGTGTTTCCTGCTGGATCCTATTCTGCTCCATCACAGTCCATTTTTGTCCATTCAGGCTTCTATAACAAAAGATTCTAGACTGGGCAGCTTACAGACAACAGAAACTATTTGGAGACTGGAAAAGCCAAGATCAAGATGCCAGCAGATTCTGTGTCTCGTAAGGGCCTTCTTGGGTCACAGACTGCCATCTTTTACTCCTGTCCTCATGTGGTGGAAGGGACAAAGGATCTCTCTTGGGCTTCTTTTATAAGGGCACTAATTCTATTCATGAGGGTTTTACCCTGATGTCTTAATTTTTGCCAGAAAAGAGTGTCCTGATCCAGACCCCAAGAGCAGATTCTCAGATTCCCACAGGAAAGAATTCGAGGCAAGTCACAGAGCACAGTGAAATAGCAAGTTTATTGGAAACTACTCTGTTACAGTCTAGGGCATCCTCAGCAAGAGGAGGAGCACTCCATCTTTTGTTAGTGTCTGTACTTATAAGAAACTATAAAGAGGTAAATTAAACTTGGAATGTGCAGACATGCTCCGATGTGCTCACTAAAGGTAGTGGCTGTCAGTGTTATCGATGACCATCAATCCTTTAACCTCAGCTTGCTCTTTAACATTATCTTTAAGCAAAGAGGGCTGCACTGTCAGGACATCTGGACATTCTGCAGGCTTGGTGAGAGATGTTTTGTCTGGCCATAAATATTCTGTAATTATAAGTGGTGGTCAGCTTGGGATGTGGCTATTTTCAGACCATAAGTATTAACCTTGTAGGTGCTTTGTGGGTGCCTCACTATTCACTGAAAGGTGACATCACTCTGGTCATGGTTCTTTTTTATTTTATTTTTTATTTTTGAGATGGAGTCTCACTCTGTCGCCCAGGCTGGAGTGCAGTGGCACGATCTCAGCTCACTGCAACCTCTGTCTCCCCAGCTCAAGCGATTCTCCTGCCTCAGCCTCCCAAGGAGCTGGGACTAAAGGCATGTGCCACCACACCCAGCTAATTTTTTGTATTGTTAGTAGAGACGGGGTTTCACCATGTTAGCCAGGATGGTCTCAATCTCTTGACCTGGTGATCTGCCTGTCTCAGCCTCCCAAAGTGCTGGGATTATAGGCGTGGGCCACCACGCCCAGCTCTGGTCATGTTTTATCAAGCCAGAGGCCTGGTAAATAGGGGTTCCTCTAACATATTTCCCCCTTCTGTCATGAGTGGACCCTTAATCCTAAGGGACACTGAAGGGCAGAGGTCAGTCTTCTGCAACCTCTTCCTGCTGAGAAAGGTCATTGATGTTAACTCTGCCTAGCTTTAAGGGACCTGTCATGTTGGGAGGGGTCTTAACCAGAGGTATCTTGAAGCTGTTGCAGTTAACTGGAGGAGCAATAGGTCTGTAGGTTTGTAGGTCACTCATAAGTTGATATCCTAAACATAGAAACTTATAAGAATTATAGCTATAATTATAAAACATGATATATGAGTACCATACATTGTGAATTAAGGATTAATAATAAGAATAGGGCCTAGTAAACCCTACATTCCATACAAAACATGCAGCAACAATAAAATCCACAACATAAAGCTATGCCTATTCCAATTATTATAGCCGGGGTGACAAAAGGAACTTTTTCCACCATGATGGCCCTGACCCAAACCACAATGTTAGCCATTATCTAAAGAAAGTGTGGGATTAGAGATGGCTTTAATTTGTTGATGCATATCTGGAGGGCCAAAGAAATATTGTCTGAGTTATTTGGGATATATATACAATATTTGATTCTGATAATAGCACAGGTTCCTCCCTATGCTGCAGTCAGAGTATCTAATGACATTCTGTTTTGCATGATAGCCTTACGCATATAATACATTTCAGCATTTATAAAAGATATATCTCACAGGCTGTTACTTACAGCCCATGGGGTATCATTGGCAATGACCTCAACATGCCAGATAGCATCTTATAATCTAATAGATGGTAGGAAGAGTGAGGCCAAGTGGTTATACCCATGAAAAATGGATCTGGCCCACATACTTGTTATGTGGAGAAGGTTGGCTGGCTTTATTTTTTATTTATTTATTTATTTTTTTGACACAGTCTCCCTCTGTTGCCGAGGCTGGAGTGTGGTGGCATGATCTCGGCTCACTGCAACCTCTACTTCCTGGATTCAAGCAATTTTCCTGCCTCAGCCTGCCAAGTAGCTGCGATTACTGGTGCGCACCACCACACCTGGATAATTGGCCAGGCTGGTCTCAAATTCCTGACCTCAAGTGATTCATCCACCTCGGCCTCCCAAAGTGCTGAGATTACAGGCATGAGCCACCACGCCAGCCTGGCTGGCTTTTTAAAATAGTCTTTGTCCAGTGACCTGGGGTCAAGATAAGCTTCATGTACAATGTCCTAGCCACCCAGAAGGCAATCATGGCCAAAGATTGGTGCCACATATCCAATGAGTTCCTAAGGGATGCATATCAGTTGGGTTTTGGTCGTTGCGACCAATCGGTAGCAGATAAGTCCATTTGTTGCAGGACTATGGTATATTGGCATTGTCTTGCAGGAATCCATCCCATGACACAAGTAGCATTTGTCAAGGCATCAAGGGAGTGATTCCATTGTTCCTAACACAGTGGGACTACCTGACTTAGGTGTCCTGCAGAGGTGGTTAGTCATAGAAAACCATCCCAAATCTGAAGAAATCATTCTTCAAAACTGGAGTTTTTGAGCTTTTTAGTTTGGATGTTTATCTTTGGGTCTAGAAAGGAGGTGCCCAGTGCAAGAAACTTTTCTGTGGTCTCATTTACTGAGAATGGCTTCCTATGCCCAGAATTGCTAAAATTGTTATTAATTGGCCATTGGGTTACATTGTTCCAAGTCAGGCCAGACATCTGTGCTTCTGTCCATTGTTTAAGTCCCTCTAAGTATGTCTGTAAGTTATCTAAGCATGTCCCTGTGTGGGGGATATCCACCAGGGCAAGCCTGAGATGCTAGAGAAGGGCAATAGCTCACAAATCCAGCAAGAGGACATCGGCATAGTCCTGTGCCCATTGTAAGAAAAGATTTGAACCTCCAGCAATAGTGAAAGGAAGGATAGAAGCCCCAAAATAGACACAAATAAAAGAGAAGCTACATTCTATAGTTATATCCTGTAAGGACATAGATATTGCTTACCCAGAGCTGGGACAGACTCATACCAGTAAAAGTAAAAGACGACCAGGAGGAGGATCAGGAAGACTAACCTTGCCCCCAAGCTTATCCAGAGCATCACTTTGTAGTAAGAAGCTTCCAAGGATTTCTCCTAAAGAGGAAGTATAGACCTTCTATTGGCTCACAAGAGTAAACTAGATTAGCAGACTGGGTGTCAGAAGTGTAGACCTTCTACTGGCTCACAACGGTAGACTAGATTAGCAGACTGGGCGTCGGTAGCTTGTGGGGCTCCATAAGAAACAGGTTTAATTCAAGACAAATGTACCTAACTGTGAATCCCTTGCAGTTTAACTGCTATTGGAGTGCTCAGAGCACTTGATATGGACCTTTCCACATTGGGGAAAGCTGGTCGCTAGAGACCCTTCCATTCAAGTCTTTAGTAAGGTTAAATACCCTAGTTGAACTGAAACAGAATTTTCCTCTCATGTGGGGAGGGAAAGCATTTTATATCCATATTCACACAATGCATTTTGCACTTGTCCTAGATTGATAACATATTTTTGTAATTAATGAATCATTTCATCTATTAGGAGATTTGCAGTTAGGAAAGGCCTTCCATATGTTAATGCAAAAGGACTTAATTATAAGTTTCCCTTTGGAGCAGCTCAAACCTGCAGTAAAGCTACAGGCAATAGAGATAGCCAGGTCTCTGATGTTTCCTGGCAAAATTTAGCCGGAGTCCTCTTTAGCCTATGATTAACCCTTTCCACCTTTCCAGAGGATTGGGGTCTCCATGCAGAATGAAGATGATATTGGATTCCCAATGCCAAGGATAGGTATTGGGTTATGCCTGTCGTGAAAGAGAGCCATAGCTACTTTGCAATCTTTCAGGTAATCCAAACTGAGGAATTATTTCTTTTAATAAACTTTTAGATAGGCTTGGTGTGGTGGCTCATGCCTGTATTCCCAGCACTTTGAAAGGCCTAGGCAGGTGGATCACCCGAGGTCAAGAGTTTGAGACTAGCCTGGCCAATATGGTGAAACCTTGTCTCTACTAAAAATACAAAAATTATCTGGGCATAGTGGTGCATGCCTGTAGTCCCAGCTACTTGGAAGGCTGAGGCAGGAGAATCGCTTGAACTCAGGAGGCTGAGGTTGCAGTGAGCCGAGATTATGCCATTGCACTCCAGCTTGGGCGACAAGAGTGAAACTCCATCTCAAAAAAAAAAAATTTGAGAGAACTCTAAAGCTCTTTTTTTTTTTTTTTTTTTTTTTTTTTGTGAGATGGAGTCTCACTCTGTCGTCCAGACTGGAGTGCAGTGGCACGATCTCGGCTCACTGCAAGCTCCGCCTCCTGGGTTCATGCCATTCTCCTGCCTCAGCCTCCCAAGTAGCTGAGACTACAGGCGCCCACCACCACGCCCGGCTAATTTTTTGTATTTTTAGTAGAGACAGGGTTTCACTGTGTTAGCCAGGATGGTCTCGATCTCCTGACCTCGTGATCCGCCCACCTCGGCCTCCCAAAGTGCTGGGATTACAGGCGTGAGCCACCGTACCTGGCCGAGACCTCTAAAGCTCTTTTGGATCAAGTGGGGGAAAGCCTTAACCTAACCAGTGAAGGTAACAATAAACACCAGTAAATATTTGAATCCCCTACATAGAGGCATTTAAATAAAGTCTAGTTGCCAGACTTCACCCAGATAGGCTCCTTTATGTTGGACAGGTTTAACTAGAGGTGGGAGCAATGGCTGGCTGCTTGGGTTATTTTGGGCATAGAGCTTTCAGGCTGAAGTCATCTGTTTTAGTGTCTTGAAAAATTTTCCCATAAATAAATAAGATATCAACGGAAATAAAGAATCCCTTCCCAAATGAGTGGAATTATGAAAATGCTTAACTATTTTACACTGATTAGCACTTGGCATTAGTAATTTATTATCATTAGCCAGCCAGAGGGGTCCTGGGCCAAATCGTGATCCCTGGCCCATTTTTGTTCTTCCTTGGAGTACACTGGCTCAGCTATGTCTGGGGCTGTGGGCACTAGGATGCCCATAAGCGTTAACTGGCTCTTTTAGTGCAGTGGCCTTGGCCTCCACATCTGCAAGGGCATTTCATTTAATAATACCATCAAAATGTGCTCTGCAATGAATTACAGCCATTTCTTTTGGCAGTAAAACAGCATCTAACAAGCTCAAAATATCTGAGTGATGTTTTCTAGGGGAGTCCTTAGCAGTGAGAAGTCCCCACTCTTTCCAAATGTCGGCATGACCATGACGCATTAAAAAGGCATGCTTGGAATCATCAGAAATGTTAATTTTTACATCCTTTTCCAATTGCAGGGCCCTAGTAAGAGCAATTAGCTCAGCTTCCATCTGTAAACCATTCCGTCTCAGGATTGTTAAGAGGCTCATCTCTTAAGTTTGGCCTGCTAGAATAAATTTGCTCCATAACCTGTATGCAGGAATGGTTTAGAGCATCTGTGGACTCTGGCAGACAAGCAGCTGGGTTTACTTGGAGAACTTCAAGAATTATGTCTGGTGTGTCTAACAGTAAGGCCTGATGCTTTAATAAACATCCTTCCATCATCCACTGGTGCCCTTTAGCTTCTAGGACCCCCTGGACTTGGTGTGTGGTCAAAACCTCCAGGTGCTGTCCTAATGTTAGCGTATTAGCTTCATCTACCAGAAGAGCAGTAGCTGCAAAATCCCAAAGGCATCCAGGCCATGCAGAAGCCACATGGTCGAGTTGCTTAGAAAAATAGGCTACTGGCTGTGGAATATTCCCCAATTTTTGGACAAGAACATCCAAGACCATACCTTGCTTTTTGGCCACATAAAGGAAAAATGGCTTATCCAAGTTGGGGATTCCTAAGGCTGGAGCAGAGCCCAATTTCGCTTTGACAGTATTGAAGTTTTGTCGCAATTCTCATTCCAATCAAAGGGTTTTAAATCTGTCCTTTATAGAACCTCACATACAGGCTTGAAATGTTTGCCCAAATCCAGGCACCCATAAATGGCAGAACCCAGCCATCCCTAAAAAGGCCCACATAGGTTTCTTGGTATGGGGCTCTTGAATGAGCTTCCTTCCATTCTGAGGCTATTGCTTGGGTACCAGAGGTTAAGAGGCAACCCAAATTGATTCTGGAGGAGTGTTATAAATAATAAAAAGAGAAACAAATAGTAAATAATAAAAAAATTTATAAAAAAGATATATTCAAAATATTTGATTTTCTGAGTAGAAATCTGAGCCTTGTGTGGTGACACCCTATATCCAGTAGTTCCTAGGAAATTTAGCAATTTAACGGTAGTATTATCTGAGTTCTCTTTAGTTGGGCTAGCAATGAGCAAATCATCTACATACTAGATAATTGTGCCCTTTTGCAGTTGTAGATTCTTCAAGTCCTTAGCTAGAGCATTTCCAGACAAGTGTGGGTTATCCCGCAACCCTTGAGGGAGAACTGTCCAGGTTAGTTGTGAGGTTGAATGAGTATCAGGATCATTCCTTTCAAAGTCAAACAGAGGTGTGGATCTGGATGCATTGGGTGCAGAAAAATGCATCCTTATCTTCTTTTTTTCTCTCCTCAGGGGAGAGGAACAAAAGTAACACTCGTTTGTTTTATGCTCTCTGAAGATAACCATGCCTTGCAGCCGAATCAATAAATTCCTCCCCAGTAAGGGGTAGGGCATGCAGGTAGGACTAAAAAGCCATGCAAGAAAACCAGAGTCCCTGAAGGACAGCTTAAAGGATAAGGAAAGTGGCATTTCTGGGCTTGCCCATCAATGCCTGTACAGCTATAGAAGACAGGGCTCCATTATCCTGGGCCAGAACAAAGTAAAATGCTCCCGTATTGAATAAGAAATTAATAATCTTATCTGCCACTTCAAGAGTCACCTGAGTCTCCTCCAGAGCAATGGCTAATTGTCCAACAGGAAATAAGGTGTGAAGTCTCGGGCTGGTCACTCTTAGGTCTGCTGGGCCATTATGGGTTCAGGAGCAGACTCTTGGAAACACAGGGCATTCCCTCTTCCAGTGACCAATCTTCTTACAGAAAACACATTGATTTACACCCAGGACACAGTGGCCCAGGGCACAGTGGCTCAGAGGCCCAGAATGGGGCTTTCTGCCTGCTAGCTTCCTCTGGCAGGGCTTGGGGGATAAGGGGCTGGCTCTGAAGGGGTGGAGAGCTCAAGGCTGCAGCTAAAAGCTGGGCCTTTGGGAGGTTTGCTTTACTTTCTCTGCCTCCTCTGCCCTATCTTGGCCATTGAAAATTGCAAAAGTCATGTCTAAAAGCTGATTTATGGAAGTCCAGGGGCCTAAGTTTGCTTTTGTAGCTTCCTGCAGATATCAGGAGCAGACTGGATTATGAAATGAACTCCTAGCAATGCCTGTCCCTCCTTGGAGTCAGGGTCAGTGTTAGTATATTTCCTCAAGGCCTCAATTAACTGCCCTTGGAACAAGGTTGGGTTTTCATCCTTTCCCTGAGTAATTTCCCTGACTTTATCATAATTAGCAGGCTTTATCACAAATCTTCTCATTGCTTCAAGGAGGCAAATAATCATATGGTTTCTCCTCTCTAGGTTCTTACTTCCTTTTTTTGTTGTTTTTTTCCTCAAGACGGAGTCTTACTCTGTTGCCCAGGCTGGGGTGCAGTGGCAGGATCTTGGCTCACTGCAACCTCCGCCTCCCAGATTCAGGTGAGTTCTCCTGGCTCAGCTTCCCAAGCAGCTGGGACCACAAGCACATGCCACCACATACGGCTAATTTTTGTGTTTTTAGTAGAGACAGGGTTTCACCACATTGTCCAGGCTGGTCTCAAACTCCTGACCTCAAGTGATCTGCCCACCTTGGCTGCCCAAACTTACTTCCTCTTAATAACTCCAATTTAGGTCCCAGTCAGGAACTGCTGTACCTCCTACTGGATAGATGTCATGCCCCTGGTTGCAGGCTGCCACTCCATCTGCATATGCTTTAACAGCTCCCATAATATGCTGCTTTTCTTCTTCTGTGAAGCAGGTAGACAGAAGTATATGCAAATCTTGCCAGGTTAAATCATATGTTGAAGGGGTGGCCTGCCCCTCTACACCTGTGGGTATTTCTAGTAGGGTGGGACGAGAGACTGAGAAAAGAAATAAGTATAGAGACAAAGTATAGAGAAACAACAGTGGGCCCAGGGGACTGGCACTCAGCATACCAAGGACCTGCACCGGCACTGGTCTCTGAGTTCCCTCAGTTTTTACTGATTATTATCTTCATTATTTCAGCAAAAAGGAATGTAGTAGGAGGGCAAGGTGATAATAAGGAGAAGGTCAGCAACAAACGTGAGCAATAGAATCTATGTCATAATTAAGTTCAAGGGATGGTACTATACCTGGATGTGCACGTAGGCCAGATTTATGTTTCTCTCCACCCAAACATCTCAGCGGAGTAAAGAATAACAAGGCAGCATTGCGGTAAACATGTCTTGACTCCCACCATAGGGTGGTTTTCTCTGATCTCAGAATTGAACAAATGTACAATCAGGTTTTATACCGAGACATTCAGTTCCCAGGGGCAGGCAGGAGACAGTGGCCTTCCTCTATCTCAACTGCAAGGGGGTTTCCTCTTTTACTAATCCACCTAAGCACAGACCCTTTACGGGTGTCAGGCTTTCTCATCCCACGAGGCCATATTTCAGACTATCACATGGGGAGAAACCTTGAACAATACCCCGCTTTCAAGGGCAGAGGTCCCTGCGGCTTTCCGCAATGCATTGTGCCTCTGGTTTATTGAGACTAGAGAATGGCGATGACCTTTACCAAGTATACTGCTTGTAAACATTTTGTTAACAAGGCACGTCCTGCACAGCCCTAGATCCCTTAAACCTTGATTTTATACAACACATGTTTTTGTGAGCTCCAGGTTGGGGCAAAGTGGCTGGGGCAAAGCTACAAATTAACAACATCTCAGCAAAGCAATTGTTTAAAGTACAGGTCTTTTTCAAAATGGAGTCTCTTATGTCTTCCCTTACTACATAGACACAGTAACAGTCTGATCTCTCTTTCTTTTCCCTACAATATGTCAATGTTAGTCTCTCAAATTCATCTATGAATTTTCCTAGACCCTCTAAAAACCAGCTGAATTTTTCCTGGCATAAGGCTGTCAGGCACAGAAAAGGGTACATGTACCCATAGAGTGCCCCTGTCACCATCTGCCAGCTCCTGAAGACAGCAAAGAGTCAACTTCGACAGCTGGTAAGAGGCCCCACTAAGAGTGGTGCTGGTGGGGCTAGGCTCTTTGGGGAACGAATGTAAGACAGGGCTTGAAGGGTAAGGAGGAGGTGATGGCAGGACATCGGACAACCCCAAATAACTAGGAGGGGTTAATAATACTTTGGACACTTCTAGGGAACTAGGAGTCTGACTTTGTTCCTCCGGAGCACTTGAACTTACAGTGGGGAGTCCGGAACCAGCTGGGGGAAGCCTGGGATTAGGAGGCACTTGCATAAGTGGTCATGAATTATGTCTAGTCCCTCATTTTTCTCTCCTTCTATCTAACATATACAAGCGTATTTTAAATCCTTATCCTGACTAACCATTAGGAAGGCCTGCACATAGAGTATTTCTCCACACTTAGTTTCCCTTCTACAAAACAAATCAAGCCGAAGTATAGTGTTAGGGGCCGCTGTAACACCTGAGGTCCACCTTTCTGGTCCTCTCAAAGGATATTGGGGCCAGTGTTATATTTTAAAAAAATTTCTCAGCCGGGCGCGGTGGCTCACACCTGTAATCCCAGCACTTTGGGAGGCCGAGGCTGGCAGATCACGAGGTCAGTGGATCGAGACCATCCTGGCTAACACAGTGAAACCCCGTCTCTACTAAAAATACAAAAAAATTAGCCAGGCATGGTGGCGGGTGCCTGCAGTCCCAGCTACTCGGGAGGCTGAGGTGGGAGAATGGCGAGAACCCGGGAGGCGGAGCTTTCAGTGAGCCGAGATCCAGCCACTGCACTCCAGCCTGGGCGACAGAGCGAGACTCCGTCTCAGAAAAAAAAAAAAAAAAAAAAAAAAATTTCTCTTAAGCCCATCCAGTTTAAACCTTCCTTTCCCTAATAGGTTAAAATGCACCCTAACAGTGAGCTCTTCAGGATAGATACTGCGTTCTCCACCAGGACTGAAGGTGCTGAATACCACTCCTTGTCCGCAAGATTGTACTGCCTCCAGCCGAGCTCCACTAAAAGGGACAAGATAATTCTTAGTGCCAATTTGGCCAAGGGAGGAACTACTGGAGCCAGTAGGGTCCCCTTGTTCATATCAGATAATAAGAACAAGTAAGCAGACCCATGGTCGCCTGAGGCAATGCCACAAGGAACCCAGCGAAAAAAAGATGTTGAACCAAACAAGGGAAGTGGGCAAGCTGTAACTTGGGATCCCCTGACAAAACTATTTCAGGGCAAAAATGACATTCTGGGTCTAGAAAGCGGGGCCCGGCTGTCCGTGACCAGCCAATGAAAGATGATCTTCTGATTAATAGACAAGAGAAAACTGTTAAGAAAAAGTCTCCTGTCCTCCATTCTGGGGCTAATTTTTTGCAGGGAAAGTCATAAAAGAGGCTTTTTTCTTAAAGGGCGTTTCTAATCTTGTCACATATGGCTGTTAAATACCACACTTTAACTTGTAACTGCAGTAATGGAGAAGTTATTGCCCATCTCTTCCAATAATTAAGGTACAAAAAGACTAGATCCTGAGTGACTTCTTGTTTCCGGTGTCCCTCAGACAAGTGGCGAATTAAGTCAGAGGAGAGGCAAGGAAAGTAAAAGCTAAACTGTTTGGTGGCCGGGCATTGTGGCTCACGCCTGTAATCCCAACACTTTGGGAGGCCGGGGTGGGCAGATAGCTTGAGATCAGGAGTTCGAGACCAGCCTGGCCAACATGGTGAAACTCTGTCTTTACTAAAAATACAAAAATTAGACTGGGCGTGGTGGCTCATGTCTGTAATCCCAGCACTTTGGGAGGCCAAGGTGGGCAGATCACAAGGTCAAGAGATCGAGACCATCCTGGCCAACATGTTGAAACCCTGTATCTATTAAAAACACAAAAATTAGCTGGGTGTGGTGGCGCTTGCCTGTAGTCCCAACTACTTGGAAGCCTGAGGCAGGAGAATCGCTTGAATCCGGAAGGCGGAGGTTGCAGTGAGCCAAGATTGTGCCACTACATTCCTTCTAGCCTGGTGACAGAGCGAGACTCTAGCTCAAAAAAAAAAAAAAATTAGCTGGGCGTGGTGGTGTGCGCCTGTAATCCTAGCTACTCAGGAGGCTGAGGCAGGAGAATTGCTTGAATGCAGGAGGCAGAGGTTGCAGTGAGCTGAAATTGCACCACTGCACCCCAGCCTGGGCAACAGAGTGAGACTCTGTCTCAAAAAAAAAGAAAAAGAAAAAGAAAATGCTAAACTGTTTGGGCCATCCTTCCCGTGGCAGCCTCAGGGGTTCTGTGAAACAACGGCAGCAAGCCGACAGGAGACAAGAAGCAGGACGCTCAGGCCAGCAACAGAAAGCACAAGGTGGATTACTCCCAAGGAGTTAGTGGCAAACATCTCATAGGGCCAAATCCGCTTTCCAAATAAACCCTGGGGCTTCTAACTCCTTGGGCCCTGGGCCTCAAACTCAAGTAGCAGTGGACAAGCATCCTTGTCCCCTGGAATAGCTTAATGACTCTAAAATGAGCCCCACTTACCCAAAGTCAGCCAACTGATGCTGCGCAGACTGTTTTCCTTCCGAGTGGGAGTCTCTTCTTATTGTCCATCCATACAAGGACACCAGAAGGATGTTGCAGGAAAAGAGGGTCACGTCCCGGACACCAAGAGTGGGTTCTTGGATTCTCACAGGAAAGGATTTGAGGCAAGTGAAAGAAGCACATTTGCCAGGTGCGGAGGCTTTCACCTGTAATCCCAGCACTTTGGAAGGCCGAGGCTGGTGGATCACGAGGTCAGGAGATCAAGACTATCCTGGCTAACATGATGAAACCCCCACAAAAAGTTTGCTGGGTGTGGTGGCATGTGCCTGTAGTCCCAGCTACTCGGGAGGCTGAGACAGGAGAATCGCTTGAATCTGGGAGACGGAGGTTGCAGTAAGCCAAGATCGTGCCACTGCACTCCAGCCTGGGCAACAGAGCATCTCAAAAAAAAAAAAAAAAAAAAAAAAAAAAGTAGCACATTTGTTGGAAACTACTCTGTTACAGACTAGGGCGTCCGCAGCAGAAGGAGGAACGCTCCCTCTTTTGTTAGTGTCTCTACTTATAAGAAACCCGAGGCAGGCAGATTCCTTGAGGTCAGGAGTTTGGAACAAGCCTGGACAACATGGCAAAACCCCGTCTCTTCTAAAAATATTAAATTAGCCAGGCATGGTGGTGCGCGCCTTTAATCCCAGCTACTGGGAGGTTGAGGTGGGAGAATCATTTGAACCCGGGAGGCGGAGGTTGCAGTGAGCCAAGATAGTGCCACTGCAATCCAGCCTGGGCAACAGAGCAACAGAGTGAGACTGTGTCTTAAAAAAAAAAAAAAAAAAAAAAAAAAAGAAGAAGAAGAAAGAAAGAAACTATAAGGAAACTATAAGGAGCTAAATTAAACTTGAAATGGGCAGATGTGCTCACTAAAGGTAGCAGCTGTCAGTGTTATCGAAGACCATCAATCTTTTAACCTCAGCTTGCTCATTAACATTATCTTTAAGTAAAAAGGGCTGCACTCTCAGGACATCTGGGCACTCTGCAGGCTTGGTGGGAGAAGTTTTGTCTGGCCATAAATATTCTGTAATTATAAGTGGTGGTCAGCTTGGGATGTGGCTATTTTCAGACCATAAGTATTAACCTTACAGGTGTCTTGTGAGTGCCTTGCTATTCACTTTAAGATGGAGTCACTCTAGTCATGTCTTATTAAACCAGAGGCCTGGTAAGCAGAGCTTCCTCTAACATAATCACTTCTCTAAGGCCCTACAGCCAGACACCCTCACATTGGGAATTAGACTTCCACATATGAATTTGGGGGTCGATACAAACATTCAGATCATAGCACAGTCCAACCCTCTCAGCCACCCTGCTCTGTTCCTCTCCTTCTCTGGCTTTAACATCTTTGTTTATCTTCTGCTGGGCCCTGACCCTGTTTGATGCTCCTGCTTGCGATTTCTCACCTGCCCCCTGACTAGGGCTATTAGGAGTATAGAGCACTCTGCCGTGATTCCTCTTTCACACTCAGTAGCCCCAGTGGGGTCCAGAACAAGGGTTCTCATTTATTAATGTGCATAAGAATCAGATGGGGAGGGTGTTAAGCATGTAAATTCCAGGAGTCCATCATTCCCTCAGGTCCAGGGATACAGCCAGCATCTGTAGCAGTGGAACTTTTTGTGAAGATGGGAATGTTCTATTCTGTGTTGTCCTAAAGAGGAGCTACTAGCCACAAATGGCGATTGAGCACTTGAAATGTGGCTAACGTGACTGAGAAACTGAATTATTCATTTTATTGCATTTTGATTAAATTTAAATAGCCACATGTGGCTTGTGACTTTCATATTGAACAGTGATCTATAGGTTTAGCAAGCATCACAGCTGACTCTAATGAACAATAGTGTTTAAGACTCTTAACAAGCCGTCCAGGTGATCCTTATGCTCACTTACTGGCAAGTAGTAGTAGGTAATCAACAAATGTTTGTTGAGTGGGTGAATGAGTGGAGGAACTAATAAATGAATGAACCAGACTATAATTTCCTTGTGATTTAAGGCTGTCTCTCCTGAAAAAGAAAATGTGGGGGACTGTTCCAGATTAAAGAGGCTAAAAAGACTTGGCAATCGAATGGAACAAATTGACATTAAAAGGATCCTTGTTCAAAAATGAGAGGTCTTAAAGCCAGACATAGAAAGACACATATTGCATGTTCTCACTCATATGTGAGAACTAAAAAAGTTGATCACATGGAGGTAGAGAGTGAATGATAGTTACCAGAGGCTGGGAAGGGTGTAGGGGATAGTAGGAGAGGGAAGAAGAGAGGTTGGTGAATGGATATGAACAGACAGAGAAAACAAGTTTTAGTGTTTGATAGCAGAGTAGGGTGACTATAGCTAGCAACAATGTATTGTGTATTTCAAAATAGCTAGAAGAGAGGCCTTGAAATGTTCCCAACACACAGAAATGATAAATACTTGAGATGATGACCTAAATATCCTGACTTGATGATTACAGATTCTATATGCATATAAGAAAATATCACATGCACACCATAAATATGCACAAATACTATGTATCAATTAAAAAATTTTGGGCCGGGCACGGTGGCTCACACCTGTAATCCCAGCACTTTGGGAGGCTGAGGCGGGCAGATCACGAGGTTAAGAGATCGAGACCATCCTGGACAACGTGGTGAAACCCCGTCTCTACTAAAAATACAAAAAATTAGCTGGGCATGGTGGTGGGCACCTGTAATCCTAGCTACTCGGGAGGCTGAGGCAGGAGAATCGCTTGAACCTGGGAGGCGGAGGTTACAGTGAGCCAAGATTGCACCATTGCACTCCAGCCTGGGCAACAGTGTGAGACTCTGTCACAATAAACAACAACAAAATTTAAAAAAAAATAAAGTTAGAAGAAATAAGTTCTAGTATTTGGTAATACAGTAGAAAAATTATAATGAACAATAATTTATTGTATATCTCAAAATAACTAAAAGAGGCCAGGCATAGTGGCTCACACCTGTAATCTCAGCACTTTTGGAGGCCGAGGCAGGCGGATCACTGGAGGTCAGGAGTTCAAGACTAGCCTGGCCAACATGGTGAAACCCTGTCTCTACTAAAAACACAAAAATTAGCCAGGTGTGGTAGCGCCTGATTGTAATCCCAGCTACTTGGGAAGCTGAGGCAGAAGAATCGCTTGAACCCAGGAGGTGGAGGTTTCAGTGAGCTGTGATGTGCCACTGCACTCCAGGCTGGGCAACAGAGCAAGGCTCTGTCAAAAAAAGCTAAAAGAGAAGAATTATAATGTTCCCAACATAAAGAAAAGTGTTTGAGGTGATGGATATCCCAATTACCCTAATTCGATCATTCCATATTGTATACAGGCATCAAAATATTGCATATACCCCCAAAATATGTACAACTATTATATATCAATAAAAATGTTTAATAAATAAAAATATTAAAAATTTAAAAATAACTATACTAGACATTTTGGAGACAACTGGAGAAATGTGACTATAGGCATTTTACATGATATTAGAAAAGTATTTTTAGTTTTCTTAGGTGAGACAATATTATTATAAGTCTTTATTCTTAGGAAGTACAAGCTGAAGTACTTAGGGATAAAGCGTCTTATATCAGCAGCTTATTTTCTTTCCTTCTTGTTTTTTTTTTTTTTTTTTTTTGAGATGGAGTTTCGCTCTGTCACCCAGGCTGGAGTGCAGTGGCGTGATCTCGATTCACTGCAACCTCTGCTTCCTGGGTTAAAACAATTCTCCTGCCTCAGCCTCCCGAGTAGCTGAGATTACAGGCATATGCCACAGTGCCCAGTTAATTTTTTTTTTTTTTTAATTTTAGTAGAGATGGGGTTTCACCATGTTGACTAGGCTGGCCTTGAACTCCTGATGTCAGGTGATCCACCCGCTTGGGCCTCCCAAAGTGTTGGGGTTATAGGCTTGAGCCACCGCGCCCGGCTGGCAACTTATTTTCAAGTGGCTCAGCCAAAACTGTGTGTGTGTGTGTGTGTGTGTGTGTGTGTGTGGTTGGGGGGCGGGGAGAGATTGAGAGAGAGACAGAGAGGAGAGAAAGAAAGGACACAAAAATGGTAAAATGTTAGCAATTGTTGAATCTAGATAAAGTATATTTTGGTGTTCATTGTATGTATTCCTTCACCTTTTCTGTATATTTGAAATGTCTTTTTTTTTTTTTTTAAGTTGGGGGAAATTTTACCCACAATGAATTGGCAAATTCTAAAGTAAAGTAAAATGGTTTTTTGTTTGTTTGTTTGTTTTTGAGACAGGGTCTTACTCTCTCACCCAGGCTGGAGTGCAGTGGTGTCATTACAGCTCACTGCAGCCTTGACCTCTCAGGCTCAAGCGGTCCTCCCGCGTCAGTGTCACTCTCAAGTAGCTGGGACCATAGGCGTGCACCACCATGCCCCGCTAATTTTTTAACTGTTTTTTTTTTTTAGTAGATACAGGGTATCGCTATGTTTCTCAGACTGGTCTTGAACTCCTGGGCTCAAGCAATCAACCTACCTCAGCCTCACAAAGTGCTGAGATTACAGGTGTGAGCCATTGCGCCTGGCCAAATGTTAAACTTATGGATCTTCTGACATTTGGATGCTAACCTCCCCACTCCATCACAGACTAACACTGTGCTGAAATTACGTTACAAATTCTGTAGACCAGATATTGCAAACTGGCAACCTACAGATCCTATCTGGCCAGCATTCACATTTTTCCTTGGCTCAAATAGTGTTGTTTTAAATTAAGTTAGTTGTTAACATTTAAAATTCAGAGTATTTTTATTTCGATATATTATGTAGTAAAATATTTTGCATTGTGATGAAATATAAAATACTACTTTATAATAGCAAACATGTATAGATCACTGCCTGTGAAACAAGCACTGTTCTAAGAGTTTCATGTATATTTAGCTCATTTACTCCTTACAGCAGCACTATGGGATAGGTACTATTATTATCCTCTCTCTACAGATGGGGAAACTGATGAGCGAAGAAGTGAAGTAACTTTCCCAAAGTCTCACAGCCACTGACTTGTAGCACCAGGGTGGAAACCTGTGCAGTCTGCCTTCTAACCACTAAACCATATCACAACTCACAAAAGTCCGCATCCCCACTGTCTCTGGAAAAACCAGGTCTGGCAACACATTCCCACAAGGCATCAATTAACCAGGGCTGAGAAATTTCATTTCCCTGAAGACAGGGCATTTTCTCTTTCACTTGCCAGAGTCTCCGTTCAGTCAACTTCTGGGACCTTTGGGGTTTTGACCCCTGCTCTAGCACAGCTGAATATACCAGGGGAAATAGCATGTTACAGATATTTCACAGACACCTATACACTGCCCCAGACAAAGTTAGATCTCAGACTAACCTCTAAGTGGACAGGAAGCCCCAGTGGAAGAGAAGATTAGAAGGTAACCTAGGCCAGATTGTGGGTAGCAGAGTGTTTAGAATGCCAGGATAATTGTCAGCAGACAATGGAGAAAGTTATAGGAAGCAGAAGTTAACATCCCATGATTGGTAATATGCCCTATCAGAGGGCAGTGGGGGTCACTGAAAATAACATGGGCCAGCATGGCCTGGATTACAAAGCTGATTCCATCACTTAGCAGCTGTGTGACCTTGGACAAGTTACTTACCTTCAAGCTTCTGTTTCCTTGACTCAAACATGGGGATAAAGACACCTCCAGGATGGTGGAAGGAATTAAATGAGATAGTGTGTGAAGTCTCTTTAGCCCCTATTAATATAGGTAACCTAACTGCTTTTCTTACTAATTATTTATATTCATATTTTCCCGTAGAGCTGAGAAGCAAGAAGAAATTGGGGCGCCATGGTAAGCACCAGGAGCTTATTGAAGCTTCACCATTGAGAGGTCCAGGTCTTCCTTCATTTATCCTGTAGCCCAAGCAGCTAGCAGACTTGCTCTTACGGTTTGATGATATTTATCAACTTTTTTCCAAACTAGAGATGCTGAACAGAACTTGGAAGAAATTGACACAGAGTAAGGGGAAAGCAGTTGAGAAGGATTTTTGAGCAAAGAGTTTAAGTGAAAATTTAAATAAAATAGTCAAAAAGCCAGCAATAATCTAAATGGCTAGCAATTCCTTCATTCAGCAAGCATTGAATAACCACAAAGGTCCAGGTCCCATGCTAGATGCTAGGGACATAAATGCGAGCAAAACCAGACATGGCTGCTGTCCTCCCAGCCCGCCCTCTGGTGGTAGTTGATTAAATGATAGCACACCCATATTCCGGAATGTTACACTGCCATTATGAAGAAAGTTTGTAAAGAATAACTAATAAAACAATCTAGTTTCTTGTTCTAATAGCAAGATAAAAAGCAGGATGAAAAGTTGTATTCATAGTATTATCCGTATGATATAAATAACCTGTAATCCACAACTCAAAAATAACAATTGTCAACAGTGTAGTCCATTATATTCAATTCTTTTTTTCCTATTCTAAACACATCTACTACATATATATAATAAACTATTGGAAAATTCTAAAAAGTACTTATAGTTGTTATTTCTGGATTGTGGGATTGTGATATTCCATATATTTCAAGGTTTCTACAAAAAGCAGGTATAAACAGGAAATATGTCAATTAAAACACAGTCATAGACGTGCATAGAGCTTCTCCCCCGTATTCATTTGTTTTCTTCCCCCTGTCCTTGGTGTGTCCAGGGGAAAGCCCACAGATCCCTGCCAGGGCACCACAGGCATTGTGAGGGATGCTTCAACCGCCACTGCCACATTCCTGTGGAACCCAACACCTCCTGCCTGGTAATAAGCTGCCACCTGCTCTGTGGTGCCACCTTCCACATGTGCAAAGAGGCAGAGCACCAGCTCCTCTGCCCTTTAGAGCAGGTTCCGTGCCTCAACTCCGAATATGGCTGCCCTCTGTCCATGTCCCGCCACAAACTGGCCAAGCACCTGCAGGTGTGCCCCGCCAGCGTGGTCTGCTGCTCCATGGAATGGAACCGCTGGCCAAATGTGGACTCTGAAACCACCCTTCATGAAAACATCATGAAAGAGACCCCCAGTGAGGAGTGTTTGGACACAGCCCTGGCCCTGCGGGATCAGAAGGTCCTCTTCAGATCCTTGAAAATGGTGGAACTTTTCCCAGAAACTAGAGAGGCTACTGAGGAGGAACCAACTATGAATGGTGAAACCAGTGTGGAGGAAATGGGAGGAGCAGTGGGTGGAGTGGATATCGATTTGGTACCACATGGTCTGTCAGCAACTAATGGGGAGATGGCAGAGCTAAGTCAAGAAGAACGGGAGGTGCTAGCCAAAACCAAAGAAGGGATGGACCTGGTCAAGTTTGGCCAGTGGGAAAATATTTTCAGCAAAGAGCACGCAGCCTCTGCTTTAACAAATTCATCAGTGAGCTGTGAGAGCAAGAACAAGAATGACTCCGAGAAAGAACAGATTTCCAGTGGCCATAACATGGTAGAAGGAGAGGGCACTCCCAAAAAGAAAGAACCACAGGAAAATCAGAAGCAGCAGGACGTTCGTACAGCCATGGAAACCACAGGGCTTGCCCCTTGGCAGGATGGTGTTCTGGAAAGACTGAAAACAGCTGTGGATGCAAAGGACTATAACATGTATCTAGTGCACAATGGGCGGATGCTGATTCACTTTGGTCAGATGCCTGCTTGTACACCCAAGGAGAGAGACTTTGTTTATGGCAAGCTTGAGGCTCAGGAAGTTAAGACTGTTTACACCTTCAAAGTTCCTGTGAGCTACTGTGGAAAGCGAGCTCGACTTGGAGATGCCATGTTGAGTTGTAAGCCAAGTGAACACAAGGCAGTGGATACTTCAGATTTGGGGATCACTGTGGAGGACCTGCCCAAATCAGATCTCATCAAGACCACCCTCCAGTGTGCTTTGGAAAGAGAACTCAAAGGCCACGTCATCTCTGAATCCAGAAGCATTGATGGACTGTTCATGGATTTTGCCACACAAACATACAACTTTGAGCCAGAACAGTTTTCCTCTGGGACAGTGCTGGCTGACCTAACTGCTGCCACCCCAGGGGGACTCCACGTGGAGCTCCACAGCGAGTGTGTGACCAGGAGACACAACAAAAGCAGCTCTGCCTTCACTTTCACTTGCAACAAATTCTTCAGGAGGGATGAGTTCCCCCTGCACTTCAAGAATGTCCACACAGACATTCAGTCATGTCTCAATGGCTGGTTCCAGCATCGATGCCCCCTCGCCTACTTGGGATGTACATTTGTTCAAAACCATTTCCGTCCCCCAGGGCAAAAGGCAAAAGTAATCTATAGCCAGGAGCTCAAGACCTTTGCCATTAAGCCGGAGGTTGCTCCAGAGCTGAGCGAGGGAAGGAAGAACAACCATCTTTTGGGTCAGGGAGGAAAAAGCCAGAATTCTTTAACCAGCCTGCCCCTGGAGATTTTGAAGTACATTGCTGGGTTCTTGGACAGCGTCAGCCTGGCCCAGCTCTCCCAGGTGTCTGTGCTGATGAGGAATATCTGTGCCACTTTGTTACAAGAGAGAGGAATGGTCCTTTTGCAATGGAAGAAAAAGAGGTATTCCCATGGAGGCACCTCCTGGAGAGTCCACAGAGAGGTAAGTAAACACTCATTTATTGATTGACTCATTCAGCAATTTTTTGTTTCATTTTTTATAGACAGGTTCTCTCTCTGTTGCCCAGGCAAAAGTGCAGTGGTGCAATCACAGCCTTGAACTTCTGGGCTCAAGTGATCCTCTTGCCTCAGTCTTCCAAGTAGCTGGGACTACAGATGTGCATCACCACTTCTGACTAATTTTTAAATTGAGATGGAGTCTTACTGTGTTGTGCAGGCTGGTTTTGAACTCCTGACCTCAAGTGATCCTCCCATATCAGCCTCCAAAAGTGCTGAAATTACAGGTGTGAGCCACTGTACCTGGCCTTAACAAATATTTTTAAAGGCCTTTTTTTTTGAGATGGAGTTTCATTCTCATTGCCCAGGCTGGAGTGCAATGGCATGATCTTGGCTCACCACAACCTCCACGTTCCAGGTTCAAGTGATTCTCCTGCCTCAGCCTCCCAAGTAGCTGGGATTACAGGCGTGCACTATCACACCCAGCTAATTTTGTATTTTTAGTAGAGACGGGGTTTCTCCATGTTGGTCAGGCTGGTCTCAAACTCCCAACCTCAGGTGATCCACCCGTCTCGGCCTCCCAAAGTGCTGGGATTACAGGCGTGAGCCACTGCACCTGGCCTTTTTTTTTTTTTCTGAGATGGAGTTTTGCTCTTGTTGCCCAGGCTGGAGTGCAATGGCGCAATCTCGGCTCACCGCAACCTCTGCCTCCCAGGTTCAAGCAATTCTCCTGCCTCAGCCTCCTGAGTAACTGGGATTACAGACATGCACCAACACGCCAGGCTAATTTTGTATTTTTAGTAGAGACGGGGTTTCTCCTTATTGGTCAGGCTGGTCTCGAAGTCCCAACCTCAGGTGATCCACCCACCTCAGCCTCCTAAAGTGCTGGGATTATAGGTGTGAGCCACTGCGCCTGGCCTTAAAGAGCTTTTTATGTGCCAAGCAAGGTACTAGGCATGGGAACAGTTGCTGAGAATAAGACTGACTCAAGGAGGTCAGTTTAGTAGAAAAGACAGACCTATAAACACATAAATAGCAATCCGGAGGGTAGTGCCTGTTCATCTGTGTATGTGTGCTGAATATCTTCTGTTTGCTCTCAAGACCCATTCTCCATCCTTCTCCACCCTGTCTGTCCCCCAGGAGGCTGACCTGGACAGATTGCCTCAGCTGGCTCCCTTACCCTCCATCTTCCAGTGGGGCTAACGTAAATGGAGCATGTCAGCAGGAGATGGGAGGAAGGGAAGAATGACGTTGAAGTATCTATTCTCCTGGCTTCCCCCCTGCATGGTTCCTCCCCTTTGTGACACTTTGAGCAGGTGCTGTCCCTCCACTGAAGGTGCCTTTATCAGGTGGCTCTCTACACAAAATTACTCACTGCGGGATCCAACGACCTTCCTTCTTCTCCTTCAGGCCCAGGGCATAACTCTCTAGGTAGCTACTCACCCTGGATACTGCACTGTATCTCGTGGCTTTCCTATACCCTGCTCTCGTGTCTGTAAATCATTCCTTTAAAAAAAAATCTCTTCAAATTACCCAGTCTGAGAGTGCCGCCTGTTCCCGGCTGTGACTCTGATTGATACAGGAGGCCAACAAATCTCCTCAGTCCCATGTCAACTAATTTTTTAAAACAGTTTTTGCCTTTCATAAAGGCATTTTGAAATTCTAAATGAATTTGGCCCACTGATTTCCCCGGTTCAAGTGCTAATTTAATTGTTCAAAAAACACTCTGCTGTATAAATCAAAGAACCTTTCCCTTCAGAAATACCTTGTTCCTTTTCCCAGTAGGTCATGTTTGTTTAACTGTATTATAATTTCTACCAGCTTGTACCATACTGAAGTGAGGCACCTAATTCATCATATCCCAGTGCCTGTAGCATCCTTTCTCATGGTAAACCTGTTGGTACTACGAACCATGAATTTGTGATGCCCATTTAGGTCAATAATTCTATAATCTCACTGTTGAATTTCTTCCTAATATGTGGTATTTGCAAATTGACACTGGGGAGTTAGAGTTGTTTGCATCTATTTGTATTGATCATGTCTAAAACATTTTGTATGTTTTCCATTATTTATTCCTGAGCAGTCTTCCTCAAAAAGTAACCACAAGACTCTCTCTCTTGTATATGTGCCTGCATTCAAGTGTTAAAGAAACACTGATTGCCAACCAAGCACGTATTAGGAAGAAACATGAATGAAGACTAACACACTGCCTTCAGGAATCGTATTGTTTAAAAACGCCTAAAATCCGATGTAAATAATTTAATTTAGATACTAGAAATTATTTTTTGGCTCAAGTTTGTCCCCAATTCAATGATGACTGACCACTCTCAGATATTATTTGGGACGAGCTAATTTCCTTGCAGAAAGAAATAAAGAAAATTTAGTTGGGGCTAAAGGATACTCACATTAGAATGGATTTTTAAAGTAAAAAGGGAAACAGTTCTAAGATCTCAAAAAAACCACTTTTCCTACATAGCAACAAGGACAAGAAACTGTAGGTGAAGTAGTCAGGTTGAAAGAGTATTAGGCTATGCCTACTCACATAACCAGACTTGAAAGCAGTGACTTTGCCATCACATCCCAGGTGGAAAGACCAGAGGATATTTCAGAACTCATAGAATTCTCCTATGGGGTTCCCACTCTAGTGAGACTCTTATGAGTTACAATACTTTAATTTCAAGCAACAGAAAATCAACCTAAAGTGGCATAAACAATAAAGGGAATTTATTGGCCTATGTAACTAAAAAGTCTAAAGGTAATGGCTTCAGGTAAGGCTTGATCTAACAGCTCAAAAAATGCCCCCAAATGACATCTCTTCTTTCTATTTTTTTACCTCTACTTCCTCAATAATGGCTACATTGTAAGATAGTGCTCACTCGGTGGTCTCTGGTGATTGCTGGCACCTCCTAGGACTTCAGCTTTGCAGTTCAAGCAGAGAAAGAAAAAGAGAATCTGCTTTTTGGTATCTCCAACAAAAGTTCTGGAATAAGAGTTGCACTGGTACTAATTGTCCTGATTTGAACTGTGCATCTACTTTAAAATTAATCACTTGCTGGTGGAGGAGCAAGGGAGAGTGTGTGTCAATATGCTGATTGGTGTTAGTGATTCTCACAACTACAGGGCTGGTTGGGAAGATTATTGGTTGGCAGGGGGAACTAGGAATTGGATGCTGGAGGAGGGGCTACCAAATGTCTGCAGGAGCCACTAAACACTCTGGAGTCTAAGAATATGAAGAACAGGAGGATATTTCCTTATAGTGCCCAAATAAAGCCAGCCAGAGGGTAACGCCCCTATATTCACCTTTGAACTTCTATCTTTCTCAACAGATCTGGCAGTTCAGCAGCCTCTTCTCCAAAATCAAGAGCTGGGAGTTTAATGAAGTCACCTCCATGTCTGAGCACCTGAAGTCCTGTCCTTTCAACATTGTAGAGCACAAAACTGACCCGATTCTTTTGACCAGCATGTGTCAGCCCCGTGAGCAGGCCCGAGAGAGCTTAGTCTCCACCTTTAGAGTCAGACCACGAGGAAGATACGTCTCCTAAAAATTCAGATGCCACTCGATGCACCCTTCTTGGATTTCTTCTCGGAGTTCCTGAAGTAGGACAGAGTGTGGTTTTGAGGACTCCCTTCTGTAAACTGCCTATTTGCTTATCAGGGTGTATTGGAACACGCAATGTCCTTCGAAACCTCAACACAAGGCCTAAGAATTTCCTAAGCCATGTCTTGTACCATAGTGCCACATTGATGACTTGTTTCCTTTTTTCTTTTCTTTTCTTTTCTTTTTTCTTTCTTTCTAAAATAGATTGGTCTGAGAAGAAAATAAGTAATTTGAGGCCATTTGGAAGATGGGCCCAATTTCTTAAGTGATGAGAGAGCACGAAATTCCATAACCAGTACAGGCCTGTGCTTTTACATGGGCTTTTTAGTTCACAAAGCACTTTCAAATTTATGGGACAGGAAATGCAGGATGGGACTAAGGTGCAGAGAGTTACTCCCCAGGGAACGCAGGGTGAAGGGAACAAAGCTGGAGGCTCTGGAGCTGGGTCTGTTTTGACGATCAAGTCCAGGGCTCATTTTGGTTATTCTACTGCCTCTAGGCCAGGGTAGTCCTAACACAGCCTGACATAGGAGAGCCCCTGGCTGAGCATGGCAGCCTTGAAGACACCACAGGCCAAAACATGAGGGGCAGAAATGGGATCACAGAGTCTGTTGTTAGAATCTTGGCAACATACAGCAGGAAAGCCTTGAAAAATGGGGAGTCCAAAGGAGACACCATATTTATGGAGAACATTAGGACAAAAAGTCACCAACTTACTTTGTAACATTTTAATAATGACTTAAGGGTCAAGATTTTTTTCTTCTGAAAATTATGTTCTGAGTTAGGCAGAACATAGGCATGGCCCTGGGCCACCCTGTGCTATCTGAAATGACCTCAATACACTAATGCCAACCTCAGCGTCATGCCAGAATGCACAGGGCAGCCCAGGGAGATCACACCTTTGGCAAAGTCCAGACAAGGCCCACTGCAGTTCCTATGGCGCCAGTCACCAGCTCCTAGACAGCACTTGGGTACCCCATTGGGGTCTTGGAGAGGAAGACATGTGAACATAACGGCTCCCTGAAATTGCTCCTACCCATCCATATTTCTGGTCATGCTTTCAGTCTGACAAAAATGGATGATACTGCTGTTTTTGGTAACAAACAGTGAATATTCATAAGAATAAAAGTAAAAGAAAAAAAGACACAGTAGAAACTGGCATCCCCTACAGCAGAGCTTCTTAGCTTTGGAATTATTGACATTTTTAAATGGATAATTCTTTTTTTTTTTTCTGGGTGGGGAGGGGATGGAGTTCACTCTTGTTGCCCAGGCTGGAGTGCAATGACATGATCTCGGCTCACCGCAACCTCCGCCTCTTGGGTTCAAGCGATTCTCCTGCCTCAGCTTCCCGAGTAGCTGGGATTACTCGCCTGGCTAATTTTGTATTTTTAGTAGAGACGGGCTTTCTCCATGTTGTTCAGGCTGGTCTCAAACTCCCGACCTCAGGTGACTCGCCCGCCTTGGCCTTCCAAAGTGCTGGGTTTACAGGTGTGAGCCACTGCGCCCTGCCTGAACTGGATAATTCTTTGTTGCAAGGGACTATTCTGTGTACTACAGGATACTTGGCAGCATCCTTGGCCTATCCATTAAATGTCAGTAGCACCCCCACAGTGGCAACAATCAAAAATGTCACCAGACATTGCTAAATATCAGGGAGCAAAATGGCTCCCCGTTGAAAATCCCTAAAGGATGTCATACTAGTGACAATAAGTTAGGATATGCTTATTTTTTAGTACAGCAAAATCTTATCGCACATAGCTATCCACAATAGTTATGATTTAATGCAGCTCTTTATTTATGAAATAGGTTTTAGACATGGTGATTTTAAGTTGGGAACCAGAAGGAAATGATTTGTTTGGTATGGCTTCATGTCCTTCAGCCACCCACAAGAATGTATCCTTTCAGCTCTCTTTGGTTATACCTGAAGCCAGGAGTGTTGAGTTATTAGCCTTGTGTTTATATTCCTCTCACTGTAATTGGTGTCATTTTCCCAGCAGTCCTAGCAGTCCTCAAGCAAGTGGGAAATAGGAAAAGAAAAGGACAGGCATTGTAGGGAAGCAGAGGATAAAGAATTTAGCCGACAAAAGAAACAATCTAGTCAATCTGGGTGCTTTTATTTCCTGGGTTCTCTCTAAACATGGCTCAGAGCTGGTGTAGATGAAGTAGGTGAAACCTCTGAAAAGAGTCTAGAAGGCAGTAGAGCAAGTCCCAGACCAGAAACATGCTCATCTTTTCATCGTAATGTGCCACTCGGTACTATTTGGTAATGTCACTCTATTTTTCCTAACCCCATCCTTTGGTTTGTATTTCATATTTGTATATAAGGCACCATTTTCTAAAAATATGACTAGGGTGTGACCTAAGGTTTTATTCTGTGAAGATGAGTAACTGGAAAGAAGCTAACACTGCAGTGGGAAGGAAGGAAGAGAGTTGTCCAGGTGGTAGTTCGACGTGTTTTGAATCTAGTCCTTCCTACATGGAGGATAAAAGCTCCTGAAGTCCACTCTGGGTTTGTGATTTTAATAGAAATAGAAAGGGAAACTATAGACCAATGGAGATGAAAATCAGGGGCTATGGATGGATGGAGGAGAAATAAGGTGCTACATAGAGAAAGGAAGAGGGCAGAAGGCTTTCCCTTCCCAAACTGGGTGAGCTGGGGAAGCCTTGGTTCAGGAGAGTGGCACTGCCCACAACTGCTTTGTGGTTTGCGCACTTCCAGCCGCACTCTCCCCCTCCAGTTGCTGCCTTCAGAGCCGTACTGAAGCACGAGCTTCAATAAGACAAGCACACTTCATAGTGAGAGGGCAGCAGTACCAAAGCCTTTCAGAGAGACTATGGATTAGACAGAAATGATTTGTGAGAGGAAGCTGGAGTGAACAGCATGAACAGCGAGTGTTACCTGACAGAGGCAAGACAGCTAGAAGTGGCTTCAGATTTAGAAACAGCTGAGGGGAGCAAAGAGGGACTGTGTACACAGGGAGGGAGGATGTCTATGGGCAGAGCCCTTGGTGAGTATCATCACCAAGAAAGGCAGTCCAGAATAGAGATCAGCCGAATATGGAGGCTGAGGTCTGTAGAACTGGGCCAGAGAGGACCTTGCTGCCTTAGTAGCATAAGGGTCTGGAAAAGAAGTTTCTATCTCACAACAAAGGAAAAAGTGAAAAGCAAGGTGGAACTTGAAGATACGTCATGAAAATCACTATAAAAGTCTGATTTATGTGTGATGTCAAATCAAACTGAAATGAAGAATGAGATTGAGTATATCTGTGGTGACTGACCTCTGTATACTAGAAACCTCAACATCTCTAGAAGAGGAAATAAAAGCTGCTTTGCACTCTGAAAGGCTAATTGGGTGAATCTTATAAGTTAGGTCTAGAGACAGATGTGTGATTCACAGGCATAGAAGTTGTCACTGAAACCAAGTGTGTATCATGAAGAAAGACCAGAGCACAAGCCTGAGACCAAACTTGTCCAACCTGCCTTATTGTGTTGTTGTTCTGTTTTGTTTTGTTTTAGGCTTTTAGCAGCCTGAAGCCATGGTTTTTAGTTTCTGTCTCTAGTGATAAGCAGAAAAGAGGAATGAGAAAGGGGCTTTACTGGCCCAACCAGAAACAGAAACTATGAACCCATGGCTGAATTCTCTCCCTTGGACACCCTGCTGGGCAGCTCACCAACTCTATGAAGCCCTGGAGCAACTAACTGTGGGTCTTAGCAACCATTCTAGCTCCTCCTTGATCCCAGTGCCTTCTCCATCTTTTCTTTCTTTCTTCTTTTTTTTTTTTTGAGACAGCTTCTCACTCTATCGCCCAGGCTGGAGTGCAGTGGTGTGATCACAGCTCACTGAAGCCTTGACTTTGACTTCCCAGGCTCAGGTGATTCTCTCACCTCAGACTACTGAGTAGCTGGTGCTATAGGCCCACAATACCATGCCCAGCCATTGCTCAGGCTGATCTGTTTTGGACTGGGTTTAAAATGCAGCCTAAGGAGGCCAGGTGCAGTGGCTTATGCCTGTCATCCCAGCACTTTGGGAGGCTAAGCGGGGGGCGATCATCTGAGGTCAGGAGTTCAAGATCAGCCTGGCCAACATGGGGAAACCCCATCTCTACTAAAAATACAAAAATTAGCCGGGCATGGTGGTGCACGCCTGTAGTTGCAGGTACTCGGGAGGCTGAGGCAGGAGAATCTCTTGAACCTGGGAAGTGGAGGCTGCAGTGAGCTGAGATCACGCTGCGGCACCCCAGCCTGGGTGACAGAGCAAAACTCCTTCTCAAAAAAAAAAAAAAAAAGTTCAGCCTAAGGAAAAGGCCTAGTCTTTGACATCTAGGGTGCAGGGGAATTGGCAGTGGTAAGAGAAAGTCTCCTGGATATGCCTGGAAGAGGAAAGGTTGGAGCCTTAAGATTTGAGGCCATGAGGGCCACACAAAAAGTACTATTTACCTCAGCATACAGGTGAACCATAGTCTTACTTTATTTCGAATTTTAAGACTGAACAGAAAGAAGGTTCACAGATATTTCTTCAGGGAAGGAAAGTGGGCAAATAGCACAATGAGGCAAACCACACAATCTAGACGTACTTTCCCGGGTAAACAAACCGGGAAGCCCAGAGCTCACAGAGGAGGAGAGCAGAGCTTGGGGTGGCAGAGAGGTGTTCATTGGGAAGGAGTCAGGAACACAAGAGAAATGTTCATGAGCTCATCCAGGATAGAGAGGACTCTTGGGGAAGGGGACCTCCTTCCCCATGCTGTCTCTGCCCCAAGCCCTTAATGAAGCAGGAGAGGGAAGTCTGTCCAGAACCTCATCTGGTTAGACATTTGCAGCAGGAATAGGGAGGGGGTGGAGGCAGAGCCACTTTGGACATGGGAAATCACAGTTGCAGTAGACAGTGAGCTCTAGTCACTCCAGAAGCTTGACATAATTTGCAGGGAAGAGTCCAAAGTGGCCATGGCAACGTCCCCGCCACCAGCCCTCGTCCACCATCTCAATGTCAGTGATTACGTCGTCCGGATCAAAGGAAAGCTCATCACTTCCCTCTGGGGAGAAAGTTGAGGGGATATTAGAATGGTCAGACATGAATCTCTCTTTTCACATGTCCCCCTGTCTTATATCAGGGGCGTCCATGTACCAGGCTCCTCGGGCCACTCCCAACCTACCTCCTTGGTAATCATATAGAGCCACAGCTGAGATCCCCAGAGCCCCAGCCCCAGCCCCAGCTGGGCAGCCTGATGATCCTGCATAATGAGAAACACAAACATGGGATCATCAACATGAAGAAGGCAAACAGAGAAAGATCCTACTGGGGCAATAGAGAAATTCTTCTTCCTCTTACCCTCCCCTGGACATGACCAAATTCTCCTGCTTCTCCTTCCATCACTCACCAGCCAGAGCAGAAGAAAAAGAAGAATCTTCAGGCTCGAGCACCTCCTCATAGTCCCCCTCTGGTTCATCCTCCTGCTCATGCCTGTCCATCTCCTCAACGTCCTCATAGTCATTCTCAGGCTCGGGCTCAGGCTCGGGCTCAGGCTCAGGCTCTGCTTCGTACACTGGCTCTTCCTCCACCTGGAGGCCTTCCAGAGTCCTAGGGGGCAGAGCTGGGGGCTCCTCATTGTCCTGAGAAGAGACAGTGTGGAGCACTGTGACTTCCACTTTCCAGGAGGACTCAATGGAGGACTGATAAGACCCCCCCCCTTCACCACCCTGCCTCTTCTCCCCTCCACCCTTGCCTCCATCTAACAGCCTCTCCTGGGGAACACAGCCTTTCATCCATCTTCATTCTTCAATCTCCTCCCACACCCACCCACCCAAAACACATTCCAGAGACAATGGGAAGAGAATGTAAAAGGTGTGAGGGGAGGGAAGTAGAAAACAAGTCAGATTCTTTGGGAGACCAAGAAAACATTGAAGCAAGAGCACATTGTTGAGCTACC
Source organism: Pan paniscus (assembly GCF_029289425.2). NCBI lineage: Eukaryota > Metazoa > Chordata > Mammalia > Primates > Hominidae > Pan > Pan paniscus. Next base: position 119,589,816 of record NC_085926.1, read on the forward strand.
ACAGCTAGGATAATCATCTATCCTAGTTTGCCCAGGACAGAGGAGTTTCCCAGAAGGCAAGGTCTTCAGTGCTAACACCAGAACAGTGCAAGGCAAACCAGGATGGTTGGCCACCCTGCACAGCCCACATTCCTAAGACTCGAGAAGATGGGGTGGGGGCAGAGAATCTTTGGGGGTTTGCTTACCTCCGGGAGAGTCTGCCTAATGGGCAGCAAGGGCACTGGGTGTTCCCTGCTGGTTCTCACAGGCTCAGACTCTGATGATGGAGGAGTCCCAACTGGAGGCCAGGCCTGTGGAAAATGAAGCATCTCTCAAGTAAGCAAGCCTCCATCTTCACTCTTTTTTTTTTTTTTGAGATAGACTCTCGCTCTGTAGCCCAGGCTGGAGTGCAGTGGTGCGATCTCAGCTCATTGCAACCTCCGCCTCCCAGGTTCAAGCGATTCTCCTGCCTCAGCCCCCTGAGTAGCTGGGATTACAGGCACACGCCACTATGCCTGGCTAATTTTTGTATTTTTAATAGAGACAGGGTTTCACTATGTTGGTCAGGCTGGTCTTGAACTCCTGACTTCCTGACCTCGTGATCTGTCTGCCTTGGCCTCCCAAAGTGCTGGGATTACAGGCATGAGCCACCACGCTCGGCCCATCTTCATTCTTTTTATTTTATTTTATGCATTTTTTGAGACAGGGTCTCACTCTGCTGCCCTGGCTGGAGCAAAGTGAGATCATAGCTCACTGTAGCCTCAAACTCTTGGGCTCAAACAATCCTCCTCTCTAAGCCTCCCAAGTAGCTGGGACTATAGGCACACACCACCATGCCCAGCTAATTTTTAAATTGTTTTTATAGCGATAGGGTCTTACTATGTTGCCCAGGTTGGTCTAGAACTCCTGGCTTCAAGTGATCCTCTCACCTTGGCCACCTCAAGTGCTAGGATTACAGGCATGAGCCACCACACCATGCATGTCTTCACTGTTACATTTACCAGGAACACCCTCTCCCACTCTCTGCCAATTCAAATGGAACTCATCCCTCAAGATGGGCTCCAGCCTGAAGTGACGGCCCCTTCCTCATAGTTCCTACAGCAATAATTGGCTGTGCTGGCTGGTGACTTGCTTTCTGTTGTACTATGTAAATCTTGAGGGTTTTTTCTAACATTCTGATAGGAGGTCCAATTACAGTCAGACTGAAGTCTTCTAAAGACAGAGACAACAGACCTTGCCTAACCCAGGGGAGGACTTTGCCTTATTTTCTGCCAATGGTTTGGACCCCTTAGGCTCCTGTCTGGGCAAGAGATCCTGGATGTGGATCCAAGAGGGCCAGGCGCTCACCTCTGAGGAGATTTTCTTGGGCAGTGGGGCCGGTACTGCTGGCTCTTCCATAGCTATCACTGGCTGTGGAGCCTCAGGGCTCATCTTTGTCACAGCCTTTCGCTCCTGTTGCCTCCTGGCCACCTGCTGTGCCTTCTCCTCTTCCTCTCGCTTCCTCTTCTCCTCAGCCATGGACTCAAATTTCGCCTTCAGCCCACGGGCACCACTAGAAGCTGCAGACACAGGCAAGAAAAATTAGGGTTGTCTTGGATTGGAGAGTGGGGAAGGGCATGGCACTTGAAGGAAGAAGGGGAATCAGTTAAATATCCGGGAGGAGGGATTTGTGGGACAGGATGGTAAAGATGTATCGATAGAGGAACAAGGGATAATAGGAGGATGGCATAGCCCTGAAGCCTGGATTTTTATAAAGCCAGGCTATACGACCTAAGACTCGTGTCTTTTTTTTTTCTTGAGACAGGGTCTCAGCCCAGGCTAGAGTGCAGTGGTGCAGTCATGGGACACTGCAGCCTCAACCTCCCAGGCTCAAGCAATCCTCCTACCTCAGCCTCTGGAGTAGTTGGGACCACAGATGTGCACCACCACACCCAGCTAATTTTTGTATTTTTTGTAGAGAGGGGATCTTGCTGTGTTGCCCAGCCTCATCTTGAACTCCTGGGTTCAAGTGATTATCCTACTTCAGCATCCCAAAGTGCTGGGATTACAGGTGTGAGCCACCATGCCCAGCTGACTTGTGTCCTTTCTAAATTGTAAACTTTGGGCTTCCAACCAGCATCCTCCCCTGTCCATTTTCCATAAATCTGTATGCCTTCCTCGAGCCACCACTCATCCTCAACCCCATCCAAAACTCCTGTCCCTGTGTGTTCTTCCCAAGTGGTTCCTCACCAATGTTCCCACGCCACCCCACCCCTGTCCCAAGCCACACTGTGTTCTCTGCCTCCGATTCCTTCCCCGACGTCACTCTGTCTATCCACTTGACTTTCTCTCTTTCTTTCTTTTCTTTCTTTCTTTCTTTCTTTCTTTCTTTCTTTCTTTCTTTCTTTCTTTCTTTCTTTCATTTCTTTCTCTCTCTCTCTCTCTCTCTCTCTCTCTCTCCTCTCTCTCTCTTTCTTTCGTCTCACTCTGTCACCCAGGCTGGAGTTGAGTGGCATGATCTCAGCTCACTCCGACTTCCGCCTCCTGGGTTCAAGTGATTCTCCTGCCTCAGCCTCCCAAGTAGCTGGGATTATAGGTGTGCACCACCATGCCTGGCTAATTTTTGTATTTTTTATAGAGATGGGGTTTCCCCATGTTGTCCAAGCTGTTCTTAAATTCCTGAACTCAAGCAGTCCTCCCACTTTAGCCTCCAAAGTGCTGGGATTACAGATGTGAGCTCCGCCTTACCTGGTTTTTCTAGGAAAGACAGAATCTGGGAATATGAGGATAGGGAGCAGGTCTAACTCAGCTAATCTAGGTAGTTAAAGGCATGGAGGATATAGTCTGGGGAAGAAAAAGAATGAGGGAGAAGGAAGTGAGGTGCATGGAGAGTGAATCACTAAGCCTCACCGGCTTCTATGGGCGTCGTCTTCTTATAAGCTGTGGTCGGGGCCTCCATTTCATTGAAGCCGACAGCGCTCTGCAGGCAGGAGAACAGCATGTGTGTTGCGGGAGGGGGCAAGGGTAGTGGTGACCTGGAGGCAGTATTGGGGGTTGGGGGCCACTATAGGAGGTATCCCTAACCATTGGATGCTCAACAGCTGGACAGCATGTTCCAATGTTGTTTTGTGGTAGAGAGGGGGTAAAGAAGTTCTTAAGTGCTGAGTTCAGCTCCCCCTTTCAGCAGCTCAGTGACCTTAGAATCTCACATCTCCAAGCCCAGTTGCCTAGAATGCAGCAGGGCCCCCTGGCCCATGCATGAGGAGGGACTAGTGTAGGGAGGACAGTGGCATGGGGTGGGAGGAGACTGAAGATTGGGTTAAGCAATGCCAAGAAATCAATACAATTTCCAGTCCAATACGACCTTTCCCTGCGGTTTACCTGTGTCTCTGTATGCCTCTCCCACTGTCCTCAAAGCTCAGGCTTTGGAAGACATGCTCCTTAGATGCTGAGGGCAGTCAGTGGGGACTGCAGGACGCCAGCAGGACAGGCTCTGTGTGCCCAGCACCACCGTCCCCTCCCTCTCCCAGCCTTCTTCACGCTCTTCTCTGCACACTTTCCTAAACTTAAGGAACTCTTCTTAAGACATTGGTGTTCTGGTGCTTTACCTTATCCACTCGGTCCTTCTGGATTCCATACTGGCCACCAAAGCCCTTGGCATAATCTGCAGGACAGAAAGTTCTGAGTTATAGGAGATCAAAATGCTGGGAATGGGTGGTGAGAAGAATCAGTGGGAAGAAAAACAGGAATGTGGAAAACAAATGTAGGAGGAAATGTGAGAATCAGAGGATAGAGGGAGGCATGGATGGGAAGAGAGGGAAACAGATGGGGAAAAAATCTGGGAGCGAATGGAGAAGACAAAGATGGAAGTAGGGAAACATGGAAAGCAGAAAGCAACAGATAAGGAAAAATGTAAAAGAAATAGGAAAAAATACAGAGAGCACTTCAGCCATCCGTATGGGTTCCAGGGAAGCAGTAAACCTCTTTATCCTCTGTGAGGACAGCAGAGATCCCTCTAAGACTCATGGCAAACCATCTTCTGACCATCACCCAGCTTGTCTGTCCTCATTCCTTCCTCAACGCCCCCTTCTCTCTCACCTCCCTCCTAGGCCCTGCTCTTAATCCTTCTGTTTTCCTCTCCATCTCTCCTCTCTCCCCTCACTACCACCACCTGTCCCCACACATGTGCTTACTGCCCTGGCACCCCCTGCTCTGCACATCTGCCCCTCTGTATTCTGGGGCCCCCGGGTGAGCTTCCAGAAAGGAAGGAAGGAGATCCCTGTGCTATCTGTGACCTTCCCCCTTCCAACCCCAACTCACCTCTCTGGGACTCGTGTTTCTCCGTCTCTCCCTTGTAGTCATATCCCAGAGCTGCTTTGTCCCATTTATCCTTCTCCACCCCGTACCGGCCACCAAAGCCACGAGAGTAATCTGTGGTCGAAGGAGCAGTCATGAGAGCCCACCCTTAGGCTCCAGCACACAGGGAAGCGCTGGAGAAGAGAGGTCAGCAGGAATGGGTACAGAGTGTTAGGGGCCTGGGAAAAGAGCAGGGCTTGAATACAGGGGAATTAAAGAGAAGCCATGTCTTAAGTAGTCTTTTAATTGAATATTGCTTACTTTTTCCCTCTCTTCTCTCATTTCCATGCCAAGATGAGAAGAACATTCCCATTTTCTCCCTTCTTCTTCAAGAAGGGGCAAGTATAGAGAGTGAGGAGATTGCAGAAAAAAAAAGGCAGATACTTGAAATGTATGCCTTTCCCCTACTCCCATATAAGCACATAGAAATGTCAGATAAAACATAACAATTGTGTTTTAAAGAGTGAAGCTCAGGCCGAGCACGGTGCTCATGCCTGTAATCCCAGCACTTTAGGGGCCGAGGCAGGTGGATCACCTGAGGTCAGGAATTTGAGACCAGCCTGGCCAAAATGGGGAAACCCTGTCTCTACTAAAAAATACAAAAATTATCCAGGCATGGTGATGTGCGTCTGTAGCCCCAGCTACTAGGGAGGCTGAGACAGGAGAGTCACTTGAACATGGGGGGTGGAGGTTGCAGTGAGCCGAGATTGCACCATTGCACTCCAGCCTGGGTGACAGAGCGAGACTCCATCTCAAAAAAAAAAAAAAAAAAAAAAAAAAAAGTGAAGCTCAGAAGAAAGGAAGGGAAAAAATCCTGGCTCCAGAAACCAGAGACAAAGAGATGAATCAAAGCTGTGTGTGTGAAGATAATTATGAACTGACACCACAGAAAACCCAAGGGCATTTTTGGGGGATTTTTTTGTTTTTAGAGGTAGGGTCTTGCTCCTTTGCTCAAGCTATAGTGCAGGGTACAATCATGGCTCACTGTAACCTTGAACTCCTGGGGTCAAGCAATCCTCCTGAGTAACTGGGACCACAGGCATGTGCCACCATGACTTGCTAATTTAAAAAAAAAATCTGTAGTGATAGGATCTCACTGTGTTGCCCAGGCTAGCCTTAAACTACTCGGCTCAAAGGACCCACCCACCTCAGCCTCCCAAAATGCTGCAATTACAGGTGTGAACTACCACACCTGGTCAGATTTTAAATTCCAAATGTAATGAATAGGGATTAGGATCGAGGCTCTGTGATTCTAATTTCCATTTAAGAATGGGGGAGGAGGGAAGAAAGCCAGAAACGAAGCTCTGTCCACTCCTATAAGAGAGTGCTAGAAAAATTCTACTCATTTACCCAGGAAAATCAAGAGGGGGGCTTGTAACCTGTTCAATATTTGATAGGGGGAAATTTTGCTTATGAGACTTGGAAACTCCAAGCCTACATCTGAGTGTAGAATGCAAATACACATTTTTTTTCCACTTATGTGATGCAGGAATTCTAAGCTGAGAAATTAACTAAATACTGATCCAGGAAAATATACATTTTGGAAAGAGTAAGCATAAGAAAGATGGCATGAATATGAGATAAAGTGATCTCAAGACAAAGTGCATTCTAAGAGACAAGAAAGACATGCTCCAATGATAAAAGAACAATACCTTTCATCAGGAGTATGTATGCTGGCATAAACCTATTCACAGAACCAAAATTCATGAAGCTCTCAAATAAAAGAAAAATGTAAAAAACCGGGTGTGGTGAATGCCTGTAGTCCCAGCTACTCAGAAGGCTGAGGCAGGAGGGTGACTTGAGCCCGGGAGTTCGAGACCAGCCTGAGAAACATCGCAAGACTCCAACACACACACACACACACACACACACACACACACACACACAAATAATGCAAAAGCTGACAGAAGTAGAAAGAGAAATACACAAATCTGTAATAGTAGTTGAACATTTCAACACCATTCTTTCATTAATTAATAGGTATTTTAGGCAAAAACGAATCAGTAAAATTATAGAAGATCCAAACATTATCAACTAATAAGACCTAATTGACTCTTATACAACACTATACCCCAAACTACAGAATATACTTTTTTCATGCATATAGAACATTGACCAAATAGACCATGTGCCGGTCCATAAGTCTCTAAGACAGTAAGTCTCAGTACATTTCAAAAGACTGAAATATTAGAGATCATATTCTGATCACAATAGAATTAAAGTAGAAGTCAATACCAATAAAATTATCTAGAAAATTTCCCTGATACTCAGAAAATCAGTAACAGCTTTTAAATAATACACATGTCAAAGAAGAAATTACAAGGGAAATAAGAAAATATTTTTAACTGAATGATTTTATTTTTTGTTGTTGTTGTTGTTGTTGTTGTTTTTTGAGACAGGGTCTCACTCTGTTGCCCAGGCCAAAATGTAGTGGCACAATCATGGCTTGCTGCAGCCTCAACCTCCTGGGCTCAAGTGATCCTCCCACATTAGTCCCCTGAATAGCTGGGACCACGGGTTTGTGATGAATGAAAATTAAAACACACACATTCAAATATTTGTTGAATGTAGCAAATGTTTGTAGCAAATGAAGGTAGTGTTCAGAGGGAAATGTATAGCTTTTTAAGTGCCCATACAGTAAAGGAAGGCTTAAAATCAATTATCTAAGTTTCTACCTTAAGAGACTAGGAAAAGAACAAACTAAATCAATACTAAGTAGAAGAAAAACATAATAAAGATAAGAGCAGAAACCAATACATTTTTTAAAACAAGTAAACAATAGAGAAAATTAGCAAAGCCAAAAGCTTGTTCTTTGGAAAGAGTAATAAAATTGATAAACTTCTAGTAAGAATAATTAAAAAGAGAAAAAACACAAGTAAGTAAGATCAGAAATGAAAATAGGCATTTCATATCACTAGAAATCTTACAGAAGTTAAAAAGAAGAGAATATTATAAATGAATTTATGCCAATAAACCTGACAACACAGACAAAATGAACAAATTCCTTGAAAAGCACAACATACCATAACCAACTTAAAAACCAGAAAGACTTGAACTCCATGGGAAAAAATAATAATAAAGGAAAAAAAATGTCCGTTACTATTAAGACCTCTAGAGTTGAGCCAGAAGTAGAGGCAATATTTCCCTGGATGAGGTACTTACTAAACCCAGGGCACATGAAATTCTCATAAAACAAATATCCCTCTCCTTCACTAAAATAAGTTTATAAACAAGATTACAAACCATCAAGGAAATAAATAACCATGAGGAACAGCAGATTAGTCAGAAGAAATGGCACAGCCAAGAACTGCAAATAATATAAAATATGAAAGAAACTGCAAAGTACATGTTTAAAATAATTAAACAGCTTAAAGAAGTGGCACAGGGAACCGTAATGAAACCATAATGTCTTATGGAAAATGAATCAGCAGATGTGCAATAGAACCAAAAGAAACTCCAGAAATGAAAATATCTGATGTGGTGGCTCATGCCTGTAATCCCAGCACTTTGGGAGGCCAAGGCAGAAGGATCACTTCAGCCCAGGAGTTTGAGGCCAGCCTGGGCAACATAATGAGACTTTATCTAAAAAAAGAGAGGGAAGGCAAGGGAAGGGGAGGGGAGGGGAGGGGAGGGGAGGGCAGGGGAGGGGAGGGGACGGGAGGGCAGGGCAGGGAAGGGAAGGGAAAGGAAGGGAAGGGAAGATATTTGAAAGAAAGTTTAAAATGCAATGGACAGCTTAAACAATAATGAAATACAGCGAAAGGAAGAATTAGTGAACTTAACCTGGATCTAAAGGAATAACCCAGAATGCGGCACAAGGACATAAAGAGAAGAGAGAAGAGGTATTATTCAAAGAGAAAATGCCTGAGAACTTCCTATAATGAAAGTCACATCTGAGGTTGAAAAAGGGCAGTAAGTCCCATATAGGATAATAAAAGTAGATCTAACATCCAGACACACCCTAATAATAGTGAAGAATATCAGAGACCAAAAGAAAATCTTTAATTAAAAAAAACCCGGAGATATAAGACATGTTACCTACTCAGGAATGATAGTCTGGCACAAGAGAGATGTCAGAGACGATGAAATAAGATCTTCAAAGTGATGAAGGGAAAATAAAAATGAAGAATGATGCAACATAAAGACATTTTTCAAAGACTGAAAGTTCTTTCATAGACTCATTAAAAGAATTATCAATGGAATATTTTAGCAAGAAGGAAATAGAAGATACAAAGGTGAAACAATGAAATACAATAAGCAATGTTGAGCTAGGAAATAGGTAAATACCTTGGTCAATTTAAATAAGCATTTACTAAGTAATAATAATGATTCATTTTTGTGGGGTTTATAAGATGGAATCAATAATAAGATGGAATAAGATGGAACCAATATACTGAACAACAACAATATGGTTGGTTAAAAAGAATGTAGTTAAAATATTCTATGTTTCCAATACACTCAGGAAGAGATTGTGATTAATTTTAAATTTAAGTCAAAGATGCATGTTAAAATTTAGGAATAACCTTCTAAAATAAAGGAATAGAATACCTTATTTTCAATCCATTAGAGAAAAAAGAGGGATTCAAAAACTTGATCAATATGGCCGGGCGCGGTGGCTCAAGCCTGTAATCCCAGCACTTTGGGAGGCCGAGGCAGGCAGATCACGAGGTCAGGAGATCGAGACCATCCTGGCTAACATGGTGAAACCCCGTCTCCACTAAAAATACAAAAATCAGCCCGGCGTAGTGGCGGGTGCCTGTAGTCCCAGCTACTCGGGAGGCTGAGGCAGGAGAATGGCGTGAACCCGGAAGGTGGAACTTGCAGTGAGCCGAGATCCAGCCACTGCACTCCAGCCTGGGCGACAGAGCCAGACTCCGTCTCAAAAAAAAAAAAAAAAAAAAAACTTGATCAATATTATAGAAAGCGATCATGGAGAAAAAGAGAAGCAAGTGCACAGTGGGTTTAAAAAGCATATAAAATAGGGCCGGGCACGGTGGCTCACACCTATAATCCCAGCACTTTGGGAGGCCGAGTCGGGTGGATCACGAGGTCAGGAGATCGAGACCATCCTGGCTAACACAGTTTTCACTGCCAGGCATGGTGGCAGTCGCCTGTAGTCCCAGCTACTTGGGAGGCTGAGGCAGGAGAATGGCGTGAACCCAGGACACAGAGCTTGCGGTGAGCCAATATGGTGCCACTGCACTCTAGCCTGGGTGACAGAGCGAGACTCCCTCTCAAAAAAATTAAAAAGTATGTAAAATAGCAGTGGGTGCAGTGGCTCATGCCTGTAATCCCAGCAGTTTGAGAGGGTGAGAGGGGAGAATCACTTGAGCCAAAAGGTTTGACACTGCCTGGGCAACATAGTGAGACTCCATCTCTACAAAGAATAAAAAATTAGCCAGGCATGGTGGTGCACACTTGTAGTCACAGCTACTCAGAACGCTGAGGTGGGAGGATCGCTTGAGCCCAGGAATTCGAAGCTGCAGTGACCCATGATTGTGTCACTGCACTCCCGCCTGGGTGACAGTGCAAGACCCTGTCTCAAAAACAAACAAATGAACAAAAAGTAAATAAAATAGTGGTGCGCTGGGTCATGGAAGTTAAAAAGCTGATGACAACTGCTGGAAGATAAAGTCTTAGCAGAAAACCCTGCCGGTCAGATTGCTGAGGCTGAGTGAAGTACAGTGTCCTTGCCTTTCTGAGATGTGTGCTTCTCCACTTCTCCTTTATAATCAAAGCCGACTGCTGACTACAGAGAAGAGGAGAAAGAATTGGTTAGAGTCAGAGCTGACAGGTTTTCCTCTTCCTAACCTCCCCTTACTCCTAGCCAGCCCCAGAGGTAGTTTGTAGGGGCTTCAGGCTGAGTATAGGTGTTTAATGTAGAAACAGGCTGGTATGGACACAGGATACTACAGAGCAATGAACATAGGCCCTGGACACAGACAGTTTTAGGTTCAAACCCTACATCCCCTATTTATAGTTGTTGAAGTTTAAGCATGTTCCTTTATATTACTAAGCCCCAGTCTCTTTTAATATAAAATCAGGAGAGGCATGCCTGCCTTATCTACCTCGACTGTAAAATGAGAGAAATGATCCCTCTTCATTTGGGATGTCATGAGAACTAAATGGGACAAGGTAAAGTGTCTACTTAGTTTCATTCACTAACTTAGTGCTTTTCTTCCTAACGAATCCTCACAAAAGTGAAATGTGATACCTAGAAAAGTGCCTTGTAAAGTATAAAGCACTCTGCTCATGAAGAGACATTACCCTATTCCCAGTTGATAATGCTGTGCCTCTTCTCTTTCATTACTCAATAATGGAAACACAAATATGTGGATTTTGGTGGGATAACTGCAACCAGGACAGTCTGGATCCTAGCTGGCTCTGGGACTGGACATGTTGCCCAGATACCCAACATTACCGCAGAGTTTTGGAGCTTTGTTCTCCATCTGGCTCAGGAACTATGGTTATCTAAGCAAGTCTGGGTTTTTGCATATTAAGAACTAATTAACATGTATTGTTTCTTGATTTACATGACACACTGACTGGGTGATTCCATTTGTGGCTTGTGAGCAAAAGATGTAAGAATCGGTGATTAAGCAAAGGCAGGCAAGAGTGATGCCAAGATGGAACAGGGAATTCCATCCTGATTCTAGAACACTGCATGCTCCATATTCCACTATTGCCTTCTACATCTTCCCTTAGCTTTGCGGTATGTTTTAAACTTTCCTGATTTTGTTTTTCATGGTTTTATCCCCCAAGATGCAAACAATTAATGTTCTAGAACTTAGCTGCCTTAGCTTCCAATCCTTAGCTTTAAGGATTCATGTCCACCTAATTAACAACTTTTGGTAAAAACAAAGAAAAAATCTCAGCTAACTGTGAAGGAGCTGTCCTCTCTCTGTGTGCAGCTGCAGGGCAGGAGACACCATTCTGCACCATAAAAAATGAGTTCAAAGAATCCGACCTAATAAGGCGTGGAACTAAAAACATCGATGAGTTATCAATCTTACTCTCCTGTCAACGTTATGATGCTGTAATCATACGGTACTTTTTTTTCTCTTTAAAACAACATTTTGTTTTGTTTTGTACAAAGGAGTCTTTAAAGATATCTGGACTTCATAGATTGATGCTAAATTCTGTAAATAGTAACCCTAATTAGTTGTTTAACTTGATTATCTGCTGCCATGGCAATAATATTTAAACTGATGAATCTGTTTTCCTAAACGGCATGAGTATTTATAAGGTTTTGATGTTAAGCCAAAAGAAGAGCTTAGATGATTCTCTGTTCTATCTTCATGCATATGAGTATAATAAAAACCAGTGGCTTGAGGAATTATTCATTCAAACACACAGTTTGAGAGTCTTCTCCTATTTGAATCACTGTCTTTCAGTTCAGCATGTGGCTTCCAACATTGGCACCAAGGAACTTGCTGAGGGAGGTATCCCTGTGACGGTGTCAGGTCCTCACAGCATCCACTGTCCTGTCTTTCAACAAAGAAGCATGTGCCTCCATCCAGGGGTGATTGTGGGCAATTTTCACATGACTGGAGGTGGGTGGTTGGGAGAGAGAGTGGTCACTTACCTTGTCTGCCCTGTCCCTCTCAACTCCGTACTTGCCCCCAAAGCCTTTGGCAGCATCCGTCTGAGAAGAGTGCTTCTCCACCTCGGCAACATACTCATGGCCCACTGCACTCTGAGAAAAATCAAGGATGGAGTGAGTGAAAAGATAAAAATGACCTTAAAAAAATAAATACAGATATGGAGTGGGATGTAGGCATGTAAGAAATTCCATTCTGGGTCAGATCTATAGCCTCTGACAGTGGTGCCAAGGAATACGCAATGGGAGAGCAAGATGACTTTTTCTGGAGACCTGCTCATCCCTGTTCTTCTCTAATACCATTAGGAATCCTTCATTCTGAACACTCCCATAGGATGGGCTGGGAACCAGGGGATAGAGACAAGGTAGACAGAGCAGTGTTTAAACCAGAAACAAAAAGAGCTGAAACAAGAGCATTGTGCAGCAGAACAGAGTGTAGTGTGGGGTAGTGTGGAGGAGAGACCAAGGGGACTGACCGGACGCCATAGCCGGGATGGAATATTTCACTAGGAGAGCCAATGATTTTGTTCTAGATCTTTGCTCCTGTATGGCCATCAAAGTTCAGAAGTGAACTCTGAGCTTTATACACTATGTAATGTAGGACATGTATACAAAAAAAATCACTAAATACACAGTAAAGAAAATAATAAAGAGAAGTTGCAACATAGACATAATACATAAACATTTAAATGCAGCAAATAATTTTAAAACATATTTTTTCCTTCTCCACTTGTGCTCCCTGTCTTCTTGGTCTAGGAGTTACAATGTGGTTGGGGCTACAACAGGCCAGCAGTTCTAATATCTTGGCTCTTATTTTCTGCCATGTATATCTTATGTGTTGAGATCAGAAACATTTGATACAAATAATATGTGGACATTATATTTTAGACCAAATGACTACTGTACTTTTGAATGAGTTTTAACTCATGAACCAATGAATGAGTCAAAAAATATATATTTTGATCTAGAACAAAAGTATCTGGGTGTTTTAGCAAAATTTTTTAATATACTTAAATATTATATACTATATATTTATGAATAAACTATATATTTATAATATAAATATGTTATATCATATAATTATAATATATTTAAATATACATAATATAAATTTATATATTAACATTTACTTATAATTATGTAACATATATTAATAATATATATTTATAAATATATTTATAAATAATTATATAAGTATATAATATATAATGTATTAATATATAATATATTAATTATATACTTGTATTAATATATAATATATTAATTATATACTTATATATAATATATACTTATATATAACAGATACTATATATAAGTATATATAATATATAATATATCTATATTATATATTATATATCATATTATATAATATATAATCTACATTATTAATACATTATATTATATAGTAATAATATGTAATATAATGTAATATTATTATATACTATAATTAATATATAATATATATTATATTATATATAAGTATATAAAATACAATATATAAAATATAATATATATTATATTATATAAGTATATATAAAATATAATATGTTATATTATATAAGTATATATAAAATATAATATATATTATATTATATAAGTATATATAAAATATAATATATATTATATTATATAAGTATATATAAAATATAATATATATTATATTATATAAGTATATATAAAATATAATATATATTAAATTATATAAGTATATATAAAATATAATACATAAAATATAATATATATTATATTATATGTATATATAATATAATATATATTATATTTTATGTATTATATTTTATATATACTTATATAATATAATATATATTATATATTAATTATAGTATAAAATAATATTACATTATATTACATATTATTACTATGTAATATAATGTATTAATAATGTAGATTATATATTATATATACTTATATATAGTATCTGTTATATATAAGTATATAAGTATATATTATATATATTTTTATATATTTATTATATATATTAATATATATTTATATATTAATATATACTTATAATATATTATATATTATAAGTATATATTATATATACTTATAATATATATACACTTATATATAATATAATATATAAAATATAATATACATTATATTATATTTATAACATATATAAAATATATAAGTATATATAATAAATATATACTTATATAATTATATACTTACATATAATTGGCTCTTATAGAGCCAATTATTTTATAGCCAATTATTATAGAGCCAATTATTTATTATAGAGTCAATTATATATACTTATATATAGTTGGCTCTTATTATAGAGGTATATAATTATATATAAGTATATAATTATTTATACATATTTACAAAATATATAAGTATATATATCAATTTTTTAATGTATTATTTATTTATTTTATTTTATTTTATTTTTTTGAGACAGAGTCTCGCTCTGTCCCCCAGGCTGGAGTGCAGTGGCATGATCTCGGCTCACTGCAAGCTCTGCCTCCCAGGTTCACGCCATTCTCCTGCCTCAGCCTCCTGAGTAGCTGGGACTACAGGCACCCACCACGACGCACGGCTAATTTTTTGTATTTTTAGTAGAGATGGGGTTTCACCGTGTTAGCCAGGATGGTCTCGATCTCCTAACCTCATGATCCACCCACCTTGGCCTTCCAAAGTGCTGGGATTACAGGCGTGAGCCACCGCACCCGGCTTGTATTTTTTTAAAGCAAATCTTTCCCTTTCAACTTACCTTGTCCATTCGGTCTCTTTCTACTCCAAACCGACCTCCATAGCCATGGGATGCTTTGGGCCCTGACTCCATCTCTTTCTTCTTGAGAACATCATGCTCCTCTGATACTTTGTTCCTCAGCTGGTGGATGCTGGAAGAAACCACATGACCAAGGCTCATCTATCCTAGGGAGATCAAGAAACCCATCTTCCCAGAAAAATGGAAGTCTTGAAGTCTGTCCTGTTTATTTTCAGTAATAACCTGGGCCCCCAAAATATACTAGTGATGGGTCTGGAAGTAAAAGATCAGTCTGGCCTGCATACCATAGCCTGATTTAAACTCTCCATAGGCCAATAATATTTCCTCTAGTCTGTTATTTTGCTCACTAAAATAACCTTCTGATCTTTAGTCCCATTTTTCATGTTCTTAAATATTAGAGGACAATGATACCTATATTCTGATAACTGGAAAGTTATTTTCTTTTCTGAATGGATCTGCTTTCTATCAATTAGAGGATGTGTCTCAAAAAGCAGAAAAATATTCACATACCATTGGACCTACACATTCTAGTTTTAGCAGTCTACACCAGGGAAATGATTTTAAATATGGCAAAGCTTAATGTCCTTAATGTCTAAATGATACTCATTGAAGCATCGTATATAATAGCAATAACTAAGAAACAATCTATATGACCAATGGTTGGATAATAGTTAAATAAATTGAAATACTACCTTTCACTAGTGTACCAGGAAGTCATTAAAAATAATGCTTATAAAAACACAGAACTGGGGAAATTTATGTAAACATTAGTGGTATTTTTTATGCTTTTTGGTCATGAATTAAGATCTTCTGCCCCTTCCCCCCAGGCTGATAATACCTGAGAAAACTAAGGACTAATGAAAACTAACTAAGAAAATCCACTCACAGTTATTGCTATAACACTTTAAGCCTCAAATTATCTTGATTTGAAGGGACACCTCTATCCCTAAGAGAAAGTACCACCAAAAAAAGGCATTATCTTTCTTACTTCACACCCACTTCCATCTTTACCATGAAGGTGACTGCAACAATTAAGAGGGCAGAAAGCCATCTTGGCCAACCTCTTTGGCTTGAGGATATGAAGTGATAGCTCAGCCCCATGTGACAATCAGATCTGTTATTTGGACACATATAAGGATCCGGGGATTCTTGGAAACATTTGGGCAAGAGAACCCTAAATAAGAAATTTGACTTTCTGCAGCAAGCAATGAGGGTTTAGGGTATTAAGATAGTGATGTTAGATGGTGAGCTGGGACTTTACCAGCTCAGGACAACCAGACACATTGGTTATACGTAGAATGGCTGTCTCACAGCAGAAATTGTCTTCTTTTAAGGAAGAATAGATCCATCTGGTGGCCTTTAGTGGATAATTCTACCAAAAGTCTTTTTAAAAAGCCTTCTCAGCTTTAGCCGCAGTTAATTTTAGAAAGCTGGCTATGAACCAGATGAAATTAAGCCAAGTGCTGGAAGAATCCCCTGTTCCCATGCCTCCTCTAAACTCTCTGGCAGCGTTGAAAGCAGAGATCTTGTGTTGTCAGTTCAACACCAACACTGTGTCATAAGCTACTAGTACCAAGGACATGTAAATGCCTGCCCAATATCTTCCAACTGAAGTATTCAGATGAAAGATGAAGAAAATGGGGCCAAAATTTACTTTCAAATGGAAAAAATCTGCAATTTTTTAATGAATATAATAATTGTTAAATGGGTTATAACTATATTATAGTTAAAACAAGTTTTTAAAAGGGATTAGAAAATGATACTCAGAAATATTCATCTAAAGGATAACAGAAAAACTAGTCAGGGGATCATACCAATGATATAATTTGAATGAAATTGTTGAGGCCCAAAGAAAACAGACTTCTTTAGGTTATAGTGGAAGTCATTCTAAACAGGTCTTTATTATTATTATTATTATTGAGACAGAATCTTGCTCTGTCGCCCAGGCTGGAGTGCAGTGGTATGATCTCAGCTCACTGTAATGTCCGCCTCCCGGATTCAAGTGATTCTCTTGCCTCAGCCTCCAGAGTAGCTGGGATTACAGGCATGCATGTCATGCCCCGCTAGATTTTGTATTTTTAGTAGAGACAGGGTTTCACCATGTTGGCCAGGCTGGTCTCAAACTCCTGACCTCAAGTGATCCTCTTGCCTTGGCCTCCCAAAGTGCTGGGATTACAGGCGTGAGCCACCACGCCTGGCCTAAACAGGTCTTAATTACATCATTCCTTCATTTTATAACTATTAACTAAACAACTTTTAAGTGAGAGGTACTGTTAGGCTCTGAGGACACAAAAATGTTTTATGTATGGAGATAGAGGACAGCTAGAAGAGATAGAGAGGAAAACAAAAAATTCCAATTCAATATGCTGTGTTGTGCCTAAGAAACTTTTGACATATTAACTCTCAGATATCCAATTTAAGTTTTAAAAGACTTTGTATTGATAAAGCAATGCAGTTTATGTGAACCAAGCAAAATGTAGCACCTCAAAGATGACTCATTCCTCAATCTGTGTTTGTTTTTTATTACAAAACTAAAAGCACAAATGTGAGTGACTCAGAATATAAGGTTTTTATTCACAGATGACCTGATCATGTATGTAGAAAATCCTAAAGAATTCACACAAAAAAAGCTACTAAAGCATTGTGCATTTGGCTAGGTCACAGGATACAAGGTCATTATATCAAAATCAATTGTATTTTTACATACTGGCCATAAACATTTGGAAACTGGAAGTTAAATATAAATACATGAAATAACATGAAACATTTTAGGATAAACTTAACAAAGTATGTGCAAGACCTAAACACTAAAAAATATTTCTGAAAATATTAAAGAAGATCTAAATAAATGGAGAGATATCCCATGTTCATGGATTGGAAAACTCAATATCATTAAGATGTCAGTTCTCCCTAAAATGATCTATAGATTCAATGCAATCCCAATCAAAATCTGAACAGGCATTCTTGTAGGAATTGACTAGTGAATTGTAAATTTTATGTGAAAATGTAAAGTCCTGGAATAGTAAAATCTTTTGTTTCTTTTTTTTTTTTAAGGAGAGCAAAGTTGAGGACTACATGATTTCTTGACTTATAAAGCTACAATAATCAGTGCAGTATGGTATGCTGTCAGGGTAGAAAATAGATCAACAGAACAGAATAGAGTCCAGAAATAGACCCACATGTATGTGGTCAAAGATGCCAGGTAAGTCAATGGGAACAGAATACTCTTTTAATATTGTTGAACAACTAAATAATCACATGGAGAAAAATGAACCTCAATCTTGACCTCACACTGCACAGAAAAGTCTACTTGAAATGGGTCATAGACTTAAATGTAAAAACTAAAACTGTCAGTCCTTTAGGACAAAACATCAAAGAAAGTCTTCACAACTTTGGGGTAGGTAAATATTTCTTAGACACATAAAGCATTAGCCCCATAAATTTTTTTTCAATAAATTAGACATCATCAGGATTAAGATCTTTTGCTCTTAAAAAGATGCCATTAATAAAATGAAAAAGTGGCCAGGTGTGGTGGCTCACGCCTGTAATCTCAGCACTTTGGGAGGTCAAGGCGGGTGGATCACAAGGTCAGGAGCTCAAGACCAGCCTAGCCACTATGGTGAAACCCCGTCTCTACCAAAAATACAAAAATTAGCTGGGCTTGATGGTGGGCGCCTGAGTCCCAGCTACTCAGGAGGCTGAAGCAGCAGAATCGCTTGAACCCAGGAGGCAGAGGTTGCAGTGAGCTGAGATCATGTCACTGCACTCCAGCCTGGGCAACAGAGCAAGACTCCATCTCAATCAATCAATAAAGTGAAAAAGCAAGTTATGTTCTGGGAGAATACACTTGTAAAACACATATTTCACAAAAGACTTACATCCAGAATATATAAAGAACTTTCAGCAACTTAATAAAAAGACAAACAACTCACTTTAAAAGTGAGAAAAAGATGTGAACAGATACTTCATAAAGAAGATATATGAAGATATATGAATGGCAAATGAAAATATACTCAATAAAACTGGTCATCAGAGAAATTCAAATGAACTTAAAAGAGTGGTTAAGTTGGTTTTGTTGTTGTTGTTGTTGTTTTGTTTTGTTTGTCTTTTAGAGAGGATCTCAGTCTGTCACCCAGGCTGGAGTGCAGTGGGGCAAACATGGCTCACTGCAGCCTCAACCCCCTGGGCTCAAGTGCTTCTCCTGCCTCAGCCTCCTGAATAGCTCAGACCACAGCCAGCCAATTTTTAATTTTTTTGTAGACTCTGAATCTCTCCACATTGTCCAGATGGTCTTGAACTCCTGCGCTCAAGTCATCCTCCTGCCTTGGCCTCCTAAAGTGCTGGGATTACAGGCATGAGCCACTGCACCTAGCTAAATTTAAAAATACTAACAATAACAAATGTTGACAAAAATGTGGAGCATCTGAAACCCACACATTACTGGTAGGAATGAAAGAGGGTAAATTCCCTTTGGAAAAGAGTTTGAGAGTCTCTCAAAATGTTTAACATACACTCAGCAATTCTACTTCTGGCAATTTCCC
Organism: Pan paniscus; assembly: GCF_029289425.2. Lineage (NCBI taxonomy): Eukaryota > Metazoa > Chordata > Mammalia > Primates > Hominidae > Pan > Pan paniscus. Next base: position 119,609,026 of record NC_085926.1, read on the forward strand.
AAGAGAAATAAGGATATGTCAACAAAAAGATTTGTACCCAAATGCCCATGACAGTTTCATTTGTAATAGATCCAAATTGTCAATAATCCAAATGTCTATTGACAGGATAATGAATAATAAAACTGTGACATATCCATACAATGGGACACTACATGACAATATAAAAGAACAAAAGACTTATATACACAACACCATGGATAAATCTGGAAAACATTATGCTGAAAGAAGACAACACAAAACAATACATTCTATATTATTCTGTTTGCATGAAATTCTATGCCAGACAAAACTAATCTATAGTGACAAAAAGATCAGTACGGGGTGTATTGACTGCAAAGAGGTGCAGGGAAATTTTCATGGTAATAGATGTATTCTATATCTTGATTGCATTGGTGGTTATATTATATATATATAGTCAAAACTCACTGAACTATTTGCTTATAATGATTAGGTATCAATAAATTTAATTTTTGCCTGGGCATGGTGGCTTACACCTGTAATCCCAGCACTGTAGGAGGCCGAGGCAGGCGGATCACTTGAGGTCAGGAGTTCAAGACCAGTCTGGCCAACATGGTTAAACCCCGTCTCTACTAAAAATACACAAATTAGCTGGGTGAGGTGGCACATGCCTGTAATCCCAGCTACTCGGGAAGCTGAGGTAGGAGAATCACTTGAAGCTGGGAGGCAGAGGCGGAGGTTTCAGTGAGCCAAGATCGTACCACTGCACTCCAGCCTGGATGACAGAGCGAAACTCCGTCTCAAAAAAAACAAAGTTAATTTTTGAAAAATAATAAAGTGAAGAAAACATTAAATGAAAGAGACTTTGGGCACTCATAAAGAGGTTTGTTTATGAAGTGACTGTAGTATTATTAAGGCCAACTTATCAAGTACTTTGTCACTGTAAACAGAATAGCAAGCAGCCTTAGGGATTGGCAATAGCTTAGTTCATGGGAATTTGCATTTCATTTCAACAAAAGAATTACGGACATGACGATATTATGTTTATTAGACAAAAACAATATATTGGTTAAGATTTAAGCCCATGGAGTCGGACTGAGCCGAATTCAAATTACTACAGGTTGACTATCCCTCATCCCAAACGCTTGGGACCAGAAGTGTTTTGGATTCAGGATTTTTTCAGGTTTTGGAATATTTGCATATACATAATGAGATATCTTGGGGACGAGACCCATGTGTAAACAGGAAATTCATTTATGTGTCATATACACTATATTAAGGAAGGTATTAAAGAAGAACTAAATAAATGAAGGTAACTTTATTTTTCCCTTGGGGACGCTGAAAAAACTGTTGTGCACCTGTATTTTGACTGAGACCCATCACATGTAGTCAGGTGTGGAATTTTCTACTTGTGGTATCATGTGGGCTTTCAAAAATTTCAGATTTTGGAACATTTTAGATTTTGAATTTTTGGATTAGGGATGCTCAACCTGTATCTCTGTATCCTCGGACAAATTGCTAAACATTAATATATCCATTCACTTTTCTGTGAAATCAGGATGCCAACGTCATCTATGATATAGGATTGTTTTTAAAAAGTACTCTGTGTTTTGCATGACATATAATAGCTTAATAAATGTTAGTCATTATTCTTAAGTTATAGCCATGGCTCTTCCCAGTACCCCTGTGAGGTAAACAGGGATGGTACTATAATCTCCAGTCAGTGCTGGAAATCAAGATAGGATGGTAAAATATTATTACTCTCCTCAGCATCATAAGCCTTTTTACAGCAGAGCTGGAATCAGTCCCTAGAGCTCCAGAATTCTATTTCTATACTCTTGGCATTACACCATTCTTTATTTCCACTTGCTATAAAATGTCAGGGCACAAGAAGAGGACAGGGCCACTGAGGCAGACATCCTACGATTATAGCTCAGTAAAGATTTAATCTAAAGGCCAGACAGGTTACAGGAAGTGCTGAAAGATTATTCCAGAGCAGTGCCACTCAGTGTGTGGTCCACAAGCTGAACTGTTTCTGTTTCACAGGGAAATAAGAATAAAAATTGAGAATATGTGTTTAGAAACTTTTATAGCAATTTGACATAGTGATTTTATTCTTTTTCTTTTTCTTTTTTAGAAATGGGGTCTCACTGTTGCCCAGGCTGGAGTGCAGTGGCTACTCACAGACACAATCCCACTACTGATCAGCACTGGAGTTTTGACCTGCTCCATTTCTGACCTGGGCAAGTTGACCCCTTCTTAGGCAACCTATGGTCCCCTGCTCCTGGGAGGTGGGAGGTCACTATATTGATTCAGAATTCAGCGTGGAGACCCAATCAGCATAGAGCACTATAGCCCAGAACTACTGGACTCAAGTGATCCTCCTGCCTCAGCCTCCTGAGTAGCTGGATCTATAGGCACAGACTAGCATGCCTGACAACATCGTGATTTTATATCTGTTGAATTTAAAAATAAAAACTGTGTTTGTATTGTCTATGTTATTTTTAACCATTTATTTTTCCAGAAACTTACTTGTATTTTATTTTACAAAAGTATCAGTCTGTGACAGATTTGAAAATAAACAAACTGGTCAAGGGAAAAGACACCCTTGAGTCTTGAGAATGAATGGGCAAGAGTGGAGAAAAGAAGGTGGAGAGAAGGGTGATAGTTCTTGAAAACCAGGCAGTTCCTTTACAGAATGGATAAGGGATGCATAGGACCATTTGAATTATTCACTGAATTACCAAATTACTATCCAAACTAAATTTATTCAAGACAGACCTAAAAAGAGACATCACGGTGTGGGGAAGGTAGTAAGATTAGTAAGAACTGCAACCACTTCCTTTTCCTGCTTTTAGTCGTCTCAGCTCTACAGCTACTGTTTTGTTTTGTTTGTTTGTTTTTTGTTTTTTCATTTTGGGATCTGTCAGTGTTAGCATCTACAGCTACTGTTCTCCTCTCCAATTTCCCTCTCCTTTCCAAGGACCATGGTGATTCCCATCAGATGTTAAAGACTGACTTAGCCCACACTAACGAGAGGGAATCCCCAAATAGTGGAGACTTACTACTGGAAAGTCCTCTAGAGGTCTTTTTGATCCAGATGGGCAAAATGAGAATCAGAGAGGAAAAGGGACTTGTCTAAAGCCACCTGGCCTGTTACCAGCAGATACCAGGCTTTCACTCCTTGATAACCTGGGTAAATGGGAGATGAGCGAGATTTTTTTGTCAATATCTCCATCGTTTATTCTATCTGATAGATTCAGTTAGGTTAACAAGGAAATGTGCAGGGTCACCATGTTGTACCACTCCAGGCAGCACCCATCAGAGTGATCTGTGTATAGGAGTTGTGCAATCCAACAGTCCAGGTAGACACCACTTAGGAGAAAAAAGGGCTGTTGTCTGTTTACATGTTTGTTAGATTTTAGAAAGGAAATCTGATTAAACTAACCTATATTAACAGGAAACAAAACTAACATCACTGAGCTGCTCAGAAGTGCTAAGTACTGCATTAGACATTGGCTATCCCATTGACCTGTAACTATACATCTTCAGGGTGGCTATTTTTTTTTAAGTTATTTCATTTTTTTATGAGGGTTGCTTGCTCTTTTTTTTTTTTTTTTTTTTTTTTTTGCCAATGCCTACTATATTGCAAGTCGTCATGGCAGAGTGTTGGGAAGTTTTCAATTAGCAATAATCACACCTCGGATAAACCTCATTGGCTACAATACCACCAAAGGCAAGAAGTGTGCATCCTCATCTGGACAATTCCCAGAATACCAGCGTTGAGTGGCCTTTATTCAGAAAAGGAAAAGGGTCTTGTGGTTTTTTTTTTTTTTTTTTTGATCTATGAGTCTATAGAGGGGTATCACAGAAGCTTCCTGAATGACCCTGTTCCATTGTTTCAATCTTTTTCCAGAATGGCATGGTTTATGAATAATATTCATTATAGCTACTTAATTGAAACCATTTATTTATTTATTTATTTATTTATTTATTGAGACTGAGTCTCGCTCTATCACCCTGGCTGGAGTGCAGTGGTGCGATCTTAGCTCACTGCAACCTGTGCCTCCTGGGTTCAAGAGACTCTCGTGCTTCGGCCTCCTGAGTAGCTGGGATTACAGGCGCCCGCCACCACGCCCGTCTAATTTTTGTATTTTTAGTAGACACAGGGTTTCATCATGTTGCCCAAGCTGGTCTTGAACTCCTGACCTCAAGTGATCTTCCTGGCTTGGCCTCCCAAAGTTTTGGGATTACAAGCGTGAGCCACCACGCCCGGCCGAAACCATTTATTTCTGCAGTTGTAGAAACTTGTGCCAGGCTTTCACAGTATGTTGCTTGTGCAATGTGGTCATCCACTGACACTTTTTAAAATCTAGAGGTAAAAACACTGCTTTTAGGGTGCAGTAGGGGGAGTTAAAAATGGAGCTTAAAACTGTATTAATCTTGCCATTTTGTGTGTAGTTGTTGAATTTTTGCTTGTTACACTATTTATTGTGTCTATCTTGCTACTAATGTTTGACATTCTGATACTATCCAAAGCAGATGGTCCTGGTTAGACGATCCTGAATCATCCGTGGAAGAGAGAAGGGGACCTCTCAGCCTGAATGTATGACATATCCCACAGAAACCCCTGGATATGTCTGTAAGTTCCTTTTATCTTCTGGTATCGGAGGGTTTTGTTTGTTTGTTTGTTTGTTTCTGGTAAAATGCATATGGGGCTATAATCTTAAAGATCCCTGAACATCGTTGCCAAAATAGTTTTTATCAACAGGTTTTCCAAGTGTTACATTTCTTCATATTACCATTCATGGCTTCCAACTTCTGTCAAATAGCTAAGTACAAATCTGTATTTAAAAAGTTATTTGGGCCAGTTATGGGAGCTGAAGTGGCCTCTTTTTATAGCATTTATTCTGAGTTCTTCACCTTGACATTTTACTGAATTGTTCTTAGTTCATCTGAAGGAAGTCACCCTGAATTCTAAATACATATTTACATTTATCTGAAGAGATAGATAGGAGATAGATGATTGCCAGGTAAATAGATAGAGAGGACCTTAGTATTTGGGCCACTTCCTCTATGAATCTCTCATGCCTTACTAAAGGAAGGGAGGCAGTTAATCCAATAGACCCACTTGGGGAAATAGCAGAGTTGTTAGGTATAAAAGATAGATAATAGGGTTGAGGAGGGTAAGAGGAGAGACATAAAATGGAAATATGCAATGACACACAGGTACACACAGGAACAGACTCTAGAAAAAAAAACAAACACAATAATACATAGACATGAACTACCCTATCCTTTTCCTCCCTCACCTTCCCCCAAGTCTCCGAGTTTTCTCTGGGCTCTTCCCATAACCCCCTTCCTTTTCTCCAGTCCTTTTGGCACCTACTTGATGTGTTCTGTGCGTCCAGACCCCTCGATGGTCTTGGCTCCCCATCGTTGCTCCTTTTCAGAGATGTCATTCTGCAAACGACAGCACGCAGTAATACATGACGGCAAGAAATGTGCCACATTGAGAAGGGCCACCCAACTGACACATGCCCTCCATGTCCCCTGTGTCCACTGCCTTCTTCAGTCTGGGTCTTTATTCACATCCCCTCTATATTTATCCCATCCTGACCCCATGTAAGAATTAAACTGGTGAGGCCAGGCATGGTGGCTTATGCCTGTAATCCTAGCATTTTAGGAGGCCGAGGCGGGTGGATCTCTTTAGGTCAGGAGCTCAAGACTAGCTTGGCCAACATGGTGAAACCCCATCTCTACCAAAAAAATACAAAAATTAGCCAGGTGTGGTGGCATGCACCTGTAGTCCCAACTGCAGGGACTACTTGGGAGGCTGAGGTAGGAGAATCGCTTGAACCTGGGAGGCAGAGGTTGCAGTGAGCTGAGATTGCACCACTGTACTCCAGCCTGGGTGACAGAGTGAGACTCTGTCTCAAAAAACAAACAAGAAAACACAAAGAATTAAACTAGTGAGCTCTGAAACCTCCGTTCCTCCTCTGCCTACTTCATGCCTACCCCATCTGGTCTCCTACAGCTTTTTAATCCCCCAATTACACATGCCCAGCTTGAATCCTGGATCATGGGCCAGGGGAGACCCAGGTTCACCTGCTTCTCACCTTCAGTATAGCCTGCCATGGCCTGTCAATCACACTGTCAAACTCACCCACACCTGTCTCTTTTCATCCCTGATACCAGGTATTGTGCATGCCCCACAGGTGACAGCCAATTGTCCTACCAATTAGTCCCAGTATGAGGGCTGTCTCAGTCCTAGAAGGCCCTTTTCCAAGCATCCTCAAAGATCACAGAGTGGCCCAGATGCCCTCCTCACCCCACCCTCTGCACTGTCCAAGCAAAGCTACTTCCAAACTCACCACAAAGTCAGGATCTGTGTCCCAATCATCACCCTGGGTCTCCACGGAAACAGACACATCATGGCCCACTACAGACTTCCACATCTGAGAGTGACCGGAGATGGGAATAATTAGGGACAAAAAAGGATCAAGAGGAGGGAAAATAGGAATGTTGAAGTCAAAATATAGCAGCCCAATATTTCCTGCCATTTTTTTTTTCTTAGAAGAAAATAGAAAATGAAGCAAAGCAAATGGGAGTTGTAGGAAGGCTTTTCTGCTCAGTTACAAGATGAGAGATGGGACTTTAATCAAGACGAACTGATGTGGGCTGGGCCCACCTGGGGCTAGAGAGAAGTCATCATGGGTGTGGGTAACACTAGGTAACCCACGAGTCAAAATTGCTGGAATTGTTCACTTGTGTCCCGAGGCCAGCCAGGCAGTGGCTGGAGGTGGTTGGCAATGAGTGGTGCTATAATATCCCTAGAATTATGGCCCTATTTCACTCAGGTTTCTATATATGATTCCTTTGTTGCTGTTGAAATACAAATTGGTTCTGCTTCTCACAAAGTGAACATGTACATCCCTCTTTACAACCTGCTGAACTACACTGAGAATTTTTCCAGCCTCTGGTCCAAGTGCTGTCCCACCTCCACCCTGAGTCTGGTCACCTCACAGCTGTGTAAGGTCAGCAGCGACAGTCGGCTGAAATTTCCACATGGAACAATGCATTGGGAAAGCATTATCTGCTGGGAATAAGTCAGTTATTACTCAATTTTTAAAAAATGGTTCAATTAATTGCTAAAGTCAAAAAATAGCATGTTTTCAAGTTGACAATTTACCGTAGAAAAGAAAAAAGAATAATATGTAATAAATCTGATTTTGAACATTAAGAGGTATTCAGTTTTTATCAACTAAATAAATGTTGCAGAAATATTTAGAGAACCCTAGCTTGGAAGGGTGCCAAACTTATTCTGCTAGGGCATTCCCAGTGTTCTAGTCGGCCTTCCGGACTGTGCAGAAGGAAGAGCGGCACAGTTGCTCTGCATCTGTGGATTTGGTGTGAAGAAGTAACAACAGACAATGCTCATCTGCTGTGGTCGCCACTGAGACTTCTTGACCCTGGCAGCACTTGCTAGCTGGCAATCCTTCCCTCCTCAGACACCTCATCCCATTGGAGACCTTCCCCATGCTCTCCATTGTCTCCAAAGAGTCCCTTTACAACCACTCCTCGGGTTCTCCTGTCTCCACCTAGGCCTTCAGATTCTCCAGTTTTCTATTTCCACTTGAAAGCTCCATCTTCTCCATTGAGCAACCCCTTAAAAACCAGCCCAGGGGAAGTCTGGGTAAATCAGTTAAAGAGATGCTAAGGGGACACTGGAGAGATATTGACTGAGTTAGCCGGGAGTCATGGCTGAAAGCAGCTTGGCTTTCCCTGATGCGGTTGGAGACAGCAAAACATCCTTACTACCTGCATCCTTACTACCCCTCTGCTTCTTATCCCCTGGCTCCTGGGCTGCTGTGCAACAAAAGGACTGTCACACAGAAAACTGGAATGGAGAAGTTTCTGAAATAGTCATGAGCAATAAGGAAGCAATGAGGACTGATGGTCCCATCCTCCTTCCTGTGGCTCCTCTGAGGCCTCAGCCTGACTCTCCCATTCACCCATTTTTGAAATAAAGAGTTTCTGAAATAGAGACAATTTATCTAATATCCTTGACCTATTGACCAGAAACCAGAAAGGTAAGAAGTGCTATCTAGAGGTGAGAACCAGAGAGTAATCTGGTGAGGCCTTGTTGCGATGCTGACCTCCTGCATCAAAGTACACGGACTGGGAGTCAGAAGCCCTGGCTGTCACCCCAGCTCTGTGACTAAGCCTCTGAGGGACCATCACAAGGGCATCAACAGAGTAGGTACTCATTTGCCAGGTATCAGACCAGGCGATTAAGAAATACTAACTTTAATAATTTGGCAAATCAGCAATTATCTCTGATTTTCCCAGTGGAAAATAATGAAGGGGTTAACGTAGCTCATCTGTAGTCTCCTTGATTTCTGACATTCTGAGATTCTGTGATCTACGAACACAGAAACTAGCCCCAGCAGAACAATCATGCCTTCTCTTGGGCTCCATCAGCACTTGGTACTCAGTGCTAGTGTACATCAGTGACTACTTCCTGATCTGTTACATTTCCTGTGTGGGTTTGTTTCTCTGAGACCATATGCTCTTCAAGGGCAGACACTGTTTTCGTCTCCTGTGGTCCTCCTCCCAGCTCAGTACCTAGGGGAGACAGGCCTTAGAGTGGGTTGTAGATTGTCAGCAGAAACCAGGCAACACTTTGCTTGATGTTGGTGCTAGATGGCTCCTGAAACACTTGCCTTGGGTTTAAGCCCCTCCCTTTTGTTTCTATCTCCAGATGCTGATTTGCTACAACCACTCACAACCAGGCCTTCTGGCCATAAAAGGATAAAAGCCTACTAGTGGTGACCTTGCCCATCACCAAGGACTAAGAGCCAGGTAGGTTCCTCCTCAACTCTTACTCTGTGTTTCCCAACTGTCCCATGGCTCAGAGTACCCACCTCCACCTGTGCAAGCCTCTGTTCTAAGCGCCCGGCTCCTCGCGTCCACACCGACTCCCTCTCTGGCTGCTGCCACTTCGGAGTGAGAAACTGAGCTGCTGCTTCAGTTCCGTATTCAGGCTTTCGTCATTTCCTGCCACCCCATCCTCACAGCTACTTCCTGAAATTTGAGTCAGTTCCTTCTGCTTTAGACACTTAAATTTTAAAAGGATTAAATGTTTCTGTGCCTGGTCTTTTGCAAGGTTTTGACAATGGGGGTCATAGGGCAGTCATAGAAAATGCTGCTTTGACTCTGAGTTTGTAATCCAGTGAGAGCAACAAACATTCAACCAGAAAACACATTAGAGAATGCTGTAGAACAGCATTGTGTCCTAAATAGGGTGGCAGTTACATTTGAGACAGTAAAGGAATTCAGAGCATTTGGTATTGGGTGTATTCATCAAGAAAGGCTTTATGGGAAAAGTGATTTATATGTGGGTTTTGAAGCATAAGACTTAAAAAGAAACTCACCCCTATATTACCCACAGCACTTAAAAGTGGAGTTTTCATATAGATGTTCAAATAAACGTCGAACAATTGAATGCCAGAAGAGAATAACTCATGAGGGAAAAGGCAAGACATGGAAGGAGAGTTTCCTAGCTTGTTTGGGGCACTGTGGAGTCTGAGCTAACAAACTAAAGATTTGGCTCTAGAGCGTAGGAAGAATTCCGAAAGAACCAGGTGCTGGTCAGCTGATGGAAGAAGGTCTTTGTGGTATCCTGTTTTACTGCGTGTCAAGACTTGCTGCCCCTCCCTTCCCTCTTGAAGTCAGACTTACTCAGGTGACTTGTTTTGGCCAGTGACAGATACCACTTTCTGGCGGAGACCGTAAGACCACTGCAAGCTTTGCCATGCTTTCACCACTGCCCAAGGCAACCTGCAATTCTCCATATTGGCTCCTCCAGCAGACTGGGTCCCTGAGTGAGAAAGAACACAAGTGGAGCCCCATCCACCATGTGGGGGAATTGGAGTCTTTCACTAAAAAATAGTCCTTTGTTTTGGCTACTGAGAATTTGAGGGTGTCTGTTATTGTATCTGACCTAGCCTCTCCTAATCTTGATTGTGGACTTCTTGATTTGTTCACAACGGTGCATCCTCCAAGGAGTTTAAGCAGGACTGGATGAAACTGGCCCATGATACAGGCACTTTTCTGCATTAGGAATATGAAGCCTCTGTCACTTCCAAATCTAAGGATTCTATGCCTGGGGGAGCTTTATTTATTCCTTCTACTTTATTACCTATTTATCATGGTGGTACCAAAGTTATGATAAGGAAGAGTACGTTTGTACAAGAGAAAAATCACTTGGAATCCTCATGTAGTGTCAAAATACGATTTAGACTAGATGATGTGACACACCATCCAGGGACATAGTTCTCTAGAGAAAATATAGAAATTAATCAGAGATGACACCAAGAAGTCCCATCTTTCCTTAGCAAATGTCACAAGTTCATTACTGATGAGGTAGTGAGGTGTATCACACAGAAAAAGAATGGGCCTTGAAGCCAGATAGACTTGATTCAATTAAACCACTTATTGTACTTTGAGAAAGTGAGCTATCTTCTCTCAAGCAGCAACTTAATATAAAAATCCATAATAGCTGGGCACGGTGGCTCACACCTCTAATCCCAGCACTTTGGGAGGCTGAGGCGGGTGGATCACAAGGTGAGGAGTTTTGAGACCAGACTGGCCAACAGAGTGAAACTCCACCTCTACTAAAAGTGCAAAGATTAGCCGGGCATGGTGGCAGGTGCCTGTAATCCCAGCTACTTGGGAGACTGAGGCAGGAGAATCGCTTGAAACTGGAAGGCGGAAGGTGCAGTGAGTTGAGATTGTGCCACTGCACTCCAGCCTGAGCGAAAGAGTGAAACTCGGTCTCAAAAAAACCCAACAAAACAAAACAAAACAAAACAAAACAAAACAAAACAAAACATAATAATGCCTATCTAACCTGCTACATGCTATTAAGCTTCTCTTCTCCCATTCCCACCCAGAGGGATCCTAGGGGCCTATTGTTTTCACTATGTGCCAGACAAGAGTTCTCCCAGGACCATGCATGGATCTGCATCAATTTCATGCCCTAAGGCCCAGCTTATTTGGTTCAGTATTAGGATAGAATTTCCTCACTGCATTCATCACCTGGGGTCTAGCAGCTAAGGCTGGAAAGATGCATGCAGCTGTCACTGATATTGGCCAGTGAGAAGAAAGCCTGAATATGTAGAGCTTTCTACCCCTATAACCATTCCTGGCTACCTCCTTCCCTACTTCCCTTACCCACCTTCCACCCCCCAGCATGCAAACACAGGTACCGAAACACCTGTGCACATATCCATTCACTCACATGTACACACACATACACACAAACTCTTCATTCTGAAAATAATTTTATTATTTTACAGTTGTTCAGGAAACTTCCCAGGATGTTGTAACCAAGATTTAATCACCACAGTAGATTTAGAGCAGATCAGTCAGCCCACCTGTCTTCTCTCTTCTTTAGGGAGAGGCTAGGCAGTGAACACATCACGTATGCAATGAGAAAATAACCAACTGGTAGGATGGGGGAGGGGAGGGGAGGCAGGGAATAGGCACAAATGGAATTCTATCCTGGCTGTCCTTCTCAGGTCTATCTATATTTAATTTTGTCTTCTCTATATTCTCCTTCCATTGCCACAGAGGGCAGAGACAATGGGGCTGAGAAACTGTAATAACTGTCACTAACAGCAAAGTAGCTTAGTACTTCAAGAGGTCAGGAGTTGCAGTGTGGTGTTAGACCAGTCAGACTCCTGGCTGAGAGTCAATGCCTAATATTGGCTCCCAGTGGCCCCTGAGCACTGTCTCAGGGTCCACATTCCAGGAATATTCAGATATTCCTGGAATGACAAGAATTGGAACCCTGCTGTCCATAGACACTTCTCCCTGCCCTTTGGTGAAAGGAAAGACTTAGGCCACTTAATACCTTAGTATACATGTGATCAAGGGCAAAAGCAAAGGGATTCTATCCTTATAGTCTAGGACCTGAAATTCTCCCTCCAATTATATCTGAAATTGGCAGGGAAGAAGATGCTGTCCTCCCATGTGATCTAACAGCTAAAACCCCTAGGGAGTTCCTTCAGCTTTCACCACCCTATTCTGCAAGAGACCTAAATCAGATGTCCTATGAGGTGACATGTTCATTTCCCTGAACTCTGTTTATGGCAGAGCCACCTTCCCCCTGAAACAGGAGAAAATACAGGCAAACAAGGCAAAGAAAGTTATCAATCAAAATGATACTGAACTTCAGATTATTAGGTTTATTGAAACCATCCTCTTGGCTTGGCTGAAAGACATTCCTCAGTATCTTTTACAGGACCACAAAAGATCAGGGTCCTGCAAAATCTCAACAAATATTAGGCTCAACAAACCAAATGTGATTCTCAGATTAAGCAGAAGTGTTCAGGCTCAGGGCAGTAGAAGAAAGCAGACTCGCCAGTCCCTGCAGCTCCAACGTGTCCTCGTATCCACCTCTGTTTTTGCAGGCACTTTCCGTGAAGAGTTGGAGAGAAGACCTGTAAATGGGAAGACTGTTCCACTGGAATTGATGTTCTGATGTTAGAGGTGAGAGAATTCCAAGTTTTGAGGGGAGTGGTCCAAAGAGTAACAACTAAGTCTACAGATGGCCCGTAAAACACAGAATGAGCAGGACATGAATCATTAGAAAGTAGATGGCTGCTAGAAGTGGCACTCGGGTCCGTGAATGACAGAGTGAACGCAGGACTCGCTTCCATCCAACGCCACTCCGGGTCTGAAAGAAAAATGTGAAAGTCAGAGAGTTTTCACCCTACAGGGCTATGTTGCTTTCCCTCCTACTAGTCTTGCACTTAAGCAAAGCTGACCCAACCACTGTAGAAAGGGGTATTCTGAGAGGAAAGTTGCCTCAGAGTCAACAACTTGGCAAATTCCACCAGGTTCTAATCTTCCACGCCCTTCCAGCCTTAGACTCATCCGCTGCTCAGTGGCTGGACTTCCACATTCCTTCTCCTCAGCTCCTTGCCCCCAGTATAGCCAGCCCTGTCAGATAATAGAACACCCTCTCTTTATCCTTCTTCCTTCTTACCCTTCGACAACTGTTGCTTGTAAGATCTATTAACAGTGCCTGCTCCTGAGTGCCACAGGAGCCAATGATAGGAGTCCGGGAAGAGTCCCATTCACTGTGCTCTAACCTGAGTTGAGAAAAAAAAGAGGCATAGCATTGGTTCATAGCATGAGAGGCTGATCAGGCCCAGTCTTCCCAGTCATCCTGCCACACAATGCAGCACAGGAGGAGACTTGCAGCAAAAGCTGCTCCCACAAACCCAAACCCATGCAAGGGGGGTACCAGCAGATACGTTTCCTTCAGCAGCAGCAAAATGTGACAATAACTATCAGGAATTGACTGCCTACTCACTATGTATCAGGCTCTAGGCTGGGTGCTTTACATACATTTAATCCTCAGGTTCTGAGGTTGGTCTTATTATCTTCAAAGTGCTAAGGCTTACAGAGGTTAAATTACTTGCCCATGGCGGCACAGCCAGTAAGCGGCAGAGCCAGAATTCAATACCCAACTTTGTCTTTCAAGCCTCACGTTCTTTTTTCCACCACACCACACCTGACTTGGAGAAACTCATTACATTTTTTTCTTTTATTAAAGGCTAATAGGCAAAAGCATCCAAAGAAGATTTCTGTGGAGTTTTAAAAATTAAATTGAACTAAAAAAAATTAAATTGAATTGGCAGTCTCCACTGCCTTCTGGCTCAGTTTTTGCTGATTTGCTTATTTAATACTGGAACTTCTCCATTTAATGAAGAAGCTGCCATTACTCACTCAATGGTTATGTCAAACAAACAAAGGAGCTGCATGTAACACAGCACGTTTGATCAAGCATTTGCCTATAGGGATGAACTTTTTCAATGGGGAAGAGAGGATGAAACTCTTGCCTCTACTCTTCATGTTTTCTCCTTCTGAAAGGATATCTATTAGCTTAATATTCTTGGGCTCTCTGCAGGACACATTCTTTTCCCTGGGAGAGAAGAAACACCTTAATCCAATTTGTGAGTCTAGAAAGAGAACTGAGCACGCACAGCCTAGCTCCTTCTTTCCTGCTTCCCTCCTGAGAGCCAGGCTGACTAAAAAATACACCTTCTGTGTCTATTCCTCCATGTGATGAGCTTTTCAGAAGCAGCTTTGATCTGGAACAGCATGGTCTGTTACTATGGAGGTCAGTCTGTCAATGTAGGCTATGCTGAGGAAGGATGAGAAGTCTGTAGGTATTGATGAGGAAGATGGTACTGGCTGCCTTTAAACTGCAGGGCCACTGAGTTCCACCTGCTCTTTAGAGTACATGTGAGATTCTAACATTACAATGGCAGTACCTGGACTAGGCAGGCAGCCCTTAATTAGCTACCCCAACTTCCATTCTGCATCAGAGCTAAAGAGGGAATTGTGGCTTGAATTAATACAGCTTGCCCACAGGCTCAAGAGTCATCATCCCACACATGCAGTCTCAGTTGGTTTGGGACAGGTTAGTTACACAAGAGGGAGATCAACCTCCCCATTGGCCAGGTTTCACCGGTCTAAACAATTCAATAGCAAGTAGAAGAGAAACAGTCATGAGGGCACAGGCCTGAAAATGCTCGGCAGAGATGGCAAGACACCACACAAGGCATTTAAGCAAAGCTGGCCCACCCTCAAAGCTGCATATCAAGGCCTGAATAGGTGATGAAAATTAAGAAGTTGTGAATATGTTGGATTGGAAAGAAAGGTATCTCAAGTAAGACCTGCTCAATGGGGCTGTCACCTCTGCCACATAAACTTTACAAGAAGGCATTAATATCAGAAATGTCATTCTCTGAGGAAAGTGATCATATACATAGGTGGCTTTCTCCCAAAATATAATAAAAGTGCCTGCTTTTAACGATATTTTCCGTGGAAAGGGACTTCCAGCAGCAAAATACTTGTAGCAATTCTCTATCCTCTCATGCATAGTGATTCTTTTGATGAGAATAAGGAATTAGGGATGTGTAGCTCTGCCCTTCCAAATTACACTTGGAGCAAACTGCTCATAGGAAGCACAGTTCACTCTGTTATTCCAATACTCTTGTTTGGCAAGAGCAGGATTTTCTGTGAAGGAGGTCTACCTTGGCCCAACATTGTCTGTGACTGGGAGGGTAAGTTCAGGGTTAGGAAGTGCATTTGCCAACAAATAAAAAGCTACATTCTTTTAACATCATTTATAAAGCAGTCTTTTAATCTCTCAATCTTTTAATCTTTTAAAAAAGATTTCCATGGATTCAGATCTCAGGTAGAAAATGAGGTTGTCACTTATTTGGTCCTCTAGAGAACCCAACACCTACCTCATATAGTTATGGTTAGGGTGAAATAAAATATCTTTCAATAATGGTAGATATCATTATTATTCTCTAAGAACAACTGTTTTAGAAAACACTGACTCTCTTATACTCCAAAAGTACAGTGTTCTCTTGGGTGACCACAATGTTGGTAAACTCATTGCAGCAACTACCTCCAAGATGAGAAAAAGATCTTAAGAAATCCTAAGTCTGACAGGAAATGTACATGAGTTTGATCAGAAAGGATCGGAAGGGAACAGAGGCTATCTCCTTCAGCCTTTACCGTCTGATCTGCTCCTCGGCCACAGAGAGAGCATTCTCAGCAGCCACTCTTTGGTCTCGTTCTTCTTCCAGCAGCTTCCTTAATTCATTCACTTCCCGTCTGGTGTTGCATAGCTGCTGCTGAGCTTCAGAAAAGCTTTAGGATGAGAGGAAAACAAAAAGCATCATCAGATGCAGAAAACAGTTGCTAATACAAGGGATTCAAAGTCTTCATAAGGTTGTAAAGCAAGAAAATCCATAGAAGCTTGTCTGAACACAATATTTTAAAAGCAAAGCTGTAGAGGGATTAAATGAAGCTGCAGAAAATACCTAAAGAAATTTCAGGAACTGATTATCTTTCATTTTACTATCATAGAGTAGTTGTTAGTGGTGTGTGTGTGTTGGTGTTGCTCTTTTTGTTTTACAAACTTTTCACACACAAATGTTAGTTATTATTGTTACTATTTGATCCTCACATCACTTCTGTGAGGCTAATAAGATAACAAGACATATTAAATCCATATAAAGGACTCCAGTTAAATCTAGATTACTGCCCAATTTCTGGACTCTGGTGTATGCTCCAGGGTTTAGAGAGCCACTCCCCTACCTTTGCTGCGGTTCCCTTAGTTCCTCAGGGTCACTCTTTCTGTGAACTCCATTCTTTTCCTGGGGAGCTCCTGGAGCAACATCTATATTTAGTGGCCCCTGGAAGAAGAATAAGCTTAGTAATTCAGTGATGAACGCTCTTAAGAAACTGTACTTGAGCAAAATGAGAGCTCGTTTACAGAGGACTATCCCCGCTTATAATTCTCAAGTCCAAATTTAGAAGTGAGAAGCTTCTGCTCTAGCAGATTACTCACCTACATAAAACTCTTGTCTTGATTAGATTTTTCTCCCAGATTCTCATTCTTGAATTTCTCCTCTTAAAAGTTAAGTCTGGGCCGGGCGCTGTGGCTCAAGCCTGTAATCCCAGCACTTTGGGAGGCTGAGGTGGGTGGATCACAAGATCAGGAGTTCAAGACCAGCCTGGCCAAGATGGTGAAACCCTGTCTCCACTAAAAATACAAAAAATTAGCCGGGTGTGGTGGCAGGCGCCTGTAATCCCAGCAACTCGGGAGGCTGAGGCAGAGAATTGCTTGAACCCAGGAGGTGGAGGTCGCAGTGAGCCGAGATCGTGCTACTGCATTCCAGCCTGGGCGACAGAGCGAGACTCCGTCTCAAAAAAAAAAAAAAAAAAAAAAAAAAAAGTTAAGTCTGCTGTGGATGCTTATGGCTTTTCCAGAAGCCACTTTGATCCTTCCCTTGCTTGTCCAGCCCCTCCCAACCCCCTTTTCCTCCTCCGTATCCTATACGTCTCCATACTAATTCTCAGTCTCCTCCAACTTCAATGCTGTACTCCTCTCCCTGGCTGTCAACAGTGCTGCCTGTTTTGTTCTCAGATCCAAAGTTTCCTACAATTTTCTTATTACTTAAAGCAAAATCAACACTTTCTCTGTTTCAGAGTACCAAATGTCTCAGTCATCACTGTTTCCTACTCATGTTTTGATTTCTCTCCCACCATCTCACTGATCTTTTTTCTTCTAATTGCTTCACTGTAATTTTTCTCAGACCTTATTCCCATCTCAATTAACTCTTTCTTCTCTCCCACTTTCTTCCCTGACCCCTAATTACATTAACTTCTTCCATACTGCTCTTTAGTGCTTCACCACTTGCACTAAATTTCATCACACTTCTCCCAGTCTCTCACCTTCTCCTTACTCACCGCCTGCAGCTCTTGAACCTGCTTCTCCAAGACTGCACAGTGATTTAAAAGGTCACCATAGTGCTGCTGGTTCTCACGAAGACTCTGACTGGTATCGCAGAGCTGAATGGAAAGGGTGTTTTTCTCTTCCAGTAGCTGAGAGAACTGAAACAGAGGCGAGGATAAGCATCATCCTGCAGTACTGTAAGCAGTGCTGAGGTGAAATGTTCTGAGTTTTCAGGATCTAATTTTCCTATGGAAGACCTTTGTTTCAGCAACAGCAACAATAGCCTTTGTGTGCCTTCAAAGTTGGAAAAAGCATAATTTTTTTTGATCAAGACAGAAAACAATTCTGGAGGAGTAGCAGAAAGCTTTTTTTGTTTTGTTTTGTTTTGTTTTTTTAAATGGTGCCCAGTACATTAACTGAAAAACCATGAAGCAGAAGTCCATAAGCAATCTAATTACATAGGCTATTCTGGGTACATAAGAGGGAGAAGGCAGTACCTCAGGGTCAAAGTTCATGGTACTAACAAATGACTATAATCTCCAGAACTCAATATGGCTGGAGAGAGCTGTCACCCCAAAATCTGTGCAATAATATTACTAGGCAGATTCCTCAATGCCATAAAGAGTTATAAGTTACTGAGAGAATAGAATAAAAAATTATAATATGTGGTAGAAGGGAGAAACAGAATAAATCCCAACATGTATATGTATATGTCAGAAACTGTTGAGAGCATAGATTCTCCCAGGTAGAAACATTTCAGTCCCTTAAAGCAGGACTCTCCTCTACTGCATGACTAACAGGTCATCGTTCAGTCTTCCCTTGAACGTGTTCAGTGTCAGGGCGCCCACTGCCTGACAAAGCAACCCAAACCATTTAAAAAACTGAAAATTCATTTTTATATTGAATGAAAAATTTACCTATTGTAGCTTCTACCCATTGATTTGAATTTGGTACTCTGGAACTATAATTCTCTCACTTGCAGGCTGTCAAGTTTTAAGTTTTAGCTGTGATTAGCCTCCAGGTACATTAATAACCATGGAGATGTCTCTCCAAGTTATCTACTCTAGGACCATGTACATTATATGAGAGGAACCCAGTATACCAGTTGCATGTTCAATTTTTTCTTGATGATTCTTTTTTGTAAGTTTTTGTGAAAAAAAGTTGAAACAAACAATGTTTTAGAGGAGAGACGACAGTTTTCTAGAGACAACTGTGAGAAAGGGCATTTGATGCAAATAGAAAATTAGAACAAGATAATCCATACATACTTGTAAAAGTGCTCTGTTAGCTGAAAATTGCTCTTCAGATGTAGGGTTGTTTTTTGTGTTTGTCATTCTGAAGAGCAATGTTAGCTTACAAAGTACTTTCACCAGTATCATCTTATTTGAGAGAGGTAGAGAAAGGATTTCTGTCCTTGTTTACAAATGGCTAGTAGATATCAAACCAGGACTCAAGTGTGGTTCTTGATTCCAAGTCTAGAGCTCTATCTACTATCTGATGGTGTCCAGTCTGACAGTCTAGCAAGGAAAGTTAAGAAAATTATAGGGTTTTCTTTTGGGGGGGGTGTGGGAGGAGGTGGGAATAGTTAGGAAAGGATATAAATATTTGGGAAGTGATACTAATTTGAAGACAGTTAACTGGGTACAATGACAACTATTGGATTCTGAGACAGGGCACAACATGTTCTTCCCTTAACCTAAGAGGAAGTTAATTTTCCTGGCCACAATGAACAGTCCAAACCATACCAAAAACAAAAACATAGGTCCTTCTAGTTTAGGGGTTGGCAAACTATGATCCAGGGCCTGCTGCCCTTTTATCATATATAAGGTTTTACTGGAACACAACCAGCCCAGTTGATTCTATATTGTCTATGGCTGCTTTTGTGTTACAACTGCAAAGATGAGTAGTTGTTAACAAAGACCATACAGTCAACAAACCTAAAATATTGTCTGAGCCTGAAGGAAAAGTTTGCTGACCTCTCCTCTAGCTTATAAGCTACTATATTTCACTGTATCTATACCTGTAAAAACAAAATAGGAGGGAACAATTTAGACTACATTATGTCACTAATCATCCATGTTTTTAAGTTTCTAGCACATTCTTACATTACATACTAACATCCAAACAGCTGGTAGAAATGCAGTCATCCCTTGTTATCTATGGGGTATTGGTTTCAGAACCACCCCTGGACCCCCAACTCCCAGTATACCAAAATTCGAGGACGCTCAAATTCCTTATATATAATGGCAGGGTATTTGCATATAACTTATACACAACCTCCCAGATACTTAAAAAATTTTTTAATTCATGCATAATAGATATACATAGTTTCAGGATACATGCTATAATGTAATATATTCATATAATTTGTAAAGATCAAATCAGTGTATCTGGAATATCCATCACCTTAAGTATTTGTCTTTCCTTTACGCTAGAAGCATTTAAATTCTTCTCTTCTAGCTATTTTGAAATATACAATAGATTGTGCTAAACTATAATCACCTATTGATTTACCTAACACTAGGTCTTATTTCTTCTATCAAACCATGTATTTGTACCCATTAATCAACTTCTCTTCATTCCCTCCTCTCCTTTATCCTTCCCAGCCTTTAGTAACTACCAATGCACTCTCTATCTTCATGAGATTCACTTTTTTTTTTGCTCCCACATGAGTGAGAATGTGATATTTGTCTTTCTGTTCTTGGCTTATTTCACTTAACATAATGTCCTCCAGTTCCATCTACGTTGCCACAAATGACAGAATTTCATACCTCTTTATAGCTGAATAATATTCCCTTGTGTACATATACCACATTCTTAATCTATTCATCTGTTGACGGGTACTTACATTGATTCTATGTTTTGTTTTTTATGAATAGTGCTCCAATAAACATGGGAGTACAGATGTCTTTTTGATATATTGATTTTCTTTCTTGTAGATACGTGGGTTGCTGGATCATATGGTAGTTCTATTTTTAGCTTTTTGAGATACCTCCATACTGTTCTCCACAGTGGCTGTACTAACTTACATTGCTAACAGTGTATGGGAGTTCCCCCTTTCTCTGCATCCTTGCCAGCATCTGTTACTGCCTGTCTTTTTGATAAAAGCCATTTCAGCAGAGGTGAGATGACATCTCACTATAGCTTTGATTTACAATTCTCTGATGTTTAGGGATGCTGAGTATTTTTTTTTATATCTGTTGGCCATTTGTATGTCTTCTTTTGAGAAATGTCTATTCAGATCTTTTGCCCTCTTTTAAGTTGAGTTATTTGTTTTCTTGCTATTTAATTGTTTGAGTCCCTTATATATTCTGGTTATTAATCCCTTGTTAGATGGGTAGTTTGCAAATGTTTTCTCTCATTCTGTGGATTGTCTCTTCACTCTGTTGATTGCTTCCTTTGCTGAACAGAAGCCTTTTACTTGCTGTAATCCCATTTGTCTATTTTTGCCTTGGTTGCCTGTACTCTTCAGGACTTACACAAAAAAAGCCTTGGCCAGATCCATGTCCTGAAGCATTTCCACAAGTTTTGCTCTAGTAGTTTCATAGTTTCAGATCTTAGAATTAAGTCTTTAATCCATTTTGATTTGATTTTTGTATGATGAGAGATAGGAGTCTAGTTTTATTTTTCTGCATATAGATATCCAGTTTTCCCAGCACTATTTATTAGAGAGATTGTCCTTTCTCCATCATATGTTCTTGGTGCCTTTGTCAAAGACAAGTTGCCCCTAAATGCCTGGCTTTATACCTGGGTTTCTAATTGTTTCATTGGTGGTCTGTGTGTCTGTTTTTACGCCAGTATCATGCTCATTAAACAGGTGGTGTGATGCTTCCAGCTTTGTTTTGTGTGTTTTTTTGTTTTTTGGTTTTTTTTTTTTTTTTGAGACGGAGTCTCGCTCTGTCACCCAGGCTGGAGTGCAGTGGCGCGATCTCGGCTCACTGTAACTTCCACCTCCCGGGTTCAAGCAATTCTCTGCCTCAGCCTCCCGAGTAGCTGGGATTACAGGCCCCCACCATCACGCCCAGCTAATTTTTGTATTTTTAGTAGAGATGGGGTTTCACCATGTTGGCCAGGATGGTCTCGAACTCCTGACCTCAGGTGATCCACTCATCTCGGCTTCCCAAAGTGCTGGGATTACAGGCGTAAGCCACCACACTCGACCCAGTTTTCCTCTTTTTAATCAAGATTGCTTTGGCTAGTTAGGAGTTTTTGTGGTTACATACATATTAAATTTTTTTTTCCATTTTTGTGAAGAATGTCATTGGTATTTTGATAGGGATTGCATTTAATCTGTAGATTGCTTTGTGTAGTACTGTCATTTTAATGATATTAATTCTTCTAATCCATGAGCACGAAATATCTTTCCTTTTTTTAGTGTCCTCTTCAATTTCTTTCACAGTGTTTTATAAATCTTTCATTTGTTTGGTTAAATTGATTCCTAAGTATTTTAAATTCTTTGTAGCTATTATAAATGGGATTGCTATCTATCTATCTATCTATCTATCTATTTTTGAAACACAGTCTCGCTCTGTCACCTAGGCTGGAGTGCAGGGGTGCGATCTCAGCTCACTGCAACCTCCGCCTCCCAAGTTCAAGTGATTCACATGCCTCAGCCACCCGAGTAGCTGGGATTACAGGCGTGCACCACCATGCCTGGCTAATTTTTGTATTTTTAGTAGAGAAGGGATTTCGCCATGTTGGCAAGACTGGTCTCAAACTCCTGGCCTCAAGTGATCCACTCACCTTGGCCTCCCAAAGTGCAAGGATTACAGGCATGAGCCACCATGGCTGACTGGGATTGCTTTCTTGATTTCTTTTCCAGATTGTTTGCTGTTGGCATATATAAATGCTACTGATTTTTGCCTGTTGATTTTGTCTCCTGCAACTTTACTGAATTCATTTATCAGTTCTAACAGTTTTTTGGTGGATTCTTTAGGTTTTTCTAAGTATAAGGTCATATCATCTGCAAAAAAGGCTAATTTGACCTCTTCCTTTCCAATCTGGATGTGCTTTTTGTTTTGTTTTGTTTTTGCCTAATTGCTCTAGCTAGGGTATCTAATAATATATTGAATAACAGTGGTGAAAGTAGGCATCCTTGTCTTATTTCAGATCTTAGAGGAAAGGCCTTCAATTTTTCCCTGTTCAGTACAATGTTACCTGTGGCCTCCCATATACTTTAAATAATCTCTAGATTACTTATAATACCTAATACAATACAAATGCTATATAAATAGTTGTTATACTGTATTTTTAAAATTCATGTTTTCCTGAATATTTTCAATGTACAGTTAGTTAAATCTGTGAATGCAGAAATTACCAATATGAAGGGCCAACTATAAATATAAAACCTGAACATCTGAAGAAAGAATTAGGGAAGTGGCTTAGAGAAGAACAATCTTTGCTGACAGCCCATCTACTACAATCTCATTCTGGGGCCCAAGAAGCAATTCTCCTATTTAGCTGGGACTCATTCAGAGTGAGGCTAAGCTCATGAAGGAATATGTATATCCTCAGTATCTAGCATATAGCCAGGCTCATGGAAGACAAATAATAGTTATTATTTTAATGACTGAATAAGGCTAGGAATGAGGTGCCTTTCTTACAGTTGAGTTCTAAAGGAAAAACTGTTTCTCACTCAGAATGACAGTGACCTATGCAGTGTTTCTCACACTTTAAGTGGAATTACATATCTCAATAAAGGTGTTAAAAAACACAACTTTATGACTTAGAACCCAGTACATAAATATATACAATTAAAACTAAAGTTTTTCAAAGACAGACATATTCTTTATTATATATTACATACGTGTTTTTACCTCATTTCTTTTTTTTGTAAAAACACCAACTGCACTATTTGTAATAGCCCCAAACTGGAGAAGCCCAAATGTCCTTCAACAGAATAGAGATTGTGGTATATGCCTAAAATGCAATACTACACAGCATGAGAGTGGAAAAAAGACACTATATGCAACGACATGGATGAATCTCACAAAATAAATGACGCAATATAAAAGAAAAGGTATGACTCCATTTATATGTAGTTCTAAGTGGGTAGGAGTGAACAGAAGACACAAGGGACTTCTGGAGTTCTGGTATGTTCTGATTCTAGATCTGGGTGCTGATTATATGGGTATCTTCACTTTGTGAAAATATATCATGCTGTACTTATGATTTGTTTACTTTTCTGTATGTTTTACTTCAATAAAACATTAAAAATTTTTTTTAGTTGTTGCCCACCAAAATGATTTCATCATTTATTAATGGTCCTGAATTTCAGTTTAAAACACTGTCCTAGACAGACAAATGCCCAATGTGATTCAGAGTCTAATGTTTGGAGAGCAAATGTAACAGGCCTGAGACGGGAGTTAGTTGATGGAAAAAAGAGACAGGCTAGAGCTGTAAAGGGTGGAACTTCCGGAAATAGCTGATTTGCTGGAAGGGGAACTCCATGGGAGCTGCTCTGGAGTCCCTTTGAAAACTCCCAGACAAATCTACCAATAAAGGGTCTACAGTTTAACTAATTCATTTGGGCCTGCAGACTTTAAAAACTGCAAATGTCTCCTCTCTGATACTTCAGTGTCAATTAGTTGAATTTAACTACATTTAATAAGTACCCTCTACATATGCAGGCACTGTGCTTTTCCACATGCATGATCACGTTTATCTCAGACTGACTTCCTCCTAACACCTCAGGCAAGTTACTTACTACTCCAGGGCCTTTTTCCTCATCTGTGAAAACAGCCTAGTGATCTTTTTAATTTTTGGATCACACACCCCTTGGTCAACTGATGAGTTCTTGTGATGAAAAGCTTACGCACACACACACTATTGTGCATACAATTTTTGGGCATTCTTGGCTCTCCTCAAAGCTAATCTCTGGACTTCTGATTCTGATTGATCTCTAAATATCTTGTAGTTCTATCATAGACTACTTAGCTGAGTTCCTCTCAAGAGGGCAGAACTAGGGCAGGTGCCACTAAAGAATATTTTGAATAGTCAGTGAACAACAGGAGGACAATTCTTAAGAGGGTGGGGTAGGGAGTAGCCTCAGCATTACTACAAGTGATACAGGTCAGGGGGAAGGCTTCCTAAAGTAGTTGGCTTCTTTACTCTTACTGTCTGGATTTATCCAATCATTCCCAAGGACTCACACCAAGGGCAAAGGACAAGAAATGGCCCTGTGTCCAGTGCTTTGGAATAAGCACCCAGGTTCTGAGAAAGGTGAAACTTCTGTACCCTAAGATATGCTACAGCTGGGACTCTATGCTGAATTGGCTTCTACTTGCCTTCTTGTTCCAGTCATGGAAAAAAGAAACTGAATTCCAGTCTAACAAGAAACACTTACGTTGCTGTTCAGTTGCTGAATTCTTAACTCCTTTTGGTGAATTTCCTTTAAGCTGTCATTGAGCTGGGTCCTGAGAAGTTCTGTCTCATAAACCAGATTTTGTGACCCATCTGGGGAAGCTGATGTCTCTGGGGATGCCTGCCAGGACACAAACATTGATCAGATTCTCTCCTAAGATTGCGCATGCTTAATTCCTTCCCTCTAGAAATCCTGTCCGCCCCATAGAAGTCATAAGGTGGCTTATGGGCACTTAATAGTGGCAGATGGGCACTTAATTTGTAGGAAGCTGATGCTTTCTGGGTAGTGTCTTAAAAAAAAAAAAACCTTGCAATCATCATCATTTGTTTAAAAATTTATCTCTGAGTAACAATCAGCATTGAAATTACTCACCTGTCTTTGGTATTGCACTTTGAGAGGCTGAGTCTGGGAGGAAGAAGACCTCAATTCCCTTATAAGATTCTGCAGATGACTGAGCTGCTGATCTTTATCTGAGATAGCCATAAGGTACTGTTCCTTCATTCTCCTCTCATGTATTTCCCAGGAACTCTTCTCCATCCTAGAAAAAACATGACACAATCACAGGTAAAAATATACTTGTAACTGGGCATGGTAGCTCGCACCTGTAACCTCAGCACTTTGCTTATCTTCAAAGTTACTCAAATCTGGAAGGTAAAGAAAGAAAGGCTAAGAAAAAGGTGGAAAGAGAGAAAATGTGGGGAAAAAACAGAAATCTTTTTTTCTCTATCTCCTTTTCTCTTCCCTAAGGGTCAATTATATAAGGAAATAAGGAAAATAAATATCCTTTTAGATTGCCATTAGAGGAAATTTAAAGAAGAAAGGCTGCAGGAAATAAGCCTTTAGAGCTTTGCAGCTCTTCTTAGGTTTACACTAGTAGCTGAACACTTTAATATTTCTGTAGTTCTAGGTGATGTGGAGATAAGATGAGAGGCATCAAGCGA
The DNA here is from genome assembly GCF_029289425.2 of Pan paniscus. Classification (NCBI taxonomy): domain Eukaryota; kingdom Metazoa; phylum Chordata; class Mammalia; order Primates; family Hominidae; genus Pan; species Pan paniscus. Next base: position 119,634,623 of record NC_085926.1, read on the forward strand.
TGCTCTGATACGGTACCAATCACCTTTGGAGGGCCCTAAATTCAAGTGCATCTGAAGGACACAGCAAGCACCTAAACTTCTGATGATAAATTAAGATTCTAACAGAATAAAGCTGGGGTGCTATTCCCTGAAGAAAAATGGAGGTTAAAATGGAGCAATTTATCTTTTCTCTTGAGATTCAATTTCAAAAGAAGAAACAAATTTATATTTCTAGAGAGCAAAACTCAGTTGTTTTGCCATTTTCTTTTTACTTGCTCTGCAATCATCATCATTTGTTTAAAGAAAAAATTTGTTCTTGTATTATCTGGGGAAGCTGCCAACTCCATGCAATGAGCTTGATAAATGTTCACTTATAATCAAGTCCATAAAGATGTTAAATATGAAAATCTTTTAGATGTAATTTTACTCCATAAAGTTTAAATCATTAAATTCCAAAAAGCATTTTGCTATATCAATGTTGCTTAAGGTTTGAAATCTCCTGTGTCTGAACATTAAGAACTCTCTTAGAGATGTTATGATATTTATACTATATTGACAGTTGTCATTCTAATGGCCCCTTGTAAGCTGGATAGAAATTGAGATTCCAACTCATATTTTCTGTATTCATTTGCCTCTTGTCCTCTAGCATTGGTGAAACAAAGCAGGTGCTGCTTGATCAGCAGCAATGTCCAACATGGTAATTCTCCTTTTAATATCAAATCTTGAAAGCTTTTTGAATTTTTTTTTTTTTTTGAAACAGGGTCTCACTCTGTTGCCCAAGTTAGAGTGCAGTGGCATGATGTTGGCTCACTGCAACCTCCACCTCCCGGGTTCAAGCAATTCTCCTGCCTCAGTCTCCCAAGCAGCTGGGATTACAGGCGCACGCCACCATGCCCAGCTAATTTTTGTATTTTTGGTAGAGATGGCCAGGCTGGTCTCAAACTCCTGACCTCACATGATCTACCTGCCTTGGCCTCCCAAAGTGCTAGGATTACAGGTGTGAGCCACCGCACCCAGCCAAGTATGAATTTATTAAGGCAGCATGAACCATCTTAAGTTAAACAGTAACAACCTCCCAAAAATGAGGCTGCAACAACTAGACCTGTTTTTATACACTAAGTGTTTAATCTTGGGATTAAATTTGTCAGAAAAACTGAATTAAAAAAACAATCAGAATTATAGCTCCTATCTTAATTTCTTCTGCCATGATAGCATTATTATTGTTCTGTTCCTTAAAAAGAAAAGAGCTAGGATTTCTGGTTCTACACAAAATAAAATAGACACATTTCTCCTTATTCTTCCAACTAAGGCTGAGCATCCCTAATCAGAAAATCAGAAATACTTCAAAATCCAAAACTTTTTGAGCACTGACATGACACTCAAAGGAAATGCTCATTAGATAATGCAAATATTCCAAAATCCAAAAAAATCCGCAATCCAAAACACTTCCAATCCCAAGCATTTCCGATAAGGAATACTTAACCCGCATAGATAAAACTCTTGGGCCTTATAAATAAAAACAAACATAAGAAAATTTAGAAAGATGGTGGCAAACCAGCTAGGGATCCCCAGACTTGAGGAATGACATGGTGGCAAGTTCTTTGGTTTACCATTTGTATTCTGCATATCCCAAACTGGATACTGGAGAATTCCATGACCCAGAAACACCAATGAGTACCAAGTTTACTCAGTCTTGCCAAAGGACCAGGAAGGGACAGTCTAGCTAGACAGAGCCATTAATGATAATAACCACCATACTCCAGGCAAACAACATGGAAAAAACACAGTATCTCACCACTCCCATTAACAAAGACCTGGTAGATAAGCTAGGTACATTCTTGGCTGGTGGTAACAAGGTACACCTCACCCTCCTTACTGCAGTAGTGTCAGAAAAGGCCAGGTATGGAGCTTGGACTCTTACAATCACCTAGCGCTAAGAAGGTGCCTCTCTCCGACTGCCCCTCCTCCCCCACTCCCACTGTGGTATCAGTGGAGGCAACATGTGGGGCCTGGACATCCCCCTCCACCATAACAAGGTTAATAAGGCACTCTTCCTTGTCCCTGCAGAGGTGGTATCAGAAGAGATCAAGTGGGGACTCTGGACTTTGAGTACTACCCAGTGGTAACAAGATGCCCCTCTTCAACCATTCCCCATGGTGTCAGTGGAGGCTAAGCGGATAGCCTGGACTTTTACCACCACCTGGCAATAATGAGTTGCCCCTCTCCACTCCTTCCAGCACAGTATAAATGGAGGCCATGTGGGGAGCATGGACTTCCACTTCCTCCTGGCAGTATCAGGGCATCCCTTCCTTTTAGGGGTATCAACGAAAGTTGAATGGGGTGCCTGGAGTTCACCATCCACCTAGTGTCTTCCTTCCCCTGCCGGTGTGGTGTCAGTGAAGCCTGCTAACACAGAAGATTCAAATAAGACTGAAAGTCTTATAATCTCCAAAATGTCCAGAATATAACTAAAAATCACTCATCATACCAAGAACCAGGAAAACCACAACTTGATTAAGAAAAGGAAATCAACAGCTTATAACACTGAGGTGACACAAATATTAGAATTATATGACAAGGATTTTACAGCAGCTGTCATAGAAATGCTTAAACAAGCGATTACTAACATACTGGAAAAAGTATAGAAAGCTTCAGCAAAGAAATAGAAGATATAAAGAAGAACTGAATGGAAATTTTAGAACTGAAAAATACAATATCCAAAATAAAAAGCTAACTCACTGGGTGCCATAGCAGAATGGAGGTAGGAAGCAGAGAACTTGAAAATCAAATAGAAAATACCAAATCTGAATGATAAAGATAAAATAATAAATTGGATTTCATCAAAATTAAAAAGACCCTGTTGAGGGAGATGAAAAGATAAACTGCAAATTGGGAAAAAATATTTGCAAACCGCAAATCAAACACAGAATGCATACCTATAATACATAAAGAATGCTTAAAACTTAACAGTAAAAAATTAACCCAATTAGAAAACCGACAAAAGACATGAACAGATATTTCATCAAAGAGGATATATGGATGTCAAATACACACATTAAAAAGATGTTCGGCCATTATGCAAAGTGGTTTTGCAGTTTCTTAAAAAACAAAACATTCACTTATTGTATGAGCTAGCATTTGCACTCCTGGGCAATTATCCCAAAGAAATGAAAACTTAGGTCCACACAAAAACTTATACACAAATGTTCATAGTAGTATTATTAGAATAGCTAAAAATTAAAAACAATATGCATGTCCTTCAACAGGTGAATACAGTGGTATATTCATAATATGAAACATTATTTATACTGAAAAGAATGAACTATTGATACATACAACAAAACTGATGGATCTCAAGGGCATTATGGCACATGAAAAAAGCCAATTTCAAAGGGTTATATACTGCAAGATTCCAGTTAGAAAACATTCTCAAAATGACAAAATTGAACACAGATTAGTGGTTCCTAGGGGTTAAGGATGTGAGGAAGGTAGGGAAGGGAGGAATGTGACTATAAACTAGTAGCACAAAGGACGTATTTGTGGTGATGGAGTAGTTCTGTATTTTGGTTTTGGTGGTGCTTAAATATACATGTCACAAAATTGCATAGAACCACACACACAGATAGTCAAATCAGTGCATGTAAAACTGGTGGAATCTGAATGTGGTCCGTGAATTGTACCAACGGCAGTTTCCTGGTTTTGATACTGTGCTACAGTTATGTTAGATGTCACCACTGGAAGAAACTGGGTGAAGGGTACATAGAAGCTCTCTGCACTATTTTCCCAAATCTACAATTATTTCAAAATAAAAAGTTAAAATGAAAAGAGTTGAAAAGGAGGGATTATATATAGTACCTGAGCTGATGCAGCTCATGCTGCCAGGAGAGGTTTTCCTGCCTGAGCTCTTCTTGCATAATCTGAAATGTTTTTGTCTTATCTTGATACTCCTGAAGTTGAGCCTTCAGTGGACGTAACTCAGTGATCTCTTGATTAATCTGTAAGTATTGCTGCTGCAGATTCTTCAATTCCTTCAGCTTTAACCAAAGGGAAAGTAAAATGATTATTTGTCACATCTCATTCATCTAACTGTAAGTCATTGGTAGCTCCCTACTAAGTAGTCAGACACCACAACATGAAACCAGCACCTAACAGTCCACTGATGACATATCACTGCAGCATAAGTCTCTAAAGTAGTGAAATACATGCAGCTAGGCTGGTGGAAATCACCCATGGAGCTGCCATCAAGGAATTGTGACTATTCCTGCAACTTCTACTCCTTCCCCTGGCTCCTAAGGTCCTAAGTTCACTTTAGGGCTACAATTCTGACGTGGGGTAGACTTAAGAGACCTACAGCTTCACTGTGGGTGGTCACATCCTAAAACAAGAACTAGTCATGTGTCCTTGTTAGGGTTCTTAACTTTCCTACAGGGCTATCAATCTTAACTGCAGCTTAGCGGATACTGATTATAAAGAAGGCAGTGCTGCTCAGTAGTTAAGGACACTTAGGCTCTGGAGTTAGATATCCTACTACTTCTTGGACGTGTGACCCAATGCATGTTCCTCATACTCTTCTTTTTTTTTTGAGAGGGAGTCTTGCTCTGTTGCCCAGGCTAATTTTCCTCATCTATTAAATGAAGATAATTATAGTACCTTTTTCATAAGAATATGAGAAGTAAATGAGCAAATTAATGCACTTCACACATAAAGTTAGTGATGATGACAGACTTGCCTTTAATTAACAACACTGCCTACCTACATTTCAGATATATTTTCAACCTCTTTATCTCCAATACTCATTAAAAGCTTAGTAAGGGAGAAATAATATCAGGACATCTGGGCAAAGATGGGGGTCTTGTTCACATACCTCTTTCACCCACTTAGAGACATCGCTAAAGCTAAAATGATAGCATTTTTTAAAGCACAAAACACAAGAACAGGAAAAACAATAGAGGAATCAGCAGCAATAAAATTAATTTTGGAAGCTGAAAAGCAGATGAGTAAGTGGTAACTGACTTAACAGATCTGAGAAAGCAGAATCTAAAGCTGGTAGTAAGAAAATCCAAGAATCAGTGGAACTTACTCTGCAGAATCTTCAAAAGGCTCAGGAATTAACAGCATCAGGTACCTCTGGAAAAGATGGTGATGGGGGTGGGAGGGAGGTGATAGCTGAGATAAGGAGGTCTAGATGAAAGCTGCTTAAGAAGCAATTTCTTTTATTTATTTATTTATTTTTTTTTTGGAGAGACGGAGTCTCAGTATGTTGCCCAGGCTGGTCTCAATCTCCTGGACTCAAGTGATCCTTCCACCTTGGCCTCCCAAATTGCTGGGATTACAGGCGTGAGCCACTGCGCCCGGCCAGAAAACAACTTCATTTATAGGTACCCTCTTCAGCTCCACACTTTTTGTTACCCCAACAGACAACTAATTTTATTCTCTGGACAGGTAAAAGAAGTCTCTGTGGACTATGGCACCTGAGGCACAGTTACAAGTAAGGGTATTGTTCCAAATAAAGTGAATGCATGCTTCCTGAGTGCTTGAAGTCTTTCCCCTACTGAGCTTGAAGAGTGCTGGTAAAAGGCCTTTTCCCTCCACAAAGGAAATGAGAAGTCTTCTCTTGAAAATCTGACCAGCCCAAGAAAAACTAAAGATACTGAGATAAGGGCTACCAATAAGCTCAATAAGATCATCATGCAATGAAACTCCGTTGGTAAGTCCTACCCACAAGCTTTTAGACCCTCCCCTTAAACATGAAGAGTACATCGAGGATTAACCTTCACCTGAAGAATGGCTAACATTAAGGAAGGGAAGAAAACCAACTAGAGAAGGTAATTTAGAAGAGATTATCAGGGGAGAAAATGTAATGTACTCAAAGATTTAAGAGATAACATTGTAAATAAGAAACATTACAGCATAAATTAAAAATTATAAAGAAAAACTCATTATAAGAAAACGTCAAAAAACAAAACTACCACCATTAGCCTTAGAAAGAGAAGAAAATCTACCGGCCGGGTACGGTGGCTCATGCCTGTAATCCCAGCACTTTGGGGGGCCGAGGTGGGCAGATCACGAGGTCAAGAGATCGAGACCATCCTGGCCAACATGGTGAAACCCTGTCTCTGTTAAAAATATAAAAATTAGCTGGGCGTGGTGGCGGGAGCCTATAGTCCCAGTTACTTATTAGGCTGAGGCAGGAGAATCGCTTGAATTCAGGAGGCGGAGGTTGCAGTAAGCCGAGATCATGCCATTGCACTCCAGCCTGGGTGACAGAGCGAGACGCCGTCTCAAAAAAAAAAAAAAAAAAACAAGAAAATCTATCTATGAGACACAGAAAAAAAATCCTTAGAAATTAAGAATATAATGGCAAAAAATGAAAAAAATGTTGGAATCAAAAGACGAAGGTAAGAAAATCTTCCAGAAATACAGCAAAAAAAAAAAAAGGGAAAAGGTAAGAAAATTAGAGAAGCAATCAAGAAGGTCCTACATCTAAATAACAAACATTTCAGAAATAAGACAACAGAGAAAAAGGATAGAGGAAAATGGTAAAAAATAATTCAATGAAATTTCCAAAAAGCTGCTAGTATGATTTCTTAGTTTCAAAGGACTAGTTAGCATGATGAAGAAAAAAAGACCTATACCAAATTATACTATCAAAAAATTTCAGAATAGGGGAGAAAGGGAGGGAAGGTGGGGTGAGGGGAAGGGAAGTGAGAAACAGATCACATACAAAGGATCAGGAATCAGAATAGCTTTAGACTTGTGAACCACATATAAGCTAAAAAGCAATAAACCAATGTCTTCACAATTTTGAAGGGAAATTATTTTCAGCCTAGAATTCTATATCCAGCAAAACTATCAATCAGATAAGAGAGATAAAAAGACATTTTCAATAAATTTACCTTCCACATACCATTTCTTAGGGATCTACTGAATGATTTATTCCAAGAAAAAGATGGCACAAAACCAAGAAAAGGAATACATAGAATAGACGAAATAGGAGATCTAATATAGGAGAAAGGTAAAGGGAAATATTCTGGGATAGAAAGGGTATCCTAGGAGTACAGGGCCACTGGTTGATATAGGAGCAAATCAGGTACTCCAGGAGAATTTTCTTCCTGAAGATGAAATTGATGGGAATAAACATCTTGAAAGGAGATGTGGACAAATGGCAGTAAATCTGAGGTTAAATTACATTAAGTACAAAGAAAACTAAGGAACAACAATAACAAAAACTGTTATTAATCTGGGAAAAACAGAAAGACTCAGGAAAATAAAAGTAACATGTCTCTAACGCTCTAGTAGCATTTGTAGTCATAAAAAATGTAACTCTGAATTGATTTAACCAAAATTAAAATTAAATTACATCAAGAAAATGAGGAAGGGGTTTGTATTAAAATGTGCACACACTGGCTGGGTGCAGTGGCTCACGCCTGTAATCCCAACACTTTGGGAGGCCGAGTCAGGTGGATCACGAGGTCAAAAGATTGAGACCACCCTGGCCAACATGGTGAAACCCTGTCTCTACTAAAAATACAAAAATTAGCCGGGCAAGGTGGCGTGCACCTGTAGTCCCAGCTACTCGGGAGGCTGAGGCAGAAGAATCGCTTGAACCCGGGAGGCAGAGGTTGCAGTGAGCTGAGATGGCGCCACTGCACTCCAGCCTGGCAACAGAGCGAGACTCTGTTTCAAAATAAATAAATAAATAAATAAATAAAAAGTGCATACACTAACAGGGTTTACTGTGAAAGCAGGGAGAGTACAGAGAGCTAAACCCTGTTAGTGTAAAGAAAATCAATAGTTGATGCAACAAAGAGCCAAAAATGCAATATAAGCATGATATTTACATACACAGGAAATACTGAAAGAATAAGCTAAAAGGGTTGAAAGCAAATTGCCTCAGAAGAAATGGGGTTGACGTAGTGCTACTCTTAGCTTTTCCCACCAAACATTGTAGAATTTAGTGACTAATTAAATATGGGTCATATAACTTTATTTTTAACCCAAACCCCAAAACATATTTTTGTTTTGATTTAAGGTAAAAACATATTCCTTTATGCAATCCACTCACTCCTCTAGTCTAGATACTAGACTAGAGGTATCCTAGAATGGACCATCAGAAAGCTGTGTGCCTGGGACTGCATTTTAGCTCCTTGGAGTGGTAGTTTTAGTGAACTGGACATAATTCTTTTGCTCTGCACTTACATTAAGGGACAGCTAAATAAAAACCCTAAAAAACACATTATTATATTTACTGTAGAGAAGTAATGGATGTTTCACAACTGCACAGTGTTCTCTTTATGGGAACACAGAAGAAATTTCTTACAGGCCTCAATACTTAAAGACTATTCTTGTCTTGAATAGGTGATTTTTCTTTCTCCTTTTCTCCTAGACTATAAATACTGCAGTTCATGCATGCGGTTTTCATTCCCTCTTTCTGATGGCTAATAGAAACCTCAGAGCAAACTATGGATCCCTCTTTCTAACACAGTACAGGATATGGTGACTTCCCCTTGGGACACTAACCTTACTCCTGGTTTGATCTTTTTCTAGCCTATCCTCTTTTTCTCCTCCTTCTCAGTCCCTTTTATTTTATCTTGAAAAATTGTTTATATCTTTATATGCTACCCCAAGTCATTTTCAGAATGAGGAGAGTATAGATAAATACAGGCACCCCTAGAGATATGTCATCTGCTTAGTCAGTTCTATGCTAAAGATGTACAAATAAGTATAAGACATGACACTTACCAGGAGTTTGCAATCTAATTGGGGAAATAAAAAATAGTGTATAGAAATTAAACATATACACACACACACACACACACACAATAAGGCAATATGGGACAAATGATAAGTAAAATACTAGGGAAGTACAAAGGCAAAAGACAATCAGGCAATCACGAAATGTAAGAAGAGGATTTGAGCTCTGGAATGACCTTTAAATAGTGGGAAATAGACACTCAAAAAAGGAAAGCAATTGGGAGAACATTTTGGCTGCTGATGATAATATGGGTAAGTAGGAAGTACCAGGTGTGATTATTGCATACTGAGATCAGTTTGGCGTGAATGAAGGGTATGAGTAGGGAGCAGTAAAAGGGAACGCTGGAAAGGTATGGATAAATTGCAGGGTCTTGGCCAGGTGTGGTGGCTCACGCCTGTAATCCCAGCACTTTGGGAGCCGAGGCAGGTGGATCACTTGAGACCAGGAGTTTAAGACCAGCCTGGCCAATATGGTGAAACCCCTTCTCTACTAAAAATACAAAAATTAGCTAGGCATGGTGGCGCATGCCTGTAGTCCCAGCTACTTGGGAGGCTGAGGCAGGAGAATTGCTTGAACCTGGGAGGCGGAGGTTGCAGTGAGCCAAGATTGCACCACTGCACTCCAGCCTGGGTGAGAGAGCAAGACTCCATCTCAAAAAACAAACAAACAAAAAAACAGGGTCTTAAATGCCAGACTAAAGGGGGTTTGAATACGAAGTCTATTCTAGAGATAGTACAACTTTTAAATATTTTTGAGTAGTGCAGTAATACAGTAGAGTTTCAGAAAGACTTATATGGCCATGGTCTGAAAATACTGGTGAGATGATAACATGGAAGCAACATTATTAGAACAGTTTAAGGGTAAAGTGTTAGAGCTTATCTTAGGATGCTGAAGATGGAAAATAAAAATACTTGAGGCACATTGTGAATAAAGGAGTGATACATCTTGATGGTTAAAATAAAATCACAGTTATGAGCATTTGGGAACAGAATAATATGACTCTGAATTACAGAAACACGAAAATAAAAAAGTTGGCTTGGCTGTAACTATCCAGCAGACAAAAATGTGCAAAGTTTAGTGCCTAGTGTTTATAACAGATAAGAATAATAAAGCAATTCACTGAATTAAACATAGTTAGCTAATTCAGAATCTACCCTAACAGCTCCATGAAAAAAGATTTTGACTTAGAAGATAATCAATACCAGCATATCATAAATTACAGCTTTGAGGCATATACCATCCTGATGAATAGAACCTTTTGCATTTACGGTCTGAAAAGACAGACAAAAGGCCAAGCTCCCAGGGCAAAGTCAGCTAAACTCAAATGATTTAAAAAATATAAACAAGTATGTGTATGTTGGAAGTAAAAACCATAACTGAACAGAGAGGCTTTGTTCGGATTACAAAAGGGGAAAGACTGTCTATAAATATGGGATATTAAGTGAGATAGGAATGAATACAATTACTTACAATGAAAAGGAAAAACTCACTCTACAGTTAGGGGTAATAATCTTTTCACTAGAGCTCATCTTAAAAATTAGAATTTTCACTCTCCCTCTCCCTCTCCCTCTCCCTCTCCCCACGGTCTCCCTCTCCCTCTCTTTCCATGGTCTCCCCCTGATGCCGAGCCGAAGCTGGACTGTACTGCTGCCATCTCGGCTCACTGCAACCTCCCTCCCTGATTCTTCTGCCTCAGCCTGCCGAGTGCCTGCGATTGCAGGCGCGCGCCGCCACGCCTGACTGGTTTTCGTATTTTTTGGATGGAGACGGGGTTTCGCTGTGTTGGCCGGGCTGGTCTCCAGCTCCTAACCGCGAGTGATCCGCCAACCTCGGCCTCCCGAGGTGCCAGGATTGCAGACGGAGTCTGGTTCACTCAGTGCTCAATGGTGCCCAGGCTGGAGTGCAGTGGCGTGATCTCGGCTTGCTACAACCTCCACCTCCCAGCTGCCTGCCTTGGCCTCCCAAAGTGCCGAGAGTGCAGCCTCTGCCCCGCCGCCACCCCGTCTGGGAAGTGAGGAGCGTCTCTGCCTGGCCGCCCATCGTCTGGGACGTGAGGAGCCCCTCTGCCTGGCTGCCCAGTCTGGAAAGTGAGGAGCATCTCTGCCCGGCCGCCATCCCATCTAGGAAGTGAGGAGCGTCTCTGCCCGGCCGCCCATCGTCTGAGATGTGGAGAGCGCCTCTGCTCCGCCGCCCCGTCTGGGATGTGAGGAGCGCCTCTGCCCGGCCGTGACCCCATCTGGGAGGTGAGGAGCGTCTCTGCCCGGCCGCCCCGTCTGAGAAGTGAGGAGACCCTCCGCCTGGCAACCGCCCCATCTGAGAAGTGAGGAGCCCCACCGCCCGGCAACCACCCCGTCTGGGAAGTGAAGAGCATCTCCGCCCGGCAGCCACCCCGTCCGGGAGGGAGGTGGGGGGGTCAGCCCCCCGCCCGGCCAGCCGTCCCGTCCGGGAGGTGAGGGGCGCCTCTGCCCAGCCGCCCCTACTGGGAAGTGAGGAGCCCCTCTGCCCGGCCGCCACCCCGTCTGGGAGGTGTACCCAACAGCTCATTGAGAACGGGCCATGATGACAATGGCGGTTTTGTGGAATAGAAAGGGGGGAAAGGTGGGGAAAAGATTGAGAAATCGGATGGTTGCCATGTCTGTGTAGAAAGAAGTAGACATGAGAAACTTTTCATTTTGTTCTGTACTAAGAAAAAATCTTCGGCCTTGGGATCCTGTTGATCTGTGACCTTACCCCCAACCCTGTGCTCTCTGAAACATGTGCTGTGTCCACTCAGGGTTAAATGGATTAAGGGCGGTGCAAGATGTGCTTTGTTAAACAGATGCTTGAAGGCAGCATGCTCCTTAAGAGTCATCACCACTCCCTAATCTCAAGTACCCAGGGACACAAACACTGCGGAAGGCCGCAGGGTCCTCTGCCTAGGAAAACCAGAGACCTTTGTTCACTTGTTTATCTGCTGACCTTCCCTCCACTATTGTCCTATGACCCTGCCAAATCCCCCTCTGTGAGAAACACCCAAGAATGATCAATTAAAAAAAAAAAATTAGAATTTTCAGATTCTGGGTATGGGTCACATTTCAAAATGGAAAGCCTAGCCTTTCAAAACTCCATTTATTTCCTATTTGGCCTATTTTCCTACAAATACAAAGCCTTGATAGAGTTAACAGACTATCATGAAAGTGAAGACAGTAATGTTGCAAAGTAGAATCCCCTAACAAGTCAAGAGTGGTGGCTCATGCCTGTAATCCCAGCTACTTGGGAGGCTGAGGCAGGAGGACTGCTTGAGCCTAGGAGCAGTAGAATCCTGACAACCTGGCTTGGCTCATACAGTTCCAGTTTTTGCCCCTGAATCTTGGGAGACCTGGATTAAACTCCTGACTCCTACTAAAAGCTGTCAAATGTCAGCATTAGGAAGCCTCTTTAGCTTTTTCTCCCATTGGAAATGTTGGGTATTAAAAGGAAGTGGGTAAATGGTTCAGCCTGCAAATAAAACTTTACTAAAAAGTCATTTCAACTTATTTAAAGGAACTCTTTTTACGTCACTTTTTTTTACTTTTGACAAATTAGGGTTGAGTTACCCATGAGATGAACTGAGTCCTTTCTGCTCCAAATTCTACCAGATAATCTATTGCTAAATTGTAAGCAAGACACTAAATGATCCTTATACTTCACTGTAAGAAGGCACTAAGTGATCCTTTTACTTTCTTTCAGTTAAGCTATGACAAATTCTGGAAACATTTACACGTGTCTTTGTGTATATAAAATATATAAAACAGTTCTCCACCTCTTAGTCCTTTTATAACCAATGGAGAGTTTTGTGCCAAGGAAATTTCTGATTTTTTTTCTAATGGTATTGGCAGGTTTAGCAATTTAAATCATGTTTCTGTGCTTCTCTAAGACCAAACAGAACCTGTGGGATACATAATACTTTCCCTGCGTTCCCAGATAATATGTATAAGAATGTGTTTATCCTTTTCTATAAAAATAAATTTAAAGAAAGGTTCAAAAACTCTTAAACAGATCAGAAAGAAAGAACTAGCTACTCACTAGTCTGTCTCTGTCATTTTGGAGTGAAGACATAGCTTTTTTTAAACTCTGTACTTCAGCTGGGCTGGTGGAAGGCTGAGCTGCAGACCTCTGCTTCCCTTCCTCTGACTTTCGAAATTTCTCCAGCTCATTCCACAGGTGATCTCTCTCATTCTGCAGACTGGCCATAGCCTTGGAAAAGGACTGCACTTGGTTATAAGAATCTTCTAGTTGTGAGGACAAGTGAAGCAATTGCTCATCTTTGGATAGGAGCTGTTGGTTAAGTTTCTCAAGGTGAGACAAGCTGTTCTCCTCAGTGGAGTTCATTGAAAAGGCGGTTTCAGAAAGAAGAGCATCTCTCTCTCTGTTTAAGAGTCCCTGTTCTTTCAACTGTGCCAATTCCTTCAGACTGGCATCATATTTCCTTTTCAGTTCATCAAGTTCCTCATTGGCATGATCTCTACTATTTTGCAAGGAACTCATAGACCTTCCAAAAGACTGAATTTGTGCTGTGAGACCTTTATTTTCTTTGGTGACCATGAGTAATTTCTGTTCCATCTCCACCAGATCTCTTGCTAGCTCTGCCACTCTCTCTTCTGCTGTTTCAGTTTCATTTCTCATTATCCCTGCATCATGATGAAGATGCTTTAATTCTTTCTTCAGTTTATCTTCAATTTCACCTACCTTCTTGGCAGCTTCCTTTTGAACACAAACCAATTCTTCTTCCAGTTCTGCAATTCTCTTTTGAGAGGAGGAAAACAAAGCACTTAACCTCTGTACCTCTTCTTCTTTTACTTTTAACTGGGCATGATAGAGTCCTAAAGTACCTTCTTCTTGCAAGGCTGTTACTTGTCTTGTTAGCTGGGATATAGATACTTTCAAACTCTCAATCTCTTTAGATAAATCTTGTTTCTCTTCTTGTAGGGCATTAAAGGACCTCCGCAGATCCTCATTTGCTTCCTCAGATTCCTTCAGCTTTTCTTCTAATTTAGCATATTTATTTTTCAGCTCCTTATTTTGCTGAAGTTGAACTTCAAGAAGCTGCTTTTGTTGGCTGTCCTTTATTGTTATCACTTGGTTCAGGTCTTCTCTATATTGGATCAGTTCTGCATCTAGCTTGGCATTCTCAGAATTGAGATCATCCATATGACTTCTCAAGCCTCGTATTTCTTCTTTAAGCTTATTATTCTCTGCAGCAGCCTCTTGGATGAGTTGGTCTTTTTCCAAGATTACAGAGAGATGTCGCTCTTCCAGCTGTTGATAGTCACCCACTATGCGGTCTCGATCATTTTGGAGAGAAGACATGGATTTAACAAAGGAATCCAACTGTGCCTTTTGCTGAATGTTTTCCTTTTTGATGGTTTTCAATGTTTCCATAAGCTGATTGGTTTTATCAACAGCCTTTTTGTTCTCCTCTTCTAAAACAATATTCTCCTCTTCCTCCTGGGACAGCAGGTTTTCCAGCTCTTTAATTTCTTTATCATGTTGCTGACGCAGTTCAGCAATAGCTACTTGGATTGCCTCTTCCTTGCCAGAAAGCAGGCTTATAATCTTTTGCTCTTTCATATTTATTTCTTCATGCAGCCTACTGGTCAGTTCTCTGGAGGCCTGAAGATCAGTCTCCAGTTGTTCATAACTGAACTTAGAATTTTGAATATCAGCCTCTTGCTGCCTTATGATCCCTTCCAAGTTTCCTTTTTGTTCCTTACATTTTTCTAAAGAGTTACTTAAATCAGTCAACTGGTCTTTGAGAATCTTAAGTTCTGATTCCAACTTAGCTAATTCATTCTGAGAACTGTGGTATAGGTGGCGTGTCTCTTCTAGCTGGGACAAAAGTTCTTTGTTTTCCCCCTGTAGAGTATCACAGACCTTCTGCTGAAGCTGGACCTCTGTCTGGGCCTTGGACTCCCAAATCTGCTTGTCATGTTCAAGCCTGAAACAGAGAGAAGGTCATCAGTTACAGATTTCAAGAAAAAAACTATGTTTCCCAAGGAACAAATACTATAACATGTACTCAATAGATTTACAAATGAATTAACATTCATAACAGGTGTTAAATATTTTACTGAAGAGGTATTAATTCTCTGCACCTACATGTTTATCTACTGAGTGCTATGTATTAAAGGTATATCATACTTAAGGGTTCATATATTTAAGTCATAAACTCCAAAATATGTCACTTATTTTAGTGACATGGTTTTCAACACTGAAAAGTAACATTTTCTCCTATTTTATTCTACTTCGCTCCAGACAAGCTAATGTTTGGCTTCTCTAAGGGATAATCTTGATATGAAAGACAGTGAGAAAATCTATTTTAGAACAGAAGGGTCCTATTGGAAGTAAGGAATACAAAGGATGAGAGACATTATTAGTTCTAGAGCTTAAAAAGTGACAGAAAATTGAAATTTGAGAAAAAATAACTCTAAGAGGTATATGCAGTATGAATTAATGTGGACTAAAGGAAGAAGAAAAGACGAGACTAGGCAATTAATTTGAGAGTACTGTGGTAAAAATCCAGGCAAGAGTAGTTGAAATGGAAATGAAAAGAAATACAGAGGCCAGGTGCAATGGCTCATGCCTGTAATCCCAGCACTTTGGGAGGCCGAGGTGGGTGGATCACCTGAGGTCAGGAGTTCGAGACCAGCCTGGCCAACATGGTGAAACCCCATCTCTACTAAAAATACAAAAAATTAGCTGGGCATGTTGGTAGGCTCCTGTAATCCCAGCTACTTGGGAGGCTGAGGCAGGAGAATTGCTTGAACTCAGGAGGCAGAGGTTGCAGTGAGCCAAAATCGTGCCATTGCACTCCAGCCTGGGTGACAAGAGCAAGACTCCATCTTAAACAAAACAAAACAGAAGTACAGAAATCTCTCAATAGAAAGATGGGAAGAGAAGATGTGAACTTTTCATGTTCATGCAGTTGTAGCAGGATTGTTGTTTGCCAAAAAAAAGTCAGAAGTGAGAGAGAATATATCTTCCATGGACATTTATGCCAAAATTAGTCCCATTGTCTAAAAGGAAACAGAAATAGTTTAGAGACTTTCTTTGCTTGAAGTTACCTCTGGAGGAGGAAAAATTCGCTACTCATTTACCTGGAAATGTTAATCTTTAATTCTTCCATATGGATGGACATCTGTCTAAGTTGATCCTTTAGAACACTGCAATTATCTTCTTTGAGTCTAATTTCTTCTTCTTTGGTTTGAATCGCATCACTAAACTTCCTCTCCCATTTCTTAGCTTCATCTATCACCCTGTCACGATCATCCTGGAGGGAAGACATGCTCTTAGTAAAGGCTGCAAGCTGGGTCACAGTACTGTCCAAGTTTTCCTGAAGTTGCTGAACTTCTTTGTCTTTCTTGTTCAAAGTAACCTGAATCTCTCCAATTGTCTCTTCCAAGTGGACTTTTTCTCTGCGCAAAGCATCCAGTTTCTCTTGCATATTCTTCTTCTCTTTCAGGTGCTTCTCTTCTACCTGTTCCAGTCTTCGCTCAAGATCTTCATCCTTTTGTTTCATCTGGCTTTTAACTGATTCTTTATTTGACTGAAGTTCCTTTTTCAACTTGAGATTGTCTGCTAGGACCCTTGCTGCTTCACTTTGAGTGTCATCTAGCAGGACTTTGAAGCTAGCTAATTCTGCTTGTGCCTTTTTGCGGTGTTCAACTGCTTGAGCCAGATTTTCTTTGGTTATTTCCAAATCTTTTTGAGATTCAGTTTGAACAAATTCTAGAGCTTTAACAGTTCTCTCCAGAGCACTAATTTTCTCTTGATACCTGATGCAGTCCTTCTGTAGCTGCTTTACTTCTTGTTGTTTTTCTTTTAACAGTTCCTGAAGTTCCTTTGCATGGCTTTTATTTCCGGGTTCTTTCTGAGCACCTTGTATTTTCTCCAAATATTCCTTTCGTATTTCTGATTCCACCTTAGTTTTTTCCTTGACTAACTGCTGCTTTTCTTCTTCCAATTCACTCACACACTTTTTAAGGTTCTTCATTTCAGATTCCAATAGCTCATTTTTTATTTGGGCATCTGTAACATCCTGACAGTAATTCCCAATGCTTCCATTAAGTTCTGCTAATTGATTCATAAGCCTCTCTTCCAAATCATCTTTCTCTTCTTCTGCTGTCTCCTTTAGTTTGGTAACTCTGGAGAGTTCTTCTTGGATTTGCTGATTTAACAGGTTCATTTTGGTTACTTCCTCCTGAAGCATTTTTAGTTCACCATCCTTTGTTGATATCTGACTCAGTAAGGTATTTTTCTCATTTTCTAAAGTCTGGCTAAATTCCTTGTTTTTCTGCTTCTCCTCCTCTAATCCAGCAATTCTTTCTTTGAGCTGATCAATCTGCTGTAGGTAGTTATTAATTTCATCATGTGCGCTGAAATCCTCACTTACAGCAGGGTTGGCACTCTTCGCTGATGGAATCGATTCTGAACATGTAGGTCTTGTGCTCATACTCAGAGAGTCTTGCTCTTCAGTCTCACCTGGTATAGACTGTGTTCCCTCTTCAGTGATATTCATTTGGTTATCATGTTTCTCGGTGGCCTCTAGGTTAGCTTGTTTAGATACATTACCTTCTATCTGATGCTTTAAATCTTGAACCTCTTCACTTAGAGCGTCTTTCTCAGACATTAAAGACTGAAACTTCTTAGAAAGGGTTTCATACTCCATTTTGACCCTTTCAAGTTCTTCCTTCATGCTGGCATTGGAAGAAAGAAGTGTTTCCATGTAGTCTTTAGCTGTATCTCCTGCAGGGTGCACCTCTGCCCTAAGCCGGTCATTCTCTTCTTCCAGCTCTAGGATTTTCTGCTGTTTCGATTTAGCAAACTTTCTCATCTTTTCTTTCATTTCCTCCATTTCTTGCTCAGCTTCCTGCAACTGCTTTTCTGTCTCCTTCTTGTTTGCCTCTGTGCTTCTTAACTTGCCATACAGTTCTTGTTTCTCTTGCCTCACAGCTTCCACCACGTGCTGAATCCTTTCTGCTTCATTACTAACATTCTCATAGGACTGCAGAAGAATTTCATACTCTTTTTGTAGCTCCTTGTGTTTCTCTTGCCACTCAGTACTTTCTGCAATCTTAGAAGATTTCAAAGATTCAATTTCCTTCACTAACTTTTCCTTGTCTTCAGTAAGACCCTCTAGAGCTAGTTTTAGACTTTCACAGGAGCCGCTGAGACTCTGATTTTCCAATAAAGACCTGTCCATTTCTGTAATGAGTTTGTCTCTTTCTTCTTGAAGAAGAGCTAACCTTCCTAAGACCGTATCTTTTTCTTTATTTTGAGCAGAAACTTGGCTTTCCACATCTGCCAGAGACTTGGTGAGACGTTCAATGGTACCTCTGGCCAAAGACAATTCCTCTTGGAGACTTTTGTTTTCTTTTAGTGCTTCTTTTCGGGAAATAAGGGCAGCTTGCAGTTTCCTTTGTATTTGTTGCTTTGCTCTACTTTCTTCTCCAATCTCTTCTGGTTTTTGCTTCATTTCACAAAGTTCCACCTGTAGCTGCTTTATCCTCTCATCATGCTCTTTGGCTTGCATTTCTAGCTGTGTATGCAGAGCCTTAATTAAATCTTCTTGTTCTATTATCTCTGTCTGTATTTTAGTGAGAGCTGCTTCTTTCTCACTAAGTTGTCCAGAAAGGTAGCTAACGTCTTCTTCCTTTTTGCTTATGAGTTTTTGCAGTTCATCCAGTTTAGGTTGCAATTCTCTTAGATGTTCTAGGCCAGCAATTTGTAGTTGGCTGCTTTCTAATTTCTGCTGCAGGCTTTCTGCATGGACTTCAGCTTCATAGGATACTGTCTTTAGACTCTCGATTTCTAAACCCTGTTTATTTATCTGCTCTTGTAACTGAAATACCTCTTCTGATTTTTTAGTAAGCTCACTTGTTGTAGAACTAACTTTCAATTCTAACTCTACTTTCTCAGCCTCTATTTCCTTCAGCTGGGCCTTAATCTGGGCAACAGAAGTTCCGCCCTGCAGAGCACTCGCATCTTCAGAATGAGAAGGCCAGTCTGGGCACAAGTTGGACTCTAAAACAGGTTGAGTGTGATGCTGTTCTGTGGCTTTGAATAAAGGTTCTTCTAAACCTGGAGTGGGAGAACACGATTCCTGCTGGTCTGTGCTTGGGAGTTTTCTGTCTATGGATTCCCTTACTTGAATCTGGAGTTGCCTTAGCTGGTCTCCAATATTCTCATTTTCCTTGCTTTGCTCATCAAACTGTTCTTGCAAGCGATTATAGTCATCTTTCTGTTGCTTTAGCTCCTCCCTGAGATGTCTTTCTTTCTCCTGTGCCTTTTTAAGAATTGCCTTGCGGGAGGTTAAGGCTTCCTGTAGCTTCTTTTGAAGTTGCTCCTTTTCTTTTTCAAGGGCCAGTATCTTTTCTTCTAGTTCTGGTTTCCAGTGTTCACTACTACCTGTACAAGGTGGACTTATCACCACTGTTTCCTTTACAAGTGCTACGGAGTCCCCATCACTTGCATCCGTGTTACTTGTGGTTAACTTCTGGATAATTGCTTGGTTTTCACTGATTTCTGCTTGGAGCAAATCTATTTGGTTTGTTTTATCTTGCAAGGTCTGATTCATCTGTTTGACCAGAGCCTGGAATTGCTCTTCAGCTGCCAGCTTTTCTTCCAAATCCTTCCTTATATGCTGTAGTTCCACTTCTTTCTCAGATATTGTCTGTTTTAAATAAATTTCTATTTCTTGGCACTTAGAAGTCACACATTTTTCTGAGTATTCTTTGTTTTCTTTATCTTCTTCCACTTCTCCCCTCTCAGTCTCACTGAGTGGGATTTCTTTCTTAGATTCATCTTTCAAGTTGGCTAATTCTTCTTCCAATCTACTGACTCTTTGCAGAAGCTCCTTTCTGTTAATAAGAGCTGCCTGGAGCTTTCTCTTTCTCTGCTCATTTTCTTTCTTCAGAAGGTCAAATTCATGCTGAAGTTCTTCCTTACTTATTTGTCCTGCTGGGCTCATCTCATCATAATTTTGTTTAAGGCCAGAAGAAACTTCATTATCTTCTTCCACCTGCTCTTTTTTTGCTTCCTCAGCTCTGGATAATAAATTTAGCTGTTCTTTAAGAGTCTTAATTTCAACCCCAAGAGAAAACTTCTCTTCATTAAGCTGAACCATTTTCTCAGTCATACTAAAGCTGATTTCTGTCACTTGTTGATCCTTCTCCTCGATGGTTTGTTGGAGGGTTTCCACATCTCTCTTTTTCTCTAGTAAGAGCTGATCCATTTTTGCTATTTCAAGTTCCTTCTGTGAAAGAGCCTGGGACAGTTCTTCCACCTTACTTGAGATATGCCTTACACGTTCTGCCCCCTCAAGCACTTCACTTTCCTTATTTTGCAGCTGGCTTTGCAGGCTTCTTATCAGGGTACTCTGCTCAGAAAACTGAAGCTGCACATCATCCAGTTCATTCTGTAAAACTTCAATTTTCACATCTTTAGATTTGGCTTCTATGCTGAGACTATGGATCTGTTCAGTGAGCAGGTTGTCATGGGCAGTTTGGCTTTCATAATCAAGTCTTCTTTGCCTTTCTGCTTCTGCAAGGTTCATTTCCAGTTGCTTTACCTGAGCCCTCAATTCTGTTACCACGCTAAGTTCCTTCACCTGAGAGAGAAGCTGGTCTCTTTCTTCAGACAAAGCAGTGAATGCACTGCTGTTGTTGTCAGCATTTTTCTTAAACTCCTCTATCAACTGGTTTAGGTTGCTAATTTCCTTAGCTTTCTCATCTAAATTTTTCTCATAGATTTCTTGTGCTTTATGAAAGTTTAGCTCGAGCTCCAAAATTTGACTTTTTAACCTTTCCAACTCATCCTGATGACACTGACCAATATCTGGTACAGCAGAAAGGGATTTATCACCATCCTGCTTTGTTGATTTCAATTCTACTCCAGCATCATTTAAAGATATTTCCTCAGATGTTCTACTTTGATGTTCAGTGCTCGCCTGTTCTTTTTCAACTGCTGGAAGACTGCTCTCTTCATTTGGCATTAAGGGAAAATCTTGCCCTGTATCTTCAAGAAATACTTTCATTTTAATTGGAGCTATTCCCTCACCCTCCATCTGTTTCATTTCTTTCTGGTCAAGGACCTCATGATCTCCTTCCTCAGCCCTTTTTCCCTGGAGCTGTAATTTAAGAAATGCAATTTCCTCTTGAGCTTCTTTCATTTCCAACAATAAAACTGATAATTCTTTATGTTTCTGAGAAAATGTGTTTTCTAGAACATCTTGTCCACTTTCCTCAGCAGAAGAGCTCCTCTTGTTGGCAATATCAACAATGCTGATCTATTTTTAAAAAAGAAAAAAAAAGCTGTAACCAAATGTTTTATAACATTAAAAAAAATAGCCCAACTAAAAACTTGTATTTCATCTTCTAAAACTTCAGACTTTTTGGTCAAAACCTTCTTTGTACCATAACACTGCTAAATCCTTTTAAAATCAGTTTGTATCTCCCAGCTGGACCTCCAAGGGCACTCTGCCAATCCTGCACTGAAGTCAAGCCCTATTCATAAGACCTAAGGAAATCGGGAATTCATTTTCTAGATATTCCTTACATAAGAAGCTTTTTTTCCTTCAGAATAAAACTCCTAATTGATTTTTTTTTAAAAAGTAAGCAGATACTTTTGCTAGGAAGCCACATTACTCCTCAAGGGCATGTATAATTCTATCACTGACTTACTGATTAGAAAAACACAGCTAACTAAACAAAACGCAGCTAACAATACTCTTAAATCAACAGAATGATACTAAGCAACCATACACTTCTTACAGTAATTTTCAGATTATTAAAAGGATCATTCTCCAAAGATCCCTTTTTATTTAATCTTAGTAAAACTATGCCAATCTTATCTAATCTCTTCACTGAGAAACTTTTCTGAGATGAACAAAGAAGTTGAGATAGATGATAACCCAGTATAAAAAAATGGGTTATCAAATCCCAAATTAGTAGCTACTGTATTTGTGTTGCTTTAGAACAATGAATTTTAATATTCAGAAACAAGTAACAATAAATGAGATATAATAATCATTATGAATCTCTTTAATAGATCTTACTCTATAGGTAATGTACTTCTCTGGCAACACTAGAAAATTACGGAAGTATTTTCATATGAAGCTACCGTCTCTTAATCTAGCTCATGTTCTGGTTATATTAGGAACACATCACTTACCTCACTGACTTCTCTGTCTGCCTCCCCAGTTTTATTCTGAGCCTCTAGGAGAGTAATCTGAGAAGACAGTTTTTCTGAAAGCCACAAAATAAATATCTTTAGAAGATATATGTGGAGTGTGTGAAAAAACAGGATTGCATGTGAAGCTATTTGAATTGTATGAAATAATTTTTTAAAAAATAAACAAAATAGTTTGGGAGAGGTGAAAGCCTTATTAAAGAAGTGGCAAGAGGATATGATTACATGAGATATAAGATAGAACAGTACTAGGTGATGATAATGAACCTGAATGAAGTATACTAAATAGTGGAAGGTTTGAAAGGAGAAGGATGCCAGGATGCAGGACATAAAGCAGCTATTTCTGTGGCATAATCTGGAACTTCTAGGACAATACATATAATTTATCCATAATCCTACTATGTTTGTAATATATATTTTGCATTAATATAGCACTTACAATGTTCTTCAATGTTCATAAAGATATCAAATTTTAGCACTAAAAGGGAGCTATCCTATCTCCTCAATGATCATATAAGGAAACAAAGAAATGACACAACCCGAAAGGTTACGCAGCTAGTTCAGGGAGCTGGGATTAGAATCCAAGTCTTCGGAGTTTTAACCCAAGTTCTGTGACAATGTGTATATATTGAGCATCAATATCAATATCCTCAAGAAGCTTATATTCTTTCTGAGAAGATAACACAGATACACCAAAGGAAAAAAATATATATATTTTTTACACTGTATCCAAATGTCTTAATGTGACATACAGGAACCCTCATGCTTTGACCCTACTAATTCTCTAACCTCCTCTTCTTGTATTGCCCCCTTTTTGTTCACTCTGCTCCAAAAACACTGGTCTGTTTTCTCTTCTGCAAACTTATCAAGTTCATTCACACCTGAGGACATTTGTACTGCTTTTTTCTCTGCCTGGAATGCTCTTTGCTTAGC
The DNA here is from genome assembly GCF_029289425.2 of Pan paniscus. NCBI lineage: Eukaryota > Metazoa > Chordata > Mammalia > Primates > Hominidae > Pan > Pan paniscus. The sequence continues at coordinate 119,657,496 of NC_085926.1, forward strand.
CTCTTTGCATGGCTGTCCCCTTTTCATCATTCAGGTTTAAAGTCCTCAGAAAGGCCTACTCTCACTACTCCAATTCTGCGTTCCTCTTCTCCAGGGCATACTTGAAATACTCTGTTTTATTTTAAGCCTAATACTTATCATTCTCTGAAATTTTCTTATGTGTATAAACAGGTTTGTAGTCTGTCTTCCCCTCCAATATGTTCATAGCTATATCCCCAGCAACTAGAATAGTGCCTGGCACATAGGAAAGGCACCATAGATGAGACAAGGGAATTCAAGACAGTATATATGTTCAGACATTTCACAAGATTACTTGAAAAAGGAGTACAGTGGTAGAAATGTCAGTGCAAAAGGTGAGTTGAAAACAACATGACATACAAGGTAAAAGTAATCTATGAGGCCAGACACAAAAACCAATACAGAAAACCTTAAGGTCAGTGATCCCTGCAGGAAAGAGCAAAGGAATGGAACCCATATAATACCTCCAAACCATGTGAAGCCACATGGATAGGATACAGACTGTTTGCAAAACTGCAAAATAAGCATCATGGATAAGGTCTCAAAGAAGTGCTCTGAATGGGTTAAATAATGAGCTGAATTTGTGGTGTTCTTTACTTATTAGAAATAGTGGGAATCGTCTAATACAAGTGCATAAGCTTCCATTTAGATCTAAGTGGAAAACTGTAAAATGGTTAAGTTAGAAATACTGGCTCTAGAGTTTAATAAAAGTTTTACAACCTTTACTTGCTATTCATTCTCACTCCTAGATGATAAAGTGTAGTAGTCAGTTAAAGATGAATTAGATCAATAAAGCATTAACGACACGCTACTAAATCCATAAAGTCTACATGAAGCATATGATAAGTGGAAGGAGACACGTCTTCATTCTCACTAACTGTTCACACACAATCCAATAGGATAAAATGCTAAGTTCAGTTCAATCCAACAAAACTTTATTCAGTAGCCATTATTTGCCAGGTGGTATACTAGTTTTGGGTAAAGCAAAGATGGAAAAAAAAATGGCCCCTGCCCTTGAAGAGCTTATATTTAAACTTTGAAGAGCTTATAATATAGTAAAAAAGACAAACATATAAACAGATCATTTTAATACAATGTTAAAAGTATACAAGGATGTTATGGAAGCACAAAAAAATCATTTAACCCAACTTTTGGGGATCAATACCAAATTCCTGAAAAAGATAATGTGCTAGTCGAGGCCTGAAAGATGAGTAACAATCATCCAGACTAAAGGAAAGGAGCAGGATTCTAAGCAGGGTACAGTACGAGCATAAACCACTCACTCACAACATAGTTTCTACCTTTAAACCTTTATACTGATCTCTGTTACCTCATCCCACAAATTTATTACCAGAATGTCCTTTCTTTCTTCATTTTACCTATTTTAAAAATCATCTTATTAAGGTCCTGTTCAAGCCATACTTTCTATAGGATACGACGACCATTCCAAAATGATTATGAGTTATAAAGAAATCCTGCAGCATGTATAGTCCACATTGCAAAATGTTATACTTATGTAAACACTGATACTATGCTCTAATTGTTTAATGTGTATTATCTTTGATAGTTACCAGCTCTATTATCTAAATCTTTATTATCACGGAATCAGAGAATTCTACATGTTATACATAATTAGTGATAAAAGTAGAGGCACTTGTGGGATAAGAAGACAGAGAATTATGGTTTTCTTTTATACATACCATTCTCAGCTTTCAGCTCCTCCAGCTCTACAGAACTAAGGAGCAAGGCTCCCTTTTCATTCTCTAGTTCTACCACTCTCTTCTGCAAAGAAGCAATATTCTCCTCAGTGACTGCCTAAATTGTAGAAAGACAACAAATTAATGATTCTCCAGCAGAAAATTCTCACACTAACGCCCAGATAGCCTCCAGCATTTTTGTCTTCTAGAAGTTCTCCAGCCATGAAAATACTTTAAAAATAACATCTACTTATCTGCCTAGGTAATCTTTGAAGAAAAGTGTTTTATCTAAAGATTTAGAAAAAGAAATAAAATATTTCACACAAATATCAAGTTCATTGGCTTTTAAATTTAAGATTGAAGCCTGGATTACAAAGATAGAAATCCCAAGTCTATAGCATAAGAAAGAACATTTTCAGGTTCACAAACAAATAGTACTAAAAGATTAGATTAATGTCACCAAGTAACATGGTCTCTCTCCTGAAGGAGAATGAACATGAAGAGAGGTTCCACAAAGAGGAATAGAGGCAAAGGAATATGTACCTCTTAAGAAAGGAAGAAGATTTATAAAATTGTTTTTTGTTTTCCAAGTATAATAAAAATTCCCTTGGCTTAATTTATACATCCAGAATTTTTGGTTTTCCTAAGGATAGGCATATATCTAATTATGTCACATCTTTAGTTTTATGTCTTTGTATATATTTTTTATTCTCCATGGATATTATTCTATAAAATTTTCATACAATTGTAGAATTTTTAAGCCATGAAGGTCTTTACAGCATATTTGACCCCGAAATCTTCATTCAATGTTTAAAATAAATAGCAAGGGATGAATTTAGGGTTTTTATGGCTTTTATCTTGAGGGAAGTTCCCAGTTTGCAGTATGCAGGGCAAGTAAAATTCCAATAGAATAGCCACAGATATTTCTGGCTTGAAGAATGAGAAGAGTTTGGGACAAACATAGCTGCCAGGATGTGAGGAGGGAGATCGGAGAGAAGAAAAAGAGTTAGGAAGGAGGAGCCCTGAATTCTGTGTATAAACTTAGCTGAAATTTCTGACTGAACAATGGCACAATGTATTTGTTGGACTGACTTAAAGCAGCCCAGCTAAGGCAAAAATAACTGAACTGAGTTTTGATGCCTCTCTATCATAGGCCAGAGTTTGGGGTTTGAGTCCAACTTACTGTCTGATAAAAAGTAATTGAAATTTTAGAAATAACAAAATAGAATCTTGAGAACAAAACAAGACATCCAGAATTCAAAACAAAACCATTCACACATAAAGAAATAGGAAAGAGTGACCCATTCTCAAGGAAAAAAAATGTAATCAACAGATTCTAGCCATAAAATGATGCAGATTTTGTAAGTAGCAAACAAGAATTTTAATAAAGAAGCTATTATATCTATGCTTAGGACATAAATGAATATGCTCATAATGAATGAGAAGAAAGGAAATCTTAGTAAAACAAACAAACAAAAATAATGAACCAGTTTGAAATTCCACAACTAATAAACATAATATCTGAAATGAAAATTTCAATGTGATAGGCTTGACAGTAGAATATAGACGACAGAAGAAAGTCTTGGTGAATTGAGGATGATAAATCAACTGAAATTATCCAATCTGAAGACAGAAGAATAAAAAAATTGAAAAAAAAAAATGAATACAACCTCAGGGACATGTGGGACAATATTGAAAGGTTCAATATACATGTAATTGGAGTACCAGAAGAGACGAGGGACAGAATGGGAAGAAAAAATATTTTAAGAAATGGCCAAAAATTTCTCAAACATAACGTTATATACGTAAGAAACTCAACAAAAGCAAGCAAGAAAATGACAAAGAAAACTATAACTAAGTACTTCATAGACAAGGATAAAAGGAAAGTCTTAAAATTTCCATGGAAAAATGATACTTTACATACAGAGGAACAATAATTCGAATGACTACTGACCAATTGTTAGGGAAAAAATATAGGCCAGAAGAGGGAAACACCTTCTTTAAAGTACTGAAAGAAAGGCTGGACACAGTGGCTCACGCCTATAATCCCAGCAGTTTGGGAGGGCGAGGCAGGTGGATCATCTGAGGTTGGGAGTTCAAGACCAGCTTGACCAACATGGAGAAACTCCGTCTCTACTAAAATACAAAATTAGCCAGGCGTGGTGACTCATGCCTGTAATCCCAGCTACTCAGGAGGCTGAGGCAGGAGAATCGCTTGAACCCAGGAGGCACAGGTTGCGGTGAGCCGAGATTGTGCTATTGCACTCCAGCCTGGGTGACAAGAGCGAAACTCCATCTCAAAAAAAAAAAAAAAAAAAAGTTCTGAAAGAAAAATTGTCAATCGAGAATTATAATATCCAGTAGCAAATATCATTCAAGAATAAAAGTAAAATAAAGACATTTTTAGATAAGAAAAAAACTAAGAAAATTTTTTCACAGACAGACCTATACTATAATATTATGGGTTGTTGTAGAGGCTGAAGAAAACAGTATCAAATAGATATCTGATCATCAGAGAGGAAAGGGCATTACAAATGGTAAATATGTGGATAAATGTTAAGGTCAATATTTTCCTCTTAATGTCTTTCAAATATATATAACCATTTTAAGCACAAATATTAAAATTGTGTGCTGAGGCTTATTACTTTTGTTAATATAATACATACAACAACTGTGGCATAACGAATAGGGTGAGGGTATATGACTATGAAGATTCTACCTTTTAAGTGAAGTAGTACAGTATTAACTCAAGAACACTGAAAAATTATGGATATATGTTGTACTTCCTAGAATAACCACTTAAAAAATTTTTGTAAAAAGATACAGCTCAATACCCAATAGATGACTTTTGCTTCTGCTAAAGACTGAGTAACATGGAACAGATTTAACCTCCTACCTGAAACAATAACAACCAAAACCAGACAAAATAATAAAATAATCATTTTCAGAATACTGGATATCAAGCAACAAAGGATAATTATCTCTGAGAGAGGCAGAAAACAAAGTGATCCCTAAAACTGACCAAGCTTCATGCCTTAAGAGAGTTTTCAGGCTGTGGTCCAAGAAGGGGGAACATAGGCTGAGCCTGGTAGACTCCCTAAGTTCATGAGACAGCTGACAGTCAAGAAAGAGCAAGATGGCTGCAGTTCGCAGAACAGAATACCAGATGGGAAAAAGTCACGTAAAGAGAAAACCCTGCAGATCTGCAAAGGGACTGAACAAGTGTTCGATGAAGTACAGGGCAGGACATGAATGTGAGGAAAGCATCCAAGGCTATCTGAACTACCCCTACCTATCTGAAGAGATTAAAGAATAGCACTTGGTGCTCACACAAAACCCGGAAGTGTCAGTTATATAGCCAAATGTGAAAAAACACTTCTCAGGGCATTGAGTAGAATACTCTGCAAGGTCTTGCCTCAGGAGTACGGAATGACTGAGCACTGATTCGAACCCTCCTAACAAATCAAAGCAGCAGGATCTGAAAGGACCAAGTTTTTTTCAAAGAATTTAACTGAGTCCCATAAAAAAAGCTCCAAAATATGTTAACAAAACAAATATAGAAACAAAGGAGAATCACTTGAACCCCGGAGGCAGAGGTTGCAGTGAGCTGAGACTGCATCAATGCACACCTGCCTGGGCAACAGAGCAAGACTCCATTTCAAAAAAAAAAAAAAAATTAAAAGCCCATTAATGAGTTTTGGAACAACTTCAGGTAATCTAATATAAATGTAATTGGAATTCCCAAAGAAGAGTAGGGAGTCAGAAAAATATATATATTTGACTAATTCACGGCAGAAAATCTTCCAAAACTATAAACACAGAGATTGAAAAAGCTCAATGAACCCCAATCACAAGAAACATGCTATGTCAAGGTACATTATAATTCAAGTACTCAAAAACAGTGGTAAAATCCTAAAAGCAGGCAGGAAAAAAGAGAGAGAAGCATGACAGCAGATTTCTTATTAAAAACAAAATGCAAGGGCCGGGTGCAGTGGCTCATGCCTGTAATCCCAGCACTTTGGGAGACTGAGGGGGTGGATTGCTTGAGACCAGAGTTCGAGACTAGCCTGGCCAACATGGCAAAACCCCATCTCTACTAAAAATACAAAATTAGCCAGGCGTGGTAGCGGTTGCCTGTAATCCAAGCTACATGGGAGGCTGAGGCAGGACAATCACTTGAATCCAGGAAGTGGAGGTTACAGTGAGTTGAGATTGTGCCACTGCACTCCAGCCTGGACGACACAGTGAGACTCTGTCTCAAAAAAAAAAAAAAAAAAAAAAACCAACAAAGAAAACAAAATGCAAGAAAGAAGACAGTAGAGTAATACACTTAGAGAAATGAAAGAAAAAAAAACTTTCAATGTAGAATTCTAGTCAGCAAAAAATAATCTTTCAACAACAATGGTGAGATAGATGTCTTCAGACAAAAAGTGTTATTAGAACCCATGACTGGCCAGGCACGGTGACTCACACCTGCAATCCCAGCACTTTGGGAGGCCGAGGCGGGTGGATCATGAGGTCAAGAGATTGAGACCATCCTGGCCAACACGGTGAAACCCCGTCTCTACCAAAAATACAAAAACAAAACAAACAAAAAAATAGCCAGGTGTGGTGGTGGGTGCCTGTAGTCCCAGCTACTCGGGAGGCTGAGGCAGGAGAATCACTTGAACCCGGGAGGCGGAGATTGCAGTGAGTCAAGATTGCACCACTGCACTCCAGCCTGGTGACAAAGCGAGACCCCATCTCAAAAAACAAAACAAAACAAAACAAAAACAAACAAACAAAAAAACCCATGACCAGCAGACTTGCACACACATCCACGTACAAACAGACACAAAAATTAAAAGAAGTCCTTCAGAGCCAGGTGCAGTAGCTCACACCTGTAATCCCAGCACTCTGGGAGGCCAAGGCAGGAGGATCATTTGAGCTCAGGAGGTTAAAACCAGCCAGCCTAGGTAACTTAGCAAGACCTCATCTCTACTAAAAGCAAAAAAAAAAAAATTAGCTGGGTAGCATGGTGCATGCCTGTAGTCACAGCTACTCTGGAGGCAAATGTGGAAGAATCGCTTGAGCCCAGGAGGATGAGGCTGCAGTGAGCCATGATCATGCCACTGCACTGTAGCCTGGGTGACAAAATGAGAACCTGTCTCTTATTAAAAAAAAAAAAAGAAAAAAAAAAGTCCTTCAGATAGAAGAAAAATGATACCAGATGGAAATATGAAGCCAGGGTTTGGCAAACTTTGGAGGCTTCCATAAATAAAGTTTTATTGGAACATAACCACAACCATTTGTTTACCTTGGCTCTATGTCTGTTCTCACTTTACAATGGCAGAGTTGAGTACCTGCAACAAAGACTGTATGACCCACAAAGCCTAAAATATTTACTATACATAAAAGGATTGGCAATCTCTGATCTACCAACGAAGAATGAAAAGTAACAGAAATGGTAACTGCAATGGTAGTTAAGATTTATTTTCTTATTTTAATCTCCTTAAAACATAAACATAAATGCTTTATATGTATTAGCCAAAAACTGTCCAAAACCCAAATTATCCATCAATGAGTCAATGGTTACACAAATTGTGCTGTTTACAACATACTCAACAATACAATGGAATGAATTATTACTAAACAAACATTAGGATGAATCTCAAATAAGTATGCTGAGTAAAATAAGCCAACAAAAGTGCATATACAACTTATATAAACTTTTAAAAAATCTATAATGACAGAAAGCAGATCAGTGGTTGTCTAGGTAGGGAAAGATGTGAGGGAAAAGATTAAAAGAGGACATGAAAAAACTTCTAGAGATGATGAATATGTTCATTTTCTTGATAGTAGTGATGGTTTTATATGTCATCAAATTGTTCTGGGTGCTGTGGCTTATACCTGTAATCCCAGCACTTTGGGAGACAAAGGCAGGAGGATCACTTGAGCCCAGGAGTTAGTTTGAGGCCAGCCTGGGCAACATAGTGAGACCTTGTCTCTACAAAAAAAAAAAATTTGCCAGGCATGGTGGCACATGCCTGTGGTCCCAGCTATTCAGGAGGCTGAGGTGAGAGGATTGCTTGAGCCCAGGAAGTTAAGGCTATAGTGAGCTGTGATCATGTGACTGCACTCCAGCCTGGGTGAGAGAACAAGACCCTGTTTCAAAAAACAAATGAACAAACACACAAAACCCTCTTTAAACTGTATACTTTTAAATGTGTACACATTACTGTATGTCAAGTATACCTTTTTATACTTAATAGAGCTGTTTAAAAGAAAAAGTTGTCAATAAATGAAAATTAAATTCAAGAAACTTCTAATTATTGAATAGAAGGCAGGAAAAAAGAAGAAGGGAAAACAGAGGGGAAAAAACAGAAAGCAAAATGGTAGACCTAAATCCAATCACATCAATAATTACATTAAAAGGACTAGGCACTCCAATCACAAAGAAGAGAAGAAATAAAAAAGTATAACCCAACTATATGTTGCCTTCAAGACATTTACTTCAAAGAAAAACAAGTTAAAAGTAAAAGGATAGAAAAGAATATACCATTCAAGCAATAAACATAAGACAGAATTATTTTATTAATGCCAGATACAGAGAAATGTAAATAAAGAAGAATTACTACAGATAGAGTAACATTTTGTAAGTGAAAAAAGGAACATTTTATTGAAAAATAAATGTGTATGTACTAATAACAGAGATTCCAATTACCAAGAAGCAAAAAATGACTACATTAAAAGGAGAAACAGACAATTCCACAGTCATAGTTGGAGATTTCAACCCCCTCTTAGCAAATGTTTCAATAACCAGACAAAAGTCAAAGACAAAGATAACCTGAACAATACTATGATTTAAGTGCTATTTGTAGAACATTACATCCAGTAACTACAGAATACACACTATTTACAAGTGTACAAGGTATGTTCACCAAGACACCATATGCTGTGTCATAAAATAGGTCTCAATAAATTTCAAAGGATTGAAGTCACATAAAACATATTCTCTGATCATAATGAAATTATATTAGAAATCAGTAAGATATCTAGAAATAAAACCAAGTATCTGGATATTCTACAACAACGTGTTTATTTAGAACACACTTCTAAACAATCCATGGTCAATGAAAAAATCACAGAGAAACTTAGAAAAATGTTCAAAAACTGAAATGATTAAAAAACCACAACATAACAAGCTATGCTTAGAGGGAACTGTGTTAACTTTAAATGTTCATATGAGAAAAGAAGACTTGAAATCTTTGATATAAAGTTTTACCTTAAGAAGCTATAAAAAGAAGAGCAAAGTAAATCCAAGTAAGCAGAAAGAAATACTAAAGAGTAGAAATCAATGAAAATGAAAATAATCAGCAACAGAGAAAATTAACAAGACCAAAAGTGGTTCTTTGAAAAGATGGGGGAAAAAAGCTGAATAAATTCTAGATAGACTGATGAAGAAAATGAAGCACAAATTAACAACAGCAGGGATCAGCGCTTACAGGCATTAAAAGGATAAAAAGTAAACATTGTAACCAACATTATGACAAAAATAGAACATCTTCAATGAAATAGACAAAACCCCAGGAAAAAAAAAAAAAAAAAAGCCCAAACAAACCAAAACTAGCACCGGGTGGAAAAAAAAAAATCTTATTATTAGCCTTATATCTGTAAAGGAAATTCAATTCATTATCAAAACCTTCCTAAAACTCCAGACTCAGATGGTTTCACTGGTGAATTCTTTTAAAAAAAAGTATTTAAAAAATTATTTTCAAAAACCGAAATAATACCAATCACATACAAACTCTCATAAAATAGAAAGAAAGGAAACACTCCCAGAAAATAGAAAAGGGAACATATTATGAGGCTGCCATACCCTTAATACCAAAACCTGATAAAGATATTATAAAACAAGAAAACTGTAGACTAATATCCTTCATAAATAAGAACACAAAAATCCTTCACAAAATATTAGCAAATCAAATTCAGTACTATAGAAAAAGGATAATACAGTTAACTCTTGAATATGGGTTTGAACTACATGAGTTCACTTATATGCACATTTTTTTCAACAAATGTATTGGGGTTGGGTGTGGTGGCTCATGCCTATAATTCCAGCATCTTGGGAGGCCAAGGGAGGGGGATTGCTTGAGTTCCAGAAGTTCTATACCAGCCTGGGCAACATGATGAAATTCCATTTCCACCAATAAATAAATAACAAACAAACACATAAAAATAGCCGGGCATGGTGGCATGTGCCTGTAGTCCCAACTACTTAGGAGGCTGAGGCGGGAGGATCACTTAAGCCCAGGAGGTTGAGGCTGCAGTGAGCTGTCATCACACCACTACACTCCAGCCTGGGTGATGGAGTGACTCTGTCTCAAAACAAAAAAATAAGTAAAATTTTAAAAAAAGAAAAAAAAAAAAAGGCCAGGCGCAGTGGCTCACGCCTGTAATGTCAGCACTTTGGGAGGCCAAGACGGGTAGATCACCAATGGTTAGGAGGTATGGTTAGGAGTTTCAGACCAGCCTGGCCAACATGGCAAAACCCTGTCTCTACTAAAAGTAACAAAAATTAGCCGGGGGTGTTGGTGGACACCTGTAGTCCCAACTACCTGGGAGGCTGAGGCGGGAGAATCGCTTCAACCTGGGAAATGTAGGCTGCAGTGAGCTGAGATCACACCACTGCACTCCAGCATGGGCAACAGTGAAACTCCATCTCAAAAAATAAATAAATAGAAAAATTTTTAGGAGGATTGCTACAACTAGACATTTGTTATTACTCATAGAAGAACCACATAGCCTAGAAATATCAAAAAAAATTAAGAGAAAGTTTATTTTAAAAATTAAGAAAAAATTAAGAAATATCAAAAAAACTAAGAGAAAAATTCCTCTACAAGATTGAGGATGATCTGATAGAGGAAATTCCTTAAAAACCTAAAACTAGTATTACAGCCAATGGTAAATTATGGAACACTTTCCTCTTAGATTAGAAACAATGCAAGAAAGTCCAGTCTCACCACTTCTATTAAACAGTGTACTGGAGGCATAAAAATTAGAAAGAAGTAAAATTTGTCTTTATTTTCAGATGACATGATTGCTTACATAGAAAATCCTAGAGAATCTACAAAAAGAGACTAAAACCAATAAAATTAATTTGTTTATCAAGGTCATAGAATATAAGCTTAATAAAATTCAGTTGTATACTTACATATTAGCATACATTGGAAAATGAAATAAAAATAATTCCATCTATAATAGTATCAAAAATATTAACTACTTCAGAATAAATGTTATAATGTGCATAATTTCTCCAATGAAAACTACAAAACACTGCTGAAAGAAATTAAAGATCTAAATAAATGGAGATATATACTATATTCGTAGATTTAAAAGTACAGTAGTGTTGTCAATTCTTAAACTGATCAATAGACTCCACACAATACCAATTCAAAATCTCATCTGTCTTTTTTTAAAAAGTAGAATTTGAGAAGCTGATTGTATAATTTATGTGGAAAGGACCTGGAATAGTCAAAGCAATCTTGAAAAGAAGAACAAAGTTGGAGGACTTATACTATTAATACTTGACTTCAAGACTAACAACAAACTACAATAATGAAGACCGTGATACTGGCATAGGGACTGACAAATAGATCAATATAACAGAACAGAAAATTCAGAAATAGATGTATTAGTCTTTGATTTGCAACAAAGGTACCAAAAGAATCCAATGAGGAAAGTAAAGTCTCCTTACGAAATGGTGCTGAAACAACGAAATATCCGTACAGGAAAAAACAAAACAACTTGACCTTCACCTTACAACACACACAAAAATTCATTTGAGATTCAGAGACTTCAAATGAAAAACTAAAACCATAAAGCTTGTGGAAGAAAGCATTAAGAGAATATCTTCATAAACTGGGGCTAAGCAAAGGTTTCACAGACAGGACACAGAAAAAAAAAACAATAAAAAATGATAAATAATTAAGTTCATCAAAATTTAAAAGTGTGTGCTAATGAAAAGATATCATAATGAAAATGAATAGGCAAGCCACAAAGCCACAGCATGGGAGAAAATATTCACCAAACATATATGATAATAGATTGGCATTCAGAATATATAAAGAATTCCTACTTGATAATAAAAAGACAAAGAACTCAATTTTAAGAATGGGGAAATGATGTGAACAGACACTTCACCAACAGAAGGTGTACATATGGCTAAGAATCTCAAGAAAAAAAGTTCAACATAATTTGTCATCAGGGAAATGCAAATTTAAACCACAATGAAATACCACTACATACCCATTAGAATGGCTAAAATGTTTTAAAACTGACACCACCAAATCTTGGAGAAGATGTGGAACAAATGGAACTCTCATATATTTTAGGTGGGAGTATAAAATAGTACAACCACAGCCAGGTGCGGTGGCTCATGCCTGTAATCCCAGCACTTTGGGAGGCTGAGGTGGGCGGATCACGAGGTCAGGAGTTTGAGACCAGCCTGGCCAACATGGTGAAACCCTGTCTCTACTAAAAATACAAAAATTAGCCGGGCGTGGTGGTGGGTACCTGTAATCCCAGCTACTTGGGAGGCTGAGGCAGGAGAATTGCCTGAACCCGGGAGGTCGAGGTTGCAGTGAGCCGAGATTGCACCACTGTTCTCCAGCATGGGCGACAGACCAAGACTCCGTCTTGGAAAAAAAAAATAGTACAACCACTTTGGGAAAAGACCTGGCAGTTCCTTATAAAGCTAAATACATAGGTACTCTATGACCCAGCAAAGCAATTCCTCAACTAGTATTTACTGAAGATAAATGAAAACATACGTCCACATAACTATTTGTATGAGAATGTTCATAGCAGTTTGATTCATAATAGCCAAAGCATGAAAAAGCCCAGGTGTCCATCAATAGGCAAATGCAGTACAATCATGCAAAAGGAAAATTCAGCATGTTCATAAAATAAAATACTTCTCAGCAATATTAAAGATTAAATTATAATACATGCACAATATGGATGAATCTCCAAATATGCTGAGTAAAAGCTTTACACATAAGAGGACCTATTGTATGGTTAAATGTATATGATGCTGTAAAACAGGCAAAATTAATCTATGGTGAAAAATCAGTAGTTGTCTTTGGAGGGGAAGGGTGAGGATGACTGTAAAGGGGTATAGGGATACTTTGTGAGGTGATGGTAATGTGATATATCTTGAATAGGGGTTTGGGTAACACAGGTGTATGCATTTGACAAAACTCAAGGAATGGTATACTTCAGATCTGTGCATTTAAAAGGTTTGTAAATCTTACCTCAAAAGAAAAAGAACAATTATAAATAAATATTAAAATATAGTCAATGATATGAATGCTGACAAATTTAGAGAGAAATGTACTGATGTCCACAACTTACAGTGAAATGTATTATAAATTTAAGATGAACTGATGGATGGGCAGAGGGATGAATAAATAGATAGACATTTGATAAAGCAAACGTGGTAAAATGTTAATGATAGAATTCAGATGGTGGGTATACAGATGTTCGCTACAAAACTCTTTCAACTTATTTGAATGGTTGGAAAATGTCTTAACAAAACATTGGAGGAAAAAGTCGAGAATGGGAGAACAGAAGAGACTGGAAAGCCTAGATGCTAGAAACCAAGAGGCAAAAATTTTTATCAGTGGACAGCACAGCCCAGGAACGACAGGACTCTGCTGACCAATATGTTTGTGAGTTTGGAAGGGTATAATCTTACAATGGAGATGACTGAATCTAGTTATCTCAACTTGACATTAGTCAATTAAGAACATCAAACTAACTGCCTTCATTCTGATATTCAGGCTCAATCAGCCTGAATCAGCCTTCGATGATTATAATCTAGCTCTCTACAGAGATTTTTGTAGATGAAAGAAAGAATATACTGGCCAATAAGAAGCTACTTGGCCATTATATATTTTTTTACTGTTAATTAATTAATGGGAAAAATATAATTTCCATAGTAGACTTTTAAGTTTGATTAGACTGACTCGTGTTCACTAAACCTGATCAAATCTTAGTTTACCAAAAAAAAAAAAAAAAAAAAAAAGACTTCCAAACTGGGAAAATTAACTACAGAAGCAAAAGTAATGATTCATCTCCGATACAAATTGTTAAGACCTTAGAATCAGAAAGGCTTCTGAGACCATGGTATTTGTTATCTATTATTTTCTCATTCTTTATTGTTGAAACACTGCATTAATGCCTTTCATGATTCCTTTCAAATAGAATTGTCCTCAAAAAAGTATTTTTTCAGGCAGAAAAAACAGAAGGTTTATATAGCTCTCTGGAATAAATCCTCATTAGAGCACCGAAGTACAGATACAGCAAAGACAAACAGTTAATATTCATAAGAAGTTCACATTTAATTACCTGTGTGCCCTCATTATAAACATCTGGGAAAGAAGTCTGAGATGCTGTTTCATGTTGTTGCAAGGGCAGTCTATTTAGAAATTGGCTAATTTCTTTGGATTTTTGCTGGAGCTGATCTAAGGAAAAGAAAAAAAATAAATGTAATATTTGCTTCAAGTCTGAAATGTAGTTATTATTATCTTCTAAAGATACACTGTATGCTGTTTACTAGTTTAGTTACCTTAGTTAAAATTACGATGCCAATGACAACATTATTATTAGCTAAATGTTAAATGTTCTCAAGAACCAAAGGACACCTCAGTAAATCACTTCCTTCAAAAGTAAAATAAAATAGGCCTAGGCACTTTTTTTTCTTTTTTTTTTTTGATACGGAGTCTCCCTCTGTTGCCTAAGCTGGAGTGCAGTGGTGCGATCTCGGCTCACTGTAACCTCTGACTCATGGGTTCAAGGATTCTCTTGCCTCAGCCTTCCAAGTAGCCAGGATTACAGGCATGCGTCACCATGCCTGGCTAATTTTTTTTTGTTTTTTTTTGTATCTTTAGTAGAGATGGGGTTTCACCATGTTGGCCAGGCTGGTCTCGAACTCCTGACCTCAGGTAATCCCCCCCACCTTGACCTCCCCAAAGTGCTGGAATAGCAGGCGTGGGGAGGCCTAGCCCTAGGCATTCATTTTCCCTTTCCCCCTTGAAAATGGCTTTAGGGTTTTTGTTTTCTTCACTCTCGACTTACGTATTATGGATCCCACCAAGATTCCACCACATGGTTTTAAACATCAACATGCTTAAGAGAACAGCTTGCTCATGTAACACCCTGGTCTTGTGTGATGCCCTTCAAAACTGTCTGGCTAGGGCACAATGGCTCACGCCTGTAATCCCAGCACTTTGGGAGGCCGAGGCGGGCAGATCACCTGAGTTAAGGAGTTCGAGACCAGCCTGACCAACATGGAGAAGCCCCGTCTCTACTAAAAATACAAAATTAGCCAGGTATGGTGGCGCATGCCTGTAATCCAAGCTACTTGGGAGGCTGAGGCAGGAGAATCACTTGAACCCAGGAGGCAGAGGTTGCAGTGAGCCGAGATCATGCCATTGCACTCCATCCTGGGCAACAAGAGTGAAACTCTGTCACAAAAAAAAAACAAAAAACAAAACTGTCTGGCTAACATTCAGTTATTCAATACAAATTTTCAACTTAATTCTTTCTAAAATCTTTCCTTTATGTCTATGTCAATATATTAGTAAAGGTTATAATTTGGGGAAGAGGATTGGTGAGATGGAGTATTGGTGTTGAGGAAGTTTCACTTTTTAATTTATAAAGTTCTAAAATATTCAATTTTTTATAGGCACATATTACTTTTATAATAACACATTTTTAAAAAGTTTCCTTTATACCTTCATAAAGGATAAATTTTCACCTGTAAGACAAGAAATCAGGTGAAAAGAGATTTTCACCTATAAGAAAAGCACTGAGATCCATCCTTCTTTAGATTTATGGATAACTCCATGCAATTTAGTCTCCTAACCTATGCACCTAGATCTGGCCTGAGTTTTCCAAAAACTAATTCAAATCCTACTCGTTTCAGTCATTGAATCCTTCAGATCAGTCATATTTAACGTAGCATTCTATTTAATATCTGGAACATCACTATCACATTTTTAGTATTGTAATGATAATTATAATATTAAGAAAGATTATAGCCAGTCAGAGGCAAGAAAAATGCATCAAGAAGTTTAGAAGAGCTGTTTTTCTCAGTCCTTCTATTGGTTCAATTGGTTTGAGTAAAGATTTCATTAACAGATCCCTGAAAATATGAAATACAAGCCATTCAGGTGGTAGAGATGTGGACTTCAAAAGCAATCAGCTACTGACCTTCCAGTTGCTGAATGGTCTGGGCTGACTGAACTGCCTGTTCATTCTTATCTTGGAGAAGCTTTGAATTTTGATCCTTTAGAGCATCACAGGCAGACTGCAGCTCTTGTCCAGTTTTTTGAAGACTCAAAATATGAGAGGTCTTCTCTTCCATTTCTGCTTTGTGCTTCTGCTCCAAAGCACTATACCGAGACTCTAGTTCAGCCTGGGCTTGGCCTGCTTGCTCAAACTGTTCTAAAAGATGACGCATTTCTTCCTGCAGATTATGGAAGGATAATCTTCTCTCTGCCACTTCAAGTTCCATCTTTTCCAGTAGAATCTTGGACTCCTCTCTTTCTGTTTCCACAGTGTTCCTCAAAGTATTATGCTCAGCTTCCATCTGCTGTAACTGCTGAGAGAGAATCTAAGAAAAAAGACAAAGTCTCATGAGCCATAAATACATTATTTCATTTCAACAAGCATTGTAAAGTGCTTTTTCTTGTAGGATGGAAAAAAATGGGAACATGTTTCTATGCTAGAGAGAAAGCCCTTCTCAAGAAGGAGAGTTGAAAATTAAGAAGAGAGGAGATGGCTGACTCCCCAGCAGCACACAGGCACCCAGAAAAACAAACAGAGAATGTGGACTATAGCACCAATTCTGCATTATGATGAGACTACTTGGATGTGACAGGATAGGAACACAAGGAATCCAAGGGGTAGAAAAAAGGTAGTTCAAATTGTCAAGCATGGGTCTATATAGGACACAGAAAGGAGCAAGGGTAAGGAAGAATTAACATACTAGAGAAGCAAAGTGGAATTCAATGGAATTCAATGAGAATGAAGATCAGGACAATATAAGAAAGAAAATGGCAGGATGGATTATAGTCAGATCAGCATTACTGATTACCTTCATATTCAAGGGAATATTGCAGAACGAGATCATTTCAATCTAACAGAAGGTCAATTTACAAAAACAAGAAAAGATGGGCTGTACATAAAGCACAAAAACCATTCAAGACAGAGAAAAGTAACTGATGAAAAAGAAACTCACTAAAGGATAATACAGGTCAAGTATCCCTTATTCTAAATGCTTGGGACCAGAAGTATTTTAGTTTTCCATTTTTTTCAGATTGTGGAATATCTTGGATATCTTGGGATGGGACGCAAGTCTAAACATGAAATTCATTTGTTTCATATACATCGTATACACATAGCCTAAAGATAATTTTATACAGTATTTTAAATGATTTTGTGCATATTTGCCTTTGATCTGTTACCCTGTTCCACAAGGTCAGTTGTGGCATTTTCCACTTGTGGTGTCATGTTGGTGCTCAGAAAGTTTCAGATTTTGCAGCATTTTGGATTTTCAGATTAGGCGTACTCAATCTGTATGACATTCTAGATAAACTAGGACCCTAGATCTAAAATGGCAAAGGGAAAGAGCAACAATAAAGAAGTGCAATGTATGCTCCATGAGGGAAAGAACTGTATTTAGTTTTGCTCATAATTGTACTGCATCCCCACCACTTAAGTACGAGGTATTTGTTGAAAGAATGAATAAATGGCATCAATTCTCTGAAGACTTTAAATAGGCTTTTATATCTACTGCCTGGCAAACGAAAGTGGAAATGAATACCCTCCAAGGCAGGAAGTAAAGATTAAAAGGCAGTACCTGGTTTCTCTGCTCAGCAGCAGTCAGCTCCTGTTGCAGCAAGTCAACGACCTGAGCACGGCCCACCAAGGATTCTTCGTGTTCCTCAAGCTTCCTTTGCAGCACCCTCAATTTCTGAGAAGAAAACATTTTAGACATAATATGCTAACAAATGAGTGCTTGTATTTGCTTATCTTTCAAAATGTCATGTAGATTTGTGTACTTAAATTTTGGGGTGTTGAAAATGACAGTTTAAAGAGTGGGAGACCAGCATGCCATGCTCCCCATCCAGCAGCAACGAAGACTCTCCAAAATGTCTTCTCCAGAGCACCAACAACAACCAGACCCAGACACAAGCAAGTCCCTGAATTAGGGAGCCTCTTTAAAAATTAGAAAAAACAATAACACATATCTGCCTTCAAAATCATACAGTTAATAACCTGTACCTAGATAGCATAGGTACATGTACATCTTACCCACCCAAGAGAACATTCTCTGCAGGCAAGAATCATTTCTCTTCTCCTAGTTTCATGCACTGGGCAGGCACTTGAAAAACACTTGTTGAATAAATAAAGCAATGATACACATATACAATTAGTATTCTACTTAATAATATGTTGTATTCTAAAACTTTATTTAGTGGTGCATTCTGAAAGATTGCTTAGAACTTAAAAGTTTCCGTTCTAATTAATTCTAATTAATTTTCAATCTAATTAAACAGATCAAACATAAAGTATCACTGAAGTGCCTTTCAGTACCACACTGCACTACACACTAAGTGAAATAAAATACTTTGAGTTAGTAGATGGTGAACTCAAATACAATGAAACCAATTTTCCAAATCTACTCAAATTTTTTTAAAAAAGAATTACTGATCTAATAAAAGACTTCATGTCTTCAAAATCATTCTTTTTCTTCTCTAATTTTTTAAATATTTAAAACTGACTTCATTGATTTGAAGCTTTGGGTTAGGTGTGTAATGCACAAAGGTAGCTATAATCAGAAAACTGAAGAGAAACCAATTTTTGACTACCACATAAATTCACCAACTAAACTCAGCTTTTGAGCACCAAGAACCTGATTAGAGGGGTAAAAGGCAAGAAAAGGATAAGAAAAAATAAATAATTTTTATGCAACAGAAGACAAGGACACAAAAGAGGCCAATAAGGAAAACACTAACACCAAGTGAAGAGCAGTGGGTAAGGGTAGGAAATTGGCTGTGATGGATTAAATATTAACCAAAATGACAGTCATTCTACCGAGTTTTAGCAACACACCTGTTGCATCTCTGTTTCCACATCTGCCTGGGTTACTAACTGAAGAAGCTCATCTTCATGAAGACGAACTTGTGTTTCAAAGCGGGCATCTTTCTCTCGGACCACCTGCTGCATGGAACTCAACTGAAGACACATACCAGAGAAACTATGCAAGTTACACTCCCCGAATATTGCACAAATAAAACTCACAGACTACTTTCCAAGACAGACACTGAGACTTGATAGTAGCTTTTTAAAGTGAAATTTTGATTGTCAAGGATGAGGATGTTGGAAGAGAGATAGGCTGGACAGTAACTATGAAATGCGAGAGAAAGCCTATTTTCAAATTCAGAAGTTAGCCTAAACATAAATTTTGATCAAAAATCATATGTTCATGGTTACTAGAAATGTTTTAAATATACAAGAAGTGTATTTTTTAAAGTTCTAAAAAGATTAAGATATTAAACACATAAGGTGAAGTTAAGTTAGATTTCTATTAAACCCTGGACACTTCTTGCTCATGGCTGAAAAGCTTTCAGTAAAATTCTCATGCCCTATAAATGAAAATTCAAACTAACATATCATTTATTCAAGATTCTCTACAACTGGAAATACCAATCTATCTTTCTAGTCTTATTTTCAAAGAATTGCTTCTACCAAAGAACCTCATGTGCTTCTAAATCCACACCACCTCCCCAGACAGCTGTTTTCAGCTGTCATTACTTGCAGCCTTCTTGATCATGCTCATTTTTAACTGGCTCTGAACAGAATGAAATGGAAATAAATGGACTGATGGTGAGCTGCTCAGTATCAGTGCTTCCGTCTTGTTTTTAGGTTGTGAGTGTGTGCATCTGCTTATTCATCTCCTTAAGTTCTATGGTGGAGCATGCTGCTTAGCTGTTAGCTTGCCCATTTTGCATTGGTCCTTTACTGCTGATATCTCAGTTTGTGACACCTTGAATCAAACTTTGGCTCTCTTTTTTGGTAGGAGAAAAAAAAATCCTCAGAATGTTTTTATTATCTGAATTGTGACCTCACTAGGAATTTGGACTCTTGTGTTTCAAGTGTGTAGGCACTGGAGTCTTTCATTAGCCAAACATCTCTAACTCCTTTCCCATAAATGTTCCATATTCTTTTCCTTCTCTGCAGTTTTGCTCACACCGTTCCCCATCACTGAAATATCTCCCCCAGCTTGTCTGGAATATTATCTATATATCATGGTTTTGCCTAAATCCCAACTTTTCCGTGTAATTTTCCTTAACTGTCATACTCACAGTAACCTCTTTCGCCTCCCAAAATATTTTGTTTGTATTGCTGCTTGCTTTGGCACTTATTCGGAAAGCCTTAAATTACCATGAATCTCTTAACACATGTACGTATCTTGGCTTTCCATATTTTAGCAACACATAGGTTAAAAACCATATTTTGTATTTCTTCATCCTGCACTGTATATAGTGCTTATACATAAAAAGGACACAATAAAAAATAAATAAAAATTTTAAAAAGGACACAATAAAAGCTAATAGGTAAAACCAAGAATTTCAGGATATACAATTTTAACTGTACACATAGCAGTAGGCCAACCACAGAGAGAAGGCACTACTAATACCACAAATTATTAATAAAGTAAACACCTAATGGATAATTAGCTATGTACAAAGGTACTTCAGGGAAAAAAATCTTTCATGATTCATAAGCATTCCCCCACCGCTGCCCCCCACCCCCCCCAAAAAATTACAGTGCCTGTAATCCCAGCACTTTGGGAGGCCGAGGTGTGAGGATCACTTGAACTCAGGAGTGCAAGGCCTGCCTGGGCAACATATTGAGAACCTGTCTCTTCAAAAAATGTAAAAAATTTAGCCAGATGCGGTGGCACATGCCTGTAGTCCCAGCTACTTGGGAGGCTGAGGTGAGTGAGAGGATGGCTTGAGCCCAGGAGATTGAGGCTGCAGTGAGCTATGATTGTACCACTTGTACTCCAGCTTGGGCAACAGAGTGAGACCCAATTTCAAAAATAAATATGTGGGAGTGCGTGGCCAACCAAGAAACCTAGAAAAATAGAAAAAGTTGAGGATGCCAATCCAAATGGTCTGGTCTTGACAGATGAAAAAAATGGGAAGAAGAATGTCACATACTGGTGCCATTTAACATAAAATCACATGACCTACACCACTTTCCCATTACAGGCTCACTAAGTAATCTAACTATAATTTATTTCCTATTAAGATAGATATTATTTTGGGAAAGAATGAACCTAATTATTTTTATTTCTTTTGGTTTACTTATTGGTCTCTTTTGAACTCAGCATGAGTCCATTCCTAAAAGACTGAATCTCTGTCTGCTATTAAAATTAAGTTTCTGGACATGCAGAACTAAGAAACAGTCATCAATTAGGCTATAGAAAATTCATCAAGGTAAATAACACATTGTGAGGTTTTCTGGTGTTCCCTAATGACACACTTACCTACCACACATCTCCTAATCTCTTCTACTACATATCCTTCTAATTTCTAGTGCAACACCCATGCTACTATACTTTTATCTACTAGGATTTTTTAAAGTGACTCACTGAATTGACTTGTGCATAATAACCCACTGGACTTCATGGCTCTTTATCCTAATTTTGTGAGGTCCCTACCTGTGCAGCTTGTTCTGCCTGTGTCTGGCTGAGCTGGGCTTGTAAAGTGCTAATGAATTCTTCCTTCTCCTGGAGCTGTTGCTTCATCATTACAAATTCTTCCATCTCTGTAGAACTCTTATCAAACCGAAGACATAGAAGGAAAAAAAAATTATTTAAGCAAAAGAATGAGCATTATTAATTCTTTGACCTCCCTTTCTTGCTTAACCTAAATGCCTACCATATTTCCTTCTAGTTTCCATTGAACCCAAAAGGAAATTGCATGCATTATCAAAATTTTATTTGTCAGAAGAAGACAGAAGCAGTAGTGGCAATTTTTCAATTTCTCTGACTCCTCACATAGAGACAGCACAAGATAGTAAAACCAAAAAAACCACAGATAACATTTACAGTAAAATTAGGCAGACCGTCCTAAAAACCCTAAAATATAAGCTAATAAGGACAAACCACCAAAACCCACAAGAACTACATTGTATTAGAGTCTTACATTGTGTAAGAAAAAGAAGGCAGCAAAAGAGTGAAATCTGATGGGTCTGAGAAAGGGACAGCCCTAAACAGCCAATGTATTTATTTGCTGGAATGAACAGCTGGCCAATTTTAGAATAGTGGCAGGGCTTTGCCATTCTTTAATACTAGGTAAATGCAAGGGGTGCACAGTAAGGTAAGAAGGACTAAAAGGGCTAGAGCAATCTAGGCCCCCTGAACTCTCACAACTGACTCATCATGGCTCCCTTCTGAGACATGAACCTGTACTAAGAAGAAACTGCGAGGAGTGAAATAAAAATTATGCAGAAAAGGAATTAAAGAGACAGAAGAAAGAGGTCTACAAACATATTGTATAATTCAGTATCAACTAGCCACATGTGGATATAGAGGGCTTAAAATGGGTCTGATAGAAAAGAAGTATTTTTAATTTTTAACATTATTTAATTTTAATTTGAAAACTGAAATATAGATTATTTTTCCATTAAGTACAACTTTGTTTTGGCATGACTATATTTCATCTTATCTGTTGCATCATGTAAGTTACTGTTGAGGTGCTGCACAAGCAACAAGTGTATATGCAGTTGGTATCAATGGGTTGATTCAGTTTAACATTTTTCTAGACCCCTATATAACACTGTAATATGTTTATTTGTATACTTAATGCAGACAGCATTAGTAACAGTTGATACCAATTTAATCATAACTAATAATTAAATTGCAATATAAACATTTATTATAATTGAATTATTTTCCAAGTTCAAAAATAAATATAGACACATTTCAAAATTTAAAATGAAGGCCTTCTATTGTTGTATAGTTGGTTCCTTTTCACTTCTAAGTAGTATTCCAGTGTGTGGATATACCACAGTTTAAATATTTCCCTATTGATGGGCATGTGAGTTGTTTCCAGTCTTTAATTATTACAAATAAACCTATTACTATTGGACAGTGCTGGCATAAACCAAGTGAAGGGCAGAAGGAAGAAAGCCAGGAAATCTCAGAAATCCGGCTCCCATATCTTTGAACACAACACAAAAACAATAGAAAAAGGAAGTCTGTTAAGAAAAGCTTTCCTGAATCAAGCCTCCTTCCAAATAGAGGTTTAGGAGAATAAATTTGACACAAAAATAAGGAACAGAAAAGGATGAAGGTCATATCCCATTTAAGTTACTATTAAAAAAACAGAGTAGCCCCACTAGCAAGAGGATCCTCACCAGATGCAGCCTCTCACCCTTGGTCTTCTCAGCCTCCATAACTTCTTATGAATTACCCAGTTTCAGGTATTCTGTTACACGCAAGAGAAAACGGACTAAAAAGGAAAACTGGTATTGACAAGTGGGGTCATCGTTGATAATGATTATTTGAAAATGTGGAAGCAGTTTTGGAACTGGGTAATGGGCAGAGGCTGGAAGAATTCTGAGGAACTAGCTCAAAAAAAAAAAAATGCCTAGATTCTGATGAGGGCTTAGAAGATAAGACAACTACAGAAAGCTTAGCACTCCTTGGAGATTGGTTAAGCGGTTGTGACCACAATGCTGATAGAAACATAAATAGTAAAGCCCATTCTGGTGAGGCTTCAGACAGAAATGAGGAACAAAGTATCAGAAACTAGAGTAAAGCCCAGCCTTGCTATAAATTAGCAATGAACTTGGCTGAACTTGTCCAGTTTTTATATGGCCAAGAACTTTGTAGAAGGCTGAGCTTGAGAGTGATGAACTAGGGTATATGGCAGGAGAAAATTTTAAGCAGCAAACTGCTTGAGCTGCTATGTGGTTACTTCTATCTGCTTACAGTGAACAGAGAAAAAGAAAACAGAGCAAAAAAAAAAAAAAAAATTGGAAAATTTGCAACCTGGCCATGTGGTAAAGAATGGAGATTTCAGGATGGGAATCCAAGAATGCACAGCCACCACTTGCTAAAGAAATTAACACGGCTAAAAGGGAGCCAGTTTCTAAAAGTCAAGACAATGGGAAAAAGCCCTAAAGGCATTTCAGAATGCATTTTAGAAATCTTTAAGGCTGCCCCAACAGCCCCCATCACAGGCCCAAAGCCCTAAGAGGACAGAATGGTTTCTGTGAATAGGCCCTGAGATACCACTGCTCTGTGCCACTTCAGGATACTGCTCCTTGCAGCCCAGCTGTTCTGGTTAGTGCAAAGCAGCCCCAGGTATGGCTCATGCCACAGCTCAAAAGGTACGAGTTGTAAAACTTGGTAACATCCACATGGTGCTAATTCTGCAGGCTTACAGAAAGCAAGAGCTGTGGAGGCTTGGTAGTCTCCACTTACATGTCGAAGGATGTCATCAATAGCCAGGGGGCTCAGGCAGAGGCTTGTCTTGAGGCAGAACCACCACAGAGAGCCCCACTAGAGCAATGCCAAGGGGAAATGAGGGGTTGGAATTGCCCTGCAGAGTCCCCACTAGAGTAATGCCTAGTGGAACCACGGTGTGGGACTACCACTGCCATACCAGAACTATAGAGCTACCAGTGTGCAATGCAAAGTCAGCCTGGGAATGCTGGCTGGACTAAGCCCAGCAAAGCCATAGGGACAGAACTGCCTGAGGTCTCGGGGACCCAACCCCTGTACCTGCAGAGGATGCTGAAAATGGAGTAAAAGAAGATTATTCTGGAATTTTAAGGCCCAATGTCTACTCTCTTGGTTTTCAAACTTGCTTGGGGTCTGTTACTCTCTTTCTTCTTGCCTAGTTCTCCCTTTTAGAATGAGAATGTGAACCCTATGCTTGTCCTACCATTGTATCTTGGAGGAAGATAATGTGTTTTTATTTCACAGGCTCACAGAAATTGGTGCAGGAATGAGCTAAGACTTTGGGGCTGTGGGGATGCAATTAATGTATTTGTATGTGAGAAGAATATGAGTTTTGGAGAGCCAAGGGTGGAAGGCTATGATGTGAATGTCCCCTCTAAAACTCACGTTGAAACTGAATCCCCAGTGTGACAAGAGGCCTTTAAGAAAGGACTGGTTCAGGAGGTCTCTGAACTCAGCAATGAATTAACACATTCACAGATTAATGGATTAATGGGTTGTCATAGAAGGGGAACTGGTAGCTTTATAAGAAGAAGAGAGACCTGAGCTGGCAAATTAGCACACTCAGCCCCCTCACTATGTGATGACTTGCACTGCCTTGCGACACCACTGAGAGCCCTATCAGCAAGAAGACCCTCACCAGATGCAGTCCCTCAACTTTAGACTTCTCAGCCTCCATAAATGTAAGAAATAAATTCTTTTATTTAAATTAAATTAAATTTCTGTTATTATAAATTAAAAACAAAACTAAGGAGCAGAATGATATGATTATAGGTGATAAAAGCATACCAGAGGCACACTAAAAAAAAAAAAAAATCAAAATTGCAATCTATTCCAAAAAGTTTTTAAAAATTAAGAAAATTATACAGGCCAGGCATGGTGGCTCACACCTGTAATCCCAGCACTTTGGGAGGCCCAGGCAGGTGGATCACTTGAGGTCAGGAGTTCCAGACCAGCCTAGCTAACAGGGTGAAACCCCATTTCTACTAAAAATACAAAAAATTAGCCAGGCATGGTGGTGCATGCCTGTAATCCCAGCTACTCGGGAGGCTGAGGCAGGAGAATTGCTTGAACCTGGCAAGCAGAGGTTACAGAGAGCTGAGACTGTACTGCTCCACTCCAGCCTGGCCAACAGAGTGAGACCCTGTCTCAAAAAAAAAAAAAAAAAAAAAAAAAGAAAAGAAAAGAAAAAAAATTATACAGAGATGAGAGAAAAACATAAATCAGATTTAGAAAAATCAGAAATGAGGTGACTGAACTCATGAAAAATCCAATAGAAAAGAAAAAATCATTGCAGTATAGAAGATAAAAAAACAGAAAAAACACAAAAACAAACAAAAAATAGAAGGCCTAAAGTGAAATAAAACAACAAACAAAAAAAAAAACTTAAAATATGTGAAACCATATATTGAAAGAGTATACTGGGTATCTATGAATAACAACTAAAAATGACAAACACCAATGCATATTCTAATAAAATTACCAGACAAGAAGAAATGAAGAAAAGAAGGAGACTGATATATACATAGATAAATGCCCATTGTGCATCTAGAAAAATGTATTTGTCACATAAT
Source organism: Pan paniscus (assembly GCF_029289425.2). NCBI lineage: Eukaryota > Metazoa > Chordata > Mammalia > Primates > Hominidae > Pan > Pan paniscus. The sequence continues at coordinate 119,683,595 of NC_085926.1, forward strand.
AATCCATTGGTTTTAGTGATTCATTAACCTAATGATTATGAAGTAACTTCCACCCCTACCTGTGCAGGTTGTTCTGCCTGTGCCTGAGTAAGCTGGGCTTGCAAAGTGCTGATTAGTTCCTCCTTCTCCTGGAGCTTATGTTTTATCTTTTCTATTTCCATCTCTTCCTCTGTAGAACTCTTGTCATGCTGAAAATGCAGGAGATAAAGTCATTATTTAAAAGAATTACAATTAATATATATTTGATATTTTCTTCTAATTTTTCATTTACAACCATTTAGTTATAATTTTATTAAACTGATGGGAGCAAGAAAAACCAGCTGATCTAACAAATAAGAAATCTTAGGGTTGTCCAGTTTTTGTATGGCCAAGCAGTTCCTGTTAGACCTACCCTCCCTCACATAATAGCTATAAACTGTGAAATACATACATATATATATATATATATATATATATTTTTTTTTTTTTCCCCTCACACCAAGCATGTGAACCCAAAACTGTGGACAATATAGAAAACAGCTATCTGAAAATACTGGAGAGCAACCAAAAGCAGGAAGATACTGGAGGGGATGTGATAATTGGAAGAAATGGTACCGAGTTTCCCATTTTGACAGCTTTTATTCTGAGGGCAAAACCAGTCAGTGCCATGCAGGACTAAACCTTAATAGAAAACCCGAAGTCTTGTTGCCTTGAAGAATCAAGGAGAGAGCTCAGGAAACTATAGCTGTTGCTAAGTGAGAAGCAACACATCAGAAAAGAGCCAGTGAGGGGAAATCCAATTTTTTCAATAATCTATTTTTTTTTCCAAAAGCTCTCCCTTAGACTGAGATTCTGCCTCTTTGTAAATTTAGTCCCTCCCAACCCCCTAAACAAAGCTATTTCTGCTTACTGGAATTACAAAGAATACTTTTATACTTTCACATAAGTCAGTCAAGCACCTGAGGACTGTTGTCATTTCTTCAACTATACTTTCCACAGAATACCTAGCTCTGTATTGAGTATATAATAGTTAAAGGGTTGCTATGACTGATTGCTGAAACTTAGAAATCATTTCTTTAACAGAGAAAGAAAATGAGCTCTAAGACATTACTGCTTTAAGGTCTCAGAGCTAAAAATTAAATTAAAAAGCAGAGTATAAAATGGATAATTTAAAAATCTGACATCATAGCTGAGGAGAAGCTGGAGGGAACAAAGCAGTATGAGGAGAGAGGTTGGTGCTACCACAGTGAGGGGAAGAGAACTGACAGAGGAAAAACCAAAAGGAAAAGAAGGATCAAGGTGAAATTATTTGAGAAGATTGAGAAAAGCTTTTAAAATAGGCTTCAAGAAGTTAAATAAGGTTATCAATTCAGGGAAAGTAATGTTCTCTGATCATTAGGCCCTGAGAGGAAAGACTAAGCAGGAACTGGGTCACTAACTAGCGATCCCAAAGGTTGTGCCTAGAAAACTGATTAAAATCTCATTTCCCAAGAACTAAGGATACTAGCAGGTCAAAGCAAAACAAAATGAAACTAAAAAAATAAAAAGATTTCTTACACACGGTGAAGTCTAGGCTCACTCTATAACTACAGTATGCATGTGATATGCCTGCCTCCATATAATCTGTATCAAACTCTCCACAAAACTGAAGTTTCTTGTTCTCTAAATAGCTGACTGAATGTGAATATGTGGAGTTTAACCATACAGGAAAGATAATGAAAATTTGAGTACTGGGACAATATTCCTCACAGGGCAGTACTTTCCTTATTCCTCCTCTGTATCTCCAACCTTAAACTGCTTTGTTGGCTGCAGTCATAAACCTAGTGAGCCTCCCTTTTAGAGAGTCCAAGGTAATTCAGCTGATTCAGCCCACATGCATGAAGCTTTAATCCACCACTATGTGACTATATATGAGGACACAGAATATTCTGTGTTAAGTCATTGAATTAAAAAGTTTCAGAGCTGGAAGAAACCTTAGAGATAATCTAGTTTAATCTTCTAATCAATGATGAAACTCCTCCAAAAGGTATGTTTCCCTCCTCTCTAAATGCCTCACTTCAGTACTTATTTCTTTCTGTGAGCCTTTTTTAATCCCTGAAAGTCCAGGTCACAACTGGCATTTCATATCCATGTTTTCTGTAGGTCTTTCATTCTCCCTGTGTGTGGCCTACAGTCCAGCTGAACTACAAGCTCTATAAGAAAAAAAAAACCAAAACATTATTTAGTGCTGTATCATTTTAGCATCCTAAATGTTTGTGATTGGTGAAGATCTGCTGTATTGGTAGGTTTTTTCAACTTAGGAAATATACACTACACCCAGTCACCATACCTTGGAAAGTTGCTCCTCTGACTGAGGTTCTGTAGGCAGAACAGTCCCTCCTTGTGCTTTCATTTCTTCTATGTATTTATTCAAAGAAGTTAATTTGGCCTTCGCATGAAGTTTTAGTTTTTTAATTTTGTTATCAGCAGCTTTTCTTTCTTCCTGCCCAAAAACAATGATGGTAAATACATAAATGTTTATTCCCCTCTTATCTAGCACATACTAAAAGTTATTTTTATTACTTTCAGAGACAGGGTATCTCTCTGTCACCAGGGCTGGAGTGCAGTGGCACAATCACAACTCACTGCAGCCTCTAACTCCCAGGCTCAAGCGATCCTCCTATCTCAGCCTCCAGAGTAGCTGGGACTACAGGTGCCCAATACCATGCCCAGCTAATATTTTTTAAATTTTTTTTTGTGGAGACAGGGTCTCACTATGTTGCCCAGGCTGATCTCGAACTCCTGGCCTCAAGAAATCCTCCCATCTCAGCCTCCCAAAATGCTGGGATTACAGGTGTGAGCTACCACACCCGACCCAAAAGTTATTTTCAGTAGGCATAAGGTTACAGTACTAGGGAGATAATCAGATTCCCTAATAATCTAAGTGGAGACAAAAATTAAAGTGAGTAGTGTATCATCTGTCCTTTATCAAATGCTCCACAAGAAAGGATAAAAACAATAGTACCTGTAGAGCTTCATCTTTCTGCTGCAGTTGAACATCCTTCTGTCTAATAATATCTTTTAGCTCCACCACCAATTGCTCTGCATAAGCCAGGCGCTCCTGAACATCTTCTTGTGTAGTATTATTAAATTCCATGTCAGATTCTTGGTGTAATTCCTAATATTTAGGAAAAAAGTTGCCAGTGCACCAGGAAAAGGTATTAGCTTCCCAACAGGAGTTTCTTCATTCCAACTTTTTATGTTTTGCCCAATTCATATTCTTGTTAACTTAAGAATCTAACTCTGATCCAATAATAATCATTATCATAGCCATTACAATATATTAAGTATTTTATAAATGTTAAGCATTTTACAAACATTATCCCATTTAAGGTATTATTATCCTAATTTTACCAAAGAGAAAAATAAAGGAAAGCAAAAATCATAAACCAGTAAGGGTAAAAGGCCAAAAGTTAAAATTAAGAGAGTAGTTAAGTAAAACTCTCTTAACCACTAAGCATTACTTCTTGTCTTTTCAGAAAACTAAGAAGTTTTATTAATTCCTTATGTGGACTTCAGAAAATATAATACATACTGCCAATTTGTATCATCTTAAAAAAAAAAGAAAATACAATACAAACTATAGGAGAAGTGGTAAATGAAATTACAAAGCAAACAGATATTCTGAAACCCAAAAGGTGTTCCAGTTTCCTCATTTGTCACTTAGACCTTTCCTGTGGAAAAGGAATAGCCAAGGATGAGAACAAAGGACTTAAAACACTCTGGCACCAAACAAGGCCCGGGGAGACAAATGAGAAAGCCCTTTCAAATTGTATCCAGGACTTGTTTCCCATCACTGTGGCTTTTAAGCTAAAAACTTACAAGAGAAGGATCACTTATAAAATTTCAATATTTTTCTTAATCCTCGCTTCACCTAGTACCAGGGAGGCTTCGCACACCCTTCTATCTTAAATTATTTTCCTTAGAAGAACACAGAACATATGTCTTACCAGTTTAAATCAGAACAGAACTACTCACAGGGTCTAAGGGAGCCCTCATATTCTGATCAGTGTCATCATCTCCTGATAATTCATGCAAAACAACATTTGCTAATCCTGATAATCGGCTCAGCATTTCTGTAGGAAAAGAAGGGGGGAAAAAACCTAAGAATCAGCAAAATGAACATAGGCTTCTCCTATATTGATAACCATATCATCCGTGAATGAAAAAAGAATACTGTACAGGGGATTTGTATTAGACACAGTCTGCAGCACAATGATGTCTTCAAAAAGGCATTTGAGTACTTCCAGTGTAGTCACACGCTGTTCTTTTCAGTGGCAATTGTACAGAGGTTATCACCATCACTAACATCATTTCTAAAATAAAATGTAAGTACCTAATCGTTAAACATTAATACAATGTTAAATACCAATCTATAATTGTTAAATACACCTTAAAGGTAGTTTTTATCTTTAATGCCCTTCTTTCACAGTAGTTTCACTTACAAACATGAATTTCTTTTTTCTTTTTCTTTCTTTTTTTTTTTTTGAGACAGGGTCTTGCTCTGTCATGCAGGCTGGAGTACAGGGACGCAATCTCAGCCCACTGCAACCTCTGCTTTCTGGGCTCAAGCGATCCTGCCACCTCAGCCTTTCGAGTAGCTGAGACTACAGGCACATGCCTAAACATGAATGTCTTATTCTTTCTTCCTCTGTCAGACTGTTATTCTCTCCCACTTGTTCAAATAAACTCCATGATACTGCAACATTTTTCTTTTTATGTGCCCCATGAACCCCATTCTTTCAGAAAGCTTTCTTGATAAACCATGTGGCTTTGCTAAAATTTAAATATAAACTTTGTTCAAAATGTACAGCATTAAATGCATATATTAGAAAAGGAGGAAGGACAGAAATCAGTAACCTATGATTCTTCTATAGAAAATTAGAAAAAGAAGAACAAATTACAGCCAGTGTAAGCAGAAAAATAAAAATAAAAATCAGAGTAGAAATTAATAAAAATAGAAAAATAGAGAATATCAATAAAACCAAAAGTTGATTATCTGAAAAGATCAATAAAATTGATAAAACTCTAGTCAAGATGACCAAGAAAAAAACAGAGAAGACACAAATTACTGGCATCATAAATGAAAGAGGAAACATCATTAATGACCTAACATACATTAAAAGATAATAAACACTACAAATAGCCCTATACTTTTAAGTTCATCCATGTAGATAAAATGGGTCAGTTCACTGAAAGATTCAAGCTACCAAAAGCTCAAGAAGAAATAGAGAACCTGAATATAAATGAGTAGATGTGTGTGGGTGCATGTGTGTGTACAGACACACACACACATATATATATACACACATATAAATATGAAATTGAATTCATACATTAAAAACCGTCTAAAAAAAGAAAACTCCAGATCAAGGTGGCTTCATTAGTAGGTAACAACAAACATTTAAGGAATAATACCAATTTTATATAATCTATGCCAGAAGATAGAAAAGGAAGGAACACCTTCTAACTTATTTTACCAGACCAGCATTGCCCTAATACTAAAAGCAGACAAAGATATTACAAGAAAACTAAAGACCAATGTTCCTCATGGTCACAGTCAACAAAATATTCAAATAATCCATAAAATATTAGCTAATTAAATCCAGTAATATATAAAAAGATAATACATCACAACCAAGTGGGGTTCAAGAAATGTAATGCTAATTCAAAATATGAAAATCAATGTAATTCACCATATTAATAGACTAAATAAGGAAAACCACATAATATCAATAGATTGAGAAAAAGCATTTGACACATTTCAATATCTATTCATGATTATGAATTCACAATAAGAATAATTCATTCTCAGCAAACTAAGAAGTGAATTTCCTCAACCTAATAAAGGGCATCTTTAAAAAACTTACAGCCAACATAATTAATGGTGAGAAACTGAATGTTCTCACCATATGAGAAACAAGGCAAAGATGTCTCTTACTACTTCTATGTAACACTATACTGGAAGTCCCAGCCAATGCAACAAGCAAGAAAAAGAAAAGAAATACAAATTGGAAAGGAAGAAATAAAACTGTCTCAACTAGCAAAATGATTGTCCATGTAGACTTTCCTTAAAAAGCAACTCCTAGAATAAGTGAATTCAGCAAGGTTGCAGGATACAAAGTCACTATATAAAAGTCAACTGCAGGCCAGGTGCGGTAGCTCACGCCTGTAATCCCAGCACTTTGGGAGGCCGGGGCGGGCGGATCACGAGGTCAGGAGATCGACACCACCTTGGCTAACACTGTGAAACTCCAACTCTACTAAAAATACAAAAAATTAGCCGGGTGTGGTGGCGGGTGCCTATAGTCCCAGCTACTCTGGAGGCTGAGGCAGGAGAATGGCGTGAACCCAGGAGGTGGAGCTTGCAGTGAGCCTAGATTGCTCCGTCTCAAAAAAAAAAAAAAAAAAAAAAAAAAAAAAGTCAACTGCATTCCCATTACAATGAACAAGAGGAATTTGAAACCAATAAGAATACCATTTACAACAGCACTGAATAAACAGAGCAGGACTTGGGTAAACAGCTAACAAAATATATGCAGAATTTGCTGAATGCTGAAAACTATTGAAAACCCGAGGAAGACATAAAAAATCTAAATAAATGTAGAAATAAAACATATACATGTATTTGAACTCTATAATGTTAAAGTATCAATTCTCCCCATTTTGACCTATAAAATTAGTGCAATTCCAAACTTAATCCCAGCAAGCTTTTAGTAAACATCAAAAAGCTGACTCTAAAACATATGAAAAGGCAAGGAGTGTGGAAATTACTCACTACAATTACAAGACAGGGCAGCACTGGTGAAAGCATAGACACACAGATAAATGGAACAAAATGGAGAGCCTAGAAATAGACACATACAAATCGAGTCAACTGATTTTTAACAAAGGTACAAATGCAATTAAGTTGAGAAAGGACAATCTTTTCAATAAATGGTTATGGAACAATTGGACATCTGAAAAAGAGTGAACCTTGACATACAACTCACACCTTATACAAAGCATATCTCAAAATGGATCAGAGACCTAAACTTAAATTGTAAAGGTTTTAGAAATAAACATAGGAGAACATTTTTGTGACGCTGAATTTGGCAATGAGCTTTTAGACACCAAAAAAGCACAATATATTATAAAAAATATTGATTAAAAATTTATCAAAACATACAACTTTTGCTCTGTGAAGACAATGTTAAGAAAATGAAAAGACAAGTCACTGAAGCCAGGCGTGGTGGCTCACACCTGTAATCCCAGCACTTTGGGAGGCTGAGGCAAGCAGATCAGTTGAGGCCAGGAGTTCAAGACCAGCCTGGCCAACATGGCAAAACCCCACCTCTACTAAAAATACAAAAATAAGCTGGGCGTGATGGCGCATGCCTGTAGTCCCAGCTACTCAGGAGGCTGAGGCACAAGAATCGGTTGAACCTGGAAGGCATGGATTGCAGTGAGCTGAGATCATGCCACTGCACTCCAGTCTAGGCAACAGAGCAAGACTCTGTCTCAGAAAAAAAAAAAAAAAAAAAAAGACAAGTCATAGATTAGGAGAAAATATTTACAAATAGCATATCCAGTAAATAACTTGTATCCAGAATCTAAAACAATAAAAATATCTTAAAACTCAACATCAATAAAGTAAAACACCTGATAAAGAAATGTGCAAGAGATGTGAATAGATACTTCACCAAAGAAGATAGATGGATGGTAAATAAATATATGAAAAGATGCTTAAGTTAATCTGGCATTAGGAAAATACTCATTAAAAGCAAAATGAAATACCACTACCTACCTATTAGAATTGCTAAAATATGTATTTTTTAATGCTGGCAGGGATATAGAGCAACAGGAACTTTCAATGCCTGCAGATTAGAATACAAAATGGCACAGCTACTTCGGAAAACTGTTTGACAGTTTCTTTAAAAGTTAAACGTACATTTACCAATCCCACTCCTAGGCATCTAACCAAGTTTATAGTAGGTTTACTCATAATCACAGATTCTGAAAATAGCCAAGATATCCTTCAACAAGTGAATGAATAACAAACTGTAGCACATCCAAACAATGGAATACTACTCAGCAAAAGAATGAACAATTGATTCACACAACACAATACTTAAACCTAAAATGCCTTTTGCTACATGGAATAAGCTAAACATTAAAAGATATACATCATATTATTCTATTTATATAACATTTTGAACAAGTCCAGAAATTAACCCACACAAATATAGTTGTCAGGGCTTGAGGGAAGGAGATGTGGCTGAATATAAAAGAGCAACACAAGGGAATTTTTAAGGTGAAGGAACTGTTCTGTATGATCTTGAAGTAGTAAATTCATAACCATATGCATTTGTCAAAACTCACTGAACTGTACATTCCAAAGAGCAAACATAATTGTATACAATTTTTTTAAAACTTCAGCCAGGATGTCAGGAGTTCCAAAAATGGAATGCAGACTGTGGCAAATAGATCTAACTATATTATAAATATATGATATAACCTCACTGAAGGAGATGGGGCTAACCTAAGAAACAAAAATGGTGTTTTGACTGGGTACTATAAGGATAAAGACAAAAAGAACTGACATAATAAACACTGTACTCTACTTGGTAAATTTCTTTCTCACAGTGGTATGGGTTAGCAATTCTGAAACTACTTCATTGTACACTAGGGTTAAATGAGTAAGTAAATTGTAGATAATGAGATTCAGGTTTTTTACTGTCAGTGAAAGAAGTTACAAATAAGGCAAGAAAGCTAGGATAAACCCCATGGTACTGGATTAGAGTCAGAGATATCAGTATGAACTCATGTTTATTTTAATATATATGTAAATAGATAAATGCAGAAATAAGTATAGATATGTATGCATTATAAATAATCAGTTATTACAGAGAAATATATATTCTAGCCGTGTCCACTGAAAAGTCCTAGAAACAGTAACACCTCAGTAGCAATGAGCGCATCCAGATCTCGATTTCTAAATGCCAATCTCCAATAAAAGGAACTAGGGCTCCTTGGAGAAATGGCTGCCTATCTAGGGTTGGGGCAGAGAGCCAGAAAGTAAGGAAGTGTTCAAAAAAGAAAAAGAAAAAAAATGGGGTATGTGACCAGGAGCCAATGTGAAGGAGCTCCCAATGATCAATGCTAGAATAATTTGAGTCACAGAATAAATAACAATAATATTGGATTATATGGATTATAACCCAAATAAAAAATTAAATACCCATCAGTCAATACTGATATAAATAAATCATTAAATAAATTAATGGTAGAGACAAATCTTCCTTACAAAAGAATTCCAAATAATTTACGTAGATACGTCCCCCTCTAAAAATGGAGCTTAATTCCCTCTCCTTCAGTATAGGCTGGACCTAGTGACTCACTTCCAAAGAATAGAATATGAAAAAAGAAAAACAGCAACATCAGAGTGGTGAGACTTGGCAACCACCACCTCAACCAAGTGATCAAGATTAACATCACCAGTGATAAGTCATCGTAATATCATGTAACCCCTGATATAATGTGATGAGAAGGGTACTTTACCTCTGGGGTATTCTTCTGCAAAACCCGTAAGCCCAGTCTAATCATGAGAAAACACTGGGAAAACCTAGATTCAGGGACATTCTAAAAATACCTGACCAATACTCTTCAAAACTGTCAAAGTAATGAAAAACAACAAAAAACTAAGAAACAGTCACAGATTAGAGAAGACAAGGAGACATGCTGATTAAATGCAAAGTAGGCTGGGCACAGTGTCTCACGCCTGTAATCCTGGCACTTTGGGAAGCCGAGGCAGGCAGATCACTTGAGGTCAGTAGTTCGAGACCAGCCTGGCCAACATGGTGAAACTCCGTCTCTACTAAAAAATACAAAAATTAGCCGGGTGTGGTGGCATGCACCTGTAGTCCCAGCTATTGGGCAGTCTGAGATGGGAGAATCACTTGAACCTGGGAGACAGAGGTTGCAGTGAGCTGAGATCGCACCACTGCACTCCAGCCTGGGTGCCAGAGTGAGACCCTGCCTCTAAATAAATAAATAAATAAACGCAAGGCAGTATCCTGGATTAGGTTCTGAAACACAATAAGGACATTACTGGAAAAAATGGTGAAATCTGAATGAAGTCTACCTATAGTTTAGTTTATGGCATTGCACCTATGTTCTCTGTTTTGAAAAAGCTACCATGGTTGTGTAAAATGCTAACATTAGAGGATGCTAGATAAAGTGTATACAATAACTGTCTGTCTAATCTTCCCAAGTTGTATGTAAATCTAAAGTTATTCCAAAATCAATTTACTTTTATAACCACTGTGTAGGCTACATATTCAGATCAGTGTCAACTGCTAGTCCATAAAGTCCATGAAAATGAGAAGCATATTAATGCTTTGACAGGAAAAATCAAAATAGAACTGGACTATGCATAGCATTAGTTTACGTGATTATGCCTAATTTTACATTTTGTGATAAAATGTTATTTGGTTTTTAAAACCCTCAGCAGGGGCCGGGTGTGGTGGCTCATGCCTGTAATCCCAGCACTTTGGGAGGCTGAGGCGGGTGGATCACGAGGTCAGGAGTTTGAGACCAGTCTGACCAACATGGTGAAATCCCGTCTCTACTAAAAATACAAAAATTAGCTGGGTGTGGTGGCACGTGCCTGTAATCCCAACTACTCAGGAGGCTGAGGCAGACGAATCACTTGAACCTGAGAGGTGGAGGTTGCAGTGAGCCAAGATTCGCACCACTGCACTCCAGCCAGGGCAACAGAGCAAGACCGCGTCTCAAAAAAAAAAAAAAACCCTCAGCAGGAAGAAATATAAAAACTATTGTACAAAATAAACACTTAAATGAAACTAGGCTCTGCTACAGTTTTCTTCTACTGGGGATAATAATAGTGTTTAGGGCAGCCATGGTTCTTAAGAAAGAAGTGATGAGAGATACCTGTTTTTTTAATAGGTTGTCTTGGGTAATCTAAGTAGCACATCACTTGGAAAAGATACGTGAGACAGAAATAGAAAAAGTGAACTGTTCCCTAGGAAGGCAGCGCAGGATCATATATAACTTCATATCTAAATACTGGAAGGGCAACACAGTGTCATACATGAGTACATAGGGCCATATATAACTATTTATTCAAGATATGAGGACCACAGCTATAGTCAGGATTAAAAAATCACAATTCAGCAGTATACAGATTCTAAACTTTCTTTTCAACTTTAGAGATCATATTTTCTTTGGTTAACTTTTAATGAAGGAAATGAATACCATCACTAAAGAGTTTCTTAAACATATAGATTTCTGCTAATCAAAGAAAATCATAATGGAACCTAACTTATCAAACAGAATCACTTTATCTTCAGATTTTTCAGACCACTTTGGAACAAAGAAAACAAAATAACCAACTGATGGGATTCTGAGAAGATGGGAGTAGCAAGGGGCCCCATGGATTTTGTATCTTCCTTTATTCCCACATAAAAACAGACAAAGCAACTAGATAACAAAAGATCCATGGACAGCCTTTACCAAAAAACTACTTAACAAAGTTTCCTACAAACCCCAAAATAAACGTGGATATAGACAAACCGCCAATAGTCAAAAGATCTGGGTGTCACTGGTGTTCAACTGGGAGGAAATTGAGGGAAGCCAGAGGAGTACAACACCAAGAGGACCTCAAAAGAGCCAGTGGGCATTCACTGGCAAATGCGCCAAGCCAATTGCAGAACAGTAGTTGATACAAGGAGGGGTCTTCCCATTCCAATAACAGGTACCTGCCAGGGGCCTACGAGGGCTGAAAGAGCCGAGGCAGTCTGGACCTTTATTAATTCTCAGAACTGAAGAGCTGGGGCTCTCTTCCAGGATAGGGTCCCACACTGAGGAGAATCTGCTGAGAGGAGAATTAAAATTAAGTGACTAAGGAAAGAGGAGGTCCAGATAAAGAGCAGGTGAAAGTGGCAAGGAAAGAAAGGCAGGAAATCCGAGAAATCCAGCTGCCATATAGTTGAACAATGTCTGAAAATAGCACAAGAGGAAACCTTATCAAGTTAGAAAAGCTGTATAAAATCTCTTTCTAAAAGTTCAGCAACACTAAATTCATATTAAAAATGAACTACTGAGGCCAGGCGTGCTAGCTCATCCTGTAATCCTAGCACTTTGGGAGGCTGAGGTGGGAGGATCACTTGAGCCTAGGAGTTCAAGACTAGCCTGAGCAACATAGCAAGATCCCATCTCTACAAATTTTTTTAAAAAAGTCAGCCAGGCATGGTGGCACATGCACGTAGGTCCAGCTATTCAGGTGGCTGAGGTGGGAAGACTGCTTGAGCCCAAGAGGTGGAGGCTGCAGTGAGCCATAATCACACCCCTACACTCCAGCCTGGGTGATAGAGTAAGACCCTGTCACAAAAAAGAAAAAAAGAGCAACTGAAAAGTGTCACAATTCAGATACGTTACTAGAAGAAAAAAAAGGAGGAAAACGATCATGATAACATCCCAACAGAAAATGGAAGCACGTCAGACAGCCATGCTCAAAAAAACAGTTCAAAACTATAACCACTTAAATCTACTGAAGGAACTAAAAGGCATTAAAAATGACATAAGATGTGAAAAAATAAACACCAGAAATAGAAAAACCCAGAAATAAAGTGAAAACAAGAAGTGACTGAAAAATTTAAAAAATCATTTTGGAAATGAAGATGAAACTAGAAGGAACAAGAAAATGAGTAAATATAACAAACCATGTCATTAAAAAAAAGCAAAGTTGAAATGAAGGATAATTTTAAAAATCAAAAAGAAATGACCTAAAAAACTAGATATGCAACTACCTTATGACCCTCAATTCCACTCCCCGGCATTTATCTTAGAGAAAAGAAAACTTAAGTTCACAAGAGAACCTGCTGTATATAAACATTCATAGCAGCTTTATTTCTATTAATAGATGGTTAAGCAAACTGATATATACAGGCAAATGGTTAAACAAACTGGTACATACATCCCATCACATACTTCTCAGAAATAAAAAGCAACGAACTACTGATGGACCCAACAACTTAGATGGATCTCCAGAAAATTACATTGAATGAAAAAAGCCAGTCCCAAAAGGTTACATATTATACAATTCCATACTTCTATAACATTTTTGAAATGACAAAATTTTAGAAATGGAGGAAAGATCAGTGATTACCAGTGGTTAGAGAGGGGTTGGGGTGGGAAGTGACTGTGGTCATAACAAGGCAACACAAGGGATCCTTGTGGTGTTGCAGCTGTTCAATATCTTGACTGTGGCAGTGGATACAGGAACCTACACAGGTGATATAGCACTGCAAAACTTAATGATACACATACATACATATGCAAATGAATATACAAGTAAAACTGGGGAATATATCTATCTCAATATCCTAATTGTGATATTATGTATTAGTTTTGCAAAATGTTACCACTGGAAGAAACAACAAAGTGTATAAAAGAGCTCTGATTATTTCCTACAACTGCATGTGACTCTACAATTGTCTTCATATTTAAAAAACAAATGAAAAAGAAATGAACTAAATGCAACATGATATCCTGAATTGAATCCTGGAACAGAAAATGGACATTAATGGAGAAACTGGTGAAATGGGAACAACGTCTGGAGTTCAGTTAATATTAATGTACCAATGTTGGTTTCTTAATTTTGTACACTGCTAATGTCACATGTTAATCTTAGGGAATACTAAGCAAAGGATACACCAGACTTCTGCACTATCTTTGCAAATTTTCTGTAGTAAACTTTCTGTAGTGATCTGAAATAATTCCTAATAATTTGTTTATTTTTAAAAAATGTAAGAAATTAAGAGTTACATAGGATTTGCGAGAAACAGATAAATATTGAAGATAAGTAATGTGAATAACAGGATTCCCTGAAGAAGAAAAGCAAAGCAAAGAAACAGCACAAATATGAAAAACCATAATCCAAGAATATTTATTTGAAAATTTTTTTTAAAAAGATTTGAAACTACATCTTGAAAGAGCCCACAATGTACCTCAGAATGTCAACTCAGAATGACCAACAAAACACTCTAGTAAAATTACTGGACTTAAAAAAATCCTTTAGGCTTTAGGCTAAAAGATCATATGACCAGTAAGATAAAGAAAAAAAAGCACTAGATTTTTCAACAGCAATGTTTTTGCCAGAAAAAAAAAATTAGTTACAAATTTAAGATATTCAAGAAAAGAAAAAGTGAGCCAAGGATGCTATTTCTGGCAAACACAACCTTTAGATATAAAAAACACGGACAAAATGTTATGAATGAGCAAGAAAATTCATGAAATATGAATATTCCCTTAAACCTTTCCTAAAGAATTTACTAGAGGCAAAACTTGAGGCAATCCAAATGACTAAAGAAACATCATTATAAGAACTAGTGGTGAGCATTAAATATACGGTTACTAACAGAATTAAGACTAAGTAAAGACTGGAGGAGAGACAGCATAGTATGTAATGATTATATGCTCTGACAATATATAGGACAACCATGAAAAAAAATCGGGAAGAATGTGAATAGCATATGCAAAAAATAAAAAATATTTTTAAACAGTTTTCAATAATTAAAAGTGGTTGTTGTCTACGGCCATACCATCCTGAACACATCCGATCTCGTCTAAAGTGGTTGTGGTGGTGATATTAGTATCATCACTCCTAGATTACTATATGTGAAATGTAGAATTAAAGCAAATGATAATTATGGATACACTAATTCTGTATTTTCAGTTATGAAAAGAAGATACAGATGTAATACAGAAGAAATTAAGAACCCCGAAATACAAACTAATCTTTGAATCTGAATAGGAACACTCAGTGTGAAATGACAATTCAGTATTTTATATTTGTTCATATATTTTCCTAGCTCTGTCCACCGAAACGGCTTAAAAGTAATGACAAACTGAGAAGCAATGAATATCTCTAGTGCCTAGATTGGGGTCTTGAAATACTCTTTCCCATTTTTAAAAAAGTTTTTAAAAGAAGGTTTTCTTAGAGAAATGGCTAATTCCATTTCTAAAGTGGAAATGTACAAAATGATCCTGAAACATCTTGTCATACAAGATAGGAAGCTTTCAAAGGACACAGGTTCCCATTGGCTAAAAGGATAATTTGAATATGTATGAATAAGAATTACAGCACACTGGGCCATACTGTCCAAGGTAATTTATAGATTCAATGCCATCCCCATCAAGCTACCAATGACTTTCTTCACAAAATTGGAAAAAACTACTTTAAAGTTCATATGGAACCAAAAAAGAGCCCGCATAGCCAAGACAATCCTAAGCAAAAAGAACAAAGCTGGAGGCATCACGCTACCTGACTTCAAACTATACTAGAAGGCGACAGTAAGCAAAACAGCATGGTACTGGTACCAAAACACATACATAGACCAATGGAACACAACAGAGCCCTCAGAAATAACACCACACATCTACAACCATCTAATCTTTGACAAACCTGACAAAAACAAGAAATGGGGAAAGGATTCCCTATTTAATAAATGGTGCTGGGAAAACTGGCTAGCCATATGTAGAAAGGTGAAACTGGATCCCTTCCTTGCACCTTATACAAAAATTAATTCAAGATGGATTAAAGACTTAAATGTTAGACCTAAAACCATAAAAAACCCTAGAAGAAAACCTAGGCAATACCATTCAGGACATAGGCATGGGCAAAGACTTCATGACTAAAACACCAAAAGCAATGGCAAAAAAAGCCAAAATAGACAAATGGGATCTAATTAAACTAAAGAGCTTCTGCACAGCAAAAGAAACTACCATCAGAGTGAACAGGCAACCTACAGAATGGGATAAAATTTTTGCAATCTACCCATCTGACAAAGGGCTAACATCCAGAACCTACAAAGAACTTAAACAAATTTACAAGAAAAAAAATAACACCATCAAAAAGTGGGCAAAGGATATGAACAGACACTTCTCAAAAGAAGACATTTATGAAGCCAACAGACACATGGAAAAATGCTCACCATCACTGGTCATCAGAGAAATGCAAATCCAAACTACAATGAGATACCATCTCACACCAGTTAGAATGGCGATCATTAAAAAGTCAGGAAACAACAGGTGCTGGAGAGGATGTGGAAAAATAGGAATGCTTTTACACTATTGGTGGTAGTGTAAATTAGTTCAACCATTGTGGAAGACAGTGTGGCAATTCCTCAAGGATCAGAACTAGAAATACCATTTGACCCAGCGATCCCATTACTGGGTATATACCCAAAGGATTATAAATCATGCTACTATAAAGACATATACACATGTATGTTTACTGCAGCACTATTCACAATAGCAAAGACTTGGAACCAATCCAAATGTCCATCAATGATAGACTGGATTAAGAAAATGTGGCACATATACACCATGGAATACTATGCAGCCATAAAAAAGGATGAGTTAATGTCCTTGGCAGGGACATGGATGAAGCTGGAAACCATCATTCTCGCCAAACTATCACAAGGACAGAAATCAAACACCGCATGTTCTCACTCATAGGTGGGAATTGAACAATGAGAACACTTGGACACAGGGCAGGGAACATAACACACTGGGACCTATTGGAGGTTGGGGACTGGGGAAGGGATAGCATTAGGAGAAATACCTAATGTAAATGACGAGTTGATGGGTGCAGGAAACCAACATGGCACATATATACCTATGTAACAAACCTGCACGTTGTGCACATGTACCCTAGAACTTAAAGTATAATAAAAAAAATACAGTTAATCAAAATTAATACCTCTAGGAATACAAATTATAAATACATATATTTCCATGGAAAAATTATAAAATAAGTCACCAATGCTAAAACACCAGAAATAGTTGCTATTAGAAAACTTTACCAAATTGTCAAAAATGAGATAATCTAAGTGCTACAGAAGTTGCTGTTTATATTGCTCCAAAACATAGAAAAAGAAAATGAAAAATTACAAACCATCTCCCTATGAATACTGATGACAACATTCTAATAAATTTTAATTAGAATTTTAAATAAAATATTAGCAAACTAAATCTGACTAGATACTGAAAAATATTATCACCAAGTGGATTTATTCTAGTAATTCAAATATCATTAATTATTATGAAATCCATTATGGAAACCCATACCACTACCACATGAGTTTCTGATTGACCCTCCCTAGAAAGGAGTGTGCCCATCAGCATCCTACTGAATATCACTGAATATCATAGCAAACGAGGAACACATACACATGAACACAGGATAATAATGATAATATTAATGGCAACAATTATTGAGAAACATTTAATTTAAATGCAAAGTGACTGTACCACTTTATATACTCTTTAATCTTAACAAAATCTGCAAGATAAGTATTATCATCATCCCCATTTTATAGAGGGAAACTGACACTCAGAAATTAAGACATTTCAAGGTCCCTCAGTTAAATATATAATACAATAGCAGTCAGGCAGGGTGGCTCACGCCTGTAATCCCAGCACTTTAGAAGGCTGAGGTGAGAGGATGGCTTGAGCTCAAGAGTTCAAGACCAGCCTGAGCAACATAGTGAGACTGTCTCTACAAAAAAAAAAAAAAATTTTAATTAGCTGGGCATACTGGCATATGCCTGCAGTCCCAGATATTCGGGAGGCTGAGGCAGGAGGATCACTTGAGCCCAGGAGTTTGAGAGTGCAGTCAGCTATGATCACAGCACTGTACTCCAGCCTGGGCAACAGAACAAGACCTTGTCTCAAAAAAAAAAAAAAAAATTAAAAAGATTGATAGAATAAAACAAAAAGCTATTTAAAGGAAAAATAGATTACTTTTCTCACACAACCATTTAAAAATATGTACATTTTAAGAAAGGAAAGACTAATATTTCAATGAGATAAAAATCTGAGAGAGTGCTAGAGATGTACTGTTCAGGCAGGACAAAAGGAGTCTCTCATAGATTGATTCAACAGTCTCAGAGATCCACAGGAAAGCAGGTGACATAGTGGGAAGAGCACCAAACTGGAAGCCAAGGAACTGAGTTTTCCGTCCTGGCTCAATAAGAAGCTGCATCATAGTGGGTAAGTCACCTTAAAGCGTCAGTTTCCTCATCTTAAAATGAAGACTGACAAGGACCATTCTAATGCCCCCTACTCTACAGCTGTTGACATTAAAGGAATAATCTGGAAATGTAAATGGAAGGGCATCTCACCCACAGTTGTAGGCTTTTGGTAGCTCAAAGGTTGGGAACTACAGGGCAAGAAAGCCAGTAAGTAGCCATGCTTAAGCTAAATGAAGAAAGATGGGTACTCCCCTCTATTAGGCTCACTGAGGACAGAAATGGGCAAATGTATAGATAAAAATTAATAAAGGGGAAAATATTCATATTCATAGTCATAAATCTATGTATGTATATGTATATATACATATGTATATGTGTATGTATATATACATATGTACACGTGTATGTATATATACATATGTACACGTGTATGTATATATACATATGTACACGTGTATGTATATATACATATGTACACGTGTATGTATATATACATATGTACACGTGTATGTATATATACATATGTACACGTGTATGTATATATACATATGTACACGTGTATGTATATATACATATGTACACGTGTATGTATATGTATACATATATGTAAAAATTAATAAAGGGGAAATATTCATATTCATAGTCATAAATTCATGTAAGGAATATGTATGACTGTTGGACAATGTTCTTGCTGTTATTTTATAAGGCACCAAAATAATGAATAGCAACTAAGGAAAAGAATAAAACACAGAGCTTCATGCCAAGGCCAGGGATTCCATAAAACACTAAGGCAAATAAAACAATTCCTCAAAGTCTATGCTGGTCACAGCTTTCACAAACCCTGCCACAGGACCTTAACACTTATGTGTTGAAGTGGCACTTAGAATTAAGTAAGTTTTATTTTCTCCAAGTCTTTACTGTTATCAATGATTATTCTTATAACAACCACCTGGTGTTCAGCATTATGCTAGGAACTATAAAAATACAAAAAGAATTATAAAGCATGTCCCTAGCCACCGAAAACAGAACAATATGCACAGGAAAATAAGCAAAATAACTGAAGACAGTGAGTGCATGCCTGTGTATATATGCATATACGCCATCTACTTTGGAATTTAAATCACATTTTCCCACGGAAACACAGAGAAGGTGGTTAGGTTTCAGTTGAGGTGACTCCTCAAACTTATTTCATGCTTATTTAGTTAAGCCTCAGTAGCTGTCCTTAATTCCTTAAATCTCAAAGTGATTTTCAACCAAGTTGAGGGCCTAATGGGTAGTGCTGTATAGCTGGAAATAACACATTCGATATTATGACATAATTTTACAATTAGAAAATGAACAACTATTTTTCATGATGCAGAAGCCACTATTTTAATTAAATGAATTTGTAAGTGGTAGCTATAACATACATACACAGCGTGACCTGCCAAACACTGCTCCAATATCTTTATACATAACTTACTTTTCGTTATTTAACTCACTTTATTTATTTATTTATTTATTTATTTATTTATTTTGAGACGGAGTTTCACTATTGTCGCCCAGGATGGAGTGCAGTGGCACGATCTCACTACAATCTCTGCCTCCTGGGTTCAAGCGATTCTCCTGCCTGAGCCTCCCCAGTAGCTGGGATTACTGGTACCCGCTGCCACGACTGGCTAATTTTTGGTATTTTTAGTAGAGACAGGGGTTTCACCATGTTGGCCAGGCTGGTCTCAAACTCCTGACTTCAAGTGATCCACCCGCCTTGGCCTCCCAAAGTGCTGGGATTACAGGCGTGAGCCACTGCGCCCGGCCTAACTCACTTTATTCTTAAAACAACCGCAAGAGGGAGTACCGTCAATATTCCCAGTTTTAAGGTGAGTAAACTAAGGCAGAGGGATGTTAAGTAATTTCCCCAGTCACGTAGTTTGACAAAGCTTCTCGGTGGGTGAAGATACACAGAAAATATTTTATTTTCTGAATAATCTCATTATCCAATATTCTTCACTCGGGTTGAAAACAGAATGAAGGGATAAAGGCACTATGTTAATAGCTAGGTAAGTACTTTTTTTTAAAGCAGTAAGTAAACTAAAATGATTCATATTAGTATGGCCCCAAATAATTCCATATTGTTTATACCACAGACAGGTTCACACAAGGGCCCTAAGATATATATACATGGATGTTTTATATATATATATATATATATATATATATATGGATGTTACATAACAAAACATGTTATGTATGGATGTTACATAAAACAAAAATCCATGTGTGTATATATATGTATATATATGTAAATATATGTGTGTATATATGTATATATGTGTATATATGTATATATGCATATATATGTATATATACTTATATATGTATATATACATATATACATATATACATATATGTATATATACATGTATATAATGTATATATATGTATATATATACATGTATATAATGTATATATATGTGTATATATACATATATATACACATGGATGTTATATAACAAAACACTACAGCAGTGTTTTGATGGCTAATGACTGAAAATCTAAATGTCCATCAATGGGGACAGGCTAAATACTATTTTTATATTTTTACAAAGGACTGCTGTGTAGCCATAAAAAGGATGAGGTAGTTTTATACCCATGGATATTGAAAGTGCCTAATATACAGTACTAAATGGCAAAAGCATGTGTATTAGGATTCCACTTGTGGGAAAGAGAGAAGGGGGTATATATTATCATGTGCTTTATTATGATCAGAAAGTTTCTTAAATATAACCAAGAAATTATTTACAGTGCTTACTTCTGGGAAGTGGGGAATGGAGATGGGTAGATCAGTAGATAGAAAAGAAAAAGACTTTTTTTACATTGTATCCTTCTGTATTAAATTTCCTTTTATCAAAAGCATATAGCTGATTTTAAAATAGCTTAATTAAAAATACAGCAATATAGAGCTTAGTCTCCTTTTACATAATGGTTTCTAATCACAGACTGGTATGTAATGATCAGTGGTATTCCTAATAGTAACTAACCTAGAGAAATTAATGAATGATTTATTTTATAAACAAGGATAAAGTCAACATCCCTTTAATTAATCCATTAATCAAAGGGAGAAAAAGAAAGGGGGCCTATAAAACTCAAGCAGAAGGTTGAAAAAAATCTTCTAAAGATCATGTTTAAGAAAGGCTGCATCCCAGAGTCTGGATGCCAGAAATGCCAACGACCTTCTTGAAAAACAAGGAAGTATCTTTACGTGATTGTCAAATTGGGTTGGGAGGTCCCAAGGTGTGGACAAGGCTTTTTAAAAACTTCATTCTTTTACGTTTATACTTTTGCATATTTCATATTATACACAACATATTTACAGTGGTAGTCATACACTATAAATAATTAAACATACAACCTTTGGGGAGATGCATGCTCAAAAATGTTTTACTGATAGGGAGTGCAATTAAAAGGTTTGGAAGCTGCTGAGGTAGTAAAAAATATTGATGCAGTGAAAAGAAAAACATTAAATGGTCATTCTGTGGTCAAGGGATGAGAAGTAAAAGCTATGAAGCAGTTAATGTACAATGCCTGCAACTTTTGAGTACTCTTCAACTTTTTCCTGCATCTATTCCAAAACCAAATCCTGCCATTTTTCCAATAGGATATTTCCTGAGTTTGCCCCTTCATAACCATTCTGACCATCTAAATCTTATCAATTCACGCTTTTGGAAAGGCCTCTGGCCCTTATGTAAAGAGCCCTCCACTTGCTTGCATCTTGCACAGAACTGTAAAAAGGTCCTTTAAATGCTCAGACAGCTTCCAACTATCTCCAAAAGTGAAAGTACTTATCCATGATTGTAAATATCCCTGTCCCACTCTCAAACTGTCCGCTCCCCATAGACCAACTGGAGCTCTTTAAATAAGTCAGACAAATATATTCCTCATTCCTCAAGGGACTCACCCTCCCTTTCACATTCCGGTTGTGCAGATTAAACATACTCCACACCATCAAACCAAGTTATTTTTCCTCGAGAACTCTCTTAGAGGTTACTTTTTCTCTAACAGCCTGCCCACCTCTGATTCCTGGGATTTTCGTGTTGACGGGATCGTTGGGATCTTTCCTCTCTTCTCATCTTTCCAGTAACCCATTAGCATTAGCAGGATTATTGGACAGGCCTCCGTTTGCATTAATATCTCCAATGATTCTGTGATCTCCGCCCTAAAGACCTTTGATTTCTTTTGGTCGCGCCTCCCCTTCGGGACACCAAGTTTGTTTAGGGCCTGAGCACAGGGGCCCAGCAGGTTCTTTCCGACGTCAGCGGCTGCGTACGGAGGCCGACTTAGGCAGGCCGCTCCACGAACAAGGCCGTGCGGACAGGACTGACCTAGGCGCTTTTCCCCGTCGCTCCCAGAGGAGAAACGTACCGGGGAGGGGACAGACCGTGAGCAAGTGGTCCAAGTCTGCGCAGGGTGACCCCGAAGGCTCACCGGAGAGGCCGAGAGGCTTGTGGGCTACTAGAACGAGGCCTGGTAGGTGAAGGAGGCGGGTGAAGGGCCGGATCCAGGACTGAATCCGGGAGAGGCGGGGCGAGGAGGGGACTCCGGTGTAGCTGCTTGGGCAGCTCCCGCGGCCCCTCTGGCGGGGGTGACCGTTATTGGACTCGCAGAGGGAAGAGTTGGGTAGCGTCCCCCACTCACCTAGAAGCGCTGCCGCCTGAGGCTCCAGCTGCCCCCCTCCCAATTCAAGCCACGTCAGCTCGGGAAGCCCGTACGCGACACCTTCCACCGCCGCGCCCCGCCAGGGACTCAGCCACTAGCAGTTGGGACGGAAGATGGGATTAAGACACCGACCAATCAGGACTATCGGCAGGACGTTACCAGGGAGACCAGGCACACCTTGTTTGTTACCAACCTATCAACAATGACGGAAACCAATCAACGACAGAAGATGCTCCGCTTCCTCAAAGAAACAGCCAATGGACCCTAAAGAGTGAATGAGGGGAGTGATTAGACGCGAGTAGGTGCCCCGGAACAAGATCTGGGGAGGGACAGGAAGTGTCGAGTGGGCGGGCGTTCTGGGAAAGGTCAGATGTTCTCAGTGTGAGGTGGTTATGCTGGCTTCCTCCAATTCCTCCGCTTCGTCGGCTGTGACCGACCGAGACTGCGGCTTGGGCTTCGGCAGAGACTTGAGACTGCGGGCACCCGCTGCCTTTAGGATTGTTGAATGAGCTGTGAGAAGGGAGTGGGGGATATGGGACTCTTAGATTGAAAAAATACTGGAGCCTCTTAGTTGTTCGTCTAGTTTCACCTTTTGATTTTGTTGATGAAAAATAATTAACCACAGAAGTAACTTGCCCAAAGTCAAACAGCGACTTAGTGATGGAACTCGGACTAGAACCCGGTGTCAGTATGAAAGAGGATCAGCAATGTCTGTAAGGACATGATTGTGAGAGAGAGAGTAGTGAATACTAGGAAGGTGCCTCTTACAAAGTGGAGCCTGAGCCAGGACCTAAGCAAAGATTGAGAGTTGAGGGCTCAGGCTCTGCAATAAGTGTCAGTGAGGAGCTCCAGCAAAAGACTGAAATCATTCATGCTTTCCTTAAACCCCTAAGGAAAGGGAAGGAAAGTAGCCAGCTCCCAATGAGCTGTCATTTCAGGCACTCTCTTGGCAATAAGAGTAATGTTAGTTTGAATTTATTGAATCTTGCTGTGCACTCAGCTGGCCCATTGTATGTATACTCATCTTAATGATTACATAACTTCACAATTCAAACATCAGCTAAGTAAGGCCTTTCGTGGCTGCCCATCTTACGGAACTGGAGGTCATTATTCTAAGTGAAATAAGTCTGGCACAGAAAGACAAATATCCCATGGTCTCACTCATGTGGGAGCTTAAAAAGTTAATCTCATGGAGTAGAGATAAGTACCAGAGGCTGGGAAGGTGGAGTTGGGGGAGGCAGGGAAGAGATTGGTTAATGGGTACAAACATAGATAGAAGGAATAAGTTCAAGTGTTTGATAGCACAGTAGGGTGACTATAGTTAACAATATGTTATATATTTCAAAATAACGAGGATATTAGAAATGTTCCAAACACAAAAATGATAAATGTTTGAGGTGATAGATATCCTAAACACCCTGATTTGATCATTACACATTGTATGCATATATCAAACTACCACACCCCATAAATATGTACAAATATGTATCAATACAAACATAAAATTGCAGTTTCCTGCATGCACTATATACTTCTTCTTTGCTTCTTTTTCCCGTAAGCATTTTGCCATCTAAAGTACTATATATTTCATTTATCTCGTATCTCTCTTCTCATTAGATTATAAGCTCCAGGAAGGTAGTAATTTTGATCTCAGCTTTATCTCCAGGTCCCAGAAAAGTATAGAGGAGGGCACTCAATATCTGTTAAATTAATAAAGTATATATGATTATCCTTATCTTAAATGTGAGACAATAAGACTTCAGAAGGTTAAATAATTTGCACAAGGTCACATGGTGAGGGGCAGAGACAGAATTTGAAGAGGTTATTCAATGTCAATGCTGCAGTACTTAATGAATACATCATATTCTTATATCCCTGATTGTATCCACCCAGCAAAGTCCTAAACCTGCATCAGTCCAACCATTGGTCTCTACTTCTACCTTTGGGGAGCAAAATGCTGCAGGAGACATCAGGACAATGTCATCAGTGACATCAATGTCCTGACCACTGCACATTCAGTTTCCAGCTGAACTCCATCTTCAGCACACTCCCAAATCCTTCTTGTCTTCAGCTTCCTCTCCTATTTGCCACAATTATTCAAACCTTTAACATCCTCTTTAAGTCCCAACCCCGTGTCTACACTTCACACTCCTAGCAGATGAACTTGCTTCTATCTTAGAGAAAATAGAAGCCATCACTGAGAGTCCTATTGTACTCCCTTACACAAAATTTACCTTTCTACATACTTATTTCCACATTCGACCTTAGAATTTACCTTTCAGTTTTAACAGAATGAAACTTTCTTATGGGAGAAGAGATTAGAATTTTTTCTGTCTAGTAGGTCTTCTTATAGCTCTACCTTCTATTATTGGGTGAGCATAGTATGGTGAGAATTATAGTGAACACTAGGGGTGTGAAGGAAGAAAATGAGGTGGAGAAGTTAAAGAGCAAAACATATTATTTCTAAGTTCACTGAAGGACTGGAAATAATTTAGAATGCAACTTAATGGAAGCAATTTAGGCTCTGAGAGGGTGATCAAGATAATAAAAGATAATTAGGGGTTGCCCCAGCAAAAAAGAGGGTACAGAATAGTGGAGGTAGATGGAGCAGCATGTGCATGGACCATTTGGGCAATTTGACATAAGTGATACGACTGAACGGTTAGGCAAAGAGTAGGTCATAAAATTGTGCCATTTTATGCTAAGGGGTTTGGATATGACTCTAAGCTCCAGAGCAGTTAGAGACTGCAGAAATCACAGAAGTGTGGAGTCATTCAGGTGTCCCTTAGAGAGTGATCATTTCCCTAATTGAAAGTACAGGGAGGAAAAGTTGAAAGACAAGAAATGTCACATTCTCTGTGATTTACTGTTGCCTAATTCCCTCTCCCCTTTTTCAGTTCTTTCCTCATCGTCATCTTACCTTCCTCTATACCAAATGCAAACTTATTCCAAAACTTTCATGCAGCCTTATTTATTAATGTATCTTCCATACCTAACATATCTTCAGCATAGTATATACTCAATAAATATTTGTTAAATAAATAAAATATCCAACATAGAATTCTATATGAATAAATCTTAAAATCTTGGAGAAATAAGAAATTGTCTTGAAAAATATAACTTTGAGACATATCAATTATATGCAAAAATATACAATCACATGATCACATCAACCAATGAAGAAAAATATTTTCACAAGAAGAGGGAAGGTGGGGAAAGAAGAAGAGGGATGGTGGGGAAAGAGGGAGGGAGATGAGGGGGGAAAAAGAAGAAGGAAGGTGAGGAAAGAAAGAGGGGAAAGAAGAAGACGGAAGGTGGGGAAAGAAAAAGAGGGATGGTGGGGAAAGGGGAAAGAAGAGGGATGGTAGGGAAAGGGGAAAGAAGAAGAGGGATGGCAGGGGAAGAAGAAGAGGGAAGGTGGGGGAAGAAGAGAGGGAAGGTGGGGATAGGGAAAAGAAGCTGAGGAAAGAAGGTGGGGAAAGAAGAAGAGGGAAGGTGGGGGAAGAAGAAAAAAAATCAACACCCATTCATGATAAAAAAAAAAACTCAGAAAACTAGGAATCGAAGGATATTTACTCAACTTGATAGAAAAATATTGCAGATTCTTAATGGTGAGAAACTAGATGCTTTCCCTCTAAGATCAGGAACAAGGTAAGGATGTCCCCTGTCACTACTCCTAGGTGACATTGTACTAAACCTCCTGCCTAATGTAGGGAAATAAAAGATATTCATACTAGCAAGTAATAAATAAAACTGTCTTTGTAGATGGCATGATTTTTTATGTAAAAAATTCCTAAGAATAAACAAAAACCTCCTGGAATTAATAAGCAATTTTAACAAGGCTACAGGGTAAAAGGTCAATTGCTTTCCTCAGCAAAGAACAATTGGAATTTGAAATTAAAAACACAATACCATTTACATTAGCCTCAAAAAAAGAAGAAGAAATAAATACTTAGGCATAAATCTAACAAAATATGTACAGGCTCTATGTGAAGGAAACTAGCAAACCTCTGATTAAAAAAATTAAA
This sequence comes from Pan paniscus, assembly GCF_029289425.2. Lineage (NCBI taxonomy): Eukaryota > Metazoa > Chordata > Mammalia > Primates > Hominidae > Pan > Pan paniscus. The sequence continues at coordinate 119,710,374 of NC_085926.1, forward strand.
ATCTAAATAAATTGAGAAATATTCCATATTCCCAGAAAGCATCAGTATTGTTACGATGTCAATTCTTCCCAACTTTATCTGTAGATTCAATAAGATCTCAATCAAAATCTTAGCACATTATTTTGTGGATATCAACAAATGAATTCTGAATTTTATATGAAAAAGTAAAAGACCCAGAATAATCCACAGACTATTCAAGAAGAACAAAGTTGGAGGACTGACGTTACCCAACTTCAAGACTTACTACACAGCTACAGTAAACAAGACAGCATGGTATTGGCTAAAGAGTAGACAAATAGACCAATGGAACAGAATGGACAGCCCCAAAATAGATCCACGTAAATGTAGACAACTGATCTTTGAGAATGGAGCAAAGGCAATTCAATGGAGAAAAGAGTCTTTTCAATACATGGTGCTAGAACAACTGGAAATCCACATGCAAAAAATGACACACACCTTTTATACAAATTAACTTTTATACCTTTATACAAATTAACTCAAAGTGGATCTTAAGATGTAAATATAAAATGTAAAAATATAAAACATCTATAGGATAATTTGAGACTCTAGGTGACTTTGAGTTTGGTGATGACTTTTCAGATACAACACCAAAAGCATGAGCCAGTGCGGGGGAGGAGAACACAATAAGTTGGACTTGATTAAAATGAAAAACTTCTGCTCTGCAAAAGGCACCGTTAAGAAGATTAAAAAAACAAGGCACAGACTGGGAGAAAATATTTGTAGAATACCTATTTGATAAAGGACTGTTACCTAAAATACACAAGGAACTCTTATAATGCAAAAATTTTAATTAAAAAAATTAACAAGTGGGCAAAAGATCTGAACAGACACCTCACCAAAGAAGATACACAGATGGCAAATAAGCACATGAAAAAATGCAGCCGGGCACGATAGCTCATGCCTGTAATCCCAGCACTTTAGGAGGCCGAGGCAGGCAGATCACAAGGTCAGAAGTTTAAGACCAGCCTGACCAACATGATGAAACCCCCGTGTCTACTTAAAAAAATACAAAAATTAACCAGGCGTGGTGGCGCGCGCCAGTAATCCCAGCTACTCAGGAGGCTGAGGCAGGAGCATCGCTTGAACCCGGGAGGTGGAGGTTGCAATGAGCTGAGATTGCGCCACTGCACTCCAGCCTGGGGGACACAGGGATACTCCGTGTCAGAAAGAAAGAGAGAGAGAGAGAGAGAGAGAGAGAGGAAAGAAAGGAAAGAAAAAAAGAAAGAAGGAAGGAAAGAAAGAAAGAGAGAAAGAGAGAGAGGGAGGGAGAGGAAGAAAGAGGAAGAAAGAAAGAGAAATGAAGGAAGGAAGGAAGAAGGGAGGGAGGGAGGGGAAAGGAAAGGAAAGGAAGTCAACATCATATGTTACTAGGGAATTGCAAATTAAAGGAACAATAAGATACCACCACACACCTATTTGAATGACAAAAATCCAAAACCTGGACATCATCAACTGCTGGCAAGCATGTAGAACAACAGGAACTCACATCTATTACTGATGGGAATGTAAAATGATACAACCACTTTGGAAGACAGTTAAGCAGTTTCTTACAAAGCTAAACATAGATTGACCATACCATCCAGCAATCATGCTCCTAGATATATCAAAATCAGTGAAAATGTATGTCCACAAAAACACTTGGACATGAATGTTTATAGCAGCTTTATTCGTAATTCCCAAAACTTGAAAGCAAAGATGTTCTTCAGTAGATAAACAGATATACTGTGGTATTTCATACAATTGAACATTATTCAGTGATAAAATGAATTGAGCAATCAAGCCATGAAAAGACATGGAGGAACGTTAAATGCATATTGTTAAGTGAAAGAAATCAGTCTGAAAAGGCTATATACTGTGTGGCCCAGCAATTTGACATTTTGAAAGAGGCAAAACTATAGAAACAGTAAAAGAAAATCAGTGGCTGTCATGGATGGGGTTGGGAAGGGGCAAAGAAGGATTAATATATGGAATAGAGACAATATTTTAAGGGAGAGAAACTATTTTGTATGACACTGCAGTGGTGAGTATGTGGTATTGTGCATTTGACAAACTCCATAGAACTGTATAACATAAAGAGTAAATTTTAATGTAAACTGTGGACTTTAGTTAATGATAATGTCTCAATATTGGTTCATCAAATGTAATAAACATGGTAATAATAGGGGAAACTGCTGAGAGGTGGGAAGTGGGGGGAGGATGAGATGAATATATAAAACTCTGTATGTCTGCTCAATGTGTCTGTAAATCTAAAACTGTGCCAAAAAAATAAAGGAATGTATGTGTATACATATATTTCCAAATTTGACCCAAGAAAAAGTAGAGGAATCTGACAACTTCTAGAAAAAAAAAACATTTAAAAGTTGTTAATCTCAGAAGAAAAGTATACAATCCAGACAGTTTTTCAGGCAATTGCTTTTGGGGCTTTTTTATAGACTGAATATTTGTGTTCCCGGCAAAATTCATATGCTGATGTCCTGTCAATTTTATAGTATGAGGGGGTAGGGCCTTTGGGAGATAATTAGGTCATGAAGGTAGAGACCTCATGAATGAGATTAGTGCCCTTATAAAAGAGACCCCAGAGTCCTCCCTTGTTTTTTTTTTTTTTTTTTTTTGAGACAGGGTCTCACTCTTGGGCTGGAGTGCGGTGGCATAATTTTGGCTCACTGCAACCTCAACTTCCAGGGCTTAGGTGATCATCTCATCTCAGCTTCCTGAGTAGTTGAGACTACAAGTGTATGCCACCATGCCCAGCTAATTTTTGTGGGGTTTTTTTTTTTGTTTTTTTTTTTTGTTTTTGTAGAGATTGGATTTTGCCATGTTGCCCAGGCTGGTCTTTAACTCTTGGGCTCAAGCAATACACCTGCCTCGGCCTCCCAAAGTGCTAGGATTAGAGGCATGAGCTACTGCACTTAGCTCCCTTGCCTCTTCTGCCACGTGAGGATGAATGAGAAGATGGCGTCTGTGAGCCATGAAGTGAGCCCTCACGCAACACCGAATCTACCAGTGCCTTAATCTTAGACTTCTCAAACTCCAAAATTATGGGAAATAAATTTCTGTTGTTTATAAGCCACCCAGTCTATGATATTTTTATAGCATCCCAAACTAAGACAAGCTTTCAAGGAACAGATATTTCCTATGCTATACAATCTATACAGAGCATAGGAACAGATGGAATGTTTCCCAGCTAATTCAGGTCTAAAAAAAAGAAAAGAGAAAAAAGAAAAAAAAGGTCTTTTTGTAGTTTAACTGTGATTACCTTTGTCATTACACTTTTCTTTCTCCATATTTACTCTAGCCAAAGATATTGTTTACAAAAGTATCTATTTTCAGGGCAGCTTCGTGGGGCCTATAATGAGAAAGAGGTAAAACCAGGGTGGGCAATCAAGTGATGGCTCCATGGCAGGGCCACTGAAACTAATAGCGCAGTTAAAGCCCTAGCCCTTCCAAAGCCCGACATGAGCCAGGGCTTGGAACATCTTCTGCAGGCTCTCCAGGACTTCAATGCGCAACAGAATGTTGCTGAATATCAACTGCAGCTGTTCAGGACTGAGATGCCCAGCGGACCGCATCAACAGCTGACACTGCTCCCTGATGATGTGTGTGTCTCTCACATAGCTGGTCTCTAGAATTAGTTTTACATACAGTCATTAAATAAAAAATCCACATTAATCAGGATTCTCTTGGGGTGAAGATGAACCTTAATTATGAGATTTGGATTTTGTATGAAAATATCTCTGTATACTTGCCCTGCCCTGGGTCCTTATCTGTTGTATTTCCCTACATGAGCAAAATTCCCAGAAGGATCCAGAGTGTACCAAACACCACATAGTCCAAGCCTGAGAAAGATAATTTTTCTGAATTCCTTGGCCTTCATATGCCAGGAAACCAAAAAGCTGGCAGGACTACTAGAATTTAAGCCCCACCCCCATGCTTGTACTGTAGATTATCCACAAGAGTAGGGGCTGGTGCTGGGCAGGAAGCAGTAGGAGGGGCCAGAGATTATTGCTATCAGCAATACAGAGGAAAAGCACATTCTGGAAGGGGACAAGGAGGTGATGACGGGAAGAGCAAATTCCTGGATCTCCTTTGACCTGGGCTTCTGAATATGCTGGGGCAGTGGTCCCCATCCTTTTTGGCACCAGGGACTGGTTTCATGGAAGACGGAAGGGGCAGGTGGCGGGGTAGAGGGTGGTTTCAGGATGAAACTCTTCCACCTCAGATTATCTGGCATTAGTTAGAGTCTCATAGGAAGCGTGCAACCTAGAGTCTTCGCGTGAGCAGTTCACAGTAGGGTTCGCGCTCCTTTGAGAATCTAAGGGGGCAGCTGATCTGACAGGAGGCGGAGCTCAGGCAGAAATGCACCATCGCCCGCTGCACACCTCCTGCTGTGTGGCCTGGTTCCTAACAGGCCACGGACTGGTACCGGTCCATGGTCCGGGAGTTGGGGACCCCTGTGCTGAGGCATGGATGCAGCAATCTTCAGCTGCATTTTTCCTTTCTGGCAGGCTTCCATGGGTACCAAGCCATGTCAGTAGGGCTGAATCTGACGTCTCTCTGAAGTGCCAGAACACCACTAGGGACAAAAAAACACCAGGGCTGGATTAGTGGTCACAACCAGGGTCCAGGATGCCTAAAAGATAGCAGGACATCTGTCCCTTGAGAGACTTGTTCAAAATTGAAGGAGTTCAAGTTTATTGTAAGGCACTAACCAGTGGCATCTGTTTCTAGGAGTCATTGGAACCACCGCCCTTGGGACCAGGGGAGTTTTGGAGAGGAAAGTTGAATCATAAAAGAGCATAATTACAAGGCAATTTAGGGGAAAAAGAGAAGGAGATAATGGATTAGCTAGAGGTCCCTGGAGCTCAGAACTAAAGGCAGGGGAATTCAGGGTGGGAGGAAAGGACCTGTGGTGAGATAATCAACTGCAATCTCTTGAGAATAGAACCCAAATTGCCATACATGCCCTGAGACCATCTAGGTGCCCCCTTATGTTATCTCTGTAGCTCCTTAACCTTTCCTGTGTCCCTGAACTCATCTCGATTTATTTCAGTTTCCTGCAGTAGAATTCAGTAGTTTTATTCTTGTGATGGCCAAATAGTTATCTGTGGGGTCATCATGACGGACTTAGAACAGAGTTCACCTGCCTCACCAGAGACAATGCAGCTCTATTCAGTGAGGGCTACAGAGATTTACTTACTAAGCAGCACCTCACTCATGCTGGCTATCTCCAGCCAGAGCAGCACATCTTTGTTCCTGCACCCAGGTAGGCACCTGAAAGTTGGATCATGGGCCACTCCAGCCCCATAACACTTCCCCTGATTCAACTCAAATGTCCAAATTCGTATCAGACATCCTACTAGACAACACAATTTGGCTGCTCTCCCAGAAACTAAGAGACTTATAGATAACTTATGTTATGTTAACTTCATGCTGCTAGGCATCAATCCCTTACATGTAGATTAGGCTCTTTATCCTCAGTAAAATGGTGGAGCCATGATTCATATTCACAGATTCTGACATGTAAACACTACACTGCACTGCCTGGTGTTCTGCTCACTGCCCACAGGCTGACCTTACCTCTCCAGACATTTGAGTCTGCTGTGATCTTTTCTTCTTTTCCTCTTTCTCATTTGCAATGGGAACTCTCCAAAGAGGAATTACTATTGTCCAGGGCAGCAAGCTTAGCATTTTGGGAGTTAGAGGGTCCTGGCAGCTTTAGGACTATAGCTACTGGAAGCAAGGTTACAACCAGTTCCTCAGAAAATTATCTCTGTGTATATATATATACATATATACACAAACACACAATGCCTTAAAATAACTTCTAAGCAGTATACAGGTAAGTTCAAAAGAAAAAAATATGTTGTACAGAAGCTCAAGGCATTACTGACCGAAGGATTAGTCAGAGTGTTATGTGCTTAAAAGAATTGCCTCTTAGAAATTGCTTTGGATTAAAGGTTTGCAAGAGGGTGAACATATGGGCATATGGGAGCAGGGTGGGGCAGGGGAGATGTGGCAGGAAGGGCATCAAATGTAGTGGAATGGCTTATGAAAGGAACTAGGCTACTTGTCCCTCTTTTCATAATTTTCAAAATTTTCCATTTTGATGGTTTGGGCTTGTCTTAAGGCAGCATATTTCCAGAATAGATACTTACTCAACCACCTCTAATCGAAGCTAGTTAGAAATGATTCAGCTTCAGTATCATGGTTCTAAGCAAGTTGAGGCCTACTTGGGAGGTTTACTGAATTCAGACATAGCCTCAGCCGAGAAGTCCCTTGAGAGACTTGCTCTAAATTGAGGAAGCTCAAGTTTATTTTAAGGCACTTATCAGGGATAAGAAAAATTCATGTCACACAATAGGCAAAATCTACAGCCAACAAAAGGGCTTCCAAAAGTAGGTGATGGAACCATTTAGCAGAGCATTCTCCCACAGAATCTGGCACTACTGGCTGCATCAGTTCTCTATTTCTTCCTAATCAGGTCCAGAGCCAAACCAATGATTCCATCCTTTATTTTTTTGGAGACAGGCTCTGAAGTTTGAAAAGTCAGGTGCTTTAAGCATGAAGTTAGGCAGCATGATGGTGGCACTTCAAAAGAAAAGTTTTGTGAATCATGGGTATCTCCTCTGGAAAATGTGGAGATACCTGGTCACACACTGGTACCCTCTTCTTGACTAAGGTCTACCTGCAAAATGCAGCTGCAGCAGATATGAACTGGGGACCCATCGGTGCTCAGGACAGAGGAACTGCTGCTCTGTGAATTGTGTGGGCTCTGTTCTGGTATTCAAAGGAGGCCAATATGACATGAGATAGATTTCAGACCATTTGTCTCCATGTCATAGTTGATAACCATCCCTCAAACCAATTGACTCCTAGAAACAGATGCCAGAAGAGGCTTTCTAGGGGAATTTGGGTTCTTGTTCTCCTGACTTTCCTTTCTGGAATGTTGGCCCTCCTAATTAGGCACTAGGTTTACAGAGAACTGGGCTAGCTTTAGGGAAACTGAGGCAAGGCCTGATGATTTTTGTTTCATCCTCTTGAACTTCTCAAAACTTTGAATGTACAGAAGCCCTTGATGTGTATTTTGCTGCCCAGGCCTTTGGTCTCTGCAGGTCCCTGTATGTAGTCCATTTCTGAGGTGCAGGTGATTGAGATTTGGGGGTCTGTTCAGTCTATGGAGCTGCAGGCAAGGTGCTTCTTTGCCTCCTGCTTGATTAATTTTGGAATGAGGAGTGAGCATGGCAGATTGAGCCTTAGGAAGGCTGAAGATGTAGAATGAATAGATGTCATGGTTCCAGGTTTCTCAGAAGCATCAGAGACTCCTGCTCCTGCCTTGGTGTTAAGACCTCAATGCTTGTCTTTCAGCTCTCACTGAGCATCTTCAAGCATCACTATAGTTTGCCCAAAGGTAGGGAGGGCTGAGCAGGAATGCTGGCATATCGGGGAGCCAGAGAGCTAAAGGAGCCAGCCATCCTTGCATGAAGAATGGGAAGGATTGCCTCCCAAGCATGGTTTCTGGCTGGGAACTCCTTTTCTGATAGGTGAAGAAATCCCTGTTAAAACTCCATGTCTACAGGAGCTAGAGATGTCACAACTATTTGACTGAAGGGCCTAGAGTTGGCTAGGCTCTAAAATCAAGGCATCTGCTAACTCCAAGAGTCTTCCCCAACAGAATCAGCAGACTCTGGGTCATTATGGAGCTCATGGAGCCAGGAATGAAACTCTGAAATCCATCCATGATGAGCAATGTGTCAGAGAAGGCCAAGATAGGTGGGCTCGGTCTCTATGCTTGGATCCATATGCCATTTCCACTTTTCAAAGGGAATGGAACTATGGAGAAGCAGCGGCAGCATTCATTCCATAAGAACTCAGGCACTATTACTCTATGAATCATTACTGAGCATTTATAATAAATGAAGAACTCATATGAGGAGCAATGGTGACTTTCTCATCCTGGAGCACCTAGAGCAAGGGTCATAAGGAATCTAAAATCTAAAATCAAAGAAAATTCCTAGGAGGTGTGACCAGAAAGCTGTTACTCAGCATTCATTCAACAAGTACTTAACTAAGCACAGACCTTGTGCCAGACACTGGTGTGGCTTATTCTTGATCCAGGATCTAAGAATCACAGTCCTGAAAGCAGGCTTTGTGAGGGGGATTTCTCCAGCCCATCAAAGTGAGGAATTTATTATCATGTATCTTAGGAGATAGGTGGCAGGGCCCTCTTTGGGGAGCTCTCAAGTATTATAGAGTTTCCTCAGGACACAGATCTATTTAATGGGTTAATATACCAGCACAAAGAGGCCACTGTAACTCAAATTACATATCAAACTGACATCTCAGATATGCTTAAAAGCACTTCCATGGAGTGTTCCACTAAGGTTTACCCTAACAAAGAACATCATCAGGATTTAAAAACACTCCCCACTATTGCTAATACAACTAGTAAATGTGAAGATTTGCATGTAGAGCAGATATTGTGAGAAAGTCTACGGATTCCCTAAATGTCTCTAACCTTGTCCTGGATGTGTCCTGTTCACTACACTCCCCTTGATCTTTATCAGGATATCTTTAACATTTAGGATATTTTCTAGATTTACTACTTTAGGGTCCTAAGCACATTGTTTAGGAAAATGTATTCAACCCAGAGTCAAAACCAAGTTGTCAACAGGTTTTGTATAGCCAGCAGTTTACAGACCCGCTTTTGACCCCAGAAGGGAATTCAGCCTGAACCTCTGCCTCCTGCCCTATTCCTCCCAACCCTCCAGATAACCAACCTTCTCAGTCCTCTCCTTCACACAGATTTTAATTCAGCTGACAGGCACAAGAAATACAGGCTGATTAATATAAATGAAGGCTGCATAATTCGTAGATTTAGTAATGAGATGTCTTATAAAACTTTTGTAGGAAACAGGTGTTTTCTCCTAACCCTGGAAAATTCTTTTCCATTAAGATATGTGACTTCCTCTTTATGCCTGTGTGGCACTGAGGGGTGCATATTCTAGAGATGGCCATCGAGGACCTTGCCTCAACTCTCTTGTCTTCTCTATGTCATATATGGGCATTCTGTGAAACGAATTTATTCATTCCATATTAATTCATTTAACTTATTTTGATTCGTATTTCTATTCTGCTTATTTTTTATTATTGTGAGTAAATTATATGAAAATTCAGAGTACTTAAAGTTGTTTGGATATCTGAATGGCAGGGCAAGTACATTTTTGCATGTGTGCTAGATGAATCCACTCTTAACAGATAGTTACTGAGTGCCTCCTAAATTATAAACTGGTTTAACAGATAAAATACTTTTTTCATTCCCTCTGCCTGGAACATTCCCATTCTACTCCTTCAACTGTCAGTTCATCCTTCAGTTCATTCTTTGAAGTGTTTCCTCTGAACATCTCCAGGACTAAGCTAATGACTCTCACACAAAAATCCCTACCTGCAAAATAATAGTCATCACACACACATTTATTTTTTAAATGTTTATCTCTTCTACTGAGATGAAACCTCCACTAGCAGAGACTCTTACCTGTTTTCTGCATCTATTACAGTGTCTTTTACCTTATAAATGCTTATAGATGTTCATTGAATGAATAGATGTATTTTAGAGTTTAATATCTCTGATATAATAGATTCTTGGTCAAATACTGAGAGCTCAGTCACTTAGCTAATTGAGCATCTCAGAGTACATAATAAGAGGACTAGAAAAAGTTATAGGGCACCATTCTGGCCCTCAAGAGGGCCTCCATAAAGTGGATGGACCATTTGCATACAAAGAATTAAATGTCTACACATAACCCAAGTACGAAAAGAGTGGGTGAGTAAATGAATGATTAAATGAAATGAATAAGTAGTTCATTTTAGAGTTATATAAAATGAGCTTAACCTTGGACCATTTTTTGTTTCTCATCTTATTTTTTACATCTGTAAAATGCAAATTATCAATGTTCCTATTTTAAAGGGTTGTTGTGAGGATTAAGTAAAATAATGACCATAAAATTCTTAGCACAGAATCTGGTACATATCACACAACAAATGTTAAAAATTATTTATTAGTAGTAGTATTGTTATTATTATCTTTAGGTTCCTGGGAAGGGTCAGGTAGGATGATTTGATGAAGGATCTATAAATAGCATATTATTACATTCTCAATAGGCTAGGGAGGGGACCAGCTATAAAAGACAAATGCTGAAATGATTATCTTTGATTGGCAGCTCTCAAGCACTTAACTATTAATGAGGAACCCAAAGAACTTTTATTTAGGTGGGTTATAGCTAGTGATATGCTGGTAAGCATTTAGCAACCAGGAGAAATGTTACTGCAGGGGAATATTTTGGACTTGTAGTGTTTACTTATTTCTGTGATATTACCATTCCCACCATCTCACCATGTCTAATTTCAAGCTATCAATATGCCTTCACTGAATGTGGAGAGATGTGCAGGAACACACACACACACACAATTTCCCCCATACAGATGCAGTAAACATATTACTTTGTTTTAAATATTATGTGTTTAACCATAAGTTTATGTAACTTTTAAAATTAATCAACGTCCATACGTTATTCAGATTTCCTTAGTTTTTACCTACCGTCTTTTTGTTTCTGTTGTAGAATCTCATCCAGGATAGCACATTACATTTAGTCATCATGTCTTCTGTTAAATAAAATTTATGAGAGACCACTGATTTGGACTAGGATCCTACACTAAGTCTAACACGCCAAACCAATATGGAGTTTAACTATAGCAGCTGAGCTTTAGTTGATTGCAGGAAGCTCTGTAACCAATTAACCAGTTAAGTTGTAATCAATTAAGTTGTCTCTGCACTGCACTTTCATTTCCTATAACTCATGTCAGATAATGTTATTGATGGGCATTCTCTCAATCCACTCTGGCTCGAAGGGCTGCCAGATTCACAAATCATTCTTGTTTTATTTTGCTTTCCTTTGTTTTGTTTTGCTCTGTTTTTTTTTTCTTCGCTCAAATAAACTTAGTTAAAATATAAACTTGTCTAAGGTTTTTTTCCATTCTCTATTGTGTTCCATTGGTCTCTGTGTCTGTTTTTGTACCAATACCATTGTTTTGATTACTCTAGCTTTGTAGTATCATTTGAAGTTGGGTAATGTGATACCTCTGACTTTGTTCTTGGTGCTCAAAATTGCTTTGGCTATTCGGGCTCTTTTTTGGTTCCATATGAATTTTATAATAGTTTTTTTCTAGTTCTGTGAAAAATGGCCTTGGTTATTTGTTAGAAATAGCATTGAATCTGTGGATTGGTTTCATTCAGCATTATGAAAATGTTAATGAAATCGATTCTTCCAAACCATGAGCATGGAATGTTTTTCCATTTGTTTGTGTTGTCTGTAAGCAGTGTTTTGTAGTTCTCCTTATAGAAATATTTCACCTCCTTGGTCAGATGTATTCCTAGAAATTTTATTTTATTTTTGTAGATATTGTAAATGAGATTGTGTTCTTGATTTGGCTCTCAGCTTGAGAGTTATCAGTGTATAGAAATGCTACTGATTTTTGTATGTTGATTTTGTGTCCTGAAACTCTACTGAAGTCGTTCATCAGGTCTAGGGGTCTTTTGGTAGAGTCTTTATAGAGTTTTCTAGGTATAGAATCATATCATTAGCAAAGAGAGATAATTTGACTTCCTCTCTTCCTATCAGGATGCCTTTTCTTTCTCTTGCCTGATTGCTCTGGCTAGGACTTCCAGCTCTATGTCGAATACAGGTGGTGAGAGTGAACATCTTTGTCTTATTCTGGTTCTTAGGGAAAATACTTCCAGCTTTTGCCCCTTCAGTATGATGTTGGTTATGGGTTTTTAGTAGATGGCTCTTATTATTTTGAGGTGTGTCCCTTCTATGTCTAGTTTGCTGAGTGTGTTTATCATGAAGAGATGTTGGATTTTATCAAATGCATTTTCTGCATTGATTGAAATAATCATATGGTTTTTGTTTTTAATTCTGTTTATGTGGTGGGTCACATTTAAAGTCTGTTTTATCTGATACAAGAATAGCAACCCCTGCTCCTTTTTGTTTTTCATTTGCGTGATAGATCTTTTTCCCTCCCTTTACTTTGACCCTGTGGGTATCAATACATGTGACATGAATTTCTTGAAGGCAGCAGAAAGATGGGCGTTTTTCTAAATCCAATTTCCCACTCTATGTCTTTTAAGTGGAGCATTTAATTTGTTTACATTCAGAGTTAATATTAATATGTGAGATTTTGTCATACTGTTGTTAGCTACTTGATTTGTAGTTTTGCTTATGTAGTTGCTTTATACATGGGTCAGGATCCATGGGCTATGTGCCTATGTGTGCTCTTATGGTAGTGAGTATCATTCTTTCATTTTCATGTTTAGAACTTCCTTAAGCATCTGTTATAGGGTGGTGATAAATTCACTTAGCAATTACTTGTCTGAGAAGGATTTTATTTCTCTTTTGTTGAGTAAGACCTGAAAAGCACAGGCAACCAAAGCAAACAGAGTTTTACTTTTTTTACTCAAGATGGTGGATTAGAGGCTTTTAGGGTGCCTCAGCCACTTGGAAATAGCAAAATAGTGCATAAGGGGAGAAAGTGGTTAAGCAGCCACTCTGATGGCATACAGCTGATAAAGTGAGCGAAGCTGAAGCTTTTTGATGAGGTGAGGCTTTTTTATTTTTTATTCTTTTTTTCTCTTGAGGGTATGACTGTAGTGTATGTTGTATATGACAGGCTTCATTTCTGGATGCTTTCAGAGGGCCAGGGCTCTGTATAGGTTCCTTGGTTGCAGAAAGATTTGTACAGTGACTTTCTCAAATGTTGCTCCATGTAGCAATGTATTTTTGTTTGGTGGTATAATTCAAGCTGCAGACCAATAGATGGTGCTTGAAGAGTAAAAGCCACCAAGAGGTTCTTACTCTGCATGCTCACCCTTGGTGGGACAGAGGGAACAGAAAAGGGTGAAAAACGTCTTTCCCCAGTGTAACTGGTCTTTGGTAGGAGTGGAGCCCCTGGAGAAGCCTGAGAAGTGCCTCTTTCAGCCCATGCTTCTGGGGCCACAATAGAAAGTGTTGCTGCCACATCTGTAGCAGTGCACCGGTGATGGGGGCAGGGTGCAAGAGATAACCCCGTCTCCAAGTCTCCAGGAGCTTTGGTGTTGCCCCTTTCAGTAGCTGGCACCGCACTTTCGTTTCCTTTAATCCAAGGGAGGCTTTGGTGGGCTGCATTTTCTCCACCCTGAAGGGTGGTGCATGCCAAGAGTTGGATGTCCAGGTGAGTAGGGGTCCAACTCCCTCTCTCCCCTAGGAGCATATGGGGCACTCTCTCCCAAACTGACCAAGGGAGCATGCTAAGGTACTCAGTAATGACACACATAGATTGGTTCCAGGTCACAAAGCTATCCCTGGCTGCAAGTCATCCTACCCAGGAGAAGCCTTGGCTTCAGCAATTCTCCTCCCACTCCACTCCTGCGATGGAAGAGAACCTAATTTCAGTACCTACTGCTGGGGTGCTCCCACACTCACTGCTCAATTCTGGCTGTGGGGTTTCTTCCCCCACTCCAGAGCAAGCACAGTTCTAGCTGTGGGGGTCTTTCCCCTACTCCAGAGCAACTTCTAGCCTGAGACTAAAATGTCTGCAGTGGCTGCTGTTGCCAGGTCGCCAATGACTTTGTATGAACCCAGATTAAAAATGGCGTCCTCCTTTCAGTCCTAGGTCTGGGAAAATGTCTGCAGCTTTTTCCAGTGTCTTTCCCTCTCTCTGTCTCTCAGCCTCTCCCCAAGCTCGCTCCTGGGCTTGGAGGAAACAGGGTGCTTTCCCTTGACTTGGGTTGCACAGATCACTAGCAGGAAGGTAAGAAACACAGGAAGATTGGGATTGGCTGCCTCTTTCATGAACTGGGGCTTCACTCACTTTATCAGCTGAATGCCATCATGGGGGCTGCTTAATCTTCTCCTCCTCAGGGTCTGGGGTGTCCTTCACTATTCTGATGAATTCCTATTTTCTTCCCAGAGTTTATTATTATTATTATTATTATTATTATTATTGTTGTTTCTTCTGAGACAGAGTCTTGCTCTGTCGCCCAGGCTGGTGTGCAGTGGCCCAATCTCTGCTCATTGCAACCTTCGCTTACCAGGTTCAGGCAATTCTCCTGCCTCAGCCTCCCCAGTAGCTGGGACTACAGGCATGCACTACCACGCCTGGCTAATTTTTGTATTTTTAATGGAAACAGGGTTTCACCATGTTGGCCAGGCTGGTCTCAAACTCCTGACCTCAAGTCATCTGCCTGCCTTGGCCTCCCAAAGTGCTGGGATTACAGGCGTGAGCCACCGCACCCAGCACTGAGTTTATGCACTATTTTGCTATTTCCAAATGGCTGAGGCATACTGAAAGTTTCTAATCCACCATCTTGAGTAAAAAAAGTAAAACTGACCAGGTGCGGTGGCTCACACCTGTAATCCCAGCGCTTTAGGAGGCCGAGGCAGGTGGATCACCTAAGGTCGGGAGTTCAAGACCAGTCTGACCAACATGGAGAAACCCCATCTCTACTAAAAATACAAAAAATTAGCCAGGCGTGGTGGCACATGCCTGTAATCCCAGCTACTCGAGAGGCTGAGGCAGGAGAATTGCTCAAACCCGGGAAGCGGAGGTTGTGGTGAGCCAAGATCAGGCCATTGCACTCCAGCCTGGGCAACAAGAGTGAAACTCTGTCTCAAAAAAAAAAAAAGAAAAAAAAAAAGTAAAACTATTTTTGCTTTGATTGCCTGTGCTTTTGAGGTCATACTCAAGAAATTTTTGCCCAGACCAATGTCCTGGAGTACTTCCTGGAATCTTGCCTGAGCCTTAAAGGTAAGAGAGATTCACTGCCCTCGCTCTAGCAGCTTAAGACTTTTAAAAGGGGAAGTGGGGACTTTGCCTATGTCACCCAGTAGCAGCCTATCACTTCATGTTTGCCTGTACCACAAAGGTCTTCTTCAGGCCTCTTGCCTTGCTCCCAACCTTTTTTTTTTTTTTTTACAGGATCTCACTCTGTTGCCCTGGCTGCAGTACAGTGGCACAATCTCAGCTCACTGCAACCTCTGCCTCCTGGACTCGAGCAATCTTCCTGCCTCAGCCTCCTGAGTAGCTGGGACTACAGGCGCATGCCACCAAATCCAGCTAATTTTTGTATTTTTAGTAGAGACAGGGTCTCACCATGTTGACCAGGCTGGCCTTGAACTCCTGGGCTCAAGCAATCCACCTGCCTCGGCCTCCCAAAGTGCTGGGATTATAGGAGTGAGGCACTGTGCCTGGCCTTAACTCTCAATCTTTCTTGTGAGCATTTGGTAGAGGCCCAACTTCTTATGTCTGTGGCTCTTAGATATTCTAAATAGACGTGCTAGCCCACACCTGGCCTTTAAGAATTTGCTAAAATTTTGTTTGATTTCTTCTTACCTAGCCACTTCTCTCTTGTGCTCTACTATAGATGAAATACTTCATTTCACAGATACAGACTCCTATCCCAGTTTACATGGTTGGCTTGAGTCCTCAGCTATCTAATGGGCTCAAGAAAAATTATTGTTGTAGATTATCTGGCATTTTCTTTGCTAAATTGGGAGCAACACTCTTACATAATTTTTCTACCTTTCTTTTCCAATTATAAGTACAAATATAGGAATTTTGATTAGAATTTTACTAAAGTTAACATTAGAGATTGCGCAATATTATACAATTTGGTCTTTACATCCAGAAATACTGGTATTTTCACTCATTTTACAAAGAGCATCTTCCAGATTCTTTATGATATGGAGTCATGATTTGTTAATTGATTTTAACTTAAATTCCATATTGTTACAAACACAAATTGAAGTGGCTTCAATGTTATGGTATTAAAACATATTTAAAGTAAACAGGGAAACTGAAAAGTATTAGGTTGGAACCAAATAATCATAAAGGTACCTAGGATTGTAACAAAAATTAAACATTATATTTAGCTCTGAGATTCCTAGGAGAAAAGACAAAAAGGGAAACAGTACATTATGTAGTTCTCATAGTTTAATAGAAAGAATGCATTTTTTTGGTATGTAGTTCCTTTTAGAAATAACAAAATAGAAAATGAGTTCAACTATTGCTTTATAGAAAACAAGGAAATGTCCTTCAATTGAGCATTTCTTTTCCTCACATTAATAAAGTCTGCACACACCTCCTATGTTAACAGGAAATAGGAATTTCAGATAACAAATGTGAAAAGTTGAAATAATCCTGACAAATTTTTCAAATCAATTGTTGAAAATATTTATTTAGAAAAAAATATTTAGTTGGAAAACAGCAGAAACCAAAGAAAAACACACTTCATGTAAACAACAGAACACTATGCTAAGTTTAGTTCTACAATAAAAGCCACACAAATCTGTGTGTGGCTAAGGATGAGGATACAGAGAAAAGAAAAAGAAAATTGAGAGAGAGGTGGAATATAACTCTTTGCTTACTGCAGGTCTTGTCTGGAGGAGAACCTCTGGAAAATAATAAGTTAGGATGGCCCTAGTCTACCAGCATGCCAGAGGCAGAACCAATATAATCTCCTAAAATATGAGATTTGTGTCAATTGTTAGGGTTACTCACTAAGGTGGTTTGGTTCCACCAATGAATACAGTTTCTAATTCTATACTAAGCTCATCCTTTGGAACATCAATCTCATCTCCAGATTCTTCTCCAAGCTTCTTCCACCAGGGTGCTTGTATGTGCTTCAGGGTTGTGAGATGGGCCTGCTTGGCCTTGGCTGCCACAGGCCTGGATCTACTTAGGAAGAGCTCAGGTTCTTTCCCTTCTGCCCCCTTCAGACTTGGTGCCTCTGTAGTGGACAGAAAATAAACAGATGAGCAGAAGAGTCCTATGCCAAGCAGGTAGGAACTTGGAAGCTACAGAGCTGTAACTCTGCATGCAGAAACAGCATTCCAACTCTGAATGTACTACTTTTGAGAAAGGGTCTTGCTCTATTGCCTAAGCTGGAGTGCAGTAGCAAGATCACGGCTCACTGCAGCCTCAACCTCCTGGGCTCAAGTGATTCTCCCACCTCAGCTTCCTAAGTACCTGGGACTATGCCACCACACCCAGCTAATGTTTTTTCTTTTTTTGTAGAGATCTCACTATGCTGCCCAGGCTGGTCTCAAACTCCTGGACTTAAGCAATCCTTCTGCCTCAGCTTCCCTAAGTGTTGGGATTACAGCCATGTGTCAACATATTCAGCCCATTTCTGTTTTTTTTTGAGATAGAGTTTTGCTCTTGTTGCCCAGGCTGGAATGCCATGGCACGATCTCGGCTCACTGCAACCTCCGCCTCCTGGGTTCAAGCAATTCTCCTACCTCAGCCTCCTGAGTAGCTGGGATTACAGGCGTGCGCCACCATGCCCAGCTAATTTTGTATTTTTAGTAGAGACGGGGGTTTCACCATGTTGGTCAGGCTGGTCTCGAACTCCTGACCTCAGATGATCCACCTACCTCGGCCTCCCAAAATGTTGGGATTACAGGCGTGAGCCACCATGCCCGGCCATTTCTGTGTTTAAAGGAATTTAAAAAGATGTAGATTTTTGTAAGATGGCTTATTTATTTATATTATTATTTTTTGAGACAAAGTCTCTGTCACCTAGGCTGGAGTGCAGTAGCGCGATCTCTGCTTACTACAACCTCTGCCTCCTGGGTTCAGGCAATTCTCCTGCCTCAGCCTCCTGAGTAGCTGGGATTACAGGCACCCGCCACCATGCCCAGCTAATTTTTGTATTTTCAGTAGAGATGGGGTTTCACCATGTTGGTCATGCTGGTCTCGAACTCCTGACCTCGTGATCCGCCCACTTCGGCCTCCCAAAGTGCTGGGATTAGAGGCATGAGCCACCTCGCCCAGCCAAGATGGTTTATTTAAAGAATAGAAACTTTAATAGAACCTCATCCTATAGATGAGAGGCTCAGTTTCAGCCATTTATCCAATTTAAAAATATAAAATTACCAAGTAGTGGCCATTAAATAGAAAACACTGGTCCTTTCTGTTTACATATACTAAAGAAATCCAAGAGGCTGACTGAAACACAGGGGCTTCATGGATGGGATCTCTCATTAAATGGATCAGTGGTTATGATGAATTCATTTTTGTAAAGTGCTTCATTAAAAATTATAGGCCAGGCACGGTGGCTCACGCCTATAATCCTAGCACTTTGGGAGGCCGAGGTAGGCAGGTCACAAGGTCAAGAGATCGAGACCATCCTGGCCAACATGGTGAAACTCCGTCTCTACTAAAACTACAAAAACTAGCTGGGCGTGGTGGTGCGCACCTGTAGTCCCAGCTACTCGGGGAGGCTGAGGCAGGAGAATTGCTTGAACGTGGGAGGCGGAGGTTGCAGTGAGCCAAGATCACACCACTGCACTCCAGCCTGGCAACAGAGCAAGACTCCGTCTCAAAATAATAATAAAAAAAAATTTATAAAATGCTCTACAAGTGAATGGCACTGTAACTATTGTCATCATCTACTTACAAAATATGACCAAAAGCTTTTCAGATTACATAGTAAAAGATGGCTAGTAGGGCTCAGCATCTGAAATTAATAACTTTGGGGTGACACATATGAATGATGGCAAGGCTTGGAGAAACAGGTAAGAAGGTGGTTATAAAATCCGCATCATTTGAAAACATTGTGTGCTGGTCTGATCTATGTAGAAATTTCCTGAGGTTAGGGGATGAGCTAAAGATGCTTAGTAATGGTTTCCTTCTAAAGGTTTTGGATGTCACAAACCTCGCATAGGTTGTTCCTTTTAGAGAATGAAAGTAAAATGAGCACATACTCATTAGCTGTTCAACGTTGGTGCTGATCTGTGCCATCAGAGCTTCTCTGTGCTGCTGGGCTCGCTCTTCTAGGGCCCTGCCCATAAAGTAGTGTTGCAGTCGTTCTTGAGCTTGGGCATGGAGCTCCCTACTGACCACATCTGACATTGGAGAGCCCTGGAAACACAAGACAGAAAAACCTGTCACAGAGAGGACATAGGTATCAAAGTACCCAACCACTTAGCAGAGGTTTTAGACTGCTTAGCTGTCTCTCATTTTATCAATTGAATCTTATGATTGATGTCTATCTTGTACTCTTATGCAAGTATTAAATAGTCTCTTAAAAGTTTTAGAAAAAATAATGGTGGAGAAGTTTTTTGTCTTTCTTTTTTGTATGTGCCCATACTTTACTTTCTCAGACACTGTGGAATTATGGGAGAAGAGATAAGCTTGAGAGATCACAGTGAAAAATTACAAATGGTTTCGTATAGACACTGGCCTGGGGCCGGGTGTGGTGGCTCACGCCTGTAATCCCAGCACTCTGGGAGGCCAAGGTGGGTGGATCACCTGAGGTCAGGAGTTCAAGACCAGCCTGGCCAACATGGTGAAAACCCATCTCTACAAAAATTAGCCAGGCATGATGGTGGGTGCCTGTAATCCCAGCTACTCGGGAGGCTGAGGCGGGAGAATTACTTGAACCTGGGAGGCAGAGTTTGCAATGAGCCGAGATTGCGCCATTGCTCTCCAGCCTAGGCAACAGAGCAAGACTCTGCCTTAAAAAAAAAAAAAAAAAGACACTGGCCTATAACAGGTGTAACAACGCCAATCCCTTTGTTTCTTTGTTTTACTTCTTATCCCATTCTCACTCCCAAACTTATCCAAGCCATATGTTGTAACTGCTTCTGGATTCACAGAACAAGGGACAAAATCATCCAAAGGACCACGTTCTTCTGGCTAGTCAGCTAATTTAAGGGGAACTTAACTGATTAGTTTGGGCAAGGATGAAATAATCTTAACTTTGGAGGTGATAAAGAACCTGACACCACAGCTTTCTCAAATATTCCTGTTCCTATCCTGGATATGACCCTGTTCCACTAAAACCTTACTTCTCAGCCACAGGATCTTAAACAGCTGCACTAGAGTACGGCTAAAGAAGCACTTTAAAAAAAGAAAAACAGGAGCATGCATCAGAACTACATATAGTGTATTAGAAAAAGAGAGATCAAAGACCTAAACATAAGAGCTAAAACTGTAAAACTCCTAGAAGAAAACACAGGAAAAGCATCATGACATTGGTTTTGGTGATGATTTCTTCATACGACACCAAAGCACAGGAAAAAAAAAACAACAACAAAAACTAGACAAAATGAACTTCATCAAAATTAAAA
Source organism: Pan paniscus (assembly GCF_029289425.2). NCBI lineage: Eukaryota > Metazoa > Chordata > Mammalia > Primates > Hominidae > Pan > Pan paniscus. Next base: position 119,730,560 of record NC_085926.1, read on the forward strand.
ACTTTGGTGCACCAAAGATCACTATCAAGAAAGTTAAATGGCAGTCCACAGAATGGCATAAAATGTTTGCAAATCATACATCTAAGGGATTAATCTCCATAATATATAAAGAACTCCCAAAACTCTACAAAAAACAACCTGATTAAAAAATGAACAAAATATAACCCTGTGGAAAAAAAATAAACAAATGACTTGAACAGACATTTCTGCAAAAAAGATAAAGAAACGGCCAATAAACACATGAAAAGATGCTCAAAATCACTAATTAGGAAAGTGCAAGTTCAAACCATAAGATACAACTTCATATCTATTAGCTGCTATCAAAAACAATGACTACAACAAAAATAACTAATGTTGACAAGGATGTACAGAAACTGGAACCCTGTGTGTGACTGGTAGAAATGTATAATGGTACAGCCACTATGGAAAACAGTATGGCAGTTCCTCAAAAAAATTTTTAAAAAGAATTAGCATACAATCTAGCATTTCCATTTTGGATACTCACCCAAAAGAATTGAAAGCAAGTACACACACAGATATTTGTACACACATGGTCACAGTAGCATTATTCACAATAGCCAAAGGGTGGACGGAACCCAAGTGTTCCTTGGATAAACAAAATGTAGTATATATAATGGAATATTATTCAGCCTTTAAAAGTAGAAAATTCCGACATATGCTAAAACATGAACCTTGAAGACATTATACTAACTGAAACAATGAAGTATGATTCTACTCATGAGGTACTTAGAGTAGGCAAATTCATAGAGACAGAAAGTAGAATGGTGGTTGCCAGAAGCTGGGTAGTGAGGGAATGGTGAGTTAGTGTTTAAAGGATGCAGAGTTTCCATTCTGCAAGATGAAAAAAGTTCTGAAGATGGGATGGTGGTGAAGCTTGCACAAACAATATGAATGTACTTAATGCTACCAAACTACATTTAAACATAGTTAAAATGGTAATTTTTATATTTTATCTATTTTACCACCCTGAAAATAAATAAATTTTAAAAATACAGATACATGAGGCCACACAAAACTTACTGTATCAGAATTTCTTGGGGTGTGTGGGGCTTGGGTATGTAATTTTTATACAGGTGATTAAATTTGTAAATGATTAAAACTGTTAAAAGCAATATAGTCCTCTCTACAGAGCTTAGGAACTGATTATCTGTTTGTTGGAGAGGAGGCATGCTTCTGTCTGTCTTCATTCTACCTCTGCTCACAGAAAAAATCTTTCAGTTGTGGTTCTGCCCCTCTCTCCAACTCAGTTCTGGTGTTTGGCTAAGGGAGGAGTTGCTAATATGATTGATCAGCACTTAAGAGATTCACTGGCCATATACACCATGGAATACTATGCAGCCATAAAAAAGGATGAGTTCATGTCCTTTGCAGAGACATGGATGAAGCTGGAAACCATCATTCTCAGCAAACTAATACAAGAACAGAAAACCAAACACTGCATGTTCTCAACCATAAGTGGAAGTTGAACAATGAGAACACGTGGACGCAGGGAGGGGAACATCACACACTGGGGCCTATCGTGGGGTGGGGAGCTAAGGGAGGGATAGCATTAGGAGAAAAACCTAATGTAGATGACAGGTTGATGGGTCCCAAACCACCCATGGCACATGTATACCTATGTAACAAACCTGCATGTTCTGCACATGTATCCCAGAACTTAAAGTATAATAATAATTAAAAAGAAGAGATTCATTGGCCATGTTTTATTGGTGGCCAGGCTGATTATTTTTAAAATCTCAGGACCCCTAAATTTTTTTTTAAGCATTTAGGTTAAAACAACTTTTTAAAAAATATAGCTTTATTGACGTAAAAATAACATACACTAAACAACAAATATTGAAAGGGTACAATTTGCTAAGCTTTGACATACACATACCTAGTTCATCACTACGTTTCCTTGTGCCCTTTTGTAAACCCTTATCCTCATCCTACCCATCCACCAACTACTTATCCCAAGCAACTACTTATCTATTTAATGTTACTATAGATTGGTTTATATTTTTAGAATTTACATAAAGGGAATCATAAAGAATGTATTCTACTCTGTCTGGCTTCTTTCATTTAGCATAATTATTTTGAGATTCATCCACGTTTTTTTTTTCTTTTTCTTTAAAATTTTTTTTTGAAGACAGGGTCTCACTCTCTCACCCAGGATAGAGTGCAGTGGTGCCATCACTGCTCACTGCAGCCTCGAACTCCTGGGCTCAAGCGATCCACCTGCCTTGGCCTCTCAAAGTGCTGGAATTATGGGCGTGAGCCACCATGCCCGGCCAGAGATTCATCCATGTTGTTGAGAGTATCAATTTATTCCTTTATACATGCTGAATGGTACTCCATGGTTCTAGTTTTTGGCCATGAGCATTCATGTACAAGTGTCTATATGGACATATATTTCTTTTTCTCTGGGGTAAATATCTAGGAGTAGAATGGCTGAATCATATGATAGATGTATGTTTAATTTTTAAAGAAACTGTTGAACTGTCTTCCAAAGTAGTTGTATTATTTTACGTTCCCCTAAGTGGTGACTCTGCCACATGCTTGCTAACCTTTGGCATGTTCCATTTTTAAAATTCCAACAGGTATGAAGTATCTTACTGTCGGTTATTTTTTGAAAAATTTTAAATTTTTATTAAAAAAAATAGAGATAGGGTCTCACTATGTTACCCAGGCTGGTCTGAAACTGTTGGGCTGAAGCAATCCTCCCACCTTGGCCTCCCAAAGTGTTAGGATTACAGGTATGAGCCACTGTGCTGGGCCCTTATTGTGGTTTTAATGTGCATTTTCCTTAGTGATTAATGATGCATTTTTCATGTGTTTATTTGTCATCTATCTTTTGTTGAAGTATCTGTTCAAAGCTTTTGTCCATTTAAAAAACAAAACAACTAGTTCATATGTTTTCTTACTGTTTAGTTTTGAGAGTTCTTTCTATATTATGGATATAGGACCTTTATCAAATATATGCTTGGCAATGATATTCTCCCAATCTGTGCCTTGTTTCTTTAATTCTCTTAATGGTGTCTTATGAAGAGAAGTTTTAAATTTCAATAAAGCCAATATATCAAATTTTCCTTTTTGAATCATGCTTCTGGTATTGTATTCAAGAAAGGTCACAATATTTCTCCATTGTTTCCTTTTAGAAGTTTTATAGTTTTAGGTTTTGCATTTAGGCCTATGATCTACTTTGAGTTAAATTTTGCATATGAAGTGAAGTATGGCTTCAAGTTCAATTTTTTTGACATGTGAATAGCCAATTGCTCCAGTTTTTCTGCATTAACTGTATATCTCTGTCAATAATTAGTTTGCTATACATGTGCTGTTAGGTGATTCTGGCACTGTGCGCATGTCATTGAGTGTACCTACAGAAACTTAAATGGTATAGACTACTACATATGTAGGCTATGTGGTATACCCTATTGCTCTTAGGCTACAAATCTGTACAGCATGTTATTGTATTGAATACAGTAAGCAATTTTAATGCAATGGTAAGTTTTTGTATATGTAAACATATATAAATATAGAAAATGTCCAGTAAAAATATACCATTACAATATTATGTGACCACTGTTGTATATATGGTCCAACACTGACTGAAAATTCATTATGTGACACATGGCTATAATTACCATTTCCAGTGCTCTTAATTTCTTTATGTAGAGCCAGATTTCTCTCTGGTATCTTTTCCTGGCATCATTTTAAACAGAAATGTTAAGTCTTTTACACCTTAAAGAACTTAACATTTCTGATTTACATTCCCACCAACACTGTGTAAGTGTTCCCTTTTCTCCACATCCTTGCTAACATCTGTTGTTTTTGACTTTGTAGTAATAGCCATTTTAACTGGTATAATATGATTATTTATTATGATTTTAATTTACATTTCTCTGATGATTAGTGATATTGAGCATTTTTCATTGTTTGTTGACCACTTGTATATACGTCTGTTCATGTTTCTTGCCCACTTTTTTTTTTTTTTTGAGACAGGGTCTCACTCGGCCACACAGGCTGGAGTGCAGTAGCATGAACATGCCTCACTGCAGCCTCAACCTCCTGAGCTCAAGTGATCGCCCCACCTCAGTCTCCCAAGTAGCTGGGACCACAGACAGGCATCAACATGCCTGGCTAATTTTTAAATTTTTTGTAGAGACCAGGTCTCACCATGTTGCCTAAGCTGGTCTCGAATTCCTGGGCTCAAGCAATCCTCCTGGCCTTGGCATTCCAAAGTGCTGAGATTACAGGCATGAGCCACAGCATCTGGCTTTGCCCACTTTTTAATGGGGTTGTCTTTTTCTTCTTGAGTTGAGTTCCTTGTAGATTCTAGATATTAGCCCTTTGTTAGATGTATAGTTTGCAACTGTTTTTTCCCATTCTATAGGCTGTTTACTGTTGACTGTTTATTTTGCTGGGCAGGAGCTTGCAATATAGGCATGTAAATGTGCATTTTTACTCCCTCAATCTATACAAATAAAAAGAATTTAACATTTCTGCAATGTTAAATCCTTTACAACTTTAAGGATTTAACATTTTTGGTAGTGCAAGTGTACTGGTGATCAAGTCTTTCAGCTTTTGTATGTCTGAAAAAGTCTTTTTTTTTAACAATATTTTTTTGCCAGGTACAGAATTCTAGGTTGACAACTTCTTTTCCTTTCAGTACTTTAAAGCAAGATATCTTTGGCCGGGGGCGGTGGCTCATGCCTATAATCCCAGCACTTTGGGAGGCTGAGATGGGTGGATCACCTGGGGTCAGGAGTTCGAGACCAGCCTGGTAAACATGGTGAAACCCCATCTCTACCAAAAATACAAAAATTAGCTGAGCATGATGGCAGGCGCCTGTAATCCTAGCTACCTGGGAGGCTGAGGCAGGAGAATCACTTGAACCCAGGAGGCGGCAGTTGCAGAGATTGCGCCACTGCGCTCCAGCCTGGGCGACAACAGCGAAACTCTGTCTCAAAAAAAAAAAAAAGGTATTTTCTTGCTTGCACTGTTTCTACTGAGCAATGTAATCTTTGTCTTTACATAACATTTAAAAATTTTTTTACACACCAACATGGCACATGTATACATATGTAACAAACATGCACCTTGTGCACATGTACCCTAGAACTTAAAGTATAATAAAAAGTATGTATATAAAAAATTTTTTTTGTTTTTAAGATTTTCACTGTATCACTGGTTTGACAATTTTGATTATGATATTCCTTGGCACAGTTTTTTCCACGTACCTTAACTGGTTTGGGTATGGGCTTATCATTTTTAGTTTGGAAAGTTTTCAGCCATTATTTTTCTCTACATCTCCTTCAGGGATTCCAAGTTTTCATTTACTGGGCCACTTACAGTCCCACAGCTCAGTAATGGTCTTTTCAAATATTTTTCTCTTTTTTCCCCTCTCTGTGACTCATTTTGTGCAGTATCTACTACTATGGCTTCACCTATATTAATCTTCCATCCAGCAAAGTCTAATCTGCTATTATTTTGATCAAGTATATTTTTCACACCATACTTTGAAGTTTTTATCTCTAGGAGTTTGATTCAGGTATTTTTTTTTTACATTTTCCATCTTTCTACTTGACTTTTTGAACATATAGAATACAGTTATAATGACTGTTTTAATGCCCTTCTCTGCCAATTTTAACATCTATGTAATTTCTGGGTTGGTTTGACAAATATCCTCCTCATTATGGGTCCTGTTTTCCTACTTCCATGCGTGCCTTTAATATTTGATTAGCTGCTAGACATTGTGACTTTTACCTTGTTGGGTGCTGGATATTTTGATATTTCTTAAAATTTTGAGTCTTTTTTTGGGATGCTGTTAAATTACATGAAAACATTTTAATCTTTTTTTGACTCTTGATTTTATAATTTGTTTGGCAGAATGGAGCCGTCTAGGCTAATCATAATCTACTATTAAGGGAAGGTCTTCCTGAGTACTCTTCACAATACCCTGTGAATTATGAGTTTCTCCAGCATATTTGATGGGAACAGATACTATTCCTGGACCTATGTGAGTTCCAGACACACTTCCGTCTTACCTTTTCAGATAACTGGATAATTTGGCTTTGGATAATTTCCTCACATGTACATGCTGATTAGTATTCTGGAGAATACTCAAGGGGTAGATTCTGTAGATATCTGGGGTTCTCTCTCTTTGCAGCTCTCTTTACTCTGGTACTCTGTTCTATGAAGTCTAGTTCCCTTGGTGTCACCTGACTCTCAGTGCCATCTCCTTAACTCAAGGATTCTAAAGAGCTCTTCTCTGTTCTCTTCCTTGAGCTATGGCCTAGAAACTCTTTCAAGACAGTAAGCTGGGGTAATTATAGGGCTTGCTTCGTTCCCTCTCAGAGATTATTGTTCTTTGTTGTCTGATGTCCAGGGTCTTGAAAACGATTTCATACATTTTATCTGCTTGTTTCTTTTTCTGGTTGTTTCAGGCAGGAAGTAAATCTAGTCCCTGTTACTCCATCTTGGCCAGAAACAAATGTCAGAACTTTTTCCACTGTCTACCTCTTTATGGTAATCACAGAGGGCCTGACATAGAAGGGTAGTCTTTTCCTCCTCTCTTTCTCCACAGACTCCATTAGGTTTTAGGTCCCTAAATCCAGATTAGCAGAAGCAGAAAGTAAGAGGGCTTATTTACACTTCCTGGACAAAGCTTTGCTATCCAATTCAGGTTTTACCATTGCTGTGTTCCAGTGGATACCAGATACATGCTCAGCTACTAATATATTTGTACTTCATTTCCATTTGTACAGTAGTTTTTGTTTGTTTGTTACAAAAAGTCCTTTCATTTTGGATGCTCTGGAGGAATGAAAGGGTGAATGATAGGACTCCCTAAATATCACATCAAGCCTCTAACATCAGTTATCCAGAACCTTCAAATTTTAGAAGTCTGTGTGTGTATCTGTGTGTGTGTATGTGTGTGTGTGTGAGAGAGAGAGAGAGAATGAACTCAGGCACAAACACCACCACCACAATCACAACAAAACTCGTGAAAAGTACCAAGATACACTATGAGTGCTTGGTTCAAATGAGGGAATAATTCTGATAGATTGAAATGTATAAACTGCTAACTTTCTCCATAAAATTACATAAGTGTGAAAGCACAGGAGAAGCAGTAAGAGAAAAGAAAGTAGAGGTAATCAGCAAAGGTGCAGGTGATTAAAATTAATGACAGGAGTGGTGAGTTACTCCCAAGGCAGAAAGGGAAATGACCTTTGAAGACACATAGGAGTAGATGGTCAAGAATTCAGGTGGGAGAAGTGAATAACAGGTGACCTGCCATACTGTGGTCATAGAAAGTCAAAGATATGGACATTTCTATTGGGATAAAGGTGCTAGCAGTATTATTGTGGTAAGATCATAAGAGGCAAATAGTCAAATGCTATGTCTTGTTGGCTTTTGGAGGTACATTAGTAGTCCAACAAATGTAAGAATGAATAATCATTGATTGACAGTTACATATACTCTTTCTGGAAGGTTCAAAATAGTCCGAGTTTTACCGTACTATTGCAAAAGAAGCAATGAACAAGTCTTATTGACATAGTATGGGAAACAACTGATTTAAAGCAGAGTCTCCTTCACTACTGACTATACCTCTATGGCTATGTAACTAGAAAAAGATATACCATTACTTCTATGGTAAAGCCAATGCATTACCTTATACCAGCAATAAATGTACACACATATATTGTGTGTGTGTGTGTACAGTTATCAATATCATGCATTGGAATAATGTAATACTGATATGGTACAGAAGCTTCATACCAAATGTCTTCTGACATAGTCATCCACTTGTTTCTTCAGTTCAACTCGGCGTGCATCAGTGAGTTCTTGGAGTCCTCGCCAAGGAGCAAATAGTTTCTTTTTCTTACGGCACTTCGCTAGGAATTTAAGCGCCTGGAAGAAAAAAAATTGAAGGTTTGTGATTTTTCTCCCCTAACTAATAGAACTATTTTCTCACTACAACATATGGTAGTGATCACATTGCAATAATGATTAACTCTGAGTGTGTATAAGGAGGGGAATGGGACTGTGATAAAATGCAGGAGAACAGTGACTTTTAAAATATACAGTCTTCTGTAGTGCTTTTTACAAGGATATAGTCACGTATTATTTGTGCAGTAAGCAATGAAGAGGAAAAAAAAGCAATAGATTCTAGTCTCAATTCTAGTCCCTTTTAAACTATGATTCTGGGCAAGGCACTTGATCTCTAGAGGATAGGTTCTATGTCTATAGAAAAAAGGGGTCTTAATTCTACACAGCCTAGATGATTGTAAACACCAAGGAGACAGTATATTTCTGTCTGAATTCTTTCTCATGTCCTTCAGAATGGACTCTGGTAAAAAGAAATTTTGTAATAGGCATTATATGGGACAAATTTGCAATTATTCTTTCCAATTGTTTTCACTCTGCTCATGTCTTCGTAGTTTTTATTTTCATCAAAGTTACATGTTCACATTGTTTAAAGCAGGGGTCAGCAAATCACGGCCCACAGGCCAAATCCAGCCTGCTGCCTGTTTTCATAGGGCTTGAGAGCTAAAAATGTGTGTGTGATTTGTTTTTGTTTTTTTGTTTTGTTTTGTTTTTCATTTTACATTGTTAATTTAAAGGGAAAAGAATATTTAGTGGCACGTAAAATTATAAAAGAATATTTAGTGGCATGTAAAATTATATGAGATTCAAAATCTAATGTTTACAAATAACATTTTTTTTTTTGACATGGAGTCTCGCTCTGTCACCAGGCTGGAGTGCAGTGGCACAATCCCAGCTCACTGCAACCTCCACCCCGCCAGGTTCAAGCAATTCCCCTGCCTCAGCCCCCTGAGTAGCTGGGATTACAGGCATGCACCACCACGTCCAGCTAATTTTTGTATTTTTTAGTAGAGATGGGATTTCACCATGTTAGCCAGGCTGTGATCTCTTGACCTTGTGATCTGCCCGCCTCGGCCTCCCAAAGAGCTGGGATTACAGACGTGAGCCATCGCGTCCCACCTCTACAAATAACATTTTATTGGAAGACAGCCATGCTCATTGGCTGCTTTTGTGCTATAACTGAATACATGTGACACACTACATGACCTGCAAAGCCTAAAATATTTTATTATATAGCCCTTCCCTGAAAAGTTTGCTGATGTGACTCTATTGTTTAATGTGTCAGTTTTGTAAGAATTACTAGAATGCTATTGTTTAATTTGTCAGTTTCATAAGAATTACTAGAATTCTTACTAGAGTTACCCACTTACCCTGTCCCCTGATTCAAGGGCAACAATTTAATTCAGGTTATTCTTTTGATATTTAGCTCCATCTATTTTTCTGTGATTTTTTTTTCAGATATAGGTATCATCTATTGATTTTCTTGTATGAAAGGTATGAATTTAGCTATCTTTCACTGTTTCTACTCCCCATCCATCCTATATTATTACATCATAATTTTAGTTAAATTAATGTTCAATGTTTACAAAATTATGACCACATAAAGGCTATTCACTTTTGAACAATATAGTATACTATAATTACTTTTCCTTCCTTGCACATTTTTATTTTTTCTGGAATTATTAATTCTCTTTTCTCCCATGCTTTGTTTTCCATACTACCGATTATATTTTACAAACTCTGCCCTAATTTTCTACACATTAAAATACAGCAGCCATTCTATCAAATTCATTTTCTTGGACACATTTTCTCGAGCTTCCTGACCTGCTGTAATTTGGATTGACTGCTCTCTATACCTTGGGCATAGCTGTCATCCTGTGGTCTCCATTCACCATCATCTCGGTGACTACTTTTCATCTTTCCCTTGTGTTTCTTGGATTCCATGTTGCCTTCCTTCTCAGGTTATTCCCTCTTATCTAAAAATGTCTTTGGTCTGTCCTTATCTTTAATTAATAATTTGGTTGGGTATAGAATTCTAGTTGGAAATCATTTTCCTTCAAATATATGACAATCTTACTTCAATACTTTTTAGCTTCCAATGTTCCTGTCAAGAAGTCCTTTTGTTCCTAGTACATCTTACAGTATTATGAAACAAATGTAGAAGTGTTTCTGTCACTGTATTGGACACTTAATTGGTCCCCTTAATCTAAAATTCATGACATTCACTTCTTGGAAATCTTAAGTTATTTGATTTTCCATCTTCTGTTTTTTCTTGTTCTTGATTTCAAATGTTTGGCTGTTTGACCTCCTAGACTGGTAGTCTTTTCTATCCAGCTTTTTTTTTTTAAATTAAAGATTCTACCTTTTTTTCTTTTTCTAATGATATTTCATATGTTGACCAGGCTGGCCTAGAACTCCTGAGCTAATGCCATCCTGCTGCCTTAGCCTTCTGAGTAGCTGGGATTACAGGTGTGTGCCACTGGCAAAATCTTTTTTCCTTGCTTTCTGTGAGATTTCTTTAACTTTTCCCCCACAGTCCTTTTATTAGTCTTTCAGTTTTCCCTGTCAAATTTTATTCTGTGTGCTCCATTTTATATGGTATCTTGGTTTTGTTTCATATATTACCTTTCCTTATCTCTCTGAGGATATTAATAACAGATTTTAAAAATTTTTTCCTTATACCTGCAATGTTTATATTCTATCAAATAGTTTTATTCCATTTGTTTTGTCTTTGGCTTTCCTTAGATATTCAGTGATACTTACCTTTCAGCTGATATTTAAGAGTGGGCACTAAGAAGCGGTTTAGAAAATTTCCCTAGTACTCTTACTTTTTGGTATTTTTTCTAAGACAGGGTCTCACTCTGTCACCCTGGCTGGAGTGCAGTGGCTTGATTATGGCTCACTGCAGCCTCAACCTCCTGGGCTCAAGTGATCTTCCCACTTCAGCCTCCCGAGTAGCCGGGACTACAGGTATGTGCCACCAAGCCCAGCTAATTTTTTTATAGAGAAAGAGTCTTATTATGTGTCCTAGGCTGGTCTCAAACTCCTGAGCTCAAGTGATCCTCCCGCCTCAGCCTCCCAAAGTGCTGGGATTTACAAGCATGAGTTACCGTGCCCGGCCTTGTTTTCAGTATGGTACTTGAGTTTTCAACTGTGCTTGCATCCTTCTGTTGAGACTCTCTTCTTTCTTTCTATTCTCCCCTTTCCTTGATTTTTCTCTTTTAGCAAATTTCCCCAATTTTTAGCTCCTGGAGAAACAATGCCTCTGTTTTTGCACCAAGTAAGAGAGAAACAGAAGGTGGATAACTGTTCTGGCCTTTCTTTTCCTGCCAAGGACACTAATAACCAGTTCTTCCTGAGGGACACACTCATTGAAAGGATATTCCTACTCCTTTATATTACTTTTTTTTTTTTTGAGGCAGGGTCTTATTCCTATTACCCAGGCTAGAGTGCAGTGGTGTGATCACAGCTCACTGCAGCCTCAACTTCCCAGGCTCAGGTGATTTTCCCCCACTTCAGTTTCCAGAGTAGCTGGGACTACCAGTACATGCTACCACGCCTGGCTAATTTTTGTATTTTTAGTAGAGATGAGGTTTTGCGACATTGCCCAGGCTGGTATATTACTTTCAATGAGGCTAATGAATTATTTCCCATTTTTTTCTTAGCAAGATCAGTTGCAGTGCCAACAGAAATGTAAGGTGAGTCATATATGTAATTTTAAATTTTCTAGTAGTCACATTAAGAAAATAAAAAATGGGCGAAACAATATTTACTCAGTTATATAAAACATACAACAATATACACAAAATATTAGTATTTCATCATGTAATCAATATAAAAAAGTATTACTGAGATACTTTACACTTCTTTTTCATGCTACATTTTCAAAATCTGGTGGGTATTTTACACTTACAACACATTTCAATTTGGACTAGCTACATGTCAAGTTCTCCATAGCCAGCTACGTATGCTTAATGATTATTTTATTGAACAGTGAAGCTCTCTAGTGTGTCTTAGAAAAGGATACTTTAGGCCAGGCGCAGTGGCTCACATCTGTAATTCCAGCACTTTGGGAGGGTGAGGTGGGAGGATCACTTGAGCTCAGGAGTTGGAGACCACCCTGGAGAACAGAGTGAGACTTAGTCTCTACTGAAAAAAAAAAAAAATTAGCTGGGCCTGGTGGTGCAAGCCTGTAGTCCCAGCTACTGTGGAGGCTGAGGTGGGAGGATCTCTTGAGCCTCGCAGATAAAGTCTCCAGTGGGGTATGATTGCACCACTGCACTCCAGCCTGGGAGACAGAGAGAGATTCTGTCTCAAAAGAAAAGAAAAGAAAAGAAAAGAAAAGAAAAGAAAAGAAAAGAAAAGAAAAGGATGCTTTAAAAATATGGCAAAATGTATCCTTTATTGACTATTGCCTTGTTTTAATTTTCTCTATTTTTCTATTTATTTTCTCAGTGTAGTTTCCCATTTTTCTTTCTCTTTTCCTTCTTTGAAAGTAATTCTTGGCCAGGCATGGTGGTTCATGCCTATAATCTCAGCACTTAGGGAGGCTGAGGCAGGAGGATCACTTTAGCCCAGGAGTTCAAGGCTGTGATGAACTATGAACACACCACTGTACTCCAGCCTGGGTGACAGAGTGAGACCATATCTCTTAAAAAAAAAAAAAAAAAAGTAACCCTCTTATTTCCTTTTCCATTTTGGCTAACTTTGCTTTGACTTCATCTTATTTTTATTAATGAGATGCAAAGACTATAAACATGACCTTGACCCATCCCTTTTTGCTCTTAAACAGAGACTCATTCCTTTTCTTAGCTAGAGGAGATATGAGGCAAATGTGACTAATCTTCCTTTCGTGCCAATGGAAAGTATAAAAGCCAAAACAACTTTGCCTTCGTAGCCTTCAGATATGTTCCTATGATGACCCCTACTTTTTTCTCTAAGAAATGGTAGGCAAACCAGGATATTTCACTTTACAGTACAGGATACTTTTACAAAGTATTGGGGTCATCTAAATCAGGCAAGGTAGTAAGTCAACTTAATAAGGGCCCAGCTATTTCTATGACAGGGAAGACTTTAAAAAGGAGGTATTTATGAGGTAAAAGTATTAGAAAGAAGCCAAAGCTTCCTCCAAAGGAAGTGTCTCCAACCCTAATATCAACTGGTTAACCCTTAGATGGCTTTGTTTAGCAGAAGGTAAAAATCAGGAGTACGTGTGATACAGTGATGGTGCAGGACTGTTTGTTGCAGATACAATCTGAGATCCCCAGAAGAGCCTGAAGAAGGAGTAGGAGGCAGGCATCTCTTCCTATTTCTCTAGTATTTATTCTACAATGTTTTTTGGATGATTAAAAAAAAAAAAACTTTGTAAAAAGTTAATCACAGAGACTGTTCAAAATCTGTCACAGTAGAAAATGAAATTGACCTAAAAATTCAGTAAGGGATTGTTAAGCTAAATGCTATAGGACCTGAAATCCTAATATGAAAGTTAACCATGTATAAGAGAACAACTGGATGTTAGGAAAACTGGTCATTAAATTTAAAAAACCACCTTGTACTATGCTTTTCCAAGGCAACAAAATAGTACTATGCTCTAGAGAGATCACAGAAAGATTGCTATTTAAGAATAAGAGGCCGGGCGCGGTGGCTCACGCCTGTAATCCCAGCACTTTCGGAGGCCGAGGTGGGCAGATCACGAGGTCTAGAGATCGAGACCATCCTGGCCAATATGGTGAAACCCCGTCTCTATTAAAAATACAAAAATTAGATGGGTATGGTGGTGCATGCCTGTAGTCCCAGCTACTCGGGAGGCTGAGGCAGGAGAATTGCTTGAACCTGGGAGGCGGAGGTTGTAGTGAGCCAAGATCGTGCCATTACACTTCAGCCTTGCAACAGAGCAAGAATCCGTCTCAAAAAAAAAAAAAAAATACAATTCTACAATTAAAATGTTATAATGATCTAAATATACCTAATATCTCATCTGTGCATTAAAAAAATCAAATATCACATGCTGCACTTGCACAGAACTTTGTAATTTACAAAATACATTCCCATAAATTAGGGTATCTGATCCATATAACAACTGAGTGAAAAGGGTAAGGGTAAACATCTATTCATACATCAAGCACATGTGATGAGCTGACAACAATAAGACTTAGCTCCTTATTCTTGAAGAACTCACAGCCCAAGTAAGAAGGGAAATAATTAACAAAACAACATTGCAGTATAGTAAATGATGTACAAGGTTCTAAGGCAGTACTAAGGACTGAGTGTCTAAATCAGCTCGGCCAGAGGTAAGGGGTTTTTCTTTTACAAAAGAAAAAACTAAGGCTCAAGAAAACTAAGTGTCTTGACCAAGGCTTTACAACAGGTAATTAGCAAAGTCAGTTTTGAACTCATGTTTTTGCCTCTTGATTCAGAGCTCTTTTCACTACATTAGACTCACTGCTCTTTGAAGTGTGACAGCTGCTTTATACTCTATGAGAGACTGCCTCTGTTGGTGAAAATTTTTCCTTTCCCTGTACCCTCTCCAATGTTTCTGGATAATCAGTGCTGATTTCTCTTCCATTTCCCGATAGTGTTTCTCCACCTGACCTAAAAAGATGATAGACACTATTACAACATACTCACTGCCATGCTTTCTTAAGTTCTGGAATCAGGACAATGATAATAATAATCTTGCATTCTTTTTATTTTTGTCAATATTGTTCACTAATTTTCCCAATTCTATTATTTTACCATGGTTCTAAGATTTTAGAAACAAAGCTTTCCCAGATTATGCAGCTTCTTCACAGAAAGAACTCATATAATATTTTTGTGGTAGAGTAATAAGAAAATGGCTGAAAATCCGACACAAAGAACACTAAAAAAAAAAAAAAAAAAAAAAAAATTCCTAAGTACATGATTAAGAAGTCATTCAGTACCACCAGAGGGAAAGGGCAAAATGTGTGTATGTGTTCTCTACTCTACATGCTTCCAAATTTCTCTTAAGTCACTCAGTCAGTTATACAGATGACTTTCTTTTTGCTTTCTTGGAGTTGCTCAGCATACAGCCCAGGGTTCACAGTACATATGTGACAGAATAAGGCAGTAGAATTGTTAATAAAAAGGGGGGCGTATTTGGGGAAGTATAAGAAACTGATACAATTTAATGATCAACTGGATATGGAGGTAAAAGAGGGAAAGGACTCTAGGATGTCTCAAATGGGAAACTGAGTAAGTTGTTGGTGCCATTACCTGAGATGGGGAATAAAAGAAAAGGAAATCTGAGGGGTAAGATAATGACTTTGGTGTTTGGGATGCCTGTGGATATCCAGGTAAAGCTGGATCCAATAGGCAGTTGGCTACAGAAGTGTGTTATTCAATAGAGTAGAAACTATCCACAAGTGGCTACTTGGGTTAAAATAAAGTAAAATTAAAATTTAGGTCCTTCAGTGCACTAGCCATATTTCAAATACTCAATAGCCATCTCTAGCCACTGGCTACCCTACTGGATGGTACAGATATACAACCTTTCTTTTTGGAAAAATTTCTCTTGGGCAATTTTGCTCTAAGAGCTTAGGAGAGTAGGTGAAGATGGAGACCAGATTTGAGACTGCTCAGCACTCAGCTGAGAGTTGAGCTGCAGTTATGGATGGATACCCCAGGAAGAGCAAAATGACAGGAATAAGGTGAGGATGGAACCCTAGAAAACATCTATATTTAATGGAGATGAAGTGAAATAAAGGGCTAGTGAAGGACCCTGGATTGAATAACAAGAAGACAGGTAAAATAATTTGAAGATAATATTGAAACCACTAAGACCTCTCAGACCACATCTTCTTATTAATTTCAGCTTAGTCTGTCAAAGGCGGCAAGAAGATGTCACAACATTTGTACTAAGGAATGAGTTAAGCTCTGATGGCAGAATGTAATAATATTCCAACTCCTTGTTTCAGTTCAAGAAGTATCTTTGTGTCTCTAACAGCTATCTTTATGCATACATTTTTATGTTTCACTAAATTATCTGAAGGATAAGAAAAAAAACTGGTGGGGAGATTGTTCATCGTCAACTAATAGGTCTGAATTGAAAAAACAGTAACCATTTTTGAACTCAGAAGATCTAATAAAGTTTATCTGAAAAACAGAGAAAAAGGACAAAAGTCCAAATTTTAAAAAAAATCATCACGTAGCTAGAAAAGTTGGTTTGTTAAAAGATAACCTAAATATTCTTATATTGATAAAGTTGATACTGCCACTCACCTGGATGAACTATTTCGAGCATACTCAGCTGCAATTCTCGGGAAAGTCTCATGGCTCTCTGTCTTTGAAGTTGCAATTGTAATTTGAGGTCCTCTTCTTCCTTCTGCCTATTTATCTCCAGCAACATCTTTGATCGTTTGGATCTGTGATGGAAACAGTGTGTTATACATAATTTTCATAAATCATATGAAAAAATGCATAACCTCACTAGTAATCAAATAAATGTAAACAGAAAAAATTTTAAGATAATTTCTAGTGTTAATAAGGTATGATAAAATAGCTTGTCATCTGCTGCTGTTGTGCAATCTTTCTGTAGAAATATTTGAATATATGCATTAAAAGTCTGGAAAAATATTTGAAATATATAAATAAAAAGCCTTAAAAGTGATGACCAATTAATTCTATTACAAATAATTTTCTTAAGGAAATAATCAGATATATATGTAAAAATTTATGTTCAAAAATGTTCTCCACAGTATTACAACAGTAACAAGTTGAAAACAAACTTTGTCTCACAACAGCGAGTTGGATAAACAGATACTGGTTCATTCACCTGATGGGATGGGATTCTATGAACTATGAAAACATAAAATGTTCGAAGAATATTTAGTGACATGAGAATATACTGATGATCTAACGTCAGGTAAAAGGAAAATCAGGATATAGAAGAATGACATCAAAATTGTGTCAAAAAACTTACATTTACTTACACAGAAAAATAAATAAAAAACATTAAAATTTCAAGTGATTTTTACTGCATGATGTAATTACAGTTGATCTTTATTTTCTTCTTATGCCTATTTCTCAATTATTGACAACTGAACATTACTTTCATAACTGGTTATGAAAATTTTCATGTGATCACAAACATTTTATATAATTATAATTTCTGTATTATCTGCTTTTATTCACCAAAATTTCTCCTTAGCCATTCCCATCTAGTTTTTGTTGCTTCCAATATCACTATGTAAAGAGACTACAAGTGTCAGTTTACAGTAAATATACTCAAAATGCTTTCAGACACCCACAGAAAAAGAAAACGAGGATAAGAAGAAAGGCAGAATAAACTACTTAGTTTACTGCTGTAGACTTAATTTGACATGTGTCTCCCTCAAGAACATTTTCTCTTAGATCTTTTTTCTAAACTGTATTCTTAGAATTAAACTGTAAACAAATGTGGTACCTTGGCTATAGCTTTGTACTCTTAATAGTCAGACTTCATTATAGTATAGTTAGGATTATTATGATTTTTCAACTGAATTTTCAACTCAAAATAGTTTATTTTGATTTTGATAAAATTTTGTGTGCCTGTGGTTGTTTCTCATAAATTCTTCCATCAATTACAACTTAAATTTTCTCTAGCTTTCTACTTAGGGCAGAGTAGACCTCAAAAGTGTATGTGTGTCAAAAGATTCCAGAGAAGATCTAGGGCTAGTTGAATAGTTCTAAGTGTCTCTTGCTCTTTGTGAAAGCTGGAAATGAAGTAGGTAAGGGCCTCTCCCTTCCCAAAGAATAGGTGATAGCAACTTGCCTGTTCTACAGAACTCCATCACCTCAAAACTTCTGGGTTATACAGCATGCAGATAATAATGTTTTATCTCTTACCCATTCATAGAGGGTAAAAGAGAGCAGGCCCTAAACAAAGCCTCCTTTTAAACTGATTTTTAAAAAACTACCTCTGTGGCCGGGCACGGTGGCTCACGCCTGTAATCCCAGCACTTTGGGAGGCCAAGGTGGGTGGATCACCTGAGGTCAGGAGTTTGAGACCAGCCTGGCCAACATAGCGAAACCCCATTTCTACTAAAAATACAAAAATTAGCTGGGTGTGATGGTGTGCACTTGTAGTCCCAGCTACTTGGGAGGCTGAGGCAGGAGCCTGAACCTGGGAGGTGGAGGTTGCAGTGAGCCAAGATCGTGCCACTGCACTCTAGCCTGAGTGACAGGGTGAGACTCCGCCTCAAAACAACAACAACGACAAAAAACTACCTCTGTTTCTAACTTCTAATTGGCTATAGATTATAATGTCTAATACTGCATTATCAATATTTTAAATACCATTTTACATTATTAGTATGAAAAACATAGTAATCATTAAAATTGCATCTGCTAGAATATTTAATCTGTCAGAAAACTGGGTTTGGGAAACAATTTAGGCATGTAGGCTATCAAATATGGCAAAAATGAAAAGACTATGGAGCATGAAGGTGGAAGTAAAGTACAAACCAGAAAGACAGGACAAAAGTGAGATTTGGTGATTTAAATAGGGATTAAATTGTAAACAGGTGTGCTTATTGGATTCATATGTTTTACTTTCATATCTGAAAACATTTATTAGGAACTGAAGTGATTTTGAATGTAATTCCCCCATTTATTATTAAATAACATCTAGTTATTTTGTTCAGAGTTTCTCTAATCACTCAAAAATCAAACAATTATTCTTCCAACTGGTTTCTTTGTAAGAATTAGTAGGCACTGGTCCACCTGGCATCTGTACTACACTTCTGAAGATGAAATGACTGATCAGATGTCATATTCTGAAATAAGTAAATTCCATGATTTACATTTAATCAATCTGAATTTTTACCATTAAAGTGGGAGTTGACCAAATTTTCTGCTGCCAAGACACTGTGCCTCAGAGGGAGAGAGAGAAAAAAAATGCTATCTGCATTTAAGAAGCTCAGTTTCAAGATGAAATCAACAAATGTAATTAAAACACTTAAAAATCAGCACTATGATAGAGGTAGGTAAATTGTGAGGTTTCTCTAAGATAACTAGAGCAGCTGTTAGCCGCTTCAGAAAACCTTGCTGAAGAAGAGTACTTAAGAGACAAAGTTTCTGAATACGAGAAATGACTAAATAAAAAAGAAACCACTATGAAAGTGCATTAGCAAGGGTGTGACTATAAAAGAATGCCTCTTGCTGAATCTAAAGAACACTAATCAACCTGGACCCATAAGTGTGACCGGTGGGCAGTCTCTCTCCCAAAACCATGGGAAGGGGAAATTACTGAGATAAGACCTGAGCACAAAAAGACAGAAATAACCTTTGAAAAAAAACCAAGCTACAAAGGAAGCAAGAGACATTTGCATGAACTGTTACAACTAATAGAAGAGGGAAGGTGCTGAACTGGAGAAAACTGAAAATTAAAAAATTAAATAGAATCCAACAGGTTAGAACCGCATTTCAGTATATTCTGGAACCTCAAATGCAAAAATACTGGAAAGGCAACAAACACAAAATGTGAGACTTAAATAATTTTTGCTTCACAGCTTATCTTTTTAATGGAAGTATTTATAACTCTTCTGGTTACATAAAGAAAGCAATGGAATTTCTATTTTAAAATAATGGAATATTAGATTCCATAGATACACTTCTAAGTAGAAAAAAATCTGTAATCCTGGGCTACTTTTAAATAGAGATTTTAATATTGAAAGAGAGAGTATATGAGCAAATTTGGGAACTCTTGTGGGACTAAACATTAATGCTCTGAATCCATGTATAAGGGTACCCTTAAATTTAAGATGACAGGTAACTAAGGATGATAGCAGGTGGAATCCATAAGTAATACCTACTCTATCTGAATTCACCACAGAGGCAATACCAAGAGCACCTCAGATGCTTTGGGTAGAAAAATATACACTGTGACTCAAAAAGTACTCAATATTTCCCAAATTTATCTAACCACAGAAATGCTTTAAAAAAAAAACAGCTTGTAAGATAGGCAATAAACTTTGAGTAATAATAGATGGATAATACTTGCTTCTCATTAGTACTACCTATTTAATGCATCTATTTGTCTACCTAGATTTGTAAATTTTCAAGGACAGAAAATGTGCCATATGCATTTTTCCTTCTATCATTTTTTAAGTGCCAGATAATATGCTAAAAACTTTGTATTATCTCAAATTTTACATTATCTTGATCATACAAGTGTATAAACTATTATTCTCATTTTATAGATTGGAAGTTTGAGGCTGAGAGAGGTGGGGGATTGTCCAAGTTCACTCAACCAGTAAGCTGCTGAAGTGAGATACAAACTCGAATCTGTTAAATGCCTAGTACATATATCATATACTAGGCATTTGATATATATTTAAAAATTCTTTTCTTTGCTACCAACAATATTCATGCCCAATAATATTTAAAATCCATCTTTAATTCTTCCCTGAAGAAAACATTCATCAATTAATAGGATACCCACTAAGAGACAGTTAGCTAGAGTGATTTCAATGTCTTCAACTCTGTGACTACATAGTATTTTGAACCCCAGAGCTATTTTTAAATGTTTTTATAACTGAGAAATGCATCTGCAGTTATTAAAAGAATAGTTTCAGTTTTCTTTAAAAAATTAACTTCTGTAAAATGCCAGTTTCATTTTAGCAAACTAAAGCTTGGCTTTAAGTTAGGCTGCATGAAAAAGTCACCTCTGAAACAGATCTTCTTTACCATAAATTACCTAGAAGCTAAGTTATTTTTTCTTGTTCTGTGACCTTGGAGGATCTGGATTGGTTAAGTCATTGCAGAAAGTGGGCTATGTCTTCAGTATTTCCTTTTCAGTCTACTTGAAATAAATGCCAAACTATATCATAATTCAATGAAGATATCCATCCATGCCATATTTATTCAGGAAAATCAGGTTAACAGACTTAAACTCTTATATGCATACATGTTATTGTTATAATTATACACACGAAATTATGATAACTGTTGGTTTAGAGGGTTTAATAATATAACTATCATTGGCTCCCTTTGTAGGCTTGGCCCCTCCCCAAATATCTTATTAAGTGGATAGGTTTGCATATTTGACACATCAGATTCCTGTCTTACATCCTTTGCTTTGAAAGTGCATCTGGTTACTGGAGTGTTGGTACCCAGAAACGTATGGAAAAAAAATGAAAAGATAACAAGAAACATACTAGGAAATTAAAAAAAAATCACCTAAATTTCAATTCAACTGTACTCTAGTAAGATTCTATGATCATCAATCCCCTCACCAAATTTTTTTACCTGAAACTCCTCTGCAAAGCAATCACAGCAGATGGAAGCTTCTTTAATCTCTTTCTTGTCTGAAAACCCTTCCAATAGGCTTGAATCAAGCATGCTGCTTGATGTAGTTTCTGAAATGCCGAAAATAATTTAGAGATATCTCTAGGAAGGTCTTTAAAAAAAAAAAAGTTTACCTCTTAAAGTATCAGGTCAGGGCAAGTATTAATCTCTAGCTCTAACAAGATGGGTAAGAATATTAAACCTTACCTCCCAAAGGAGGTATGTTAGGCTTGGTAAGGCAATTTCTAGAACATACTCAAGATATAGTCTAGTTAGCTCCAAATTCTCCCAGAATAATCTCACTTCCATTTCCTTTTCAAAGATTTCATATTCCGCCTGACCTTTCATAATCTTTTTTGAGCTAACATGTTAATGTTTTTACTTAATAGGCAATCAACATAGTTAGGTTCAAACTATAAGCTCTGTTGACCATTGTGGATGGTTGCTCGAATCTCTGTTTAGTTCTGTAAGCTTTTGATATGCTATTCTCCTGATAGACCATTGGGCTTAAAAGGTCAGTGAGCTGTCTGAGTTCTTGACTGAATTCTGTCCCAGTCTCCTGTTTACTTAATAGACTTCTGAGTCCTCAAATGGAATGGCAAAGGGTACAACTATTAATAATAAAATATAGTTTTATGATTTTGTTACCTAATCAATATGAATTTGAGCATATGCATAGTTTTGAGATTAATCTAAACTCACGATGGTTCATATATACAGAAAAAAGGAATTCCCTTCTTCTGCACTCTTCCTTCCAGCCTCCCCCAACCCATTCTCCTGCCTTACTGGACTTCTTTTCATGGTTTCTGCTTGTATTTTTAAATTTATTGTCTTTTTGGTTTTGGATTTTGGATATACAATGTCCCCTTTTCCTTTTAAATTAAAAAATATCTTTAGTCATTTTAGATATTTTCCATATTTAAGTCTTTATCTGGAAATCAGAAAGCAATATGCCTCTTCCTGTTGAATGGGCTATTTAGAGCCATCATTTTGAGTATGCTAGAGGAAGTATGATGAAATAATCAATAACTTGCTGCCTCAAATTTCTAAATAATTTTATTAATACCATTTCTTACACAAAGGAAAAGGCATTATTGTTGTATCTCAAAGAACAAGAAGGGTAGCCATAGGTAACCATAAATACAGTTTGCTACAATTAGAGATTTTTTTTGGAAAAACAGTTTTAAAAGTTTAAATAGCTTATAGATAAAAGAAGATAAACATCAGAGATGGGGCTTTCATGAGAAATGATGAATGAAACTGATGTGGCAGTATCTATAAACAGATGTAAATGGGAGATTGAAATTATGTTTTTCAGCAGATTGAATGGCGGAGAGATACAATTTTGTAACATTATATTTTAAAGATGGGGTTTTGCTATTTTGACCAGGCTGGGGTGCAATGGCTATTCATGGGTGTGATCATAGGGCAGTCTCCAATTCCTGGACTCAAGCAATCCTCCTGCCTCAACCTCCTGAGTAAAAAATTTAAAGATATTTCTGTTTTGGGGGTATTTTGCTTGAAGTCTTAAGAGAAAGAAAGTGAGGAACATTTAAGGAAAACTAAGGTTTAATATAGTCAGCAAATATCATGCAATTTTTTTTTTTTTTTGTAACTTAATACCTGCTCTTCTACTTCCTGATAGACCACTGGGCTTAAAAGGCCAACAAGCTGTCTAAGTTCTTGACTGAATTTAGTCCCAGTTTCCTGTTTACTTAGTAGACGTCTGAGTCCTGAAATGGAATAGCAAAAGGTACAACTATTATTATAATAAGAAAATATGATTTTGTTATCTAATCAGTATTAATTTGAAGCTAAAAAGTCTGGCTTAAAAACAAATGAAAACAAGATTAATCACATGATTTTTCTTTTTCCTTTTCTCAGAGAATTCCAGGTTGAAATCTTTAAGATATTCCTCCCTCCTGAGAATTCTTACGTGCTCAATTGTGGTATCTGATAAAAAAAAAATCTGTCTAGACAATCTCTTTAATAAAAAAAAAAAAAGGAGTGGGATGGAATCACTGTGGTAAATCAAAAAGTAGAGATAAATTTTTTTTTATTTGAACAAAAATACTTAAATGGAGACATTTTAAAGATAAATTACTACAGACACATATTCAGTAAATGCTTGCCCTGTGGAAGCACTTATGCAGATTATTATTAGTCATTATTAGTTGAAAAAGATTATTAAATATAAACATATGGTAACATATATAATTTGGGGCAAATCAATAGGTTCCTGGGAAAACATTATAGGTGAAGTGCTACAACACTAGGATAGTACATTTTCATGCCAAAATAATACATAGTAGTAGTGAAAGGTACAAAGTAAGTACTGTTTCCAGGGTACACTGAAATGATGTATTATAATGTGTGTATTCAAAATAAATACATAAGGTAAAATTGCCTTGTAGTGTATAATTGGGGAAACCACTATATGGATCTTTTAATGCCTTATACTCTCTTCAACACCCAAGTTCTCAGCAGTATTAATAATTGTAAAATATCTTCAGGAATCTGAATAAGTTCTGCTATTGAGATATAAGTCAAAGAAAGGGAGAAGGATTCAGGTAAAATTCCTTTATAACGACTCTGTTGGACATTCACATTTCTTTAGGAATTGAATTACAGAATTGAAAAATGTCTATCTGGCACAATATCAACTGAAGAGCTCTATTACTGGTACTTTCCTTCTCTATTCCTACAATACCCTCAGTAATGACTAATTCAAGGTACATTATTACAATGTCTTCAAAATCATCAAGAATGATAAAGACCTTTCTAGTTGTTTAGGTATTAAATGCATCATATTATATTCTAACCTTTAAAAATTCCCATACAGTATAACCCTATATTAATAAGTATATTTAATGAACTAGAATCCCATTTCCTGACCACGCTGAATAAGAAAAATAGATTATAATACATACATGGCTCTGGTCAGCAAAGAAATAAAACAAAGATAACATATAACTTTGCTTGGCAATTAAACAATATATATACTACCTTTGTGATCTTGGGCAAATTACCATGTCTCTGTTTCTATATCTATAAAATAAGGATAAGAATATCTATCCCATAGGATTGTTGTAAAGATTAAACATTTTAATGCATATAAAGTATATAGAATGTGCCTGACACACAGTAAATGCTCAATTAAATGAAAGCTATTATATGAGAATGTATATACACTTACTCCTTTTATCCTCACAATTTCTGACTTTTAATTCACATATGTATTTGATTTTGGAGGTAAGGCAATTTTTTTTGTTTGTTTTTGAGGAAAGGCAGTGTTAAGTAATTACTGATAGTTCAAAATACCATAAGGGCCACTGGCCTCTCAAGCACAGCTCCATTTTCTCCACTAAAGCTGGTCTTGATAAGGTCACTGATATTTTTGGTCATTATTTTACTATACTATATGGTATATTCAACACACAACCTTTTTGTCAGAGAGGGAGTAAATATTTATGGCAACCTGATCAGAAAAGTATCTTCCACATGCTATCTGTAGTGACATGAAGATAGCTTGATTATATAAATACTTTTTTTTTTCTGAATTGGTATCTGTTGTGAGTTTTATCTACATAGTTCAGTTATCGACTCTTTAAAATATAAGAATTTTGTTTTTCATAAACCATCAATAAAAATTTTCTTTTTGAGAATCCCAAGAAAAGAAAGAATGAATGTACTACCTTTGTAGCAGGTACTTTGTCTCAGTAAAATCAAAATTTCCTGATGGGATTCAGCCATCAACAGTAGGAGTTTTGTAGCAGTACTTCTTATAACTGGACTAGGAGTTGAAAAAAGCTTGAAAATAACTTCATCTAAAATTGAATACAGGGCTTTTCTTCCTATTCTGAGTAAATCACCACTAATAGAACAAAATTAAAAAAAAAGTACCATTACTAATTGATGCACAGGTATCACAACAAATCTAAAATATAAGATTCAGTAACTTGATGCCAGACTGTGTCCTGATCCAAGAATATAACCACTTTTTCAAATATATGTTGGTTCCAAGAAGATATCATATTCAGTCACTTAATATTTATTGAATTCCTACTGTGTGCAAGGTGCCATGTGTGCTAGGTACAATAGAGAATACAAAGTAGCCAAAGGCCCTCTCCTTAGAGAAGCCTGCAATCAAATCAAGGATGAAATATAAATGTGCAAAATACTAAACAATAAATAATTTAAAAGCTTCAAGGCAATGATAAAAGTGAAATCAAGACATGTACACAGTTAATTGTTAAATGATGTACAAAGACAAAATGCCATAGGAATTCTATCATGTGCTTAATACAGGAGAAACTTAAAATCTTTCCTTGGTATTTCCTTCATTATACTAACAACCCATCTTGTATTACTGATGTTGTGAAAAATTATCTAAAACTTAGAAATAGTCAAAAGGAAAGGGTTAGTGAGTATCCTTTTATTTACCCCCTTAAGGAGTATGTGATTTTCTAGGCGTATGTACCTCTTTTAATTTTCTACTCACTATTAAAATACTTTACAATCCTGTAAAAATAGAGGTTGGCTGGTAGAAAACAATGCTAAAGATTCTTATCTAAGAGCAATGTAAACAGACTCTTATTCAAAGCAATACAAATGATTTCTGTCCAGTAGAAAAGGTAATTCTAAAAGCTACATTGCTTTATAAGTCATATTTTCCTATTAGCAAATTTAAAAAATCTATCAGCAAATTTACTTCTACATTTCTTCGACAAACCAACTCCATAAATCTATTTTCCTCAAATTCTCCTTTGACCCTGTATAAATATCTTATTTGTTCCCTCATTAATGAGTTGCATAAAATTTTGAGCAGTCAAATTTTATATTTGTATAAGACTCATGTTTGAGCTTTTTGAAAATTGTACTTTAGTAGTTACTAAAATAATTTTGTTAAGAGAAAAGAGATCAGCAACATACCTTAAATGTAAAAATCTCTGAGTTGACTTTATAAAGTTATCCAATCAAAATATGTGAGAATCTTTGTGACATCTACTTCTGTGCCACTGTGTCTCTTACATGCTATTCCCTATGCCTAGGATGCTCACCCTGTCCCATCAGTCAATGTCATCACACTATTCAAAACTCAGATAAAAAAAATGCTCATCTCAGAAAGCCTTCTACAGATATCCCTATCCCAATCTTATCACATCTTTACTCCATATCCCACCAAGAGTTTGTGCTATAATGTAATACAGTAGTTTAAATGCTTTTAGATGCTCTTCAACCTCCTAATCTTAAAGACATCCTCTCTATACCACTACCATCTTATCTCTCTGCTTCTCTTCTAATCCAATCTTCTGTTGCCACTATCTCACATCTCATTTCTCAAACCACTGCATCTAGTTTTCATTTTTTACTATTTCACTATACTATCCTTGATAAGTTCATCAGTATAACTTCCCAAATGTCAAGTCACATATATATCATAAGTGATTCTTTTCCTAGACTTGTTTGTATCTTTTACTTTCTACTTACTCAGCTTCTGTCATACAAAGGTCTGGTATCCCCTCTACCTTCCACCCATACTTTTCTGACCATTCTTTTTCATTTGTCTTTGTGGGCTCCACTTCCCCAGTATAACCCTAAAAGTTTATTCCCCAAGACTCCATTTTCAAGCCATTTATTTTCTCATTGTATTCACCCTTCCTACTAATCTCACTTTGTCATGTTTTTCTCTACCATGTATAAGCTGATTTGTAAATCTGTAACTCTAGTCCCAATCTCTTCCAGAAGTTAGTTTACCTATTCACCTGATGGACATTTGAGTTTTAGCTAGTCCTTGTTTTTCACAAATAAAGCTCAATGAACATTTGTGTATAAGTCTTTATATAGATACTTACTTTTACTGCATGTTGAACTACCTATACTCAACATAACCAACATTGAATTAATCATCTGTCTCACAAAACCAACTTCTTATATATTCCACATACCACAGTCTAATCACCCAATACAGAAAACTTGGTATCATATCTGACTGCACCATTTATTTTATCTACCCCATATCAAAACATTCACCAAGTCATCATAATTTTTGTTTTAAACAGCTTTTTAAAAATATAATTGATATACAACAAACTGCATATATGTAAAGCATATAATTTCATCAGTTTGACATGTTTCACCAACATAAAACAAGAAAATGAATATATCTATCACCCCTAAAAGCTTCCTTGTATTTCATTGTAGTTCCTCCCTTGTTGCCTTCCCTAATTCTATGCCCAGGAAACCACCAATCTGCTTTCTGAGAAAGTTCCCTTGTATTACTACTTTGCTGCAAGGCCTTTTTTTTTTTTTTTTAATTAAAATCAGGGCTAGATAATGGATTTTGTCAAAAGCTTTTTCTGTATCTACTGATATGATGGTATGTTTTTTCCATTTTTAGCTTGTTAACATAAGTTACAATGACTGACTTTAGAATATTAAACCAGCCCTGAATGCCGGGATAAACCAGAATTATTCATGACGTATTAACTTTTTAATATATTGTTGAATTTGACTTATAAAATTTTGTTCAGAACATTTCTATCTATGTTTATGAATATACTGATGAGTAGTTTTCTTTTCTTATAATGTCTTTGTTTGGTTTTGGTATCAGGATAATGCTGACCTTATAGAATGAGTTGTAAGTGTTTCCTCCTTTTCGATTTTCTAGAAAAGTTTGCTTAAGATTATTATTTCTTCCTGAAGTGCTTAATAGAATTCACCAGTGAAAAAGCCATCCAGACCTGGAGTTCTCTTTGTGGGAAGGTTTTTAGCTACAAATTCAATTTTTCTTTATAGCTATCTAGAGTATATTTGGGTTCTCTATTGCTCCTTGAGTAAATTTTGGTAGTTTGCGTCTTTCAATAAATTTGTCCATTTGATCTAAGTTGTTAAATTTATAAGCATAAAGTTGTTTATATTATTCCCTTGTGATATTTTTAGTATTTGTAGACTCTGTTACGATGTTACCTCTCTAATTCCTGAGATTGGTCATTTGTATTATGTCTTTTCCTTTCCATATTAATCTTGCTACAGGTTTCTTCTCAAAAAGCCAGTTTATGGTTTGTTTTCTCAAAAAACTTCAATCTTCCCAAAGATCCAGTTTATGGTTTATTTTCTCTATCATGTTTGCTTAGAATTTTATTGATTTCTGCTCAACCTTTATCATTTTCTTTCTTCTGCTTAGAGTTTAATTCCCCCTTCTTTTCCTAGTTTCTTAAAGGGGAAAGCCGAGGTCAATGATTTGAGATTTTTCTTCTTTTCTAATATATAGGCATTAGTGATATAAATTTCCCCTAAGTATCATTCTGCTTTAATTAAGAATTTCCCCAGAAATTCTCATGTTGTTTTTATTTCCATTCACTTAAAAATAATTTCTAATTTCACTTTTGATTTCTCCTTTGTCTTGTGAGTTATTTAGATGAATGTTATTATTTCCCACATATTTGGGGACTTTTCAGAGATCTTCTTGGCATCAATTTCCAACTTAATTCCATCGAGGCCAGAGAACATACTTTGTATAACTGAAATCCTTTTACGTTGCTTTTTTCTTTTTTTGAGACAGGGTCTTGCTCTGTTGCCTAGGCTGGAGTGTAGTGATGTGATCTCAACTCACTGCAACCTCTGCTTCCTGGGCTCAAGCGATTCTCCCACCTCAGCATCCCAAGTAGCTGGGACTAGAGGCACGTGCCACCATGCCCAGCTAATTTTTTGTACTTTTTGTAGAGATGGGGTTTTGCCATGCTGCCCAGGCTGGTCTGGATCTCCTGGACTTAAGTGATCTGCTCACCTCAGCAAAGTGCTGAGATTACAGGTGTGAGCCACCGTGCCCGGCCCCTTTTATGTTTCTTGAGACTTTATTTATGGCCCGGAATATGCACCCTTCTTTGTAAATGTTCCATCTGCATTTGAAAAGAACATGTATTCTGCTGCTGTTTGGTAGAATATTTGTAAAATGTCAATCAGGTCAGATTGGTCGATATTATTGTTCAAATCTTCTGTGGTCACACTAATTTTTTGTCTACTTATTCTATTAAATATCAAAAGAGGTATATTAACATCTTTTGCTTTAATTGAGGATTTCTCCTTGTAGTTCTTGTCAATTTTTGCTTGTGTATTTTAAAACTCTATTAGGTCAATAAACACATCCTTTTGATGAACTGACTTTTTTATGATTATGAAATAACCTTCTTTAGCACTAGAAATATTCTTTGTTCTGTAACTTACTTTATCTGATACTAATACAGGTACTTCAACTTTCTGTGGTATAAGCACGGTATATCTTGTTCCACCCCATTACTTTTAACCTACTTGTGTCTTTATATCTAAGGTGCATTTCCGGTAGACAGCATATAGTAGGCTTGTACTTTTTAAATCCAATCTGTCAATCTGTCTTTTAACTTTAGTTTTTCCACATTTACATCTAAGATAGATAGGTTTAAATCTACCACTTGGTTTTGTTTCTCCTTTGTTCTTCTTTTTTTTTTACTTCCTTCTTCTGGATTGCGTATTTTTTAATGATTAATTTTTATTGCCTTTGTTGGCTTATCAGCTGTAAATTCTTTGTTTTGCTATTTTCTTCATTGCTTTGAGGTTCAAAGTATACATTTCAATTTCTCACAGTCTTATCACTTATCACAGTGATATTATACCACTTCATGTATAGTATAAGAGCCTTACATCAGTATACTTCCATTTATCTCCTCCCAGCCTTAATGCCCTTTTGGAATACATTCTACTTATACATATGTTCCTCAAATACAGCATTATTTTTGTGTAGGCAAACATATTATAGATATATTAAAATAATATAAGAAAAACTATCTTATATGTTTATGTAATCACCATTTCTGATACTCTATTTCTTTGTGTAGATGAATTTCCCTTCTGATGGAAGGACTTCCTTGAATATTTTTTGTAGTGTTGGTCTGCTGGTGATTTCTGAAGAAGTATTTCATCTTTGCTTTTGAATATATTTCTGCTGAGCATGTAATTCTAATTTGACAGTTTTCTTTTTCAGTATTCAACTGTCTTTTTACTTGTGTTGTTTCTGATAAGAAAGTTGCTGTCATCCTTATCTCTATTTCTCTATATAATGTTTTTTCATCTCTGGTTGCTTTTAAGATTTTTCTCTTTATCACTGGTTTGAGCATTTTGATTACGATGTGCCTCAATGTGGAATTTTCTTCATATTTATTGCCCTCAGGGTTTGATGACCTTTTTGAATCTGCATGTTTATAGTTTTCATCAAATTTGGAAAATGTTAAGTCATTACTTCTTCACACATTTTTTTGTGACCCTACTGCCTGCTTTACGTACTCTGATTACACTTATGTAAGGTTGCTCAAGTTGTCCTACAGTTCACTGATATGCTTTTCTTTCCTCTTGTTTCTTCTTTGTTTCATTTTGGATAGTTTCTACTGATACGCCTTAAAGTTCACTAATCTGCAATGTTAATCTGCTGTTAATCCCATCCAGTGTATTTTTCATCTCAGATATTGTAGATTTCATGTCTAGAAATTCACTTTGAGTCTTATATGTCTGTATTCAACTTTTTAAATATATGGAGTATGGTTATAATAACTAGTGTCCTTGTCTGTTAATTCCAACATATGTATCAGTCTTGATTAATTCTTCTCATTTTAGATCCTGTTTTCTTGTTTATTTGCATGCCCAGTACTTCAGTACCAGTAAAATCAAATCACCCGTTGAATCGTAGTATGTTTTGTAGCATAGTCATGACTGTAGAATCTATCATGTATCAGTACTGCAAGATACATGCAGTACTGCAAGTACAGTTATCAGTAACTGCAAGAAATAGTCATTTTACAGTAATAAAGAAATAGAAAAAAAGAGTCATCAAAGCAAATATTCTATGATGGCACAAGTGGGATTTTTCTCATCCTTTTTAAAGCCAAATCGAAGGATAGCCATTTCTAGTGAACTTCCTACCTTTGTATAACCTACAATAAAATTAATTTTAAAATACAGCCAGGTTCAATAACCACATGCAGTTAAGTTACTTGGAAACAGTTTGACCCTTTTGAGTCTTGCTTTTATGATCTGGAATAGTGCTCATTCTAATGCTAATTATTCCTCACTACTGGAGTAAAACCTTCCTGAACACTCTACCCAATGATGCACTGTTTATGAGGCTTTCCAGTTTGGCTGTTGGAAACAGGCACTATTTCTGGCCCTGTGTGAGCTCCTTGCACTGTTCCTTTTAATCCTTTTGGATTATTGTTTTCCCTGGCATTGGGTATTCCTTACAATGTGCAGATCAGTACTCTACTTAATACTTGAAGGATACCCTCTGCAGATCTCTGGGGTTCTCTACTTGTATAGCTCTCTTCTCTAGTATTCTGACTTGTGAACTCTAGTTATCTTGTTCTCTCCAGACTCTGAGCTCTATCGCTTCAACTCAAGCTGGCTGGGATGCCTCTCCCTATACTTCAACCTGGAAACTCTCTCAATACTGTAAGTTAGAGCAATTGTAAGATTCACCTTGTTTATTCCTTTTTCTCTGGGCTTACTTTCTTTCACTGACTGATATCCAGTTTCTCAAAAAATTATGTTTCATGTTTTTGTCCTTTTTTTCAGGTGGGAGGATAAATGCATCCCTACTATTCCATCTTGATCAGAAGTGGAAGTAAAGTCCTGATGATTTTAATTCGTTATTTTAAAAACTCCATATCCCAGGTACCAATGCCCAAGGACAAGTTATCATTACTTCACTTGGATTAGTATGGCCTTTTGTGTCTAGAGTTTTCTTCCCCTTAATCTACCTTCACACAGTCACCAGAGTAACAAAATTGAAATGTAATCTGACCACTTTCGTCTACTTTAAAAATCTTCAATGGTCCCCGTTGCCTATAGGATTAGACTCCGTTTCCTCAACACAGCATATAAATTCTTCATGACTTTGAGTCTCAGCCGAGCTTGCTAGTCACCTCCCTATATGGAACTTTATATCCCAACAATAATGAATTTTTACCTACTTTTCAACCTCAGCATGTTGTTTCTTATCTCTGTGCTTTTGTTTATGTTGCCTGGAATTACTGCTTTCTCTTTCTCCTCTTCCTCCCTGGCCAATATACCATCCTTGAAGTTTCATCTCAGATATTACCTTCTCCAGGAAGCACCTCCCCTCGGTTTGGGTTAGAAGGTCCTTTAACATTTATGGTCACTTTTAATATTGTAATTTAATGTATACAATGATGTTTGTGTTTTCCATTCTATTGTAAGCTCTTTGAAGACAAGGTTTATATCTTAATCAACTCTATAATTGCAATGACAGACACAGCAGCTGCATAATAAATTCATACTAAACTGAAAGAATGGATTATTTCAATTGTGTATACTCTGCCCTTCCATGTTACCCTGAATAATTGCCAATTGCTTCTTTTATACCCTTCTTGAGCATCTGTAAAAATACCAATCTTGAAGTTTATTAAATAACTGTGATTAAACATTTTTTGTTGTGATTTCAGATTATCACACTAATTCTCTTCTTTAAGCCTGAGATTTGAGCTAAAATCTTAAGCTCTGGTATAAGGTATCAATTTAATAATAAATTTCCAGTCTTTTGTAGTATTTTATATTAATTTTTCTGAAAGACAATGGTGATGGAACTTCAGCATTATATACAAGTATATAGTGCATATACTTGTATATACATTATATACAAGTATATAGTGCATATACTTGTATATACATTATATACAAGTATATAGTGCATATACTTGTATATACATTATATACAAGTATATAGTGCATATACTTGTATATACATTATATACAAGTATATAGTGCATATACTTGTATATACATTATATACAAGTCATATGCAGTCAATTTTAGCAAAATTGGAATAAAATTGGTAATGCTTCTGATAAAAAAAAAGCAGTAACATTTTGTAAAAACCAAGTCACCTGTTGATCTGTAGTATATTCTGTAGCATCATCATGACTGCAGATCCTATTTGGACATTGTCAGCTTGCAGTAAATGTAAGAAATGATCACTTTGTAGTACTAAAGGAAAAGAAAAAAAAAGAAAGATTAAAGTAAAGATTTTATGATAACGAAGGAAGATTTTGTTCTTTTCAAACCAAATCAAAGCATGACCATCTCTGCTAAACTTTCTGACTTTGTAGACTCTACAATAAAGAAGACTTTAAGATGTAAAATTCATGGCAATTTTAAATAGCCATAAATAAGTCATTTCATTTTTATGAATATAGTCAGAAAATAGGCATAAATACTAAGCTAAGAATCTATTGTTATCTCTCTTTAAATTGAAAATATCATATCCTAAATCTGAATCTTTTTCTTCTATCAATGAATTTCAGTGAATAAAAACAAATTTCCTGCAAAGACAGAATATAAGGAAACGGAAATGGCACAGACGACTATAATTGGTTGCTCACATCGTTAAAAAATTTAATTTTGTGACATATTGTTTTATATAATAATGAATACGCTAACTACAAAAATTTCCTTTTATTGATTTGTAATCTTTAAGCTCTGAGCAGCCAGTTATAACGATTTAGCACTGGATACTTATACAAGTTGCTTAACCTCTTAGAAACTATTTCTTCATCTGTAAAACTAGAAGTAATAGCTCTCACATGAGCTAATGTAAAATATCCTAGAACAGGGAACATTTCTAATAAATGTCAGTTTCCATTCCATTCCATGCTCAATAACTGAGCATAACTACCAAAGGTATTAGTTATACTAACTGAACGTAGTTGCCTTTGGAAAATGGGAAATGGAGTGGGCATGAGGGTCAGGGATTGTGTGTGTTTTACTGATCCTTATAGAACTATTTGACTCTTTAAATTATGTGCATGCAATGATTCTGAGGAGAAAAGCTAAAAGTAAAATTTCAGTTCAAGTATTACTTAAAAAATATTCTTAAGAGTGTTACATCTATATTAGATGAAATTTTTCTAGGGAGAGCACCATGAATGTAACTAAGAATTATTTTTTCAGTCTTAAGAAAACATAAAACTCATACATGTTTATATCTCTCAATGTAAACAGAAATATCCTATAACTTCCAAGTTTACTAAAAGGTCATTAAATAAAAGCTTTCTCTTACTTGGATAGTTAGACTATATGAGTTAAATCATATCCACCCTGAACATAGGGATTTCTCTCATGATAGGTCTAAAACACTGACTGTAATCTTTTAAACTTAAAAGTTATTTTTAGGAATAAACTGCTCAAATTATCATTTGTCTTTATCTTAGATTTGCTAAACAGAAAAAGCTAAAGTTTTATTTCAACAGTATTCTCCTTAATTTAATATTCACATTGTTGATGTTGGCTATGTAAAACTGGAATATCCATTTTAAAAAATTGTGAGCTTATTTCAACATGGTTTCATTTCAGTGTGGTTATCTGCACAGTTCATGTGGCATTTGTTTTTGGAAAAAACGATCAAACTGTTAGCAGTTGACTCTACAATAGCTATTAGTTACATTAAAATCTTTTCTCTTACCATTCTGAATAAGTTCAACATGGCCTCCCAAAAGCCAGAAGAGAGAATCAGTCACAATTTGGAAAAAGTGTAGTAATTCATCTTTTTCTTCAGCCTTAACATAAAAGATAAGCCCAGTTTACTTTTCTATAGTTTTTTTCCTTTTTTTTTTTTTTTTTAAGGAGACTTCTCTCTGGGGAGTTAGAGGATACAGTTTCTGGATCTAACTTAGCTATTTATGAGGGACATGATTTTGTTGCCTTTAGTTTCTTAATTTGTAAAACTTGTGGTTACAGGATAGTAATATCTACTAGAAATGGTTGTTATCCAGATAAAATAAAACAATATAAGTAGTGTAAGGGCTACAAGTTGATACACTAGGATGTCTTAATACTTGCTATGCATCAGAATCACCTGTTGAGCTTTTTAAATACATCTATGCACAAGCTTTAGTTCAAATATACTGAATTTGAATCTCCAAAGGCAGTCTGGATATCTGTACTTGCACAAAGTTAGGTGGTTGATTTGGTTTTACAACTTGGGTGAAAATAACTGCAATATGCAAATGTAGATGTCAGCATGAGAAGCATTATTAATAGTGTATTTCAGTTCCAGTTTCTACTCATAAGTTTAGGAGGGCAAAGATCATGTCATTTAGCTCCCCATACAAACTCAGTTTCTAGGACAGTTCTGACACATAGTAAATGTTCAATCAACATTTAGTCAACAAATAAATGACAGTTTTTTCTGGCTCTTCCTTTCTGGAAAGTAGGGTGAGAAATTATTATAAATTAGAGTGCCACAAGGAGAAATAAGAAGTATAGATTCCATTAACAATTTTGTCATTTATTGGCCATGTAACTTTAGTGGAACGTTGGATAAAGGTCACTAATCTTATCCATGTCCTGAATGTTTGTACTATAGCACAAAAGTAATGATGAGACCCGCAAAAATATTATGATTGCCATGATTATTCTTTATAATAATGAAAGTATTTTCTTCCTAATATTCTAGCACAGAGCTACATAGGTATTTAGTAAACTGACAAGTGCTGACTTGAATATAACAATGGAAAAAAAAAAAACCCCATAAGAAACGTCACATTAGAGCAAGAATCCTTTTATCCTTTTAGTTCAGGAAACTACCTTTGCCAGAGTTTTACCTAAAGATACATCAGAAAGGGCATGGTAATTCTCATTGTTGTCAATCCCAAAAGATAGTGTTGTACTCTTAGACTTCCTACTTTCCTTAAAATGCACATTAGATAATGTCACCCACAAATTCATGGTTCCTGAGGCAGGTTAACAAAATTTACCTTTAAATCGAAATTCTCACATATACTCACACAAAACCACTTTGTATTTTAGGTCAGAACGTGTATGTCCCACCATATGATCTACTAACTATGTACTATCTAATTAAAACAAAAATCTGATTGAAAAGCTCCTAGGTAAATAGACTAATAAATTAATTCAAGTTTTTGCCACATCTTTTTTATGCCCCTGTTTTAATTTTGCCCTGTGGTTAAGTGGCCTTACTTTTTCTGTAGCCAATTAATTCTTGGATAACATTAAAGAATCTTTATCTCAATAAAAATACAATAATAAAGGACAGAAAAATATTATGAAAAGTATTAAGGATTCTATAAATGAAAATAATTAACTGAATAAGTATATTTATAATGAAAGTAATATACAAATACATAACGTATTAATACATAATTTTAATAATATATAAGGAAAAAGAATTATTAATGCTCTTAAATAGGAATATTAAATAAAGGTGCTTTGAAGAAAAGATAAAGCTTACATAATGGTCTGAGCTATTAATGGGACAGAAATTATTTTACAAATGAGGAAAATGAGATACAGTGAAATCCAGTGATTTGCTATAGAACCTAGAGTTAGTTTGTGGCACAGCCAGCAAAAGAAATCAAATCCAACACAATTCCTATAGTTTATGTGGCTTCAACTAACCTGAATTAAACTAAATCTAGCAAATATTTATTTAGTGCTAACATCCCACAAAATGCCAGTGGAGATATCAGAAATGGAATTTGTAACTTATTACATGGAACACATATGCTCTACCACTGAGTTAAATTCTCTGCCAGGGGGATCTGGCAAGATGGTTGAAGAGGAACAGCTCTGGTCTGAAGCTCTCAGCAATAGCAATGCAGAAGGCAGTGATTCTGCATTTCCAACTGAGGTACCCAGTTCATCTCATTGGGACTGGTTAGACAACGGGCACAGCCCACAGATGGCAAGCAGAAGCAGAGTGGGGCATTGTCTCACCTGGGAAGTGCAAGGGGCTGGGGACCTCCCTCCCCTAGCCAAGGGAAGGGAGGGACTGTGCTATCTGGCCCAGATACTACGTTTTTCCCATGGTTTTTGCAACCCACAGACCAGGAGATTCCCGGTGTGCCTAAACCACCAGGGCCCTGGGTTTCAAGCACAAAACTGGTCAGCTGTTTGGGCAGACACTGAGCTAGCTGCAGGAGTTTCTTTTTGTACCTCAGTGGTGGCTAAAACCCCAGCAAGACAGACTGTTCACTCCCCTGGAAAGGGGTCTGAAACCAAGGAGCCAAGAGGTCTTGTTCAGCGGGTCCCACTCCCATGGAGACCAGCAAGCTAAGAACCACTGGCTTGAAATTCTCGCTCCCAGCACAACAGTCTGAAGTCGACCAACCTGGGACAACTGAGCTTGGTGGTGGGAAGGGCATCCACCATTACTGAGGCTTGAGTAGGCAGTTTTCCCCTCACAGTGTTAAGGAAGCCACTGGGAAGTTTGGACTGGGTGGAACTCACTGCAGCACAGCAAGGCAGCTGTGGCCAGACTGCCTCTCTAGATTCCTCCTCACTGGGCAAGTCATCTCTGAAACAAAGGCAGCAGCCCCAGTAAGAGGCTTATACATAAAACTCCCATCTCCCTGGGACAGCGCACCTGGGGACAGGGGAGACTGTGGGTGCAGTTTCAGCAGACTTAAATGTTCCTGCCTGCCAGCGCTGAAGAGAGCGGCGCATCTCCCAGCACAGTTGATATACTGAATTTGAATTTGTTAGTGCTAGAGCTCTGCTAAGGAACAGAATGCCTCCTCAAGTGGGTCCCTGACCCCGTGCCTCCAGACTGGGAGACACCTCCATACAGGAGAGCTCTGGCAGGCATCAGGCGGGTGCCACTCTGAGACGAAGCTTCCAGAGGAAGGAGGTGTGAGTAATATCTGCTGTTCTGCAGCCTCTGCTGCTGATACCCAGGCAAACAGGGTCTGGAGTGGACCTCCAGCAAACTCCAGCAGACCTGCAGAAGAGGGACCTGTTAGAAGGAAAACTAACAAACAGAAAGCAATAACATCAACATCAACAAAAAGGACACCCACACAAAATCCCCATCCAAAGGTCATCAGCATCGAAGATCAAAGGTAGATGAATCCATGAAGATGAGGAAAAACCAGCACAAAAAGGCTGAACATTCCAAAAACCAGAACGCCTCTTCTCCACCAAATGATCGCGATTCCTCCCCAGCAAGGGCAAAAACTGGACTGAGAATGAGTTTGATGAATTAACAGGAGTAGGCTTCGGAAGGTGGGTAATAACAAACTCCTCTGAGCTGAAGGAGCATGTTCTAACCCAGTGTAAGGAAGCTAAGAACATTGAAAAAAGGTTAGACAAATTGCTAACTAGAATAACCAGTTTAGGAGAACATAAATGACCTGATGGAGCTGAAAAACACAGCACGAGAACTTCATGAAGCATACACAAGTATCAATAGCCAAATTGATCTAGCAGAAGGAAGGATATAAGAGAATG
This sequence comes from Pan paniscus, assembly GCF_029289425.2. Lineage (NCBI taxonomy): Eukaryota > Metazoa > Chordata > Mammalia > Primates > Hominidae > Pan > Pan paniscus. The sequence continues at coordinate 119,769,020 of NC_085926.1, forward strand.
AAGATCAACTTAATGAAATAAAGTGTGAAGACAAGATTAGAGAAAGAAGAATGAAAAGAAATGAACAAAGCCTCCAAGGAATATGGAACTATGTGAAAAGACAAACGTATGATTGCTTGGTGTACCTGAAGGTGATGGGGAGAATGGAACCAAGTTGGAAAACACTTCAGGATATTATCCAGGAGAACATCCCCAACCTAGCAAGACAAGCCAACATTCAAATTCAAGAAATACAGAGAATACCACTAAGATACTCCTCGAGAATAGCAACCCCAACACACTTAATTGTCAGATTCTCCAAGGTTGAAATGAAGGAAAAAAATCTTAGGGGCAGCCAGAGAGAAAGGTCAGGTTACCTACAAAGGGAAGCCCATCAGACTAACAGCGGATCTCTCTGCAGAAACCCTACAAGCCAAAAGAGAGTGGGGGCCAATAATCTACACTCTTAAAGAAAATAATTTTCAACCTAGAATTTCATATCTAGCCAAACTAAGCTTATGAAGCTTATGAAGGAGAAATAAAATCCTTTATAGACAAGCAAATGCTGAGAGATTTTGTCACCACCAGGGCTGCCTTACAAGAGTCCTGAAGGAAGCACTAAATATGGAAATTAAAAACTGGTACCAACCACTGCAAAAGCATACCAAAATACAAAATCCAATGACACTATGAAGAAACTGCATCAACTAATGTGCAAAATAACCAGCCAGCATCATGACAGGATCAAATTCACACACAACAATATTAACCTTAAATGTAAATGGGCCACATGCCCCAATTAAAAGACACAGACTGGCAAATTGTATAAACTGTCTAAACCCATCTGTGTGCTGTATTCAGGAGACCCATCTCACATGCAAATACACACATAGGCTCAAAATAAAGGGATGCAGGAATATTTACCAAGCAAATGGAAAGCAAAAAAAAGCAGGAGTTGCAATCCTAGTCTCTGATAAGACAGACTTTAAACCAACAAAGATCAAAAAAGACAAAGAAGGGCATTATGTAATGGTAAAGGGATCAATGCAACAAAAAGAGCTAACTATCCTAAATATATATTCACCCAATACAGGAGCACCCAGATTCATAAAGCAAATTCTTAGAGACCGACGAAGAGACTTATACTCCCACACAATAATAGTGAGAGACTTTAACACCCCACTGTCAATATTAGACAGATCAATGAGACAGAAAATTAACAAGGATATTCAGGACTCGAACTCAGCTCTGGACCAAGCGGACCTAATAGACATCTACAGAACTCTCCACCCCAAATAAATAGAATATACATTCTTCTCAGCACCACATCGCACTTATTCTAAAATCGACCACATAATTGGAAGTAAAACACTCCTCAGCAAATGCAAAAGAACAGAAATCATAACAAACAGTCTCAGTCCACGGTGCAATCAAATTAGAACTCAGGATTAAGAAACTCACTCAAAACCACACAACTACATGGAAACGGCACAAGCTGCTCCTGAATGAGTACTGGGTAAATAACCAAAGGCAGAAATAAATAAGTTATTTGAAACCAATGAGAACAAAGAAACAATGTGCCAGAATCTCTGGGACTCAGCTAGAACAGTGTGTAGAGGGAAATTTACAGCACTAAATGCCCACAGGAGAAAGTGGGAAAGATCTAAAATCGACACCCTAACATCACAATTAAGAGAACTAGAGAAGCAAGAGCAAACAAATTCAAAAGCTAGCAGAAGACAAGAAATAACTAAGATTAGAGCAGAACTGAAGGAGATAGAGACACGAAAAACCCTTCAAAAAATCAATGAATCCAGGAGCTGGTTTTCTGAAAAGATTAACAAAATAGACCGCTAGCCAGACTAATAAAAAAGAAAGGCGAGAAGAATCAGATAGACACAATAAAAAATGATAAAGGGGGATATCACCACTGATCCCACAGAAATAAAAACATCAGAGAATACTATAAACACCTCTACACAAATAAACTAGAAAATCTAGAAGAAATGGACAAATTCCTGGACACATACACCCTCCCAAGACTAAACCAGGAAGAAGCTGAATCCCTGAATAGACCAATAACAAGTTCTGAAATTGAGGCAGTAATTAATGGCCTACCAACCAAAAAAAGCCCAGGACCAGACGGATTCACAGCTGAATTCTACCAGAGGTACAAAGAGGAGCTGGTACCATTCCTTCTGAAACTATTCCAAACAATACAAAAAGAGGGACTCCTCCCTAACTCATTTTCTGAGAGCAGGATCATCCTGATACCAAAACCTGTCACAGATACCACAAAAAAAGAAAATTTCAGGCCAGTATCTCTCATGAACATCAATGCGAAAATCCTCAATAAAATACTGGCAAACCGAATCCAGCAGCACATCAAAAAACTTATCAACTACGATTAAGTCGGCTTCATCACTCGATGCAAGGATGGTTTAACACATGCAAATCAATAAAAGTAATCCATCACATAAACAGAACCAATGACAAAAATCACATGATTATTTCAATAGATGCAGAAAAGGCCGCCAATAAAATTCAACACCACATTCATGCTAAAAACTCTCAATGAACTAGGTATCGATGGAACATATCTCAAAACAATAATAACTATTTATGAGAAACCCACAGCCAACATCACACTGAATGGGCAAAAGCTGGAGGCATTCCCTTGGAAAACCAGCACAAGACAAAGATGCCCACTCTCTCCACCCCTATTCAACATAGTTTTGGATGTTCTGGCCAGGGCAATCAGGCAGGAGAAAGAAAGTGTATTCGAATAGGAAGAGAGAAAGTCAAATTGTCTCTGATTGCAGATGATATGACTGTATATTTAGAAAACCCCATCGTCTCAGCCCAAAACCTCCTTAAGCTGATAAGCAACTTCAGCAAAGTCTCAAGATACAAAACCAATCTGCAAAAATCACAAGCATTCCTATACACCAATGATAGACAAACACAGAGACAAATCGTAAGTGAATTTCCATTCACAATTGCTACAAACAGAATAAAATACCTAGGAATACAACTTACAAGGGACATGAAGGACCTCTTCAAGGATAACTACAAAACACTGCTCAAGGAAATAACAGAGGACACAAACAAATGGGAAAAAATTCCATGCTTATGGATAGAAAGAATCAATATCATGAAGATGGCCATACTGCCCAAAGTAATTTATAGATTCAATGCTATTTCCATCAAACTACCATTGACTTTCTTCACAGATTTAGAAAAAACTACTTTACATTTCATGTGGAACCAAAAAAAAAAAAAAAAAAAAAAGAGCCCGTATAGCCAACACAATCCTAAGCAAAAAGAACAAAGCTGGAGGCATCATGCTACCTGACTTCAAACTATACAAGGCTACAATAACCAAAACAGCATGGTACTGGTATCAAAACACATATATAGACCAATGGAACAGAACAGAGGCCTCAGAAATAACACCACACATCTACAACCATCTGATCTTTGACAAACCTGACAAAAACAAGAAATAGGGAAAGGATTCCCTATTTAATAAATGGTGCTGGGAAAACTGGCTAGCCATATGCAGAAAACTGAAACTGGACCCCTTCCTTACATCTTATACGAAAATTAACTCAAGATGGATTAAAGACTTACACATAAGACCTAAAACCATACAAACCCTAGAAGAAAACCTAGGCAATACCATTCAGGACATAGGCATGGGCAAAGATTTCATGGCTAAAACACAAAAAGCAATTGCAGCAAAAGCCAAAATAGACAAATGGAATCTAATTAAACTAAAGAGCTTCTGCATGGCAAAAGAAACTATCATCAGAGTGAACAGGCAACCTACAGAATAGGAAAAAATTTTTGCAATCTACCCATCTGATGAAGGTCAAATATCAAGAATCTAAAAGGAACTTAAACAAATTTACAAGAAAAAAAACCATCAAAAAGTGGGTGAAGGATATGAATAGACACTTCTCAAAAGAAGGCATCTATGGGGCCAACAAACATATGAAAAAAAGCTCATCATTACTGGTCACTAGAGAAATGCAAATCAAAACCACAATGAGATACCCTCTCACGCCAGTTAGAGTGGCGATCATTAAAAAGTCAGGAAACAACAGATGCTGGAGAGGATGTGGAGAAATAGGAACGCTTTTATACTGTTGGTGGGAATGTAAGTTCAACCACTGTGGAAGACAGTGTGGCGACTGCTCAAGGATCTAGAATCAGAAATACCATTTGACCCAGCTATTCCATTACTGGATATATACCCAAAGGATTATAAATCATTCTACTATAAAGACACATGCACACGTATGTTTACTGCAGCACTATTTACAACAGCAAAGTCTTGGAACCAACCTAAATGCCCATCAATGATAGATTGGACAAAGAAATGTGGCACATATACACCATGGAATACTATGCAGCCATAAAAAAGAATGAGTTCATGTCCTTTGCAGGGACATGGATGAAGGTGGAAACCATCATTCTCAGCAAACTAACACAGGAACAGAAAACCAAACACTGTATGTTCTCACTCATAAGCGGGAGTTGAACAATGAGAACACATGGACACAGGGAGGGGAACATCACACACTGTGGCCTGTCAGCGGGTGGGGAGCAAGGGGAGGGATAGCATTAGGACAAATACCTAATGCATGCAGGGCTTAAAACCTAGATGACGAGTTGATGAGTGCAGCAAACCACCATGGCACATGTATACCCATGTAACAAACCTGGACATCCAGCACATATATCCCAGAACTGAAAGTATAATAAAAAAAAAAGAAAAGAAAAGAAAAAGAAGTTGTCTGCCAACAGTATTTCTTATACTCAAACCAGCAGGTTGTCTGTACTATTATACCTCTCATTCAATTTCATTCTTCTAATTAAAAAAAAATTCTTCAACTAAAAATACATCTATTTTAGGTTTTCTATTAAAAATGGCTAAGACCTTTTCTACTCTATTAGCCTGGGAATTCCTTAAATGTAAGACTGTGTCTATTCTTTATATACTCAAAGCACCATAAATAGAACTTAATATAACCTGGTGGTCATTATGGACTGTTTGTGTCCCTGAAAACTCATATGTTGAAACCCTAACCTCTAATGTGATGGTGGAGACTTTGGAGGTGTAGACTGGGTCATGATGGTGGTGTCCTCATGATGGGATTAGTGCCCTTATAAGACAGAAGGAAAGAAAGAAGGAAAAGACATGAAAGAGACAAGAGAGCTCCCTCTCCCTCTCCACACAAACACAAACAGGAGGTCATGTGAGCACACAAGAGAGTGGCTGTCTGCAAGCCAGGAAGTGGGCCCCATGAGGAAGTGGATCTGTTGGCTTCTTGATCTTGGACTTCTTAGTCTCCAGAACTATAAGAAATAAATGTCTTTAAGTCACCAAGTCTATGGTATTTTGTTACAGCAGCCTGAACAGAGTAAGTCAAGTGACTGAGTTATTAATATCTGTCCATAATTGACAAAAGTTGTGAATCTGCTCAAGCTCTGATATAGTAGTAGGCCCAAACGTACATATAGCCAAGAACTCTTCTAAGGTAAAGGAGTTTCAGCCTTGTAGACTTATCACTTCTTATAAATTCTAAGATGAACCTCTGCTGTCAAAAGGTAAAAATAGTTTGCATATTAATATAATGTATTCATTAATGCCCAGTTCCACTCTTCTCATTACTTATTTTTGGATTCCCACTTGCGGGTACCTAGTGAGGAAATATCATTTTTAAAAAAATCAAATGACATCTTGGAGCAAAATAATCCTGCTACATTCCCCATATGGAGCTAAGAAACTGTCTTCAAACAGGGAAGCCAAAAGAAGAGAGAAGTATGTAAGTAAACCGGACTTAGGGCAGGGCCCAGCAGCTAGAAGTCAAGGTAGTACTAAAGACATGTGAGCTTGTAGTTATTAGACAACTTGAAGATAGAGCCCAAAGGAGAGAGTAAACACTTTTAGGAAAAACAAACAAGAAAACAAGCAAGAGAATGATTGATAATTGATAAGTATTACCAAAAAAACCTGAACAGATTTTAAAAGAGAGATTATAATATCTATATGTCAAATGCATGCAGGTGCAGGCAATAAAGGTCAGAAGATGACCACGAATAAGAACCAGAAAGGCACCTAGAATCAGTGTGTAAATGAAGAAAAAGTTAAATTTAGAAGGCAGTCAGAAGCTAGGCATTCAGACAAAGCTTAAGAGGACCTAAATCTGAAGCTAAGTAAATAAACTGGGAATATGTTGTGAGGGTGGAAGCAAACAGCAACTTTTAAAAGCGCCTTTCAATAAGGAAAATCAACTTAAAGTTAGAGAACTGTGTTTAAAATTACTTAAAGCAGTGGTCTCTAACCTTTTTTGCACCAGGGACCGGTTTCATGGAAGATAATTTCTCCATGAACTAGGGGGTCAAGGGGAAGGATGTTTTGGGGATGATTCAAGCCCATTACATTTATTGTGTGCTTTATTTATATTATTATTACATTGTAATACATAATGAAATAATTATACAACTCACCATAATGTAGAATCAGTAGAAGCCCTGAGCTTGTTTTCCTGCAACTAGAGAGTCTCATCTGAGAGTGATGGGAGATAGTGACAAATCATCAGGCATTAGATTCTCATAATGAGCCTGCAACCTAGATCCCTCACCTGCACAGTTCACAATAGGATTTATGCTCTTATGAGAATCTAATGTTACCGCTGATCTGACAGGAGGCAGAGCTCAGGCGGTAATGTGAGCAATGGGGAGTGGCTGTAAATACAGATGAAGCTTTGCTCACTCACTTGCCCGCCACTTACTTCCTGCTGTGTGGCTGGGTTTCTGACAGGCCATGGATGAGTACTAGTCTGTGGCCTGGGGGCTGGGGACCCCTGACATAAAGAATAATGCAATAAGTACCTAAAAGTATCTAGTTATTCATATTTTTAATATCTTATACCCAATTATGTACTTATTAAACATAGTAATTAATAATTATGCTTTTTCAACTTTATTAGTCTTGTTTTAAGAGAATGAACATACCTGAAACAAATATCATGCTGAATTTTGAATGATTTTTACTCATGAGTAATCTAACTCTATAGTGTTGCCATCCAATAGAAATATAATGTGAGCCATCTAGATAATGTTAAGTTTTCTAGTAGCAATGTTTTTAAAGAGTAAAAAGAAATAGGTAAAACAAATAACAATATATTTTATATTAGCATTTTTAGCATGGAATATATATAAAAAATTTTTGGTATTTCTTTGAAATCTGGTGAATATTTATACTTGGAGCAGATCTCTACTTGGAGGCTAAATTTTCATTAGAAATTCTTGGTATGTATTTAGATTTTATAAAACTTACAGTTGTAAAAGTAGATTCACATACTCAAGTTGTTCCAAACACACTTAAGTTTCCTAACAGAATTGATCATCAATTTTTAAATTTAAAATAATTAAAATTAAATAAAATTTTCAGTTCCTCAGTTACAAAGGTACATTTCAATTGCTCAACTGATACACAGGGTTAATGGCTACCATATTATACCATGCAGAACAGACCATGAGGCCATGTACTAGACATCACTACTTAAATTATTTAAATGGCAGGTAGAGCACCTAGCAAATTCATCTCTTCGAGATGACAAATATTTATTAAAAAATTAAAAATGGCCTCAACTTCTTTGCCTTCAGTTTTCTTCATCCATCTAGCATATTGAGCCATAATTCCTCAATTTGCCCAAATACATTGCATCTATGTCAGACATCTCTAAGGCTCTGAACACAGCCTTCAGATATTATCTCTACACCACATCCCTAGGAAAGCTCATCCTCTAGTACGCTCCTCTTCAAAGTTTTAATTAGCATTCATAAGAGGACTTTCCAACCTATAGCCATAGTCCTGATCTCTCAATCCAACTTCAATTCCATCCTAGACATTTCCACTTGAAAATGCAACTAACTTCAAAGGGATTGCATCCTTTTTCCCAGTTTTTACCTCTGGCTTATCACTTCTCTTAAACATCTGTAGGGCCTTGAAACCTTAGACTCAACTTAGACTCATCATTAATATATTATATATTATCTGTATAAAAGCAGTGTCTGATAGTACACCTTTTATATTCTTACAATTTTTTTCTTAATATTTCATTTGACCCTCTATTTTTCCAAAGTCATAGTGAGTCAAGACACTTATCACCTTAGTTCTTCTAGCTTACTGCAATAATTTAAAATGGTCTCTTCTTCCGCTCTCTCCAGCATACTCTTATGTCTCCTAAAAAAAAAAGCCTCTTCACTATTGTAGAATCAAGTTCAAACTTTTTCTGTTTTTTCCTTTTTTTTCTTTTTTTCTTTTTTTTTAAAGAGATAGGATCTTGCTCTGTTGCCAAAGCTGGTGTGCGGTGACGTGATCATAGCTCACTGCAGCCGTGAGCTCCTGGGCTCAAGCAATCCTCCTGCCTTAGCCTCCTGAGTAGCTAGGAAGACAGGCATGTGCAACCACACTTGGCTAGGTCTTGCTATGTTGCCCAGGTTGGTCTTGAACTCCTGGGGTCAAGTGATCCTGCCATCTCAGCCTCCCAAAGTGCTGGGATTATACAGGCGTGAGCCACTGCATCTGCCTTCAATCTTTCTGAATGAGAATACTCTATCTAACTCTGGTAGGAATCTGCACTGGGACTCAAAGATGTCATACTTATTCCTCTTTCCTGGTCTTGTCCATTTCCGCTGCCTGTAATGCCCTCATATTTCCAAATCTCATCCATGCTTTAGAGATAGATAGACCAGGTACCATTGGCTCCACAAAGCTTTTTGGAATCACTCTTGTTCACATTGGTTGTTCCCTACTCTTCCCCTTTATAGAACTTACTTTCCTGTTAGTTGTGAGCCAGAAAATATTTTAGGCATTATAGTCTCTAGAAACTACTGAACTCTGTGGCTATAGTGAAAGTAGTCATGGATAATATAAACAAATAGGTGCAGCTGTGTTCCAATACAACTTAATTTTTAAAAATAAGCTGGATTTAGCCCACAGGCCATAGTTTGTTGACCTAAGCTTTTGCTGACCAAATGTATAAACTCAGGAAAAAATATAAAAAGCAATTGTTTGAAGGTTTTAGATAGCAAGCAAAGGCACACAGACATGATCCTGAAATAAAATGTACTGACTGAAATCTAAATTTATCTTGTGTGATTGTCAAAGATATTCTGGGTGTTTCTGTAAGGGTATTTTTAGATGAGTTTAACATTTAAATTTTTAGTCTGAGTAAAGCAGATTGCTTTCCTTAATGTGGGTGGGCCTCATACAATCAGTTGAAGGCTTGAGTAGAACAAAAGATTGACCCTCTCCCACATAAAGGGAAATTCCTCTTGCCTGACTGCCTTTGAGTTGGGACATCAGTTTTTCCTGACTTCAGACTCAAACTGAAACACTGCTTCTTCATGGATCTCGAGTCTGCTGGCATTTGGACTGGCACTATGCTATCAGTTCTCCTGATTCTAAGGCCTTTAAACTCAGACTATACCATCAGCTCTCCTGGGTCTCTAGCTTACCAACTGCAAATCTCAGGACTTGTTAGCCTCCATAATTGCCAATTCCTTATAATCAAGCACTTTCTCTTTCTTTCTCTCTCTCCATATATCTTCTATTGGTTCTGTTTTTCTGGAGAAACCTGACTAATATGCCTGGCTTTTCCCAGTGTGTGTTTATCAACATAGGGAAAAGAGTTCAAATAAGAAGTTGCAGTATAACTTGGCTGAGGAGTCAGAATTTGGAGCTTGGGGCTGCCAGAACAGTTAAAGAAGTGATCCACAAAGTAGAGAGCTTCAAAATCTATATACAAACTTCCATTGAATTCTTGACTCTTAAACTGTACATAGCCCAGAAGAATCTACAGCTGAAAGGCTGAAAGAAATTACCAGCAATTTCATCTTTTGCCTAGTGCTGGGTATACAGAGTTTGGAGTTTAGGTTCTTCCAAGTCAGATGGTCTGGGTTAACATGGTGGGCTTTCCATTTAAACCACAGAAGGATCTCACCTTAGGTATAAGGACTGTGAACCAGGACTAAGGGCAATACTCTAATAGCAAAACTGAAGTAAACCTCTCCAAAGAAAGGCTAAAACCAAGCCTCCACAGGAACAATTGATCTGCCAGAATTTAACTGCTCTCAAGTCTTCAGAGGAAGATATGAATTTCTACAATGTGTCATTCACAGTTACCATTATAAAACAAAAGATTAACAGAGATGTGAAGAAGCAGAAAAATTTGACCCAGTATTAAGAGAAAAAACAGATAATAAAAAGACTCTCAAATGATCCAGGTATTGGATTTAAAAACAACAACTTAAAAATAACTATAATAAATATGGTAAACAATCAATAAGAGAAGCAAATAAAAATCATAGAACAATACAATATATGAAATGAAAAATTCACTAGGTAGGATTATTAGCACATTAGACACTGTAGAAGATAGGGTCAGTGTACTTGAAGACAGAACAATAGAAATTATCGAAACTGAAGTAAACAACAACAACAAGAAAAGGATGAAGGCAGCCTCAACAACCAGAAGTCCCAGAGTGAAGGTAGAGAGAATAGGGCAAACAAAAGTATTTGAAAAAATATTAGCTGAAAATTTTCTTAATATGAATACATTAACTCAGACACATGAAACTCAGGACCTCCAAGCAAGATAGACATCAGGAAATCTACAACAAGGGTCATCAAAGTAAAATTGCTGAAAATAAAACAAAATAAACCAAACAAAGAGAACATCTTAAAGAAGCCAAAGATAAAAAGGTGCAATATGTATAGGAGAATGACAAGAAGAATGAAGGCTGAATTTACATCAGAAACAAAAGATGCCAGAAGACAATGGAAAAAAATCTTTAAAGTGCAAAAAGGGGGAAAAAAATTGATGAAGTAGAATTATACACATGCAACAGAAATATTCCTCAAAAGTGAAGGCATCATGAAGACATTTTCAGATAACCAAAAAGCTGAGAGAATTCATTACCAGCAGAATTGCACTGTAAGATATGCTAAAGGAGGTTGTCAGGCTTAAAGGAAATGATACCAAATGAAAATTCAGATCTGTTTGAAGGAATAAAGACAACCAGACATAGTAGATATAAAAAAATCATTTTTCTTTCATTTCTTTAAATTACTGAAAAGTCAATACACTATTTAAAGTAAAAATAACACATGGTAGATTTCATAATATATGTAAAAGTAAAATACATGACAAAATAGCACAAAAGATAGAAACTGGGAACAAATTTCTTAAAAATAGCAAAATGGTAGAATTAAACCTAACCATAGCACAAATTAGATTAAGTGCAAGTAAATGATACCCTTTAAAACAACAGCTTGTCAGACTAGACGAAAAAGCAAGACCTGACAATATGCTATTTAAAACAGACTCATTTTAAGTACAAGACAGAGGTTAAAAAGTAAAGGTTGAGAAATGATGTACAATAGTCTCCCCCTTATCCATGGAAGACATATTCCAAGACCCCCAGTGGATGCCTCAAGGTGTGGATAGTACTGAACCCTATATATACTTTTTTTTTTTTAATCTGAAAACTGAGACCAGCTACTAAGTGACCAACTGGCAGGTAGCCTGTACAGTGCTGATATGCTGGTCAAGGGGTGCTTCACATCCTGGGAAGGACACTATGAGACTTCATCATGCTATGAGAACAGCATGCCATTTAAAATTTAATTGTTTATTTCTGGAATTCTCCATTTAATATTTTTGAACCACTATTGGCCATGGGTAACTGAAACCATGAAAGGTGAAACTGCAGAAAGTGTATCATGTAAACACTAATCATAAGAAAACTGGAGTGGCAATATTCGTAATAGTAAACAAAGTAGACTTCAAGATAAGGTCTATTATCAGAGATAAATATCATTTCATGTGACCTGAGTCCATGAGTAAGGTTAAAAAAAAAAAAAAAAAGACCAGTTCATAATGATAATAACTTTAATTCATCCAGAAGATATAATATTCCTAAATGTGTATGTATCTAATCACAGAGCTTTGTAATACATGAAGCAAAACCATATAGAACTAAAGACAGAATTAGACAAATCCGCAACCATAGTTGGAAATTTTAATACCCTTGCTCACTAAAAAGTAGAACTGTAGACAAGAAAAAAAAAAAGAGAATTTAGAAGACTTCAACAACTCTACTAACCAAATTGACCTAATTAACACTTATAGAACATTACATACAACTGCAGAGTTCACATTTGGGTATACAAGTAGTCCTAGCTTTTGCATGGCACCATATTAAATAAAACCTGTGCATATCAAAACCTTTGCATGGTTCTGACATGCACGAGTTTCAGTTAAGATGGAACTGTGCAAAACAAAGGTTTCTTTTTCTTTTCTTTTTTTTTTTTTTTTCAGATGGAGTTTTGCTCTTGTTGCCCAGGCTGGAGAGCAATGGCACTATCTTGGCTCACTGCAACCTCCGCCTCCTGGGTTCAAGTGATCCTCCTGCCTCAGCCTCCCAAGTAGCTGGGATTATAGGCATGTGCCACCACGCCCGGCTAATTTTGCATTTTTAGTAGAGACAGGGTTTCTCCATGTTGGTCAGGCTGGTCTCAAACTCCCAACCTCAGGTGATCCGCCCGCCTTGGCCTCCCAAACTGCTGGGATTACAGGTGTGAGCCCGGCCCACAAAAGTTTCTTTTAACGAACATTCACAAAGATAAAACATATGGGGAGGGCCATAAAACAAGTCTGAAAAAATTCCAAAGGATTGAAATGATATAGAGAATGTTATCTGACCAAAACATAATTAAATTAGAAATTGATAACAATAAAGTATCTAGTAGATCTTCAAATATTTGGAAATTAAGCAACACACTTCTAAATCCCTGGGTCAAAAAAAGAGCACATGTATAGCATCTAGCATAATGCAACCAAGAAATACTTGAAAAGACCCCTATGTTTGGGTTGAATATTTTGACTGGAGAAGATAAGAGAGATCGAATAGGAAGTTCACCTTTATTCTTCACTACTGGAGCTACTTAGAAAAGCCCTAGCCCTAGAGAACATACTTTCCTCTACTGTTAATTTAAGTAAAAAGTATGTTTAGAAAGATGTTATGGAAATAATTGTCTATGGGTGCTGCCCAACAAGTAAAGTAGCAAGGCAGATCCTTCAAAAAATCAAATGGCAAGCTTCAGTCAGCATTAAAAATTTTTCAAACATAGAGATGATTTTTGGAAGGTTGTAACTTTGAAAATGTTTAAATTCACTACTTTAATTGTACTTTCAGCCAAATATTGCACATTTAAAAAATAACAGAACAGCTTCTTAAGAATTAAACTGATTTAGCTACAAAAGACTAAATAAACACATACCTTAGCTGCATTGATAAAACATGTTTGTAATTGTCTCCCCAAAACTAGAAAATTTTCTGCAGCTGATGGAAGTAATTCATTGTAAAATTCCTCTGCATCTTCTCCTGGCTCCAAGTCCACACAGCAATGGCTGAAATAAGAGCACAAGTTCGTGTTAATTAGAAGTTTATGTTGAATGCTCAAGCTTCTAGAGACACTGTGCCTTATTGAGAATTTTTAGTATGCTTCTTTTGTTACCAAGCCAATAAAGAATTTTTGTTGAAAAATTAGTCTAACAACTTTCTAGAAAAGTAAACAGTGGTATGGACCATGCTTGTACTTAGGTCTGGGATTTATGTATCCTAAAAACCTACATATCAGCTCATTCAGCAAATAAAAGACACTTGGCTCACAATAAAGAGAAGCTAAGTTTTCAGTGAATTGGCTATAATCATTCTCAAAGCTACAGGATACCTTGAGAGTTTAATTTATGAAAAGCATTTGTGTTAACTAATACATTTTAGACACCTAATAGCTGAAAAATGCCCAAGTAGGATTTGTTTGCAAGGGATACATAAGGAAACCAAACACTAATTTCATACCAATTTTACCTTCCAATAGATCTACTTTTTGCAAAATACTAACTTGCATATTCCTTATATCAGAAGGACAAACGGCAAAACCTAACTCTAGTAGGAACACTTTACAATATACATTAGAGGAGAGAAAGTCACTTAGAGAAAAAGGTCCTCTTAAAATTGTACATAAAAGTCATTTCCTGAACATAAGTCAGAAGTCCCAATAATAAAAGGTTTTTCTGTAAACTAACATTCAAAAGAGCCTCAAACCCAAGAATGGTCTCTATGTGTGTACTCTAATGAACAAAAACTGCTGTTTGAGTCTTTTCAACAAAATGTATGGACACTAATAAGCAATAACAACTATGTATTGAGTATGTTAAAAATCTAAGTAATCAATGGCAGACTGGATAAAGAAAATGGTATATTTCTTTGGGGTGGTACATATATACCATGGAATACTATGCAGCCATAAAAAAGAACAAGATCATGTCCTTTGCAGCAACATGGATGGAGCTGAAGGCCATTAACCTAAGTGAACTAACACAAGAACAGAAAGCCAAACACTGCATATTCTCACTTATAAGTGAGAACAAACATTGAGTATGCAATTTACCTATAAAACAAACCTCCACATGTACCCCTGAACCTAAAATAAAAGTTAAAAAAAAACCTAAGTGGCTAATATTTACATGTATCACTTTTTTTTGTTGTTGTTGTTTATTTGCACCTGGGTTCCTAAAGTTAATGGGCTAATGCTCACATGTATCAGCTTTTCTTTTCTCTTTGGTTCCTAAAGTTAATTACTTAAAAGTATCTTTTTTGATTGAGAAGATTAACAAATGAAATTATGTTTATTTGTGCATTCAGAAACATGGGAATTTCTTAAGTCTTGAATTCCACCCGAGAGCCTGGCTTAATCAATATCATCATAAACTAGCATATCGAATCAAAACAAAAACATAAGGCTTTATTTACTTAAGAAAATCAATCTTGAAAATTAAAGTATGAAAAAGAATATCACATATATTTTTCAACTGTTCTTTGTAACTGTGTACTTTAAATTTGGCCTTTACCAAGTAACACAGTAGGATTAAGCAGCTTAGAAATCTAGCATCCAAGACAAACCCTTTCAGTGGGAATAGCTTATTAAATTCAAATGGCTTATTTAGGAAAAACAAAAAAAGAAGGCTAGGATCCAGTTAGTAAATACACACTTTCACTTATTAATCAGGAAGTAGCTTAGGCACTAAGAACATCTGGTTTATTTTACTACCTCCTTTAAAAAATGTTTATTTCTCTTCTATTAATTTCTAGCATGGCAGTAGATCAGTAAATTCTACTTCTAAATTTTATTGACAGTATTTGGGTTGCTTAATGAAATACACAGTTGATAGCTACGTTGATATAGTGAAATAAAATGTTTCTTTATCAGTTCTCCTATAGTACTTGCTTGCATACTTTCATTTTAGCACTGATTTCATTCTGCTTTGTATCATATACTTACATGACTGTCACCCAATCTCTATTTTAAGTTTCTCAGGTACAGAGCCAGTGCCTTAATTTCTTCACTTCTTTAAAAATTCCTTAATCAATAAAGAGTATATTAGGCACTTGGAATTCAGTGGTGAGAAAAAAAATGATCACCATCTTCATTAAGCTTGTGGAGGAAAATTTTAGACAGTCAAATAATCTGAAGTAAAATTATGAATAATAACATATAATATGAAGGAAAAGTACAAACAAAACCTACAACAGGAGGTTGCCAATGCTTGTTAGGCAGATAAATAAAAAGCAAATGTTGAAAATCAGAATCAACTACTACATCCCTCAAGAACAGCTGACTTACTGCTTTATTTTACCTTAATATCTGTGTAAGCTGGGAAATTGTAGTCCAACCACCCTGGATTCGAGAATAATCTTGACTGAGGACCAAGAGGCAATATTGAATGAGATCATAACAATATATATCTTGTTTGATTTTCTTCAACTCTGAGCTTCCTAAAGGTGTGATGTTTATTATTTCTAAGGCAAAAGGAAATAAGATATATTTATTTTTGCTTAATACATCCAGGAGCTATTTGTGTTTTTATATGTTGAATAATCACTAAAAATATATTAGAAGGAAAAATTACTGTTCTATTATAGTGTTAAGACTTCTCTGAACAAATTTAAAAGAAATGTTAAAATTGTACCAACGATGGAACCATTTTTCACTTAAAATGCTATCTAATCACAAAAAGATTTTCTTACCTTTTAACTTCAACAGTATAACAGGGACATTCTGCTCAGGGCTTTTTGCAACTTCAGCAGCTATAGATAAGATCCTTGGGTCTGTACCTGTTGGCTTCATTTCTCTTATTACCTATATTTTAACAGAATCAGAGAATAAAGGTCAAAAAGCCAGGAAATGTTCACTACCTAAATAATGTTTGAAATATAATTTCAATATAAATAAAAACAGCTTTTCTTGCCTTGTTTGAGAAGCAGAATGTAGATTTTTTCATTTCTTCCTTACAGAAAACTGGTTTTTCTAACCAGTGTAAAAGAGCTCAAGATTCCTATACCTCACATGTAACAGCTATAGCAGGTATTGTTTATTGTGCACTCACTAAGAGTCAGGAACTGTGATAGGAGCTTCACATTCTCTCTCTAATCTGCACAATAATTCTAGGATAGGAATTAACTTCCTTTAATCACACAAGAAGAACTGCAAAAAAGAGCTAACATGACAGGCCTAAGACTACTATACTTTCAAAGGTGTGCTTACAAGGTTGGCCTTTGACTGGCATCTAGAACTTAGATTTCAGGAGGGTTTCTGCCATTCTCTGATAAGAGTGGCTCCCTGTGCCTAAAACTGTTTATGAAAAACAATGTGGTTCATGCTGAATATCCGCCTTCCTTCCAGGAGTCTTAGAATTCTGGTACATGCCAGTCGAGAGTACCTATATAGAGGGTGCCTATGTGGCCATCCTCCAATAAAAATTCTGATCACTGAGTGTCTAGTTGAGCTTCCTTGGTAGACAACACTTCAAACATGTTGTCATAGCTAGTTGCTGGAGGAATTAAGCATATCCTACGTAACTCCACTGGGAGAGAACTCAGAAGTTTGGACCTGATTTCCCCCAATATGCTTTTTCCCTTTGCTGATTTTGCTTTATTTCCCTTCACTGTAATAAATCATAGCTGTAAGTACACTATATTCTGAGTCCTGTGAGCCCTCCTAGTGAAGCACTGACCTTCAACACACTAATGCTCAGAAATGTTACATAAATATAAGATAATCAAAGATTGCTTCTAAATAGTATAGTGAATAAGGCCAGGGGCAGTGGCTCACACCTATAATCCCAGCACTTTGGGAGGCCAAGGTGGGTGAATCACTTGCGGTCAGGAGTTCAAGACCAGCCTGGCCAACATGGTGAAACCCCATTTCTACTAAGAATACAAAAAATCAGCTGGGCATGGTGGCGCGTGCCTATAATCCCAGTTACTCAGGAGGCTGAGGCAGAATAGCTTGAACCTATGAGGTGGAGGTTGAGTGACCCGAGATCACATCACTGCACTCCAGCCTGAGTGACAGAGCTAGACTCTGTCTCAAAATAATAATAACAATAATAATAAATAAATAAGTAAATAGTATATTGAATAAAATCAATTCTCCTAACATTAAAAAACAAGGTCCACATCCTAATTTGTTGCTAAAACTTTCTCTATGTAAAAAAAGTTTAAGGCTGAAGAATCGCTTGAGAATTGGTGTTCAAGACTAGCCTGGTCAACAAAGCAAGACCCTGTCTCTAAAAAAAAAAGTTTTAAAGCATTTGAAGCTCAAAGATATCCTTACATAATAAAAGCGTATTTCCTTATTTATAGTAAAGCTAACATGTATCAACTGTTTAATATAAGCTAAGCACTATGTTAATATACTATACACTGTCTTGTCTAATCCTCACAACAGGGCTATGAAGTAGATAGAGCCTGTGATCATTTCCATACATACATATATACATATACATATATATGTTTTTGTCCACAGTTTCTGGCTCATAACTCCCATAGCCTTTGTTACAGTCTTGTTATGTTAGGGTGCTTTAGGCCTCAGAAAACAGAATCTATTTCTGACTTTCTCCTCTTCTCCTTTCACCTGCTCCTTCTCTCCAAAGCAGAACTCTAATCATCCCTGCCTTTCTCTGACCTATCTTGTCTAGCTGTAGGTCATAAGACCCCTGTTTCAGAATGGGTCTTGCCCTATATCCTGGAAGGAATGCTGAACAGAGAAGCCAAGAAGAATCTGACCAGACAGGCCTTGCTGGGTTTCCCCACTCAGTCTATTAGTATCAGATCATATCTTTTTTGTCCAATCACATTTCCAAAATGATTGTCCATGCTTCAGTCATGCCTATCCATTGAAATCTCCATAAAAGGCTCAAGAGGATAGGGTACAAAGAGCTACTGGATAGCTGAACATGTGGAAGTTCCTGGAGGAATTTCCTGGATATCACAGGCAGGGAGGACACGGAAGCTCTGTGCCCCTTCCCATACTTCACAGTATGCATCTCTTCATTTGTATCCTAGTATTTTTTATTTATTTATTTATTTTTTTTTTGGAGACAGGATCTCACTCCTGTTGCCCAGGCTGGAGGACAATGGTACAATTATGGCTCACTGCAGCCTAGACTTCTCAGGTTCAGGTGATTCTCCCACCTCAGCCTCCCAAGTAGCTGGGACTACACTTGCAAGCCATGACGCTCGGCTAATTTTTTGTATTTTTAGTAGAGACAGGGTTTCTCCATGTTGCCCAGGGTCTCTGTAATATCTTTATAATAAACTGGAAAACATGTTTCCCTCAGTTTTGTTAGCTCCTCTAGCAAATTAATACACCCCAAGGTGTGTATTAATAGGATTCCTCATGTGTAGCTGGTCAGTCAGAAGCACAGGTAAAACAACTTAGGGCTTGGATTGGCATCAGAAATGGGGGTCACTCTTGCAGGACTAAGCCCTAAACCTAAGGGATCTGACCCTATCTCCAAGTAGACAGTGTCAGAATTGAATTAGATGATACCCAGCTGGTGTCCGCTGCAGAATTGATTGCTTGCTTGTTGGTGGAAGAAAACTCCACAAATTTGGTCACAGAAGTCTTTTGTGTTGATTGTCATGATGTGAGAGCAAAAACTGTTTTTCCATTCATGTATCTCTTATTAGGTACAATATAAATCATTAAAAGACAGGTTTGCTGAAAATACCTTAAAGAAAGCCCAGTGCAACTCCCGGCACATAATAGTCACAAAACTTTCAAAGAGAGTGCATATAGTTATCTCATTCTTTCCAAATGGCTGCATTATGCTACATTTCCTTTTAAGAATGCAGCAAAATATATTTAAACATCACCTCTACTGAAGGTCACTCAAGCTGTATGCTATTACAAGCAACACTGCAATGAATATACACATGATCCTTTACATTTTTGCCAATCTGTTAGATGAAAATTGGTATGATTGTGTTTTAATTTGTATTTCTTTGATTATTAGGGATGTCAGGCACATTTCGTGTTCACTGGCCATTATTTCTTTTATGTGTTTTCTATTCATATCCCTTGACTATATTTCTACCGGTTTGTCTTATTCTTTTGCAGAAGCTTTTCATACATGGATAGGAATCTTTTCTCTTTTATATTGGCTGTAAAATTTTCTCCTTGTCATTTATTTTTTTAAATTTGACTATGGGGTCTTTACCATAATTTTACAATTTTTTTTTTTTTTTGAGAGAGAGTCTCACTCTGTTTACCCTGGCTGCAGTGCAGTGGTGCAATCTCAGCTCACTGCATCCTCCACCTCCTGGGTTCAAGTGATTTCATGCCTCAGCCTCCCGAGTAGCTGGGATTACAGGCGTGTGCCAACGTGCCCAGCTAATTTTTGTATTTTTAGTAGAGATGGGGTTTCACCATGTTGGCCAGGCTGGTCTTGAACTCATGACCTCAAGTGGTCTGCCCACTTCGGCCTCCCAAAGTGCTGGGATTACAGGCATGAGCCACAGCGCCCAGCCATTTTTACAATTTTTACATATGAAATATAACAATCTTTTCCTCTATGGCATCTGTCTTTTGTGTCCTGTTTAGAAAGGTCCTCTCTAACCCAAGAGGTAAAAAACATTCTCCAAATCTTCATGTTTTTTTGGTTTTGTTTTCCTTACATATCTTCTAAAGTAAGGTATTTTTGTGAATGGTGTCATATAAGAATCTAATTTTTAATGTTAAAGTTATTGATGGATTAAAAAATGCACACAGTAGTCATAAATTCATAAGGTAACTAGTTATGAATAGACATAACAGAAACAATCTGAAACGTCACATTTTCATGCACTATGTATACATACACATACACAGGGTATCTTTTTGGACTCTACTTAGTTTCTAGTAATTTAATCTGTTTGTCTATTCTTGAGCTAGTACAACATAGTTCATTTTAATATATGTTTGGAGAAAATTCACCTCAGAAGGTAAGCTTCATGAGGGCAACCTACCTATCCCTTAGAGATGATTAAATGAGTTAATACATGAAAGCAATTGGAACAATTCCTGGCACATAGTAAGAGCTCTCCAAATGGTTATTATTAAAGCCCAGTTCTACCATCATACTACATTTTAAGACCATCTTTGCTGGCTGCCTTCTTATATCTTTGGTTCACAACTATATTCCCAGTGGCTAGACTAGTACCTGGCATGTACTAGGATTTGCTAAATACAGGTTGAAAGAATGAGTAAATGCACAAACCTCAGGCATTCTGAGCCTCAATTTCTTGACTTTCTGTTTTTCTCTTGTTACAATAGAGAAAGCTCAGATTCATAGTTGGAAGCCTCTCTAACGTAAAATAGGCTCGAAACAGTTTGTGCCCTCCTGGCTACCGTAATAAAACATCACTAAATCATTATTGTCATCAACAAATATGTGCAGAGCAGTATGGTAGATGCAGGGGATGCAAAGATTCTACACAAGACATACTCTCTGCTATTGTTCTGGTTGGGAAAGAAAAGTATGTTTATGTACATGTGTACACACACACACATACAAAAAAATATACTTAAGAATATCAGATATATGTTAAATGCTAAATAGATGACACAGATAAGAATACAGGCCATAAAGTCAGAGGACTGGGCTTCTCTGAACCATTTTTCTTGCTGTAAACAAAATAGCAATTCCTACCTCCTAGAATGATTCTATTTAGAAGAGAAGGCAGCCACCAAGATGGTCTTAAAATGTAGTATAAGTGTAGAGCTGGGCCTTAAATAATAACCATTTGGAGACCTCTTATCATGCTCCAGGAATGGTTCTAATTGCTTTCATGTATTAACTCATTTAATCATTCCAACAACTCTAAGGAACAGGTACTATTATTTTTTTCCCAATTTGAACAATGAGCATACTTAAACTCTGGAGAATGTAATTAGCTGGCACAAAGTCACACTGTTAAGTATAAAGCAGGGATTCAAACTAGAGCCACCATCTGCCTTAAAGCATTTAACTACGATATGAAACAGCTTCGGCACACCTTCAAAGGGTAGGATTTACACAGACAGGTTGAAGGAGACATAACCACCTACCCCAAAATCAATAGACAAATGTGCCTAAGGCAGAAGGTGAGGGAGTGCAGTTGGATTGCATAATTACCCTGAAAAACCACCTGTTATGGAAACCATCTGTAAACTTTCTCTTGAGTGTTTCTCCTATAATTCAACACTTCTCCCATCTTTACATTAAATTCATGAAATTTGACACAAAAAGACAATTATTTATCTATTTTAAGGCTACTACCCTGTTGCCAGGCCACCGGGTCCGGCCCAGCCTTGATTCTTCGGGAATCACGTCTCCCTCGCCGCGCCTGTTACTGCCTCCACGGATCACTGTGAGGAAAATAAATGAAAAGGAAATTCAGTGCGATCCTGTTGCGGCGGATCCTAAATGTCTGCAGTTGCTATCTCCGAATCCTCTTTCTCCTCCCCACTACACATCCCCTTCTCCAGTCCTAGGACCACAAGAAACTTCCCCTGGTACAAAAAGGTCAGAAAACGATTACTGAGGTAACAGCGTCGCTTCAAGTCTAAGGACCGAGATTCTGGGGCCGCTGGGCTCCTTTACTCCAGATTCTAGACCCGGCTTTCGCGCTACCAGGCCTTGGATAAGACACTAGGCCGTGTGCCTGGACACTGCACCTCCCCAGGCCTCAGTTTCCACACCAGATCTCTACAGAGTGGGCGTGAGGGCAGGCCGATTCTCCCGTTAAGAGCTCTTACAAGCCGGCTGACTTCGTCCAGGAGCCTGGGGTCCTGGCCTCCTGGTAGGCGCCCTGGGGCCCTCTCCCTCCCCAGCCACCACCTCAGATAAGTTACCTCATCCTAGCTTCGCGTTCTTCCACTAAAGAACCTGGCTCCCACGCCGCACTACAGCGCCGCGGCCTTCCCGGGGCAGCGTGCGTCGCGACGCGGGAAGGGGCCTGGAGGCGGGACTAGGAGCCTCGGAGTCAAGGGGCGGAGCGCCCTTTGCTAATAAGCCAATCAGAACGTGAGACGCTCCCGGTGGGGCGGTGCGCGTCGAGCGCGGGGTGGAGTCTGGGTGACGGCTGGCGGGATCAAGTGCAGCTGCTTCAGGCTGAGGTGGCAGATAGTGAGCGCTGGTGGCGGAGTTAAAGTCAAAGCAGGAGAGTAATTATGAATAGCGCAGCGGGATTCTCACACCTAGACCGTCGCGAGCGGGTTCTCAAGTTAGGGGAGAGTTTCGAGAAGCAGCCGCGCTGCGCCTTCCACACTGTGCGCTGTGAGTGAGGACCATCCGGGGATAGAGGGGGAGCCTCCCGGGATGGGGGTGAAGAGGCACAAACCCCTCTGGGTTTTGTTCCCACAGTACCCCTTACACTGTTGGAGACTACGGGGCGGGGAGGGGGGAGGCAGCGCGATCCTCTATCCTGCTCGGAGTCTTAGGGGGTCGGTGGAAGAAATCGGAGTAGAGCAAATGTGGGTAAACCCTGGACAGAGAGCGTTGAGACCAGCAGACAGGAAGGGAAAGTGTGAAAAAAAGTCTGTAGAGGTGACTGTGGAGACAGACGTGACAGGTGGATGATGCAAGGGTGGACAGGAAAATAATAAGGTGACAAATGGGAAGGGACTAAGGACCGAATGCCGGGGAAGTTGAATGCCTTGAGGCTGGTGGGGCAATATTCTCTCTTTTCATCACTTTTTCTCACCTCTGGCAGATGAGGGTTCTTATTTGGTGTGTTCTTTGCAAAGGGAGAAATTCTCAACCATCCCAATGATCTGTATATCTCTTTGGACCCCAGATTTCACTCAGTTATCAAATACTGATTATCAAAGTATTCGAGGGTGTGTTATTAATTTCTTTATTTGGAAGATGCTTACCTCCCTATGACTTCTACCCTTTGGTTTTCTTTATGTCCTCTGGAACTAGTTTTAATAAATTATTCTCTTTTATGTTGTTGGAGTAGAAAAAGGAGCTCTTTTGCTTTAGCAGTTGGATGATATAGATTCCAGGAAGGAAAATATAGCATATAAGTTTTTATGTGTAAGACATTCGTTTTTTGCATAACAACTGTCATAGAATTGTAGAGCGGGAAGGAAACTTCAAGATCACTGAATTATAACTTCTCATTTTTCTGTGGTAAAACTGTAAGTATTTTTTCACTTCCTTTCCCCAGCCTTGCCCTTCCTTAATATCTCATCATTCCGCCTTTCTCAGTCATTCTGTACTCGGGTTGTTTAGAGACCTTTATGGTTTTTACTCTGAAATGTTCTGTGGTTCAATCAAAACAACTAATTAAAACATACATTCTCCCAAAAGTTTATTTAAGTTGTAGACAATTTAGTTATAGTTACTCAAAGTAAAGGTATGAAGAACCACTGGTTTTAACCCTGCAAGAATATATTTACTAAAAGGGTTGTTTTTTTTTTAAAGCAAAATTAACATCCAATTGGTAGAATAAATGGGTGAGATATTTGTGAACAGAAACTCTTCAACAGTGTCCCTTGTTTATTCTTATTTATCATATACTTTCTCATCCAGAGCTCCCCACGATGAGATAGTGCCGTGCTGGCTCTGCATTTTCTCTCTCTCTTCAGTCCCATTTTCCGGAAGTGTGATATGCGTCTTTATCTGGTTTCTCCATGCCTTTTTCTCAAATAGTATCTACTCTCTCCTTTTCTCTTCCTTCTCAGGTATGCAATAGTCTTAATATTAATTTTTCAAGTTACAAGGGCTTAAGATTATAAAAATTTGCTTAAGAATATATTTCTATATGATTTGGGTATATATTCTCTTATGTAGGGCACAAATCCCAATTTAAATGAATAAAAAATTGCCTTTGAAAATAATCTTGCAGGTCCTTCAAAGCCTTTCATTTATAAAGGTTCTGAAAATGCCAGTATCTTGAAAGTCAGAGGATCAGATGATCCAGCTACCAGAATGAAAATAAACAAAAATAAGCAAAACAACAATAATAACAATAATAAATAAACAAACATACATGTTTGAATACACACTTAGTCCTGTGGAAGACAGAACTATTAGAAAGGTTTTCAGTCCTTATTTTCTTTTATTGTTGTTGTTGAAGCAGGTGTGGTAATGGCACAGAATCATTTTAGATTTATTTAAATAAAACTGTTTATTATTCTTGAGGACAGGTTCATTTCCAATGTAATCCTCACTCTTAAGAACTCAGAGTGAGGTTTGAAAATTGTAGAATAGTATGAAGCTGATGTTCATGCAGATAAGGGGGACCTAATTTATAACCAACCCTCAAGCCAATGTCATTGGAGAGAAAGTAATATTCTGCCTTTATTTACAGGAGCAATTCTGCCTGTCTGATATAAGACTTCAGGCAAACCCGGATGTGAATCCTGGTCTCCACCACCTATATATATAATGTGACTTTGGGAACATTCTCTAAGCTCTCAACCTCAGTTTTCTTATGGCTAAAAGATAATAGTAATATTTACATTTCATGGTTTGTGTAAGGATTAAATAAGATAGCATAAACAACCTGGAACAATATTTGCCACAGGGTAGAGAATAAATAGTAGTCACCATTAATGTTGAAGAGTTATATTCATATGTGTACGAGGGGTGCTAATGAATGTAATTTAGTCAGACTTTGAAACAGCATTTATCAGAGTTTAGCAATAAAAACTATCAAAAAGATAGTCTGGCATGTGGTAGGAAGGGCATGGGATGTTCTATCAACGATAAGCTGAATGCTTAGCAACAGGTGCTTTACCGGGTAGAAGAGTTTCAATAACAGGACCTACTAGAATCAATTTTGAATTGGGAGTAGTACTAGTTTTACTATTTATATCCAGATAAGGGAATGAATTGTGAAATCCTAAGTTTGTAAATGACACCACTTTTTTGTGTCCTTAAATGATGAGCTAATGAGCAGTGTGGGTTTTGGAGTTGGTTGAATTCATTCAAATCCCGGAAAATAAACTGATGATAATAATTGTGGATCCTTATGAAAATATTGGCATTATGTGATGTTACAGTTAAAATAATCAGAAAAGCGATAAACATTGGCAGAAAAGGTATTAAATACAAAGTAGAAAATGGTTTTCTACTCTTCATGCAATATAATAAGTAATTCCATTGTAAACCTGAAAAAATTGCATAGATGAAAGAAATCCAGAGAGAATAAATAAATGGTAAAGTTGGTGGTAGGGTTTCCAAACCAAGGAGAACTGAGAAATGAACTATTTAGTCTGGAATCATAGCAACTTGGAAGAGAATATGTTTGACATTTAGAAGCATACAGAAAGTATGAACATGAGATTATTCAACAAATTCTTTAATTCTGGAACTAAACCACTTGAAACTCGGAAGTTATATACTTTTTAAAAAGTGTGTGAGGACAAAAGACAACACTGCTTGATATAATGGGTAATAAAGAGTAGAGTTTTTTAATCCTAACAGTAGAATAATTAGAAATGTAAATAGATTCAGAATAGTTTTGGCAGATTTATTAATTATGAATTCATGTTTATCATTAAGTAAAGTTAAAGATATTTTGCATACATTTGTCTCTTGCAGATAATCTCATATACTATAGGCATCTATGTAGTCTTCAGGGACCTGTGAACCCCTTGGGATTGTACAGTATTTGATATGTATGTTCATATATGTATTTTTCTGTGGAGAGGATCAATGATTGGTCTATAATTTTCATCAGGTTTTCATAGGGATGGATTTATGACTGTCTCTCATCTCCTAATACTGCTCCCCATACACATACATACAAGTTAAGATCTGTGGATGTAAGACAAACAGGCTATATAATATGAGGAGATAAATTATGTGGCTTGAGTTCCTGACTTCATCATTTATTGACTTCATTACTTTAGAGGAGTTCTCCATTAGTAAAAAGTGGGCAAAATGTTCAACCCCAAATTTTTTTGTGAAGATTAAAATTGATAGTATATTGTAAAGAAAAAAATCACTTCATAAACACTAAAACAGAGGTTATAGATTAATAGCATATAGGCTGAGCTTGACTTTAGAAGTGCTTTGTTTGGTCCACACCATTGTTGTTTTATCTTGAGTTAGTTGCAAATACCTAACATTCAGGACCTTTTATATAAAAAATCTAGATTTTCAGCTTATCTTTAAAAATCAGATGATAAGCTGGCAACATTGATCCCATATCTTCTCTTGGCAGCAGTTGGGTGGAGCAGAGTTATGAGATTGGGCTTATTCATCCTCCGTGTGACTATGATTCCCACTGGTCAGCTTGACTGCCTGGGTTACCTTGCTGGCCTCTCTAAAGCATCATTTAGCTGTAGTTAAATGACAACCATACCTTCCAGTATTTCCCTTTGTGTTACTGTGAGAAAAATATTAGAAGTCAGAGGGCCATAGTTTTATTCTGGGATGTCATTTCTAAGGTTTTAAATATTTATCATAAAAAATTCTTTATTGTAAAATATTAATAATGGATGCTGTCTATGAGAACAGAAGTATACTGGTGAAAAGTATGAAAGGAAAATGCAGTCTAACCTAAAGAGATTGAGAGTTTTGAAGTAGAGATGAATCTGAGCCACAGAAAATAATTAGAAAACAAGCATTTTACACATAATTTAACACTTTATATATACTTAAAATAAGTTTAGAAGTGATTCAGAGAAGAGTGAAGAATATGAACCTGAATGAACTACAAGATCTCTTCTGTATCCATTACATTAAAGGCACTGTGCTAGAGCCACTATGTGGAGAAATTAAAGTATGAGTACTATGCTTTAAAAAATTACAATCTAATAGGACATGTCCACGAAAAGGTAAATAATAGGTCGGGCACCGTGCCTCACGCCTGTAATCCCAGCACTTTGGGAGGCTGAGGAGGATGGATCACGAAAGTCAGCAATTCAAGACCAGCCTGTTCAAGATGGTGAAACCTTGTCTCTACTGAAAATACAAAAATTAGCCGGTCGTGGTGGCGGGCGCCCGTAATCCAGCTTCTTGGAAGGCTGAGACAGAGAATTGCTTGAACCGAAGAGGCGGAGGTTGCGGTGAGCCGAGATCGCGCCGCTGCACTCCAGCCTGGGCGACAGAGTGAGATTCCCTCAGGAAAAAAAAAAAAAAAAAAAAAAAAGCCAGGCGCGGTGGCTCACGCCTGTAATCCCAGCACTTTCGGAGGCTGAGGCGGGCGGATCACGAGGTCAGGAGTTCCAGACGAGCCTGAACAACATGGAGAAAGCCCGTTTCTACTAAAAATACAAAAATTAGCGGCCTGTGGTGGCGCGTGCCTGTAATCCCAGCCACTCAGGAGGCTGAGGCAGGAGAATCGCTTGAACCAGGGAGGCGGAGATTGTAGTGGGCCAAGATCGCGCCACTGCACCCCAGCCTGGTGACAGAGGGAGACTTCGTCTAAAAAAAAAAAAAAAGAAAGAAAAAAAAGGGCCGGGTGCGGTGGCTCACGCCTGTAATCCCAGCACTTTGGGAGGCCGAGGCAGGCAGATCATGAGGTCAGGAGATCGAGACCATCCTTGCTGACACGGTGAAACCCCGTCTCTACTAAAAGTACAAAAAATATTAGCCGGGAGTGGTGACGGGCGCCTGTGGTCCCAGCTATTCGGGAGGCTGAGGCAGGACAATGGCATGAACCCAGGAGCGGAAGTTGCAGTGAGCCGAGATCTCGCCACTGCACTCCAGCCTGGGGGACAGAGCGAGACTCCGTATCAAAAAAAGAAAAAAAAAAAAAAAGGTAAATAATATCAGGTAGGTAGTTTATGATAGGTTTTGATTAATGGTTTAGTAAATGCTACAGGAATGGAGAAGAAATTGAGATTCTGGGTAGTACGGAAAGGACTGCACCCTGAAATAGCTTCAGAGAAGAGGGAACTTTGAAATAGGATTCAAATTCTAAGAGAGCAAAAGGATAGAGAAAAGCAGAAGGGCAGACCATAAGGTGTTCCAGTAGTTTAGCTGATTGAAAACTAGCTTGTCCACAGCAAGAATGGAAGGGGATGGCTTTGAAAAATATTAAAGAAGATGTAATAATTAGATGTAAATGATGAACGACATAGAGGAATATTTAGAGTAATCCTTAGATTGATGAGCAGAACTTTGAAGGATAGTTACAATTAGAAAGTTGAGGACTACCGGGCACGGTGGCTCACGCCTGTAATCCCAGCACTTTGGGAGGCGGAGGCGGGCGTATCACCTGAGGTCAGGAGTTCAAGACCAGCCTGGCCAATTTGGTGAAACCCCGCCTCTACTAAAAATACAAAAATTAGTCGGGCTGTAGTGGCGCACGCTTGTAATCTCAGCTACTCAGGAGGCTGAGGCGGGAGAATCACTTGAACCCAGGAGGCGTACGTTACAGTGAGCCGAAATCGCGCCACTGTACTCCATCCTAGGCGGCAGAGGGAGACCCTGTCTCAAAAAAAAAAAAAAGAAAAAAAGAAAAAAGATAGAAAGAAATAGATAGTTGAGGACCAGCCAGGCGCAGTGGCTCATGCCTGTAATCCCAGCATTTTGGGAGGCTGAGGCGGGTAGAACATTTGAGGCCAGGAATTCAAGACCAGCCTGACCAATATGGTGAAACCCCGTGTTTACTAAAAATATAAAAAATAAGGCCGGGCGCGGTGGCTCACGCCTGTAATCCCAGCAGCACTTTGGGAAGTCGAGGCGGGCGGATCACGAGGTCAGGAGTTCGAGACCAGCCTGACCAACATGGTGAAACCGTCTCTACTAAAAATACAAAAATTAGCCGGATATGGTGGTGCGCGCCCGTAATCTCAGCTACTCAGGAGGCTGAGGCAGAAGAATCGCTTGAACCCGGGAGGCGGAGGTTGCAGTGAGCTGAGATCGCACCACTGCACTCCAGCCTAGGCGACAGAGAGACTCCGTCTCAAAAATAAAAAAAATAAAAAAATAAAAAAATTTCCGGGTGTGGTGGCATGTGCCTGTAATCCCAGCTACTCAGGAAACTGAGGCAGGAGAATCGCTCGAACCCGGAAGGCAGAGGTTGCAGTGAGCCGAGATCTAGCCACTGCACTCCAGCATGCAGGACAGAGTGAGACCCTGTCTCAAAAAATAATAATAATAAATAAAGTTGCGGATCAACAAAGTCCACTAGTATAGGCACCCACATAGGGCATGACGATAACTTATTTATAAATAGTGAAAGATTTTATGAGGCAATTACTTCATTTCTACTGTATATATCCATATAAAATGACTTTGGTTCTTATTTTAGATTCATAAATGGTATTTGCTAGCCCAAACTAAAGTTTTTTTTCTCTCTTTGTTGACATTGATATATCTTGGCCAACCTTTCATCTTTTTTATTCTAACTGGTTTTTGTAGTTCGTTTTTCTAGCTTTAGAAAACAGTTGCATGATCTTGGGCAAGGAACTTAATTTTTTTCCACCCTCACTTCCCTTATCTGTAAGATGGAGTATTCACTACTTTTCAGGATTGGTGTGAAGCTTCAAAGTAAAAATCATCAGGAAAAACTTTTAAAATTGATCAGCATGTAATAGCTGTTAATTATTGTTGTTTTGGTTCATATCTGTGTTCATTCTCTTAGATTTTCTGGCTTCTTCTACTTTATCTCTGTGATACTTACTCAAGTTCAGTTCTGATTTTTTTCTCCTCAATAGCACTGTCCTTTCAACAATTGACATTATTTAAAACTTATTTCCCTCAGTCCAAACCCTTTTTCAAGCATCTAAAACTTAACACCTTAATTATACCTTTCACTTTTCTCACTTTGCCACTGCTAACAAACTCCTCAACTTATTTTCAGTCTAATCTTTATCCTTTGATTCTTCAGTTATACTTTCTAGGGATATACTGTAAATCAAAACTCTTTCACATTTTCATATTGCTTATGTTATTTTTATAACTGTATCTTAAAATCTAGGAATAAGCATCAATATCTTATTCAATTTTTAATTAAAGCACCATGAAGAATAAACTATATTATAAAAATACTTTCTGTAAATTGTTTATATTCATTTGCATTTATGTTTATTTAAGGAATAGAGGAATGGATTTCATTTATTTCAGAGTTGTTATAAGAGGTAAATATGAAGTGTTAAGCATGGTGCCTGGCATGTAGTAAGTGTTCCATAAATGTCAGCTATTTTAATTGTCATCGTGAAGCAGGGACAGCCTTTGTTTATTTACAGAGCAATAATTTGATGATTATTGGAAAATTCTCCTTTCCCAAGGTTTGCTAATTATAAGTCCCTAAATTCCACTTATAAATATCCAGTACTTTGGATTTAGACTTTCTGCCTTTGGGGCCTTTTTGTTAATATGAAGATTAATCTTTTGGAACAATGGGTAATAACTGGGAGGGGCCTCTGTGGAGCTGGTAATGTTCTATTTCTTGATTTGGTTGGTGGTTACATGTGTCACTGTGTAAAAGTCAAAGCTTAATTTTTGTTCTCTTTTGCATTATACCATATTTTAATAAGGAGCTAATGTAAATATACCACAGGGAACTATATATCAGAATTATTAGTTGTTGATGTATATTCGTATGAATTAGTTTTAAATGGCTTTAATTGCTTAGAGGTTTTTAAGCTTGTTTAACATGTGAAATATCTTACTACCCTGAATTTCCTCCTAGATGATAGATTTTAATGGCGTCGTTTGAACTATGATTTAACTCAAAATTAAATTTTATTTTAAGATCTTCTAAAGTGACAGATTTGGTTAAATTATACATCATTTAGTGGTGTACATATTCATGAAAAAAACTGTTAAACTAGAAAGATTACTTTTTCTTAAGTTTCTTCATTAATATGTACTGTATTTGCTATGTATTCATTCATTTTGTTCTGATAGAATGACAGACAAGTGGTAGTAGAATGACAAACAAGTGGTAGTAGGCACCAAAGGTGCTTTAAAAAAAATTTATGAGCCAACATTCATGAACTAAGTCAGCAGCCATTAAAAATGACATAAAAAAGAAAAATTTATGGGAAAAAAGGACTGAAAATTGAAAACATTCTACCTATATCAGTTTTTTAGCAAGTTGTGAAAACACTGACATTATTTAGTTTTTAGCAGTAGAACACATTAGTCAGGTTCATCTTGATCTAAACAGGATTCTATGGAAGCATGAGTGTCAGTAATTCTGTTTTAGAGTATAGCTATTTCTTTTTTCTCAGAATTATGCATACAGAAATAAATAAACTAGATTGTATTTTGTTTGTTCATTTGTAATATGAATACTTTAAACCATTTTAATTACAAAGCTCTTGAAAAATGATTTATCATTCTGAAACATGCTCATAATTTTTATATCCAAATATCATTACATTTTATAAAAATTGGTATTTGTATCTATTTTTAGATGACTTCAAACCTGCTTCTATTGACACTTCTTCTGAAGGATACCTTGAGGTTGGTGAAGGTGAACAGGTGACCGTAACTCTGCCAAATATAGAAGTGAGTATTTCTGTATATTTAAAGTGATCACTTTTGTGGGATGCTCAGTAAATTTAAATGAAAATAATTGCACAATTTGTGTAGTGATAATTGGTTAAAGTAATTAGTAAGCACAGCAAAGCAAAAACCATATTTTAAACTACTTTAGGCAAAAAAAAATCTTAAAATACTTTAGTCCATTTAATAGTTCCAAGAACTATCATAGCAAATGATTTGAAAAAAAATTAGAGTCTAAACAAATATTTATTAAATTCCTACTATAAGCCAGATTTTAAACACTGACCTTAGGATAGTAACATATCCCTTGCCTTCTAGTCCTAATCTTTTATAGCAGACAGACACATAACATCTAGTGTTATAAGTTAGAGCATATATGAAATTCTATGTAACCACATAAGTAGAAGCAAATACTCTGCCTGGTGGAATCTTAAAAAGCTTCATAAAGCAAGCAATATTTCAGCTGAGCCTTTAAAGGACAAGTAAGATTTTATTGGGTAAACAAGGAGTAGAATAAGCAAACAGTATGTGAAAAGCTCTGATGCTGAAAGAACAAAGAGTTTGTGGAATAAGTGACTTTATGTAGTAAATCATAGTATAATGAAAAATGGGATGGGCACGGTGGCTCACCCCTGTAATCCCAGCGCTTTGGGAGGCCAAAGCGGGTGGATCACGAGGTCAAGAGTTCCAGGCCAGCTTGGCCAACATGGTGAAGCCCTGTCTCTACTAAAAACACAAAAATTAGCCAGTCATGGTAGTGGGCACCTGTAGTCCCAGCTATTTGGGAGGTTGAGGCAGGAGAATCGCTGGAACCTGAGAGGCAGAGGTTGCAGTGAGCCGAGATCACGCCACTGCACTCCAGCCTGGGCGATAGAGCGAGACTCCTCCGTCTCAAAAAAAAAAAAAAAAGAAAGAAAGAAAAAGAAAAAGAAAAATGATTGATAGCAACAGAGACTAGAAAAGTAGGTCAAGATGAAATTGTGAAGGATATTTTATGTTGTAATGTAGAATTTGGACTTTATCCCATAGGTATTAGAAAACCATTAGAAGTTTTAATACAGAGAGGTAACATGATTAGATTTAGATTTGTTAGATTAGAAAATCTCTTTCTTTTTAAAACCACTCCTCAAACTCTGGCTGAAAGTCCAATGATTAGAATTCTAATGATTAGATTGTGTTTTTGAAAGAACTTCAGCTGGAGTTTGAGGAGTGGTTTTAAAAAGGAAGAGACTGTCAGGGAGGCCCTAACCAAAAGTTTTGTCCATTAAAAAAATTTCCAGATGTATCCAAGTAACGGTACCAAATACTATTTGCATACAAATACAAGTTCTTTGTTGTATCCTCTAGTTTTCTCAGTCCTTGAGTTAGAAATTTTTGAGTATTCAGCTTAAGTTTCTTTTTCTTTTCTTTTATACTGACTTTGTCTATTCTCAGAAAAAAAATCAAGACTGTAACTTTATACTTTAATACATAAAGAAAATGCTGGATTTTTTGAGATTTTTTCTTTGTTTTGTTTAATTTTTGTAATAGGGGTGGTTTTGTGCTGGTCCATCCACATTCTCCTTTATGCATTAATGAGATGGTTTACCATGGTTATACGTATAGCAAGTAAACTCTCTATCCTCTCATCTGCTGTCTTTCTCTTATTTTTTATCAGTTAACCATTTATTGAGAGCCCACTGTTATGTCAGACTGTGTCAGTTACTGTCTCTGGAGATTTTCCTAAGGCTAATTAAATTTGTATGGGCTTTTTATTGAATATTTCTATTTGTTCTCTCTGGAACTGAAGGAAATGAAAAATCTATTTAGTATGAGATGTTGTAGATAAGTTAATCGTTGTATTACTCTTATGAAAAATTGTTCAGGTTCTAGTATCTCTAAAACAATTTGGAAATTTAATCTCCAGTAACCTGAGGCTTCTTTGCTTTATGATGTTTATTAAAGAAAAACCTGAACCAACCACTGAATTTTAAGAGTTTAAAGCCTCACATTAACAACAGGAACCATTGCGCCATCCCACTCCAGCCTGGGCAACAAGAAACTCTGTCTCAAAAAACAAACAAACAACAACAACAACAAACAGGAACCACTAGTCTATTGTCTCAGGCTATATAGTATTATTGATCAGTAATGATTGGTTTGCAGAATCACTTTAGTTGGATTTCTTTTTTGCCAAGTAGAATATTGTTTTCTCAAGTTGCCACCCTCCCATCCTCATCCCTTGCATTGCTCTTCTCCTCCAAAGAAATGAGGTTTCTTATGTTTAATAATAAACCCTTGTCATTCATTCATATCTTGCTTTAACCAAGAGTTAGCATCTTCCAGGTGTTTGGTTATGGTCTCAATTGAAATATGTCTTAAAGGAAGCACAGTTACAGGAGGCCTATGTTTTCAAGCCTGTGAATTGTAAACTTCAGAAATTGTAAAGAAATCATTTGGGAAAAAGTCACTACCACCACCACCGCCCCTTTCCACAAGCCCCCACAGATATGTCCAAAAAAGAATATGCCTCAGTATTTGTGTGTGTGTATATGCGTGGACATTCTGTGTGATAAGTCCTATTCTAGGTAGCTGCCACTGCGAATACAGAAGTAGACTAGACACAGTCAGTGTCCTGAAACATTTTATCATTTAATGGGAGAGACAGGAAATAACTGATTAAAATGTAGAAATCTAAGAACTATAAAAAGATATACATAGAATATTATAGAAACAGGAAAGAGAGGTATCTCAGCCAGGGTACAGGGAGGAGACATCAGGACACACTGAGTTTTGAAGATGAGTTAAAGTTACCTGGGTAAAGGAGAGAGGGAAGGACATTTTAGTCAGAGAAAAGAAAAAGACAAGGACTAAGATACAACAACAAAAGAAAGTTTGTTAAACATTTGAAGAACTACATATAATGCCTAGTGGCATATATGTAGTTACATATGTAGGCATATATGTAGGCTAGGTCAAAAGGGGTGCATATGAGGACAAGGAGGGTAATATTTAGATATTTAGGAATCAGATTGATAAAGGGTCTATTATATAATATAAATTAATTATAACTCATTTAAACAGTGAAAATGAAAGAGTTGGGGAGAGGGGGGAGGAGGTATGCAAGGAGAAGAGTTCTGTGCTCCTGAGATTAGTTCCGATGGTCTAACCATTGTTCTATATGTGCATTTTAGTTAATATTGTGTATTAAAGGATAAGTCTTAATGCTCAAAGTATGTTAAAAATAGATGTAGTAAATCAGTCCCTTTATGAATGTCCTTTTATTAGTTTTTAGGAAGGCCTGTCTTCTGGGGGTGACCTTTATTAGTCCATCTCTTGGAGCTAGACATCCTATACTTAGTCACTGGGATGGTAGAAGAGGGAGAAGAGGAAGGATGAAGGGAAGGGCTCTTTGCTAGTATCTCCATATCTAGACAATGGTTTTAGATGATAACCACAGGTCTATATGAGCGTTTTTACTAAAGTGCCTGTGTTCATTGTGGACAAAGTTCATTATTTTGCAACATCTAAGCTTTATGAATGGGGTGACAACTTATGATAAAAACTAGAGCTAGTGAATTAGCCAATTTGTAAATACCTTTGTTATAATTGATAGAAAAGATGCATTTTGGACATGGAATTGTTAAGCTGCCTCTGAGCAGTGTATGTCAGGACTTGTTCATTAGGTTGGCAGCAGAGGGGCAGAAGGAAGTATACAGGCAGAGATGTATGCAGATGTGTCCATGTATGTCCATATTTACATTTTGATAGCCATTGATGTATGCATCTCTTTTGGCTGCACTATAGGAGTACATTAAGTAATTCAATGGAAATATACTTTGCTAATATTTTAATGGTATAGATATGCTAATGAATTCTCTTAAAAACATTATACTTAGTGTATTCTGCTGCTGTGTGTTTCATTTTAAATTGAGCATTAAGGGAATGCAGCATTTAAATCGCAACTCTGCCAATGCTTTTATCTAGAGGCGTGTTGCCATTTTTGTCTTCTATGAAATTTTTGTCCCAAGAAAGGCAGGATCACTTTTTTTTTTTTAGCAGTTTGAGTTGGTGTAGTGTATTCTTGGTTATCAAAATACTCATATAGCTTTGGGATTTTGAATTGGTAAATATTCATGATGTG
The DNA here is from genome assembly GCF_029289425.2 of Pan paniscus. Taxonomy (NCBI): domain Eukaryota; kingdom Metazoa; phylum Chordata; class Mammalia; order Primates; family Hominidae; genus Pan; species Pan paniscus. Next base: position 119,804,993 of record NC_085926.1, read on the forward strand.
TGAAAAATCATGATACATACTGTACAATGTCAGTCCCATAAAATTGGATGTTGTGTCTACACACACACAGGATCTAGAAGAACATGTCAAACTATAAACTGCTTGTGATTGTGAATGACTTTGTTCTTTGCTTCTTGTGCTTTTCAGTTTCCTATAATGCACATATTAACTTTTAAAAAATAAGGGTTATTTTAAAAGCCCCCCCACCCCCACAAAAAAAAGAGAATGAAAGAGTTATTTAGATCGCCATCTGTCAAAAGCAAATATTGTTTCTCCTGGGTACGTAGTCCTTGAACAATCATGAATAACAATGGAAATTACATTCTCAGATAGACTTTGTGAGGGGTTTCCCCCTTCACTTAAAGAACATCTTCAAGCAGGTAGGAGGTTTGCTTTTCTTCAGTGTTCTTAATTCTGTAGGTTTTTTGTGGAAATGTAATGGTTATTAGTTTGAGGCATTTAGATTCTTCTATTGTTTATATGAACTTGCTTTCGTCATCCTGGTATAACTGCCTAGGAAGCGTAGAGTCAGACCATAAAATAGAGCTTTTATTATATTATAATTTTAAGAGTATGTTTGGTTCTTTGATAGGGTAGATTTTCTAATTCCATTTGTCTTAGGTTTCTATGGTATTACCAAATACAGAAAAATTAATAAAAACGAACACTGATAGTCTGGTTAAATAGTGGGCATTTACGAATCTCTCTTCCTTGCAAACAGTTCTCCATGATTGCTACAAAATTTCAAAGTGTTGAATTTTGAAAGAAAAAGTTTTACTTAACTTGACTGTTAAGATTTGTCATTGGTGCTGAGATTGGCATATTTTTGGCATTGACTCTTTATCTTATGGGGTGCTTCTGTGGGCTTTTACGAAATAGCCCACTGCAAACTTCTAACTATCCTTCTATTATTCAGGCAATGCATTTCTAGTGGTTATGTATAATTCAACCCTCAAATCCTACACTTATGAGGCTCCTATATGTATGAGGGGTACTCCAGATGACCCTCTTGGGCAAAGTCCCTTCCCAAATGAACCTAGTCTGGTTTTCTCCAATGGGTTTACTTAGCCGACATAGGAACATAGTCCATTACATTCTTGGGACCTCATCTGATTTTAGGACCAGAGTCCTATTTTAACATCGTTTTAAAGTTATATTTTTTAATGAAGTATATCTTTAATTATTACAAAATAACATTTTTGTCCTATTTTTGTGTTTTTAAGCTTAAGTGCCTACTTCTCTGATATATATGTATGTATATATATGTATATATATATGTATGTATATATATGTATATATGTATGTATATATATGTATATATGTATGTATATATATGTATATATATGTATGTATATATATGTATATATATGTATGTATATATATATATATCAACCTTTTTTCTTTTGTGTGTTCACAGAATCTTAGTGTCTCTTCCTTTTATTTAGCTGACATTTATATAGCTACCTTTACTTTTTTTCTTTTGTGTATTCATAGAATCTTAGTGTTTCTTCCTTTTATTTAGCTGACATTTTGTATGAAGTATATCTTTTGTTAATATAGTATGCTGTTTTATTTTTAAACCCAGTTTGGCACTTTCTGTTTTTATTGGGAGAATACTGTCTATTCAGTCTATTCACATTTAGTTCAAAATTGATATACTTGATTTTTATTTATCTTATAGTTTATTAGTTTTTAAATATTTGTTGTTTCTTCTTTTATATTCTTTATTAGTTTTACCAACCATTTCTTTTTTTCCCTTTGTCTTTGATTTTTTTTCATTGCTTTTTTTGATTACTCTTATTACTTTGGGGGTACTAGTATACTTTTCCATTCCATTATTGATTATTTTCTTTTCCTGGTGTTCATAATGAGGCATATGATTTTATTTTCTTATATGAAAACTGAGTTCCTCCATTATTTTCCTACCTCTATCAAGTGAGATTTTTAGAATACATTTATTATCCCTTAATAATAAGACTTTTTTTCTCCTCCCTTCCACTTCTCTTTCTTTCCACCTCAGCCAGACACCTAAGTTTTTGCCAAGATATTGTGTTACATTATAGAATATCTTCATGTCAAGAATACTTATTTAGCTCTTACATTATACATTCTCAGACAGTCTATTCTTATTCTTTTTTTTATTATTTTTTGAGACGGAGTCTCGCTCTGTCACCCAGGCTGGAGTGAAGTGGCGCAATCTTGGCTCACTGCAACCTGCATCTCCTGGGTTCGAGCAATTCTCCTGCCTCAGCCTCCCAAGTAGCTGGGATTACAGGCAGTGCCCGCCACCATGCCCAGCCAATTTTTTGCATTTTTAGTAGAGTTGGGGGTTCACTATGTTGACCAGGCTGGTCTCGAACTCCCGACCTCAGATGATCCACCTCCCTTGGCCTCCCAAAGTGCTGGGATTGCAAGCGTGAGCCACCGTGCCCGACCAAGTCTATTCTTATCCATTTAAAGTTAAGTATATATAAATAGCCAGATTTCTTTTATCACTTCTTTTATTTATATTTATATTTTCTCTTCATTCCCCTATGTTGAGGTGTTGGTTCTGATTCCTTTGTTGTATGGTTAAGAGTCCTTTTATTCCCTCAAATAACATATGCACGCACTTATTTTATTTTATTTATTTTTTAGAGACAAGATTTCATTCTGCCACTCAGGCTGGAGTGCAGTGGCACAATTATAGCCCACTGCAGCCTCAAACTCCTGGGCTCAAGCAATCCTCCTGCCTCAGCCTTCCAAGCAGCTAGGACTACAAATGTGCACCACCATGCCCAGCTAATTTTTAATTTTTTTTTGTGGACACAGGTTGTCCCCATGTTGCCCATGCTGGTCGGAAACTCCTGGGCTCAAGTGATCCTTAGCCATCTAAAATGGTGGGATTACATGCATGAGTCACCACACATGACCCACTCACTTATTTTATATTTTATTTTACAGTTTTGTCTTTTGGTTGACAATCCTAAGTCAGTCATTCATGTAAACCAATTATAAGCAATTCTATGTGGTTTGTAAACAGTGGCAAATTAAGAAAGTTGGAGAGTAGATGAGAAGATCATGGAGGGTCCATGTGCAGGTTTATGGAATATGGCTTTATCTGAATACATAGTTTTTTAAGCACAGAAAGATTTTTAAGCATGGGAACAATACGATTAGATTTGCCTGCCCACAGAATGGGGAACAAAATTAGAAAGAGAGTAGGGAGGAGAATAACAATAATCTAGGTGAATGACGATTGAAGGTGTGTCATCACAGTGAACATGGAGCCGATAGGAGGTATTCAATAGTTATTTAGAGGCAATGATAGTTCATATGCTTAGTAGTTGTCTGGTACTTTCGTAGTTGCCTTTCTTGGGGTATTGAATAAGGAATGGACAGAAACTGAAGCTTAAAAGTTAGGAATGGTGTTCAATTTAATGAGGGAGAAAGTTTACATTTATAAAACTTGTTCAAAATGTAGATGGCAGTTGTAGAGATTATGAAAGATTTGTTTCATTTGTTACTTACGACCAGAAATTGTCTATATTGTTCATATTTAACCTTCATTGAATATTTATAAAGGTCTTGATACTTCTTCAGGTGCTGAGAGCAATTTTTTAAAAATTAATGATTAGTTCTTATTTTCAGGATCTCAGAGAACAATAATACATTGTAATTTTTAGATGTATTCCATTCTAATAAAGACTACAGATATCATTAAGAAGAATATCTTGCACAAATCTCTTATCAACTGTAATTTGGAGTCCTTAGGTAACTATTTTGGGGTATCTTACTTGTTTCAGTCAACACATCTGAAAAATTTACTTACCAGCCAAGTAGACCCACTTTGTTTGGTTATGATCATGCTCCTGACTCTCCAGCTTACCAGGGCTTCAACTAAGTGCTCCACATCTAACTGTTTTAGAGCTAGCCCAGACATGTCTTCATCTATGTGTTGTGCATTCTTGATTTTCTGTAGATTACTTTAGTCTTTGGGAGAGGTAGAAAACCCACAAACAACTGTTCCTTTATTTTACATTTATAATTTTCCCTCCATACCTTCAGAAATCTCTAACCTACCCATCTTTTATGGCATTTTCAATTACCTAATTTATCTTATACTCCTCCTAGTGGTCATTTAGTAAATCTCTAATGATTAACTTTAATATGATACACCACTTAGCCTTTTTAGAGGTCATCCTTTTCTAACCTGATCTAACAGTACTATTTTATTATTTTTGTAATATTTGATAAAATTATTATGATAAATCCATTAAAATTTAATGTACTTTTATAAACTCCAAAGACAAACATACACAAATAATTGTTTAGAAATACATATATGTGGGATAAAGCAAAAGAATGACAAACGTAAAATTCCTTCAGGTTTGATGGAGCAGGGACAAAAGATAGGGGAGGAGCATGTAAGTAGATGTAGTTTATTAGTAATGATCTAGGTTTCTTTTATTGCCAACAGAATTGTATAATGAATTACATGTACCCATCACTGAGCTTTAACAATTATCAACATTTTGCTAATCTTTTTATTTTTTAATCTAGAGTCTTACCATTTTTTTCCTTGGCATATTTTATAGCAAATCCCAGACAATGTGCCATTTCATCAATGCTTACTTATGTATCTCTAACTGATAAGGACATTTCTATCTTTATCTAAGCACCATGCTATTATCACAAATAACATAATTGATAATAATACTTCGTCCATAGTCACAATTTTGTGATGATCTCAAAAACGTGTTTTTTACAGACATTTGTCTGTAAAATGTCCTAACTAGAATCCAAATAAGATTTCTACATTGTATTTGAATATTGTATTTCTTGTCTCTTTTATTCTTTAAAAGTCCCTTCCTTTCCTCTCCACCCCTTTTTTAATTTATCTTTTTTAGAGACAGGGTCTCACTGTGTTGCCCAGGTTGGAGTGCAGTGGCTATTCACGGGTGTGATTATGTCACACTGAAGCCTAGAACTCCTGGCTTCAAGCTGTCCTCCTGCTTCAGCACCCATCCTCCACAAGTAGCTGGTACTACAGTGCCTGCACCTGGCTCTCTTCTCTTTTTTATGCCATTGGTTTGTTGGAAAAACCGTACTATCTGTCCTAGAGAATATACCTACATTCTGAACTTCAAATTACTTCTATCTGGATGTATTTAACTTGTTCCTCTATTCCTTCTATTTTCTATATATTGGTAGTTTTATATCTAAGGGCAGGCTGGATTACAGATTCTTTGGGGTTTGATAAGAATTAAATTCTTTGGGGTTTTTGTGTGGTTTTTGGCAAGAGTATTTTATGGATGGTGCAGTGTACTTTCATATGACATCATTAAGCACATAATGTCTGCTTATCTCATATGCTAAAATTAATTAGTGGGTTTAGTGTAAGAGGTGTTCCTTAATATGCATAGGGAGGTACTGCTTTAAGAAAATGCCAGATTTTAAAAATTAAACTTATAAAGCAATAAGAAAGAAGATGAGGAGGCTGGGCACAGTGGCTTCTGCCTGTAATCACAGCACTTTGGGAGACTGAGATGGGTGGATCACTTGAGGTCAGGAGTTCGAGACCAGCCTGACCAACATGGTGAAACCCCGTCTCTACTAAAAATATAAAAATTAGCTGGGCGTGGTTGTCCATGCCTATAGTCCCAACTGCTCTGGAGGCTGAGGCAGGAGAATCACTTGAATCCAGGAGGTGGAGGTTGCAGTGAGCCGAGATCATGCCACTGCACTCCAGCCCGGGCAACAGAGCAAGACTCTGTCTCAAAAAAAAAAAAAAAAGGAGGAATAGAAAATATGATTCAAGGCTCTGTTTCCTTATCCATAAAATATATTGGTTGTATTCGAATTGAATCTCAATTACTCATTATAGGCCAAAGAAACAAATCTTTACTGTCCCAAGGTGAGTACCTCCTGTCTTCCCTTTCCTCAATGACAGCAGCTTTGAGATTTCAGCCTGTCTTCATCTGTCTTTTTTACTACACTCTTTGGATTCAGGGTAGTAAATTTAGGTAGTTTATGGGTGACTTGAAGTATAACATAGAAGGAGAAACCCAGAATCAAGATTTCAAAGGCCTTCCCAAGTGAATTCCTATGATAAATTTTAAGTAATAATAATTAACTTTTTAAACAGGGTTCAACTCCACCAGTAACTGTTTTCAAAGGTTCAAAAAAACCTTACTTAAAAGAATGCATTTTGATTATTAACCATGATACTGGAGAATGTCGGCTAGAAAAACTCAGCAGCAACATCACTGTAAAAAAAACAAGGTATGTGGTTTAATGAAATAAATTATATTATAAACATAAATTTCTAAGGAAATGTCAAGAAAAAATTTATTAAGTCACATTATAATATAAGAGTTATTTCTGTGTGGTACAAAAATGTTTTAATCTTTTTCTAAGTTTAAATTTGGTGGAGATCCTAAGCCAAAAGCGTTTTACCACATCACCCTGTGATATATAAAAGCTTGTTTTGCTTCTAAATGCTTTCTATAGGTATAGGTACACTTTTTATCCTATTGTAGATACTTCTGTATAACTGGATTGAAGGAAGCCATTATACATTCTCTAAAATAATTTCATCTTCATTAGTAAAAATTTATTGAGTACCTAGGATGTGTAAGGTACTAGAAAAAGGAAAGTTTGCTCTGCAAACACCTCAAAACTTCTGCATTTTATTCAGATAAACAGACTATTCCATTTAAAAAGTCAATAGGAGAATATACCCATCTCAAATCCTTTTTGGAAATAGGTAACACATTACTTACCATGTAATATAAGGATGTTTGCTCTAAAAGCCATGCAAATAGTATAGACAAAAATTGCTCTAGGAATTAAGAAAAAGGAGAAGTAATGGTAGATTGGAAAATTCAGGGAGGCCTTTTTGATGTACCTTAAGAGGAGGTTAGGATCATAAGAATTACCTTGGGTGCTTGTTAAAAATTAGTTCCCGAATCCAACCTTAAATCAGGGAAGGATCCTGGGAAACTCTATTTTTTAATACCCCCTCACCCCTACCATCCATGCCCTGCTGTGATTCACACCAGAAGAAAGTTTGTGCAATACCGATTTAATTGATTAGAGAGGAGATGAGAATGTAAGACAAGTTTGATATCTGACTTATTCAGGGCCAATGAGTAAGACCTACTTGAACGGAGCAGAGGTTTGTCTCTGTACCTGTGTATACGTTTTGGAAAGTAGGGGGCGATGTTGATATTGGGCTAGAGGTAAGGTTGTAATTTTGTTGGTTGAGGTTAGTGCCATCAATATTAACTAAGAAATTAGGACATTATCTTGCTGGTAGTGGTTACATATTAAAGTCTTTTTAACCAGGGATTGGCATGTTTACAGTTTTGTTTTAAAACATTAATTCAGTAGAGAAACTGAGTAAATGAAACAATGTAGGAATCAGAAAAATGTATAAACCAGGATTTTTGAGGGCAGGAATGAAGAGAAAGTGAGGTTCTAAAGGCTTTTTGAAGGAAGAACTGACAGGATTTGGTGACTGGAAATGGGAGAGGCAAAAATCAAGCATACTTTTATTATACACTCTTCTTAAAGATATTGAAAGAAAAGTATATGAATCTCCTTTATTATCATGCCTGTCTTAAGTTATGAATGGAAACTTTAGAAGTGATTTAGTTTTAACAGAAATGATAATCTTAGAACTTACGGAATATATCGTACCTGTTATACACTTATATTTTTCCTTTTATTTTAGTCATTTGTGAATATCTTATCTGTTCAATTTAAGCAATGGCTTTTTTTTTTTTTTGGTTGTTGTTTTATTTATTTTTAAATAGAGATGGAGGGTCTCGTTATATTGCCCAGGCTGGTCTTGAACTCCTGGCCTCAAACCATCTTCCTTCCTCAGCCTCCGAAAGTGCTGGGATTATAGGCATGAGCCACTGCACCAGCCTGGATTTTTGTTTTTGTTTTATGAGACAGGGTCTCACTCTGTCACCCAGGCTGGAGTGCAGTGGTGCAATCATAGCTTACTGCAGCTTCTAACTCCTGGGCTCAAATGATCCTCCCACAGCCTCCTAAATAGCTGAGATTACAGGTGTGCATCATCATGCCCAGCTAATATTTTTATTATTTTTATACAGACAGGGTCTCGTTATGTTGACAAGGCTGGTCTTGAATTCCTGGCCTCAAGTAATCCTCCCACTTCAGCCTCCCAATATGCTGGGATTACAGGCATGAGGCACCAAGCCTGGCACTGGTTTTGTTTTTGTTCTTGTTTGTATCCCTCAATGGACATGTGTATCACAGAAGTATAAATTGATAAATACTTGTTAAATAATGAACTAAATTAATGTTTTAATTATGGAATATTATTCTAAAGATGTTTAGGAAAAGAATAAGTGGTCAGTTTTAGTAACTTTGTAAGTTAAATTTTTGTTACATTGCTGTCATACCTGTTTCAATATTTGATATTCTTAATTGCAGAGTTGAAGGAAGCAGTAAAATTCAGTATCGTAAAGAACAACAGCAACAACAAATGTGGAATTCAGCCAGGACTCCCAATCTTGTAAAACATTCTCCATCTGAAGATAAGATGTCCCCAGCATCTCCAATAGATGATATCGAAAGAGGTAAAATCTAAGTATATGTAACATCCCTTTATAAGAGATAATTAAGAAATATTAAGGCCAGGCATGGTGGCTCACACCTGTAATCCCAGCACTTTAGGGGGCTGAGGCAGGCGGATCATGAGGTCAGTAGTTCAACACCAGCCTGGCCAACATGGTGAAACCGCATCTCTGCTAAAAATACAAAAATTAGCTGGGCATGATGGCATGTGCCTGTGGTCCCACCTACTTGGGAGGCTGAGGTAGAAGAATCACTTGAACCCAGGAGGCAGAGGTTGCAGTGAGCTGAGATTGAGCCACTGCACTCCAGCCTGGGTGACGGTGAGACTCCATCTCAAAAAAAAAAAAAAAGAAAAAAAATGCTAAATGAATTTTTTCATTTTAATTAACAGTGGTACTAGTTATAAATGTTTACCAAGAGCATCATATTTTTTGTAATTATGCATTTTTCTGGGTAATGATGTAGCTTATGATTTTTAGTTTTATGTAAGCAATATCCATATGAGAGAATTTGTATCATTTTATTTATTTTATTATACTTTAAGTTCTAGGGTACATGTACACAACGTGCAGGTTTGTTACATATGTATACATGTGGCATGTTGGTGTGCTGCACCCATTAACTCATGATTTACATTAGGTATATCTCCGAATGCTATCCCTCCCCTCTCCCCCAACCCCATGACAGGCCCCGGTGTGTGATGGACACCCTGTGTCCAAGTGTTCTCATTGTTCAATTCCCACCTATGAGTGAGAACATGTGGTGTTTGGTTTTCTGTCCTTGCAGTAGTTTGCTCAGAATGATGGTTTCCAGCTTCATCCATGTCCCTACAAAGGACGTGAACGCATCCTTTTTTATGGCTGCATAGTATTCCATGGTGTATATGTGCCACATTTTCTTAATCCAGTCTATCACTGATGGACATTTGGGTTGGTTCCAAGTCTTTGCTATTGTGAATAGTGCCACAATAAACATACGTGTGCATGTGTCTTTATAGCAGCATGATTTATAATCCTTCGGATATATACCCAGTAATGGGATGGCTGGGTCAAATGGTATTTCTAGTTCTAGATCCTTGAGGAATTGCCACACAGTCTTCCACAATGGTTGAACTAATTTACAGTCCCATCAACAGTGTAAAAGTGTTCCTATTTCTCCGCATCTCTCTAGCATCTGTTGTTTCCTGCCTTTTTAATGATCGCCATTCTAACTGGTGTGAGATGGTATCTCATTGTGGTTTTGATTTGCATATCTCTGATGGCCAGTGATGATGAGCATTTTTTCATGTGTCTGTTGGCTGCATAAATGTCTTCTTTTGAGAAGTGTCTGTTCATATCCTTTTCCCACTTTTTGATGGAGTCGTTTGTTTTTTTCTTGTAAATTTGTGTAAGTTCTTCATAGATTCTGGATATTAGCCCTTTGTAAAATGGGTAAATTGCAAAAATTTTCTCCCATTCTGTAGGTTGCCTGTTCACTCTGATGGTAGTTTCTTTTGCTGTGCAGAAGCTCTTTAGTTTAATCATATCCCATTTGTCTATTTTGGCTTCTGTTGCCATTGCTTTTGATGTTTTAGTCATGAAGTCCTTGCCCATGCCTATGTCCTGAATGGTATTGCCTAGGTTTTCTTCTAGTGTTTTTATGGTTTTAGGTCTAACATTTAAGTCTTTAATCCATCTTGAATTAATTTTTATATAAGGTGTAAGGAAAGTATCCAGTTTCACCTTTCTACATACGGCTAGCCAGTTTTCCCAGCACCATGTATTAAATAGGGAATCCTTTCCCCATTGTTTGTTTTTGTCAGGTTTGTCAAAGATCAGATGATTGTAGATGTGTGGTGTGATTTCTGAAGCCTCTGTTATGTTCCATTGGTCTATATATGTGTTTTGGTACCAGTACTATGGTGTTTTGGTTACTGTAGCCTTGCAGTATAGTTTCAAGTCAGGTAGCCTGATGCCTCCAGCTTTGTTCTTTTGGCTTAGGATTGTCTTAGCAATGCGGGCTCTTTTTTGTGTCCGTATGACTTTAAAGTAGTTTTTTTCCAATTCTCTGAAGAAAGCCATTGATAGCTTGATGGAGATGGCATTGAATCTATAAATTACCTTGGACAGTATGGCCATTTTCACGATATTGATTCTTCCTATCCATGAGCATGGAATGTTCTTCCATTTGTTTGTGTCCTCTTTTATTTTTTTGAGCAGTGGTTTGTCGTTCTCCTTGAAGAGGTCTTTCACATCCCTTGTAAGTTGGATTCCTAGGTATTTTATTCTCCTTGAAGCAATTGTGAATGGGAGTTCACTCATGATTTGGCTCTCTGTTTGTCTGTTATTGGTGTATAGGAATGCTTGAGATTTTTGCACATTGATTTTGTATCCTGAGATTTTGCTGAAGTTGCTTATCAGCTTAAGGAGATTTTGGGCTGAGACAATGGGGTTTTCTAAATATACAATCATGTCATCTGCAAACAGGGACAATTTGACTTCCTCTTTTCCTAATTGAATACCCTTTGTTTCTTTCTCCTGCCTGATTGCCCTGGCCAGAACTCCCAACACTATGTTGAATAGGAGTGGTGAAAGAGGGCATCCCTGTCTTGTGCCAGTTTTCAAAGGGAATGCTTCCAGTTTTTGCCCATTCAGTATGATATTGGCTGTGGGTTTGTCATAAATAGCTCTTATTATTTTGAGATACGTTCCATCAATACCTAGTTTATTGAGAGTTTTTAGCATGAAGGGCTGTTGATTTTTGTCAAAGGCCTTTTCTGCATCTATTGAGATAATCGTGTGGTTTTTGTCATTGGTTCTGTTTATGTGATGGATTACGTTTATTGATTGGCATATGTTGAACCAGCCTTGCATCCCAGGGATGAAGCCGACTTGATCATGGTGGATAAGCTTTTTGATGTGCTGCTGGATTCGGTTTGCCAGTATTTTATTGAGGATTTTCGCATCCGTGTTCACCAGGGATACTGGTCTAAAATTCTCTTTCTTTGTTGTCTCTGCCAGGCTTTCGTATCAGGATGATGCTGGCCTCATCAAATGAGTTAGGCAGGATTGCCTCTTTTTCTATTGATTGGAATAGTTTCAGAAGGAATGGTACCAGCCCTTCTTTCTACCTCTGGTAGAATTCAGCTGTGAATCCGTCTGGTCCTGGCCTTTTTTTTGTTGGTAGCCTATTAATTATTGCCTCAATTTCAGAGCCTGTATTGGTCTATTCAGGGATTCAATTTCTTCCTTGTTTATTCTTGGGAGGGTGTATGTGTCCAGGAATTTATCCATTTCTTCTAGATTTTCTACTTTATTTGCATAGAGGTGTTTATAGTATTCTCTGATGGTAGTTTGTATTTCTGTGGGATCAGTGGTGCTATCCCGTTTATCATTTGTTATTGTATCTATTTGATTCTTCTCTCTTTTCTTCTTTATTAGTCTTGCTAGTGGTCTATCAATTTTGTTGATCTTTTCAAAAAACCAGCTCCTGGATTCGTTGATTTTTTTGAAGGGTTTTTTGTGTCTCTATCTCCTTCAGTTCTGCTCTGATCTTAGTTATTTCTTGCCTTCTGCTAGCTTTTGAATTTGTTTGCTCTTGCTTCTTTAGTTCTTTGAATGGTGATGTTAAGGTGTCGATTTTAGATCTTTTCTGCTTTCTCTTGTGGGCATTTAGTGCTGTAAATTTCCCTCTACACACTGCTTTAAATGTGTCCCAGAGATTCTGGTATGTTATGTCCTTGTTCTCATTGGTTTCAAAGGACATATTTATTTCTGCCTTCATTTTGTTATTTACCCAGTAGTCATTCAGGAGCAGGTTGTTCAGTTTCCATGCAGTTGTGCGTTTTGAGTGAGTTTCTTAATCCTGAGTTCTAATTCGATTGCACTGTGGTCTGAGAGACAGTTTGTTGTGATTTCTATTCTTTTATATTTGCTGAGGAGTGCTTTACTTCTAACTATGTGGTCAATTTTGGAATAAGTGTGATGTGGTTCTGAGAAGAATGTATATTCTATTGATTTGGGGTGGAGAGTTCTGTAGATGTTTATTAGGTCCACTTGGTGCAGAGCTGAGTTCATGTCCTGTATATCCTTGTTAACCTTCTGTCTCATTGATCTGTCTAATATTGACAGTAGGGTGTTAAAGTCTCCCATTATTATTGTTTGGGAGTCTAAGTCTCTTTGTATGTCTCTAAGGACTTGCTTTATGAATATGAGTACTCCTGTACTGGGTGCATATATATTTAGGATAGTTAGGTCTTCTTGTTGAATTGATCCCTTTCCATTATGTAATGGCCTTCCTTGTCTCTTTTGATCTTTGTTGGTTTAAAGTCTGTTTTGTCAGGGACTAGGATTGCAACCCCTGCTTTTTTTTGTTTTCCATTTGCATGGTAGATCTTCCTCCATCCCTTTATTTTGAGCCTACATGTGTCTCTGCATGTGAGATGTGTCTCCTGAATACAGCGCACTGATGGGTCTTGACTCTTTATCCAATTTGCCAGTCTGTGTCTTTTAATTGGAGCATTTAGCTTATTTACATTTAAGGTTAATATTGTTATGTGTTAATTTGATCCTGTCATTATGATGTTAGCTGGTTATTTTGCTCGTTAGTTTATGTAGTTTCTTCCTAGCATCAATGGTCTTTACAATTTGGCATGTTTTTGTAGTGGCTGGTACCGGCTGTTCCTTTCCATGTTTAGTGCTTCCTTCAGGAGCTCTTGTAAGGCAGGCCTGGTGGTGACAAAATCTCTCAGCATTTGCTTGTCTGTAAAGGATTTTATTTCTCCTTCACTTATGAAGCTTAGTGTGGCTGGATATGAAATTCTGTGTTGAAAATTATTTTCTTTAAGAATGTTGAATATTGGCCCCCATGCTCTTCTGGCTTGTAGAGTTTCTGCCGAGAGATCTGCTGTTAGTCTGATGGGCTTCCCTTTGTGGGTAACCCGACCTTTCTCTCTGGCTTCCTTTAACATTTTTTCCTTCATTTCAACGTTGGTAAATCTGACAATTATGTGTCTTGGAGTTGCTCTTCTCCAGGAGTATCTTTGTGGTATTCTCTGTATTTCCTGAATTTGAATGTTGGCCTGCCTTGCTAGGTTGGGGAAGTTCTCCTGGATAATATCCTGAAGAGTGTTTTCCAACTTGGTTCCATTCTCCCTGTCACTTTCAGGTACACCAATCAAACGTAGATTTGGTCTTTTCACATTGTCCCATATTCCTGGAGGCTTTGTTCATTTCTTTTTACTCTTTTTACTCTAAACTTCTCTTCTCACTTCATTTCATTCATTTGATCTTCAATCACTGAAACCCTTTCTTCCACTTGATCTAATTGGCTACTGAAGCTTGTGGAAGCATCACGTAGTTCTCATGCCACGGTTTTCAGCTCCATCAGGTCATTTAAGGTCTTCTCTATGCTGTTTATTCTAGTTAGCCATTTGTCTAATCTTTTTTCAAGTTTTTTAGCTACTTTGCAATGGGTTCGAACATCCTCCTTTAGCTTGGAGAAGTTTGTTACCACCGATTGTCTGAAGCCTTCGTCTCTCTATTCGTCAAAGTCATTCTCTGTCCAGCTTTATTCCATTGCTGGCGAGGAGCTGCGTTCCTTTGGAGGAGAAGAGGCACTCTGATTTTTGGAATTTTTGGCTTTTCTGCTCTGGTTTCTCCCCATCTTTTATCCCAAAAGGTAGATAAAGGTTTTATCTACCTTTGGTCTTTGATAATGGTGATGTACAGATGGGGTTTTGGTGTGGATGTCCTTTCTGTTTGTTAGTTTTCCTTCTAACAGTCAGGACCCTCAGCTGCAGTCTGTTGGAGTTTGCTGGAGGTGCACTCCAGACCCTGTTTTCCTGGGTATCACCAGCGGAGGCTGCAGAGTAGCAAATATTGCAGAAGGGCAAATGTTGCTGCCTGGTCCTTCCTCTGGAAGCTTCGTCTCAGAGGGGCACTTGGCTGTATGAGGTGTCAGTCAGCCCTTACTGGGAGGTGTCTCCCAGTTAGGCTACTTGGGGGTCAGGGACCCACTTGAGGAGGAAGTCTGTCCGTTCTCAGATCTCAAAGTCTGTGCTGGGAGAACCACTGCTCTCTTCAAAGCTGTCAGCAGGGACGTTGAAGTCTGCAGAAGTTTCTGCTGCCTTTTGTTCAGCTATGCCCTGCCCCCAGAGGTGGAGTCTACAGATGCAGGCAGGCCTCCTTGAGCTGCGGTGGGCTCCACCTGGTTCAAGCTTCCAGGCCGCTTTGTTTACCTACTCAAGTCTCAGCAATGGCAGACGCCCCTACCTCAGCCTCACTGCTGCCTTGCAGTTTGATCTCAGACTGCTGTGCTAGCAGTGAATGAGGCTCCGTGGGCATGGGACCCTCCGAGCCAGGTGCAGGATATAATCACCTGGTGTGCCGTTTGCTAAGACCATTGGAAAAGCACAGTATTAGGGGTGGGAGTGTCCCGATTTTCCAGGTACTGTCTGTCACAGCTGCCCTTTGCTAGGAAAGGGAATTCCCCGACCCCTCACACTTCCTGGGTGAGGCAATGCCCTGCCCTGCTTCAGCTCACACTCTGTGGGCTGCACCCACTGTCTAACAAGCCCCAGTGAGACGAACCCAGTACCTCAGTTGGAAATGCAGAAATCACCCATCTTCTGCGTGGCTCATGGTGGGAGCTGTAGACTGGAGCTGTTCCTATTCAGCCATCTTGGAACCTCCCCTTGTATCATTTTAAATTACTATTCAGGGTAAAAAAAATGACTCTTTAGATATATATAACTGGAGTTTTCTTCTTTTTGGCAATTGTGATGACTCAAATTCAATTCCTCACAGCATCTTCCTGTCAAAATTTTTTATGTATGGCCAGACTGTAGATATTTAAGATGTCACCAATTCCATAGGGAAATGAGGAAATATAGTAAGCAGAATAAGCAGGCAACTTTTTCTGAATTGCTGCTTACTTCTCAGAAGGGAGGTATTTTTGGGGAAGTACATACAGTCCTTTTGTAAGTAAGAAAACTTAAATCTCCATTTTTTTTCTAGCTGCAGTGTGGGTTATCGATGTTGTAGTAATTGTGGCTGCAGTGAGACCCTGGTCACTAAAGTATATTTGCTTCTACACTTTGCCTTCTTAAAATTTTCACATAGCTGTCCAATTTCAGTGTTCCCTTCTAAGCCCAGTAGAGTATTCATTCTCTAATCGATTAGTAGCTCCTATACAAACAATAAAAAAGACAAGTCCAGAACCCTTGGCGATACAACGGGTCTTGAATTTTATTTTTTTTTTACATCATGCCTGCTTCCAAATGGATTTGAATTATGATGTCTTTATATACATGAATACAATAAAATACTGGTACAGAAAATCAAGATATTGAAGGGGAAGGGAAGGCAAATTTGCTAATCATTAACACATTAAATTGCTGGGTGTGGTGGTGCACACCTATAATCCCAGCACTTTGGGAGGACAAGGCAGATGGATCACTTGAGCTTGGGAGTTTGAGACCAGCCTGGGCAACATGGTAAAACCCCATCTCTACAAAAAAATGCAAAATTAGCTGGGTGTGGTGGTGTATGCCTGTAGTCCCAGCTACTTGGGAGGCTAAGCTGGGAGGATTACTTGAGCATGGGGAGGTCAAGCCTGCAGTGAGTCATGATTGTGCCACTGCATTCCAGCCTGGGTGACAGAGTGAGACTCTGTCTCAAATAATAATAATAATAATAATAATTTAGCTCTGAGCTTCTAATCACCAAGACATAAGGGAGACACAAGCAGCATATGTTGTATCATCTGATAGGTTACAAAGAATCAGACTTTTTCCTGTTACTAAATTTTAAAAGGAATTCATCATATGGAACCTTTTTCTAGGGAGCATTAAACTTTATATAGTATTCTCAACAATAATTTTACAGTAAGTGGAAGTTCTTCCATGTGGTAGTTTTTTAATAGAGGCCTTAATAAAAGCATTGTATCAAAGCATAACTCAGGGAAAAGAACGTTGTAGAGGAGGCAAGGCACAGTGGCTCATGCCTATAATTCCAGCACTTTGGGGGCCCAAGGTGGGAGGGTCATTTGAGCCCAGGAGTTTGAGAACAGCCTAAGCAACATGGCGAAACCTCATCTCAATTAAAAAATTGTAAAAATTAAAGTTAAAAAAAAAAAGTTGTAGAGGTTAAGTTAACACGATCTCCAACCATAAAGCTTTCTATTTCTAACTTAGTATGAGAATGGAACTTCATTTACCTTGAGATATTTGTATAACATATTCCTTAGATTGCATTCTATAAAATATTTTCTTGACCCTACTCTGCCACTGACTACTGTTAAAATGGTTGAATCACCTTTTCAAGTTTATGTCTGGCAGTTGTACTAATATTTTTGTTGCTTAAATTTTACATTTACATCTTTGAGCTATCTAGAATTGAGTTTGGGAGATAAGATAGAGGCTAGGTGCAGTGGCTTACACCTGTAATCCCAGCACTTTGGGAGGCCGAGGTGGGAGGATCGTTTGAGGCCAGGAGTTTAAGATAGCAAGACCCCATCTCTATAAAAAAAAAATATTTTTTTAAAAAAGAAATAAGGTGGATCTAAAATTCTACTCCCCTACCCGGAGACAACTCACAGCTGGGAGTACCAGCAAATAGGATGATACCACAGTGAGTGACTGCATTCCTCAAAGTGTTCTCCTTGCATGCCTGGCCTGAGGTTCCCTTCCTCCATCAGAGACACTCTATGGCCAGAAGGTCCCTGCAAGTAGAATTCTACTGTAATAAGCATTCAGCCTGGGAAGACTGTTTACACCACTCTACCTCCCAGACCTGCCCCCCTGCCCTATTAACCTAAGATTCTTCTCTCTCATCTAAAGACATCTTGAGACTGGATCGCACCAATAAAGGGGATCCTGCCACAACAAACACTTTGCTAGGAAGCACTTTCCTTTCCTGCACCTCTCCAAGCAGGGGAGCCAATCACAACAAAAAATTGCCTGGTTCAGGAAGCACTCTTTATCCCAGGCAAGAGACTCCCTTTCACCTATACGCACCACATCTCCTTGCCTGGTGAAGTCCCTTCTTTCCTTCACGTAGCACCAGCAGGGATCATCGGGGACCCTAGCTGCTGGAGATTCAGTTGAGAAGACCAAGACAATACTGTAAAAACTCTGAAAACGAGATTGTCATTTAAACCACAGCCCACAACAGTAGGCAAGAATATGCATGCTAAACCTAAACAGAGTGATTGCCTACTAAAATTAAAAATTTAAATAAGATGTGGATCTCCCCTAGCATAAAAACCAAGATATCCAAGATATAATAGAAAATTACCTGTCATGGCTGGGTGCGGTGGCTCACATCTGTAATCCCAGCACTTTGGGAGGCCAAGGCAAGCAGATCACTTGAGGTCAGGAGTTTGAGACCAGCCTGGCCAATGTGGTGAAACCCTGTCTCTACTAAAATACAAAAATTAGCTGGGTGTGGTGGCACGCACCTATAATTCCAGCTACTTGGGAGGCTGAGGCAGGAGAATTGCTTGAACCCAGGAGGTGGAGGTTGCAGTGAGCCAAGATAGTGCCACTGCGCTCCAGCCTGGGCAACAGAGCAAAACTCCATCTTAAAAAAATAAAAAATAAAAAATAAAAGAAAAAGAAAAAGAAAATAAAATTACCTGTCGTACCATAATTTGTGATTCAAGAGAATCACATGAATGAGAAAAGACAATCAACTGATACCAACACGAGGATGAATCAAATGTTAGAATTATCTGACAATGATCTTTAAACAATTATCACGAATATTGTTCAGTTATACATTCCCTTGAAACAAATGAAAAACAAAATAGAAAATCACATTAAAGAAATAGAAGTTTTAAGTAAGAATCAGATGGAAATTATAGAACTGACAAATACAATAACAACAAAAATACTCACTGGATGAGCTCAGTGCTAGGGAGTGGATAGAATCAGTTTACTTGTGGATGTATAGAATCCCCTCAACCTGAAAATAGAAAATAGACTGAAACAAGATGAGCATGTCCCCAAGAATCTGTGGAAGAATGATAAAATATCCAATATTTGTGTCATTGGAGTCTCAAAGAAGAGGGAGAGCAGGGTTAAAAGAGTATTTAAATAAATATGTGCAAAAACTTCCCAAGTTTTATGAAAGACATAAACCCACAGATGTAAAAACCTGAACAAACCCCAAATAGGATAAACCCAAAGAAATTGATGCCAAGGTACATCATAATGAAACATCTGAAAACTAAAGGCAAAGAGAAAAGGGTTGAAAGCAAGAAAGAAATGACATATTACCTATGAAAGAATACCATTTGGTTAACATCCGATTTCTCATCTGAAGCCATGGAGCCCAGAAAGGAGTGGCATAATATATTTCAAATGCTGAAATAAAAAAAAATGTTAAGTGTGAATTCTGTATCTACCAAAATGATTCTTCAGTAATGAGGGGCAAATAGCCTGCTTCAGAAAGGAAAACTGAAAGAATTTGTTCCTAGGAAACTATCCTTAAATATTGGCTATATAAAGTCATTCAGACAGAAAAGAAACGTTAAATGAAAGAATCTTAGAGTATCAGGAAGAGAGAAACAGCAACAGAAAGAGCAAACATATCAATAAGTACAATTGATTACGGTTTTCCTCATGACTTTTCTAAATCATATGTGATGACTGAAACAAAAATGATAATACCTTCTGATTCCCAAAATAATGATATTTCAAAGTGGATATGAGGTTTACTTAGAATGGGAATGCATTGACAAGTCAGGTATGTATATTGAAAAACCCAAACCAACCACTAAGAAAAATAAACAAAATGACACCTTTTAAAACTTTATAAATTAATTGAGATGGCATTCTAAAATGTTTCAAGTAACCCACAGAAAGGCAAGACAAGCAAAACAGAGAAATGAAATACAGAGGAAGCAAACAGAAAACAAATAACAAATTGACACACTTAAGCCCTAACATATATCAATAATTACTTTAAACATATATTGTCTAAATAAGCCAATTAAACTGCAGATATTGGCAGGCTGTATAAAAAGTACACCCAACTATATGCTGTTTATAAGAAATTAATGAAACATGTAGCTTGAAAGTAAAAGTATAGAAAATATATACCATTTAAACATTAATTTTAAAAAGCACAAACATGTGACCATATTAATATCAGATAAAGATGACTTAAGAGCAAAATAGGCCAGGCGCAGTGGCTCACGCCTGCAATCCCAGCACTTTGGGAGGCCGAGGCAGGCAGATCACTTGAGGTCAGGAGTTCGTGACCAGCCTGGCCAACGTGGTGAAACCCCATCCCTACTAAAAATACAAAAATTAGCCAAGCACGGTGGCACGCACCTTAATCCCAGCCACTCAGGAAGCTGAGGCAGGAGAATCGCTTGAACTTGGGAGGCGGAGGTTGCAGTGAGCTGAGATCACGCCACTGCACTGCAGCCTGGGTGACAGAGTGAGACTCCATCTCAAAAAAAAAAAACAAAATAAATTACTACAAAGAGGTACATTAACAATAATTAAAGTATTGATTTACCAGAAAGACATAAGTGTGTATACATCTAACAACTGAACTGAACTGAGAAAAACGTGAAGCAAAAACTGCTAGAACTGAAAAGAGAAATCTGCAAATCCACAATTATGCCTGGGTATTTCAACACTCTGCTCTCAGCAACTAATAGAACTACTAGACAGAAAATCGACACATATATAGGAGATCTGAGTGACACGATCAACCAACATGATGTAATTGACAGATATGTAACATGCCACACAACAGCAGAATACACTTTTTGTTTCAAGTGCCCATGGAATATTTACTAAGATAGACCGTATCCTGGGCCATAAAACAAATCTCAATAGATTTATAGAGACTGAAGTCATGCAGACTATGTATCTGACCATAATGGATTCAAACTAAAAATCAATAACAGACAACAGGAGAAATCTCTAAACACTTGAAAATTAAACAACACATTTCTAAAAGATCCATGGGTTAAAGAAGAATCATCAAAGGAAATTAAAAATACATGCAGCTAAATGTATTAAGTAAACATAGCATGCCAAAATATGTGTAATGCAACTGAAGAAGTTCTAAGAGGGAAATTTATGGCACTAAATGCTTACATTAGAAGTGAGGAAAGTTATCATATTAATTAATTTAAGTCCCTTTTTTAGGAAACTAGGAAAAGAAAAGCAGATTAAACCCAAAGCAAGCAAAAAGAGACAAATAATGAAAACAAGAAGTGATATCAATGAAATTGAAAACAGTAGAGAAAATTAATGAAACAAAAAGGCAGTCATCGGAGAACACTGTTGATAAACTTCTAGTAAGATTGATAAAAATGAAAAGACGGAAGGCACAAATTACGAATATCAGGAATGTAAAGTACAACTTCTATCTATAATCAGGAAAGTAATGAATTTACTATAGATCCAGTAGCCATTAAAAGTATTATAAAGAAATGGTAGGCTGGGTGTGGTGGTTCACACCTGTAATCCCAACACTTTCGGAGACCAAGGCAAGAGGATTGCTTGAGCCCGGGAGTTTGAGACCAGCCTAGGCAATACAGAGTCTCTACAAAAAAAAATTGTTTTTTTAGATTACTCAGGCAGTCAGGCGTGGTGGTGTGCACCTGAGTAGTCCCAGCTACTCAGGAGGCTGAGGTGAGTGGATTGCTTGAGCCCAAGAGGTTGAGGCTGCAGTGAGCCATAATTGTGCCACTGCACTCCAGCCTGGGTGACAGAGTAAGACCCTATCTAAAAAGAAGAGAAAAGAAATATGATAGCTTTGTGCTCATAAATTTGACAGTTTAGAGGAAATGGACTAGTTCCTCAAAAGCTAAAAACTGCCAAAACTCAACTAAGGCGAAGTAAGCAACTTGAATAGTGCTATCAATATTAAATAAATTAAATTAGTAATTAAAAAGCACCCCCCCAAAAAATAGCCAGACCAAGAAGTCTACCAAACATTTAAAGAGAATTAACACCAACATTACACAATCTCTTCTGGAAAAAGGAAAAGGAAGGAATATTTCTAAGCTCATTTATGAGGCCAGTATTACCCCCAATACCCAAACCAGATAAAGACAGTACAAGAAAAGGAAAACTATGAACCAATATCTCTGATGAACTTAAACTCAAAAATTATCAATGAAATATTAGCAAATTGAATCCAACATTGTATAACAATAATTATACAACATGAACCAGACAACATTCCTATTCTCGCATTATATTTAGGAGTATGGATGAGGGTGAGAGGGAGGGTAGGGAAGATACAAGCAGTAAACAAATAAGTATCCAAATGAATTTCAGAAATAAGTGTCTTGAAGAGAATTAAACTAAGCAATGGGGGTTGGAGAATGGAGAGGAAGGAAACTTTTGAGAAGGTTACACTTAAACCGATTCAAGAAGGAGCCAGCCTTTCAGAGATCTAGAATCTTCTCAAGAGACACCATTAATGAAATGAAAAGCCTAGCTACAGACTTGGGGGAACCTGGAAAAAATATTCACAAATTCCAAAAGTGTGACAAAGGGCTCATAGCCAGAAGAATTAGCTATAAAGAACTCTTACAAATCAGTAAGAAAAAGACAAACAAATATAAAAATGGACAAAAGATTCGAACAGGCTTTTCAGAAAAGATATTCAAATGGCCAGTAAGCATATAAAAAAACACTGCTTCATATTATCACATCAAAGAAATGAAAATTAAAACTACAAGAAGATACCATTGTACACCCATCAGACTCACTATACCAAGTGTGTGTGTGCCCTAGTGAGGGAAGATATGAAGCATCTGTGACTCATACCTTGCTGGTTGGAGTGTAAAATCAGTTTGAAAACTGGGAGTTTTTAATGAAATTAAACCTATGCCTATTGTGACTTGGCAATTTCTCTCTTTCTACCTAAGAGAAATGTGTATATAAGTTCAAAAAGACTTGTAAAGGGATTTTCATAACAACTTTATTAATAATATCCAAAACTGAAAACAACCCAAATATCCATAAATAGAAAATGGGTAACTAACTTGTGGTATATTTATATAATATAATATAATATAATATAATATAATATAATATAATATAATATAATATCATAGCAGTAGAGAAGAATAGGCTACAGATTAATTCAATAACATGAGTAAATATAAAAACATTATGTTGAAAGAAGGCAGACCAAAAAGTACGTGCTGAGTGAATCTATTTGTATTAAGTTCAAGAATAGACAAAAATCTTTGGTAATAAAAGTCAAAATGGTGATTAGTGACTGGAAAAGAGCATAGGAGAATATTCGTGGGGATGGAAATATTCTATATATTGATCTCAGTGGTAGATATACAGGTTTTATACATGCTAAAATTTATCTAGCTGTACATTTTACTTTATGGAAATTATGTATTAAACAAACAAACAAACAAAAGATCTGGGTGAAGAATATACCAGGCAGAGGAAACAGCTAGTACGAAGAACATAGCCTGGAAATGGATTTAATGTGGTCAAATAATAGAAAGCCAGTGTGTCTATAATAGGGAGAATGAGGAAGTGGGCTAAAAATTACCAGTTAACTTAATGTAGCAGTGTACTAAGATGATATCAAATGTCAATGTGTTAACTGAGTGTATTATTCGCTTAGCATTTTTTGGTTTAAAAAATTTTGTTCAACTATTTGACATTTGTATCATATAGGAAAATATTGACTTGAAAGTCAGTAGATTTGCCTCCACTCATAAATAACTGACAGCTTTTGACATTTCTGGATCTTCATTCCCTCATTTATAAAATTATGAAGTTGTTCTAAATGGTAGCTGAAGACCTTCCCAACTATAATTTTTTTGTGTATCTAGAACTTGAAAAATGCTAAACAAAAGAAGACATCATTATTATTCTTTTTATCTACAGAAATATTTATAGCCAAAGTTATAATGGGAACTGGCTCTTCAAAAATACTTAGAATATTTTAAATCCTTATTAAGGGAGCAGGGGGGAAACCTATAGATGCTTCATCAAAATGTTCTCTAGGAAAACCAGGAAAAGAATGAAGTTCATCTGTTACATTATCACATTATATTATATGTATTTAAAGGAATAAAAAAAATCAGAAGACAGTTTCTGCCAAAATAGATTTTATTTTTTATAGTTTTTCACAGCATTTACTTTATATTTGAGTTACCTGTATACTTAAGTACAATGGTTTAAATAAATGTGGAGTTTAGATTTAGACCTTGTCTATCCCTTTTAGTTTCTGTAATCCAATCACTGAAGTATGGCTTGAGGGTAGAAGAGTTTTGTTTTTTAATAAAATGCTTTAAGTACTGTAAATGTATGTTTGATTTTAGTTTCAACAGTTTCTTAAAAACTAATACATTCAATTTTTATTATATTTATTTAGCATTTTTTATTTAACCTATCTATTCATTTCTGTCTTATTTTCAGAACTGAAGGCAGAAGCTAGTCTAATGGACCAGATGAGTAGTTGTGATAGTTCATCAGATTCCAAAAGTTCATCATCTTCAAGTAGTGAGGATAGTTCTAGTGACTCAGAAGATGAAGATTGCAAATCCTCTACTTCTGATACAGGGAATTGTGTCTCAGGACATCCTACCATGACACAGTACAGGATTCCTGATATAAATGCCAGTCATAATAGATTTCGAGACAACAGTGGCCTTCTGATGAATACTTTAAGTAAGTATACATAAACACAGGCAATTGGAAAAGTAAGAATTTATAGTGGAGCCATATTGATTGTGACCTAATATTTGGATAAGGAAAAAGATTCCTATTTTATGCATTTGATACTATTAACAATTACATTTTTATTGAATTATGGTTTTCTTTTGAATCTGCGACATAATGCCTTCTTGGTTTTTCTCCTATCTCTCTAGATAATTTTTCCTCTCACTCCTTTTCAAGTTTATATGATCCTCTGCTCAGTCATTAAAGTTGGAATTTCTCAAGGCTTACTTTTGGGTTCTTTTTTTCTTTTCATTCTACAATTTCTCCCTAAATAACCTCCTCCATGTTTCTGTTGCAGTCAATACTTATGTGTAGATAACTTGCAAATTTATATCTCTGATTCAAACCTCTAGGCTTTAGACACATGTTTAACATCATCTCCCATCATCTCATCGCCTTCAAATTTACTTTGTCCAAAACCAACTCATAATCAATCTTTGGCTCACTGTGTTACCTCTTAGTGAAGGTAGCATACATCTAATTATGCAAATCATAAGTCTAATTATTTTCAATGGCTGAAGTTCTTCCTCTTTACAGTGTAGCCACTCCTTCATCAAGTCCTATTTGTTTTGCCTCCTCTGTATTTCTCAAAGTCTTCTGCTTCTCTGCATCTCCACCACTATCACAGTAGTTCAACCTATTATTTCTTGCCTTACCTACTACAATGACCTAACTGTTCACCCCTTTATGTAGTCAAGCCCATTTTTGATCCATTATGTACATTGTAGCCATATTGATTTTTTTCACAATTCTAATACAATTTGTCATCTCTTCTGCTTTATACTTTTTAATAGCTTGTAATTTCTTTTAATATAGAGGCAAAACACCTTAACATAATCGTCTTGATTTTTCTTTTCTAACAACATGTGCTTTCTTTTTGCCACTATATTCAAATACTTTCACTCACATCAGGACCCTTATACATGCTGTCCATTCAGCCAGAAACACTTTCTTCTTTTCACATAATTTTTTCTCCTTTAGATTATAGTTCAAAGTTACTTCCTCTAGAAAGTCTTCACCTTTCTGAAGCTAAGAAGCTTCACCACAAGCTCCTAAATTTTACAGACCTTTAGAATATCAGATATGTCTTCTTTATATCAATTGTTTGACAGTTGTAAATTTACATTAATTTGTGTGATTTGCTCTCTTTCTCTAGAGTATAATGTTCCATGAGAACAAGGACCTTGTTTGTTTTTGCTTATCATTGAATTCTAGCACTTAGTACATGGTACTTGACACATAATAGATGCTCAGCAAATACTTTTTAATAAAGGCATGCAGGTTGGTATTACCTGGGGAGAATGGAATTTTCTGTATATTTAAAATTAATCTCACTATGTTTATTAATAATGAAAAAAGTAAGCAGCTAGGAAAGACTGACTAGCTTTAGCCTAATAATAGAACTAAAGAAGGGAGAAGCCAAGACTGAGAGGCAGAGAATTGGTAAACTATGGGTTAATTAGGGACCAGCAAAGATATTTTGAATTTCCAGTTATTTAGTGTTATTCTTGACTTGGGAAGTAATATTGGAAAATCTGATTTTTTGAATGGCCAAGAGAACATGGAGAAAACTCAGCTTGGTTGTACTAAATGAGAATCTGAGTAAAAGCTAGAAAAAATTTTCCAGAAATTAGTAAGTTCTATAGTAAATTGAGCACCTGTCTAGGAATCAGCATATCAGTATTATATTCCTGACTTCCTTATCACTTATTAGCTATGTAACTAATAACACTACGCTTAACTTTCTTGTAACTTCAGTTTCCTCATTGAAAGTAGAGGTCACATTGCCTTGTAGAACTTTGAAGGGGTTCAGGATATTTTATATTTTAGAATTTCTTTTTAAATCTAGAATAGTTTTTTAGTAAAACATAGCATAGTGAATTTATGTTTTTAAAACCCCTTCTGTGCCAAACAAATAGGAACAATGGATACAGTATTAAAAGGTAAAACCCAGACATGGCCAGAATCAAATATAAGATAATCATCTCTAAAGAGAAGAACTGGACTATAAACACAAAACAGTGGGCTTAGTGGAGCTGAAGCCATTGGATCTGAGTTCAAAAGAAGGTGATATTGGTAAGGATCTTGGTACTTTCAGGGAAAGGTATAATAATATAATGAGAACTTTTAGGGAAACTTTTAGGGAAATAATCAGAACTTTCAGGGAAAGGTATAATAATATAATGAGAACTTTTAGGGAAACTTTTAGGGAAATAATCATAACTTTCAGGGAAAGTTATAATAATATAATCAGAACTTTTAATAGTTTTAATAGTTTAAATGTTCTGATTCAGTGAACCTGAGTCATACTTTCTATTTGAAGCTAGAGAATGCATGTTGTTGAGGGGTAGTGGGGAAAGGGAGAGAGGGTTGATAGAGGTGGGGATAAATAATAAAAGGAGACTGGAAGAAATAGCCAATTAATAAAAGAGATTGGAAGAAATAGACATTTACATATTGACTGAGGCTACTGTGTTTTAGAAGGTGTGGGCATAGGGCCTGTAGAACCTTGATATCCGTTGACTCCTTGAAGGGATCTAGCATATCTCCAATATACCCAGAGGATAACAATCTCCAAATGTGATTATGAAACCTGTTTCTGGTAATGGAGCTCAGAGGACTAGGTGGAGCGAACTACAAAACCCTGTCAGAGTGGTGTGAGGATAGAGAAAAACAGAAATTTTCCACTCAAAATGAGCAAACTTAATTCTAAAACAGAAGAAAAAAGTCTAATGCTAAGAAAGTCAGCCAACAAAATTAACAGTTAGAGCAGGGATTCTTTCCAAATGAAAATCTTTTTACAGAGCAATTAAGACAAAGACATTTAAATAAGTACACTAAAAACATTCAAAGAGATAAATGAAGATACAGCTTTTAAAAGAAAGATAAAACAATGCCAGGAAGAAATGAAACAAATCTAATAGATTATAAAAAAGAATAAATTAGACTGGTCATTGACATTTTTAAAAAACCAATAAATAAGAAAAACTGTAGACTGGATACAGTTGATGAATAAATTGGTGAAATGGAAGATAATATTGAGGAACTATCCCAGAACACAATACAAGAGAGACAGAAAAATAAAATGGGAGACCAGCTTAGAGATAGAAAAGATTGAGAAGACTAAACATTACACAATAGGAAGTCCAAGAAAGAATGGAGGAGATAGTGTAAAAACTTAATCCTGAGAATTTTCCAGAATTGAAGAAACCCATGAATTTTTACTTCAGCTAATAAGCAGGGTAAATAAAAATAAATCTAGACCTCAAAACATGATAGTGAAACTACACAACATCAAGGATGAAATAACCTTAAAAACTACAGAGAAGACAAACTACAAAAGAATAGGCTGACAGCAGACACTCTTAGCTAGATAGGTAAGCCAAAAGATAGTGGGGGAAATATTTTTCAAGTGTTGAAGGAATATAATTCTACCTAGAATTTTATACCCAAACACAATGTCATTCAAGAGTAAAATAATTTTCAGGCACATGAAAACAGCTTATTGTCTGTAGAATTTAGCAAATGTATTATTAACAGACATATATATATATGTTATATATATATTTCAGCAGAAAGAAAAGTGAAAACAGAAGGAAAGTGTGGAAAATGAGAAACAGTAGTGAACAAAAAAATAGATAAAATGTCAGGAAATTTGATTAACCTTTGACTATAAAGATAACAAGTCTGTTTTAGATGTTTGTACATTTGGAAAATTTTTTTTTGAAGATTAAAGCTAAAACTCTAGACAATAGTTGCTGAGAGAGTATTCAATCAGTAGTTTAAGTATGCTGAGATCCATGTCATGTTAGGAGGATAGAAACACTGAATCTGACTTTATTAGATAAATATATAGTGAGTTATGTATCCTAAAATGTTAAGGGTACCATTTAATTAATAAATACAATCTATAGTTTCCACATCATCAGTGGGAAAACCAGGGAACATAGAAAACTTTATCTAGTAGAAAGCAGAGAAGGAGAAGTGAAAGAAAGTGATTGATCAACCCAAAACAGAAAATATGAAGTAGAAATAAATCTCAATATATCAGTAATAACAAAAGCAAAGCATTATATCCACCTAATAAGAAACAGATTATCAGATTAGATTTTTTTAAAACGCCATATGCTGATTATAACAAATTGTCTAAAAACCATATGGAAAATAAAGAGATAGAAAAAAAGATGCTAGCTAAGTAGTAATTATAACAAAAATCTGGATCATCAATATCAGAAATAATACACTTTAAGGCAAAATATACTCCTAGAGATAAAGGGACTTGGTAAATTATGAGAAAATGTTCAGTTCACCTGGAAGATAAACAATTCTGAATTTGTATGCATGTAATAACATATCTTCACTATGTATGTGTGTGTGTGCGTGTGTGTGTGTGTATGTATAAAACATAACAGAAGTAGTAGAAGTTGACAAGTCTATTTTAGTGGGAGATTTTATGAATCTGTAATCAAGCAGAAAAAATTCAGTAAGGGTATGAAATCTGTAAATACATAGTAGACATACCTGTTCTAATAGTGAATACATAGAATCCTACAATCCAAAAATGCAAAGTGAGTGGTCATATTTAAGGTACATTTGAAACATTTACAGAAATTTACCTCTTACTAGGACAAAGGCAATAACAGATTTCAAAGAATTCACTTTTTAAATGAACATATTATGATTATAATATGAAAATATAAATAAATAAAAATTACTTTAAAATAAGTTTAGACCTAAATTTCAAAGCACATGCCAATAACTTACATGTTAAAAGGCAACTACAATGAGATTACAAAATATTTATAATTGAACAATATTAAAAAATTGAATACTGTTATGAAGATAAAAAATAATAAATAATAAATAAAATAGCAGTTTTGGTACTTCCAAGGAAATGTTTTAAAGGAGAATAGGAAATTTAATTAATTAATTAATTGATTAACTTTATTTTAGAGACGGAGTCTCGCTTTGTTGCTCAGGCTGGAGTGTAGTGGTCATTCACAGGTGCAAACATGGTGCACTACAGCCTCGAACTCAGGGGCTCAAGTGATTCTCCTGCCTCAGCTTCCCCAGTACCTAGTACTGCAGGCATATGCCACTGTGTCCAGCTCATTATAGGGAAATTTATAACCTCAAAATGTTATTTAAAAAAAATTGAAGATAAATGAGTGAAAGGTTCATTTTGAGGTACTAGAAAAACAATAACATCTTAAAGCAGAGAAAGAAAATAATATGGACGAATAGAAGTTAATGTAATAGATAATGAGGAAACATTAGAAAATCAACAAAACTAAAAATTTATTTCTTTGAAAACTAACAAAATAGACCAATAGAATAGACCAATCTTTAACAAGGGCTGAGAAGAAAAATAGAAAAATCTCAAATAGACAATATTAAGGAAGAAAATTAAGTTAAAATTATAACTATATTTTAAAAAATTATTGATATACAATATACATATTTATGACTTACACGTGATATTTTGATACCAGCATACAATGTGTAGTGATCAAGTCTGGATAATTAGGATATACATTACCTCAAACATTTGTCCTTTTTGGGGGGTTAAGAACATTTCAAATCTTCTCTTTTAGCTATTTTGAAATATACAATAAATTGTTGTTAACTATAGTCATCCTATTGTGCTATTGAACACTAGAACTTATTAAATTTATTTAACTGTAGTTTTGTACCCACTAACCAACCTCTGTTTATCCTTGTCTTCACCTTTCCGAGCCTCTGGTAACCATCATTCTACTCTCTATCTCCATGAGATAGACTTTATTAACTCTCACATGTGAGTGAAACCATATGATATTTTTCTTTCTGTGCCTGGCTTATTTCACTTAACATAATGACTTCCAGTTCCATTCATACTGCTGCCAATGACAAGATTCCATTCCTTTTTATGTCTGAATAGCATTCTATGTATATTAATTATTTATTAATCCATTAATGGACACTTAGGTTGATTCCATATTTTGGCTCTTGTGAATAATGCTGTAATAAACATAGGCTTGCAGATATCACTTTGATATACTGAGTTCCTTTCTTTTGGATATATACCTAGCAGTGAGATTGCTGGAGCATATAGTAGATCTATATAGTTTTTTGAGGACCCTCAATACTGTTCTCCATAGTGCCTGTACTAATTTACATTCCCACAAGCATTCCCTTTGTGTCCTTGTCAGCATGTTATTTTTGTCTTTTCAATAATAGCCATTTTAACTGGGGTGGGATGATGTCTCATTATGCTTTTGATATGCATTTCCCTAATAGTGATGATGAGTATTTTTTCATATGCCTGTGGGCATTTTTTAAAATTATTGATTTTAAATGTCTTCTTTTGAGAAAAATCTATTCAGATTATTTGTGCATTTTTAATTGGTATTATATGGGGGTTCTTTGGCCATTGAGTTGTTTGAATTTCTATATATTCTGGTTTTTAATCCCTTGTTGGATGGATAATTTGCAAATATTTTCTCCCCTTCTGTAGATTGTCTCTTTACTCCATTGATTGTTTCTTTTGTTGTGCAGAAGCTTTTTAGTTTGATGTGATCCCACTTGTCTACTTTTACTTTTGTTGTCAGTGTTTTCAGGTCTTACATACAAAAAAATCATGGCCCAGATGAATCTCTTAGAATGTTTCCCCAGTGTTTTATTCTAGTAGTTTCACAGTTTCAGGTCTTAGAATTGAGTCTTTAATCCATTTTGATTTTATTTTTGTTTATAGTGAGAAATGGGGGTCTAGTTCCTTTTTTCTTTTCTTTTCTTTCTTTCTTTCTTTTTTTTTTTTAAGGATAACCAGTTTCTCAGCACCATTTATTGAAGAGACTGTCCTTTCCCCCACAGAATGTTCTTGGTGACTTTGTGAAAAATCAATTGACTATAAATATGTGGATTTATCTCTGAGTTCTCTATTCTGTTCCATTGGTCTGTGTGTCTATTTTTATGCCAATACCATGCTGTTTTCTTAGGTAGTGTGGTGCCTCCAGCTTTGTTCTTTTTGTTCAGGGTTGCTTTGGCTATTTGGCATCATCTGTGGTTCTATATGAAGCTTATGTTTTTTTTGTATCTGTGAAGAATGTCTTTGGTATTTTGATAGGTATTGCATTGGATCTGTAGATTGCTTTTTGTAGTATTGTTATTTTCACATTACAATTCTTTGAATCTTTGAATATGGCATGTCTTTCCATTTTTTGTGACCACTTCCATTTCTTTAATCTGTGTTTTATAGTCTTCCTTGTGAAGCTCTTTCACCTTCTTGGTTAAATTTATTCCTAGGTTTGTTGCTGTTGTTGTTGTTTTGTTTTGTTTTTTAATTAAAGACAGGGTCTTGCTCCGTTGCCCAGGCTGAAAGGTAATGGCATGATTACAGCTCACTGCAGCCTTGAACTCCTAGGCTCAAGTGATCTTCCCTCCCCAGGCTCCCAAGTTGCTGGGACTATAGGTGTGCACCACCATGCCAGCTAATTTTTTTTTTTTTTTTAATAGCGACTGGGTCTCACTGTGTTGTGCAAGCTGGTCTTGAACTCCTGGCCCCAGGCAGTCCTCCTTCCTTGGCCTCCTAAAGCACTGAGAATACAGGCATGAGTCACTGTCCTGCACCTTAGTGTTTTGGGGTGTGTGTGTGTGTGTGTGTGTGTGTGTGTGTGTAGCTATTGTAAATGGGAATGCTGCTTTCTTGATTTCTTCTTGTTGGTTTATAGAAATGCCAATAATTTTTGTATGTTGATTTTTGTATCTTGCAACTTTACTGAAATTGTTTATCAATCCTGAGTTTTTTGTGGAGCTTTTAGGGTTTTCTCTTTATAAGATTTTGTCATCTGCAAACAGGGACAGTTTGACTTCCTCCTTTGCAATTTGGATACCCTTTATTTTTCTCTCTTGTTTCTTTGCTCTGGCTAGGACTTCCAGTGCTGTGTTTAATAAGAATGGTGAGAGTGCGCATCCTTATATTGTTCCAGCTCCTAGAAGAAAAGCTTTCGGCTTTTCCCCATTTAGTATAATGTTAACTGTGGGTTTCTCTTATATGGCCTTTATTATGTCGAGGTACACTCCTTCTAGATCTAGTTTGTTGAGGGTTTTTTATCATAAAGCGATGTTGAATTTTATCGAATGCTTTTCCGCATCTATTGAGATAATCATATGGTTTTTGTCCTTCATTATGTTGGTGTGATATTTCACATTTATTGATTTGGGTATGTTGAACCATTCTTACATCTCTGGGATAAATCCCACTTATCATGGTGAATGATCCTTTTAATGTGCTGTTGGATTTGGTTTGCTACTGTTTGTTGAGGATTTTTGCATGTATTTGCATCAGAGACATTGACCTATAGTTGTGTCCTTGTCTGGTTTCAGTATCAGGGTAAAGCTGGCCTCATAGAATGAGTTTGGAAGAATTCTCACTTCTTCAGTTTTCTGGAAGAATTTGAGAAGAATTGGTATTTATTCTTTAAATGTTTGGTAGAATTCAGTATTGAAGCCATCAGGTCCTGAACTTTTTTTTGATGGGAGACTTTTTATTACTGATTCAGTCTTATTACTTGTACTTGACCTGTTCATGTTTTCTATTTTTTCTTGGTTCAATCTTGGTAGGTGATATATGTCCACAAATTTATCAATTATCATTAGGTTTTCCAATTGGTTATTTTTTAAAAATTATTATTATTTTTTGGAGACAGAGTCTTACTCTGTTGCCCAGGCTGGAGTCCAGTGGCACAATCTCAACTCACTGCAACCTCTGCCTCCCAGGTTCAAGCAATTCTTCTGCCTCAGCCTCCCAAGTAGCTGGGACTACAGGCGCATGCTGCCACACCCGGCTAATTTTTTTGTATTTTAGTAGAGATGGGGTTTCATTGTGTTGCCCAGGCTGGTCTCGAACTCCTGAGCTCAGGCAATCCACCCACCTCAGTCTCCCAAAGTGCCGTGATTGCAGGTGTGAGCCAATGCACCCAGCCTTAATTATAATTTTATTAAAAAATTTATTCCAGTAAATTTGACATAGGAATGGATGGTTTTGTAGAAAAAGTATAATTTACCAAATCACAACCAAATAAGGGTCATCACAGAAATGTAAGAAATGTTAAACATATGAAATGGTATCAATCTAATTCACCACATTAACAGATTATAGAAGTAAACCCATATGATCATTTCAACAAATGAATAACTTGACAAAATTCAGTATTTATTAATTTGAAAACATGTACTTGAGGCTGGGCATGGTAGTTCACACTTGTAATCCCAGCACTTTGGGAGGACGAGGCAGGTGGGTCTCTTGAGGCCAGGAGTTCGAGACCAGCCTGAGCAACATGATGAAACCCTGTCTCTACTAAAAATACAAAAATTAGCCAGGCATGCTGGTACACACCCATAATCCCAGCTACTCAGGAGGCTGAGGCATGAGAATTGCTCAAACCCAGGAGGTGGAGGTTACAGTAAGCTGAGATCATGTCACTGCACTCCAGCCTGAGGGACAGAGTGAGACTCTGTCTCAAAAAAAAAAAAAAAAAAAAGTAAAATAAATAAAAACATTTACCAAAGGATGAATATAATAGGATTTTCTTAGCTTTATAAAAGTTAATTACCAAAAAACAGAACTCCTACAAACATCATACTAATAGACTTTAGGAGCATTCCCGTTAAATTCAGGAACAAGACAAAGAGGACTAATGTTATTTCTGTTGAGCACTCTATTGAATTTGCTAGCAAATACAATAAAACAAGTAAAAGAAATATAAGAATTGGAAACAAGAAATAAAATACTCTTAATTTGTAGGAATGTAAATTATCTACATAGGAAATCCAAAAGAATCAGCAAACGATAGAACTAATAAAATCATTTGGAAAGATTACTAGATGCAAAAGATATATGCGAAAGTAAAGTCCGTAGTGTTTTGGTCTATCAGTAATAACCACTTGGGAGGTGGTTGTTTTTTTTTTTTAAGTAAAAATAGTGAAATTTCTTTTCCTGATGTATCTAAACTAGGAGTTTCCTAATGAAATAAACCATCTCTGACCATTACTGCAATCATCCCATTGCTCAGCTTTATGAGACCCAACACCCCCTTTTGTAACAGATATTTTTAATTCTCCTTTACTATTTTGAAATGAATTTCATAGCTTAATATAATCTGTGCACATACATCTTTGAAAAGCATTAATTTAATTTAATATAAAGGCAAAAGAAAAACAAATTTATAATAATATGTGTTCTAACTTTGTAAATGTTAAAGAATAGCTATATCAGAAGATACAATGAAGTAACCATGTTTTTGCAGTTACTTTTAATGCATAGGTTTGGATTTAAGAAAAACAAAACAACATTCAACTCATATTATCAACAATTTTTCTTTTTATTTAACCTGTAGAAATAAGGACTAGAAAAGTATATGCATATATATTAAAAAATTGCGTCTACAGCTGCCTATACAGACAACTGTTGTTATGCTGTATTGCTGCTCCAAATACAATGAGCAGCATTGATGTTACTAATGTGTTGCCCCAAACTATTTTTAAAAGAAAATTTTTGAAAAGTTTTTAAAAAATACAAAACAAAATCATCTTCAGTTTACATGATAGCTGCATACTTGTAAGTTTCAATTAAATATGTGCAAAACAATACTTGGAATTTATGAAAATGTATTTCAGCTCTGGTTTTAA
Source organism: Pan paniscus (assembly GCF_029289425.2). Classification (NCBI taxonomy): domain Eukaryota; kingdom Metazoa; phylum Chordata; class Mammalia; order Primates; family Hominidae; genus Pan; species Pan paniscus. Next base: position 119,839,962 of record NC_085926.1, read on the forward strand.
ATTTATAAACAGATCTTCCAAGTACATATTCCACCAGACTTTCAAAAATTTCACAGAATGTAGAAGAGTTCTTTATTGTGCAAGACTGGTTCGTCCATTGCAAGACATTTAGCATTCCTAAACTCCCCTCCCACTAAATGCTATTAGCAATCTACAGCCAACAGGACAAGCAACCCCTCATGTAAATTTCTGTATCATCCCCTGGGGGGCAGTACTACTCTCAGTGATAACTATTGATTTAAATGCCTGAATATATTTTTATGGGTAAACTCTCTTTTTCTGAGACATAATTACAGCTGTGATTGAAAACATATTTTCTTTACTAAGCAACTCATAATCAAAGGCTAATCTTCTATCTTCAAAACTTGACTGAATATTTCCTAACCTTGACAGCATAAAGTCTATAAAGGCAAAATGGAACTCTGAGTACGTTTGGGTTTGTGTCACTTGAAAAACTCATATTACAGGCATCATATAACATTCTTATGTCATATAATAGTTTTATAAGTGGAAACTTAATCCTTGAAAATTATGAAATGCATCAGGCAAGGTGGCTCATGCCTGTAATTTCAGCACTTTGGGAGGCCAAGGCAGGTGATTCACCTGAGGTCAGGAGTTCGAGACCAGCCTGGCCAACATGGTGAAACCCCGACTCTACTAAAAATACAAAAAAATTAGCCAGGCATGGTGGCGCATGCCTGTAATCCCAGCTACTCGGGAGGCTGAGGCAGGAGAATCACTTGAACCAGGGAGGCAGAGGGTGCAGTGAGCTGAGATAGTGCCACTGTGCTCTAGCCTGGGTGACAAGAATGAAACTCCATCTCAAAAAAAAAAAAAAAAAAGAAATGAAAGTGATGAGATGGTCATGAGAACCAGATGCACAGAAGAAGTTTTGGCAGATTTTCTTATTTATTTATTTATTTATTTATTTTTTTGAGATGGAGTTTCACTCTGTCGCCAGGCTGGAGTGCAGTGGCGTGATCTCGGCTTACTGCAACCTCCACCTCCTAGGTTCAAGTGATTCTCCTGCCTCAACCTCCCGAGTAGCTGGGACTACAGGCATGTGCCACCATGCCCAGCTAATTTTGTATTTTTAGTAGAGACGGGGTTTCACCATGTTGGCCAGGATGGTCTCAATCTCTTGACCTCATGATCCGCCTGCCTCAGCCTCCCAAAGTGCTGGGATTACAGGCGTGAGCCACTGCATGCCCGGCCTCGCAGATTTCTTTATCAAATGATGTTATCAGTTCTGCAGTTCATGCGAAAGACTGAAACATCTTATAATTTATACGTGGCCTAAAAACTATTCTTCTTAAATTAGGTATTGATTTCAAAACATGCCAGCTTTTTTGATTGCGGATTAGTTAAAAAATACAAGAATTTTTCTAACCATTGTAATTTACTACCTAAGTGATTTCATTTAGTCTGTTTGCTTCAGATAAACCTCTACGATCAATGACTCTCAAATCTTTATTTCTAGCTCCAGCCTCTACCTTTAGCTCCAGACTTGTATATCCAACTGCCAGTACCATATATATTTGGGTATTTACTAGGTATCTCAAATTTACCACATGAAAATTGAACTTGTGATTTTTCTTCTACAACCATGTTCCTCTGGTGTTTCTCATCTCAGTAAATGATAACTCAGTAAATGATTTATCCAGTTGTTCAGAACAAAAACCTTGGGGTCATTCTTCACTTCTTTCTCTTGTACCCTAAATTCAATGTTTTAAGTAGTCCTATAAACTCTGTCTTCAAAGTAGATTATGAATCTGACCACTTAGCCTCACCTCCCCCAGACTACCTGAGTCAAAGCCAACATTATTTCTTACATGAGAGACTGCATTAGACTTACAACTGCTCTCTTGTTTCTGTGTTTCTTCCACACCATTATGGCGTATTTACTGATCTACAACCGGTTTTAAGTTAGTTGCCTGCTTAAAATTTTCTCATGAATTCTCATTACATTTTCAAACAAAATCCAAAGTTTTCACCATGACCTTTTGGATATCTTTCTGACCTCATTTACTACTGTTACCTTCCTTATTCATTCCATTCCACCCACAGTGGCCTTCTTGCAAGTCAGAGAATGCAACAAATATGCTCCTGCCTTGGGGCATTTGCACTTCTGTTCTTTTGGCCTGGTCACTTCACCTCCACATTCTCCATTTTTTATGACTTTCTTCCTATATTTGGATCTCTGTTCAAATGTCACCCCTCAAAAAGGCCTTCAAAACTACCCTATTTAAAATAGCACCTGCCACTGCCATCTCCATACCCATTTTCATTTTTCCATAGCACTTATCCCTACTTGGCATTATGTTATATATTTGTTTATTTGTTTACTGTCTGTCTCCCCTACTGGACTGTAAGCTCCATGACTGTAAGTACATAGATGAATTACAAAATGAATCAATGGTGAATTATCCTTGACATGTATTATTTAATGATTTTGACTCCATTTTAAGTAAAAAAAATAACATTTTTTTTCACTCTTCAAAGTGATATAGTTTAATCTTCTAAACTACATTTTTCTCATTTCCCGATTTAATTAAATCAGTGATATTAAAAAAAGAGTGATGGGGATATGTGAAAGAAGACTAAAATAGATGCCAGGAAATACTAAAACTGCTGAAGTTTGGTGGTATATTTTTTCTTTACACACAGTATTAATTATTTGAGTTACTAATTGTGTCACTGAATTACAGAATAAGCAAAATACTAGGTAAACAGAATCACGCTTGGGGGCTATATTTTGTGTAAAATTTATGTTATGCAAAAATAAATATTAAATATTTAATTACTACAGTTTTGTTATTTCTTTCTTATTTTAGGAAATGATTTGCAGCTGAGTGAATCAGGAAGTGACAGTGATGACTGAAGAAATATTTAGCTATAAATAAAAATTTATACAGCATGTATAATTTATTTTGTATTAACAATAAAAATTCCTAAGACTGAGGGAAATATGTCTTAACTTTTGATGAGAAAAGAAATTAAATTTGATTCAGAAATTTCAGTTGATGTTATGTATTTGTTTTTTAGACAGTTTATTTATATAAATTTATTTTTTTAGACAGTTTATATATAAATATATATTATACATGAAGTTATATATATATAATTAAATACAGCAGTTTTAGGTTCATAGCAAAGTTGAAGTTTTAGGTTCATAACAAAGTTGAGAAGGTCTTATTTCTTCTCTCCTCATTATCAATATCCCACACCAGAGTGGCACATTTGTTAAAATAGATGAGCCTACATTGATAGATCATTATTACACTAAGTCCATAGTTTACATTAGGGTTCAGTCTTGATGTTGTGCATTCTATGGATTTTTGACAAATGTGTATTCATCATTTTAGTAACATTCAGAATAGTATCACTGCCCTAAAAATCCTTTGTTCTGCCTATTCATCCGTCTTTTCCCTTTAACCCCCAGCAACTACTAATCTTATTGTCTCCATAGTTTTGCATTTTCCAGAATGTCATGTAGTTGGAATCATACAGAACATAACCTTTTCAGATTAGTTTCTTTCACTTAATAATATGCATTTAAGTTTCCTCCATGTCTTTCATGGTTTGATAGCCCATTTTTTTTTTAAGTTTGAATACTCTCCTATTGTCTGAATGTATCACAGTTCATTTATCAACTCAACTACTGAAGGACATCTTGGTTGCTTCCAAGTTTCGTCAATAATGAAAAATTTTTAAATTCAATTTCTTACCTTTGGAATTTGTGTAGTTTTTTTTTAATTTATAAGTTTTTATTTTAATCTTGCTTTCTCCTTTTCTCTTTCTAGTCTAACTTTAGTTAATCTGTCTTCATTTTTATTTCTATTTTATTTATCAATACTTAGCCAAGAACTACAACTATGTTATTTATTACTTAACTCATAATTAATAAGCAAGCTCATAATTCAAAGTGACTAGTAAAATGCTTATCATTTTAATATAGTAATTATAATGGTTTTTACTGAAAGTTGTTATGCTGAGTTTTCTTTTTGGTGTTAACACTACCAGAAATGGTTACATGGTGATATGAGCTGATAAAGCTGGCTGTATAACATGCATTATGTTTTCAAACTTCCGGCAAGCTGAACAGTACATCTTCAGTACATCATTTCCCCTCCGTATTATATCCTTCATAAGTGAAAAATTCTTAAAGACCTTTTTTTATGGATCGAATACATAGTATATCATTCTTTATACCACTCAAGGGTATATATAAATACCTCAGAGAGAGAAGAATGAAATAATATCTCCCATGCTTTTGTATCTCCTTATTTGATGTGTTTTCAGATACCAAAATGTAGGGAGCTAGTGGATTAGATAAGTTCTCAGATAAAAGGTTCTCTGCCAGAAACAACTGATGATCCTGACGTGATTCTAAACATATACACTTTTGGTTTGATCCGTACTGAATGGTTTGATTAAACTGATGGTAGGCTGGGCGTGGTGGCTCATACCTGTAATCCCAGCACTTTGGGAGGCCGAGGCGGGCGGATCATGAGGTCAGGAGATCGAGACCATCCTGGCTAACATGGTGAAACCCTGTCTCTACTAAAAATACACACACAAAAAAAAATTAGCCGGGTGTGGTAGCAGGCGCCTGTAGTCCCAGCTACTCGGGAGGCTGAGGCAGGAGACTGGCGTGAACTCAGGAGGTGGAGCTTACAGTGAGCAGAGATCTCGCCACTGCACTCCAGCCTGGGTGACAGAGTGAGACTCTGTCTCAAAAAAAAAAAAAAAAAAAAAAATACTGATGGTAATGTAAGCATGCAAGCAGAAAAAGTAAGTTGGCTACAAAAGAACAAAAATCAAAGGACTTTGAATTATTCTATAAGACTAAAATCTAAAGGTAATAAAGCTGCATCTGTGCAAGGGTATTAATGTGACCTATGAATTATGTATTCATCAGATGTCATCCATAGTTTGGTAAGAAGGTATTCTTAGACATATAAGAATTCAGGAATTCTATCATTCATATACCATTCCTATAATAATTATTGTAGTAATTTCTAATTTATTAAGAGATGAATCAAAATTAGGAACTCAAGAATGGAAAAAAAGTATAATAAAAATATATTATGAAAAGATTGATAACTAATATTTTCAGGACTGGCAACTTCTCTGTCTCCTGAAGGAAACTCACTCAGTTTGAAGGGGTAGTTGACACTCATGCCCAGAAACATTTTAAGTGAAAGTGACTTCTGGGATGCTGACTAGGGAGAGAAGGCCAAGAGCTTACTCACCCTATGGCCCTGAGGCTGCAATCCTAGTTGGGGCAATCATGTTTCAGGCTGAGACTGGGTACATGTGCAGCAGAGACTAGAGATGGCCTAAACTATTCACACACTCCTGACCAACCCTGAGGCATGTGCATAGTAAATGCAAAAGGGCCTGATGAAAAATAGAACTTGGGAAGACTTGAAAATAACATGTTCTTTGAATGTATTCCCTTACACATACAGATCCATTAGCAAAGGACAAAGTCTTGTTGGCTCAAAGTGGTTTGGATATGATATTTGTCCAGTCTTTGGCCACTCAGGGTACCATTTTGTAGAACAGTGACCTTGAGGGAGGAGGGTTTGACTGGGAGGCAGAAGGGAGGCAGTGGTATTATCTCTGAAGAACTTTTGGCATTGACGTGCTAGAAATTTTTTTAACATTATCTAGGTAGTGCTTGTGTGAGTTACACATATATAAAAATTAACAGAGCTGTACACTTAAGATTTGTGCATTTTACTTCAAGTACATTTAATTTTAAAAGTCCATAAATAAAATCAATAGGAAAAATATTGCAATATAGAGGATGGCAGAACATTAATATCAATAATGTTTAAATTGACCTTACAAATTTAAAAGAAGGGGACACACGACTCTAGAAAAATGGGCAAAGAAAATGAATAGGCAGTTCCAAAAATTATAAAAGCATATATTTTGGCTCGGCATTCTCACTTCTGGAAATTTATCCTACACATATATTTAACTTCTGTGCAATGTTATTATTGCAGTATTACTTATAATAGAAAAAGACTGTGAACCCTGAAAATTTGAGACACGTCTTAGTTAATTAATTAATTTATTTATTTATTTGAGACAAAATTTCGCTCTTGTCGCCCAGGCTGGAATGCAATGGTGGGGTCTCGGCTCACTGCAACCTCTGCCTCCCCAGTTCAAGCGATTCTCCTGCCTCAGCCTCCAGAGTAGCTGGGATTACAGGCGCCGGCCACCATGCCTGGCCAGTTTTCGTATTTTTAGTAGAAATGAGGTTTCACCATGTTGGTCAAGCTGATCTCAAACTGCTGACCTCAAGTGATCCTCCCCCCTCGGCCTCCCAAAGTACTGGGATTACAGGCCCGGCAGTCTCAGTTAATTTAGAAAGTTTGTTTTACCAAGGCTGAGGACTAGCTGGTGACACAGCCTCAGGAAGTTCTGATGACTTGTGCCCAAGGTGGTTGGGACATAGCTTGGTTTTTTACATTTTAGGGAGATATGAGACATCAATCAATATATGTAAGAAATACATTAGTTCCATCCAGAAAGGTGGAGACTATTTTTCTTTCTTTCTTTTTTTTTTTTTTTGAGACGGAGTCTCTGCTCTGTCGCCCAGGCAAAAGAATATTTTTCCATTTACCTATTAATCTTTTTGTTATTGATTTATGCAGTTACTTATATAATCTGGACACAAATCCTTTGACAGATATATGTAACACAAATATTTTCTTCCCCTCTGTAAATTGTCTTTTGACAATTTGCAGAGTGGTCAACAAAAGTTCTTAATTTTAGTATTGTCCAACATATCTTTTTTTTCTTTCATGGTTACCATATTTTATATCTATTTAAGAAATGCTGGCCAGGTACAGTGGCTCATGCCTGTAATTCCAGCACTTTGGGAGACCGAGGTGGGCTGATCACGAGGTCAGGAGTTTGAGACCAGCCTGACCAACAGGGTGAAATCCCGTCTCTACTAAAAATACAAAAATTAGCCAGGCGTGGTGGTGCATGCCTGTAATCCCAGCTACTCAGGAGGCTGAGGCAGGAGAATAGCTTGAACCCGGGAGGTGGAGGTTGCAATGAGATCATGCCACTGCATTCCAGCCTGGTCGACAGAGCAGAGACTCCGTCTCAAAAAAAAAAAAAGAAAGAAAGAAAAAAAAGAAATGCTGACTTACTCCACAATCATAAAGATGTTCTCTTATGTTTTCCTCTAAAGACATTTTTTTTTACTTTAACATTTAGATAGGCAATCTATATAGAAATTATTTTTGTGTATGTTGTAAAATAAGGGTCAAAATAATTTAGGGGGTATGGATATTCAAATGGTGTTTATTTATTGAAATCAACATCATTTCCTTCACTGTATTACAGCATCATCTTTGTTATAAACATTATGTGTGTGAATCATTTTCTGAACTCTGTGTTGTTTCATTGGTTGCCCTATGTATCTGTGTCAATTCCACTCTGATATAATAACTATCTTTAAAATAGGTCTTAGATTGGGTAATACAATCCTCCACCATTATTCTTTAAGATTGACTTTGCTATCCTTGGCTCTTTGCACTTCCAAGTTGACTTTAAAAAGTCAGCTTGTCATTTTCTATACTCACAAAACCTGCTGGGATTTTGTTTTAGAACTGTAGAATGTTTTGAGAAATGTTGACAGCTTTACAGTATGAGCCTTCCAATTCATAAGCATGGTATGTTTCCATTTATTTAGATCTTCTTCAATTTCTTTCAGTAAAATTTTATAGTTTTTAATATTGAGGTCTAGAAGGTCTTTTGTTAGATTTATTCCTAAATCTATTTATATAAATAAATATATAAATGTATTCCTTAGATTTCCCTTTTCTATTTCTTTGGGACTGATGTTTGATACAATTTATTCTTGTGTATTTTAATTTAGAGAACTTGTTAAATATATGTTCCCTTTTAATTTCATATTTTCCTCTTCTCTCTGACTATATTAGATTCTATTAACTTAGAGCAGCAGTCTACTTTTATGTATATATAACTAAAACTTTATCATATGTCATAATAAATGTTTTCTGGTGTTGTAATCACTAAGGACACAAATATTCTTTACTCATCACTGATACTTAGATTCTTTCACTTTTATTGTTTGTCTCAGAATAGTTGGTGCTCATTTCTGTCTGGGAGGTGCTTTCTTTTTATCTTTTCTCTTTCTCCTTCTATCTGATGTTAGCAAAATAATAGGATTTAAGAGCCATCTTAATATTATATAAATGGCTCAAGACTATGCCTTGGGAGCCTAGGGTTCCAGTCCTTGCTTTGTCCCTTCTGAGTTCCTCTGAAATAGAATAGGAGAGAATTTATGACCAGTGTTTCCCAAATTCCTAGCGTAAGAATTGCTAGAGGTGCTCGTTGAAAACAAAGATTCTTAGATCCCTACCGAGATCTACTGAATTGGAATTTCCAAAGGAAAATGATTCTTATCCTCAGGGAAGTTTCACTCACATAGGACAAGATTAAGATTCCTTCCATCTCTGATATTATTCGATTCTGTGAATACTATCATTATACTGCCATAATCAAACGAAGAATTTTGTCTAAACAAAGGAGTGTCAGAAAACCACTGCCAATACTCCAAAGTTTAGTATTTGGGATACCTATCAGCACAAATAAATTGGTACATTGCATACAGGTGCTATTCCATCTACTCTGCCAGATCAAGGAAAGCCACAACATAAGTGGATCTTCAAGGCATCTGTGCCTCTGCTAGTTAACTTGACTAGTAACTTCTGACCATTTATTTTCCATCCAAAGTCATTAACCAAACCAAGTCAGAAATGGCAGTGCTTCCTGAAAGAATAACTATAGCTTAATTATTAATGCCACAGTCAGAAATGAAGCTGGACTCTTCTTTGGGTAAAGGTTGGTGGGAGACAGTAGAAATGAGGGGTGTAATAGAAGCTGAGAAGATATGGTCAAAGTCTGAGTTAAAGTTTAGAGAGGAAAAGACAGTTTATCCTGGCCCTATTTGTCAATAAATTATTTGAATAGTTAATGTAAAAATTTTGTGAGGGATAGAGTTATAGGTTTTCTCTCTTGTATTTTCAAATAAAATAATTCATTCTGATGTTGCCTGACCTTGTTGATTTAGTCTTCATTTTTCTTATTTCTTTTATAGCTCTCTAGCCTTTCTTTTCCCTTTTCTTTTGACAAACAACTAGAGGGGCACCACGCTCTTTTCTTATTCTTTTACTTCTTTGGCTTGACAAAAATAACACAGCATAAAATGCACCTAGCATTATCATGTTTGTTCTTGTTCCTCTTCTGATAAGGACTAAATGTATAATTAAGGAAAATGGTGTTCACAACAGTACCTAGAAAGTAACTGGTTCACAATTTTTGTTCAAATTAAATTTTATTTATTAAATGAAAGAATAGATTAATCTTGAAGTGAGAAAATGAAAATATAAGGAATGACTTTAGCAAAGAAGAACAATGGTTCCCAAATGTATATCACCAATCCTTTTCTCTCATTTTCTTTAGCCCCACCTCTTTAATTGCTTATAGGCTATTTCTAGCTGAACTTTTATGATGTTGAAAACAAAAGTCTCCTTCCTTCCTTCCTTCCTTTCTTTTCTTTTCTTTCTTTCCTTTCTTTCCCTTCTTTTCTTTCTTTCTTTCCTTTCTTTCCCTTCTTTTCTTTCTTTCTTTCAAGTCTTGCTCCGTCACCCAGGCTGGAGTGCAGTGGTGGGGTCTCGGCTCACTGCAACCTCTGCCTCTTGGGTTCAAACGATTCTCCTGCCTCAGCCTCCTGAGTAGCTGGGACTACAGGCGCATGCCACCACACCCAGCTAATTTTTGTATTTTTAGTAGAGATGGGGTTTCACTATGTTGGCCAGGCTAATCTTGAACTCCTGAGCTGTGATCAGCCCATCTTGGCCTCCCAAGTGAGCCTCTGCACCCAGCCAAAACTCACCATCTTTCTTATCTCCCAAACTCAGTTTTATGATGACTTTCCTTCTCCAATGCATTTTAATCCTCTGCATTCCTACATTCCATTTATGTAACCTCCATACCTGAATAATGACTGACACTAACTCCACTTTTCCCAGCTGTCATGGCATAGTGAAAATTCCAGATCTGCCACTTAGTGGACAGGTACTTTGAACAAATTTCTTAACCTCTGGGAACATTACTTTCTATAAAATGGGGATAGTAAGATGAATTAGAATAAATATATATGTTATAGATATACAACATAGATGTAATTCATATATATTAACCTTTCAATAGTAGATGTTCAATAAATTACAGCTATTGTTACCCTGAAATCAGTTTTTCTTTTTTTTTTTTTTTGGAAATGGAGTTTTGCTCTTGTTGCCCAGGCTGGAGTGCAATGGTGCAATCTCAGCTCACTGCAACCTCCGCCTCCCAGGTTCAAGTGATTCTTTTGCCTTAGCCTCCTGAGTAGCTGGGATTATAGGCGCCCGCCACCACACCCAGCTAATTTTTTTTTTGTATTTTTAGTAGAGACGGGGTTTCACCATGTGGGCCAGGCTAGTCTTGAATTCCTGACCTAAAACGATCCGCCTGCCTGGGCCTTCCAAAGTGCTAGGATTATATGCGTGAACCACCGCGCCTGACCGTGGAATCAGTTTTTCAATCTGTGCTCGAGGTGTTGTGTTCTTAACTATCTTCTACTCCTTTGCAAAGATAATCTTTCTTAAACATAGATTTTCTAATCAATTCTCTAGCATTGTTTCATTCAATCTTTGGCATGTTTTCACTTTGCTGTGCTGTACTTTTACACATTCTTTTTAACTATAGCTTCCTGCTTTGCTCTGGATCAGGAAGCTATTGAAGCTGACACCCACAGAGTTAAACTCAGTTGCTGAAGCCACCAGCTCCCCCTCCCAGTCCTTCTTTTCAGAGTAGGCTGGCAGCTGTCCTAACTGCCTACTAAAGCCAAATGCTTGAGGAGAGAGAGAGAGTAAGGAGCCAGCCATGAATCCTTTCCAGAAAAATGAGTCCAAGGAAACTCTTTTTTCACCTGTCTCCATTGAAGAGGTACCACCTCGACCGCCTAGCCCTCCAAAGAAGCCATCTCCGGTGAGTCCTTAGATTCAATCCTGCCTCTGAGAGGAATGGCCTCCCTCTTTTGGCTCTCTTCCTTGGGCTCTGGAGCTTCCAGCTGAGCTGTATTAGGGTATTAAAATGCTTCTCTCTTGGATTTAGAATTCACCTGAAACCAAATCTAAACAGAAGCTTCCTTTACATAAGAAGACAAAGCAGCAGGAAGAGGTAGTCAAAGTTCTTCAGTTGGGATCCAGGGACTTGCTGAATTTCATTGCATATTCTGTTTCCCTGGGGGAAAAAAAGCAATTCGAATGTCCAGGGAAACTTGGCAAGCATTCTTGTCCGGAGAACTGTGTGTGATTGTTCTTTCTTTACCAATATAAAAACTCTGCCCTTAGTTCTCCCTGTGTGCAGAGTCTTCTGCTGAACACCAATGGAAGTTTCAGAATAGATCCAATTTCTGTTACTATGTGTTCCCAGTTTACTGTGGGAGATAGGACAGAGAAACAGAGAATAGTAATGTTTTGCATTTATATACTCGCTAAAGCACTTCTAAACTCATCATCTCAGTCAATTCTTACACTAAAATTCTGTAAGTGGGGAGGATATAGTAATGATAGCCAAAATTTACTGAGTTCTTACCGTGGGCCAAAAGGTGATGTTATTCTCATTTCTTTGGAATAACAGAACAGAGGATTTGAGACAGGTGTAGTGACAATGCCAGTATCAGTATGTTAACACAGCCAGTGGCAGTGTTGCCTAACTAGCTAACAGTGTGTCAGTTAAACTCCAGATTGCATAATTCTCAAGCTGTGAGCTGCAAAGGTAAGAAGCCCAGTTCATTGTATGTTTCAAATAAGCTATTATAAAACATTAAAATATATTAATATTTAGGAGGATCATTTATATATATCCCTAGGGTTAAAAGAATAATACATTACTTTATTATTTTGCCTATTTTTTTAGTTAATGATATCTCTTCTGGTCCCAAAGAATTTAGGGCTACTTGCAAAGATGTATATACTTCTCATGAAATGAGGCAATATAAATCTTACAAGATTTGACTGTACTGAGGACAGATACCTCTATGTCTCCTCTCATGTTAGTTGGTCTATTGTAATAGATAGGGAATTAAAATAAAACATAACATTCCTTATATTCTGACTGATATATTACATGAAAAGCATAATTCTTTTAATGTCCAGTAGGATTATCATGAAAATGTTATAGAATCTCTTTAGTAGGAAGAGTAGGCATTTAATTTTACAGGATTTAAAAACTCTGCCTAAAGTCAAGGTGATCAATTAGCTTACCCTTAGGAATCTCTGCCCTCCATGTTGGGCTCTGTGCCTGACTCCAGCAGCCTCTGAAGTAGAAGCTATCATATTGCCAGGATTCCTCCCAGCATGGCAAACAGAACAGCTGGGGACAAGAGTCCCCATAGTGGGGCTAAGCAGAGACTGACATCTGAATCTCACTGCTTGGATATCAGGTATTCCATAGGCTACCTCTTTATTCTGTTCCTAGGAAGTAAATATCACCATTCTTCTGCCCCAGAGCCCTAGGCTTTTCATTTAGTAGCTGTGGGAAGATGAGCAGGTCCAAGGAATATTTGAGCAAGTCCATGTAAAATAAACAAGAAACAAAATAATATTCAGATTAGCTTCTATTATTTCTAAATCAGTAATATAAGCACTTTTAGTGTTACCTAATAGGTGTGTCATGAAGAGTAGAGACCATTGCTCCATTACCTACCATGATGATTTGAAATAAATGAATTTTTCAGTTTTGAAGAAATCTAATTGTTGAAACAGGGAAAAACAGCTCATGCTTGAATCATTGCCTTCTTGTTGAATAGACAATCTGTGGCTCCAACTATCCACTGAGCATTGCCTTCATTGTGGTGAATGAATTCTGCGAGCGCTTTTCCTATTATGGAATGAAAGGTAATTTTGTGTCCAAGAGTCCTACCTACTCTCCTCCACCCACCCTCACCCCATGTTTGTGACAGCCTGGTCTCTTTATATGCACTTATTTCCCGAGTCCACTCTTTCTGCCTTGGTCCAAATTGGTCCTTTACTTTGGCCAAGACTTCCAATAAATCTCTCATAGGATTTCACCTAATATGTAGGCCAAGATCAGAAAGGCCTGAGACAAACCAGAACATAGACTTTGAGAATGGGTAAGTGGGTGGAGCTGGACATGATGGCATGTGCCTGTAGTCGCCACTACTTGGGAGGCTGAAGCAGGAGGATTGCTTGGGCCCAGGAGTTCAAGGTTATCGGGCACCTGTAATTGTGCCAGTGAATGGCCACTGCACTCCAGCCTGGGCAACATAGCAAGAACTCATCTCCAAAAAAAAAAAAGGGGGGAAAGCTCTCATTATCTGAGTTACATTTTTCATACCTGTTCCTCAGGTATGAGCTAACAGCTCTTGGCTAAGGGCTCATACCTGAGGAACAGGTATGAAGAATAGAATTCAGATAAGAGCTCTTATCATCTTGTTGCTGGGAAGGAGAGGAGAGGGAAGGGATATTGGAAGCACCATGTTATGTTCATGGTTGGCCTAAATGATGCTAGGGGTGCACATAGACTGAAGGGAGGAGTATTATATTTGTACATTCAACATAGTCCCATTCACTCCCACAACTCCCATGGGGCCCTGCTTCTACTGCCTGGCAGTCACTTCTCAGTCATGTCACTGATGGGAGTGCTGAAGGCCAAAATCACATTATAAAGACCAGAGATGAAATATTTTTTTCCATAAGTCACTTTAATGCATCTATCTTGTTTTGTCTCCCCACGCCTCCTTTTTTTTCCCACTACAGCTGTGCTGATCCTGTATTTCCTGTATTTCCTGCACTGGAATGAAGATACCTCCACATCTATATACCATGCCTTCAGCAGCCTCTGTTATTTTACTCCCATCCTGGGAGCAGCCATTGCTGACTCGTGGTTAGGAAAATTCAAGTAAGGAAGATGGGAGGTCACATCCCTACAAGTTTCACAGGTTGTGCAGAAGGCTATCACTTCTAGCCTCTTGCTTCTGAGTAAGAACATACCTATGTCATGCGTGAAAAATAAGAATCTCTGTACATCTGTGTAGTGTGGGAAATTTAAAAAAAAAGAATCTCTGTGGTAACAAGGAAAGGCTATTCTTTTCATTATCAGTTTTTCCAATGTGTTTACATCCTCTTCAGTTGTGGTATCTTTTGTTCCTTAAAACTAATTTTAACCTCCCATTCTGTAGTTTAATATTAAAACTTGCTCTGATCTTGTTGGAGATAGAGAGCACTATCCACCAGCAAATTTCTAATTTTAGCCAGGTGCGGTGGCTGACGCCTGTAATCCCAGCACTTTGGGAGGCTGAGGCGGGCAGATTGCCTGAGGTGAGGAGTTTGAGACTAGCCTGGCTAACATGGTGAAACCCCGTCTCTACTAAAAATACAAAAATTAGCCAGGCATGGTGGCGGGCACCTGTAATCCCAGCTACTTGGGAGGCTGAGGCAGGAGAGTGCTTGAATCTGGGAGGCAGAGGTTGCAGTGAGCCAAGATCGTGCCACTGCACTCCAGCCTGGGCAACAGAAGAAGACTCTGTCTCAAAAAAAAAAAAAAAAAAATTGAATTTTAGATGCTTTTATGTAGTTATTTGATACTTTCTCCATCTCTTCTCCAGATTGAGTTATCCCACCTCCTTTAGGATCTTCTTATGAGTGTCTCTTTTCAGCTCTTTTACCATCTATTTCTCTTCTCTAATGTCTTTTGTAGTTTCCTTCTTATGAATCTAATATTTTCATGAGTTAGACTATTGGTTCATTCAGTTCAGTATCTTTTAAGTCCCTGAACACAGCACCAAGAGATATAACATGGTATAATGTTATAATTGTCCCCTATAACATTAAACTGATAAGCTTAGAAATGGATCATGGATATCCCCTGCCCAATTATTTTCTATGGACCTGTCATCCATGGATTTGTCTAAATGAGCATTTCTCAAAGGGCATTCTGTTCAAAACTATAAAATATAATGAGTTATGTGGGAAAATAAAGCTCTTGTGGTCAAACAAGTTTGGAAACTGTTAGGCTGAGCAAAGCTTAAAATGTTCCCTTACTGCATGACTTCTTATAGCCTTAAATATGCTAATATGAACTATAAAATCTCCATAGAAGGTTGTAGTATGTAGTGTTTCCCAAACCAGTTTGACTATGGAATATTTTTTCTGGATATTTTGTGGACCCAGTGTTCCAAGGAATTCTCTTTAGTAAACAATGGTTTATAGCTTACTTTGGCCGATATATGTTCATTATTCTAGAAGTGTTTAATCAGCACCTAATATATATCTATAGACATAACACAGTACTGAACTGTGGTGGGTGAGAAGAATGGTGGGTGAGTAGCTGAGATCTACATTTGCTACATATGTAGTAGTAGTCACCAAGTTTATCTAGATAGGAGATTGGCACTACTTGCAGAATAAAAAGTGCAAGCCATAATCTATGTATTCAGTTGTAGAATAAAGATTCATATACTTGACATACCACTTTTATTTATTTTAAAAATAACTTCCTTTAAGATTGAAGAAGTACAGTTACAGGATTTGGTGAGCAATTGTTTCCTGGTTAATTCAGAGAAAATTTAACAACCTCCACTTGTGCTCTCAAATCAATCCTTCTTGATGTATTTATTATTGTTTTTAATTTATTTTTATTGGGATATAACTTACATAAAGTACACAAATTCAAAAGCCTTAACTGTACACCTTGATCAGTTTTTATGTATGTATCACCATCACCTAGATCACTCTCCCTAGGGTCTCTGTACCCTCACTATTCCCCTCTCTTGCCTTCAAATTCTCCCAGAGAATCAGAGTCTTTTCCTTCAACTAGAAGCAGGAGCAAATCTTTAATAGCTTTAAATGAACAAAACTCATCTTGACTCTCTTTTCCTATCATTTTTCTCCTGTTACCATTAACCCCATATTATAAAAATAATCCTCTGTGTGTGTTGCCTTTCTCACTCTTCATTATCAGTTCTTATGGTAGAGTAATATAATATAATGCAATATAATCCAATTCAATTTAATTTGATTTGACCCAATTTAATTCAATAAATGTTTATTGAGAACCTTCTGTTTGTCCAAGGAACCATGGAGGATGAAGAGGTGAATTACACATACCACCTAATTCATATTGTTCATATTCAAATAGCTTTAATACAGATCATATTGTAGTACAATAAGATATACTGTAAATCATCTTTTTTCCTTCTGAAATTACTCCCTAAGATCACTGGTAAGGATTTCTTCATTAGCAAATTCCAGTGGTCTTTTCTAAATTCTTACTCATTTTGAACTTGTTGTTAACATTTCAGTCTGTTTATCATTTCTGTGAAACTCCCTGGCCTTCTCTACAGTATATTTTTCTCACTCTCGTCCTCTTATATCTTTTCTTATTTATCTGGCTTCTCTTTTGCCTTTTGTTTACTTCACTCTTTCCTGAGTGTAAGCATTTTCCCAGGTTATAACTTTTACCCTCTTCTCTTTCTCTAGATTATTCCTTAGCAAATTCTGTGGTGTTGATATTAGCTATATGCAGATGGCTCCTCAAATTCCAGTGAATTACATATTGGCATTCACCTCCACAAATCTGTTCTTTCTTCTGTCTTCTCTACATTCCCACATTCAATCAGTTATCAAATTCTACCAATTCTGTTTGCCACAATCTCTCTCACATTTATCCCTTTTCAGCACAACATCCACTGCATTAGTTGCCATCACCCAGTTTTGGTCTTCATTGTCTCAATGTCTTTAAATTGAGATATTAAAATGGACATCTAAAATGTTTTTACTGCTTCCCATCTCTTCTTCCTACAATTGAGCATATACGCTACTGCCAAATTAATTTTCCTAAAAGAAATCCTGATCACATTACTACTCTGCTCAGCAATTTCTGGTGACTATTAAATCACTGTCTACTAATCTCACTCCAACTGACTTTTCTGTGCTTATTGTCATACTTATCTCCTTTCGAGAATGGCCACTAGAGGAAAATGTAATACTAATATTTCTGTAATCATATCCAATGACATCTCTTTTTCATGTCTGTTTGCATTGTTTCTGCTTCATGGAAACCCCTTCTTCCCCACCTTTTCATGTCCAAACCCCGTAAGGCTCACTCAAATACCACCTATGCTATGGAGTATTCTCTGCCCCCTCACCTTTTACTATAGCTGGAAGTAATATAGTGTTTTCTGAGTTCTTTGTTTTCTCAACCTTATATGACATTTACTAAACTCTATCTTATTATAGTTATTTAATTATTTATATATGAATCTGATATCTTCTTTCAAACACTTAGAGGACAAAGTCATTTATATATATTTTTCCCCACCCACCCCAGTCATTTATATATTATATGAACGTATATAATATGTATAATATATAAGTATATATATAATATACATATTTTTTGTGGTTGAGGCAAAGTCTCGCTCTGTCACCCAGGCTGGAGTGCAGTGATGCAATCTCGGCTCACTGCAACCTCTGCCTCCCAGGTCCAAGCGATTCTCCTGCCTCAGCCTCCTGAGTAGCTGGGATTATATGCATGTACCACCATGCCCGGCTAATTTTTGTATTTTTAGTAGAGATGAGATTTCACCATGTTGGCCAGGCTGGTCTCGAACTCTTGACCTCAAGTGGTCCACCCACCTCTGTCTCCCAAACTGCTGGGATTACAAGTGTGAGCCACTGTGCCCGGCTGTGATTTATATTTTTATCCAAGAGCACGTAGAATAGTGCCTAGCAGATAGGCCCACAGTAAATCTTCGAATTCTTAAATTTATTCACCCTCAGACCCTCAAATGTAGCCACAGGACTGCAGATAGATGTAGACAGGCATGAAGGTTACTTTTATTTTATTGTGGGTATTTTGGTTGCTTTTTAAGTAAGAAAACTTGGGGGTGATTTGTGTCTCTTTCACAAAGGCAGTAGTTTGAGAAAACGTGGGTAACTTGTTCTCCTGTAGTCATGTTTGTGTGTGTGTGCGTGTGCATGTGTGTGTAACATATACAAACAGATGATAACAGCAACAAAAGGGAATAAGTATTTAAAACTACCCTTCCTTAAGTTGGAAAATCAGAAAAAAGACAAGACTCTTTCTTTACTGTCTTTTCTAATTTGAACCTGTAATCTATTTTCTTCATTTGCTAGAGGAAAATGGATAGATTTTTGTTTCAAACCGTTAAGTTCTTCCCCACCTCGCATATGTTTCTCTGCCTGAGTATGTGTTTGTGTGTGTGTGTGTGTGTGTTTACTTTTACTCACGTATTACTTTGAGGGTGAAAAGCCTTCTCTAACATTAGAAAGATTGTTCAAACCCTGAAGGGGCAATTTCCTGAAGTTAGTAAACAACTTCTATTAAAAATCTTTCCTCTGTTTGCTATCCCAGAATAATAGATATGTTAAGAGGAAATGGGCATCCAGAGTCCCTGACTCTTGTTTAAGGAACTCCCTATGCCAGGAAAGAAGTGAGGCTTCCTTCAGAGCTACATACAGGAAAGACTAATCAATAGGTACGCAGTGGGAAAACAAAAATTATTAAACATGCATATTGGTTTCTCAAGGATGCTATTTGTAGTGTCAAGTTGGTTTTAAGAAAGGAAAACATTTTTAGTCATAGTTCCTAGATTTTACATCCTATTACCCAGGCTCATCAGTTTTGATTTTTGACCTGGGCAATCACTTAGAACCACTCTCTTAAACGTGTTTATTATTTTTTTATTTTAATTTAATTTTAATTTTTATTTTTTATTATACTTTAAGTTCTAGGGTACACGTGCACAATGTGCAGCTTTGTTACATAGGTATACATGTGCCATGTTGGTTTGTTGCACCCATGAACTTGCCATTTACATTAGGTATTTCTCCTAATGCTATCCCTCCACCAGCCCTCCACCCCATGACAGGCCCCCGTGTGTGATGTTCCCCGCCTGGTGTCCAAGTGTTCTCATTGTTCAATTCCCACCTATAAGTGAGAACATGCGGTGTTTGGTTTTCTGTCCTTGTGATAGTTTGCTCAGAATGATGGTTTCCAGCTTCATCCATGTCCCTGCAAAGGACATGAACTCATCCTTTTTTATGGTTGCATAGTATTCCATGGTGTATATGTGCCACATTTTCTTAATCCAGTCTATCATTGATGGACATTTGGCTTGGTTGCAAGTTTTTGCTATTGTGAATAGTGCTGCAATAAACATACGTATGCATGTGTCTTTATAGTAGCATGATTTATAATCCTTTGGGTATATACCCAGTAATGGGATGGCTGAGTCAAATGGCATTTCTAGTTCTAGATCCCTGTCTTCCACAATGGTTGAAATGGTTGAACAATTTTACAGTCCCACCAACAGTGTAAAAGTGTTCCTATTTCTCCACATCTTCTCCAGCATCTGCTGTCTCCTGCCTTTTTAATGATTGCCATTCTAACTGGTGTGAGATGGTATCTCATTGTGGTTTTGATTTGCATTTCACTGATGGCCAGTGATGATGAGCATTTTTTCATGTGTCTGTTGGCTGCATAAATGTCTTTGTTTGAAAAGTGTCTGTTCATATCCTTTGCCCACTTTTTGATGGTGTTGTTTTTTTCTTGTAAATTTGTTTAAGTTCTTTGTAGATTCTAGATATTAGCCCTTTGTCAGATGGGTAGATTGCAAAAATTTTCTCCCATGCTGTAGGTTGCCTGTTCACTCTGATGGTAGTTTCTTTTGCTGTGCAGAAGCTCTTTAATTTAATTAGATCCCATTTGTCTATTTTGGCTTTTCTTGCCATTGCTTTTGGTGTTTTAGTCATGAAGTCCTTACCCATGCCTATGTCCTGAATGGTATTGCCTAGGTTTTCTTCTAGGGTTTTTATGGTTTTAGGTCTAACATGTAAGTCTTTAATCCATCTTGAATTAATTTTTGTATAAGGTGTAAGGAAGGGATCCAGTTTCAGCTTTCTACATATGGTTAGCCAGTTTTCCCAGCACCATTTATTAAATAGGGAATCTTTTCCCCATTTCTTGTTTTTGTCAGGTTTGTCAAAGATCAGATGGTTGTAGATGTGTGGTGTTATTTCTGAAGCCTCTGTTCTGTTCCATTGGTCTATATATGTGTTTTGGTACCAGTACCCTGCTGTTTTGGTTACTGTCGTCTTGTAGTATAGTTTGAAGTCAGGTAGCGTGATGCCTCCAGCTTTGTTCTTTTGGCTTAGGATTGTCTTGGCAATGTGGGCTATTCTTGCGTCCATATGAACTTTAAAGTAGTTTTTTGCATTTCTCTGAAGAAAGTCATTTGTAGCTTGATGGGGATAGCATTGAATCATAAATTACCTTGGGCAGTATGGCCATTTTCACGATATTGACTCTTCCTATCCATGAGCATGGAATGTTCTTCCATTTGTTTGTATCCTCTTTTATTTCGTTGAGCAATGGTTTGTAGTTCTCCTTGAAGAGGTCCTTCACATCCCTTGTAAGTTGGATTCCTAGGTATTTTTTTCTCTTTGTAGCAATTGTGGATGGGAGTTCACTCATGATTTGGCTCTCTGTTTGTCTGTTATTGGTGTACAGGAATGCTTGTGATTTTTTTCACATTGATTTTGTATTCTGAGACTTTGCTGAAGTTGCTTATCAGCTTAAGGAGATTTGGGGCTGAGACGATGGGGTTTTCTAAATATACAATCATGTCATCTGCAAACAGGGACAATTTGACTTCCTCTTTTCCTAATTGAATACCCTTTATTTCTTTCTCCTGCCTGATTGCCCTGGCCAGAACTTCCAACACTATGTTGAATAGGAGTGGTGAGAGAGGGCATCCCTGTCTTGTGCCAGTTTTCAAAGGGAATGCTTCCAGTTTTTGCCCATTCAGCATGATATTGGCTGTGGGTTTGTCATAAATAGCTCTTATTATTTTGAAATACGTTCCATCAATACCTAGTTTATTGAGAGTTTTTAGCATGTAGCGCTGTTGATTTTTGTTGAAGGCCTTTTCTGCGTCTATTGAGATAATCATGTGGTTTTTGTTGTTGATTGTGTTTATATGCTGGATTACGTTTATTGATTGGCATATGTTGAACCAGCCTTGCATCCCAGGGATGAAGCCGACTTGATCATGGTGGATAAGCTTTTTGATGTGCTGCTGGATTCGGTTTGCCAGTATTTTATTGAGGATTTTCACATTGGTGTTCACCAGGGATACTGGTCTAAAATTCTCTTTCTTTGTTGTCTCTGCCAGGCTTTCATATCAGGATGATGCTGGCCTCATCAAATGAGTTAGGCAGGATTCCCTCTTTTTCTATTGATTGGAATAGTTTCAGAAGGAATGGTACCAGCCCCTCTTTCTACCTCTGGTAGAATTCAGCTGTGAATCTGTCTGGTCCTGGCCTTTTTTTGGTTGGTAGGCTATTAATTATTGCCTCAGTTTCAGAACCTGTTACTGATCTATTCAGAGATTCAACTTCTTTCTGGTTTATTCTTGGGAGGGTGTATGTGTCCAGGAATTTATCCATTTCTTCTAGATTTTCTAGTTTATTTGTGTAGAGGTGTTTACAGTATTCTCTGATGGTAGTTTGTATTACTGTGGGATCGGTGGTGATATCCCCTTTATCATTTTTTATTGTATCTATTTGATTCTTCTCTCTTTTCTTCTTTATTAGTCTTGCTAGTGGTCTATCAATTTTGTTGATCTTTTCAAAAAACCAGCTCCTGGATTCATTGATTTTTTTGAAGGGTTTTTTGTGTCTCTATCTCCTTCAGTTCTGCTCTGATCTTAGTTATTTCTTGCCTTCTGCTAGCTTTTGAATTTGTTTGCTCTTGCTTCTCTAGTTCTTTGAATGGTGATGTTAAGGTGTCAATTTTAGATCTTTTCTGCTTTCTCTCGTGGGCATTTAGTGCTATAAGTTTCCCTCTACACACTGCTTTAAATGTGTCCCAGAGATTCTGGTATGTTGTGTCTTTGTTCTCATTGGTTTCAAAGGACATCTTTATTTCTGCCTTCATTTTGTTATTTACCCAGTAGTCATTCAGGAGCAGGTTGTTCAGTTTCCATGTAGTTGTGCATTTTGAGTGAGTTTCTTAATCCTGAGTTCTAATTTGATTGCACTGTGTTCTGAGAGACAGTTTGTTGTGATTTCTGTTTTTTTATATTTGCTGAGGAGTGCTTTACTTCCAACTATGTGGTCAATTTTGGAATAAGTGTGATGTGGTACTGGGAAGAATGTATATTCTATTGATTTGGGGTGGAGAGTTCTGTAGATGTTTATTAGGTCCACTTGGTGCAGAGCTGAGTTCATGTCCTGGATATCCTTGTTAACCTTCTATCTCGTTGTTCTGTCTAATACTGACAGTGGGGTGTTAAAGTCTTCCATTATTATTGTGTGGGAGTCTAAGTCTCTTTGTAGGTCTCTAAGGACTTGCTTTATGAATCTGGGTGCTCCTGTACTGGGTGCATATATATTTAGAATAGCTAGGTCTTCTTGTTGAATTGATCCCTTTACCATTATGTAATGGCCTTCCTTGTCTCTTTTGATCTTTGTTGGTTTAAAGTCTGTTTTGTCAGGGACTAGGATTGCAACCCCTGCTTTTTTTTTTGCTTTCCATTTACTTGGTAGCTTTGGTAGATCTTCCTCTATCCCTTTATTTTGAGCCTATGTGTGTCTCTGCACGTGAGATGGGTCTCGTGAATACAGCACACTGATGGGTCTTGACTCTTTATCCAATTTGCCACTCTATGTCTTTTAATTGGGGCATTCAGCCCATTTACATTTAAGGTTAATATTGTTATGTGTTAATTTGATCCAATCATTATGATGTTAGCTGGTTATTTTGCCCGTTAGTTGATGCAGTTTCTTTCTAGCATTGATGGTCTTTACAATTTGTCATGTTTTTGCAGTGGCTGGTACCAGCTGTTCCTTTCCATGTTTAGTGCTTCCTTCAGGAGCTCTTATAAGGCAGGCCTGGTGGTGACAAAAATCTCTCAGCATTTGCTTGTCTGTAAAGGATTTTATTTCTCCTTCGCTTACGAAGCTTAGTTTGGCTGGATATGAAATTCTGTGTTGAAAATTATTTTCTTTAAGAATGTTGAATATTGGCCCCCACTGTCTTCTGGCTTGTAGAGTTTCTGGCGAGAGATCCACTGTTAGTCTGATGGGCTTCCCTTTGTGGGTAACCCGACCTTTCTCTCTGGCTGCCCTTAACATTTTTTCCTTCATTTCAACTTTGGTGAATCTGACAATTATGTGTCTTGGGGTTGCCCTTCTCGAGGAGTATCTTTGTGGTGTTCTCTGAATTTGAATGTTGGCCTGCCTTGCTAGGTTGGGGAAGTTCTCCTGGATAATATCTTGAAGAGTGTTTTCCAACTTGGTTCCATTCTCCCTGTCAATTTCAGGTACACCAATCAAACGTAGATTTGGTCTTTTTACATAGTCCTATATTTCTTTGAGGCTTTGTTCATTTCTTTTTACTCTTTTTTCTCTAAACTTCTCTTCTTGCTTATTTCATTAATTTGATCTTCCATCACTGATACCCTTTCTTCCACTTGATTGAAACAGCTATTGAAGCTTGTGCATGCATAACATAGTTCTCGTGCCATGGTTTTCAGCTCCATCAGGTCATTTAAGGTCTTCTCTGCAGTGTTTATTCTAGTTAGCCATTCATCTAATCTTTTTTCAAGGTTTTTAGCTTCCTTGTAATGGGTTCAAACATTCTCCTTTAGCTTGAAGAAGTTTGTTATTACCAACCTTCTGAAGCCTACTCTTGTCAGCTCATCAAAGTCATTCTCCGTCCAGCTTTGTTCCGTTGCTGGCAAGGAGCTGCAGTCCTTTGGAGGAGAAGAGGCACTCTGGTTTTTAGAATTTTCAGCTTTTCTGCTCTGGTTTCTCCCCATCTTTGTGGTTTTTATCTACCTTTGTTCTTTGATGCTGGTGACCTACAGATGGGGTTTTGGTGTGGATGTCCTTTCTGTTGATGTTGATGCTATTTCTTCCTATTTGTTAGTTTTCCTTCTAACAGTCAGGTCCCTCAGCTGCAGGTCTGTTGGAGTTTGCTAGAGGTCCACTCCAGACCCTGTTTGCCTGGGTATCACCAGCGGAGGCTGCAGAACAGCAAATATTGCAGAACAGCAAATATTGCTGCCTGATCCTTCCTCTGGAAACTTCGTCCCAGAGGGACACCCGCCTGTATGAAGTGTCAGTCAGTCCCCACTGAGAGGTGTCTCCCAGTTAGGCTACACAGGCTTCAGGGACCCACTTGAGGAGGCAGTCTGTCCGTTCTCAGAGCTCAAAAACCCTGCTGGGAGAACGAGTGCTCTCTTCAGAGCTGTCAGACAGGGATGTTTAAGTCTGCAGAAGTTTCTGCTGCCTTTTGTTCTGCTATGCCCTGACCCCAGAGGTGGGTGGGGTCTACAGAGGCAGCAGGCCTTGCAGAGCTGCAGTGGGCTCTGCCCAGTTCAAGCTTCCCCAGCTGCTTTGTTTACCTACTCAAGCCTCAGCAATGGCAGATGCCCCTTCCCCTACTAGGCTGCTGCCTCGTGGGTCGATCTCAGACTGCTGTGCTAGCAGTGAGCAAAGCTCCATGGGCATGGGACCCACCAAGCCAGGCGCAGGATATAATCTCCTGGTGTTTTGTTTGCTAAGACCTTTGGAAAAGCACAGTATTTGGGTGGGAGTGTTGCAATTTTCTAGGTACAGTCTGTCACAGCTTCCCTTGGCTAGGAAAGGGAAATCCCCCAACTGCTTGTGCTTCCTGGGTGAGGCAATGCTCCACCCTGCTTCAGCTCGCCCTCTGTGGGCTGCACCCACTGTCCAACCAGTCCCAATGAAATGAGCCAGGTACCTCAGTTGGAAATGCAGAAATCACCATCTTCTGCATCAACCACGCTGGGAGCTACAGACCGGAGCGGTTCGTATTCAGCCATCTTGGAGTTATTATGCTTTTGAATGTCCTCTCCACACTTCTCTTTTCTCTTTCTCTGAGTGGGTCTGTATAGTATGTCCTTTCTCTCTCCTCTTTTTTGTCTGATCAGAACTGACCTTCTTTTCTTCATGCAAGCTCTCTTCCTCTGCCATCACTACACACTCTCAGCCTCTGTATATACCTCTTCTTAGTTCCTAAGTGCCTATTAAAAATGGCTCTGGCTTTTTATATTCTTATGGTGAAATAAAATGTATTACTTCTTTCTCTTCCATTTTCTTTTTCCACATTAACTTGTTCATGATAAAACCAAAGGAATGCTGGATTATGAGTTAAATATAGAAGCTCTACACCTAACCCTAATACTAATTAAAATGTCACTTTGGGGCCAGGTGTAGCAGCTCATGCCTGTAATCCCAGCACTTTGGGAGGCTGAGGCAGGAGGATTGCTTGAGGCCAGGAGTTTGAGACCAGCCTGGTCAACATAGCAAGACCCCATCTCTACAATAAAAAATAAAAAGTCACTGTTCATTTATTTATTTTTATTTTTATTTATTTGTTTATTTTTTATTTCTTTGACATGGAGTCTTGCTCTGTCTCCCAGGCTGGAGTACAGTGTTGTGAGATCTCAGCTCACTGCAACCTCTACCTCCTGGGTTAAAGTGATCCTCCCATCTCAGCCTCCCAAGTAGCTGGGATTACAGGCATGCACCACCATGCCTGGCAAATTTTTGTATTTTTAGTGGAGGTGGGGTTTCACCATGTTGGCCAGGCTGGTCTTGAACTCCTGACCTCAAGTGATCCGTCCACCTCAGCTTCCTGAAGTTCTGGGATTACAGGGATGAACCACTGCAACTGGCCCAAAAGTCACTGTTTAGAAATGTCATTTGACCTGTCTGGATTTCAGTTTCTTGATTTGTAAAATTGAAGGATTAGTGAAGTCAACCTAAAGCATTTCTGTGTGCTATGGTTGGGATTACAATGACCCTAATATCTCGTTTCAAATGCAGAATTTTCAGGTCTCTTGACTTCTTGCTCCTCCTATTAGTTTCCTGCCATTAGTTTCCTCTCTTATATCCTTCATAGCTAAACTATTTCCTATGAGGTTTTTGTTTGTTTGTTGTTTTTGTTTGTTTTTTGGTTGATTTTTTAATCTATAAGTTGCCTATTTTCCTCCTAAACCACTTACACTTCTTTCATTCATTTAGTCCAAGCTTGTCCAACCTGCAGCCTGCAGGCCACATGCAGCCCAGGACAGCTTTGAATGTGGCCGAGTACAAATTTATAAACTTTCTTAAAACATTATTAGATTTTTTTTTTAGCTCACCGATTATTGTTAGTGTTGGTGTATTTTATGTGTGGCCCAAGACAATATATCTTCCAATGTGGCCCAGGGAAGCCAAAAGATTGGACACCCCTGATTTAGTCCATCAGTTGGATACTGATCTTACTACCTAGACTATATCACTCCAGCTCAAACTCCTTTTTTTTTCCCTCTATGATGATCTAACATAGATCATCTGTTTGGGGTTCATGATAGCTAGCATTTTTTTTTCTGTTCCTTTTTATTCCCTTTCTATTTATTCTTTTTATTACAACAAAGAGAACCTTTCTCTAGAAGATGTTACAAGATCTTTTGGGAAAGTTGTCCACTCCCCTGATGTTAATT
Source organism: Pan paniscus (assembly GCF_029289425.2). Taxonomy (NCBI): domain Eukaryota; kingdom Metazoa; phylum Chordata; class Mammalia; order Primates; family Hominidae; genus Pan; species Pan paniscus. Next base: position 119,866,624 of record NC_085926.1, read on the forward strand.
AGTCCTAGATTAGTCACCTAACTTTTTTTTTTTTTTTTTTTTTGAGACGGAGTCTTGCTCTGTTGCCAGTCTGGAGTGCAGTGGCACCACCTCTCGGCTCACTGCAACCTCTGACTCCCTGGTTCAAGCGATTCTCCTGCCTCAGCCTCCCCGCTAGCTGGGATTATAGGTGCATGTCACCACGCCCAGCTAATTTTTGTATTTTTGGTAGACACAGGGTTTCACCATGTTGGTTGGGATGGTCTCGATCTCCTGACCTCGTGATCCACCCGCCTTGGCCCCCCAAAGTGCTGGGATTACAAGCGTGAGCCACCGTGCCCTAGTCACCTAACTTCTTGTCCGCTACCCGCCATACACTTTAAGTTCCCTTCCCTAGAAAGCTAACCCAAGGATTAGGCACTTAGAATGAGAAATCCACATCCTGAGAGTTCTGACATCTCTGGCCTCTCTTTGCTATCTTTATTCCATTCTATTCTCTTTATTCCACATTAGCATAAAACACCTTAAAAATTGCAGGTGTAAACTGTAATTTCCAAGGTTCATTATAATGCTAACATTCTACTTATATGTGGGAATGCTGGTGTGGTAGTACACATAAGGAATATATGTTGTAGTGTGCCATATTTCAATGTGTGAATCTCTCTATATGTTCTTACTGGAGTTCCTTATTCTTCTACTTGCTATTTGCTGTTCAAGTTCTTTGAGAAAACAATACAACAGGATGTTCCTTCCAACTGCATGATTTTTGTCACTGGACAGTCTATTCTAAGTCCCTGGTTCCTTTCTTACCCTTGTTAACTTGTCCCTGAGGAAACTGTGGTGAGGATTACAATTAATCCAAGAGTCCAAGTTACCTATGCTGAACCTGAGAGCTTTTTACCTCCCAGTGCTTCTTGAGTTTTGAGGAAGTCGTTTGGGTTAGCCATTCCTGTTTACTTGGAGTTCTTCCTTGACCCTTCTTGCTCTCTACAGCAGAAGATATTCCTTGAGAAAAACACCTAAGGTCCAAATATCCTCTTCTACTGGTTCTCCCAATTTAAAGCACTGTCACTTTTGCTACAAATCCACCTTGTTCTTGTCATGTCTGTACAAAGTAGGGTTTCTCTGTGTGTGTGTGGAGTGAGCGGGTAGAGGCAAAGGGGAAGGTGGGTATAGGAAGGGAACTTGAAGGGAATGTCTATTACCTCTAACACTAAAGAGTGAAGAATTCCACTCCTTTTTCCTAGTCTGTTCACTTCATTCACCATTATTGTCTCTATCTGGATTTCTCAGATAATTCTTTCCTCCTCCCTCTTCCTCCTCCTCCTCCATTTATCCCCACACTGAGAACAGTATGAACCCTAAGTCTGTATTATTCAAATCTCTCAGTTCTGGTTTTAGACTGACTGATTTAGCTCTCTCAACAGGACAATCATCTATCTCTCCTTGGTGTATGTGCTTGGCCATGTGATCAAGTCCTTGGGTGCCTTACCAATACTGGGAGGACAAGTGGTACACACGTGAGTAAAATCATGGAATCAACTAAACTACTTTTCTCAGACATTCGTTACAAATTATTTTCTATTTCTTACCAGAGATGTCTCTTTATTTTCAATCTACAGTTTACTACAAAACTGGTTAAGAAAAACAGTCTTATGACCAGTTGAACTCTTTCCTACTTTATCTGAGCTCATCTGTTTTTGGGACTTGTAGAATGCCTAGTTAGTATCCTCTTCATATGCTTGAAAATAATCAAAACCTTCATACCCTACATATTCCCTCACCTTTTTATTCATCCATGCATCTATACTTTACCAGGGTTAAAAAAAAACTCTATAATGTTTCCTTATAATTAATTGTAGAAGTCATACTCAAAGCTTTGAATATTTACATTTATGTGTAGTTCCATATATTTCAGTTGCTATTGATGTTTATGGGATCAGAGGCATTTGATAAATTCTGATGTCTGTCTATTCAGTCAGTAGAGAGGATTACAGCTGTTCACGAAGCAGTTTATATGTATTCATATTATAATGTGCCTGTGTGCCTGTGTACATGTATTTATCCTATGAGTTAGAAATTTTGTTTGTTTGTTTGTTTGTTTTTAGACAGAGTCTTGCTCTGTTGCCCAGGCTGGAGTGCAGTGGTGTGATTTCGGCTCACTGAAACCTTTGCCTCCTGGGTTCAAGTGATTCTCCCACCTCAGCCTCCCGAGTCGCTGGGATTACAGGCGGCTGCCACCACGCCCGGCTAATTTGTGTATTTTTCGTAGAGATGGGGTTTTACCATGTTGGCCAGGCTGGTCTTGAACTCCTGACCTCAGGTGATCCACCTGCCTCAGCTTCCCAAAGTGCTGGGATTATAGACGTAGCCTCTGCACCTGGCCTTGATATTTAATAAATATTACTTTCTTATTGGTGTCCCGTCAAAAATCTTTGACACTGTTGCTATTAATTATGATGAATTTGAACTTTTAAAAAAAATTTTGGTAAGAATATGTGAGATCAGGTCCTTAAAAGGTCTTTCTATTGAAGTACTCCTTTGACCAAAACAAGACTGGGAACCAGTGTGTTAGCTTTGGAGTTCCTTCAGTATCTGTTTCTATCGGATGCTCATAAGGGGTAAATGGAACTACCAGGGATGAAATCTTCCCACATAATGCATACTTTCTTGCAGAGGCCGAAGGATCATAAATAGGGTAATTGACCATGAATACCTCCTAGGAATAAAGGCAAATGGAAAGTACCCATGGGGTAGAAATGTGAAGGGGATCTTTGCCCTTGTACACATTTTTTCCCCTCTGCAGCTCTGTAGTCCATCTCTACAGGTGCATTTAGTATCAACATGGTTGGCATTCTCACCTCTCCATTTCAGAGTCCTATCATTGATCGGCCTGAGTCTAATAGCTTTGGGGACAGGAGGCATCAAACCCTGTGTGGCAGCTTTTGGTGGAGACCAGTTTGAAGAAAAACATGTAAGAATCCTGTTATTTTGTATTTTCAAGAATATAGAGCCAGCATTAATGGGGGTATCTGGCAGGTAGCCATTTGCCAAGATTGAAGTAATGTACTGGTCAGATCTTATCTGAGCAGTTGTATTCAATGCTGGATACTGGCCATTAATAGTGAGGAAAACTGAAACAGTTTCAAAGGAAAGAGACCAGGGTGGTAGATGAACTAAAAGGTATGTCTTATGAGGAAAGATTGAAGGAAATAGGGATAGTTAGCCTGGACAAGAATTGAGGAGAATACTATAGCTGCTTATAGATGCTGGAAGGATGTCAGTGATTAAACCTGAGACCAATGAGTGAAAGCCTCCAAGAAGCCAGTGTTTTGCTTGATGGGTGGAAAAACTTCAAACAATTGGAAGTAGTAAGTTTACTCTAACTTGAGGTATTTAGAAAGAAATGTGATAAGCACTTTGGCAATGGGAGGTGATGAGTGGTATAGAGATGATTTAAGCATCTTGTTTTGAGATTCCATGAAATGGGAAAGTGACAAATTGCAAGGAAACATAATGAATGTCTATAGATGAATTTCCCTGACTGATCATTCCCTCTCTTCCTAAATACTTTCCATTACCAGTGGTGAAAAATAAATGGGCATTTATGAGAAAGCAGTGACAAATAGGCAAGGAAATAGTCTATTTCTAGATCTGTCAACATTTCTGGCTTCCTCAGTTTTGCTTCCAGTTTTCAGTTTTGTCTGTCTTCATGTATCCATTCCCTCTTCTATAACTGTTTATCTTTTTTCCAGTTTCTCTTTTTCTCCCCCACTCCTTCTCTCTTTCTCTCTCTCCCCCCCCACCTCCCGCCACTCTCTCTCTCTCTCTTTCCTCTTCCCTCTTCCACCCTGACATAATGCCTATTATCTCCTTCTGCCTCTGCTATCCTGTCCTGTCTTCCAGTGTTTTTCTTACCTTTCAGACCATTTGGGTTATTTTATACTCTTTATCTGTCAAAGAGTCCATAGATCATAATTGCTTGCTGACTTTGGAGAAAGAACCAACTTTTGGCAAGTGGGATCCTGTGTATGATGAACTATACAAATTAGATAAGTGGAATAAGGTTTAAATTGAAACCAGGAGAGGAAACAAAACACACTGTAAATAGAAAATGGGGAAGGACTCGTTGTTCTAATATGGCAGGGAGAGATCTGGGGTGTCAGAATGAAGCATGTCGGTGTATAATGAACGAAACATCAGCAACTTTATTTGAAAGTTGTTTCATTTGGTAACTGCTCCACAAAGATATTTCAATTAGTAAGACAAATCTGCCTCCAGGTTTCCACTAGCCACTTCTAAGCCAGATGATTTCTTTTTAGACTCTCTGGCAAATCTCCGTTAAGCACCAGGTGAACTATCCTCTTTCATTAACAGTTGACTCCACTGTCCTATGTTCTGATACTATTCCTACCACACACTCCTACCACAAAATCTATTATTTAACTAAATCAGGCATTCACTTAGTTAATACAGTCAATAAACATTTATCGAGTCCCTAATATATGTCGGATGCTGTGCTAGGTGTTGGTGATTACAGAAATGAGTAAGATAAAATTTCTGCTCTAGAGAAACTCACAACATACTGAAAAAACAGACACTTACGGGAGGCAGAGGCAGGAGAATGGCTTGAGCCCGGGAGGCAGAGTTTGCAGTAAGCTGAGACTGCGCCACTGCATTCCAGCCTGGGCGGCAGAGTGAGACTCCATCTCAAAAAAAAAAAACAAAAAAACAAACAAACAAACAAAAAACAAACACAAACACACACACAAAATAAAAAACCCAGACATTTAATGCAAAGACACTGATATTAGAATAGCTATATACAGGACACGGTAGTGGCACTGAAGACAGGAAGATTATTTTTAACCTATGCAAAGGGAGGAAAAGAATGCTAAAGCTGATCTGGAGTTTGAAAGGTGAGTAAATGATTGGGGTCAGCCAGCAATGTTTTTAAATATCTATTAATAATATGAAATTCAGGTATTGTGGAGGCAATATCTGAATCTTTCTCTTTGTGTGTACCTTCAGCTCTGAATCTGAACGTGGAGTGGGGCTGGAGCTAGGGGACACATTGCACTGATGATTTATCCTGTTTGTTTCAGGCAGAGGAACGGACTAGATACTTCTCAGTCTTCTACCTGTCCATCAATGCAGGGAGCTTGATTTCTACATTTATCACACCCATGCTGAGAGGTTAGGATTTTTTTGAGGGGCCCTGTATAAGGCTTTGCTCTGGTCAGCCAAAAAGCTGTTCAAGGCTTTCTCCTGTCTATCATCTCCTTTTATAAGAGCTTGATAATCTGTGAAAATTTATTTTAGTCTTGATTTGTCTGGCCCAAAAGAAGAACTATGGATTAGGTGATGGGAGGAAAGAGGGTGGTTATGTCTATTCTACAAGCTCAGGTTTATTCAACAACCTGAGCTTGTAGAATAAAACATCAAATATTCAAGACTCAGAGTTACTTTCCTCCTCCCATCCCATTTTCTTTAGGAGATGTGCAATGTTTTGGAGAAGACTGCTATGCATTGGCTTTTGGAGTTCCAGGACTGCTCATGGTAATTGCACTTGGTAAGTGCAGTGAAGCAAAGGAAACTAATAATCATTGATACCTGACACATGTAAAGCATCATGTAGGCACTTTACACAAGCTGTTTCATTCAATCCTCACACCAGGCCTATTGGGTAACTGTTATTGTAAGGGTTTCCCCTCAATTTTGGAGGTAAATTCTGAATGAAGTCAGAAACTTTAAGAAAAAAGTGTCTAAGTTTGCATAACCAGTAAGATGCTTTCTGGGGAGCCTTAAAAAGTCCAAACTCTGGGCCAGTCAAGGACTTGGGCTTTTTTTTAGTATCTCGGGTCATTCTAATGTATAGTCAAGGTGGAGATCCACTGCTCTACACTACAATATATAGGGAAGCAAGGAAGATAATCCTCTTTCAAATTAGTTTACTTCATATTATACTTATTTATCTGGTAATTGGAAAAGATTTTAAATTCTCCAAGCCTTTTAAAACAGCTTCTAGGTTTAGCTATTTCTGCCCTGCTCTGTAGTGCCCCCAAAGGGTCTGCCCTTGAGTAAAGAGAATAAGAGGAGTTGGATAAATAGGTGAAAATTAATGCAACTTAAATCAAGTGGCATTCTCTTTATCCCTGAGAACCCAGTCCTAGAAGAGAAGAGGGATGTGGTGTTCCTTATTTTACATAGCCTAAGGGAAAACTTGGGCATGATTATTTCTAATCATTGACCTGGAAACCTGTTCTCCACTCTGAGCCTCAGGGTGACACCCCCTTGGAAGATATCCAGTGCAAACCCATAAAGAGCTCAACAGAGGAAAAACAGCCTACAGACTCAATGCTCAGTGTATTTTCTACCAGGGAGTTGATGGGAGGGCACTGATAGTAGTACTCAGAATTCCCAATGCCAAGGAAATTTATTATAGGTGAGCTGTGATAATATATTCTGTACTTCCTTCTGCATTCAAAGCCAAATATTTTCCCAAATATTTGCATGATAATAATATTTACATAACAGAGTAATTATGAAGATAAAACAGAGATGCTATAAATGAAATGTTTCATAAATTATGAAATGTTAAACAAGTGCTAGCTGTCATTATTAGTCAGCAGCTTCAGTTTTCTGGGTGCTAATCAATAACTCAATTCTCTGATCTTTTACTGTAATTAATTTCTTTTTTCTTTTTTTTTCTTTTTTGAGATGGAGTCTCGCTCTGTTGCCCAGGCTGGAGTGCAGTGGCATGATCTCGGCTCACTGCAAGCTCCACGTCCTGGGTTCACGCCATTCTCCTGCCTCAGCCTCCCGAGTAGCTGGGACTACAGGCGCCCACCACCATGCCTGGCTAATTTTTTGTATTTTTAGTAGAGACAGGGTTTCACCGTGTTAGCCAGGATGGTCTCGATCTCCTGACCTTGTGATCTGCCTGCCTCAGCCTCCCAAAGTGCTAGGATTACAGGTGTGAGCCACCACGCCCAGCCAATTAATTTATTTTTTCATTCACTCATTTTTTTAACCAACATTTAATGAACCTATTGTGTGCCATATTATGTGCTAGGTATTGGGATCACATTGGTGAATTAGATACCTAGAGCATTCATGTTCCCAAAGAACTTATATAGTTCAGTAGGGAAAGGAAGACAAACAAATAAAAGGAATTTACAATATGGTATGACCAGTATTTCCCAGATCAATATAGTGTGATCTAGGAAAGTACAGAGAGAGCTATGGGAATGCATAGAAGCAATGTTTAATTAAGACCTTGAGGGACCGGGCATAGTGGCTCACACCTGTAATCCCAGCACTTTGGGAGGCCGAGGCAGAAGGATTGTGTGAGCTCAGGAGTTTGAGACCATCCTGGACAACACAGCATGACTCCATCTATACAAACATTTAAAAATTAGCTGAGTATGATGGCGCACACCTATGATCCCAACTATTTGGGAGGCTGAGATGGGAGGATCGCTTGAGCCCAGAAGGTCAAGGCTGTGATGAGCCATGATTGAGCCACTGCACTTCAGCCTGGGCAACAGAGCAAGCCCCTGTCTCAAAAATAAATAAATGAGTAAGATAATAAATAAATAAATAATACTTTGGGGGTTGTAAGAAGTTTGCCTAAAGGAATGACATTTAAGGTGAGACCTAAGGGCCAAACAGCAATTAATCAATAAAGAAATTATAAGTGATGCAGAAAGAGGACACAGTAGCTGTAAGACAAGAGGCTGAGAAATAGCATGACATGTTTAAAGGTTTTAAAGGCATTCAGATTACCTAAAGCATAAAAAAGAATGATAAAGAGGAGAAACTGCCAGAAACCAGATAATGAAGGGCCTTTTAAACCAATAAGAAATTAGAACTTTATTGTGAGGGAGAGTGGGGAACTCTAAAAACATTTTAACAGAGGAATAATTGCTAGATTTTAATTTTTCAATGATGTTTCTATAATGTAGAGAAAGGATTGTGTTGGAGTGAGGCAAAGATAATATTTATTTTGATTACCGAATTTTTTGATACTTGCTTAAATTTAGTGCTTGAGATGAGTGCTTCACTCAGTTTACCCTAATCTGGCCCTGGTTGAATTAACAAACCTTAGAATGGTTAGATATGTTAAGTGAGGGAGAAGATAAGCCAAGGTTTAATGTAGTGTTCTGAACCTTGAAGAACTGGGTAGGTAGTGGGGTTATTAACTGAGATAGTGAGGAAAAGCCAGTTTGGGGCAATGTTGATAAATTTTGTTTTGAACATGTTGCATTTTATATGTTCTTGGAATATTTAATTGGAGTTACCAAACAGTTATTTGGAAATACAGGATTAGAGCTTAGAAGAAATGTTTGCACTATAGATATAGATCTGGAGTCATTAGTATATGGGTAGCAATAAACCATGAAATGAAGATAGATAACTAAAAGCTAGAAGAGTAAGGTTAAGAAAAAAAGTGGGGGGGGGGGGGAGGGATAGGTTCAAACTTCAAGAAACGCCAGGATTTAAAAGACAGGCAAAGAGGAAAAGCCCACAAATGAGACTAAGAAGGAATGGCCAAAGTGGTAATAGCGTTATCTTGGATACGAAGAGGATTTCAAGAAAAGATTCATTCAGAGTGATAAATGTTCCTGAGTGGGAGATTAAGATAAGGGTGACAGATGTCTATTAAATACAACAACAAGGAGGTCACTGATACGATTAGATCAGTTATGGTAAATGGTGGAGGCTGAAGACTGACTGGAGGAGACTGAGAAGTAAATGTTACAGGATTCCTTCAGTGCTGCTTTGTCAGCCAGAAATCTCTGTGGCCACTACCGCCTCTGTCTGGGCCTTGCTCTGGCACACTGGGCTCGCTCAGCCTGCGACTGGACTGGGCATGTAGCGAGCAGCTTCTGTGTTGGGTGCGGCATCTAGACAAGGGGAACACGGTGGCGCCCAAAAACTCGGAGATGCTAGCAATTGCAGAGTCCTAAGAGGTGTTATAGCTCCTGCTCAGGGAGTCCCGAGGTCTGAGCCCCCAGAAATGTTACAGCTGTTCACTCCTGTAGTTCAACGAGCAGGAGCATGTTACAACTCTCTCCTGTAGTCTAGCGAGCGGGAGCGTGTTACGGCTCTTTTATTCCCGCTGCCCATAGCTTGGCGAGCTTCCCAGGGGTGTCACAGCCCTTTCATTCCCACCACCCGCAGCTCAGCAAGTTCCGGGTTCTTGTCCCATGACGAAGAGGAATGGGGTGTGTGGACACCAGAGAGTGAGTAAAGCAGAGAAGAATTTTATTGAGTGGCAGAAGGAAAGCTCTGAGCTCCTAGAGGGGACCCGAAGTAGGTAGCCGTCTGTGAGGCTTAGTGTGGGTTTTTTATGGGTTTTGAATGGGGGAGTATATGCTGATTGGTCCATGGGTGGGTTTGGAAAAAGTACCACTTGATTGGTTAAAAGGCATCATCCAAAAGGAACCAATGGAGAGAGAGGATAAGACGGAGATAGAAGTTCTCACTCAGGTCATGGACTCTATCAGGAACCAGCAACTCGGTTTTCAGGCTTTAAACTGTCTTTGGCTTGAAGGTCAGGTTTCACTGGGACCCGTCCGTGTCTGCCTAGGAATTTATCTGTCTCTTGTCACTATCAGTAAGAAAGTGAAATAGTATTTATAGTTGGAAGGTGACATGGATTCAAGAGAGGATATTGAGCATGTGTGAATATTATTAGGAATAATCCAGTGGAGAAAGAGGTTGAAGATACAAGATAAAGACAGTATAATCAGTATGAAAACACATATGAGCAAATTAGCTGCGGATAGGAGGAGGAATATCACCTTCATCTACCTGGAGGGAGGACAGGATGAGTGTGGATACAAGAATTAATAGATCTGGTGGCAGGGAGTTGAAGGAGTTTCCATTTGAAGGTTTCCATTTTCTTTGTGAAGTAAGAGGCAACATCATCTACTAGAAGGAGTAGATAGTAGAGAAATTCAAGGTTTATACTCATCTTCTTTAGTTAAGTGTCTTTGACATGTAAGTATGACTTTAGTTGATTACATAAGTCTTCCTATTATCACTCCACTGTCACTATTGCAACCAGCATTCCTGTGGTGTCCAGCCTCTTTCTAGGATCATTCTTAGTTTCAGGAGCAGTTTATTCCCTACCCAAAATTTTCCTCTTGTCTAGGTATCTCTTTTTTTGTTTTTTATTTTTTATTTTTTTGGAGACAGAGTCTCACTGTGTCAGCAGGCTGGAGTGTGGTGGCGCAATCTCAGCTCACTGCAACCTCCGCCTCCGAGGTTCAAGTGATTCTCCTGCCTTAGCGCCTAAGTAGCTGGGACTACAGGTGCGCGCCACCACGCCCAGCTAATTTTTGTATTTTTAGCAGAGACGGGGTTTCACCATGTTGGCCAAGTTGGTCAGCTCGATCTCTCGACCTTGTAATCCATCCGCCTTAGACTTCCAAACTGCTAAGTTTACGGATGTGAGCCACCGCGCCCAGCCGTCTAGGTACTTTTTTATCTGCCCACTTGACTCTCAGGATTAGCATTCCTCCACTGAACTATTTTTTCTATCAACCATGAGAAGGGTATTATAGATAAAGGATGCTATTTGGAGAAGCTTTGGGGAAATTGAGAGGATGAATGAGAAAAAGTGGTAGAGTGAATCTGAATGAGACGAATGGAGATATTAAAAAGTGATGGGAGAGAAAAGTAAAGTGATTTGTGCATTCTGATGTGTAAGGATACTGGAAAATGCTACTGGTCACTGAGAAAATCATCTTTAGCAGAGGATCTACTAGAGGGGCATCACGCTGAAGCTGGGAAATCTGTTAAGGAGGAAAGTGCATCTGGGAGGGAACCAAGATGGAGTTTTTCTACTGATTTTAATTGAATGAAATTGAAAAAACCACTATTTTATAACTACAAAGGTAATACCAGCTCATTGTTAATTTGGAAAATAAAAGGAAAATTAAAGAAATGAAATTCCCTTACAATTAGCTGTGGATATGTGGTTAAAGGACAGAGATATGGGCTGAAAGAAACAGAATGAGCTCAAGAACAGAAATAGTATAGAACAGAAGTGTTTGTATAAATGATGAATAGTGTTTACAGCATAGGGTATCTCAAAAAGATAGATGAAATATAAAGTGGGAAACGGCAGGTTGAGGTGAACTCCTCTGAGGACAGGGACCTTGTTTTTTTCACCTGTGTTACCAGTAGTGTCTAGTACAGTATGTGGTGTAAGAATTAGTGAGTGAGATGCATTATAAGGATTAAATACATAAATTTTTGAGTCAGTCAAGCCTCAGGTCAAAAGTCCAGTTCTGGTATCTTCTAGCAGTGTAACCTTGTACAAGGTGCTTAATTTCCTTAATATTCCTTCATGTATAAAATAGAGATAGTGGTACATATTTTGTCAAGCTAAATCAATTAATGTATGTAAAATGCTTAACAAGTTACATGTGATAAACCTTCAAATAGATGGTAGGGATAACAATAACCGTTAGGATAACAATGAATTTGGGAAGGTCTTTCATGCCAGGAGTTTGGGTCAGGTAAGTATTAATAGATCCTGGAAAGAAACATTTGGCATCAGATTAAAGAAGGAAGAGACTAGGGAATGAGAAACTAGTTGGTGGCCATTTTAATAATCCAAAGTACAAGTTGTGAAGTCCTGAACAAGAGTGGTAGCAGTAGTAAAGTGAAAGAGGGGGCAAATAGGCAATACATTAAAGAAAGAGGACCAATAAAACTTGGTAACATTTCAGATATGGAGATGGAGAAAGAAGAGTAGGAAGTCAAAGATGACTTCCACTTCAGTGATTACATGAAAGTCTCAATAGATATCTCTCTTAACAACATACCATTTTGTCTTCTCTTGGCTCCTGCAATTTTGATAACTCCAAAAGTCAGGAAATGTAAGTCAGCTCCCTCTTTATGAGATTTGCCAGCCACTCCCACAGTTCAGCAGTCTGTCCTTAGCGCTGATATACTGAATGTGCTATTTAGGTTTGTGCAAAAGTTATTGTGGTTTTTGCCATTGAAAGTAATGGCAAAACTGCAATAACCTTTGCACCAACCTAATAAATGAGAAGCTAAGAACCTTGTTTGTGTATCAACTGCAGTTGTGTTTGCAATGGGAAGCAAAATATACAATAAACCACCCCCTGAAGGAAACATAGTGGCTCAAGTTTTCAAATGTATCTGGGTAAGTCCATAAATTGTTTTCTTGCCTTTTTCAATCAAAAGAAAGAGATGCTATGCTGAGAATATGGGCCTTCAAACGTGGGCATACATTTTTCTCAATGACCTCTGTTCTATTTTCATGTTTTTTAACAAGCTAAGATTAACCAGTCTTCTTCTTATGCCTCTACTTAACCATTAAGTTAAAAAAAGTAATCATCTTTTTAAGTTGGCAAAAATCTTCTGAAATGTAATTATATATAGACAGATAACATTTTTTCTTTTTTGTTGTTATTTTTTGTTTTGAATGGCAAGTTCTTTCTTAAAGTGATAGATAAAATTATATCAGAAATATTCTGAAATTCAGTGCCTGATTAGGTCAAAGAGTTGGAATAAGTCACTAAAAGTATGGTGTTTGAAGGAAGGTATAATAAGTTGGAAAAGGCAGAGGATGTTTTTCTCTTTGTCTCTCCCATGATGTCTATGCTCTGCCCTAGTTTGCTATGTCCAATCGTTTCAAGAACCGTTCTGGAGACATTCCAAAGCGACAGCACTGGCTAGACTGGGCAGCTGAGAAATATCCAGTAAGTTGGAAATGCAGAAACATCTTATGGCTTGATAGAGTCTTTCCTAATGTTCAAAATGATTCTATCCTACTGCATTCAACCTCCTCTCTACTGTTTTTTGGACACTTCTACTTTAAGCAAGAAAGCCATGTACAGAACTTCTAGCATTTCTGCCCATTCTTCCTCCTTTTCGCAGAAGCAGCTCATTATGGATGTAAAGGCACTGACCAGGGTACTATTCCTTTATATCCCATTGCCCATGTTCTGGGCTCTTTTGGATCAGCAGGTAAGAATAGTTCTTTTGGACATTACCGCTCCTTACAGCCACTTCCCTCTCACAGGAAAGGGATTTCTCATAACAGGATCTGTTTGCCCTAGGGTTCACGATGGACTTTGCAAGCCATCAGGATGAATAGGAATTTGGTGAGTAGAAGAGATTTTCCAGAGAAGTCTATTATTTTCTTCATCATCCATATTGGGGAAAAATTAATTTCTTTGTGATTTTGCCTGAAAACTAACAAGATCTTCAGAGAAGTGCTTTTAGCCTGAAGGTACCGTGTAGGCAAAGATAAAGAAAGCTAGTTTAGAAATAAAAACCAGAATCTTCTCTTTAGAAATCAGGAACATAAGGATGAGAAAGTTTCAATGTATACAAGGAAGTATTGAGAGGCTAGCAAATGATGTGATGCATAACCTGGGATAGTGATTTTCTTCTGTCTAAGCCTATCCCAGAGTACAGCAGGGACAGGTTTGAGTGGCACTACTACGCAATTGGTCTATCTCTTCAACAAGGATCACAGCAGGGGACCTGTGGGAAATGGAATATTTTGTATGTATGGATATGGAAAGAATGAGAAGGTTATACATATTATTTTCTCTTTTTCCAAACTCCATTCTTTAGCCCACTCAAATAAGGTACCATCTCTGCTCTCAATTGTTCTTTTCCTAGATTAGTGTATTATTTTTCTATCTTCTCAGTTTTCGAAAAGACAGAGTAGAATGATACCAGGGTCTTATTAGTCAGTCTATTTGGAGCCTGCAAAATATAATTTTACCTTTTCCCTTCCTCTGGCTGTCTCTTATTTACCATGGTGGTCTTCTTGTTGACCCTCTGGAGAACAACTTCGGAAACACTATGTGTCAGGGAGAGTCTTCACCCTAACCATGATGTCTTGCCCTTCATATTATTACAACCTAGAACTGCAGTTGCTGAGATCAATAAAAATGCACTGACTCTATTCTCTTTCAAGTTAAGGAAAGCATAATACATAGAAAATAATTTCTCCCTTAGGCCCATCTGCCTGGCAAACATAGCCAGAAGCTTTCCCGAGTCTGTTCCCATCCCCCAAATAATCTTAACAGCAAAATAGTGGCCCTGAACTAAAGATCTGATGAATTTTCTCTCATATGTTTCTCACTTGCTAACTAGCAAAATTATTGATCTAGGCCAACATTTTTTTTTCTTTTCTTCAGACATCATCTAAATTAATTTGTTAAAATGTTTCAGGGGTTTTTTGTGCTTCAGCCGGACCAGATGCAGGTATGTGACTCTTCTATAGCCATGGGGACTTATTTGTTTCCTTATCTATGCCTCCACCTGCAGTATTACGATTAACAACCATAATTTGATGCTTTTCTCCTTGTACACTGATAAGGGCCAAGCTTCGACATGAAAACATTCTCTTTAAGCCCCACCCTTCTCCTTCACATCCCCTGTTAAGTACTTAACTTGCCACAGGTTAAGTATAAGCATTGGATTTTTTTCCAAGTCAAGATAGTATAATCAAAATCTTGTAAAAGAAATTGTAAGGCTTATTTTGTGAGCAATGAAGTCATGAGAGGAAAGAGCTCACAATAAGACTGGCAGAAAGACAGGCTCAGAGTGAAACTTGTCCCTTGGGATATTTGAAAGCTAAAATGCTATGCAAGGGAAATAGGGTCTTGGGTGTAAATGGACTGAGGAATGTGGAGTCATTCTGTACTTACAATGACAAAAGTGTGTGTAGATGTGAGACAGAGTGTAAACAAGCAAATGAGTGCAGTGCTCACACTCATGATAGGAGAATATTTGTAGCTAATCCTTTTTATCATGGTGTTACAGGTTCTAAATCCCCTTCTGGTTCTTATCTTCATCCCGTTGTTTGACTTTGTCATTTATCGTCTGGTCTCCAAGTGTGGAATTAACTTCTCGTAAGTGTTCACTATGTCTGTATGGATTACTCTAAATTGACTCAGTCTTTGCCCAGTTTGATAAAGATTCAATGTCAGTATTTTTCTTAGTGAGGATTGGTTTTAGTTTATCATCTATCTGCTTCTATTTTTCCATGTTAGACTAACTGCCTATTGACCCTGAAAAATGGGAATTAGATATAATTAATGAGAGTCAAAGCCATTACTGTGGACTTAACTGTGTAATGGTGGAGGGGCAGGTCTAGGTTTCATGCCAAACCAAAAATATGTGAAATTTAGCTCCTAAACCAACTTTCTTCTTTGTTCTTGAATGTTGTCTCTTCAAAGAAACCCAAGGCCTTTGATGACTACTAATCCCTTTAAATCTCCTGTTGTCCCTACAAAACAAATGGGGAACCTAGTAGGACTGGGGACTGAATTATTCCCAATTACTGCCTGAAATTTTTTCTAAATAGAAGGATTAGTCTTTTTTAGAGTTTGGCAAAAGAAAGTTTCAAGCCTTCTTTCATTCTTGATTTAATAGCAATTTCATTTTGATGACCACTTTACCAGATGAAAATGGCCCTTTGTCATTTGTTCATTGAGCAGATGTTGGGAAGTTTAGGACCAAGTGTCATGAAAATATAAATCAAGCAAAAAAAAACAAAAAACATTTCCCTCAAACAGTTTATTACTTAGTAAAGGGGCTAGAGTATATATATATATATATATATAAAATACAACTACTACACAGGTAAAATAAGTGTCCTAAGAAGGGAAGATCAAGTGCCAAGGAGATGTAGAAAAGAAAAAGTCCCTCCCCTGCCAAAGCCAACAGATTTCTGCAGAGGAATGTGAGGTAAAGCATGTACAGCACTTGGCATATGGTATTTGTTCAATAAACCTGATTGTATTGCCATTATTTTTGGTGTTATGACATAGTGAATAGAAAAACCATCATAAGCAAAGATGGAGGTGGGTAAATGTGGTGTATCACAGAGAAGAGCAGTTCAATGTGACTCAAGAACAAGAAGAAAGAAGAATGTATGAAGGGAAGTTCTAGGAAATCCCTTGAAAAGTAATTGGTCATGGAAACATGGATTTAAAAAAGGAAAGTAATTGGGATCAAATCAGGAAAAGTCTTTGATGCAGTTTGAATATTTGTACCCACTCAAATCTCATGTTGAAATGTAATCCCCAATGTTGGATGTTGGAGGTGGGGTCTGGTGGGAGGTAGTCGGATCATGGGGATGAATTCCTCATGAATGGTTTAGTGCTATCCCGTTGGTGCTGTCCTTATGATAGTGAGTTCTAGTGGGATCTGACCATTTAAAAGCATGTAGTATCTCCCTACCCTTCACTTGCTCCTGCTTTCACCATGTGACATGCCTGTTTCCCCAGAGGGTACAAGCCATAAACCTTGGTGGCTTCTACATGGTGTTAAGCCTGCAGGCATACAGAGTGCAAGAATGAAGAATGCTTGGCACCTTTCACCTAGATTTCAGAGGCTGTATGAGAAAGTGTGGGTGTTCATGCAGAAACCGGCTGCAGGGGTGGAGCCCCCAGAGAGTACCTCTACTAGGGCAGTGTGGAGGTAAAATGTGGGGTTGGAGCTCCCACACAGAGTCCCCACAAGGACACTGCCTAGTGCAGCTGTGAGAAGGGGGCCACCATCCTCCAGACCCCAGAATGATAGACCCACTGGCAGCTTGCACCCTGGGCCTGGAAAACCACAGGCACTCAACAACCTGTGAAAGCAGCCACAGGGGCTGAACTCTGCAAAGCCACAAGGGTGGAGCTATCCAAGTCCTTGGGAGCCCACCCCTTGTATTGGTGTGCCCTGAATGTGGGACATGGAGTCAAAGGAGATTATTCTGGAACTTTAAGATTTAATAACTGCCCTGCTGTGTTTCAGACTTGCCTGGGGCCTGTAACCCATTTGTTTTGGCCAGTTTCTCCCTTTTGGAATGGGAATGTTTACGCAGTATCTATACCCCCATTTTATTTGGGGAGTCAATAAGTTGTTTTGATTTTATAGGCTCATGGGTGGAAGGGACTTGCCTTATTTCAAATGAGACTTTGGACTTGGAACTTTTGATTGAGTTTGTGCTGGAATGAGTTAAAATTTGGGGAACTACTGGGAAGATATAATTGTATTTTGCAATGTGAGAAGGACATGAGATTTTTGGGGGGCTAGAGATGGAATGATATGGTTTGAATATTTGTCCCTGCCAAAATCTCATGTTGAAATGTAATTCCCAGTGATTAAGGTGGGGCCTGGTGGGACATGACTGGATCATGGGAGTGAATTCTCATGAAGGGTTTAGCACCATTCTGTGGTGCTATCTTCATGATAGTGAATGAGTTCTCACAAGATCTGGTCATTTAAAAGTGTGTGGCACCTCCCATCTCCTCGCTTGCTTCTGCTTTCACCATGTGACATGCCTATTCCACCTTTGGCTTCTCCCATGATTGAAAGCTCCTCGAGGCTTCACCAGAAGCTGGAAGATGCCAGCACTGTGCTTCCTGTAAAGCTACAGAACCATAAGCCAATTAAACTTCTTTTCTTTATAAATTACCCAGTCTCAGGTATTTCTTTATAGCAATGCAAGAACAGTCTAATGCAGTCTTTAATAATAGGCTACAGAGTTTGGATTTCATCCTTTAGAGTCTAAAGTTTAGATATAATTGTTTCTCCTTTCCACCACAGATCACTTAGGAAAATGGCTGTTGGTATGATCCTAGCGTGCCTGGCATTTGCAGTTGCGGCAGCTGTAGAGATAAAAATAAATGTGAGTTCAGTAATTCTTAAGCTCTATGAGGGCAGGATCATATCTTTCTTCTTTGCTCTTTTGACTTGTTCAATCATGATTCCCTGGGACCTAGCACAGTACCTGTTTTATAAGAGGTGCATCATAAGTATTTGTGATAAATAAGTAGATACAGGGGTAAAACAGCAATGCAAAATGAGGCCCACCTCCCACCTGAGTGACTCAGAATGTATTTTCAGGGAATTCTCAAACACTAATATCCAAGATAGCCCTCTCCTTAGAGAACACAGGCTTATGTGATGCCTTTCTAGATACTCAAGTAAAAACCTTTTGGCAGATTGAATAGCCACTATTACGGATGAGGCCACAGCTGAGTCAAAAAGCATTGAGTTTGTAAGCTGGCATTGGTACTTGCTACAATGAGCTGATGTTTCCCTCTCCAAGCTGCCTTTAGAGTTTTCTAAGCCAAATATTTTTCAGAGGGAGAAAACTATGTCTACTTGGCTAGTGGACTAGGCTGTCAGAAACAACTGAGATATGTGTTGCCATTGTGTCTGAAGGATTATTTGTTGGTGATTCTGACATGTGTTCTTTGCTCTAAGGAAATGGCCCCAGCCCAGTCAGGTCCCCAGGAGGTTTTCCTACAAGTCTTGAATCTGGCAGATGATGAGGTGAAGGTGACAGTGGTGGGAAATGAAAACAATTCTCTGTTGATAGAGTCCATCAAATCCTTTCAGGTGAGGTGTGTACCTGAATGAATTAGAAACTCTGTATGCTATATTGATCTTGATTTTTCCTTAACATTAATTGTATCATAAGCATCTTCCCATGTCTTTAGATAATCTTTGAGCACATGATTTTAATGGGCATATAATATTCCATTCTATAGATATACCATAGTTTATTTAGACATTTCCACATAGGTATTCAGTTTTTATTATTATACATAATCCTACAATGAACATTCTTATTCATAAATATTTATGCATGCCTCTGATTATTTCTTAGGGTAGATTCCAAGAAATAAAATGGCTAGGTTAAAGAAAGGAATTACTAGGTTGAAAGTGTCTGATGAGGTCACCTACCCTGAGATGCTACATCGTGATGTTCAATATGGAGTAGAAGGTGTACGTGACCTTCATTTTATATTCTTCATTTTACAGAAAACGCCACACTATTCCAAACTGCACCTGAAAACAAAAAGCCAGGATTTTCACTTCCACCTGAAATATCACAATTTGTCTCTCTACACTGAGCATTCTGTGCAGGAGAAGAACTGGTACAGTCTTGTCATTCGTGAAGATGGGAACAGTATCTCCAGCATGATGGTAATTTGAGGAATTGCCTGTGTTTTCAGTTGTCATCTCAAAGTAATATGACTGTCTCATCAACATCTTACCAAGGATCTGCCTGATGATCAAATTTTCTGAGTATAGGTCTTATTTCATCAGCTGTTACTGATTTTTACTTTCCTCTGTTGTAGGTAAAGGATACAGAAAGCAAAACAACCAATGGGATGACAACCGTGAGGTTTGAATGTCAATGAGATTCCAGGCCACTCTGTTTTCTTGAATCTTGGATCTCTTCTAATCTTTGGGGCTGCATTCTACTTGTTCTGAACAGGAATTCCCTCTCGTAGAATGCCAGGGGCACTGGTGTCAAAAGGCATTTTCTAGGACAATGAGAGGCAGATAGGCTTCTTTTCTCATGTGGGATTCGAAGATGACTCTATCTGTGTATGCCCCCTGTACTCTGGGGCATAAATCCTTTCCGCTGAATTTTATCTATTTATCTTGCTCTCAGGAAAATAACTGAGTACTTTTCTCTCTGTGATCGCCAGAGAGAAATTTGGAAGTGAGAAAATAATCCTCCCTTCATTTTTGATAGTTGAATATATATCTTTTAAAGTATAGTTTTTATTATAAGCCTGTAGAGGCATCATGGTATAGCACACATTTGGAGTCAAAAGACTTAGTTTTGAATCCAGATAAGGCTGAAGGGTCTTGTCAAATGGTGAGGGACAGTTACAGAGATGGAATACCCAAGAGGACATGTGTTCTCTGTGGCTGGTATTAGATATGAAATGGACAGATACACAGGTCTATGGCCACCAAGGTCAAGTGGTTGCTGTTGAGAATAGCATTTTAGTGGAGAACTTTTAGTGAAAAGTCTGGATTTCACTGAAGGTTGGGACAGTCATAATAACTTGCTTTTGAATATGCTTCAAAAAAAGTAAACAGCTCAAAATAAGACAATGTGAGGTCAGAGAGCCATGGGCCCCCAGAAGGGGCATTTTCTAGGTCAGTGTAGAATGATCTAAAGTCTAGGAATCAACATTCAGGACTCTAGAGGGAAATGTCCTTCTTATTCCTGGGGCCAGAGACCAAATCAAAAGCTATCAAAACAGAAATGTACCAAAACCCATCCTGAGAGGACAATCTAGGTGCCAGGTTCAGAAAAATAGAAAGATGGTCTTGGAAGGGTCCAAAGTTTCTGCAGACTCCAAAACAATTATAATAACCTACTCTGGGCTGGGAGTCTGAGTTTTGCATAGGTCACATTGGACTTCATTTATAAGAGGATAAGATATCAGTTTTATGTAAATACTATCATATCTTTATATATGCATAATTATCTTATTTTTCTTAGTAAAGTCTCAGTTGATAGATTCCACCATTATAAGGGAAATAAATTAGATGCACCTAAGCTGGATTAGTGAGGAAACTCAGATTTCCATGAATGATCATGATAGTGTCCGTCTAGCTAGAGGTCTGGTGAGGATGTGACAGATAAAAGTTCAAGAAAAAGAAAGTTAGGGACAGCTAAGACTATGGATTACTTTTTACGTGTGGGTTCATTCGTCTAGTTAACAATATACATTAGGTACCTTTTATGTGCCAGCCACTATCCTAGGCACTTGGGCACTGGGGATATAGTTATACCCAAAACATAAAAGGCCCCTACCCTCTTTTATCAGGTGTTCCTGTTTGTTTGATATGTAAATAATATCTCTACCCTCAGGTTTGTTAACACTTTGCATAAAGATGTCAACATCTCCCTGAGTACAGATACCTCTCTCAATGTTGGTGAAGACTATGGTGTGTCTGCTTATAGAACTGTGCAAAGAGGAGAGTAAGTGCATTGCCCCTGTGGACATTTTACTTTTGTCAATAATTGTTTTTTAAGTGCTATCTTTGTATATACGTGGGGAACTTAGGTGCATGTGGTCTAATTTTGAATATAGACACACTACTGATCTTTTCCAACTCTTGCTTCCTTCCCTCAGTCTCACTTTTTTTCTGCACAGATATGTTGAGATCACAATTGCCGTGAAGACCACACTATATAGTTAACACAGCCCATCTCTGTATAGTTAACACAGTCCGTCTCTGTGAGTTTCTCAAAGTTTATTATTGGTTTCCATTTCTACTAAAGAAGGTACTTTGGTACCTTACACTGGCACTTCATTACTTAGAGCTTATCTTCTCAGGTTCACTGTTATAGCCTGTTCTACTAAGTCATAAGATTTGCATGAGGAAAATTCACATGGTACTTAAGTTAACAAAAGAATATGATTTGTAACTTCTTTATTTAGGTTGAATATTTTAGAAAATACCTGACAAGCAATAAAGAGCTCAAATCAGGGACAGAAGCCTGGCATGAAAATAACCTACTCCAAGAAACATTTCTCTTCAAAGATAATTAGTGGCTTCACTGCTTTCCTCACCATCAGTAGAGAGATGAGATCACTTTCACCTGGAGATGGGAATGCTTTTCCAAGCCTTGATATTTATTCTAACCTAAATTCATCCTGTTCCAGATACCCTGCAGTGCACTGTAGAACAGAAGATAAGAACTTTTCTCTGAATTTGGGTCTTCTAGACTTTGGTGCAGCATATCTGTTTGTTATTACTAATGTAAGTAGCTCACAGCCACCTCTTTACCCTCTCTCCATATACATATATCTCCTGGGATCCTCTAGGCAGGGGCAGAAAACAAAAGAGAAGACTCTGTGGCAAAGAGTATATTTATTTCTAGCATAAGATGACAGGTTCTACAGTGACTTTAATTATTTTTATTTTTATTTTTTTTGAGACAGAGTTTCGCTCTCGTCGCCCAGGCTGGAGTGCTGTGGCACCATCTCGACTCACTGCAACCTCTGCCTCCCGGGTTAAAGTGATTCTCCTGCCTCAACCTCCCCGAGTATCTGGGATTACAGGCACCCACCACCACCATGCCCAGCTAATTTTTGTATTTTTAGTAGAGATGGGGTTTTGCCATGTTGGCCAGGCTGGTCTCAAACTCCTGACCTCAGATGATCCACCAGCCTCAGCCTCCCAAAGTGTTGAGATTACAAGCGTGAGTCACCGCACCTGGCTCTACAGTGACTTTAGAAAGCCCACTGTCTCTGTAGGGGTTGTTAAGAGATAACATCAACAACAAGCAAAGGGTCTTGGGGAAGGAGAAACATAATTTATCTTGAGCCATCACTGTGAGATGCCATGGCCTGCTCCAGTCTTTTTATGTCTCCAATCAAACACAAGTTATTTATGAAAAAGTACTAATGTCTTCTTGGCCAGCTTCATATGCAGATCTTCTCACTCTCTGGAAATTTGATCTGCTAGCATGTCACAGTCTGAAATACTGAAACTGATAATAATGTCAATCTCTACACAAAGTTTGGGGATCAGTTAACTGTGATCTGTCAAAAACAATTGTCCTAGCAGTCAGGGCAGAGTAACTGATTTTAATTTTGATGTCAATCTTGACTTTAATTTTGTTATTTCATTATTATTCATACTGTATTAAAGACTAAAAGATAGTGAATAAGAAAAAGAGAGAACATTTGTAGAGGTTTGATGAGAACCCAATCTACAAAGTTCTATTTATTTTACTAACTAATTAATTTAATTAACTTGATCCCTTTGGTGTGCCATTTTTTTTTTTATTATTATACTTTAAGTTTTAGGGTACATGTGCACATTGTGCAGGTTAGTTACATATGTATACATGTGCCATGCTGGTGCGCTGCACCCACTAACTCGTCATCTAGCATTAGGTATATCTCCCAATGCTATCCCTCCCCCCTCCACGCACCCCACAACAGTCCCCAGAATGTGATGTTCCCCTTCCTGTGTCCATGTGATCTCATTGTTCAATTCCCACCTATGAGTGAGAATATGCGGTGTTTGGTTTTTTGTTCTTGCCATAGTTTACTGAGAATGATGATTTCCAATTTCATCAATGTCCCTACAAAGGACATGAACTCATCATTTTTTATGGCTGCATAGTATTCCATGGTGTATATGTGCCACATTTTCTTAATCCAGTCTATCATTGCTGGACATTTGGGTTGGTTCCAAGTCTTTGCTATTGTGAATAATGCCGCAATAAACATACATGTGCGTGTGTCTTTATAGCAGCATGATTTACAGTCCTTTGGGTATAAACCCAGTAATGGGATGGCTGGGTCAAATGGTATTTCTAGTTCTAGATCCCTGAGGAATCGCCACACTGACTTCCACAATGGTTGAACTAGTTTACAGTCCCACCAACAGTGTAAAAGTGTTCCTATTTCTCCACATCCTCTCCAGCACCTGTTGTTTCCTGACTTTTTAATGATTGCCATTCTAACTGGTGTGAGATGGTATCTCATTGTGGTTTTGATTTGCATTTCTCTGATGGCCAGTGATGATGAGCATTTTTTCATGTGTTTTTTGGCTGCATAAATGTCTTCTTTTGAGAAGTGTCTGTTCATGTCCTTCACCCACTTTTTGATGGGGTTGTTTGTTTTTTTCTTGTAAATTTGTTTGAGTTTATTGTAGATTCTGGATATTAGTCCTTTGTGAGATGAGTAGGTTGCGAAAATTTTCTCCCATTTTGTAGGTTGCCTATTCACTCTGATGGTAGTTTCTTTTGCTGTGCAGAAGCTCTTTAGTTTAATTAGATCCCATTTGTCAATTTTGGCTTTTGTTGCCATTGCTTTTGGTGTTTTAGACATGAAGTCCTTGCCCATGCCTATGTCCTGAATGGTAATGCCTAGGTTTTCTTCTAGGGTTTTTATGGTTTTAGGTCTAACGTTTAAGTCTTTAATCCATCTTGAATTGATTTTTGTATAAGGTGTAAGGAAGGGATCCAGTTTCAGCTTTCTACATATGGCCAGCCAGTTTTCCCAGCACCATTTATTAAATAGGGAATCCTTTCCCCATTGCTTGTTTTTCTCAGGTTTGTCAAAGATCAGATAGTTGTAGATATGTGGCGTTATTTCTGAGGGCTCTGTTCTGTTCCACTGATCTATATCTCTGTTTTGGTACCAGTAACATGCTGTTTTGATTACTGTAGCCTTGTAGTATAGTTTGAAGTCAGGTAGTGTGATGCCTCCAGCTTTGTTCTTTTGGCTTAGGATTGACTTGGCGACGCGGGCTCTTTTTTGGTTCCATATGAACTGTAAAGTAGTTTTTTCCAATTCTTTGAAGAAAGTCATTGGTAGCTTGATGGGGATGGCATTGAATCTATAAATTACCTTGGGCAGTATGGCCATTTTCACAATATTGATTCTTCCTACCCATGAGCATGGAATGTTCTTCCATTTGTTTGTATCCTCTTTTATTTCCTTGAGCAGTGGATTGTAGTTCTCCTTGAAGAGGTGCTTCACATCCCTTGTAAGTTGGATTCCTAGGTATTTTATTCTCTTTGAAGCAATTGTGAATGGGAGTTCATCATGATTTGGCTCTCTGTTTGTCTGTTTTTGGTGTATAAGAATGCTTGTGATTTTTGTACATTGATTTTGTATCCTGAGACTTTGCTGAAGTTGCTTATCAGCTTAAGGAGATTTTGGGCTGAGACAATGGGGTTTTCTAGATATACAATCATGTCGCCTGCAAATAGGGACAATTTGACTTCCTCTTTTCCTAATTGAATACCCTTTATTTCCTTCTCCTGCCTGATTGCCCTGGCCAGAACTTCCAACACTATGTTGAATAGGAGTGGTGAGAGAGGGCATCCCTGTCTTGTGCCAGTTTTCAAAGGGAATGCTTCCAGTTTTTGCCCATTCAGTATGATATTGGCTGTGGGTTTGTCATAGATAGCTCTTATTATTTTGAAATACATCCCATCAATACCTAATTTATTGAGAGTTTTTAGCATGAAGCATTGTTGAATTTTGTCAAAGGCCTTTTCTGCATCTATTGAGATAATCATGTGGTTTTTGTCTTTGGTTCTGTTTATATGCTGGATTAAATTTATTGATTTGCGTATATTGAACCAGCCTTGCATCCCAGGGATGAAGCCCACTTGATCATGGTGGATAAGCTTTTTGATGTGCTACTGGATTCGTTTTGCCAGTATTTTATTGAGGATTTTTGCATCCATGTTCATCAAGGATATTGGTCTAAAATTCTCTTTTTTGGTTGTGTCTCTGCCTGGCTTTGGTATCAGAATGATGCTGGCCTCATAAAATGAGTTAGGGAGGATTCCCTCTTTTTCTATTGATTGGAATAGTTTCAGAAGGAATGGTACCAGTTCCTCCTTGTACCTCTGGTAGAATTCGGCTGTGAATCCATCTGGTCCTGACTCTTTTTGGTTGGTAAGCTATTGATTATTGCCACAATTTCACATCCTGTTATTGGTCTATTCAGAGATTCAACTTCTTCCTGGTTTAGTCTTGGGAGGGTGTATGTGTCCAGGAATTTATCCATTTCTTCTAGATTTTCTAGTTCATTTGCGTAGAGGTGTTTGTAGTATTCTCTGACGGTAGTTTGTATTTCTGTGGGATTGGTGGTGATATCTCCTTTATCATTTTTTATTGCGTCTATTTGATTCTTCTCTCTTTTTTTCTTTATTAGTCTTGCTAGCAGTCTATCTATTTTGTTGATCCTTTCAAAAAACCAGCTCCTGGATTCATTAATTTTTTGAAGGGTTTTTTGTGTCTCTATTTCCTTCAGTTCTGCTCTGATTTTAGTTATTTCTTGCCTTCTGCTAGCTTTTGAATGTGTTTGCTCTTGCTTTTCTAGTTCTTTTAATTGTGATGTTAGGGTGTCAATTTTGAATCTTTCCTGCTTTCTCTTGTGGGCATTTAGTGCTATAAATTTCCCTCTACACACTGCTTTGAATGTGTCCCAGAGATTCTGGTATGTTGTGTCTTTGTTCTCATTGGTTTCAAAGAACATCTTTATTTCTGCCTTCATTTCGTTATGTACCCAGTAGTCATTCAGGAGCAGGTTTTTCAGTTTCCATGTAGTTGAGCAGTTTTGAGTGAGATTCTTAATCCTGAGTTCTAGTTTGATTGCATTGTGGTCTGAGAGATAGTTTGTTATAATTTCTGTTCTTTTACATTTGCCGAGGAGAGCTTTACTTCCAACTATGTGGTGAATTTTGGAATAGGTGTGGTGCGGTGCTGAAAAAAATGTACATTCTGTTGATTTGGGGTGGAGAGTTCTGTAGATATCTATTAGGTCCGCTTGGTGCTGAGCTGAGTTCAATTCCTGGGTATCCTTGTTGACTTTCTGTCTCTTTGATCTGTCTAATGTTGACAGTGGGGTGTTAAAGTCTCCCATTATTAATGTATGGGAGTCTCAGTCTCTTTGTAGGTCACTGAGGACTTGCTTTATGACTCTGGGTGCTCCTGTATTGGGTGCATATATATTTAGGATAGTTAGCTCTTCTTGTTGAATTGATCCCTTTACCATTATATAATGGCCTTCTTTGTCTCTTTTGATCTTTGTTGGTTTAAAGTCTGTTTTATCAGAGACTAGGATTGCAACCCCTGCATTTTTTTTTCCATTTGCTTGGTAGATCTTCCTCCACCCTTTTATTTTGAGCCTATGTGTGTCTCTGCACGTGAGATGGGTTTCCTGAATACAGCACACTGATGGGTCTTGACTCTTTATCCAATTTGCCAGTCTGTATCTTTTAATTGGAGCATTTAGTCCATTTACATTTAAAGTTAATATTGTTATGTGTGAATTTGATCCTGTCATTATGATGTTAGCTGGTTATTTTGCTCTTTAGTTGATGCAGTTTCTTCCTAGTCTCGATGGTCTTTACATTTTGGCATGATTTTGCAGTGGCTGGTACCGGTTGTTCCTTTCCATGTTTAGTGCTTCCTTCAGGAGCTCTTTTAGGGCAGGCTTGGTGGTGACAAAATCTCTCAGCATTTGCTTGGCTGTAAAGGATGTTATTTCTCCTTCACTTATGAAGCTTAATTTGGCTGGATATGAAATTCTGGGTTGAAAATTCTTTTCTTTAAGAATGTTGAATATTGGCCCCCACTCTCTTCTGGCTTGTAGAGTTTCTGCCGAGAGATCCGCTGTTAGTCTGATGGGCTTCCCTTTGAGGGTAACCCGACCTTTCTCTCTGGCTGCCCTTAACATTTTTTCCTTCATTTCAACTTTGGTGAATCTGACAATTATGTGTCTTGGAGTTGCTCTTCTCGAGGAGTATCTTTGTGGCGTTCTCTGTATTTCCTGAATCTGAACGTTGGCCTGCCTTGCTAGATTGGGGAAGTTCTCCTGGATAATATCCTGCAGAGTGTTTTCCAACTTGGTTCCATTCTCCCCATCACTTTCAGGTACACCAATCAGACGTAGATTTGGTCTTTTCACATAGTCCCATATTTCTTGGAGGCTTTGCTCGTTTCTTTTTATTCTTTTTTCTCTAAACTTCCCTTCTCGTTTCATTTCATTCATTTCATCTTCCATCGCTGATACCCTTTCTTCCAGTGGATCGCATCGGCTCCTGAGGCTTCTGCATTCTTCACGTAGTTCTCGAGCCTTGGTTTTCAGCTCCATCAGCTCCTTTAAGCACTTCTCTGTATTGGTTATTTTAGTTATACATTCCTCTAAATTTTTTTCAAAGTTTTCAATTTCTTTGCCTTTGGTTTGAATGTCCTCTCATAGCTCAGAGTAATTTGATTGCCTGAAGCCTTCTTCTCTCAGCTCATCAAAGTCATTCTCCATCCGGCTTTGTTCCGTTGCTGATGAGGAACTGCATTCCTTTGGAGGAGGAGAGGCGCTCTGCTTTTTAGAGTTTCCAGTTTTTCTGTTCTGTTTTTTCCCCATCTTTGTGGTTTTATCTACTTTTAGTCTTTGATGATGGTGATGTACAGATGGGTTTTTGGTGTGGATGTCCTTTCTGTTTGTTAGTTTTCCTTCTAACAGACAGGACCCTCAGCTGCAGGTCTGTTGGAGTACCCGGCTGTGTGAGGTGTCAGTCTGCCCCTGCTGGGGGGTGCCTCCCAGTTAGGCTGCTCAGGGGTCAGGGGTCAGGGACCCACTTGAGGAGGCAGTCTGCCCGTTCTCAGATCTCCAGCTGCATGCTGGGAGAACCACTGCTCTCTTCAAAGCTGTCAGACAGGGACATTTAAGTCTGCAGAGGTTACTGCTGTCTTTTTGTTTGTCTGTTCCCTGCCCCCAGAGGTGGAGCCTACAGAGGCAGGCAGGCCTCCTTGAGCTGTGGTGGGCTCCACCCAGTTGGGGCTTCTAGGCTGCTTTGTTTACCTAAGCAAGCCTGGGCAATGGTGGGCGCCCCTCCCCCAGCCTGGCTGCCGCCTTGCAGTTTGATCTCAGACTGCTGTGCTAGCAATCAGCGAGACTCCGTGGGCGTAGGTGCGCCCACCTCCCAGCCAGGTGCGGGATATAACCTCGTGGTGCACCGTTTTTTAAGCCCGTCGGAAAAGCGCAGTATTCCGGTGGGAGCGACCCGATTTTCCAGGTGCCGTCTGTCACCCCTTTCTTTGACTAGGAAAGGGAACTCCCTGACCCCTTGCACTTCCCGAGTGAGGCAATGCCTCGCTCTGCTTCGGCTCGCACACGGTGCGCTGCACCCACTGACCTGCGCCCACTGTCTGGCACTCCCTAGTGAGATGAGCCCAGTACCTCAGATGGAAACGCAGAAATCACCCGTCTTCTGCATCGCTCACGCTGGGAACTGTAGACCGGAGCTCTTCCTATTCGGCCATCTTGGCTCCAGCCACCTCCATGTCTCTTTTAACCCTCCTGGCCAAAAGCAGCAACACTTTAACCCTTGTTGCAAAAGAATCTGTTCTTCTAATCTTGTTCGTTTTCTTCAATTTCCACTACTTCATTTCTACCAGGCTGATAACCATAGCAGGCCTGGGCATAGCCTGAGGAGAGAAGTATAATCTCTGCTCAAAGAATAAACACACCCTTATCAAGGGAATTATCTGAAAATTTATTTTGTTTGTGTAATTCAGATGCCATTTTATGTTTAAAATGTTGTCCAGGATCAAAATGCCTGATAGGGCAAAACGGTGGAAATCCAAACTGCAATATCAAAATATTCTCTCATTTAAAGTCTCTGTCAATGATGATATCTGATTGAATCTAGGCGAGTGAGCATAATATTACGAAAAGAAGTTTTGAAAAGCTGGAATTGTGTAGAAATGCTCAATTTCCTGAAAGTGGCTGAAGAATGAAAATACAAAAAGGATGGATATAAGATCGTAGAATGCTGTAGTTAGAAATATTTACTTGAGACTACTGACAAGTCCATTTCCATTTTCTCTTTCCCTAAGAACACCAATCAGGGTCTTCAGGCCTGGAAGATTGAAGACATTCCAGCCAACAAAATGTCCATTGCGTGGCAGCTACCACAATATGCCCTGGTTACAGCTGGGGAGGTCATGTTCTCTGTCACAGGTCTTGAGTTTTCTTATTCTCAGGTAAGTTTTTGCAAATAGAAGGTAGAAATTGAGACATTGCTTGAAGGACAATGAATTTTAATTCTAGCACTGACTTAAATAGGTATGTTATCTCTTTTGGCCTTGGGTACCTTATTTATGACCCTGAACATATATGACCTGAACATCTTAACTCCCCAGGTCATGACAGTACAGCATGGGAGTCTATGATTTTGGGGTTCTAGGAAAGAGATTAAAGATTAAAATGAAGAGCTGCAGAGTCAGACTTCCCGTGTTCAAATTTTGGCTGCATGACCTATTGTGTAACCTTGAGCAAGTAAATTACTATCTCTGTAATGCTGTCGCCCAGGCTGGAGTGCAGTGGTGCGATCTCAGCTCACTGCATTCCAGCCTGAGCGACAGAGCGAGACTCCATCTGCCTCCCCGGTTCAAGCGATTCTCATGCCTCGGCCTCTTGAGTAGCTGGGATTATAGGCGCACACGACCATTCCTGGCTAATTTTTGTATTTTTAGTAGAGACAGGGTTTCACCATGTTGGCCAGGCTGGTCTCTAACTCCTGACCTTGGATGATCTGCCCACCTTGGCCTCCCAAAGTGCTAGGATTACAGGCTTGAGCTACTGCGCCCAGTCTGTAATACTATTTTTTTAATGTATAAGAATACGAATAGAACTTATCTCTTAGGATTGTAATGAAGATTATACGACATAATAAGTTTAAAAATATTCAGTTAGGAGCTTCATCTTATTCTTACTGTTTACATTATTAACACCCTCTGAATCAATGTGATAGCTGAATTTAATAAGAGAAGTTCTAACTTGGAAGCTTTTGTGGGAGAAGTTTCCTGGATGCATGGGGCATGAGGGCAGTGAAGGGAGTTTGTTTACTTTCAAACTTGTGTCATCCCCAGGCTCCCTCTAGCATGAAATCTGTGCTCCAGGCAGCTTGGCTATTGACAATCGCAGTTGGGAATATCATCGTGCTTGTTGTGGCACAGTTCAGTGGCCTGGTACAGGTATGGATCTGAGGGAAGCAGGATTCATTTCTACTCAAGTTTTTCCTCCAGCTTTCTCTTCTCCCTTTCCCCCATCTCTCTGCTTCCCACATTCCCCTTTCAGTGCTGTGACATGAAATGGGTTAGATATACAGACTTTACCAGGAAAATAGACATATGTAAGTGGCAATAATGACTACAATATACCTATGTGAGGAGAGGCCAGTGAACCCAGTCTTTGTCCAGCAAAAGTCTGGTTAAACTGGTGATCCCAGGTCAGTCTGCTCCCCACTCCTCATCCTGTAAAGATCTCTTTAGTTTCAGATTTCTCCATATTCTTCTCATATTTATTTCCCCCTGCAGTGGGCCGAATTCATTTTGTTTTCCTGCCTCCTGCTGGTGATCTGCCTGATCTTCTCCATCATGGGCTACTACTATGTTCCTGTAAAGACAGAGGATATGCGGGGTCCAGCAGATAAGCACATTCCTCACATCCAGGGGAACATGATCAAACTAGAGACCAAGAAGACAAAACTCTGATGACTCCCTAGATTCTGTCCTGACCCCAATTTCTGGCCCTGTCTTGAAGCATTTTTTTTCTTCTACTGGATTAGACAAGAGAGATAGCAGCATATCAGAGCTGATCTCCTCCACCTTTCTCCAATGACAGAAGTTCCAGGACTGGTTTTCCAGTACATCTTTAAACAAGGCCCCAGAGACTCTATGTCTGCCGGTCCATCAGTGAACTCATTAAAACTTGTGCAGTGTTGCTGGAGCTGGCCTGGTGTCTCCAAATGACCATGAAAATACACACGTATAATGGAGATCATTCTCTGTGGGTATGCAAAGTTATGGGAATTCCTTTATAGGTAACTGCCATTTAGGACTGATGGCCCTAATTTTTGAGGTGCTGATTTAGAGGCAAAATTGCAGAATAACAAAGAAATGGTATTTCAAGTTTTTTTTTATAAGCAATGTAATTATGCTATTCACAGGGGCCTCAAGAATTGGTATGTATGATGTGATCTGGTCCAGCCAGGGCCTGGCTTGTCAGCTCTCTAGGTTTGATATGACTTTAGTAAATTTGTCAATATAGATGGTAGGAAGCAGAATGCCATTTTATTAAAACACAGGAGAAGTTATATCTCTCTGATTATGATAGTATTTTATTTACTTATCCAAACCCTCCTTTCTCAGTATGGATAGATCATGGAAACCAGATTAGAGATAGTAAGCATTAGTAAACATTGTTCTGGAGAACAGGAACAGGTATAAGTTGTAGAAATCCTGAAGAGCCAGTCATTCTTTTACAGAGTACATTCTTCTTAGCCTCTATGGCGCTGGTCTATGCCCTTCAGTGAACAGTTGTATAAACAATAATTATAATTTGCAACCTTGTCTTGTCAACCTTGCTGATCCAGCTTTTTCTTATTATCACACCTTGTCTTGCTTATTGCAGCAAATATTCAATAACAACAATGTTTCTATAAGTCCAACTTCCTTTATTAATGTTTCCATTTAGCCTCAAAAATATCAAAGTAGTTCCTTTTTGATGCTGTTTTCCTGATTTACTTTTCCCATAAGTTTTAAATACCATTTCTGCCTTGAAGCCTAGAAATTTTCTTTTTATTCAAAAAAAGTTACATTAATGCTCTAGGTTTGAGGTTCTAAAATGGAAATGTCAATAGAGGAGCATGGTCCTATGTGAGGTTCCTATCAAAATTTGTGGGAGTAGGGATGGTAGAGCATGAGGGTTTTGTTTGTGTATGTGTATGGTCATGAAAAAAAATTGAGAAACATTACCTCATACACAATGAATGAATCAGAGGACAGACACGGGAATGGCACGACTGTGCAGTGTGTTACTAGGAAAAAAGTTCAGAATCACTGTTCTAGAGAGCTTCATTTCCATTGGTTTTAAAACATTATTCTCATGTAGAACAGTGTTGGGTCTCATACTGTTAATGTTAATACGTAACAATGTTCATGTTAACAGGCACCTGTTAATATTAACAGATAATGTTACTGTTAACAGGTAAGAGAAATTGCTCTAAGTGCCCAAACTTTATATACTTCAGTTTTAATGACAAGCATTTCAGAAGTATAAGAGCGGCAGCCAGACCAACCAGTTTTTCCAGATATCTTGATGTGAACCTGACCCTACTCCTTTAGAAGACAGCCTGTTCATTTTTAAATAGCTTTAACCCAAACTGTTCTATGACCATTGTTTCAAGAGACATTAACACAGTTCTGTAAATAGAAGTGTCTATGGACAAATAAGTTTGGGAAATGTGGCATACTGTATCCTTTTCTTAACATTTGCATATTAAAGACTCTGAGATATCCTGCAGTAAAGACACAAGATACCTTGTTTAAATTAACATGTACGCTGCAGAACATTGGTTTGGAAAAAACTGTTGAGCAGTTCTTCCTTGTAAGTGCTGAGCTTCCTCTCTGAAACCTCCTACCATTGTTTTTTTTCCCCTGTAGCTAACAAGAATAAGTATAACAGCCGGCCAGGCACAGTGGCTCACGCCTGTAATCCCAGCACTTTGGGAGGCTGAGACAGGTGGATCACCTGAGGTCAGGAGTTCGAGACCAGCCTGGCCAACATGGTGAAACCGTGTCTCTACTAAAAGTACAAAAATTAGCCAGGTGTGATGGCAGGTGCCTGTAATCCCAGCTACTCGGGAGGCTGAAGCAGAAGAATTGCTTGAACCCGGGAGGCAGAGGTTGCAATGAGCCGAGATCACGCCATCACACTCTAGCCTGGGGGACAAGAGTGAGACTTCATCTAAGAAAAAAAAAAAAAGAATATGTATACCCCCTTTTTCATGTGGCAGATGTTTAGCTATTTGGGGAGAACTTTCATGGCTCTTCCCTAATCATCAAGTATTCAAGGTAAAGATTCTCGGTTCCTGTAATGGTTCCTCACCAGGCATAATTTGTCCTTTTACCATCCTACTTTCTGTCTTCTGAAAAACATTCTTTATCTGAAATACAGCAATTAATATTAAGATATCTTAATATGAAATACCTGGAGTCAAATATAACATTCCAAAGTAGTCTGACTGGAAGAACTAGCACCTGCCTTTCTTCAAACAATGCACTTCTGTTAATGCAGTGTAAGGTAACGTGAGTTGTTTTTGGAAACTACATCATAATGTGGACTTACATTCTAGCACTTATCACTTAATGACAGGGATACATTTGAGGAATGCATTGTTAGGCAATTTTGTCATTATGCAAACATCATAGAGTGTACTTACATAAACCTATGGTATAGCCTACTACACATCTAAGCTATATGGTATAGACTGTTTCTCCAGCTATATGGTGTAGACTGTTTCTCCTAGGCTACAAACCTGCACAGCATGTTACTGTATTAAATGCTGCAGGCAATTGTAACACAATGGTATTTTTATACTTAAACATATCTAAACATAGAAACGGTACAAAAAACTTTACACATTATATAGATGTATCAGATTATTCATATGTGCTCTGAAAATGTCTATATCTGTTATGTATCAATTTTTTAAAAAGTGAATGACATAATTCATTTGAAAAAATGTGGACACACAAATTGGAAAAGAGGTATAAATGCAGTATTATAATCTAATGGGACCACCATCACATATTTGGTCTGTCATTGACTGAAACTGCAATATACAGTTTTTCTTAACATTTGCATATTAAAGACTCTGACTATATATGGACATATATGACTGTCACCATTGTAAGACATTTTGATGTTATTCTAAGTGACACGTTAAACCATTGGAAGTTTAGAACATGAGAGTGACATAATGTGATCATTTAAGATCACTTTGGCTGCTAAGGGGAGAATTATCTATAGTCAGGAAGGAAAAGAAGTAAGGAGTTAAGTTAGGAGGCTTTTGCAATAGTTCAGGCAATAGATGGTAGTGACTTGGACAAGGTGATAGTAGTGGAGGTGGAGAGAAATGGTTTGACTTGGAATTAAACTTTAAGCTAGAACTGACAAGATTTGAGTGTAGTTTGGATACACAATTTAAAAGAAAGAAATGCGCCAGATGTGGTGCCTTACACCTGTAATCTCAATTCTTTGCAAGGATAAGGCAGGAAGATTCTTTGAAGCCGGGAGTTCAAGACCATTCTAGGCAACATAATGAGACCCCCTCTCTACAAGAAATAAAAATAAAAAAATTAGCCGGGTGTGGTGGTGTGCACCTGCAACCCCAGCTTCTCAGGAGGCTGAGGCAGAACAATCCCTTGAGCCCAGGTGCTTAAAGCTGCAATGAGCTATGATCACACCACTGTACTCCAGCCTGGACAATAGGACCCTGTCTCAAAATGAAAGAAGCGGTGGGGGGTGGAGAGAGAGAGAGAAAGAGAGAGAGAGAAAGGAAGGAAGGAAGGAAGGAAGGAAGGAAGGAAGGAAGGAAGGAAGGAAGGAAGGAAAAAGAAAAGAAAAGAAAAAGAAAGAAAGAAAAAAGCTCACTCCTAGATTTGGTCCTAAGTAGTAACGATGAATCAGGATGCAATTTTCTAGAAATAGCAAAGACTAGGATAAGAAAAGTTTTCTGGTATGAGTTTTGTTTTGGACATGTTGAGCTTCTACCCATGCTAATGGCTATCCAATTAGAGACATGAAGTTAGCAGTTTCATATATGAGTCTGAAGATCAGGTAAGAGGTTGGAGCTAGAAACATAAACTTGAGAATCATCAGCATATATATGGTATTTAAAGCCATCAAACTGGAAGAGATTTCCCAAGAAGTGAATGTGTATAGAGAAATGATGAGCAAGAAGGACAGTTTGACAAGAATAAGGGGCAAAGAGGTAAAATATACAAAGGAAGCTAGGGATCAGATCACTTAGGTCCGGGTGTGCTGGTGTGCACTTGTAGTCCCAGCTACTCAGAAGGCTGAGGTAAGGAGGATTGCTGGAGCCCAGGAGTTTGAGGCTACAGGGAGTGATGATCACACCACTGCACTCCAGCCTGGCCCATAGAGTGAGACCCCATCTCTAAAAAAAAGAGAGAGAGAGAGAAATGGTCAAGGAATGGTTGAGCTTGGGGGTCCTCCAACATTGGAGGTTTGGAGAAGAGGAGGATGCAGCAAAGGCAATGAGATGGGTGACCTATGAAAATGAGGAAACTCAGGAGAATGCAATTTAATATAAATGACACACTCTGTGTTGTAATTAGATAAAAATGAATTTTTATCTTTGACCTAAAGAAAGTACTTTTTCCTATTAGTAAACCTGGGTTCTGGTAATTTCTATGTATGTTTGCCTAAATCCTTTTTCCTCCACAATTTAATTCAATTTGATGGTCCTTCCTTCTTTTTTTTTTTTTTTTTTTTTGAAACAGGGTCTCACCCTCTCACCCAAGCTGAGTGAAGTGGTGTGATCATGGCTCACTGCAGCCTCAACCTCCAGCACTCAAGCAATCCTCCCTCCTCAGCCTCCCTAGCAGCTAGAACTACAGGATGTGCCACCATGCCCAATTAGTTTTTTATTTTTTGTCAAGACTAAGTCTCGCTATGTTGCCCAGGCTGGTCTCAAACTCCTGGATGCAAGTGATCCCCCTACCTCGGCCTCACAAAGTGCTGAGATTACAGGTATGAGCCACTGTGTCCAGCCACATTCATCATTTTCTTCTCCCTTGACCAATAACCTGCAACTACACTAGCAATCTTTGCTTCTGAAACATGCCAAGATTGTTCCTGACAAGATCTTTCCACTGCCTAGAATATTCTTTACCCTGATCTTGGGTTGACTCTTATTGTCACTCAGTTCTTAGATCACCTCTTCATCACCTGATCTCTCCATTTGAAATAGCTATCTAGCATATCATGGGCAAATACACATTTCTGAGGAATAAAAGGCAATGGAGTCAGTTCAACCAGCAAATATTTGTTGAGCACTTGCTATGTTCTAGATGTGCTATATTCAAAAAAGACAAGGATGAATGAAACACAATTCTTGCCATCAATGAGCTCAAAAGTTTTTCAATTTTCAGAAATTTTCTATCAAAAGCTTTGTGTTTTTCTAATTGTAGTATCTGACTCTCAATCTTTTTCTGTCTTCTACAATCACTTTTGGTGTTTCCCACATCCATTAACAGAAACCATTAACATCCAGGACTCACAATTCTTTGACCTCTTTTGAAATTCCATGACCTCCATTTTACCTAAGATAACTCAATCATCCTCAGACTAAGCTATATGTCACACTTAAATATGCCTTGAAAAATGCTACCTGCAAGATCTCCATTTAAAAAATCTTCTCTAATATTAATCTTCTGCATGTTTACTTTTCTCCTTCCTCTTAATCGAACTCACTGTTTGTTTTTATTGTAATCTTCAATTGATATGTCTCACTTCTCTCAGATTACATTCCAGTATGGTTTCATTTGTCTTGAAACTAACCTGGACACCATGGTCAATTATTTTAGCTCTTTGTTTGCTACTACCTCAAAATTTTCCCCTTTCTTGACTTTCATCATTTCTGCTAATCTGTACCACTACACAAATCTATATTATTTCTATTGCTCTTTCTGGGCTGCCTGGAACGGCAGGAGAATATCACAAGAGTACGATTATATGGTTCAAAATTCAATACCGTCTACCCATTTTCCAAATTAGGAACATAGGCATTATTCATTGACTCTAGTAACAAGTCTTGAAACCTACCTACGAAATAGGTTTCAAATCTGTCCACTTCTATCCTTTCCTATTGCCACTATCAAAATCACCATTATATCTCTAGATTTTTACAACAACCTTTTATGCTTAATCTATTTTTTCTTAAAGCTGTTATCAATGTGATATATTTTAATATATAGCTCATCTGCGTAACAACCCTTCATTGCTCCCTACTTTAAGGATAAACTTCCAACTCCGTAATAAGATCAACAATGCCCTATCTGCCCTGGCCCCTACCTACCTATCTAGCCTTATCTGTGCTATGGCCCTTGTCAAGTTGCATATATGCAACACATATACACACAGATTTGTTGAGATCTCAATTAGGATTGCATTACATCTATAGAATAGATCTTTTCCAATATTGAGTCTTTCAAACTTGCTTTTCTCTTTCTAATTTCTTAAGATGGGTTGATTTTTCAGCCTTTATTCTTTTTATAGTATGTGTACTTAGGCAATTAATTTTTAAAATTTGATTAATTTTTCTGTGATCACAACTTGAGCTGCAACCTATTAGACATTTTTCTTCTTACCTCTATTCTATAGCTCCAACTTTACATCATATTTGTTTAAAACCTCATTTAAATGTCACCACCTCTATGAGGCCTTTTGTAGTCCACCTCTGGGATACACCTGCTCCTACCTCTAAACCTCAGTAGAGCTCTATTTGTTATTTGGTGAAGACATTCATAATTTTCTACCTTGTATCACAGGTATATTGTAGTGTTTCATTTCCTTTGCTCAACTGCAGGATCCTATTCATTTTGACATGTTGCATTTTCATTACAATGCAATTTTTAAATATAATCCAGTTTGTTTGTTTGTTTTTGAGATGGAATCTCACTGTGTTGCCCAGGCTGCAGTGCAGTGGCTCGATCTTGGCTCACTGCAACCTCTGCCTCCCAGGTTCAAACAATTCTTCTGCCTCAGCCTCCCAAGTAGTTGGGATTACAGGCACCCACCACTATGCCCAGCTAATTTTTGTATTTTTAGTAGAGGCGGGGTTTCACCATGTTGGCTAGGCTGAGTCTCGAACTCCTGACCTCAAGTGATCCACCCAACAGTTTTAAAGGATTCCTAATTTACTTTTCATTTCCTCTTTATCTATGGGTTATTTAGAACTGCATTGCTTAATTTCTAAGAATATCAAAGATGTTCTAAATTATTCTTTTTTTATTAATACCTACCTTAATTCTACTGTGATCAGAGAACACATTCTGTTGGAAATACAATCCTATGAAATTTTTTGAGGCAACAAATTTGTTTTATAGTCCTTTCTTCTTCTTCTTCTTCTTTTTTTTTTTTTTTTGTTAGACAAGGTCTTGCTCTGTTGCCCAGGCTGGAGTGCAGTGGTGCAATCATGGCTCACTGCAGCCTCAATTTCCCTGGGCTCAAGCAATCCTCCCACCTCAACCTTTCAAGTAGCTAGGACCACAGGTGTGTGTCAACATACCTAACTAATTTTTTTAATTTTTTTTGTAGATACCAGGTCTCACTATCTTGAATAGGCTGGTCTCCAACTCCTGAGCTCAAGTGATCTTTCCACCTTGGCTTCCCAAAAAGCTGGGATTACAGCCATGAGCCACTGCATCTGGCCTATGATTTAGTATTCTATCCAGATAAATTTATGTAAATATTGCATGTATACTTGAAAAAAAGAATATGTATTTTGCCAGGTATGGTGACTCACACTTGTAATCCCAGCTACTTGAGAGGCTGAGGTGGGAGGATAGCTCGAGCCCAGCAGCTCAAGGCTGCAGTGAGCTATAATTGCACTACTACACTCCAGCCCATGCAATAGAGCAAGTCCTCCTCTCAAAAAAAAAAAAAATAAAGTATGTATTTTGTTGTGTGCCATGTTCTATATGTCAACTAGAGCAAATGTCTCCTAATATAATTGAAGATTTGTCTATTTCTGTCAAATTTGCTTTATATATTTTGAGGCTATATTGTAGGTACATATAGATTTTAAATTGCTATATGATATACGGCAAATTAATCCTTTATCATTATATCATACCCCTCTTTATCTCTACAAAGCTTCTTACCTAAAATTTACTTTATCTCATATTAATGTAGCTGAACCCATTTTCCTTTACACTTTTATGGGATATCTTTTTCCATCATTTTACTTTACATATTTCTGTAATTTTATCTTCAAGGTGTGGTCTCTCGTAGGCACCATGTAGGTTTTCTTTTTTAAAAATTCAGGCTATCGGCCAGGTGCAGTGGCTCACACCTGTAAACCCAGCACTTTGGGAGGCTGAGGCAAGTGGATCACCTGAGGTCAGGAGGAGTTCGAGACTAGCCTGACCAACATGGTGAAATCCTGTCTCTACTAAAAATACAAAAAATTAGCTGGGCATGATGGCAGATGCCTGTAATCCCAGCTACTCGGGAGGCTGAGACAAGAGAATTGCTTGAACCTGGGAGGTGGAGGTTGCAGTGAGCTGAGATTGCACCACTGCACTCCAGCCTGGGCAACAAGAGCAAAACTTCGTCTAAAAAAAAAAAAAAATTCAGGTTATCTTAGTCTTCCACCTGGAATATTTAGTCTGTTTAAATTTAGTAGAATTATTGATAATATTTAGGTTTTATCTACCATCTTATTATTTGTTTTCTACTTAACCTCTTTTATATTCCTTTTACTTTTCTGGTTTTTTTTTTTTTTTTTTTTTTTTTTTTTTTTTGAGACAGAGTCTTGCTATGTCACCCAGGCTGGAGTGCAGTGGTGTGATCTCGGCTCACTGCAACCTCCACGTCTTGGGTTCATGCAATTGTCCTGCCTCAGCCTCCCAAGTAGCTGGGATTACAGACATGTGCCACCATGCCCGGCTAATTTTTGTATTTTTAGTAGAGACGGGGTTTCACTATGTTGGTCAGGCTGATCTCAAACTCCTGACCTCAAGTGATCCACCCCCCTCGGCCTCCCAAAGTGCTAGGATTACAGGCATGAGCCACCATGTCTGGCCCTACTTTTCTTTTATGCCTTCTTTTTGGATTAATCAAATATTTAGTTTCATTACCCCACTATTAACTTTTTCTATTATATATTCTTTTTTTAATTAAGTGATTACCCTTGGGTTGTTACATACATCCTGAACTTCTTATAGTAAATATACATGATTAATTTAACCTCTTCCCTAGCAATGCTCAGATTTTAGAACATTATAATTCCATTTAGTCTCTTCTACCTTTTGTTTTATTGTTTTCATGTATTGTAATCCTAAACATATTTTACACCCCACAAGACAATATATTAGTGTTGCATATCCTCAATATTCATTTAGATTAATCCATACAATTACTCTTTCTATTGTCTTTCACTCCTTACTGAATTTCTAGGCTTTTATCTGAAATTATTTTCCTTCTGCCTGAATAACTACCTTTTATAGTAATTTTAGTGTAATTCTGCTTAGGAAGTATTCTCTGTTCTTGTTATTCTGACAACATTTTCATTTCTCCTTCATTTTTGTAGGATGTTTTTGCTGGGTGTATTTTCTGGGTCTGTAATTCTAGATTACCGGTTACTTTTTTCACTACTTATATTCTCACTGCCACCATTTTATTGAAAGTCAGCACCAAATCAATTAAAAACTGAAGGTAATATTTCTCCCCCTCAGGCTGTTATAAATTTTTTTCTTTGACCTTGGTTTTTATTAGTGTTACTGTAATGTGCCAAGATGTGACTTTCTTTATATTCATCCTGCTTGGGATTTTCAGGAATTCATGCCTCAGTGGCTTTATGTCTTTCATTAGTTTTGGGAAAATTTTAGCCATTAACTTTTCAAAGATCATCTCTTCCCTATTCTGTCTTTCTCTCTCTGCTCTCCTTTTGGAACTCCAATTACATGAAAGTTAGATTTGTTCATGTTATTCCTTATGTTTCTTATGTTCTTTTTTATATTTTCCATCTTTTTCCCTCTCTGAGTGTCAGCTTTGTGATAAGGTAGTCTTGAGGACTTGTGTCTGCTGGAAGGAACTGATCTGACTTGGAGAACCTCAAAAAAGCTCTATCTCTGGATATTCATGAAAAGAATAGCAATTAGAAGCAATCTGCTCAAAGTCAGCATTGCAACTGCTTAGGGCTGCAATATAGGTTGAGGCACCAAGAGACTAGCAAATATTTTATAGGGTTACCTGAGAAACAAGAGAGCCACAAGGGACTTTGATAAGCTCTATAATATGTCTGTAATGTTCCTGGGAATTTAGAAGGTTGTGTGCATGTTCAAGGCTGCATGCATGTTCAGGAAATACCAACAGGGGCCCAAGTTACTTATTCATCTCTTACTGACCTTGGAGCTCAGTGTAAGCAGGCAATGAAACCTAAGGCAAATTTATAAACTGCCTGAACTTTGAAGGCATGTGGAAACTCATAAACAGCTTCTCTCAGCCAGTTGCGGAAGATTTACTTATTCAAGTCGTTTAAGAAAACCTTCTAACCAATCATTGTCTGACCCCTGAAGTATGTAAACACAGGGGAACCCTTAGGAAGTTAGGCTTAAAAATAGAAACAAGAATTTTTTAAAAAGTGAGCATAGATTTCTGTGGCAGCATACTGCAGGGACTCTATAGAACTAGCCTATGTAAATTGCTAAACAGACAACAACAAACCCTGGTGTGGGTGGGGTAATAAAATTTCAGAGTCATTAAAATACTCTGGTGTTTAGCAAAAAAAAAAAAAAAAATCTAAAATGTATAATTTTTGACAAAAAAGTACAACACATGCAAAGAAACAGGAGACTGTGGCCCATACTATCTGAAGAGCATACTTAACAGAGAAAACTTTTAAATC
Organism: Pan paniscus; assembly: GCF_029289425.2. Lineage (NCBI taxonomy): Eukaryota > Metazoa > Chordata > Mammalia > Primates > Hominidae > Pan > Pan paniscus. The sequence goes on from NC_085926.1 coordinate 119,908,409, forward strand.
AGCTTATTATAAATGTGTTTGGAAAATTAAAGAAAACCACTTTTAAATAATTTAAAACAAGTATGAAAACAATGCCTCATTAGACAGACAATATCAAAAGAAAGACAGAAATTAAAGAACAAAAGAGAAACTATGGAATTAAAAAGTACAGTAACAAATACAAAACTTAATAGAAGGTTCAACAGCAAGTTTAGGCTGAAAAACGGAATCAGTGAACTTGAAGATAGGTCAATAGACGTTATCCAGTCTAAAGAAACAAACGAAAGAACTTTAAAAAAGTAACAGAGTGTCAGAAACAATGAAAAACAACTGGCATGCCAACATATGCAAAATAGAAGTTCCAAAAGGAGAGAAGGGAGAAAGAAGAAAAATAAACTACTGAAGATATAGTAGCTGAAAATGTCCCAAGTTTGCTGGAAAACATTAATCTACACATCCAAAAAGTTTAAAGAACTCCAAGTAGCCTAAACATAAAGAGATCCACACCTAGACATATCATAGTCAAACCATCAAAAGTCAAATAAAAAGAGAAAATCTTAGAAGTAGCAAAAATAAAAAATAATTATTCACATATGAGAAATAGTAAGATTAACAACTTGCTTCTTATCAGAAATAATGGAGCTCAGAAGTCAATAAATTGACATATTCAAAGTACTGAAAGAAAAAGAAGAAACTGACCACCAAGAATTATATATCCAGAAAAACTATTCTTCAAAATTGAAAGCAAAATAAAGGCATTACCAGATAAAGAAAGATTAAGATAGTTTGTCACTAGCATACCTGTCCTATGAGAAATTCTAGCTGGGTGCGGTGGCTCATGCCTGTAATCCCAGCACTTTGGGAGGCTGAGGTGGGCAGATTGCTTGAGGTCAGGAGTTCCAGACCAGCCTGGCCACTATGGTGAAACCCGATCTCTACTAAAAATACAAAAATTATCAGGGTGTGCTAGTGCGTGCCTTTAATCCCAGCTACAGGAGAATAGCTTGAACCTGGGAGGCAAAGATTGCAGTGAGCCAAGACTGCGCCACTGCACTCCAGCTTAGGCGACAGAGCAAGATTCTAGTTTTTATTTTGTTGTTGTTGTTGTTGTTTTAAATAAATTCTAAAGAAAATCATTCAGACTGAAAAGGAATGAAACTGGAAGATAGTACTTGAATCACTACAAAGAAATAGCATCAATAAAGGTAATTATATAGATAAATATAAGAAATAGTATAAATATACTTTTTACTTTTTTCTTCTCTAAATGGAGTTAAAAGACAATTGGATAAAAACAGTAATCATATAAGTTTATTTTGGCATTATAACATATATAAATATAATTTCTATTACAATAATACAAAGGAGGGGAGAGAAAATGATGCTATATTGGAACAAAGTTTCTATATACTAAAGTTAGTATTAATCAAAGCTAGATTGTTTCAAATGAGCATGTATATTGCAATTCCTAGAGCAACCACTAAGAATATTACTCAAAAGACTAGTGCTAAAACACCAACAAAGTAAAATGGTGCAATTATAAAATACATATTTAACACAAACGGAGGCTGTAAAGAAGCAATACAGCAACCAAAAACATGAGACATGTAGAACACAGTCAAATGACAGCTATAAATCCAACCATTAAATATAAACCATATAAGTCCAACATTAAATATAAATGGAGTAAACCCTTTAATCAGAAGTGAAAAATTATAACATTGGATGAAAAAACAGGATCCAACTACATGCTATCTACCTCTCCTCATCAGCAAAATAAGGAGAAAATCCTAGGAGCAAGCCCTAGGTTACCTAAAAATTTCTTTGCATTCTAGAATTCCTTAATTCTATCAAAAACAGTGGTTTTCCTCCAAAATAGATTAGCCAACATCACACTACTCCAAGTGTAGGTCTAAAAGGAATTGACCAGCCTGGGCAACATGAAAAAAAAAAACAAAAAAAAACCTGCCTTTACAAAAAAAATTCAACAATTATCCAGGTGTGGTGATGTGTACCTGTAGTCCCAGCTACTTGAGAGGTTGAGGTGGGAGGGTCACTCAAGCCTGGGAGGCAGAGGTTGCAGTGAGCCACTGCACTCCAGCCTAGGGTGGCAGAGCAAGACCCTGTCTCAACAGCAACAAAAAAGGTATCCCTAGAAGATATCATTGGTTTCTTCGGGTATGCCCTATATAAATGGAGAGGATGAAGTAAAGTTACAAAGTCATTTATTTGGTGTATGCCTCATGGAGAGGTTATTTCCTGTCATAGCTGAAGTGTGAATCAGCCTTATGTTCCTTGTCTCCAGACCCTATTTTCCTGCCTCACCACCACTTACCCAAAGTCAACCAATCAGTGCTGCAGTCTGTTTCCTGGGGGATCTCCTCAGTTTCGTCCCTTCATCGTTGCCAGAAAGATGTTACCCAGAAAGGGGTCCCAAGCCAGACCCCAAGAGAGGGTTCCTGGGTCTCAAGAAAGAAAGAATTCAGAGTGAGTACATAAAGTGAAAACAAGTTTATTAAGAAAGTAGAGGAATAAAAGAATGGCTACACCATAGACATTGCAGCCCCGAGGGCTCCTGGGTGCCCATTTTTATGGTTCTTTCATTCCTTCCTTCCTTTCTTTCTTTCTCTTTTTGAGTCAGAGTCTCTCTCTGTTGCCCAGGCTGGAGTGCAGTGGTGCAATCTCGGCTCATTGCAACCTCCACCTCCTGAGTTCATGCCATTCTCCTGCTTCAGCCTCCCGAGTAGCTGGGACTACAGGCGCCCACCACCACGCCTGGCTAATTTTTTTTTTTTTTTGTATTTTAGTAGAGACGGGGTTTCACCATGTTGGCCGGGATGGTCTCGATCTCCTGACCTCATGATCAACCCGCCACGGCCTCCTAAAGTGCTGGGATTACAGGCGTGAGCCACTGCACCCAGGCTTATTTCTTTATTATATGCTAAACAAAGGGTGGATTATCCATGGTTCCCTTTTTCAGACCATATAGGGTAACTTCCTGATACTGTCATGGCATTTGTAAACTGTCATGGCACTGGTGAGAGTGTAGCAGTGAGGACAACAAGAGGTTACTCTTGTCACCATCTTGGTTTTGCTGGATCAAATGGTAGATCTACTTTCAGTTCTTTATAAATCTTCATACTGTTTTCCATAAAGGTTGTACTAATTTACATTCCCACCAGCAGTGTATAATAATTCCCCTTTTACCATCCCCACCAACATCTATAAACATTAAGTTTATTAATAGCTGTATGTTTTTAGTAGATGATCTTTATCAATTTGAAGCAGTTCCCTTCTATTCCTGTTTTCCTGAAAGTTTTTTTTATTATCATGAATGAGTGTTAAATTTTGTCAAATTTGTTTCTGCTTTGATTAATATGATCATGTAACTTTTCTTGTTTAGCTTGTTATTATGGGGTAGTTAACCCATTGGCTTTTTTTTTTTTTTTTTTTTTTGGAGACAGGGTCTGGAGTGCAGGCTGGAGTGCAGTCATGTGATCATAGCTCACTGTAACCTAGAACTCCTGGGCTCAAAAAATTTTTCTGCCTCAGCCTCCTGAGTAGCTGGGGTTACAGGCACACACCACCATACCTGGCTAATTTTTTTTATTCTTTCATAGAGTTAAGGTCTTGCTATGTTTCCCAGGCTGTTCTTGAACCCCTGACCTCAAGTGATCCTCCCACTTCGGCCTCCCAAAGTGGTGGTATCACAGGAGTGAGCCACTGCACCCAGCCCCATTGACTTTTTTTTTTCTTCTTTTTTTTTTTTTTTGAGACAGTGTCTCACTCTGTCACCCAGGCTGGAGTGCAGTGGCACGATCTCGGCTCACTGCAACCTCTGCCTCCCAGGTTCAAGTGATTCTCCTGCCTCAGCCTCCTGAGTAGCTGGGATTACAGACATCCACTACCACGCCTGGCTAATTTTTGTATTTTTAGTAGAGACGGGGTTTTACCATGTTGGTCAGGCTGGTCTTAACTCCTGCCCGCCTCGGCCTCCCAAAGTTCTGGGATTACAGGCGTGAGCCACTGCGCCCGGCCTGCCCCATTGACTTTTAATGTAATTCTGATATGTTAGGACTTATGTCTGCCATTTTATTTTTTTTCTGCATGTTCTATTTGTCTTTTTCTGCCTTCCTGTGGGTTATGTCAACTTTTTTTTTTTTAGAATTCTATTTTGTTTTATCTATAGTGTTTGTGAGTACATCTCTTTATGCAGCTTTTTAAAGTGATTGCTCTAGGCATTACATTACATTACACACACACACACAGATTTGCCTCTTGCAAAATATATATTTGTTGATTTTCTTAATTCGAATAAAATATTAGGTAGTGTCCTTGAAAATTGGGAAATTTGTGTCAGCTGATCAAACTTCAGAGAAAGATCTCCTTATATTTAGGGTTATCTCTCACATCAAGAAAAATATAAACTGGCTGCAAGGTCAAGATATATTTTGGGCCATTGGAATCGGCATCCCCAAAGGTGTTGCTGTGAGGACTGAACAAGGGTGGAATGCTAAATATTTAACATTAGGAAGGCCAAGCAATAGTTAAGCATAACAAATATCAGCCATAGTGCTGGAGCAAGGTCATAAAGGTCCCCTGCTTGGCTCACTAAGTTGCTATTTTGTAGGGAAGTCCAGGGGGTGCCTGGCAGGAAGAGGCACAGGGCTGCCAAGGTTGCTTTGGGTAATGGCTGTTTTACCAACGAGAACAGAGAAAATCCAATATGTACTATGATGGCACAGGCCTTATATTGAAAAATATTATTGTAGGTAAAATGTTTAGCACAAAGCCTGGCACTTAGGTAAGTGCTCAGTTAATGGCCATTCTTATTCTACTACTTCCTCCTTTCCCTTCCCGCTCCTCTTCCTCCTTCTTGTTTTTGTTCACTATATTGCATTACCCAAAAACAAATATCTGGCCTACAATGTTGAGTATAAAGTTTCTTTTCTGTCAAAATTTTTGGCCCTTCATGAAGCTATATCAGAGGTTCCTCAACTTTCTTGGGTCTCTTTGTGTCTCAGCAACTATTTTATGCTCTAGGCCAAAAGAAATACTCAATTGTTCTATTTATTAAATACATAGATCCAAACAACCCACTACTGGGTATCTATCCAAAGGAAAAGAAGTCATTATATAAAAAAGACACCTACACTCATATGTTTATCATGACCCAATTCACAATTGCAAAGATACAGAATCAACCTAAATACCCATCCATGAGTGGATAAAGAAAATGTGAGATATATATGGATAAATAGATAGAGAGAGGGACAGATAGATGATCCAGATATAGATATATAATGGAATACTACTACTCAGGCATTAAAAAGAACAAAATAGTGTCTTTTGTGCAACTTGGATAGAACGGGGGGCGATTATCCTAAGTGAAGTAACTCAGGAATGGAAAATAAAATACCATGTGTTCTCACTTATAAGTGGGACCTAAGCTATGGGTACGCAAAGGCATACAGAGTAGTATAATGGACATTGGAGTCTCAGAAGGGGATAGGGTGGGAGAGGACTAAGGGATGAATAACCATCTAGTGGGTATAATATACACCATTTGGGTGATGAGTACACTAAAATCACAGACTTCACCACTATATAATTCAACCTTGTAACCAAAAATAACTTGTACTACTAAAGCTATTGAAACTAAAAATAATTTTTTTAAAGAAAAATGGCACAGAAAGTAGAGTTTCCAAGACAGCCAGAGCAAGATAGCTGAACAGAAGCCTGCATTGATTGTCCTCCCTAGAGGAACACCAAACTTAACAACTATCCACACAAAAAAGCACCTTCATAAGAATGAAACATTAGGTAAGTGAGCACAGTAATTGGTTTGACTTCGTATTAGTGAAAGAGGAACTGAAGAGGGTAGGAAAGAAAGTCTTGAACTGCTGATGCCACCCTTCTCCCATCCCCTGGCAGTGACCACATGATGCAGAGAGGAAATCTGCACTTGGGGAAGGGAAAGCACCATAATTGTGGGATCTTTGCATTGAAACTTAGTGCTTCCCTGTCACAGTAGAAAGTCATACTGGGCAGAAATCTGCTGGTGCCCACACAGAGAGTATTTAGACCAGCTATGCCAGAGGCAAATCATCCATCCCAGTGTTTGGAACCTGAGTTCTGGCAAGTCTTGCCACCATGGGCTAAAGTGCTATGGGTCCTAAATAAATTTGAAAGTCAGTCTAGGCTTCAAGAACTGCAATTACTGGACAAGTCCTGGTGCTGTGTTGGGCTCAGAGCCAATGGACTTGGGGGGCAGGAGACCTAGTGAGACACCGGCCAAGGCAGCCAAGGGAATGCCTGTGCCATCCTCCTCCAAACACAAGCAGTGCAGCTGGCAGCTCTGGGAGAGACTTCTTTCTTCTGCTTGAAAAGAGGGGAGAAAAGAGTAAAAAAAAAAAAAAACCTAAAAGCTACAAGAGAAAAGAAACAGATAATATACAATGGAGCTCCAATATGTGTCTGGTAGCAGACTTCTCAGCAAAAACCTTATAGGCCAGCAGAAAGTAGCATGACATATTTAAAGGGCTGAAGGAAAATAACTTTTATTCCAGAATAGTATATCCAGCAAAAATATCTTTCAAACATGAAGGAGAAATGAAGACTTTCCCAGACAAACAAAAGATGCAGGATTTCATCATCACCAGGCCTGTCCTACAAGAAATGCTAAAGTTCTTCAGTCCAAAAGAAGAGGATGTTAATGAACAATAAATCTCTGAAGGTACAAAACTCACTGGTAGTAGTAAATACACAGAAAAACACAGAGTGTTATGACTGTAATTGCAGTGTGTAAACTACTCATATCTTCAATAGAAAGACTAAAAGATAAACTGATCAAAAATAATAACTAAAATAATGTATTAGTCCATTCTTACACGGCTCTAAAGAAATGCCTGAGACTGGGTAATTTACAAAGAAAAAGAGGTTTAATTGGCTCACAGTTCCACAGGTTTTGGATCAAGAGGAAGAGAGAGTGGGGGAGGTGCCATACACTTTAAACAACCAGATCTCGTGAGAACTCTATCACAAGAACAGCACCAAATGGGGAAGTCTGCCCGGATGATCTAATCACCTCCCACCAGGCCCCTCCTCCAACATTGGGGATTACAATTTGACATGAAATTGGGCAGGGACATAAATCCAAACCATGTCAAATAACTTTTTAAGACATAGACAGTACAAAAAGATGTAAATAGAAACAACAAAAAGTTAAAAAGTTGGGGGATGAAGTTAAAGAGTTTTCATTAGTATGCTCTTGCCTTGTTAGTTCTTTTTGTTGTTTATGTAATTAGTGTTGAGTTGTCATTAGTTTAAAATAATGGATTATGAGATATTTGCAAGTATCATTGCATACCACCAGAGAAAATTACCTTCAGTAAAAGGAAGACAGGGAGAAAGGAAAGAAGGAAGAGCAGGCCACAAACCAGAAAACAAATAACAAGATGGCAGTAATAAATTCTTATCAATAATAACATTGAATGTAACTGGACTAAACTCTCCAATCAGAAGACATAGAGTGGCTGAACTGATTTAAAAAAAAAAAAGAAAAAAAACCCAAGACCTAGAATATGTCACCTACAAGAAACACATTTTACCTATAAAAACATACATAGACTGGCTATAAAGTGATGGAAAAAGATATACCATGCAAGTGAAAACCAAAAAAGAGAAGGAGTAGCTAGACTTACGTCAGACAAAATAATTTCAAGACAAAAACTATAAAAAGAGACCAAGAAGGTAATTATAAAATGATAAAAGGGTCAATTCAGCAAGAGGATATAACAATTGAAAATACATATGCACCCAATATTGGAGCACCTAGAAATATAAAGCAAATATCGTTATAGATAAAGAGAGATATAGACTTCAATACAATAATAGCTGGAGAGTTCAACACTCCACTTTCAGCATTGGACAGACCAACCAGACAGAAAATGAAAAGAGGAACATCAGACTTAATCTTATTAGGCCAAATGGACCTAATAAACATCTACAGAACATTTCATCCCATGGCTGCAAAATAAACATTCTTCTAAGCACATGGATCATTATTAATGATAGGCTATATGTTAGGCCACTAAACCAGTCTTTAAACATAAAAAAATATTGAAATTATATCAAGTATATTCTCTGACCACAATGGAATTAAACTAGAAATCAATAACAAGAGGAATTTTGGAAACTATACAAACACACAGAAATTAAACAATATACACTTGAATGACCAGTAGGTCAATGAAGAAATTAAGAAGAAAATTTAAAAATTTATTGAAACAAATAATAATGGAAACATAATATACCAAAACCTGTAGGATATAGGAAAAGCAGTACTAAGTGGAAGGTTGGTAGCTATAAGTGCCTACATCAAAAAAGTAGGAAAACTTCAAATAAAAAAATGATTTATCTTAAAGAACTAGAAAAGCAAGAGCAAACGAAACTCAGAATTAGTAGGGAAAATATTAAAAAAGATAAAAACAGAACTAAATAAAATGGAAACAAAGAATACAAAAGATCCACAAAATGTAAAGTTGGTGTTTTGAAAAGAGAAAGTCAAACCTTTAGCCAGACTTAAAAAAAGAGAGAGAGAAGATCTAAATAAATAAAAATAGAAATTAAAAAAGGGACATTAAAACTAATACCACAGAAATTAGGAGGATTATTAGAGGCTACTGGTTATTCAAGTGTATATTGGGAGCAGTAGCCTCTAATAAATTGGAAAAACCAATATATTGGAAAAACCTAGAAGAAATGGATAAATTCCTTAACACTACAGCCTACCAAGATTTAACTATGAAAAAATTCAAAACCCGAACAGAGCAATAACAAGTAACAAGATCAAAGCTGTAATAAAGTCTCCCAGCAAAGGAAAGCCTGGGCCCTGATGGGTTTTCTGCTGAATTTTACCAAACATTTAAAGAAGAATGAATAGAAGTTCTATTCAAACTATTCCAAAAAAATAGGTGAGGAGTAAATACTTACAAACTTATTCTATGAGGCTAGTATTACCCTGATACCAAAATCAGACAAAGACACATCAAAAAGAGAAAACTACGGGCCGATATCCCTAATGAACATTGATGCAAAAATCCTTAACCAAGTACTAGCAAACTGAATTTAAGAATACATTTAAAAGATCATTTTTTGTGACCAAATGGGATTTATCCCAGGGATGCAAGAATGGTTCAAAAAATGCAAATTAATCAATGTGATACATCTTATCAACAGCATGAAGGACAAAAACCAAATGATCATTAAACTAGAAATTAATAACAAGAGCAATTTTGGAAAATATACAAACACATGGAAATTAATGCACTTGAATGAACAGTAGGTCAATGAAGAAATCAAGATGATAAAAAAATTAAGAAGCTAAAAACCTTCTGAATATAGAACAAACATAACTCAACACAACAAAAGCCACATATGACAGACTCACAGCTAGTGTCATACTGAAGGGGGAAAAACTGAAAGCCTTTCCTCTGAGATCTGGAACATAACAAGGTTGCCAACTGTCACCACTGTTATTCAACATAGTACTGGATGTCCTAGCTACAGCAATTAGAAAAGATAAAGAAATAAAGGACATCCAAATTGGAAAGGGATGGAAACAAGAATAATAAATTATTCTTGTTTGCAGATGGTATGATCTTATATTTGGAAAGACCTAAAGACTCCACCAAGAAACTATTAGAACTGATAAGCAAATTCAGTAAAGTTGCAGGATACAAAATCAACATATAAAAATTAGTAGCAGTTCTATATGCCAAAAGTAAACCATCTGAAAAAGAAATCAGGAAACTAATCTCACTTACAATAGCTACAAATAAAATGAAATACTTAAGAATTAACTTGACCAAAGAAGTGAAAGATCTCTACTTTGAAAACTACAAGGGGGTTTTCAAGATGGCTGACTAGAAGCAGCTGGTGTGTGTGGCTCTCATGGAGAGTGATATGGTTTGGCTGTGTCCTTATTCAAATTTCAACTTGAATTGTATCTCCCAGAATTCCCACGTGTTGTGGGAGGAACCCAGGGGGAAGTAATTGAATCACAGGAGCCAATCTTTCCTATGCTTTTCTCGTGATAGTGAATAAGTCTCATGAGAATTGATGGGTTTATCAGAGGCTTCTGCTTTTGCTTCCTCCTCATTTTTCTCTTGCCACCTCCATGTAAGAAGTGCCTTTTGCCTCCCTCCATGATTCTGAGGCCTCCCCAGCCATGTGGAACTGTAAATCCAATTAAATCTCTTTTTCTTCCCAGTCTTGGATATGTCTTTATCAGCAGCATGAAAACAAACTAATACAGAGAAGAATGGAACAGGCAAATAAATACAGCACCTTCAACTAAAACATCCAGGTATATGCATCAGGACTAATCAACGAAACAACTCAACCCATGGAGCAAGGCAGGATGATGGCCCACCTGGGAGAGATACTGAGCCAGGGGACCCTCCCCAACTCAGGAAAGCAGTGAGTGAATGTGCAACCCTGGGAACCCACACTTCTCCCATGGATCTTTACAACCCTTGGGTTGAACTCACTCCACCAGGGCCTTCAGTCTGACACAAAGAGCTATGTGGAGTCTTGGCAGAGCAGCCACTCAGGCACATGAACAGATCTGGGAGCCTTGGATACCTGGGCTTTCCAGGATTCACAGCAAAAGTAACTGCAATGTCAGCAAAGTGAGAGGTTAGACCCCTGTACACATCCCTAGGAAAATGGTTGAATTCACAGGGCTGAGCAGCATAGTCTGCAGGTACCTCATAGGAGAAGACCCATTAAATTGGAACTCCAACCAGCCACTGATAGCAGTGTTGCACTTCACTGAGACAGAGCTCCTAGCAGGGAGGGGTGGCCTGCCATCTTTGCCATTTGGCCAACTTAGTGGTTGCAGCCTTTGGGCTTTGGAGAGTCCAAGCCAACTGGAGGCTGAAGTGGTCCCCCAGCACAGCATAGCTGTGCTACAAAAACATGGCCAGATTGCTTTTTTAAACGTGTCCCAATCCCATTCTTCCTCACTGGGCAGGACCTCCAACCAGGGTCTTGAGCCACCCCTACTGGTGGTTTCTGGCTGATAGAGATTTAAAACCTCCCTGGGATGGAGCTCCCAGAGGGAGAGGTGGGCTGCCATCTTTGCTCTTTGGACAATTAGCCATTCCAGCCTTCAGGGTTTAGAGAGTCCCGGCCACCTGGGGGATGAAAGTGGTCCCCCAGCAGAGCATAGCTGCTCTGCAAAAACATGGCCAGACTGCTTTTTAAAGCAGGTGTCCAATCCCATTCCTCCTCACTAAGTGGGACCTCCCAACCAAGGTCTCCAGCTACCCTCACCAGTGCTCTCCAGCTGACAGAGATTTAAAGCCTCCCTGGAATGCAGTTCCCAAAGGGAGGGCCAGGCTGCCATCTTTCCTGTTTGGGTTACTTAACCATTCTGGCCTTCAGGCTTAGGAGAATCTGAGGTGACCAGGGGCAGTAGCAGACCCCAAGCATAGCACAGCTGCCCTACAAAAATGTGACCAGACTGCTTTTTAAAGTGGGTCCCCAATCCTGTTTCTCCTCACTGGGTGGGAACTCCCAACTGGAGTCTCCAGCCACATCCTACAGGTACATTCAGGCTGGCAATAGGTCTGTACCTCCCTGGGACAAAGCTCCCAGAGGGAGGGGCAGGCCACCATATTTGCTGTTTCACAGCCTTCACTGTTGATACCTCCAGGTACTGGAAAATCCAAGGTGACTAGGGACTGGAGTGGGCTCCCAGCACACTGCAGCAGCCCTATAAAAAAGTGGTCAGATGGTTATGTGGATCCCCATTTCCATATCTCCTCACTGGGCAGGTCCTCCAGGCCTTGGCCTCCAGCCATCCACCACCAGAGCTATCAAGCCAGTAGCAGCCCTGCAACTCCCTGAACAAAGCCCCCAGGGAAAATGAAAGCCTCTCTGTCACTGCTTCTGCAGTGGAACTGCCCTTGCTACCCTCGTACTAACAAAGGAGCAAAGACCCTAAGGCCTTATCCACAACTCCAACAAGCTGCAGTAGACCCAAGAAGAGGAGGCCAGTCTGTCTCCTACAGGACTCATCCAACCTCCCTGCTCATCACCAGACAGGAAGTCTCCAGCGTGGGCCCACAGCACAGACCTTCCATCCTGGGCTGATTGCACTGAGCAACTGCTGACCTACATATTTCTGGGTGGAGCCCCCAGGAGACAAGCAAAATACCCTTGGCCATAACTGCTACTAAGAATCCTTCCTCTGCTGCCTCCAAGTTGGGGAACACTGCAACTCCAAGTTGGGGAGCATAAACACTGAAATTGCCCCAGAGCTTCAGTGGGCAGCCCAGGAGTGCCAAGCTGTGATCTACAGCCAGCATTTAAGGGGGAGAGGGACCCACCCTTTCAGAGCATTGAGAGAGAACATGGCTGCAACTGTGAGGAAACAATGAGGAGTGCAGTTGTGATTCACAGATTTGGCCTCTTTACATAATTCATACTTCTTGGAGGTTTTTCGGGGAGCCATACAACTGAGCAAGAGTCTATCAACTGACCAATACATGTAAGTGCCACCTACTGGATCACAACCCAAAACTTCAACACCCCAAATACCTCGCTTACATACCCCACTCTGAAACCAAAGACAAGAAGTCAGCTTCAAATAAAGAATCTGCACAAAGTCTTGGCTCTGTGAAAACATACAGAAAAGAGGTCTATTGACTCAATCTACACTGCAGTTAAAGGAACATCCACATGCAGAGATGAGAAAGAACCAACACAAGAACTCCAGTAACTCTCATGGCCAGAGTGTCATATGTCCTTCAAACAACTGCACCAGTTTGCCAACAAAAGTTCTTGACCAAGCCAAGCTGGCTGAAATGATAGAAATAGAATTCAGAATATGGATAGGAATGAAGATCATCGAGAATCAGGAGAATGGCAAAACCCAATCCAAGGAAACTAAGAATCACAATAAAATAATACAGGAGCTGAAGGACAAAATAGCTGGTATAAAAAAGAACCTAATGAATCTGACACAGCTGAATAACACAAATACAAGAATTTCACAATGCAGTTACAAGTATTAACAGCAGAACAAACCAAGCTGAGGAAAGAATCTCAGAACTTGAAAACTGGGTCTCTGAAATAAGGCAGTCAGACAAAAATAAATAAAATTAAAGAATAAAAATGGATGTTCAAAACCTCCAAGAAGTATGAAATTATGTAAAGAGGCCAAATCTATTAATCACTGGCATCTCTGAAAGACAGGGTGAGAAAGCAAGCAACTTGGAAAACATATTTTAGGATATCTTCCATGAAAACTTCCCCAACCTTGCTAGAGAGGCCAACAGTCAAATTCAGAAAATACAAGAACTCCTGCAAGATTTTACACAAGAAGATCATCCCCAAGACACATAGTTGTCAGATTTTCCAAGGTTGAAATGAAAGAAAGAATGTTGAAGGCAGCTAGAGAGAAAGGGTAAGTCACCTACAAAGGAAACCCCATCAGGCTGACAGTAGACCTTTCAGCTGAAACCCTATAAACCAGAAGAGATTAGGGGCCTATATTCAATATTCTTAAAGATAAAATATATTCAACCAGGAATTTCATATCTAGCCAAACTAAGCTTCCTAAGCAAAGGAGAAATACGATCCTTTTCAGATAAGCAAATGTCGAGGGACCTGCCTTTCAAGAGATCTTGAAGGGATCACTAAATATTGAAAGGAAATAGTGCTACCAGCTAATACAGAAACACATTTAAATACGCAGACCAGTGGCACTATAAAGCAACCACATGAATAATCCAGCATAATAACCAGCTAACAACACGACAGGATCAAATCCACACATATTAATACTAACCTTAAATGTAAATGTGCTAAATGCCCCACTTAAAAGACACAGAGCAGTAAGCTGGATAAAAAAGTAAGACCCAATGGTATGCTGTCTTTGAGAGACCCATTGGACACGTAATGACACCCATAGGTTCAAAATGAAGGGATGGGGAAAAATTTACTAAGCAAACAGAATACAGAAAAAAGCAGGAGTTGCAATCCTAATTTCAGACAAAACAGACTACAAACCAACAAAGATCGAAAAAGACAAAGGGCGTTACATAATGCTAAAGAGTTCAATTCAACAAGAAGACCTAACTATCCTAAATATGTATGCACCCAACACAGGAGTACCCAGATTCATGAAGCAAGTTCTTAGAGACCTACAAAAAGATATAGACTTCCACACAATAATAGTGGGAGACTTCAACACTCTACTGACAGTATTAGACAGATCATTGAGGCAGAAAATTAACAAAGATATTCAGGACCTGAACTCAACATTGGACCAAATGGAACTGACAGACCTCTACGGAACTCTCCAACAAAAAACAACAGAGTATAAATTCTTCTCATCACCACATGTCACATGCTATAAAATCAACCACATAATTGAACATAAAACAATCCTCAGAAATGCAAAAGAACAAACATCATACCAAACACACTCTCAGACAACACTGCAATAAAAATAGAAGTCAAGACTAAGAATCACTCAAAACCATGCAATTACATGGAAATGAAACAACATGCTCCTGAATGACTTTTGGGTAAATAATGAAATTAAGGCAGAAATCAATACGTTCTTTGAAACTAATGAGAACAAAGATACAACATACCAGAATATCTGAGGCACAGCTAAGGCAGTGTTAAGAAGGAAATTCATAGCTTAACCTGAAGGAAATCAAGACACAAAACATGATCTCAGAACTTGAAGGTAGGCTCTCTGAAATAAGACAGTCAAAAAAAATAAAATTTAAGAAAAGAATAAAAAGAAATGAACAAAACCTCTGAGAAGTATGGAATTATGTAAAGAGGTCTAATCTATGAATTACTGGCATCTCTGAAAAAGAAGAGAATTCATTCAAAAGTTCAACTAATGCAAGAGTTGGTTTTTTGAAAAAAAATAAGATAGGCTGCTAGCTAGACTAATGAAGAAAATAGAGAAGATGCAAATAAACACAATTAGAAATGATGAAGGAAACATTACCACTGACCCCATAGAAATAAAAAATAACCATCAGAAACTACTATGAACACCTCTATGCACACCAACTAGAAAACCTAAAAGAGATGGATCCATTTCTGGACACATACACCCTCCCAAGACTGAACCAGGAAGAAGTTGATTCCCTGAATGACCAATATCTAGCTCTGAAATTGCATCAGTAATAAATACCCTATCAACCAAAAAAAGCCTAGTACCTGATGGATTCCCAGCCAAATTCTACCAGATGTACAAAGAAGAACTAGTACCATTCCTACTGAAACTATTCCAAAAATTTGAAGAGAAGGGATTCCTCCCCAATACATTCTATGAGGCCAGCATCACCCTGATACCAAAACCTCGCAGAGACAACATTGTACTGAATGGGCAAAAGCTGGAAGCATTTCTCTTGATAGCTGGCATAAGACAAGGGTGCCTTCTCTCATCCCTCCTATTCAACCTGGGGATGGTTAATGGATATAAAAATATAGTTAGGATGAATAAGATCTAGCATTTGATAGCAAAACAGAGCAACTATAGTCAACAATAATTTATGGTACATTTCAGAATATCTAAAATGGTAAAATTGCATTGTTTGTAAAACAACAAAAGGATAAATACTTAAGGTGATGGATACCATATTTACCCTAATTTGATTTTTATACATTGAATGTCTGTATCAAAATATCTCATGTATTCCATAAATATACACCTACCATGCACCACAAAAATTAAAAATTAATTTTAAAATAATAATAAAAAAGAAAGTAGAGTTTCCATAAACCCCCATTCCCTCCCTGCCCCACCCCTAGTTTCTTCTGTTATTAACATCTTGTATTAGGGTTGCACATAATATTATAATTAACTAATCAATATTGATACATAATTATTAACCAAAATCCATAGTTTACATTAGGATTCACTCTTTGTGTTGTATAGTTCTATGGGTTTTGACAAATGTGGGAATGTCATATATCCACCATTACAGTATCATACAGAAGACTTTCTTTTCCCTAAAAATGACCTGTGCTCCACCTATTCATCTCTCCCCCTACCCTAAAATCTTGGCAATCAGTGAATTTTTACAGTTTCTAAGTTTCACCTCACCCAGCCTGTCATATAGTTGAGATCATACAGGATGTAGCTTTCTCAGACTGCTATTTTTCACTTAGCAATATACATTCCTTCATGTCTTTTCATGGCTTGATACTTCATTTCTCTTTTTTCTTTTCTTTTTTAATAGAGACAGGTGGTCTCACTATGTTGCCAGGGGTGGTCTCAAACTCCTGGGTTCAAGCAATCATCCTGCCTTGGCCTCCCAAAGTTCTGGGATTACAGATGTGAGTCACTGCATATGGTCTCATTTCTTTTCATCACTGAGAAATATGCTATTGTATAGATGTACCATAGTTTGTTTATACATTCACCCATTGAAGAACATCTTGGTTGCCTCTAACTTCTGGTAATTATGAATAAAGCTGCTATAAACATTCTTATGGAGGTTTTCTTGTAAACGCACATTTTCAGTTCATTTGGGTAAATGCCTAGGAGCAGAATTTCTCTATCATATGGTAAGCCTATGTTTAGCTTTGTAAGAAACTACCACAGTTATCTTCCAAAGTGCTATACAATTTTACATTCTCCTGAACAGTGAATGAGGGTTCCAATTGCTCCACATGCTCACCAGCATTTGGTGTTCTCAGTGTTTCAGATTTTAGCCGTTCTAATAGGTGTGTAGAAGTATCTTGTTTTAATTTTCAATGCTTTAATGGCATATAATATTGAGCATGTTTTCATAGGCTTATTTTCCTATTTTAGATCTTATTTGCTATTTGCATATCTTCTTTGGTGAATTTGCCATCTATACAGCTATTTTGTCCATTTTAAAGTTGGGTTGGTTGTTTACTTATTGTGAGTTTGAAGAGTTTTTTGTATATTTTGGATACATGTCATTTATCAGATATGTATTCTGCAAATAGTTCCATCCAGTCTGTGGCTGTGTTCATTTTAAACAAATAAAGTTTAATAACATGTGTACCTTATGTATATGTGGGAGATACTCACAAAAATGAGTATATCTCAGAGGTGGCTTTGAATTCCAGCTTATGTAGCATCTTCAACAAACAATAGCAAATTTAGAGAAATGACAAGACAAAGGAAAAAAACTTTGAGTCTCTAAGGGTGGCAAATTATAGAAAGGCAAATAAATGGTAGATACAGACTAGTTAATAAAGCTCATTACCTAGGTTCCTCTGGTGCTGATCCCCAGGCTGGTAAGGGGCTGTCCTTCCTGGTAGAAAGGGGAGGAGGGACAGACACATTGGTGAATTTATGTCCTGCTTTTAGGCAAATAGTGGAAGAGCAGAGAACTCTTCTTATATCTGCTTTTTCCCACTTGTCTTCAGCTCAAAATAATCCTTATGCCAAAGTGGCATATTCTAGTCACTTACAGTCCTCCCTTTGAACTTTATTTTTGGAAAGTTTCACATATTAAAAGCTGAATTCGCAGCCCCATATCTTATGGAGCCAGTCTCTTAGTCCTGGGTTCAGTTAAACTCAGGTCAACTGAGTTAGAAAGTTGTGTGTTATTTCAGGTGGCAGTGTTGCAGGTGGGTTCCCATCAAAGTTAGGCCTCTGTATGGTGCAAGCAAACAAGTATTTAAGTAGAGTCATTCTATGGACACAAAAAAACTAAAGGTTAATCACTGGAAAAGAATGATAAATCAGCTTCTGAGTCCATAAGGCAGTCATGCGGAGAGTTCTAGATTTGATCTCAAAGCCTCTTAGATGGTGGAATGAGGATGGCAGTTTAAATCTAATGGGTTTTCCTGCTTTGTGGTTTGACTATCTCTGGTGATATCATAGCATGTTCTAGTGAACTTTCTGAGTGGCCCACACAGCAACAGACATCAAGGTTGTCTGTATTTGAGCTTTTGTGGTGATTTATCTGAAATTTATATCAAGTCATCCAGCTTTAGCTTTCAGAACTTTAGGAAAAGGGCAGTCTTAGCTGTTAACGGTTTTAAGTCAGAAAGGTGGGAGACAATTGGAAATGCTAGCTTGGAGAGTTGTAGTCAGATATTCAAGGCAACTACAGAAATTCAGGATCCAGTTTAGTTTAACAAAACCTCAAAGACAATGAATAGTGCTAGATCTGATAATCTAATCTTGTTACAGATAGTACACTATGTTACACATAGTACACTAGGATTTTCTACTGAAACATTTTTCTCTCTATAGTCACCCGCATGTCTGCCAAAGATAATTGTAGTAAAACTAATTTGTTTGCATAATAAATCAGTCTCATTAAACATGACCTGATTATTTACATAAGTGCAGCAAGAATGGTGATTAACCATAAAGGCTCCTTTTAAGTTTGCTTTACTGGAACTTCTAACAGGAAATCTGAGATTTGACTTTTTAAAAGCCTTTGTAGACTAAGAAGCCAAGCCAAAGACTTTCCATCAGACTTTGCCTGAAGAAGTTTTTTATTTTAATGAAGTCTAGCTTATCAATTATTTCTTTTATTAATCTTGCCTTCGGTGTTATGTCTCAAAGTCATTACCAAACTCAAGGTCATCTAGACTTTTTCCTGTTATCTGCTAGGAGTTTTATTTTATAGTTTTTGCATTTTACTTTAAGGTCTATGATCTATTTTGAGTTAATTTTTGTAAGAGGTATAAAGTTTGTGTCTAGTTTCAGTTTTGGTTTATTGTTTTTGTTTTTGAAACAGGGTCTCACTCTATTGCCCAGGCTGGAGTGCAGTGATGCAATCATGGCTCGCTGAAGGCTTGACCTTTCGGGCTCAAGCAAGCCTCCCACATCAGCCTCCCAAGTAGCTGAGACTACAGGTGTGCACCTTCACATCTGGTTAATTTTGTTGTTGTTGTTGTTGTTGTTGTTGTTGTTGTTGTTAGTAGAGCCAAGGTCTTGCCATGTGCCCAGGCTGGTCTTGAAGTCCTGAGCTCAAGGGATCCTCCCACCTCATCTTTCCAAAGTGCTGGGACTATAGGCATGAGCTGCCATGCATGGCCTACTTTCAGTTTTTAGCATGTGGATTTTTAGTTGTTCTAGCACCATATATTGAAAAGGCTCTCCTTGATCCATAGTATTGCCTTTGCTCCTTTGTCAAAGATGAGTTGACTGTATTTGTTGGGTCTATTTTGGGGCTCTTTATTCTGTTCAATTGATCTGTTTGTTTATTCTCTTGCTAATGCCAAACTTGATTAATGTAGCTATATGGTGTGGCTTGAAATCAGGTAGTGTCAGTCCTCCAAATTTTTTCTTCTTTGGTATTGTGTTGATTATTACACTGATTTTTGACACAGGTGCAAAAGCAATTCAATGAAGAAAGGACAGCCTTTTCAACAAAAAGTGCTGGAACGATTGGACATTCTTAGGTTAAAAAATCCAAAACAAACGGCCTCCTGTCCACACACATGAAAACAACCAAAAAACAAACTGAACCAACAAACAAAAAATGAAAACAAACACTTCGAATTAAACCTCATACATGATAGAAAAGTTAACTCAAAATGCATTATAGACTTAAATGTCTAGCATAAAATCATAAAACTTTATTTTAAAAAGTAGGAGAAAATCTTCAGGGTCTAAAGTTAGGCAGAGTTTTTAAGAATTGTTACTAAAGCATAATTTTAAAAAGGGAAAATTGATAAGTTGGACTCCATCAAAATTTGCTTTGTGAAAGCCCATATGAAGAGGGTTAAAAGACAAACTACAGGCTGATCAAAACATTTGCAAACCACATATTCAGTAAAGAACTAGTATCTGTAATAAGAACTCTCAAAAACTCAACACTAACAAAATAAATAATTCATTTAGAAAATAGGCAAAAGACATGCAGAGACATCTCTTAATAGGACATACAGATAATAGGTAAGCACATGAAAAGATATTTGACACCATTAGCCACTAGGGAAATAGAAATTAAAACTGATATAAGAGTTAAAAAGAAATTATTTAGACAGATAGTGAGGGTAAGGAAGTTCTCGGTAAGGTTTTCCTTTTAATGAAAAGCAGCCCCCAAATCATTTTTCTAATAAAGAGCAGCCTGTAAAATCAAGCTGCAGACATAGATAAGCAAGCTGGAAGCTTGCATGGGTGAATGCCAGCAGCTGTGCCAATAGGAAAAGGCTACCTGTGGGCTAGGCATGTTCAACGTGCCACTTCCATCTCCCCTTTTCTTTGCCAACCATGTGTACCGTAAGGAACAGACAACATGGCACCAGCCAGGAAGAGACCCCATTTGCATTATAAAAGATTAGGGTGGGGTGGCCACCTTCCTCGCTTGCTATGTAAATGGCACACCTGGTCCAACCAATCTTTGGGCCCTATGTGAATCAGACACTGCCTCCTCAAGCCAGTCTATAAAACCCCATGCACTTCACCATGGAACCAGAAGACCCACCTGGGCACCCCTCTCTCTCTGCAGGGGAGAGAGCTATTCTCTGTTCTCTTTCTTTCACCTATTAAACTTCCACTCTTAAATTCACTACTTGTGTGTCCATGTCCTTGATTCCCTTGACATGAGACAACAAACCTCAAGGATTTACCCCAGACAATGACACTGCTTCAAAACCAGAATAAAATATCACTACACATCTATCAGGATAGCTAAAAAATAGTAGCAACAGTAAATTCTGATTATGGTGCTAAGAAACTGGATCACTCATACATTGTGCTGGAAGTGTGGAAAGATATAGCCACATTATAAAACAGTTTGGCAATTCCTTACAAAACTAAAGATACAACCACATGGCCCAACAGTTGCTTTCCTCCCAGAGCCCAAGGGCCGTTTACAAAGTCAAATTTGCAACAAGAGGGCCTATATAGCAAAAAATTTACCAAACAGAAGTAGGTTTTATGGGTAAAAACCTGGGGGAATATACATGAAATGGAATTATAAGGGTAATGCCCCAGGGATATAAATTTAAGTTAGTGAAACTGCCTTTGCAAAAATTATAACACTAAGAAAATTACGACAGTGAAAGAGATCTGATCTAACCAACCCCCATCTTGTCTTTAACCTCCAAATTGTCCTTAACCCTTTTCCCCTTTGCCCTAAGAATACTTGCTGGTGGCACTTGCAGCTGCAGTGCTTACCGCGAGATAACTTTGCCACAAAATATCTCACTTTTATTATTATTTTTGGATCGCTCTAGTATATCAACTTTGGAAACAAAAGACATCACTCTATAGTATTCTGTTTTTAGTAGTGGTATTTCCATTTACAAAATATAGTAATTCTCAATTGCTGAAAATGTCAAATTCTAGAAAATGTAGCATTCCTATGCATGATGTTAACATCGTTCTCAAACAGTTGTCAGCTGAAGATTCATTTGATGAATCCGATTTTTCTGAAATAGATTATTCTTATGATTCAGATGATTCTGATGTTAATTCTGTTTAGAAATAACTCCAAAAACGTCTTTATATTTTATTTTCACATTGAAAATCAGTCAAATTTGCTTCAGCCACAAAGAGCGTGTTTATATAAAATTAAATGAGTGCTGGCAGTGAGCTGCACTTTTTTTCTCTAAAGGGGAAAAGGGTTAATTTAATCATTCTTGGGCTTGGACCAGGCTAAATTTAGGAGATATTTAGTTTATAGTTTAAATAATAGTAGCCCTTCTCCAAAGCTACATCGCCTTTCTAAAGCTAATGAAAGGCCATCAGGTTAGGAAGATAAAAGGAGACTGAATTCTACTAAGGTGTGGACTACCAGCCATACTCCAGAAGTCACAAGATTTGCAACTTCCCCAATTATTCCTGCAGATAACATCACTATTATAGAGACTAAGATTGGCCTTTTGAGATGTCTTTTCAGGTTTTTGCATTTCTGTTTCCACTGGCCACCTGTCAACAACTTCTATGGCCCCACTCAGACTCCTGGGCCCACCAAACTATCCTTGGAAAGACTCTAGCCTCTGAATTTTCCAGGAGATTGATTTGAGTAATAACTCCATCTCCCATGTGGCATGGCTGGCCTCATGTCAATTAAACTCTATTTATTACAATGCCATGGTTTCGGTGAATTGGCTTTGTCTGTGCAGTGGGCAGGAAGAACCCATGAGGTGATTACATTAGGTTGAAATTATTATATAGGTGCACTTACAAAAGATTCTGCATTCAATGTCTAACACATACAGTTGGAAGAGTTCTCTTTTTTTGTTTGTTTTTTGTTTTTTGGTGGTAGACTGAAAATTATATTTACTTTGGCCTATGTTGAATTGAGACTTCAAAAATCCCTCGTAGAGAAAGAAAGATTTAGGGAGATAAGAATTGTCAACCTTAAATAACTAGATTCAGAAAATATGATTAAGTAGAGAGTTTATTTGGGCCTAAAGCTTGTGGATGGCCACCAGGGAGCATAGATTCAAGTTGCCCTGAATATACACTCTGATTCACAGCAGTTACAAGTAGGTTTTTAAGGAAAAAAGAAGAGGCAGTTCCTGAGTTCTTTACAAACAATTTACCTTAAAACAATGCAAGCTATTAATTGGCTGTACACTGTTCTTTGTATCACAAATTCCAGGAACCTGAAGATAATGAGTGAGGCAGCTATCAGGAACAAAATGTCTTTAAGTAATTGCCTTTGGACATGGGTAAGGGGTATGACTAAAGTCCCATACCAGTGTTTCTCTGGGCCTGCTAAATTTTGCCATTGCCCTGAGCTATTTTTCTTTTATCAGAATGTTAAAGTGAATTTGTTTTGTGTTACTCACTCAGCCATTCCATCCCTGAAGACATACCTGTCATAATGTAATCACCCAATGGGTTCTTCTTGCCCACTGAACAGACAAAAATCAACCCACTGAGACCTCAACATTGCAGGACAGAAAGAGTTTAATTGATGTGAGTCTGGCTGACTCGGGAGAACAAATTTATCACTCAAATCAGTCTCCCCAAAGACTTGGAGGTTAGGGATTTTATGGACAATTTGGTGGGCGGGGACTAGGGAATGGGTGCTGCTGATTGGTTGAGGATGAAATCATAGGGGTGTGGAAAACAATCTTCACGTGCTGAGTCCGCCTCTGTTTGGGGCAATAGGATTCGCTGAGTCATAAGTCATGAGTCCAGGTGGTATCAGTCTGAAAAGCATCTTAAAAAAACAATCTTAGGTTGTACAATAGTGATATTACTTATAGGAACAGTTAGAAAAGTCACAAGTCTTGTGACTTCTGGCTACATGACCCCTGAGCAGTAAGGAATTATAGAAACTATGCCTATCTTTTCAGAATTCAGGCCCCTTTCACAATCCCAACCTTCTGGACTTTCATTACTTTTATAAAGGCAGTTTAGTTTTCGAAAGGACTATTATAATCTTTGTTTTGGGTAAAACTATAAATCATTTCCAAAGTTAGCTTGGCCTATGCCCAGCAATGACCAAGGACAGCTTGGAGATCAGAAGCAAGATGGAGTCAACTATGTCAAATTTCTCTTACTGTCATGATTTTGCAAAGGCAGTTTCAATAAGAGCATAGAGAAAAGCATAAATGAAGGTAGTACCAAAATATTTGAAAAGCACCATTGTGGCTGATTTCTGTATGCCAGAGATGAAGTTGGAAAATACCAATATTGAAATAGTCTCTATGATTTCAATAAGAATGATGACATCTCAGGCGGCAGAGACTAATGAATTACACCAATATACCAGAAACAATTTGGCCTGCTTATTTTAATAGGAGAAAGGCTGGTAGGGTAATTATAATGATTTGACCCACAGGAATCTTTGTCATTGAATAATTGATCATAGAGCCCTGCATGCGGAAATTGGAGGGTAGTCATGTTTACCTGGGTAAAGAATGTTTTCTCTGCAATAAAAGTCATTTGGTGAGTATTTACATAGGACACAAATATTCTCACACTCTG
Source organism: Pan paniscus (assembly GCF_029289425.2). Taxonomy (NCBI): domain Eukaryota; kingdom Metazoa; phylum Chordata; class Mammalia; order Primates; family Hominidae; genus Pan; species Pan paniscus. The sequence goes on from NC_085926.1 coordinate 119,932,320, forward strand.
AGTTTACTTTAAGAGATCCCTTCACATACCTCTTTCTTCAGGCCAACTTGTTATACATCCTTATATCTTACTCCTTGTGTATCTCTGACCTGCCAATCATTAGCCCCAATCCCTGCATTACTGTAGATCTGTTCCTTGGGTCATCTCTCTTTTAGGCAAAATGGGCAGTGAGATAGCCTGCTTAAAATTCTGCCCATTGGAAGGAATTCCACCCCTTGGTGGGGCTGCTGCACTGCAGAAGTTTATCTCCAGTTTTCATGGAGAACCATTTATAAACTAGTTTCACATGTTTTTCTTTTTCAATCAACTGATCATAGAGAACACTCCATGTGGCTCAGGTATAGATGAGAGTAAGATGGCAGTGTGATGGCAGTAGGCACACCAGGAATGATAGCCACCTGTCCATCCAATTTACTCTTGACTTTAGGACCTGCTTAAGGTCAATATACCACATGCTGGAGGAGTGTTGCTGCCATGCCGGACTCTATGGTGATAGATAAGACACCAAATTCATGTGGGGAACTGACTTGAGTGTCCTCCTGTCCTACAGTCAAGTAGGTGTTTGCTCTCTACTATGACCCAATAGCAAGCCAAATGCTATCTCTCAAAATGAGGGCAATTAATTTTCAAATCAGGCACGATTTTGCTCCAAAATGCTATGGGCCTCTCCTCTAATTCTCTTATCAGGGCTTCCACAGAATCCCCCAGCATCTTGATCAGCCATACATATTTTGAAAACCACTGGAATCACTGGTCATAAGTAGGGTGACCATATAATTGATCACTCCAACTAGAACAATTTTGAGAGTGAAAGGCGGCACTAGTAATAAACATGTTGGGAAAATGTACGGTCATCCAGTCATAAAAGCCAAGTGATTTATTTGTTCACTCTGCATCCTTTACCAGCTAGAGTACATATTCAAAGATGAATATAGAAAATTTTGATAAAGAGCTCTCAATTATATCCTGGATTAGGTTATTGAATTTCAAGGCAAAACTTCTGCAAGCACTCAGGCAGAAAAGGTAAATATTTAATTAGTTATCACACTTTAGTGTGCATGAGAAGTATCTGGATGTATTGTTAAAACAGGCTACTCAACTTTATACTCGGAATTTCTAATTCTGTAGCCATAAAATGGGCCTGAGAATTTGCATTTTAACAAATTCTTAGGTGATATTGATGTTGCTAATCCAGGGGTCATATTTTTAAGAACCATTGATCTACAGAAGAAGAAGAAGAAAAAAAACATAGACTGTCCTCAGTTTTTTTCCACAGCAACATGTCATACTTTTAAGAACCATTGATCTACAGAAGAGAAGAAGAAAAAAATAGACTGTCCTCAGTTTTTTCCACAGCAACATGTAATACCAAATGATAATATTCTAAATAGAAACTTATACCGAGATGTAGTTGAAGTTTTAGGTCCACCAACAGCTTTTATAAACATGAACAGACTCTAGGAACATTGCCTTCTAGAGAACCTTTTGCAAAAGCCATAAGATGATAGTCACACATTTTTTTTTTCTGATAATAGGATCTAGGGGTTACAGTATATTTATGACCTGGCTGTCTAAAGAAAGGTTGTGATATGGTTTGGCTTTGTCCCTGCCCAGATCTCCCATCTTGAATTCCCACGTGTTGTGGGAGGGACCCAATTGGAGGTGATCGAATCACGGGGGCAGGTCTTTCCTGTGCTGTTCTCCTGATAGTGAATGAGTCTCATGAGATCTGATGGTTTTAAAAAGGGGCGTTTCCCTGCACAGCTCTCTCTTTGCCTGCTGCCATTTACATAAGATGTGACCTGCTCCTCCTTGCTTTCTGCCATGATTGTGAGGCTGCCCCAGCCATGTGGAACCGTAAGTCCAATTAAACCTCTTTCTTTTGTAAATTGCCCAGTCTTGGGTATGTATTTATCGGCAGCATGAAAACGGACTAATACAGTAAATTGGTACCAGTAGAGTTGCTGAAAAGATATCCAAAAGTGTGGAAGTAACTTTTGAACTGGGTAACAGGCAGAGGTTGGAACAGTTTGGAGAGCTCAGAAGAAGACAGGAAAATGTGGGAAAGTTTGGAGCTTCCTAGAGACTTGTTGAATGGCTTTAAGAAAAATACCTATAGTGATATGAACAATAAGGTCCAGGCTGAGGTGGTCTAGATAGAGATAAGGAATTTGTTGGGAACTGGAGCAAAGGTGACTCTTGTTCTGTTTTAGCACAGAGACTGGCGGCATTTTGCCACTGCCCTAAAGATTTGTGGAACTTTCAACTTGAGAGAGATGATTTAGGGTATCTGGAAGAAGAAATTTCTAAGCAGCAAAGAATTCAAGAGGTGACTTGGGTGCTGTTAAAGGCATTCAGTTTTATAAGGGAAGCAGAGCATAAAAGTTTGGAAAATTCGCAGCCTGACTATGCAATAGAAAATTTTTAAAAAACCAATTTCTGGGGAGAAATTCAAGCCGGTTGCAGAAATTTGCATAAGTAGCAAGAAGCCTAATGTTAATCCCCAAGACTATGGGGAAAATCTCTCCTGGCCATGTCAGAGACCTTCATGGCAGCCCCTCCCATCACAGACATGGAGGCCCAGGAGGAAAAAGTGGTTTTGTGGGCCGGGGCCCAGGGTCCCCATGCTGTGTGCAGTCTAAGGACTTGGTGGCCTTTGTCCCAGCTGCTCCAGCTGTGGTTGAAAGGGGCCAACTTAGAGCTCAGGCCATGGCTTCAGAGGGTGCAAGCCCAAGCCTTGGCAGCTTCCATGTGGTATTGGGCATGTGGGTGCACAGAAGTCAATAATTGAGGTTTGGGAACCTCTGCCTAGGTTTCAGAAGATGTATGGAAATGCCTGGATGCCCAGGCAAAAGTTTGCTGCAGGGGCAAGGCCCTCATGCAGAACCTCTGCTAGGGCAGTGCAAAAGGGAAATGTGGGGTTGGAGCCCCCACAAAGAGTCCCTACTGAGGCACTGCCTAGTGGAGCTGTGAGAAGAGGGCCACTGTCCTCTAGACCCCAGAATGGTAGATCCACTGACAGCTTGCACCATGCACCTGGAAAAGCCACAGGCACTCAATGCCAGCCCATGAAATCAGCTAGGAGGGGGGCTGTATCCTGCAAAGCCACAGGGGTGGAGCTGCCCAAGACCATGGGAACCCATCTCTTGCATCAGTGTGACCTGGATGCAAGACGTGGAGTTAAAGGAGATCATTTTAGAACTTTAAGATTTGACTGCTCGGCTGGATTTCAGACTTGCATGGGGCCTGTACTCCTTTGTTTTAGCCAATTTCTCCCATTTGGAATGGCTGTATTTACCTAATGCCTGTATCTCCATTGTATCTAGGAAGTAACTAACTTGCTTTTGATTTTACAGGCTCATAGGTGAAGGGACCTGCCTTGTCTAGATGGGACTTTAAACTTGGACTTCTGGGTTAATGCTGAAATGAGCTGAGATTTTGGGGGACTGATGGGAAGGCATGACTGATTTTGAAATGTGAGGACATGAGATTTCAGAAGGGCCAGGGGCAGAATGATACAGTTTGGCTGTGGCCCCGCCCAAATCTCTGTCTTGAATTCCCACATGTTTTGAGAAGGACCAGGTGGGAGGTGATTGAATCATGGGGGCAGGTCTTTCCTGTGCTGTTCTCATGATAGTGAATGAGTTGCACGAAATGTGATGGTTTTAAAATGGGTGTTCCCCTGCACTGCTCTCTTTGCCTGCTGCCATCCACATAAGATGTGACCTGCTCCTCCTTGCTTTCTGCCATGATTGTGAGGCTTCCCCAGCCATGTGGAACTGTAAGTCCAATTAAACCTCTTTCTTTTGTAAATTGCCCAGTCTCAGGTATATCTTTATCAGCAGCATGAAAACAGACTTATACAGATTATATTTACTAACCTCAGGTTCAGATGAGGTTTCCAGTAATATAAAACTTGACAATGCTCTATCTTTATCTACTACTATATTTCTCTGCCTACTTTCCTTTCATTCAAGCTAAAGAAATTAAGGCTCTGGTGCTGTTAAACTGTCTGACTCATCTGAAATGTAAGCCTTTATGTTTGTCAAAAATTGTGAAATATGTTTGAGATGATTAAAATAAATCTGAAGGCTTGGCTAGTTCATGTATGTATGTACCTGAACTTCAAGTGAACTCTATGAACACTGTCCTCTATAAAAACTCCCACAAAAAAGTGCAGCTTTTTTTTCTGCAGAATCCTAAAAGATCAGAATAGCTTTGATTTTTAAGATGACCATCAGAATTCTTTGTTCCCCTTCTGTGGAAGTTGGAAAATAACTTTGAATAAAAATTATCTTTTTTGGGTTTTCTAAAATAAACATAACTAGTTTTGTTTACTGTAACAACAAAACTAAGTTGAGACATGCAGAGGTGTAATATTAGAGGAAGTGTGAGAGTGCCAGTATTTTCATTTTCAATACCAGGAAGTCCATTTGAAACCTGAGGGTTTAAAGTACAATGATTCTAACTTCATCATGTTTTCCTTTGTCTTCTTTCATAATCTAGGAGGGTTCCTTTAAGAAATAAAATCTCTTGAAATGAAAGATTTAAAGTTTAACAATTCCTCTAGTTTCCCTTCAATTTACTTTTCTTCTGTTAAAATCCAGCAAAACAGGTTTTATTTTTTATTTTTCTTAGACAAGGTCTCAATCTGTTGCCCAGGCTGGAGTGCAGTGACACGGTCATAGCTCACTGCAGCCTTGACCTCCTAGGCTCAAGCGATCCTCCCACCTCAGCCTCCCAAGTAGCTGGGAGTACAAGCACATGCCACCGTGACTGGCTAATTTTTAAAAATTTTTATTGTTAGTAGATACGAGGTCTTGCTGTGTTGCTGAGGCTAGTCTGTAATTCCCGAGCTCAAGTAATCCCCCGACCTCTGGCCCCCAAAGTGCTGGGATTACAGGTGTGAGCCACTACAGCCAGCAAAAGTTTTTTTTTTTTTGACTAAAATTAGTAGCATTCATATGAACACATTTTAAAAGGTTATCTATTGCTCTCATTCTGTATAAGCAGAGAAAAAAATACTTGGAATGATGTTCATTTACTATGCTTAAAATTTTCATTGAGGTGTAATATACAAATCAGAAAATTCGCTTCTTATGATTGTACAAGTTAACAATTTTTAGTAAATTTACAAGTTTGTTTGATCATCATAACAACCAATTTTAGAACATTTCTATCACTCTGAAAATAACCCTCATGTTCACTTACCATCTCTATTCCCACTCCAGTGCTGGGCAACCACTAATTTACTTTCTGTCTCTATAGATTTGCCTTTTCTGGACATTTCGTACAAATAGAATCACCTCATATGTGGTCTTTGTATCTGGCTTCTTTTCTTTAGTATAATGTTTTTGAACTCATCCATGTTGCAGCATGTCAGTAATTTATTCCCTTTTATTACGGAAGTCCATGGATATGCCTACCACATCATGGAGTGAATTGTGTCCCTGTCCCCCAAATTCATATGTGGAAGCACTAACCCCTCAGTACCTCAGAATGTAACTATATTTGGAAATAAGTCTTTTAAGGAGGGCATTAAGTTAAAATGAGGATATTTAGGGTATGTCCTACTCCAATCTGACTGGTGTCCTAGAAAGAAAAGATCAGGACATATGAGAGAGAAAGTGAGAAGGCTACCATCTGCAAGCCAAGGAAAAGAGGCCTCAGGAGAAACCAAATCTGCAGGCACCTTAATCTTGGACTTCCAGTCTCCAGAACTGTGAGAAGTAAATTTCTGTTAAGCCACCCAGTCTGTGATATTTTGTTATGGCAACCCTAGCCAACTAACTCACCATTCTGGTGGCTATGAAGTGGTATCTCACTGTGGTTTTAATTTGCATTTCCCTAAGATGTATATCATCTTTGCATGTGCTTGTTGGCAATTTTTATATCTTCTTTGATGAAGTCTCTATTTAAACGTTGCCCATTTAAAACAAGTTGGGTTTGTCTTATTATTGAGTTGTAAGCCCTCCTGATATATTCTGGTTAGAAGTACTTTATCAGAAATATGATTTGCAAATATGTTCTCTAAGGTTGTAGTTTGTATTTTGTTTTCTTAATGGTGTTCTTTTGAAATAAAAAAGTATTACATTTTGATGAAATTCAATTTATACATTTTTTCTTTTAAGGATTATGCTATTGGTGTCATATCTAAGGACTCTGCCTTACCTAAGGACAAAAAAGATTTTTCTATACTTTTTGGAGTTTAGCTCTTACATTTCGGTCTATTGTCCATTTGAAGTTAATTTTTGTATAAGGTGTAAGAGTCTAAATCCATCTTTTTGCATATGACTAAACAAGTGGTCCATCACCATTTATAGAAAATACTATCTTTCCCTCATTGAATTGCCTTAGCAGCTTTGTCAAAAATCAATTTATCCACAGGTATAGGAGTTTATTTCTGGACTCTTAATTTATGTCACATTGATCAATATGTCAATACTGCACTATCTTGATTATTTTATAGTACATTATAAAGTTGAGAAGTATGTAAATCCTCCAATTTTATTTTTCAAGATTTTTCAAGATTGTTAGGTCTATTCTGGGAACTAAGATTGCTTATTTGGAATAAATCCTACTTGTTCATGGTGTATTACAAGATTTGTTAATGCTCTATAAAGGATTTTTGCTTCTAATTTTAGGAGAGATGTTTGTTTTTTTGTCGTTGTTGTTGTTTTGTAATGTCTTTGGCTTTGTACTGGCCTTCTAAATAAATTAGGAAATATTTCCTCTTCTATTTTCTGGAGGAGATTATATAAAGTTGGTGTTAATTCCCCTTTAAAGGTTTAGTAGAATTAGTCAGTGAGACCATCTGGGTCTGGGCCTGGAGATTTTAGATTTTATTTTGGAGAGTTTTTTTTTTTTTTTTTTTTTTTTTTTTTTTTTGAGACACAGTCTCATTCTGTCGCCAGGCTGGAGTGCAGTGGCATGATCTCAGCTCACTGCAACCTCTACCTCCTGGGTTCAAGTGATTCTCCTGCCTCAGCCTCCTGAGTAGCTGGGATTACAGGCGTGTGCCACCACACCCAGCTAATTTGTGCTTTTAGTAGAGATGAGGTTTCACCATGTTGGCCAGGATAGTTTCTATCTCCTGACCTTGTGATCCACCCGCCTCAGCCTCCCAAAGTGCTGGGATTACAGGCATGAGCCACCACACTCGGCCTTTGGAGAGATTTTTTATCAAAAATTCAATCTCCTTAATAATAATAGGGCTATTTAGATTGTCTATTTCATCTGAGTTTTTGTAGTTTGTGGTTCTCATGGAATTGGTCCATTTATTCTAAATTGTCAAATTTCTGAGCATAAAGCCATATGTAATACTATTTTTTTTAATGGTTGCAGTATTTGAAATGAGAGTTCTTGTTCAAGTCCTCACATTGGTGACTCATTTTCTATTTTTGTCAATGTTGCTAGAGGTTTATTGATTTTATTACAATTTTTTGAAGGACCATCTTTTCCTTTCATTGCATTTTTTGGTAAGATTCTCCTGTTTTCAATTTCATTGCTCTTTACTACTTTATTCCTTCTGCTTGCTTTGGATTTATTTTGCTCCTCTTTTTGAGGAAAAGTAGGAACTTAAATTATCGATATGACACCTTAATTTTTTGGGGGGGGGGAGTGAAAGTTTATTAAAAAGCTTTAGAGAAGGAATGAAAGGAATTACATTTGGAAGAGGGCCAAGTGGGCAACATGAGAGATCAAGTGCCCCTTTCTTCATTTTTAATGTAAGTATATAGTGCTATGAATTTTCTTCTTAGTACTGCTTTAGCTGCATCCCACATACTTTGATATGTTTTCATTTATCCTTTTAATTTCCTTTGAGACTCCCTGTTTGACCCATAGATTATTTAGAAGTGTGTTATTTAATTTTCAAGTGTTTCAAGAGTTTCCTGTTGTCTTTGTTAGAGATTTTCAGTTTAATTCCATTATGGCCAGAGCACATGATTTCAATTCTTTTAAATTTGTCAAGTTTGTTTTATTATATATTTTATGTCTTTTTCTATTTGATGACTAGTGCATGGGCAATTGAGAAAAATGTATTGTTAGGTGGTATGTCTTATGAATGTTAATTAGACCCTGTTGATTGATTGTGTTGCTCAGATTTTCCATATCCTGGTGATTTTTCTACTTCATAGTTCTATTAGTTACTGGGGAAAGGGGAGAATGATGTTGAAGTTCCCAACCATAATTACAGATTCTTCTATTTCTCATTTCAGCTTTATCAATTGCTGCTTCAGGTATTTAAGGCTCTGTGGTTTAGTTTGTACACATTTAGTATAATGCGTCTTCCTAATTGATCCTCTTATCATTATATAACATCCCCTTTGTCTCTGGCAATTTTCTTTGCTTTGCAGTCTACTTTATCAGACACTACTATTGCTACTCCTGTTTTTTTAAAAAAGTGTTAATGTGTATGTGATATATCTTTTTCCACCCTTTTTTACTTTCAACTCACCTGTGTTTGAACTTGAAATGAGTTTCTTATATGCAGCACATAGGATTATGGATGGTTTTTAACTCACTCTACCAATGTTTGTCTTTTGATTGGTGTATTTAGACCATTTACATTTAAGGTCCAGTGTTTACTGATATTTTAGCACTTTAGTCTGTTATTTTGTTATTTATTTTCTATTTGTCTCCTCTGGTTCTCATTTATCTTTCTTGCCTTTCTGCCGCTTATTTAAACATGTTTTAGATTCCATCTTGATTTATTTGTAATACTTCTGAGTTTGTCACTTTGTATAGTTTTCATAGTGGTTGCTTTGGGTGTTACACATGCTACTACTTATAACAATGTACTGGTATCAATATTCACCACTTCAAATGAAGTGTGGAAACCTCACTTCCATTCAGGTCTCTTTGGCTTCCCCACCTTTAAATATCATTGTTTTAAGTATCAGATGGTGTTACAATTTTTGTTTCAAACATAAAATATATTCTCTAAAACCCATAAGGAAAAAATTGTCTATTGTATGAACAAGTATTTCTGCTCTATTGTTTCTTCTTCCTTCCTGATGTTCTAAGTTTCCTTCTTTTATAATTTGAAGAACTTCCTTTAGCTAGTCTTTTATGGGTAGATTGGCTAGTCACAAAATCTTTTAGTTTTCATTCATCTGTTAATGTTTTTATAATCCCTTCATTCCTAAGAATGTTTGGTTTGTTTTCAAAAGATAATTTTGCCAGATCTAGAATTATAGGAGATGACTCTTTTCTTTCAACCCTTAAAAAATATTTGGCCACTTCCTTATTTATGGTTTCAGATAAGAAATCCATTCAAATTGGTGTTCCCCTACAAGTAATGCACTGTTTCTCACTTGCTGCTTCCAGGACTTTGTTTTTAGTTTTCAAAAAATTATAATGTGCCTGGGCATGGATTTTTTTTTCTTCTGTGGGATTCATCCGGCTTCTTGAATCTCTAAGTTAGTGTCTTCTATCTAATTTGGAATGTTTTCAGCCTTATTTTTTCAAATATTCATGTCTACCCTTTTTCTCCTTTACTTTCTGTTACTCTGATAATATGAATGCTGGGTATTTTGTTATTGTTCCATAGGTCCCTGAGGTCTGTTTATTTTTTCCGGTTTATTTTCTCTCTATTGTTCAGATTGGGTAAATTCTATTGTTCTGTCCTCAAGTTCACAGATGTTATCCCCCATAATCTCTACTGTACCATTAAGCCTATCCAGTGAGTTTTCAGTTTTTGTATTTTTCAATTCTATAATTTTCATGTTTCCTTTTGATAAAACTTCTATTTCTATTTTTCTGAGGTTTTTCTGTTTTTCATGTTTCAAGAGAATTTGTAATTGATTGTTGTAGCATTTTTATGATGTCTGCTTTAAAATTCTTATCAGATAATTTCCAATATCTGGTTCATCTCAATGCTGGAATCCATTGATTTCCTTTTTCACTCAAGTTGTGATTTTATTGTTTCTTGATTTGCACTCTGAACATTTTGCCTATTATGTTAGGAGACTGATTTCTATTTAAATATTTTATTTTGCAAGGAATCACTCTGTTTAGGTTTAGCATACAGTTTTAGCCTACTTTTGTGGGCTGTAATTCTAATGGCAGCTTAATTTTCAGAGCCCTTGCAGTGTTATTTTAGTTGCTTGGTTTATGTAGGGCTCCCACTGGTCTCTGTTAGTGCTGCCTGAAAGGGCAGGAGGAATTTCCCTGGCTGGGTTGCCAGGTGTCTCTTGGTGAGGGTGGGCTATGATAAATCCTGCAGATGCCTCTAGCTGCCCAGATTTCTCTGGGCCTGGGAGGAGAGTCTTGCTTCCACATCGTGGCTTCTGTGACCAGGTTGCTGGCTTCAGGGATGTTGTCTGTGACAGGTCCCTTTTCCTGGTTCTACCAGCCAATCCTAGTATCTCTGGGCAGGAGAGGACAGTCTTAGGCCTGTGCAAAAAGGCTTCCCCAACTGGACCACCTATTTTTCCTAGGTTTCTCTTACTAGCTCCTCCTGTCCACCTCAGTATCTTTCCTTGGAAAAGAGGAGTTTCTGACCCAGCAGGGAATAAGGGTGCTTCCCCTGGTCACTTATTTTTTTGTAGGACTCTCAATCAGTCCCCTTGCCTGAGGTTGCCAGAGGGACTCCATTAGGTTCAGGGGGAAGAATGAGCTACTGGGCTACCTTCTGCTGCTAGATGGAAAGTCAGGAAATACCTTCCGATAGTTAGGGGGATATAAAATGCCCTGCCTCTGTGCTGTTCTTCTGGTCCTGGGTTTTCAAACCAACCTGCTTTCTTCTTAACACCCTTTAGAATTCTCCTTTGGTTTTCTCTTGTACCATTTCCAAAATTTATTAAGTTGTGCTTAGCAGGGCATAGCAGGGGAAATGGGACAATGCCATCTTGTCCAGACCAGAAGTCTCTCACCTACTGAATGTTACGTCTACATTATCTGTAAATATATATTTTTTTCGCTAATTTAGATCCAATTAAATATGAATAATCAAAAATCCCAGAGAAGTCTACCTAATGCAGAAATTTAACCTATTTTCTCCACATGTAATTAAATTAATGAGACTGGGGGAAAATGGATGTGTCAATAAATGGGATCTAAAGTGAGCACGTAAGGATATACTGTTAAAGAACATACACACATACTCTCCTCCACTCAGGCCACCTCCTTCCAATCTGCTCAGTGTGGATCTCTACATCAAGCACAGATGGATTCATGAAGCCTCCAAAGGGGCTTCGAAAAATGGGAGGGGGTGGTAGAGCCTATTATAGTGAAAATACAGTCCTTTCTTCCTGGGGCCCTCTGAGTGGCAAGACCTGCCTGGATGCTTCTGCTTGGGAAATCTCAACTCTGAAAGGCTGAGTAGTGCCAGGAGAATGGTAGCTCCAGAACTCCCTAGGTTGGTCGGGGTCTTCTCTGAACTTTAGTGGTGAAGGTGGCTTAATCCAATCAAATGCACCAAAGTAGGAAAGCAGATATTTATTTGGAGCAGCATGCTCAGCTTGGCATGTTTTCTTTCTTCCTTATTTATATACTGTGTCATTCCCAAGAAGGATTTAAAGTGACTTCAATCAATACACAATATATATGAAAATATAAATTAGATATACAGGTAAAAAAAGAGCAAGAGGAAAACAAGGCACAGGAATAAGGCTGGTGCAAAACTGCTTCTCTGTGATTTTCTACACTTACAATAAATAGTCCATTTATGGGCTGGCAGGATAAACTCCTAACAAGAAAGGACCCTCAAGACATGCCATGGAGGAAGATACATTCCCATGGGAATATCCCTATAATACTCCATAGATTTCCTTTTCCTGAAACATGTTTGATTTCTTCTTAAACATTCCCAAGTTCTCATTTTGAGAATGGCCAGGGTTCTGGGCAGTGTAGTCTACTGAAAGACTCAGGCTACTAAGTTCCTGAGGGATCACATTCCAGTCAGGGTCCATTACAAGTCAGAGATTATATAAATATGCAAGAGAGCATGAACCAAGGCTAAAACTACAGTTGGTAATTCCTTGAACTCTAACTTTTTTGTTTTTTGGCCTTTTGGGTTTTTTAGTAATGGGGACTTGCTCTATTGCCCAGGCTGGAATACAGATGTGTGATCATGGGATCCTGGCTCATTGCAGCCTTGCACTCCTGGGCTCAAGGGATCCTTCTGCCTCAGCCTCTTGAGTAGCTGGGACTACAAGTGCATGCCACCACACCTAACTAATTTTTATATTTTTTGTAGAGACGGGGTCTCACTATGTTTCCCAGGCTGATCTTGAACTCCTAGTCTCAAGTGATTCTTTCACCTTAGCCTCCCAAAGTGCTGTGATTACAGGTGTGAGCCACTATACCCAATCTCAAACTCTTGTATTTAAAATTCTTCTATTTGATTCTCAGAATCTAAGCCAAAAACTGTTAGACTCAGACTTGCAGTTCCCAAGTCAGCTGGAAATCTAGGTGATGCTGATGACACACAGGAGCCGAGAAGTAGCCACAGAAGTTGTGCTGTGCTTGGTGACTAAATGACCACACTCCTTCCACTATGAGAGCTGTCTTTCTCCTGGGAAATAGAAGAATACACACACACAAAAAATCCAGTCAGTGCAATCCGTCTATGCATGTAACACATAATGTGCTCTTGATTTACAAATCCTAAGTGGGTGGTGGCTGCCAGGACAGCAGATCTGAACCTAAAAAGTATTTCTTTACTCTTCATGAAACCAATCTCTCTCCCCAGGCTTAGGTTTTTCTTGCTTACCTCTCTAGAGACTCCCTCAAATACCTTTAATTTCTGAAAATTTCTTCCAGTCTAATTCACTCTGCCTCTTGCTCTGTTTTCTAATACCTTCAAGTCTCCCTTAGGCTGAAAAAGGGGTACCCTGTTCCATTCTTCAGTCCATCTCTCTCCTATTCATTCATGAAGACATTGCTCAGTTCTCTTTTTCCTTTTTATAATCTCCTGAATCATTCCTTCCCAGCCCTTTTCTAAAAAGTTTGGCTTCAAACCTTAGTATTTCTCTGAAGTTGTATTTCAGAGATCACTAATTACTTCTTCCTGACCAAACTCAGTGGCTTTTTTTCAGAAGTTATTCCACTCTACTTGGTCTTTGGGCTTTTTCCACTTCCTCGGTGAGGGTGAAGAACTGTGGTTTACATTTCTCATATTTCTCTAGCTACGGTAGGGGATCATTTTATTTAAGTTTTGAATACTTATACTTGTGGTCCATGAATGTAACCTTCCTCATCTTATTTGAAATAAGAAAACGAAGTATCTGTCCTAAAATATACTGCTCAAAAGGGATCACATATGTATGTACATTCATGTTGCTATAAAAAAAAGTTTCCAATTTATCAGGAAAGTGAGTTTTAGGGGTCATGATTTCTAATCAAAATACTGCAGGATAAATGTTCTCTGACATAACGGAAAACAATGAAATGTGGTAAAAGGAACTTGTCCAAGTTTGCTAAAAGAAAACCTAGACATGATCAAGGAGTAGACATTTTGTTGAAAGTAGGAGATTAAGAATGCCGACATAAAACTTTTTAAACATTAAATCAAAAAATCAAGAAAAAAGCTGGGATTCTCTTTAGAAAGTTTGAATTTAGCTTGGAGAAGAAAGAACACAGTGGTTTTCTCTTGTATTAGAACAGGTGTATACTGGCCAAGTTTGGAAGAAGCCAGAAATACCTTGAGAATGTCTTAGGACAAGATTAGAAGGAAAGATAATTCACTGGAAGGAGTCCAGGAGCCTGGGCCACTCAAGTCTGTACTCACTGAAGGTAAAAGCTTGAAGTTTTTGCTCCTTATATTTCTGAGGTTATAGCTTCAGTGGAGTGAAAACGCCACCAGACCTGAATTGAGAAGATCTTGGCTGGAATCCTGGTTCTGAAGTTGGGTGGAAGATCCCTCAATATAACCTCCATTTTCTCATGGGCACTGTGTAACATATCGTTCCTATTTCAGGTTACCATGAAATCATCTGCATGGAAGCCCTTGTTTGTCAGTATCTATTTGTCAAACATTACTCTTGAGAGAGAAGGTTCCACATGAACAACGACAAAAAAAGTTGTTCCATTTATGTTTCTCTAAATGCCAAATGAAGTATTTTAAATAAGCATTTTATAAAAAGTTATGGTAAAGCTGTAGCTGCTGAAAGCCTGCTTTAGGAAAATAGTGATACATCTTATCAACTCAAGCAGTAAACCGGAACTTCCAGTGCTGCATAATGGAAGGTCACCATCTAGAGGCCCAATTGTATTATGATGTTTCACTACAAGCTCCAATGACTCCAGAGGCTAGGAAGGCAGCCTGTGTAAGAAGCAGCAGCCAGCCCCAAGGAGAGGAGGGAACAGCAAGACTTTGGCCCTGCAGACTTTGCCTCAGTAAATGCATTCAAAATTCCAGTTACAAACAAAACAAACTAAACACAGTGCCTTCAAACTGAGCAATCTGCCAAATCAAGCTTTGATCCTGGGCCTCTGCTCACTGTCAGAATATGAATGGAAAGTTGAATGTGATAAGTAAAGTGATAACTCCTTGGGAGATAAGCTCAAAGAGATTCCAAACAATGGAGGCTTTTACAATTTCTTGTACAAAATCTTTGCTTCTTGGGAGTAACTTTACAATTGAAAATTTGGTTTGGTTGTGGTAGGTGGTAAAGGAAGCTGTGATATTTTCAGAAAATTAGGAAGAAATAAAGTCACCAGAAGATATCATTGACTTCAAATGATAATCTCTTTCTCCTTCCTTTTTTTTCTGAGTCAAGGTCGCATTCTGTTGCTCAGGCTGGAGTGCAGTGGTGCAATCATGGCTCACTGAGCCTAGAACCTGGGCTCAAGTGATCCTCCTATACTCCTGAGTAGCTGGGACTACGGGTACATGCCACTGCACTTGACTATACTTCTCTCTAAGGAGGCAGCATGAATTATTGAAAGGGCACAGGCTTGAGAATCAAAGCGCAATTCAAACCTGAGCTTCACTCCCTATTGGCTGTGTGGCTTTGAGCATGCTACTCAACCTCTCAGAGGCTCCCATAGTTGTGAGGATTAAATGAAATAAAGCTTGGAGGCCAGGCACAGTGGCTCATGCCTGTAATCCCAGCACTTTGGGAGGCCGAGGCGGGTGGATCACGAGGTCAAGAGATCGAGACCATCCTGGCCAACATGGTGAAACCCCATCTGTACTAAAAATACAAAAGTTAGCTGGGTGTGCTGGCATATGCCTGTAGTCCCAGCTAATCACGAGGCTGAGGCTGGAGAATCGCTTGAACTGGGGAGGCAGAGGTTGCAGAGAGCCGAGATTGCACCACTGCCCTCCAGCCTGGTGACAGAACGAGACTCTGTCTCAAAAAGAAAAAAAAAAGAAAGCCTGGAAAGGGCTTAAAGGGCTTATCCAGTGTCTGGAATGTAACTGGTGTTCCTCACCCTTTTCTCACTTACAAGAAGTCACATAATTTAACTTACAGAAAATAAAGAAAAGAAAATAATTTAACTTAGAAGAAGATAGCATGTAGATTTGGGGCCCAAAACTGGATCTTAACTTTTTTTGTTGTTGTTGTTATAATGAAGAGACCTGGTTTAGTCACTACATGAGTAAAGGAAGTGTGATTGTGTTTTCTTTCAGGACGTAATTTTCTTACTGGTAACACAGAAGAAATAGTTGTATCATCTGTAAATGAGGATAATAGTACAAAACACACAGGGTTGTTGTGAGGATTAAGTAAGATGTTATATAAGATGTCTATAACTCAGTACCGCTTAGCAAGGGGTAGCTATTTTCACTATTTTGTTGATCCTTGTCACTCAAGGGACATCTGTGAGAAGATGACATAATTGCCATTAATTATTACAGAAATGTCTGCTGGTCTTTGCTACCTTCCTCACAAATCACTCTCTCACCAAGGCTCTGCTCTAGAAAGAGCAGCACTGTGGCTCTCCTAAGAGGCCTGCTCCTTTGCACACACCATGTATGTGATTGAGTTTTTAAAAAACTCACAGCAGAACATGTACTTCCAAATGAGAGTTGTATCCTTCAAAGCCTGTGACAGACTACACTTCTTCTTTTATAATATCTCTCTGCTCCGGGAACTTATTTCCGAGTTACTGCATATACCTTTGACTATCTCAACAGAAGCAAAAGAGAAAAGGATTTTGGTCAAATAGAGAAAAGATCTTCATGGGTAGCCTGTAAGTTGGCTCTGAGGCAGTTTATTAATGTTTTTGTGCAATGGCAACATATCTTTGCAAAGTGGCAATATTAAAGGACTGCTGTCATTTGGATGTATTAATTATATATTTTTTTTTTGAGACAGAGTTTTGCTCTTGTCACCCAGGCTGGAGTGCAATGGCACGATCTCAGCTCACTGCAACCTCCTCTTCCCAGATTCAAGTGATTCTCTTGCCTCAGCCGCCCGAGTAACTGGGATTACAGGCACCCACCACCACACCCAGCTAATTTTTTGTATTTTTAGTAGAGACACAGTTTCACCATGTTGGCCAGGCTGGTCTTGAACTCCTGACCTCAGGTGATCCACCCGCCTCGGCCTCCCAGAGTGCTGGGATTACAGGCATGAACCACCACACCCAGCCCCAAATAATTTTTAAAGTCACTTCTTTAAAAAAATACAAAAGATCTGTGTCTAGGGGCCCTAAAGGCCTACTTCCTTCTGTGTTCCCCTTTTAACTATGTCTGGCACCCATTGGCATCTTGCCTGTTCACAGAATCTTAATGTTTTGGCCCATATATGGAATATCAGGGTTTTAAAAATCAGTTTAATGGTCCTTTCCAGGGGATGTCTCAGAGGGTCCCAACCTCACATATACCAGGGCCTTGCAATGCTGACTTAACAAGCGTCTTCTGTCAGGCCCAGTGTTCTAATTTGGGGTATGGAAATGGGTTGCTAAGTAAAGAAAGCAAAGCAGCTGTGAAGGAAGGTGAGGCTCTAGCCACAACAGCCTGCATTCAAGTCCTAGCTCATGGCTTGCAAGGTGCTTAATCATGCTGAGCCTCATTTTCTCCTGTGACCTCGCTTGGCCTGCCCCACAGGACTGCGATGACAGCCGAAGCGACGGTGAGAAGGCCCTTCACAGGCAGCGAACTCTCCCCTGCCCTCTGCACTCGCTTGATTTCTTTAGCTCTGACAAGAGGTAGTCCACCTAGCCCACAGTGTAATTTGGGCAAAACAGGGAGGAGGCACCCTCTGTGGCGGAATGAGAGGCAGCCTGTGTCGGCTGTGGTCATGCCTGGCTGGAGGCTCCTCTCTGCCCATGCCCAACCCTCAGCAGGATGCCCCAGGCTCACCGAGCGCCTCTCCACACTCCCTTTTTTCCTGCTATTCTTGCCTGGAGTGATATCCAGTGAGCGGTAGCTAGGCGGCTTCTCCTCGGGCCAGTGTGGGGAGTGCGAGCCGCGGCGGTGGGCCCGCCAGCTCTGGGGCTGCCTCTCCTTGTCCTCTTCAGAGCTCCAGGAACTGAGGCCGGAGGGCAAGGGAGGAGAGTAGCTGCGGTGCCTGCGTTGTCTCCCGTGCCTCTGAGTGCTCTCCCGGGTGCTGGGCCTGCGGGGCCTCTCCTGACAGCGGCTCCTGAAAGGAGGGTGGCTCGGCCGCCAGCGTGCCTCACTGGATGAGGGGACATCGCTTAGGCTGTCCCTGTCTGACCAGTGTATGGGTGACCCATTCAGCCTAGAGCTACGGTGCCTTCCACTCCACGACGGGTCCAACTCCCTTCTTTCCAATGCCCAAGACTTTGGCCCCCGGTCCTGGAGCTCCTGGTGGAAATCAGGGTAATGGTGGTGGCTTCTCCCCTCCCTCAGATCCCAGGGCCTGGAGGGAATTGGGGTGAGCCACTGCTGGTGCAGGGAGTCACTGGTCCTCCTTGAGGATGACAGGTCT
Source organism: Pan paniscus (assembly GCF_029289425.2). Taxonomy (NCBI): domain Eukaryota; kingdom Metazoa; phylum Chordata; class Mammalia; order Primates; family Hominidae; genus Pan; species Pan paniscus. Next base: position 119,950,169 of record NC_085926.1, read on the forward strand.
CTGATCAGTGGGGGCAGGTGGATGATTCTGCGTTCCACGACCTCAGAGCCCAGGGAGGACAGCATGCTGCAGGGATGGCCAAATCTGCCTTTGAGGTCAGGGGGCAGAGGCTGGGCCAGGTTGAGGTTCCGCAGTTCTTTCTCCAAATACTCCAGGACACCATTGGCGATGGGAGGCTGATTGGTGGTCTGGGTCATTGGCATCTGCGGGAGGCTGGACCGCAGGGACAAATCTGAATGGAAACAAGGACAGGACAATAGAACAAATGGCCCAAAACATACACCTCAGAATCAGGACATCAAAATGTGACATTGGTTAGCATGAATCCCTCCCATCTCCATCATGAAGATGCCTGCCGCATTGGTCACAGAGGTCTTGATGTAGCCCATGTTCCTGCCCTTGCCCTCTGCCCTCCCCTATCCCAAATCTCTGGAAGAGTTTACCTCGCTGCAGCAGCGGGTGCATTGGATAAGATGAAACCTGGGAGCTCCTGTCCGCCCCCCAGTACAGGGGTTTTTCCATCATCTGAGGACCTAGGGCCTGGGCCTGCTTCATGTAGCGGTGGCGGGCCAGGGCTGCAGGGGAAGAAGGAGAAATGCAGACCCTCAGCCAGGGCAAGCCCCACACCTCCCACTTCACTTCTTTCCACCTAGGGGACTTGCAAGAGGCCAGCTTCTCTTGTCCATTCTTACCTATTTTGCATGGGAGTAAGGGTTAAGGGGGTAATAAATTAACTGTCCCCCTGGCGAGGAGCTGGAATTAAATTATCTTCAAGACTGCAACTTCTGTACCCCAGTAAAGTATATTCTTAAAACTTGACTTCCTAGCCTCAAAATCATTTCATCATCTTGCCCATTCCTAAGGTCACCCAAAATGCATAGGTAGATTCATGGATACTAGCATACAATGAATAATTGGGCCATAGGCCAATAAAACTAGAAGCCAAAGGCCGGAAACAGAAGGTCCAGATGCAAAGGACTTAGAGGATGCTGTGAGTCAGGGGCTGGGGGCATCTGCTCAGAGTGAAGGAAAAAGGGAAGGGCATGATACTGAAGATAATGGGCAGAATTACTTGGCAATTGCATGGAAGAGTGTTTCTAGCTGGCATGCCAACCCTGGGTGGAAGAAAGTTTGTGGGAAGAAGGCAAGGGCATGCAAAAAGCTCAAGTAGATTCCAGTGAGTCCTTTCTACTCTTCCCGCCTTATTAAGTATTGAGATTGTCCCTAAGTAGGGGAATTTCTAAGGGGTGGGGTGGAAGCAGGGAAGGGAGATGAGAAATACTATTTCCTTTTATGGCAAAGAAAATCATAAAAAAAGTAGTGCAAGGGATCCATAAAAATGTCACTCCAGCCCCTTAGGTGGGGCTGGTCTGAGGCATACAACCCGCAGTGAGTACAAATTAAAAACAAAAGCATTTCGTTGTTTTTGTTCATGCTTTTCTATTTTGGGGTAGTTGTGGCTGAGTGCCTCATGTTTCCTGAGGGCTCTGCCTATCCACGCGTGTTGGACGTGTGCCTGTACGTTAAGTGCAGGAAGTGCCAGCCTCAGTGTGAACGAGGTTAGGCCCCAGCCTGGCATTCTCAGTTCCTCCTTGCTTCCCTGGGCCCTGTGGCCACCCCTAAAACAGCAGGGCCACACACAGTAGAAGGGGGCAGAAAGCTGGCATCCTGAACACAGCCACATAGGGTGTAGGGTTTGCCAAGGCCAGCAGCAAAGGGGTCATCCAGTGGGCTGCCCAGTGATTCCAGTATGAAACTTCCAGCACAACAGGAAATGGTTGTAACAGAGTCCCCAGAAATGTCCGGAGCTCCAACCCTCAGTGTGAGTCACAGCCTAGCCTGGAAGAAATCAGAGGCAAACTTGCAGCAGCTCCCCCAGCAGCTACACCTTCATGCCAACTGATCACCTGGAGCCTCCCTGAAGACAGGTCCACGGGCTCAGCACTGCCCTCTCCCTCTGCAGAGATGCCTCTCCCTAGCTCCCTCTTCTGGCCACCACCAACACACATACTGGAATGCCCAGCCTTATACATGTAATTTACTTTACATAAGCTAACTAGTTCTCTGAAAAATCTCTTCACGTGGGAATCCAATGAGGAAGCTGGGCTCAGAGAGATTACCTTCCCAGCCTAAGGTCCTACAGCTAGCGACTGGCAGAGCCAGGGTGTGAACCTGTGTGACGCTCAAGCCTACACTCTTTGTGTGCCACACCGCCAAGTCCCCAGACTCCTTTATTTTCTGTGATGAAGCAAAAAACCTTCCCTGCAGGCACCTCCTCAATTTACCTCTCTCTAACTCAGCTCCAGACCTTTCAAAGTCCACTCCAGACTAGTCTCTCCTTCCATAGCCTGGGGACATCTGATTCCAAGGAGAACAACCCTACCCACTGTACCCCTTTAATGGAATCCTCGCTTCTTCCAGATGGTCCTATTCCCATTTAGCCACTCCTGCTTCCTTCAGTCAGGGAGAAAGGCAGAGTTGTGCTTCCTCTTTGCTCCTCAAATGATTTTTTCACTAATGGGACTCCTTCCACAAATAACTCTCTAACAACCCTTCCAGATCCTCCATGAGTGTTTCTGACATTTCCCTGAGTTTTTTCACACAGTCCAGAGATTAATTCACCTGCTCCCTTAGCTGCCACACCGTTTTTCCAGGGTCTCACCCTTCCTTCTTGCACTAAAACTAATGAAACAGGATGGAAGACACAGCCTTTGAGCTTTTCTCTTGCGTGCCTTCCCCCACATCCCTGAAAATAGCCTCACGGGATGTCTAGGCTATCAGGGGTATCTGTTGCTCACCTAATGGGGAATCAGATAGGCAATAAAAGTAGGAAACCTGGACAAGGCAACAAAGCTGCAAAAGACTCCCAATAAGTTATCTTTTAACCTCAGTGGAGTAAAATCTGCCTTAGTCACCCTTAATGAGCTTGTTAAAAATACAGCTTTCTGAGTCTCACTCCCAGGGACTCTCCTTCAGCTGGTCTAATGCAAGGCAAGAAAATTTGTATTTTCAACAAGCTCCCTGTTCCAATAATGTAGGAGTCAACTTGGAATTGACTGCTGAGGATTCTCAACAACCCTTTGGTCACCATTCCTTACCATCCCCTCTCCACTCTTACAGAACCCATTCTTGCCCTTGTTTTGTTTTTTTTGTTGTTGTTGTTTTGTTTTGTTTGAGATGGAGTCTCGCTATGTCACCCAGGCTGGAGTGCAATGGCACGATCTCGGCTCACTGCAAACTTCGCCTCTGGGGTTCAAGCGATTCTTCTGTCTCAGCCTCCCGAGTAGCTGGGATTACAGGCGCCCACCACCATGCTCAGTTAATTTTTGTATTTTTAGTAGAGATAGGGTTTCACCATGTTGGCCAGGCTGGTCTTGAACTCCTGACCTCAGGTGATCCGCCTGCCTCGGCCTCCCAAAGTACTGGGATTACAGGCATGAGCCACCATGCCCAGCCCTTGCCCTTCTTTTAACCTATGATCACTTAGTCTACTTGCTTTCTCCAAAACTACCAGTCCTCCCTGATTTGACTGACCAGTCATTTCTGGGACATCCTCAGGTGTTTCCTAGAATCTGATGCCCCTTTGAACTCTTGTCATTTTAGCTTTAGGAAACTACCAGCAGATGCTTCTGGGTCCCAACCAGGCAATTGACCTCAAATAGCCCTCCTCCCAATAGGGCTTTCCTTCTTGACCTCTGAAACATGCATTCCCTCCTCTATAGCAGCAGGTTAAACATTCCCCATCTCTTAGGTCTTCCCCTGCCTGTGAACTTTCTGCTGATGACTTCATCTCTATTGATGAAGAGGAACCAGCCCTGAACGTGGAGCCAAGAAACCTAGGTTTAGTCCAGGGCCCACTGCTAACAGGCTGTAACAAATTGTGGAAAAATCTCCCTCGACTTCACTTCCCTCAGCTGTGAGGCGGAAGGAGATGGGGCAGGAGAGATCAGAGAGTCTCATTGTGGCTGTGGCCTACTGCTGGGCATGCCTGGAGGTTCTCCAGTAAGGAGGGCCAGTAACTGCTCTAGGGATGAAAGCCGTTTCTCCAGTTCTTAGGGAAAAAATACGTTTCCATTTCAAAAATGTCTATCTTTAAGTCCTACCGAGGGCTGTTTACCACTATTAGGTGAACTATCAAGGGTTACTAAAATTTGGTCTTATTTTCATTTTTCTCCTCTCTAATCCTTTTTTAACTCTCACTAGAAAGTGGGAGCAGGTTGGGGAGGTGGGATGTGATCAAAGAAGTTCAAGAATCACTGACATGTTTCTTGAAGCTTCCTTCTGCATCTAGAATTTTGATTTGCTGAAATCGAGTCAGGCAGATGTGAGCTCCCTCAGCTTCCTCCCTTACATCTTAATCATCCTCCACATTTTAATGACTTCCTTTCTGTCTTCAGAGGCCAGGCTGCTTCCCTTTCCCTTCTGCTCCCTTTCTAAGGCCAGTTCTTTCCTTGTAGGGCTGAGGCCACTCCTACCAGCTTCATCACTCATCAGTGACCTCACTTCTTAATGCTTCACTTTACTCATTTGATATTAACCTTGGTTCTTTGCTTATAAACATGTTTAGGATTACCTTATTCTACAAACACCAACAATAACTCCTTACTCCTCTAACCAAAGAGCTTTCTTTAATAACTCATGCCCTTCCATGCAATTCTTCTTGTCAACAAACTTCTCAGGACAGTCTACCCCAGTGACTCACTTTGAAAGTGACCTCATCGGCCCAAGTTCAGGGATCTTTGTAATCTACATTTCTTGATTTTACTAGTTTTTTAAAATGAACCTAATCCCTCAGGAGAAACAACTCTCCCCCAGAACCTCCATTTATTAGTTTACTAATAAGTGGTGCACTTATCATTTGTGTTAGCTTTGTCTCCAGTCTTGCCTGCTTTTAGTGCCCCACGAACCTAGGGAGTCTAAGCAGGCATCTTAGGTGGGTTTTTCTTATCTCATCCTGCATATTATTACTCCAGTGACAGTGACTTCTCCATGGCCTCCTCCCTAAGATCCCTGAAAGGTAGGGGGCCCCACAGTCCAATGCTGCATCCTCCACGACTTTTCCCCTCCTACGGTGTCTTAGCCAATCCCACAGTGATCCACCTACAGAGGCTGTGGCAGTCTCTGCTGTAGGAGTGCAGACTCTCACAAGTCAGATGAACATGGATTCAACTCTGCAAAGCCACTGCTACTTCCTAGCTGTGGGGCTTTTCTGACCTTTGGTCTCCCATCTTTTAAACAGGGATGACTTCTGCCTTCTAGGGTGGTTGTGAGGATTCAGTGAGGAAATGTATGCAAGGGGACTACACATCAGACATCCAATAAAAGTTAGTTCTCTTTTCCTGTAAGACAGCAACCTCAGAGCACAGGCCTGAAACCAGACTCAGGCCACCGACTTTCTTCACATTGTAGATCAGGTTTTGTTTCTATCTTAATAGGTCATTCATTATTTTTCCCTTAAAAAATTTCCTTTCAAATGGATCAAACTGATAAAGGTGGTTATCTCTGGGTACTCAGATGAGTCATTACATTTTCCTGAATTTCTCAAATTTCCTACAATATAGTACTTTATTTAGATCATCTGGAAGAGGAAATGTTATTGAAAATAGAAGCCAAAAAAAAATTAAAAACCTTCTATTTAAAGCAGTTGGTGCTATTCCATCTATTTGACCAAGAAAATAACTTTATAGAATAATTTTGTATTATTTTGCCTTTACCATGTATTCTGTAGCCAACATTTTTTAGGGCATAATTCTGTTACAGCTCTGTTTTAAAGGATCAGATGTTAGTCCAAAGGAAGTTCACATTGAAAGCAAGATCATCTGCTCCCTCTTCCCTTGCCCTAACTCAAGGATTCTCAAAGTGTGGCTCCTCTACCAGCAGCAGCACATCACCTGGAAACTTTTGAGATAAGAAATACAAATAAAGTTCTAAGCCCCCAAATGACTAACAGACCCCCTCTTGGCCAGGGGGACCCCAGAGAAACCTTGGAAGCTAAGTTCATGGCCATGATGGGATGGGAGGTCAGACTCACCTCATTATATCCCCTCTCACAGTGACCAGCCCTTTCAAAAGACTCCACGTGGATAATGTCAATTACTAGTTTATCTTCCCAGGTACAGAACAAAGGCAAGATAAGGTCTAATTCTTCTTTTCCCCTTTTCTAATATTCACCTTGTCTTATGTAAAATATAGATTTGCTGGGCACTAACTAAAGTTTCACAAGTATATAATCATTTGTTTCATTGCTGCCTCCCTTTTTTTTTTTTTTTTTTTTTTTTTTTTTTTGAGATGGAGTCTCGCTCTGTCGCCCAGGCTGGAGTGCAATGGCACAATCTCGGCTCACTGCAAGCTCTGCCTCCCGGGTTCAAGCCATTCTCCTGCCTCAGCCTCCAAAGCAGCTGGGACTACAGGCACCTGCCACCACACCCGGCTAATTTTTTTGTATTTTTAGTAGAGATGGGGTTTCACCATGTTAGCCAGGATGGTCTCAATCTCCTGACCTCATGATCTGCCCGCCTCGGCCTCCCAAAGTGCTGGGATTACAGGCATGAGCCACCGCGCCCGGCCTGCCTCCCACTTCTTAAGGAAAATGTATAAATACTAAACCTCCTGGGAACCTCTTTGAAAAAAAAAACAGCCACAGATGCATCTGTGACTTATGTTTTTTCCCTGGGTATGCCCTCAAGCTAGCTCAATAAACCTCAATGATCTGAGACTTATGCCTCAGTCACTCATTTTGATTGCCAGAGAAATAAAAATTCTCAGGTCCTGCCCCAGACAGGTTGAGTCAGAAAACGGAGGTGGCAGCCAAAAATTAAGTTAAGGAGGAAAAAAAAAAAGAAAAAACAGAAATCATCCCTACCTCCTGACCTCTGGAGAGGGGAGAGTGGCTGAAGGTGACTTGATCACTGATAGCTAATGACTTAATCAATCATGCCTATGTAATGAAGTCTCCATAAAAACCCAAAAGGACTAGGTTCAAGGAGCTTCCTGGCTGCTGAAGACGGAGGTCCTGGGAGGGTGGCACACCTGGAGAGGACATGGAAGCCCCTCCCCGCTCCCACATACCTTGCTCTATACATCTCTTCATTTGGCTGTTCACTTGTATTCTTTTAAATATTCTTTGTAATAAGTGGGTAAACATAAGTAAACTGTTTCCTTAAATTCTGTGAACTGCTCTAGCAAATTAACTGAACTGGAGGAAAGGGTCATTGTAACTCCCAGTTTATAGCCATTTGTTCAGAACCACAGGTGACAACCTACTAGTTGCAACTGCAATTAGCATCTGAAGTAGGGGGCAGTCTTGTGGGACTAAGCCTTCCACCTGTGGGGTCTGGTGCTATTTCCAGGTAAATAGCATCAGAATTGAGTTAAATTATAGGACATTCAGTTGGTGTGCGCTGAGTAATTCCTTTTTGTGTGGGGAAAACACACACACACTTGGTGTCAGAAGTATCGAGTGGCATGTGAGAATAGGAAAAAACAGTTTTGTTTTCCTTTACAAGTGGCCTTCTCTCTTACTGGCTTATTTAAACCACTCGCTCCAGCCCACCTTATGTCCAAATGAGGTCAGTGCTAGGAATGAAGATCGAAGCACAGGCACATCAGGGCTGCAGAGGAAATGCCATCAGTAGGCAGAGCTATCTGAGAGATGCTTTAGGCAGCCTGAGGAGTGGACAGGCAAATGTCCTTCCATGTGGCTACCTAGCCTCCCCAGGCATCATTTTCAGGGCTGAGGCTAATGTCCTCTGTCCCTATGATGGGAGAAGGGCATGGAGGAGAACCTGGAAGAATCTTTGACCTGGCACTTGAAGCTGATCTGCTTGAGGTCCTGGTCCCTAATCCACTCCATTCCACTGCTTGTCTGTCCCCTCTCACCTTCCTCAGGACAGCAGCAGTGGGCAGGACAGCAGGGACAGCGGATATAGCAGCAGCAATACTGAGGACAGCACTGGCACCAGCACACTCCAATCAGCAGCAGGAGGAGGAGGGCTCCCAGGATGATGAAGATCACTGTCAGCCAGTCTGCAGGGGAGAAGCCAAGCAGGGGTTGAACTAAATATTCAGGGGGAGGGAATACTTCCAGTTCTGATATCCTAGAGGTCTCATAAACACAGCTCTTGACCTACAGGTTAAAGTTGAGCAATATACTGGCAAAAAGGTAAAAGTTTAGCTTTGATAAGGGAACTTTAGAGGTTGATAATCCAATGACAAGAACTTAGGCTTGCTTATTTCTGGTTTTTTTTTTTTCCTGTGAGTAAAAGTGTTACGGCAGTGAGGGTGACTGAATAGAAAGCTCCAGTAGCACTTACGTAGGACGATGAGCTTTACTTCCTTATCGGGGTCTCCTGATGTGTCCCCTGGAGCCTCAATGGTGCAGTAATACACTCCATGGTCCCACCACATCACTTCATTTATCACGAGATCTGCTCCTACACAGTAAGGAGGGAGAAAGTGCCAGTGTTAGAGGAGAGAGCACTGGTTTCTAACCCATGACACCCTCAAGACCTGGGCAGCATGGCAAGACCTTGTATTTACAAAAAATAAAATAAAAAAAAATTATCCAGGCATGGTGGCATGTGCCTATAGTCCCAGCTTCTCTGGAGACCGAGGTGGGAGGATCGCTTGAGCCCAGGAAGTTGAAGCTGCAGTGAGCTATGAGTGTGCTAATGCACTCCAGCCTGGGCAACACAGTGAGACCCTATCTCAAAAAAAAGTTAAAAATAAAATACTGTTTAAGTTGCCAGTATATGGGGCTTTTACTTACTCGCAATCAAACCTAATCGTAACTGGTACACTGGAAATGATTATTTAGCTGCATTTCAGATGAAGAAAATCAAGACTCAAAGGAACTGGCCTAATAACATGGAGACAATGCTCATCAGAGGTAGGTTCAAACCCACATCTCTCTGCCTCAAAGCTGGTACTCTTAACCACCAAGCTTTCCTGTCTTCTCTAAATTGGGTGGAAAAACTCCACATTCTGGGTCCCTTATCAGTGTAAAATGAGCAGTTATCTCTGGATCCTGAAGGACAGGTATGAGATGAACTTGAATAAAGATAAAATGCCAGTATTTTAAAAGTAAATGTAACTCAAGAAGAGTTTCAGTTCTAGTGGGCACTCAGGTTTTTTGTGTACCTCCATTAGGATAGATGAATGGTTTATATATATATATTTGCTGTACATTCATTTTTTTTTTAATTTTAAGGTCAGGGGTATATGTGCAGGTTTGTTACACAGGTAAACGTGTGCCATGGTGGTTTGCTGCACAGATCATCCCATCACCTAGGTATAAAGCCAAGCATCCATTAGCTGTTCTTCCTGACGCTCTCCCTCCTACATCCCCACACCCTCCAACAGGCCGCGGTGTGTATTGTTCCCCCCATGTGTCCATGCATTCTCGTCATCCAGCTTCCACTTATAAGATCATCAGGGTGGACAGACAACCTACAGAATGCGAGAAAACTTTTGCAATCTATCCATCTGACAAATGTCTAATATCCAGCATCTACAAGGAATTTAAAATGAATGGTTAATATTTATGTTCAAGTTTAGCAAAGTCAATAAATATTCACTAAAGCCCTTTTGTGGGTCCAGCATTATGTCAGGCACCGAGGAGATGTAAAGAGAAACAAGACCCTCTTCTGTCCTGAAAGGGTTTAAAATCCAGTCAAAGGCATCAGGGCAGCCTCCGTGTGAAGTGCAGCGGCAGTTCCAGCTCCCCCACCCACAGTAAGTGCCACGGAACCTTAGCATTACAGACTTGCTCCTGCTAGGTTGGTGGTAATATCTGCAATTCTTTCTTATCTGTTTGTCAAGAAATGTTTATTGAGGAAATGAAACAAAAATGCAAGGTCACGCACCAGTGGACCTAACTTTGACTTCTGTTTTCCTTCTCTTTCTACGTCAATATCTACAATTTTTTCCTACCCGCTATTTTCCAAACCCACTACCTTTCCCAGAAATAAGCTTACCCCAGACTTGGAAAAATGGTGAAAGTGCTTTTAAAAAACTCCCCCTCAGGGCATGATGTGTATTGTAAATCTGCTCTAATTTTTATTGGCGACATAAAGAGTATTTTAGGGATGTCAGAGTAAGAAGAGTTTTCAGATATGTTAATATTTTAAAGGATCTAAGGACTGATTTGACAGGGTCATCTCAAATGATGCAGGCATAGGCAAAAAAGTGTCAGAAAACAAGGGCTTCAGGAAGTCCCAACAAGCCTGGAGACAGAAATAAAAACAGAGGAGAATACTAATGCATTCCTGTGGTAGTAAGAATGAAGCAGGGTTTGAGCCAAAGGTGGCTGGGAGTGGGAGTAGTGGAAGGTATTTACCTTCACGTTTTTAGAAAAAAAAAAATAATAAGAGCAGGGACTAGCTACTATGGGGATTTCCATCCTTCAGAAACTGTTCAGGTAATTTGCTAATTAAAGAGGCTTGAAACTTTGAGGTCAGATAAGAACAAATTCTGCTGGCTTTGGAAAAGGCAGAACCACCTTGGATCTTCAAAGATGCCCCTGAAGACTAGAAAAGAAGGACAGATGTACCCTAAAACTGAGGGCTGGCTTGGGGAAAATCAGATGCCGAATGTAAAAAAAAAAAAAACAGACTTAAGTGTTATAGACAAAACTGAAAGCAATTATTAAACTGGTTTCCATTAAGTGACCTACCTTTAAACAGTCAGAATATTCACTGATTCCTTGATATTGTAGCGATGGCCACCATGAGTGGCCCACTGGGTGTATTCTTCCCTTTTTCCCCTTTTAACTAACAAATATTTATTTAACACAGCACATAAAGCCCATTGAAATAGGCTCTGAATTCTGTGCTAATCTATGGCAGCAACTGTGGATTACACAATAGAAATATGAGGAGCTAAGCTAAGCCATTTATCCAAAAGTACACGGAGTGATAACTAATGCTTACTGCCCAATTCCTGTTTGCTAAATGCTTTATACATATTACCTTAGTCCCCACAAATCTCCATGAGCTAGGTACTATGGCAAGTCCCATTTTATAGAAATTGAGGCTGAAAAAATTGGAGAGGCTTGCCCAGGTTCATATACCCTGTAAATGCAGAATTGGGATGCACACCCGCACCTGACTCCAGAGTCAGGGCTCTCACCACTACTCCCTGCACTGGGCACAGAGAATAGATAGGCTTTAGACACAGCTCTCACATAGCGCGCTAGATATTCACTTTGGAGTAGGGAGGAAGATACCATGATGCCTGTCGTTCAGATGAAGAAACAGAAGCCAAAGAAAATAACTGATCACTGGTCACTGAGCTAGTGAGAGGAAGCACTAGGACTCTCACTTGGGGCTTTTTAGTCCAAGCCCAGTGTTCTTTCTTCTATCAGTGGAGGACAGTGGTCTCAAGGTGGTCATCTGCTCAGAGGACCCTATTTCCTTCCATATGAACAACAGGAATAGCCAGAAGGAAACTCAGGGACCTGGGGTTTCAGTAGGCCCTGAGAGCAATTTGTGGAAGGAATCAAAGAAACCTGATCCACACCTTAGCCCTGAATCTCAGGAAAGCAAAGGGAACCATTCACCCCTAGACCTTTAGCCAAAGCTATAGATAGCAACAGAACAACCTCTGGTCCAGAGACCAACTTCCAGGGAAGTCACTTCAGCTGGTGCAGCACATTCTATGAAGCTGGCACTTTCCTCAAACAATGACAGTGACCAAGTAGACCAACAGGCAGCAGAAAGAAATGGGAAATCCCATGCTGACTCAGCCTGCCAGGCCTGGTGTCTGCACCTCCCCCCACCCCCAGTTCCCCTGACACCTCCCCCGCACTCACGGTTCTGGATGGTGATCTTGCGCTGCCGGTAATCTACCCCCAGCACGGGCTCATTCTGCCCCCGCCGCTGGGCCACGATGCGAACTTCCCGCTGGTTGTCGTTGCAGTCATTGGATGGGTCCTGTCCCAGGGATAAAGCTGCCTGGTATGCTGAGGAGAGAGGGCACACTAGAGTCACACAGCAATAGGGGGTTCCCACAAAAAAAGATTCCCTTCCTGCTCCGGGCGTGAGACACAGTGAAGTGTCTCGATTTTTCCCAAGATTATTCATCCCTTGGGACTCTTGTTAATCATGAAGATCCTGATTCTGCAGGTCTAGAGTGGGGTCTGAGATTCTCATTTCTAATGAGAATCTGTGTGATCCAGACACCACATTTTGAGCAGCCAGACTCCTGACCATCATTTTCATGCAGGCTCTACTCCCCATCTCCTATTCCAACTTCCTTTGTCTCATTTTCAGAGTCACCCCAGCCTCTCTATGCTCCCATGGAATTCATCCACCTGCCCTTAAAACATAAGGTCACATGCCTGTAGTCCCAGCTACTCGGGAGGCTAAGGCAGGAGAGTCACTTGAACCCAGGAGGCAGAGGTTGCGATGAGTTGAGATCACGCCATTGCACTCCAGCCTGGGCAACAAGAGTGAAACTCCATCTCAAAACAAAAACAAAAACAAACCAAAAAAAAAAAAAAACCAAAACAGAAAATATAGGGTCTGAGAGCTGTTAAATCTGTCCCTGGCAAATGCCTGCTACCCTAGCCTCTCCTCCCTGGCCACTTAACCCAGGCATTTTAAGAGTAACCCCCAGGAAACAATGCCTCAATTTAGAGAGGAGTCTTTTGGGGACAATGGCAGACTCAGTGGGTGGCTCAGACAGCTCTTGAGGTTCTACTCAAATCATATTGTGAGACATTAGCTCAAGGGCTCAAAAAGGTGAAGACTAATGCCTCCCTCTCCCTTTGCTTCTTCTCAGGAGGCTCACTTTTTCCTATGAACAGGGTGTCTACTTCTATTCTCAAAATCTCCAAAAAATTAATTGTCTTGGTGCTAACAGTGGGGTGGTTCTAGGTTCCTTTGTTCTTTGAGAGAAGGCAGAAATGGGCAACTAGGAAAGGGCTCTGATCCAGACAGCACAACCCATATGCCTGGGGCAGTTGTTACTGAAAGGCAGGACTGGCCAACTCTAAGGCGGAGTTGTGTAGCACTAAGAGACTTCCCACAGTTAAAGGGCTGCTTGGGGGGGCACTGGAGGGCTTAGTCAGCAGAGGAATGACCATCTTCCCGAAGGCAGAATGAAGAAGGGAATATAGCAAGGAGCAAGAGACTTCACAAATGACCACTCATCATTTGTGCTGAGTGTAGAGTCTTCTTGCCTGCATTCTAAGGTGGTGGGGGTGAGGGGAGGTGGGCCTGCATCATCAGCTCAGCACATTGGCATGGAACCAGGAATGGACAGGGAGGCAGGACTTTTCCCTAATGTTTAAGTTTCTTTAAATTTTTTTGAGAACAAAGCAGGAAAAAATTTTAAAATAAACTAGTATGTGACCTTGAATACATTATTTCATCTACCTGGGCTCCGTTTGTTTATCTATAAAACAGAGGAACTGCATTAGGTGATCTTTGTGTCTTCTCCTCACTACCAAGATTTGTAATCCTAAATAATCCCTCAACCCTAACCGCAGTATGTCACAGAGGTGTCTGGGACCCACAGAGGGCCAAGGGGGTAAGGATACTCACACGCTGAGTAGTAGTCAAAGATAGGGTCCTTGCAGAAGGACTTGAAGCGCCATGTCACCACCACGTCCTGGAGCTGGGCAGAGGTGGTGTAGTCACATTTGAGGATGATAGAGGCAAACAGGGTGACATAGCGTTCTGTGTGCTGGACCGTCACAAGCAAGGACAGGCACCCTAAAGCCAAGAGCAGGAGAAAATGCTGAAGGTGACCTACATCTGCTCATGGGTAAGAAAAGCAATGCAAATGGGCAAAAGATATTGCCTGCCATCCTGCCTGACCCTGGCTAGGAGCTCACAGACAGAGTCTGGGTTCTTACTCACCTGGGCAGGCTATGGGTGGGGTGGGGTGAGAACGCACTCAGCAGCCTCAGAGGGACATAAGAAGAAAGGAGTGAGGAAAACTCCCAGGAATTTACAGTGCATTAACAGTGATGACATATCCAACAACAATATAAGGATTGTATCAAAATAAAGCCACATTTGTACTGAAGTGACACTGCTAATATATTTTTTTCCTCACATCACGTCTCTTCTTAAAATGGTTTCCCGTTTCCTAAGGATAAAGTTCAAGCTCCCTAACCAGGCCTACGAAACCCGTTAGGTCAGCCTACTGCCCTTCTTGTCTGCCCCGTGTCCCTTCACGTCCCATCTCCCACTCGAGGGGTCAGCCATTCTGAGCTTTCTTCAGTCCTTCCCATGCTAAGACCATTCTCTTCTCCAGGTGCAGCTCTTTTAGCCTGGAGCACTCTTCCACATCACCTGCCACTGCTCCACTCTCTTCCCTGGGCTAATTATGACTCGTGCCTTGGGACCTCAGCTGAACAGGGTTTCTACTTCTGTCTACCCCATAGGCAGGGTTCTGTGTCTGGAACCCTACCTTCTCCAGCAGCCCTCCTGTCTGCAAGTCTGGGAGAGGGGCCTCCCTATTTTTTTCCTAAGTGCGCCATCCTACCCCTAGGCAGCACTTTTCATGCTTCTTGTTGATGGTCTGCTAACTGTGGGCTCAGAGAAAAACGCAGTCGGCCTTCTCAAAGTCATTGCTCAAATACCAGTGCCCAGTACTGTGCCTGTCACCTACTTGGCACCCAACAAATGCTTGTTGAATAAATGATGGAATGAATGACTAAGAATATATTAACCAGTGGAAATTCAGCAGTACAGGCAGTCAGCATAAGCGTAGAGCAAATAAAACAGTCAGATGTGACAAACTGGATCAAGAAAGACTTGAAGAAATTAAGAGGAGATTTTTCCTTTTAAAAAATGTCCTCTCCCTACCCTCCAAACCTACAGGCATACTTAAAGCTCCAGATGTGCCTTGATAAGGGATTAGGCAGCACCAAAATGTCAGGTGGGACTTTGGCACAGTCAGGGGTCCAGACATAACCAGCACCTTGGAACATTCCTATGTTAGTTTGGTTTCTAGGCCAAGTTGTGAAGGGGTTCTCTAGTGGGAGGTTTAGTGTGGAGCAGTAGTACTCAAACTTGAGTATGCATCACCAGAGGACTTGTGACAGCCCAGATCACTGAGCCCTATGCTAGGAGTTTCTAGTTCCGTAGGACTTGGGTGAGGCCCAGAGACACGCATTTTTTATTTCTTTTCTTTTTTTTTTTTTTTTTTGAGGTAGAGTCTCGCTCTGTCGCTCAGGCTGGAGTGCAATGGCACGATCTCAGCTCACTGCCACCTCCACCTCTCGGGTTCATGGGATTCTCCTGCCTCAGCCTCCCAAGTAGCTGGGATCACAGGCGCCTACCATCACACCTGGCTAATTTTTGTATTTTTAGTAGATGCAGGGTTTCACCATGTTGGCCAGGCTAGGCTCAAACTCCTGACCTGAAATGATCCACCCGCCTCAGCCTCCCAAAGTGCTGGGATTACAGGTGTGAGCCACTGCGCCCGGCCTGAGCCACTGCACCTGGCCTTCTTTTTTTCTTTCTTTTTTTCTTTTTTTTCTTTTTTTTTGAGATACTGTCTTGCTCTGTTGCCCAGGCTAGAGTGCAGTGGCGCAATCATGGCTCACTGCAACCTTGACCTCCTGGGTTCAAGTGATCCTCCCATCTCAGCCTCCCAAGTAGCTGAGACTACAGGCATGCAACACCATGCCTGACTTTTTAAATTTTTAGTAGAGATGAAGTCTTGCTATGTTGCCCAGGCTGGTCTTGAACTCCTAACCTCAAGCAATCCTCCAGCCTCAGCCTCCCAAAGTACTGGGGTTATAGGCGTGAGCCACTGCACACAGCAATTGATATAAATTTCTAACTAATTTCCAGGAGATGCTGATGCTACTGCTCTAAGGACCATACTCTGAGAACCACTGGTGTAGACTCAATTTAAAACACACACACACACACACACACACACACACATGCTTTAGATTCAGATACAGCTGGGTTCAAATTAAACTTTAATATTTACTTGAATTTTGGACAAGTTATTTACTCTCTCTGAGCTAGTTTCTCAGCCATGAATGAAGATGATGATAGTGCTAGCCTCATCAGGTCCTTGCAAGAATGCAGTGAGATAATCTACTGTCCTTGGCATGAAGCCTTGCACATACACTGCCACATTAGTGTCAGTATGTGAGTCTCTTCCCTTTTTTCCCCTTATTACGAGGGCCAAGGAGAAAGAGATTGGAGTTGGGGTTTTCTCCAACAGAGTTTTCAAACGGAGCCACCTTCATTTTGACCAAGGTACTCCCACAAACAAAACAAATGTAGTTATTATCTTATGGAGCAGCTAGGTGGGCCTGTCTTGAACACTAGAGCACATGATTCTTGGGTACTGCCTGACCTACTGGTCACAGCCCTTGTAAGACTGTCCTCTTAAACTTCTGATAGGCACCTGCATCTGGGTTTCTCACATCCATAGACAGACAGCAGAATGCTGCTCAGGACAGGCACTCACAGAAATGACCTGACCACCTATCTCCAGGACTGGGCTGTGATGCAGTTGCCCCATGGCAGATGTGCTGGATAGAGACTCTGCGGCAGTGCAGGCAAGAGCTGTGGGCAGGAAGGCTTCATGAAAGGAAATGATTTAACCTAGGCTCCAAGAAGCAGGTAGAACAAAGATCACGCATGAGAAGTAGGAAGAAGGCAGAGAAACTCATTGTTTCAGTAAGCAAGAAAGGAGGGAGCAAAGAGCCTTATCAGGAAGGGGCAGTTACTTGGGTAACCTGGGGGAAGCCAATCTAGCTGTGTCTCCAGCTTTATGGAAAACAGAGAAGATAAATAAGGCGGGGCTGGTGGTGGTGAGTGGGAGGTGGGGCGATGGGGTGAAGTCTAAATCACAATCCAGTGTCAATTTCTTGTCCATGGATCATCACTGAAGTCTTTTCTGAAGAACAGTAATACAGTGAAAGTGGTGTTTTTAGGAAGATAGATGACTTCCCCACTCAGCTGTAAATGAAAAAAAAATATCATTTAAAAAATAAACCTTGAGTGGTTTTGGGAAAAAAAGCTGCTGTCTCCATAAGCTGTAGAGTCCCAGAAATCAGGCCAATTAGAATGGAAGGGCCGGTGACCAGCATCTCAAGCCTAACATGGCTTTCTTAATCTAATTTTTGGTTCTTGTTCTTTCTCTGTGACTACCCCTTTGTGTATTTTTTGGTTTTTGTTTGTTTGTTTCTTTTCTTCCAGAACTGACCTGAAATAGACCTTGGAGATCTCACCAACCACAGTTTTATCTGAATAGTAGAAGCAGCCAAAGATAAGATTTTCACAATGAATAGGTTGCCATTGTCAACACTGGCTTATTTTGTTCCATAACACGCATACCGATGAGAAGAGAGAGGAAAACACTGATATTGGTCTAAATAAAATCTTAGGTTCAACAGCATCTTCAAATATATTCTTTTATATACTAAATGTGATACCTGGGAGAAGATTAGCTGTGCTCACTTCCTGTACAACAAATCTGAGGCTTGGAAATTTAAGGGACTTGTCTGTGGTCATTCGTTTTTTCTAAGGGGGTCAGAGTCGAGATTCTGTCCCTGAGCAGTGCTCCTGCCTCTCAGCTTGGCTAATCTTTAAATAAAAGATAATTGGTATTCACAAGTTTGCAAATAATTTGAGCTGGGGGCCAGGCTATGTGAGCAATAATTAAAATATAACTGGTGCAGTCACTCTGACACAGTAAAATAAAGAACATGTAGGCTCCTTATTTGGCTGAATGTAATTTGATATAAATAGCCGTTTATTCAACACTCTAGTCAATATCACCTGTATAGAGGTAGAGCATTTGGGAGCAGGGAGACCAGGTTTGCTGGGGGTCAGAAAAAGGAATTTGGTTAGAGTCAGAAATTGCTGTGGGGTAGCTTTGAAGATTGCAGAATCTGACACCCTTGAGGAGGGGAAATGGGGAGAAAGGTGATCACTCAGCTCCCCTTCCATGAATGCCCTTATTGTGGACAAACCACATTTGGGGTGACAAAACTCACCTTTACCAACGTCAGCACTGACTTTGCTGCTTGGGTACTCTTTTATCTTCTCTTCTATTTCATCCCTGTGTGAATATCAAGCCTTGATATCTGCCAGGTTCAACAAGTTCTGGCCATCTTGAGCTCATTCACACTCTCTCCAGGCGTCTGCCAGCCAGCCCCACAGCATCCTGCGCAGACCTCAAACGTCCACCCCCTGCCCTGTCTCTCTCTCTCTCTCTCTTTCACACACACACACACACACACACACACACACACACACACACACACACACGAAGAGTCCCAGGAGAAGAGGTACTGAACAACCCAGCAAACTCTTCTCCCATATCTCAGTTGTTGCTGTGGGTCCTTAGCATCTATTATGCACCGGGTGATGTACATTCTTGGTCTCTAAATCTCACAAACCCCCTCAGCCAGGCAACAGCCCTGCTCATATAGGTGGGCAGAAGTTCAGTTCAGAGTATAAGCCACACCCCCACGTGTCCAACATCACATACCTAAAAAGTGTCAGCATCAGGATTTGAGCTTGGGCCTTGCTGACAACAAATCCCAATTTTTCCCAAGCAAGCAAGCTTGATCTTCCAAAGTAGAAGTCAGGCACCAGGCTCTTAAAAAGCAGTCGGATTTTCCAGATTGGGAAGGAAAGGCAGTAGCAAGACAGTCCATCTCAAAGGCAAAAATCACCCACTTTCTTTTCCTATATCCTCTAACTTCTCTGTAAACCTAACCACACTGGGCATGCACAGAACTAAGCAGGTGGAGTTTTCAAGAAAGGACCCAAAGCAGCAAATCAGGCTGAAAATGTGAACAGGATCAAAAAAGAGAAACGTCCTGATTGTAGTCATCCTGGTTGCAACTTTGCTCTTTCAGGCTTACTACAAGTTTTCAAATTCTTAATTTTTTTTCTATTCTTAAAATTCCTTTATCTTGTGGCATTTTCTCCTTCCCAGTTCATTGACTCCTCATTTCCTAGCTGTCTCTATCATTTTCTCTCAAAAATGTTAATTCTAGAACCTGACTCCCTGAGTTCAGATTCTGTCTCCAATCCCTAACAGCTGAATGGTAATGTAATATAAACAGCAGTTTATTAAACACTCTAGTCAACATTAGTTGCTGGGGGTCAGAAAAGGGAATTTGGTTAGAGTCAGAAGTTGACCTAGCAAGTTATTTCCAAACTATTGTTTTCCTTTGTATGCAAAACTGAGATGAAGATAATACCTGCCTCAGAAGGTTGTGGTGAGCATAAAAAAATGTCCCCCATTTAGCAAAGAGCCTGGCACATATAGACATTCAACAAACCTAAGCTATCATTTGTATCATTTGTACTTATCTTGACTACTTCAGGAGTTCCAGATCCACTGAGACTAGCATGTAAAAGCATTTCGAAAAAATGATACAAATGTAAACTATCATGATTGTCTTCTCTTTGCAAAATGAGTTGGTGCCTCAAAAGCTTCAAAAGTTTCATAGCTTTGTACCCTGGTGGACTCATTCACAGCTTGCCAGGCTCTGTGAAAGAAGGGAAGGAGACCTGTCACATGGGTAGAAAGGAAACTTCAGATGAGATATCAGAGCTCATGGGAAGGAGAGAAGGGGAAGGGGATTCTCTGATTCCCGCCATCAGGTACTTTCCAAGGCCAGGCTGCTGTGCTGAGTGGGGACTACCATCCTACACTAAAACAGAAGGAAACACACCAACCAGGGCAGAGTATCTTTACAACTAAATGTCATCTGTTCCTAAATACATGCACATCTTTGCACATTTTTTTATTCCTCATTTCCTGTGTAGTATTAGATTTGGCAAGAAGGAGTTTTAGTTTGTAGAAGATACTCACACAGTATAGGAATACAGGTATATATTTTAAAATATTTTTAAAATTAAGAACTATTTTGAAGGACTAGATGACACTTCCCCTCCTTTCCTATGAACAGGCCTGCTTGGAAGGGATGGTAGGCAGGAGGGTGAAGGCAGGTCTTTGCCGGCAAGGGGCAGTGGCCTGGGACTGACAGGAATTGATTCCTGAGTGTTTTTCAGGTATACAAGCACCCTGACTCCATGTGGCAGGTTAACAAAATGCACACAGGTTCAATACTATCAGAGTTTATGGCTGAGCAGGCTATCTCACCAAGCATATTTACCATCAGTGCCTGTTACATTTCCTCAGATAACAGTGCAAATATGAGCGGAATCAAGGAGAAGAGGGACTAGCTATGAACAAGAAGGAGCAAGACAAGAAGTGACTAGCTATGGACAAGAAGAGACAAAGACAAGAGGGAGTGGTCACGAACAAGAAGGAAAGGATAGGGAGAGCAGAGAGAGAAGGAGACCAGGAAAGCAGATGGGTGGGGAGTGGAGTGATGTCTAGGTACTGTGTGTTTACCCAAGGTCTGGCATGCAACACTCAACAGTGCAGCACCGCCTGAGAAGGAAAGTGCTATGTGCTGAGCACTTACTATGTTGTTTGACACGGTATTGGGTGTTTTATTATACATTATCTCATTTAACCTTTGCAAGAAACTGATGAGATAAGCTTTACTTTCTCTCAATTTCATTGATGAGGAAAATTCTGAGAGATTAAGTAATCTGCTTAAGGCCACACAGCTAGAAAGTAGCAAAGCTGGATTTAAGCTTAGACCTCCACTACACTACCATGTCTTCTGGATAAGTTTTCTAAATGGTTGAGATTTAACCCTTTGAGGAATATTCACGCACTTAAGGGACATTCACAAATTTATTTTAATCATTTTGTACAGAAGCTCTTCTTCCTTTTTGTTTGTTAATACAAAATAAATAAGTGAGAAACTTCAAACAGTGGAGGGGGTATCAAGTAAAAAGTTCCTCCTTGCTCACCATGAATTCCACTTTCCAGAGGTACTGCTGTTGACAATTTGGTCTACATCCCTTCACATCTTTTCCTATGTTGTTTTTTTTTAAATTAATCATATTATGTACATTGATTTGTGACTTTTTCTTCAAACTAATGATATATTGTATATCAGTATATGCAGATCCATTTTTTTTTAGTAACTGCATGAACTTTTCACTCCATCAATGAGCCACTTTAATTTACACATTTTCCAAATTATGGACATTTAGGTTGTTTCTGACTTTTAAGTATTATAAGCAATGCTGACATTAATTACTGAAATGAATATGATTATATAAGTACGTCTTCACATGCGTTCTTTTATTCCAGTAGAATATATATCTCAAAGTGAGCTAAAGGGAATAAACCTTTTCTATTCGAATAGATACTTCAGGAAAGAAATGTATATTCCCATAAATAGCAAGTGACAGTCCCATGTTTCACCACAACCTATTCAAAAGAGGAAAATATCAATCTTTAAAATTTTTTTTGATAAACTACTAAGTGAAATAAATAGCCACTCAGGTGGTTTGAACTTAACATCCTTTTGGTTACCGGGGGAGAGGCCAAGACCTGGTTGAGGGGCAGATGCTTGGGGTTTCCCAAAGTCATTCACCCAGGTTAGTGACTCATGTCTCCACACACTAATCTCAGAGCACATGCAAATTTAGGCATGACCAGAACACACATATTCATTCATTTATTAAGTACACACTCTGAGCCAGTCACTAGTAGAAAATAAGAGATACAGGTCCCTGCACTCTTGGAACTTGTGCTCCTGGTAGGAGAGTCAATGATAAACAAGTAAACACACAGACAAAGTAGTTCCTGTCATGGACGAGTTTTAAAGCATTGATCAGAAACTACGAGAGCATTGAATATTAAATCTTACTCCTGTACAATAAGGGACTAAAACAGACACATGTATCCAAATGCTCCTGATAGTTCTTCTTGGTTGTTTCAAGTTCTAAATCAAGCCCAAAATCTAAATCATCATCCTTCCATACAAACTTGGGCCTCTCCCACATTTCCCATCTCAGTGAATGGAAAAGACCAAAAACTAGCAAGGAATCATCCTGGTATCTTTTTTTCCTTTGCTCTTCATATACAGTCTGACATGGTTTGGCTGTGTCCCCACCCAAATCTCATCTTGAATTGTAGTTCCCATAATCCATATGTGTTGTTGGAGGGACCAGGTGGAGACAATTGAATCTTGGGGTGGTTTCCCATTCTATTTTCATAATAGTGAGTTCTCACAAGATCCAGTGGTTTTATAAGGAGCTTCCCCCTTCACTGGGCAATCATTTCTCCTGCCACCATGTGAAGAAGGAAATGTTTGTTTCCCCTTCTGCCATGATTATAAGTTTCCTGAGGCCTCCCCAGCCCTGCAGAACTGTAAGTGAATTAAACCTCTTTCCTTTATAAATTACGCAATCTCAGGCAGTTCTTTATAGCAGCATGAGAACGGACTAATACACAGTCTATCATCAGATTGGGCTTATTTATCGCCGAAATATTTCCAGAATCTCTCTCTCTCTCCAATTTCACTACTATCCTAGCACAAGCTACTATTATGTCCAGCCTCCATATCACCTGTGCTTACCTAGTACTGTACTCATGCATGCTCTGGTTCCCCCTGCTAGGTGGATTCCACATTGCTGTTAGTCTCCCAATTCCTCCTCCTTAAAAACCTCTAACAGCTGTCCATTTCTGTTAAGATAAACACAAAACCTCCTACCATGACCCATGCAGCCATGCACATCTGGTCCTACCCACTTCTCTGGCCTCAACTCCACCACTCTTCCTGTGGCTTCCTTCACTCAGTCCCGCTAACATTCTTCTCATCTCTCATACACACTAAGCTCCTATCCAGCAGTCTTGCAGATGCTATTACTTTGGTTTGAATTCATCGTTCCTCAGTACTCATGCATCATCCCTTCAGGGAGGGCCTCCTGACTGAGCAAAATCCATCTACTAAGTGCTGTTGTGGTACCTTGTATCCTTCTTTCCTGGCCTTGTCACAGTTGTATTTCTACATTCACTTGAATTCCCTTTAGACAATAAGCACCACGGGGGCCAGGGCCATGATGGCTTTTGTTTGCCAGCACGAGGTCTTGCACCAAGTGCACATTAAACATTTGCTAAACAAAAGAACAGACACATTCATGCAAGATAGACTAAATTGCTTGGAACAAATTTTAAGTGCCCTAAAAGTTCAAAAAAATGGTTAACATTAACCATGTCTAGTACGGCCAGACAAAAAGCAAGAAAAAAGGGTGTGTGTTGAGGAGAAAGGTTATACAATAAGACCATGCCTGTATCTGTGGGGACAAGGCTTCCCAAAGTAGTGAGCCCAGAATTAGTTGGCCTTGAATTTCAAACAAAGACCTTTAGCCCAGTCTCATAAGCTATAGGGATCTAATGGAGCTTCTTTGGATGGAAGATTAAAATGAAAGTGGGAATGATTAACTCAGGTAGGTTTAACCTATCATCTGCATAGAGAATGGTTGGAAGTAGACAGAAGTAGCAGGACTAGAGGCAAGAAGATGCTTAAAGTAGGCTAGTATAAGAATTGTCACCCAAAATAGAAAAGAAGGGGCAGATCCTGGGACTAAGTAACAGAACTCAGTGATTACCTGGTTATGAGAAATAAAGAAAGTGTCAAAATTGCTTTCCTCTGATCCCACCTTATCCCAAGAGTTGCAGATTGGGAGATCTAGAAAGAACTGGGGACATGGCCAGAGTCTTCTCAATTCTTTATTTTATTTTATTTATTTATTTTTGAGAAGGAGTCTCTTTTGCCCAGGCTGGAGTGAAATGGCGCGATCTCGGCTCACTGCAACCTCTGCCCCACCAGGTTCAATTGATTCTCCTGCCTCAGCCTCCCGAGTAGCTTGGATTACAGGCACCTGCCACCACGCTGGGCTAATTTTTGTATTTTTTGTAGAGAAGGGATTTCGCCATGTTGGCCAGGCTGGTCTTGAACTCCCGACTTCAAATGATCCACCTGCCTTGGCCTCCCAAAGTGTTAGGATTACAGGCGTGAGCCACCGTGCCCGGCCAGAGTCTTCTCAATTCTTAAAACACACAATTTTATTTTCCCCCAAGGACTTCAGATAATGAAATAAATTATTATGGTAAAAGAAACCCAGGTAGACTGTACACTAATCACCCAACGGCTTGTTTCACTGCATTGTTGTTGGGGCAAGATGTTTAAACATTAGCATTTAGTTAGACATCCAAGAAGCAGACACCTGTTTCTATTTCTGTATACTAGAATTCAATTAAACAAGACAAACTTAAACTATCATCAGAGTGAACAGGCAGCCTAAAGAATGGGAGAAAATTTTGCAATCTATCCATCTGACAAAGGGCTAATATCCAGAATCTACAAAGAACTTAAACAAATTTACAAGAAAAAAGCAAACAACCCCATCAAAAAATGGGCAAAGGATATGAACAGACACTTCTCCAAAGAAGACATTTATGCAGCCAACAGACATATGAAAAAATACTCATCATCACTGGTCACTAGAGAAAAGCAAATCAAATCCACAATGAGATACCATCTCATGCCAGTTAGAATGGTGATCATTAAAAATCAGGAAACAACAGATGCGGGAGAGGTTGTGGAAAAATAGGAACGCTTTTACACTGTTGGTGGGAGTGTAAATTAGTTCAACCATTGTGGAAGACAGTATGGTAATTCCTCAAGGATCTAGAACTAGAAATACCATTTGACCCAGCCATCCCACTACTGGGCATATATCCAAAGGATTATAAATCATTCTACGATAGAGACACATGCACACATACGTCTATTGCAGCACTATTCACAAGAGCAAAGACTTGGAACCAACCCAAATGTCCATCAATGATAGACTGGATTAAGAAAATGTGGCACATATACACCATGGAATACTATGCATCCATAAAAAAGGATGAGTTCATGTCCTTTGCAGGGACATTGATGAAGCTGGGAACCATCATTCTCAGCAAACTATCACAAGGACAAAAAACCAAATACCGCATGTTCTCACTCATAAGTGGGAGTTGAATAATGAGAACACATGGACACAGGGAGGGGAACATCACACACCAGGGCCTGTTGGGGTGGGGGGGTAGGGGAGGGATAACATTAGGAGAAATACCTAATGTAGGTGATGGGTTGATGGGTGCAGCAAACCACTATGGCACGTGTATACCTATGTAACAAAAGTACACGTTCTGCACATGTAACCCAGTATAATTAAAACAAACAAACAAACAAACAAAAAACCTGCTCCACAGTATGAAATAGGAGAGAGAGCAATGAAGAAAGGGTGAAGACACCAGGGTTCTGGTCCCAGTTCTCAAACTAACTCCACTCTGTCAACCTGAGACACATGACTTGGGTCCAGATTTCCTTATCTGTAAAACTGGCTGGGAGGGGAAGATAAAGGCTGGGAGTGATTTCTACCTGTATTCAACAGAGCTCTGGGATTCTGGGGAGGTATTCAGGAACTCCCAAGGAGACAAGGGAGCAGCTGAGTGGACAGTCTCCCATCCATCACCCATACCCTCTCACCCTGAGATATATCAGGGAACTCTGTAAGATTTCATTAAGTCTACGGTATGGTCCATACGTCCACCCCCACCACCCAGGAAAAATTACTGTTCTAGATGCTGTCTCTCTAAGGATATTCTTACTTCGGGGTCGGTTGTCTGATTTCCCAAAGAATGATAATACAAGTTGATAGCTGTGTGGATCTGCAAGTTAACACCACACTATGATGTTAAAAAAAATTCACTAAAGCAGAAATGACACACATCCTTTTAGAGTTTGGGGGATCGGCGGGAACACTAAACTTTCATTCTGAGAATAAACTTTGACATTGGATGAAGGCAACTAGAGCTATTAGCCAACAATGGTACTTACTTTAGCCTTATTTTAATGTTTTAAGGAGCAGATATTCACATATCACTTGTGCGTTAAAAGTGTATTTCTTTCTGTTTTTTTTTTTGTTTTTTTGGTTTTTGTTTTTTTTTTTTGAGACACAGTCTCACTCTGTCGCCCAAACTAGAGTGAAGTGGCGTGATCTCAGCTCACTGCAACCTCCACCTCCCGGATTCAAGTGCCTCAGCCTCCCAAGTAGCTGGCACTACAGGTGCATGCTACCACGCTCAGCTAATTTTTATACTTTTAGTAGAGATGGGGTTTCACCATGTTGGCCAGGCTGGTCTTGAACTCCTGACCTTAGGTGATCCGCTCACCTTGGCCTCCCAAAGTGCTGGGATTACAGGCGTGAGCCACTGCACCCAGCCCCAAAAGTGTATTTATTTCTGAAGAAAAAACTTTCAGAGAATTACACACCTACCCCCCCACACACCCCTCTGGCAACTGATCTCTACATAGCTCAGAGCACAAGGACTGTGATAATATCACAAGACTCCTTGACCCCAGAAGTTTCATTAGGGGCCCCAAGCCACAATGACTAGCAAGTACCTAAATATGACACAATTTTAATACTGCCTCACACTTTGCAATTGTGGGAACTTGGAGGCTAATTTGAGAATTGGGTTGACTCTTCTTTAGAGACAGGAGGGATCAAGGTGATGGACCAAAATGAACACACTTTAGTACAGGGTTTTCCAAAGTGCATATTGCAGTTTGCAGCGGGTTTTGAGAAAATCAACTTACAGGGTGTTTATATTTAATATTGTTAATGTGGGGATGATTTTTTAAATGAATTTTAATATCAGTAAGATAATATGTAATATCAATTGTTATTATTTTATTCAACTTAGTAATAAAATTTTTGTGATCATTTTGCTTCCATTTTATAAACTGTATATGTGTGCGTACATGTCACAATGTACTTGGATCTTTCTGGGAGCTGTGAAAAAAAATCAGAAACCACTGCTTTGATAGATATTGAGAGCAAGAGAGGAAGCTTGATCTTCAGTTTGATCTTGACAGACACTTTGGGAAGTTTGGCTTAAAAATTAAGGAAAACGTGGGGGAGTAGAGAAGGACTTATGCCCAGTATTTCCTGAGTGAAGACCACACACACCTACTTCTGACAAGTGATCTCTACACAGCTCAGAGCACAAGGACTGTGATAATATCACAAGACTCCCTGGCCTCAGAAGCTTCATTAGGGGCCCCAAGCCACAGTGACCAGCAAATACCTAAATATGACACAATTTTACTACTGCCTCACACTTTGCAATTGTGGGAACTTGGAGGCTAATCAGAGAATTGGGTTGACTCTTCTTTAGAGACAGGAGAGAACAAGGTGATGGACCAAAATGAACACACTCTAGTACAGGGTTTTCCAAAGTGCATATCACAGTTGCAGCATGTCATTGACACTGTGCTTGACCTTAATCCACCCAACAATAGTTGGCCTTATTGAGAGGGCACAGGCAGTTGGCTTGTCAGGAATTTCACCTGTTTTCCAGGCAAAGGCAGTTTAAGTAATCCATCCAAAGTCACAGCTAGTAAGAGGGAGATTCAGAATTCCAACCTGATAATCACCTGTTACTATAGCTCACATTTCTTAGCCATAGGGGAAGGAGGAATAGAGAAACTTGTTTCCTTAAAGTTAGCTTTAAACAATCCTACCTGGCTCTAATTCCTGACTACTATTATCACCCTAGCTAATATTGATTAAGCTTTCCCTCACTTTGTTCAGGTACTCTATTAAGCACTTTAAAACCTTAATTTCACTTAATCCTCACAAAAGCTGTATGAGATATGTACTATAATAATTGCTATTTACTGGAAGCTTTGAATAGTTTAGTAACTTGCCCAGTGTCACATAAACATCATTGACACAAACCACATTAAATAGCTGAATGTAGTTTATTTACATTTCTACACATAGGAAAACTATCTGCTAAAATAGCTATTTCCCCTCCAAGTGTTGGAGTCAAACAGTTGAAATATCAATTTCTCATCTATAAAGTGAAGGTGAGTTTAGAGGTTTGCTTAGGATTACAAAGTCTTAATTCTGGGGATAGAATACCCAGGGGCAGAGGTGGGAGCAGAACTCTATTTTTTCTAAAAAGGTAGCTCAAGCAGCTTCAGAAATCCCCAGCTGCTGTGGAGTTTGAGATGAGCAGGGGAGTCACAGGAGAGAAGACTGTGCAAAGCTGTGGGATTTTTATAAATTTGCATTCATAGCCTAAGATGGTGTTTGGTGAAATTTTGGACACAAATTGAGGTGAGGTTTAGTTATTTCCCTGTGCATCGTGGGTGTCCAACATCTAGTCTTGTCAACTTCAGACAGTTTCTAGGGTCTATATCCTGTAGAAAATCTTGTAAGCCAGAGGGCCTTGGGGGATATCAATTTTCTAGTTTCCCTACCCTTTTGCAAGCCTCTCTCCCTTTTATTCTCAGCATTATGCTTAAGTTATGGTAGAATCCTGCCTGAATAAGATTTGATTATACCTGAGAAATTCGTTATGTCTTATGGAGCTTGTAGAAAGAACATTCTGCCAACACACCTTCATATTGCATCTGTTCCCAACCTAAAAATACAAGACTCAAATTGGTCTGTGAGCAGACTCTAAGTTGACCTTCCACTGACAACTTAGAGGTAAGAGGGCAGCTATTCCGAAAGGGAGGGGAGGGGTAAAATGAAATAAAACAGGGTGGAGCTTCCAAGGGAACTTATAAATTCTTTGCAAGGTCACACCTACATCCTAATTGGAAAAGAGCTGAAAGAGCCTGCCCATTCCGTCCCTCAGCTACCCTTTCCTCCCTGGTTTCACTCGTGGAGATACACACTTCTGTCAGATTTCCAGGACACACACACAGATACACAAAATCATGTTTTCCAAAACAGAGAGGAGATTGGTGTGGAGGGTAAGAGAATGAAGCCTGAGAGGGTAGATGGTTGGACACCTGATGCGGGATGAGCAAGGGGTAAAGTTAGGGCAGTGACTGGATACAAAGAAAGTAGAAAAGTGACATTGAACATGGTTAGCCCAGAAGTACACGTTGTGGTCCTGCACAATAGATTCAGATTCTGGCCAAACATTGCTTTACATACTGAGGACACATTATAACCTCCCAGAAATGAAATATATGCACTTCTGGGCCAATATGGTTGTCACCATAACAGATGAAAGGAAAAAGTAATTAGGAATTTTAAAGAACGGTGCTTTTGCCCCTATCAGTTCAGCTTCAGAGATCAAGAACTGCCTAATGACTGCAGGAACGAAAGTTCAAAGGCTCCAGGTTTCTCAGTTGCACCTGTTTGGGAAGGGCCTGGACTAACAAAAGAGAAAAGCAACAGGTTCCCACAGGCAGAAACTCGATCCAGTCCCCGCACCTCCTGGCGCCCATGCCAAGCGCCACCAGAGCGCGGCCCAGGCCTCCACTGCCCTGCCCGCGGCCAGCTCTGCAAGGCCACGCCACAATGGCTTCCTCTCTCCTTGGGTCCAGGGTGGGTACCATTTTTCCAAGGCTCACCTGCTGGGAGCCAGGTGCAGAGCAGCAGCCAAGGTGCGGGCAGTTTGGGCCATGCCATGCCGCCCCCTTTCTGGCCCTTTTCAGCTCAGGGGCTTCGGGGCACTGCGTCTTTCTTCCTCAGCTGCCGCCCCAGGACGCACCACCTTCTCCAAGGAACCCCTCGGGTTTCCCCTCACTCGGCGCAGCGGGGAGGGAGCGTCCGCTCTGGTCCCGGGGCAGGTGCCGCCCGGCTCGTCCCCACCTGCGGCGCTCCCCACGGCTCCGCCTCCCGCCCCGCGCGCCGCCGTTTCCTGCTCCGCCCCCGCCTCCCGGGGGACTGCGGCCACCTTCCCTACCTGCCGCCGCCTCCTGCTCGCTGAAACACCGTCCCCCACCCCGCTGACGGAGAAGATTCCCACTTTCCTCCAGAAGTTCTCGGGAAATCTCATCCCCTGCAAATGTATCCCCCTCTCCTTCTAGAATTATGTGGATATAACTTTCTAGGGTGTGTTTCCTGCGTTATATTTCCATTCCCTTATAAATACTTGCAAAACATTGTTTGTTTTACTAAAAACACAGTAATATGAAGTTTACACGTAATGTCTCTTCAGATTTTCTAGGAACTAAAGATTCGTATCTAGGCCAGGAGCAGTGTATCACGCCTGTAATCCCAGCACTTTGGGAGGCCGAGGCGGGTGGATCATCCGAGGTCAGGAGTTCGAGACCAGCCTGGCCTACATGGCGAAACCCTGTCTCTAATAAAAATACAAAACAGCCGTGCGTGGTGGCACGCCCCTGTAATCTCAGCTACTCGGGACGCTGAGGCCCGAGAATTACTTGAACCTGGGAGGCGGAGGTTGCAGTGAGCGGAGATCGCGCCACTGCACTCCAGCCTCGGCGACAGAGCGAAACTCGGTCTCGAAAATAAATAAATAAATAAATAAATAGATAGATAGATAAATATTTGTTTCTAGAAGGTAGAGATAAACTAGAGAAGTTCACTCAAGTTTCTACAACTATAAAAGTAAAATATTATAGAAAAATAAAAAGTTATGGGAGTTTTAAAAAATCCCGCTGCCGCTTTCCATAGCTAGGCACTGTTCAAATAGGTATATTTATTTATTTATTCTATTATTTATTCTAATATTCTAATGTTTATTTATTTTTTCTTATAAAAATATTATAAGTAGGTATATATTTATTTTATTTTTTCTTATCCTTCATTGTCACTGAGAAGCCACTCACAGACCTCAGCCCCCACCAAGGTTTTGACCTTGCCAGATCAAGGTTTTGACCTTTTGCTTTGCAAAGACTTTAGGTCTCTTTGCACCAGGCCACGTAGCATGTAATCTCAGTCTCTCCTTCCACGGCAGGAAGCCCACCAGCCATCACATTTTTCTTCAAGAAAAATAAATGAATAAAAATTCATTAAATTCATTAAACACAGTTTCAGGAAGCTCCCATTCTGGTCACTAACCTTAGAAGTCGATATTTTTTCTCCTGAGCGCATGTCATGCCCTGCTCTGCTGTGAGGGGGCCCCTTACCCTGCGTTGCTGATATCTTTCATTTCGCCTCTACCCAGAGGAGCATCCTTGTCCTAGATCTGATGCTGGATCTTAACCCAGTCTCTTCTCCCTGTCTTTCCTTCTTCCGGTTCTCTCCTGGATCTGACTTCTCTTTTCCCCAGTGGGCCTCTTCTCTTCCAGAGAGTAAATTCAGGAAGTAAGTGGCCAAAGATAGATGGTAAAATGTTTAGGAGCCTCATAGGTCTTCCGTGGAGGGATCCTAGCACAGCAGCAGCAGCAGCAGCAGGAGGAAGCTGCAGTGTGAGGGTTGAGGGTCAGGTCCCTCAACCCCCTCTAAAGACCCTGTACATGCTCCCAGCAACACTGTGTATGTTTGGATGTCTGTGATCCTGAGGGATTTGCATAGTTTCCGGGTTTGTGAATAGTCTTCGGCAAATGCTCAATTCCAGTCTAAAAAGACATGTGAGCCCTGTCTTTCCCACACCTCCCCCCATACCCCTCAGCCCCCGCTTTGGTATAAAGGCCATTTTAATATTCATCTAAGCCAGCATTTCTCCCATGTTTGTTCCGTTGAACAGTAGTTCCCTGGAATGTTAATACACAGTATATGAAAAAAGGGCTCTATTATTAAGTCAATTCAAGAAATGCTGGATTAAACTAAATGAAACAATTTTTCAGGACATATTAAACCTTAGAGTGTTAATGTACATTTGAATATAGAAATAAATATGGCACTCAGCATTCCCCCAAAGTCATTCAGCCACAAAACCCTTTTTTCTCACATATGGTTTAGGGCAGATGCTCCACGGAGCATATTTTGGGAAATACTGGTGCTGTAAACCAAACATAATAGGGAAGATAAGTTGGAGACTTCTATGTAAACAAATGAAAAATAGCTTTAATAAAGTTTATCTCAAGTGCATTAGAATTAGAATTTCCTTATTTTTCCCTTGGGAATTACTTATCCAGTTAAACATCTACCTTCATTGCTTCTCTTGAAGTGAACACTTAGATGATTTATTTTCACCCGCTTCTCTGTCTACTGTGTGCATCTTTTTTCTTCATCATTTATTATGTACTATGTACCAAGCAATGTTCTTAGTGCTTCACATGCTTTATTTAATTAAAGTCTTACAATAACTGCATGAAATAAGGGCTATTATTATCAATCCCATTTTATAGATGTGGAAACTGAGGTACAAAGAGATAACTTGCTCAATGTTATGATGCTGGTAAATGGCAGAATAATGAGCCTAGGTGAGGTGATCTGACTCCAGAGTTTGTGCTCTTAGCTGAAACACTATAGACCCTCACATAGCTATTAATGTATTTCCATCTGTCTGTGTTTACAGCTAGCTGGCTCTGTCAATGTGTGCTAATACAATTTCTTTCCACATATGTTATTCAGCTCTACATAAGGGAAAACTGAATCCCACAGCTCTGGGCTCTCTTGGGCCAGTCATTCTTCCCACATGTGCCATTAGTCCAATAAAGATTAGATAAGAGTATGTACTTGGCTCAGAACAACTGCAGTTCTTTCATTGCTAGATATAAAGTAAAAATCACTTGACCTGCTGATAGTGACTTCCTCCTATACAAAGTTATGATAATAGCTACCATGTATTAAACACATTGTCTTAGGCACTATTCTAGGCACTTTTTAAAAAATGCTAGCTAAGTGTGCTAGTGAGAATGGGGGAAAGACAACAAGGAGTTCCATCTGTAGCTGACTGGGAACAACCAATTGAGATAACTCACTACACTCAAACTAGCTTCCAAGCACTTTCATTATTGAAGTAAATACAAATTCAATAATTTGTATTGAACAGCACTATGACTCAGGGATCATCATTGTCCCCATTTTACAGATGAGGTGCAAAGGTTCATTAACTTACCCAAGGCTACCCAGCTTGTAAGTAGCAGAGCTGAGATGCAAATTTAGGCAATCTATTTTCAGAACACAATACCCTTCACCACCCTAGCTGTACAATGCTTCTGTGTGTTGACTGAGCTAGGATCTGACCACAAAGTACTAAGCTGTTATCTCATCATTTATAATCATACTTCCTAGTTGAAACTGTGTCTATGAATGTTTCTGAACACTGTGTGTTCTCTGAATACTATATATGTGCATCTGTATTTGAGAATAATGTAATATTTGTACATTTATATGTGTACAGTATTTATCAAGAATGGAGAAGATTTTGTAGACATACAGGGAAAAGAATGAAGAATCAGGTAAGTAAAAATCATGCACCAGCTACTTAAAGCTAAAGGGAGGTAAGAAGTGTAAGTAGCTGATTGACACTAGAAGATTCAGACTATGTCTTATGCATTTTGTATTCCCAGCGTCTAGCATAGTATCTGAAATATAGATATACTCAATAAATATTTGTTGTACTCTTTATCAATAATTCCTGGAGGAAGGGACATCTACTCTAGGTTTGAAAATGAATATGACTTTGCCAGAGCAATCCAAGCAGAGAGACCAGCCTATACAAAAATCACAGCACCAATAAACAGCATAGCTGAACAATAAGCACTTAAGTTTTGCTAGGCTGGTGTGTTAGAGAGCTAGCCAGAATAAATAAAGAGTTTGTATGACCAGCTGGAGAACTAAGACTTCATGCAGGAGACAATGGAGAGCCAATGAAGAATTTTGAATCCGGAGAGGCATAATGAGAATTGTATTTTCGAAAGATAAACTTGGCAGCAGTGAGAAGAATGGTGTTCAGGAATTTAGATGAAAGACAGGGAGACTAGTTAGGAAACTGTTACTATAGTTAAGGTGGGAGAACTGAGGGCCCAAGCCAATAACTGGTGTTGGAAATGGAGAAGAGAGAATATTTTGACAGTTATGTAGAATGTGGAACTGACATAATTGATGATCAATTAGTGTAGGGGTTGAGAGAAGGATATAGGTTTCTGACTATTGACCCTAGATAGATAGTGATTCCTTTAATGAACATAAACATATAGAAAGAATAAAATGTTTTCAAGCACCTCAGACACATTGCGCTAGAGAGTAGTGAACCACCAAAATAAAACTCCT
Source organism: Pan paniscus (assembly GCF_029289425.2). Lineage (NCBI taxonomy): Eukaryota > Metazoa > Chordata > Mammalia > Primates > Hominidae > Pan > Pan paniscus. The sequence goes on from NC_085926.1 coordinate 119,984,032, forward strand.
AAGGATGGTTGGACACCTTTATTAAGCACAACTGGCTGAATGAGGTTTGTAGGAGCTGCATGCCTGTACAGGGAAGTCTGGGTCAGCAGGGACTGAGAGACTTACTTCTTGGCTAGTGGCCTAGAACAAAACAATCTTGGAGTAAGGATAAAAGCAGGAGGTGGTGGAAGCTAATGAAAGGGGTCTGGGAACAAATATGTTTATTATTACAACTCTTATTCAACATCATACTGGATATTCTAGCCAACACAATTATAAAATAGAATTAAAAGGCTGAAAATGAAGAGTAAAAATATTATTGATAATATTACGTTATCTACACAGAATATAAAGAGAATCTATACATTATATATAAGGACTAACAAGAGTGGTTGCTGGAAACAAGATCAATATATTAATGTCACTGACATTTGAATATACCAGCAACATATATTTGGAAGATATGACTTTAAAATACACAATAAATATATTAAGTAACTAGAAATAAGTCCAACAAAATATGTGGAATAGCTTAATGAAGAAAATTGTAAACAGTTACTGAAAACATTTTTTTCTTTTTTTGTTACTGTTTTAAGTTAGTATCAAGCCAGCATTCTCAATGAAAACATTATTTTTGTTTTGTTTTTTGAGACGGAGTTTCACTCTTGTCATCCAGGCTGGAGTGCAGTGGCGCAGTCTCAGCTCACTGCAACCTCCACCTCCCAGGTTCAAGAGATTCTCCTGCCTCAGCCTCGTGAGTAGTTGGGATTACCTGTGCCCACCACTACGTCCAGCTAATTTTTGTGTTTTTAGTAGAGATGGGGTTTCACCATGTTGGCCAGGCTGGTCTTGAACTCCTGACCTCAGGTGGTCCACCCGCCTTGGACCCCCAAATTGCTGGGATTACAGGAGTGAGCCACTGCTCCTGGCCTGAAACGTTTTTTTAAAGACCTAAATAAATGCAAAGATATATTGTGTTCTTGGATAAGAACCCTCAGTATCATTAAGGATGACAATTCTTCCCAAATTAACAAATTCTACGTATTTCTAATAAGAATCTGAAAGTTTTTCAGAATTTTACAAACTGTTTCTAAAATTAACTGGAAATTATAAGGTAGTAAATAGACAAGACAATTTAGAAGAAGAAGAAAGAGATAATTTGCATTATCCATCTGGCTGTTCCTGAGTTGTATGCTTTATAATAAACTAGTAATCTAGGAAGTAAACTGTTTACCTGAGTTCTGTTAGCAATTCTAGAAAATTATTGAACCTGACAAGGGGGTTGTGAGTACCTCCAATTTATAGCCAGATGGTCAGAGACATAGGTAATAACCTTGACTCGCAATTAGCATCTGAAATTGGAAAGGACAGTCTCATGGGGCTGAACCCTTAATCTTTGGGATCTGATGCTATCTCCAGGTAATTGTATTAGAATTGAGTAAAATTGTAGGATGTTCACTTGATGTCCACCAAGAAGTGGAAAACTGGCCGGGCGTGGTGGCTCACGCCTGTAATCCCATCACTTTGGGAGGCCGAGGCTGGCAGATCACTAGGTCAGGAGATCGAGAGCATCCTGGCTAACATGGTGAAACCCTGTCTTACTAAAAATACAAAAAAAAAAAAAAAAAATTAGCTGGGCGTGGTGGCGGGCGCCCGTAGTCCCAGCTACTCGGGAGGCTGAGGCAGGAGAATAGCGTGAACCCGGGAGGTGGAGCTTGCAGTGAGCCGCGATCACACCACTGCACTCCAGCCTGGGCAACAGAGCGAGACTCCATCTCAAAAAAAAAAAAAAAAAAGAAGAGGAAAACTGCTTGGTATGGAAAAAATACCCTCATATCTTGTGTCAGAAGTGAAGTATTGTGTGAAAGGAAAAACAGTTTGTTATTCTCATTCAACTATATTAAATTAAAAAGTTCTATAACCAAAAGACTACATAAAATTTTTTTTAAAAGTCACAAACTAGGAAAAGATATTTGCTGTGCATGAAAAAGGCAAAAAAGTTATAATTGGAAATGTATAAAGAACTCCTTAAAAATCAGTAGAAGACAACCCTCTGCTAAGGCAGATAAACATGTAATTCACGTAAGAAGCAATCTGATTCACTATTAAACATTAGAAGACACTCAACTTGTACCGGTAATTAGGACAATGGAAACCAAAATAACAAATGGTATTTCATATCCATCAAATTGGTTAAAATGTGAAAGTCTGAGCTAGCTAAGTATTGGCAAACATGTGAGAAGTGTAAATTGAGTCAACCACTTTGTTGAACAATTTGACAATATCTTGTAGAATTAAAGGTGTACATATCCTAGGACCCTGTAATTTCCCTTCAAGGTCTTTACTCTATAGAAACTCATTCTTGGACACAGGAACCTGTGCAAGGATGTTCATTGCAAAGTGATTTGTGCAAAACTTGGGAACAACTTTACAATGGAGGAATAATGGACAAATAGGGTGGTGTTTATTCACGAATGAGATAATATGCAGCTGTTAAAATGAATTAACTAGATTTACAACATGGGTGAATATTAAAAATATAATGTGTGAATAAAGAAGCTGTAAAAGACTAAAGCATTATGCTAATTAAGACACAAAACAATATCGTATAGTATTATGGAAGATACGCATGTATGTAGAACAAAGTATAAAAATATACAGGGGGGCCAGGTGTGGTGGCTCATGCCTGTAATCCCAGCACTTTGGGAGGCAGAGGTGGGTGGATCACTTGAGGTCAGGAGTTCATGAACAGCCTGGCCAACATGGTGAAACCCCGTTTCTACTAAAAATACAAAAATTAGCCAGGCGTGGTGGTGCACACCTGTAATCCCAACTACTCAGGAGGCTGAGGCAGGAAAATCACTTTAACCAAGGTAGCGGAGTTTGCAGTGAGCCAAGATCCAGCTACTGCAACAGGTGACACTCCGTCTAAAAAAAAAAAATATATATATATATATATATATTTAGGGGAATGGGACTCACCAGTCTTAAATGTTGTTACTCCTGAGGAGGGAGAGAGGAGAGAGATGGATTAGCGGGTGCTTTAGCTGAATCCTTAACATTTTATTTTTTTACAAACATATGAAACACACTAGACACGCAAAATCATTTAAATTTAGGTAATATAGATGGTGCCTATTATTTTATGTAGTTTTATGTATCTTTGGCAAATTTTATCATTATAAATATTTTAAAGACAAAAACTAGTGACCTTTTACTATAGAATTAAACCAAGTATGTTTGTGCCTTGACATTTCCCCTGACATACTGGGTAACCTTACATAAATCACTTTTGTTCAAGTGTGTTTTTAATCTACAAAATGGAAACTGGATGTAATAATCTCTTTGGTTCTTTTCACTTCTGGCATTCTACACTTCAAAGGGGAGAAGAATCCAGGTTAGGAAGATGTCAGGCTTCCTTAGCTGGAAAAAGGAATGGAGAACTAAAGTATCTTTAAGGGTGACCTCTCTCAGAGAAAAGTCTTGCTAGGATCCACCCATTCTAAGTAGAAGTGTAGACTCCATGGTCTGCCAAAAGCCACTTATAAAACCAAGGAACTTTAATTGCACTTGCCATTAACAGCCTAAGAATCTAATTCTTTCAACATTTTATTATAAGGGGAGAAACCAAGGACAAATGGGGGCTGCATTCCTAGGACTAGAGCCACAGAGAAGAGGTTCAAGTCCTCAAGTCATAGCAACAAAGGTAGAGTGTCTGAAGTTTGCCACCACCTCCTTTGACAACATGAAGCAGGGGGAGGGGAGGGAGAGAGAGAAAATTATTAATCAGTATGGAAACAGACACAATACCACTCAGCCACATGCTTCTTCCCTTCCCTGTCATTGCCAGTTGCCACTGTCCCCACATCCCCCCATCTCTTTGCAACCTCTTCTTGACCAAAATGCAAGAGGCTGTGATTGGTGGATGTGAATTCCTTCTGCTGAATCATGCCACCACTCTGCAGCCAACTATGGATGGTTTTAATGGTTTCCCTTTCATTATCTCTGTGAGCTCAGTCCCAGAACAAAGAGGCAAGGGTTTTCTCTCTCTCTCTCTCTCTCTCTCTCTCTGTTTCTTACTCTTCTGGCAAGGTTCAGTTTGATGTTCAGAGTCAGAACTACTCTGAAATTATGAGGTCAGTCCACATACATCTCGGTTAAGCTCAATGAGGATCAAAATATCCTATTCTTTCCAGCTCACTCCAGAAAGTCTGTTTCAATTAGTATTTGGGGAGGCCCAGGAAGCAGTAGCTTATTAAAGTTCCCAGGTGGTTCTAATCTGCAGCCAGAGCTGAGAAGCTAGTTAAAGCATGAGTTGAATGAGAGAATGTCTTGCATCTTGGTGACAAAATAGGGCATTCCCCAGGGCAGCCCCTAAATGGAACACTTTCTAACATGTTTTCTATCTCAGCTTCTCTTTGCTAACTTTCTCTTTTTCGTCGCCTAGAGTGACAGACTAGGAGAGTATCTACTCCAAAGCTCATGGCCCTGAGATGTGTAACATTTCCCCTTTCTTCCTTCTCCACCAGAACAGCATAACATGTGATATTACATTCAGATGGGAATGAATCTCCAGACATTGCCACAAGTAGCTGCATAACTCTAAACAAGTAACAGTCTCTCTAAACATTAGTTTCTTTATTTGTAGCACCAGGGAGTTAGCTAGATCAGTAGTTTTCACTCTGTGTTCTGAGAATTTCTGACATCCTGTGGAGTACCTAAGGGGTTGTCTCTGCCAGGGAGGTCAGTTTGAAAAATCACTGGACCAAATGATCCAGAAGGTCTTTTCAGAACCAACATTCTACAACTCAGACTTTGTGGGAATAGACTGATGCTTACCACCAAAGTCTACCACAACTATATGCTTTGAGGCCTGCCACAGATTACATTTATCAACTGCTAGAGACTGAATATTTCTGTGCCCCCAAATTCATATGTTGAAACCTAGTCCCCAAGGTGATGGTATTTGGAGATGGGATCTTTGGGAAGTGATTAGGTCATGAGGTTGGAGCCCTCATGAATGGGATTAGTGCCCTTATAAGAGAGACCCCCAAAGAACTCTCTGACCATTTCTGCCATGTAAGAACTCAGGGAGAAGATAGCCATCTATGAACCAGGAAGTCTGTCCTCACCAGACATTGAATCTGCCAGAATCTTGATCTTGGACTTCACAGCCTTCAGAACTACGAGAAACAAATTTCTGTTGTTTATAAACCATCCAGTCTATAGTAGTTTTTTATAGCAGCCCAAATGCAATAGGACACCAATCCCGGGTCTAAAGCAGACATTACACACTGGCTACTTTCAAGCCAAACTGCACACATACTTGTTTTCTTTCTTGCTGGATAAGCACTGTTTATTTCCTTGATATCTTAACAATTTTTAAAAATTGAAGTATAAGGCAATTCTGAAATATGCACAAATCAGTAATGCATGGCTGAACGAGCTATCACAATGTAAATATACCTTTCCAACCACCACTCAGGACAAAATATAGAACAGAAGCTCCCTCTTGTAACTCTCTTGTAACCCTGCTTAATTATTCCCTCCTTGCTTCTCCCCAGAGGTAACCACCATTTTGACTTCTTATATTTTAGATTGGCTTTGCCTCCTTTTAACATTTATATAAAACAACAATGTAGTACACATTCTGGGGGTTTATCTCTTTTGCTTAATAATATGTTGGTGAGATTCTTCTGTGTTTTTGCATATATTTGTAGTTTATTTTCATTTCTGAATAGTATTCCATTGTATTAGAATATACTGCAATGTGTTTATCCATTCTATTATTGACAGACATTTGATTTCTGCTAATTGGCTATTATGAATAATGATGCTATAAACATTCTTTGACATGTTACATTGTTTTGAGGGTCACCCATCCATCCATTTTTGCTTCTATAGTTCGGGGTAAAATTGTTTGGTCATAGGATATGTATGGTGATCTTAAGATATGTCCATAAATTCTTCAACCCTCCTCCCTTGAAAAGGAGGAGACTAAATCCATGACCCTCAAGTGTGGGCTGGACTTAGTGACTTACTTCTAGTACATAGAATAGCAGAAGTGGTAGTGTATTACCTCCAGGCCTAGGTCATAAAAGGCATTATAGCATCTTCCTCGTCCACTCTGGGAAAAGTCAGTTGCCATGTCATGAGAATGCTCAAGCAGTACTATGGAAAGTCCACATGGTGAGAAAGGATGGCTCACTCCCATCTGAGGAACCAAGAATTTCTGCCAATAATCAAGGGAGTGAGCCATCTTAAAAAGGAATGTTCCAGCTGCAGTCCAGTCTTCGGAAGAATTGCCACCTTGACTTCTAACTCATGAGAGACACTAAGTTAAAAACCATACAGCCAAGCTGCTGTCAAATTCCTGACACACAGAAACAGTGAGGAAACATGTTTGTTGTTTTAAATCATTAAGTCTTAGGGTACTTTGTTATGTGGCAATAGATAACCAATGTAGTATGCATATGTTCAAACTTAGTAGGATATGCCAAAGATTTTTACAAATTTACCTACACATTTTCAGTGTTTGAGATTTTTAGTTGTTCCACATCCTTGGCAACATTTGGAGCTAACAGTCTTTTCAATTATAGCTCTGCTGGTGGGTGTGAGATGGTATTTTGCTGTGGTTTAATTTGCATTTCCCTAATGACTAATAGCATTGAACACTTCTTCATGTTTATTGGACTCTTGAACTTTTGGATATCCTTTCTTGAGTCTCGGTGGAATCTTTTGTTTTTTTTATTTATTCACTTTCCTTTTTCTTACTGGAGTTTGTAGAAGTTTCTTATGTGTCCTGGATATAGTGCCTTTGTGATTTTACAAGTTCAAAGTACCTTCTTTCAATTAGTGACTTGCCATTTTGCTCTCTTAATGCTATTGTTTGATAAACAGATATTTTTATTATTTATTTTAATAAAGTTTAATTTATCAATCTTTTCCTTTAAAGTCCTCAAGATTTTTGTGTTTTATATAAGGAATGCTGTATTCCCCAGGTCATGAAGATTTTTTTCTTTAGTATCTCCTAATACTATTATATTTTGCCTCTTACATTTAGATCTACAATCCCCGTGGAACTGAGCTGTGAGATAGGGGTTAAGTTTAATTATTGTTTCTCTTATGGATAAACAATTTTCTGAGCACATTTTCATTGAAAATGAAATTTATTCCCTGCTGCCCAGCAGTGTCATCTTTACCCCAAATCAAGTGACCATACACATGTGTAAATCTGATTCTGGATTCTCTTCCATTGGTCTATTTGCCTGTCCTTGTGCCAGTATCACACTCTTTTAACTATTATGACTCTACAAAAGTCTTGATATCTACCAGAACAAGTCCTTCCACCTCATTTTTCTTCTTTAAGAATGACTTAACTATTCTTGGTTCTTTGCATTTCTACATAGATTTTAGAATTGGCTTGTCAATTTCCATAAAAATCTGCTAGGGTTTTCATTGGGATTGCATTAAATCAATAGACCAATTTGGGAAGAATTGGAATTTTTATGTTATTAAGCCTTCCAATGTAAGAACTTAAAAGAAATTTCACATACCCTTTATGTTAAATAGTATTATTTAATTTTTAACATTTTATTTGTTGTTGGTATATAGAGGTACAGTTGATTTTTAAATATATTGACCACAAGGTTAAATCCAGCAACTTCTTGTGTCTGGTTAATTTTCATTGAGTTCTAGAAATTATATATTAAAAGTTATAGATATTAGTTCTGATTTCACTTCAGAGATGTAGAGAGCTAGAAAGAGAGTTATTTTCATCCATATGACAAGAAAATCCTGGACAAACTGCAAACAAATGAAATTTCTTGAATCTCTAAGAGAACTGAGGTCACAGGGCAAAAATTCAACAAAATCTGGAAAAAGCAAGCTCATATACAGAAAAACACGACCAGAGCATTTTATTACCTTAGCTGATGCTTCCAGATGCCATGTAAGCCAGTAACAAGAATCAAGCTAGAAAACTTTAATAAATTGTTAAATGCTAAGTATGGGCTAGTGTGATACAGTAAACCCCTTAGAGTTCACACTTTCTCGCAGGTTTGTTGTTGTTGTTGTTGTTGTTTTTTCTATAAGAACCCTGTATTAGTCTGTTCTCATGCTGCTGATAAAGACATACCCGAGACTGGGGAATTTACAAAAGAAAGAGGCTTAATTGGACTTACAGTTCCACATGGCTGGGGAAGCCTCACAATCATGGCAGAAAGCAAGGAGGAGCAGGTCACATCTTATGAGGATGGCAGCAGGCAAAGAGAGAGCTGTGCAGGGGAACACCCCTTTTTGAAACCATCAGATGTTGTGAGACTCATTCACTGTCATGAGAACAGCATGGGAAAGACCTGCCCCCATGATTCAATCACCTCCCACTGGGTCCCTCCCACAATGTGTGGGAATTCAAGATGAGATTTTGGTAGGGACACAGCCAAACCATATCAAATCCCACTAGGAGCTCAACAGAAAAATTGGAAAAAATTCTTAGAAAGTTTTCATCACCAGGCTGGCTTGGTGAGGGGACAGCAACTACTGCCAAAACTCTGCCCAGACTCATCTACTCTATCTTCCCTATGGAACAGAACACTTACTCTGTAGGCATAAAGGAAACAAAAATTTCGTTCTTAGGGTGCTTGTGGCAACCCATTGCCACTGGGGGAGGAAAACAAGAAAAAAAAGTTTATCCCTGGGAGAAGGGCAAGTATAGGTTCTAGGCTTAGTACTAGAGCTAGAGGAGGGCTTGTAACACCAGTGAAGGCCCCCCATGAAGCAGGTTCACAATGCCTGATTAGAATGGAAACCTAGGATAATCACTCTATGGTTCTCCCTATGTATACATTAATAAATCTGTATGCCTTTTCTCCAAAAAAAAGACACCTTATATGTTTTGGATTTGTGTCCCTGCTCAAATCTTATGTCAAATTGGAGGAGAAGCCTGGTGAGAGGTGATTGGATCATGGGGGCAGATTTCCTCCTTGCTATTCTCATGATAGTGAGTAAATTCTCACAAGATTTGATGGTTTGAAAGTGTGTGGCACTTCCCTCTTCCCTCTCTTTCCTGCTCCACTATGGTAAGACGTGCTTGCTTCCCCTTTGCCTTCCACCATGATTGTAAGTTTCTGAGGCTTCCCACCAATGCTTCTGTTCAGGCTGTGGAACAGTGAGTCAATTAAATCTCTTTTCTTCAAAAATTACCCAGTCTCATGTAGTTCTTTAGATCAGTGTGAAAATGAACTAATACAGAATATTGGTACCAGGAAAGTGGGGGATTGCTACAAAGATACCTGAAAATGTGTAAGTGACTTTGGAACTGGGTAATAGGCAGAGGTGGAACAGTTTGGAGGGCTCAGAAGAAGATAGGAAGATGTGGGAAAGTTTGGAACTTCCTAGAGACTTGTTGAATGGTTTTGACCAAAATGCTGATAGTGACATGAACAATGAAGTCTAGGCTGAGGTGGTCTCAGATGGAGATGAGGAACTTATTGGGAACTGGAGTAAAGGTCACCCTTACTATGCTTTAGCAAAGAAACTGGTGGCATTTTGCTTCTGCCCTAAAGATCTGTGAAATTTTGAACTTGAAAGAGATGATTTAGGGCATCTGGTGGAAGAAACTTCTTAGTAGCAAAGTATTCAAGAGGTGACCTTGCTGTTTCTAAAAACGTACATTCATATGCATGAATAAAGAGATTATCTGAAACTGAAACTCATATTTAAAAGGGAAGCAGATGCTAGGCGTGGTGGCTCATTCCTGTAATCCCAGCACTTTGGGAGGCTGAGGTGGGCAGATCACAAGGTCAGGAGATCAAGACAATCCTGGCTAACACAGAGAAACCCCATCTCTACTAAAAATACAAAAAATTAGCCAGGCAAGGTGGCGGGCACCTGTAGTCCCAGCTACTCAGAAGGCTGAGGCAGGAGAATGGTGTCAACGCGGGAGGTGGAGCTTGCAGTGAGCCGAGATCATGCCACTGCACTCTAGTCTGGGTGACAGAGCAAGACTCCATTTCAAAAAAAAAAAAAGGGAGGAAACAGAGCATAAATGTTTGGAAAATTTGTAGCCTTGCCATGTGGTAGAAAAGAAAAACCCATTTTCTGGGAAGAAATTCAAGCCTGCTGCAGGAATTTGCATAAGTAAAGAGGAGCCGAATGTTAATAACCAAAACAATGGGGAAAATGTCTCTAGGGCATTTCAGAGACTTTCATAGCAGCCACTCCCATCACAGGCTCAGAGGCCTAGGAGGGAAAAATGGTTTCATGGGCCAGGCCCAGGGCCCAACTCCTCTGTGCAGCCTCAGGATATGGCACCCTGCATCCCAGCTGCTCCAGCTCCAGCCATGGCTAAAAGGGGCCAAGGTACAGCTCAGGCCATGGCTTCAGAGGGTGCAAGCCCCAAGCCTTGGTGGCTTCCACATGGTGTTAGGCCAGCAGGTGTGCAGAAGGCAAGAGTTGAGGTTTTAAAACTTCTGCCTAGATTTCAGAGGATGTATGGAAACGCCTGGATGTTCAGGCAGAAGTCTGGTGAAAGGGTGGAGCCCTCATGGAGAATCTTTATTAGGGCAGTGCAGAGGGGAATTGTGGGGTTGGAGCCCCCACACAGAGTCCCCACTAGGGCACTGCCTCATGGAACTGTGAAAAGAGGGCCATCATTCCCAGACCCCAGAATGGTAGGCCCACCAACAGCTCACACCGTGTACCTGGAAAAGCCTCAGGCACTCATCACCAGCCCATGAAAGCAGCCAAAGGGGCTGTACCCTGCAGAGCCACTGGGGTGGAGCCACCCAAGGCTGTGGGAGCCCACCCCTTGCATCAGTGTGCCATGGGTGTGAGACATTGAATCAAAGGAGATTATTTTGGAGCTTTAAGATTTAATGACTGCCCTGCTGGGTTTCAGACTTTCATGGGGCCTGTAGCCTCTTTGTTTTGGCCAATTTCTCCCATTTGGAATGGGAGCATTTACGCAAGGCCTGTACCCCTATTGTATCTTGGAAGTCATTAACTTACTTTTGGTTTTACAGGCTCGTAGACAGAAAGGACTTGCCTTGTATCAGATGAAACATTGGACTGTGGACTTTTGAGTTAATGCCGAAATGAGTTAAGACTAGGGGGCTGCTGAGAAGGGATAATTGTATTTTGCAATGTGAGAAGAACATGAGATTTTGGAGGGGCCAGGGGCAGAATGATATGGTTTGGTTTTTTGTCCCCACCCAAATCTCATGTTGAATTGGAGGAGAGGCCTGATGGGAGGTGACTAGATCATGGGGCAGATTTCCTCCTTGTTGTTCTCATGATATTGAATGAGTTCTCATGATGTATGATGGCTTAAAAGTGTGTGGTACTTCCTCTCTCTCTCTCTCTCTGTCTCTCTGTCTCTGTCTCTCTCTCTCTTTCCTCTTCCACCATGGTAGGATGTGCTTGCTCCTCCTTCACCTTCTACCATGATTGTAAGTTTCCTGAGGCCTGCCAGCCATGCTTTTATACACCTGTGGAACTGTGAATCAATAAAACCTCTTTTCTTCAAAAGTTACCCAGTCTCAGGTAGTTCTTTATAGAAATGTGAAAATGGACTACTACAAAACCTGATCAGAACATCAGAGAACTGTCCCCCACCATCATAACCACTCTAATAAACCAAGTAAAATAAGAACAGAATATAGCTCAGAGAGTTGCAAGAGACAAATTCATTCTGTGGAGCAGTGTGAAGGGAAGATCCAAAACAAAGCAGGGAAACACAAAGCCAAGTGGGGAGCAGACATTTAGAGAAACACTCTGGCAAATAGCCCATACCCTAGCATAGGTATTACTAAAGAAATCTGAAGCCTATAGTGCACTGAGGTCAATGATACTAACAACAAACTTCAAATCCAACTGAACTCCACGCTAAATTAATGTAAATCCCCATACTACTAAAGGCCTTGCAGAAGGAAAGGCATGTTTATCTGCAGCATAGAATATATTTACCTCAGTATTTACTATCTTATACAACACATCTAACTTGCAACAAAAAACTATAAGGCACATAAAATGGCAAGAAATAACAAAATTTGAAGGGACAAAGGAATCATCAGAATCAGATACAGATATGACAAAGATGTTGGAATTAACTGACATGGAATTTAAAATAGCTATAATTAATATATCAAATGACTTACTGGAAAGGGTAAATAGCATGTAAGCTCAGACAGATATTTTCAGCAGAAAGACAAAAACTATAAGAGAGAATCAATAGAAATGCTAGATATAAAAAAAATGCATGGACAGAAATAAATAATGCCTTAAACCAGCCTGTCAGACCAGAGCAAAAGAAAGGGAACTTCTGATCTGATCACCATACATTATGTGTAGCAAAATATTGTTATGTACCCTGTGTGTACAATTATTAATTGCCAATTAAAAAATAAAATTTTGAAAAAATTTTAAAAAGAAAGAGAACTTGAAAATAGGTCAACAGAAATTACACAAACAGATATGCAGAGAGGAAAAAGAGAGTGAAAATAAAACACAGAACCACTAAGAGCTGGAGGAAAACATCAAGTGATATAACATACATGTACTGAAATTTAAGAGGATCAGAGAGACAGAATATAAGACATAAGAAATATCTGAAGAAATAATAACCAAGAATTTGCTAAAATTAATAGCATACCTCTAACCACAGGTCTAAGAAGCTCAGAGAACACCAGGAAGTATAAATACCAAAAACCAAAAGCAAAAAACTCACTTCTAGGCACGTTAGATTCAAACCACTAAAAACCAAAGACAGAAAATTTTAAAAGTAGCCAGAGAGAAAAAGATACTACACGTAGAGGAAAAAAGATATTACATGTAGAAAAACAAGATAAGAATTACAGCAGACATTTTCTTCCAGAAACCATGTAAGTAAGAAGACAGTAAAGGGATATATTTAAAGTGCTACAAGAAAGAAAACTGTTGACCCCATGTTCTTTATGCAGCAAAAATATTTTTCAGAAGCAATGGAGAAATAAAGACTTTTTCAGACAAATACTGGTAAAATTCATTGCCAGCAGACATACACTGCAAGAAATTTTAAAAGAAAAAAAGTTTTTCAGGCAGAAGAAATATGATGTATAATATGGGTTAGAAACTAGAATATACACGAAGAAATGAAGAGATTTGAAAACAGAATAAATGAGGGTAAGATAAAATTTATTGTTACTTATATTTCAATGTGCTAAAAGAATTGATTGTTTAAAGCAAAATTATAACAATGTATTATGTGTTTATAACATGGGTAAAAATAAAATAAATGATAATAGCACAATTGTAAAATTTGCTGACAAGTTCTTAACAGACTCAGTTAAAGAGAGACTACTTTTTAAAATACGATAAAATTACTTCAGAATGTAAATAGAAAGGATAATTACTATGACTTTTGAAGATTTTGAAAATAAATTAATAAGAGATAGCCTTAATGGATACTAAAATTATTATAAGATATTTTAAATCTATGTTAATTAAGAGTATGATACATAATTGCCCCCAAGCTGTATATTATTTCACATACATGAAAGATTTTACAATATTACTAAGAAAACATCACAAATCAGTGGAGGAGTAAACCAGAATTAAACAAATAACAAGGGAACAACTGGTTTAAAATGAGGGAAAGGATTTATTTACATTCTCACCTCACCAACTTAGTAAAGTCAATTTTACATAAAGTTACATGTAAAACTGCAATCTTGGAAACCAAAAAAAGATAAAATTGGAAAGTTTTATTTCAAGTTGGGAAATGGGTTTTGTCAGATTCAAAGGGATTGGAAGAAGTTGCATAAAAAATATCCATAGTTTTACTACAAAATATATAAAATATCTGAATTTAAAAAATGTCTTAATGCAAACATGTTTGGAAAGGAAAATATAAAAAATAATATCTTAGAAAACTGAAGAAAAACAGTAAACTTGGAGGACTGATACACCTAACTTCAAGACTTATTATAAAGCTACAGTAGTCAAGACAGTGTGGTATTAGCAAAAGAATAGATTATAGATCAATAGAGAGCCCAGAAATAGACCTACAAAAATACAGTCAAGTGATATTTGACAAAGGAGCTAATGGTATACAATGAAGAAGATATCATTTTCAACAAATAATGCTAGAACAACTGGAAATCCAGATGCAAAAAGAAAAAGAAAAAAAAAAAGAATTAGCTCAAAATGGGTCATAGGCCTAAATTTAAAATGAAAAACTGCAATACTAGAAGATGACATAAAAGAAAATATAGATGACCTTGGGTCCATTCATGACTGTGTGGGTACAACACCAAAGGCACAATGCATGAAAGAAAGAATTGATGAGTTATACTTTATTAAAATTAAAAATCTCTGCTTTGTGAAAGACACCATCAAGAGTGTGAAAAGACAAGACACAGACTGGGAGAAAATATTTGCAAAAGACATATTTAATTTTTAAAAAACTGTTATCCGAAATATATAAAGAACTCCTAAAACTCAGCAATAGGAAAATGAACCACTGATTTAAAATGGGCCAAAAACCTTAACAGACACCTTACCAAAGAAGATATGCAGATGGCAAATGCTGTGCTTTGAATGTATCCCCCCAAAAGCCAGTGTTGGAAACTTAATTACCAATGTAACAGTGTTGGGAGATGGGGCCTAATGGGATAATTTTAGGTCATGAGGACTCCCTCCCTTATGAATGGATTAATGACATTATCACAGGATTGGGTTTGTTATCACTGCCATAAGTTTGTTATAAAAGTGAATTAGGTCCCTTTTTGTTCTCTCTCACTGTCTCCCTGTCTTGCCCTTCTGCCTTCTGCCATGGGATGATGCAGCAAGAAGCCCCTTGAAAGATGCTGACAACTTGTTATTGGACTTCCCAGCATGTGAAGCCACGAGAAATAAATTTCTATTGTTTATAAATTACACAGTGTCAGGTAGTCTGTTATAGCAGCACAAAACCGACTTAAGACGGCTATCTTTCCATTTACCTTTGTCTTCTTAATTTCTTTCATTGATGCTTTGCAGTTTTCAGCATATAGGTTTTTTACCTTTTGTTTAAGTTTATTCCTAAGTTTTTAAGAATTTTTGGTGCTATTATAAATTGAATTGTTTTCTTAATTTCCTTTGCAGGTTGTTCATTGTTAGTGTATAGAAAAGCAACTGATTTTTGTGTGTTGATTTTGTATCTTGCAACTTTACTGAATTCATTTATTAGATCTAACTTTTTTTTTTCTGGTGGAATCTTTAGAGTTTTCTATATATAAGATCACATCATCTGTGAACACAGATAATGTTACTTCTTCCTTTCCAATTTGAATGCCCTTTATTTCTTTTTCTTACCCAATTGTTTGGCTAGGGCATCCAGCACTGTGTTGAATAGAAGTGATGAAGTAGGCACACTTACCTTGTTCCTCATCAAGGAAAAGCTTTCTGTTTTTCACCATTAAGTGTGATGCTAGCAGTGGGATTTTCACATATCCCCTTTATTAAGTTGAGGTAAATTCCTTCTTTCCTTCTATTCCTAGTTTGTTGAGGGTTTTATGATGAAAGAGTGTTAAATTTTACCAAGTATTTTTTCTGTGTCTATTGTGATGACCATATGATTTTAATGATGTACCATACTGATTTTCATATGTTGAATCATCTTTGCATTCCAGGGATAAATCCCACTTGGTCATAGAGTATAATTCTTTTAATGTACTATAGAATTTGGTTTGCTAGTATTTTATTGCAGATTTTTGCATCAGGGATATTGGCCTGTAGTTTTCTTTTCTTGTAGTGTCTTTTTCTGGCTTTGCTGTCAGGTTAACACTGGCCTTGTAAAATGAGTTTGGAAGTGTTCTATCCTCTTCAAATTTTTGGAAGAGTTTGAGAAGAATTAGTGTTAATTCTTCTTTAAATGTTTGATAGAATTCACCAGTGATGTCATCTGGTCTTGAGCTTTTCTTTAATGGGAAGCTTTTGATTGATGATTCAATCTGATTACTAGTTACAGGTCTGTTCAGATTATCTATTTCTTTATGATTCAGCTTTGGTAGGTTCTGTTTCTAGGAATGTGTCCATTTCTTTTAGGTTATCCAATTTGTTGGAATGTAAGTGTTCACAGTAGTCTCTTACAATATTTTTTAATTTCTGTGGCATCAATTGCAATGTCTCCTGTTTCATTTTTCATCTTATCTGAGTCTTCTCTTTTTTTTGTATAGAGACAGGGTCTTGCTACATTGCCCAGGCTGGTCTTGGACACCTGGCCTCAAGTGATCCTCCTACCTTGGGCTCCCAAAGTGCTGGGATTACAGGCATAAGCCACCATTATGCTTTAATCATTATTTCCTTTCTCTGCTAACTTTGGGCTTAGCTTGTTCTTCTTTTTTTAGTTATTTAACATGTAGAGTTAGATTTTTTATTTGAGATATTTTTAATATGTTTATTGTTATCAACTTCCCTCTTAGTATTGCATTTGCTGCATTCCATAAAGTTTGGTATGTTATTTTCTTTGTTTCTAGATATTTTCTAATTTCCCTTTTGATTCATTCTTTGATCCATTTGTTCAAGAGTATGTTGTTGCATTTCCACATATTTGTGAATTTTCCAATTTTCCTTCTAATATTGATTTCTGGTTTCATTCCATTGTGATTGGAAAAGGTACTTGGTATGATTTCAATCTTAAATGTGATAGGACTTGTTTTGTGATCCAGCATGTGATCTATTAAAAAAAATGTTCTGTGTGTTCTTGGGAAAAATGTGAATTCTGCTGCTATTAGGTAGAATGTTCTGTGTATGTTTATCAGGTCCATTTGGTCTATAGTGTCGATCAAGCCCCTTGTTAACTAATTGATCTTTTGTCTAGATGTTCTAACCTTTATTGGAACTAGGGTATTAAAATCCTCTATTATTATCATGTTGCTGTCTATTTCTCCCTTCAGTTCTGCCAATGTTTGCTTCATATACTTAGGTGTTCTGATGTTGGTGCATATAAATTTATCATTGTTATATCTTTCTGGTGAATTAAACCTTTTATCATTATATGATGTCTTTCTTTGTTTCTTTTGACAATTTTTGATTTAAAGTCTGTTATGGTCTGAATGTCCCCAAAAATTCATGGGTTGAAACTTAATCCCCATTGTGGTGGTTTTAAGAGGTGGAGCCTCTTGGGACGTGATTAAATAATGAAATATCTGCCTTCATGGATGGATTATAGCCTCATCAAATGCCTAGAGAGAACTAGCTTAGGCCCTTTTTGCTCTTCTACTCTTCCACCATGTGAGGACACAGCAATTCATCTCTTTTTGTCCTTCTTCCACCATGTGAGGTTACAGCAAGGAAGCCTTCACAAGACTTGAATGCCAGCACCTTTGACTTCCCAATCTCCATAGCTGTAAGAAATCAATTTCTGTTATTTATAAATTACCCAGTTTCAGATATTTTACTACAGTTGCACAAACAGACGAAGATAAAGTCTATTTTATCTTTTGTAGGTATGGCTACTCCTGCCCTCTTTTGGTTATCATTCGCATGGAATATTTTTCCATCCTTATACTTTCAGCCTATGTGTGTTCTTAAATCTAAAGTGAATCTTGTAGACAGTGCATAGTTGGATCTTATTCTTTTAAAACTCATTCAACTGTGCTATGTCATTTGGGCAGCTTAGTCCATTTATATTTAAAGTAATTATTGATAGAAAAGGGGTTACTATCAACATTTTGAAATTTGTTTTTTGTGTTGTAGCTATTCTGTTGCTCTTTTTATCTCTTGCTATCTTCCTTTGTGTTTCATTGATTTTTTATAGTGACATGATTTTATACCTTTCTTACTTTCTTTTGTGGAAATTCCATAGGTATTTTCTTTGTGCTCATCGTGGGACTTACATAAAACAGCTTATAGATATAACTATCTTTTTAAAGCCGATAAAACTTAAATTCAGCTTCATATAAAAACTTTGCTTTTACTTCCCCCCCACACAGTTATGGATGTCACAAATTATATTTTTAATAATGTACAGCCATTAATATATTTTTATAATTATAATTACTTCTATGCTTTTGTTTTTTTAACTTTTATACCAGAATTAAGTGATTTACACAATACTGTTACACTATTACAGTATTCTGTACCTGTCTATATATCTATCTTTACCAGTTAGCTTTATACTTTCATGTTTTTGTATTGCTGTTTAGTATCTTTCCATTTCAACTTCAAGGACTCTCTTTAGCATTTCTTGAAAGGCAACTCTAGTGATGATCTTATTCTGCTTTTGTTTGTTTAGGAAAGTCTTTATTTCTCATTTTTGAAGGCTAGTTTTGCCAGAGAGAGTATTCTTGGTTGGCTGGTTCTTTTCTTTCAGCACTTTTAATACCTCATCCCATTCCCTTTTGTTCTTCAAAGTTTCTGCTAAGAAATCCATTGCTAATCTTATAGGAGTGTCCTTGTATGTAATGAACTGCTTTTCTCTTGTTGCTTTCAAAATTCTCTTTTTGGCTTTCGACAATTTGATTATAATGTGCTTCAGTGTCTATTTGTTTGGGTTCATCTTATTTAGGCCTATTGGGCTTCTTGGATCTGTAGTCCATTTTCTCCCTCAGATTTGAGAAGTTTTCAGCCATTATTTCTTTAAATGAGCTCTCCAACCCTTCTCTTTCTTGGACTGCTCTAATAGATATATTGGTACATTTGATGGTGTCCAATAAGTCTCTCAGGCTTTCTTTACTTATTTTCTTTGTTGCTATTTTTATTGTTCCTTTTTACTCCTCTGGATAATTTCAAATGACTTGTAATTGAATTGCTGATTATTTCTTCTGCTTGATCAAGTCTGCAGTTGAACCCCTCTAGTGAATTTTTTAGTTCAGTTAAAATTGCATTCTTCAGCTCCAAAATTTCTATTTGGTTCCTTTTAATATTTTCTATCCTTATTGAATTTCTCATTGGTTCATGCATCACTTTCCTGAACTCATTGAGCATCAATATGATGGTTATTTAGAATTTTTTGTCAGATAATTCATATACCTCTGTTTCTTTAGGATCTGTTTCTGGAGACTTATTTTGTTTCTTTGACTTGACCATTTCTCGTTTCTTCATATTTCTTAGAACTTTGTGTTGGTATCTGCATATTAAAAAACAAAACAAACAAACAACAACAACAACAACAACAAACCAGCCACTTCTTCCAGTCTTTACCAGCTGGCTTTGTACTGGGAAAGACCTTCATAATCTTTAGCCTGGCTAAAGATTCTGGGGACCTCTCAAACATTTTCTGTGGATACGTTTTCTCTGGGCTTGTGCACGTAGATTCCTAAGTAGAGAGATTTTCTGGCTTCTCTTTTTTAAGAGTTCATTATCTCTTGCTCCATCTGTTGTCTATCTTCTATAGTGTGTGTCCTCCAAAGTAGCAGCACACTGTCCAGCTCTTTTTTTTTTGTTCTTGGCAGCCCCTAGTCTTCTAGAGTATGTTAGACCTTCTCTGCCTTAAGTGGGGCTACGTGGAAACCAGTCCCTTTGGCAGCCCCTTGAAAAGCCAGAATTCTGGACACATGTTCTATTTTTCTCTTGCCCTCCTGAAGAAGAGGGCACTGAGCTGTATTGGCCTCTGCTGTGCCACAGGTCCTCTGAAATAGCATCATGCTATATAGCTCTTTGGTTTCTTTTCATGGGGCCCCAGGCATCTAGAGTATGCCAGTGATTCAAGACAGACAAGAAAGAAACCAATCCTATGGGCATCTCCCCATTTCCCCAAAAAGCAGGAATATTGGTTGCATGCTTCACTCTTTTCCATGTCCCCTAGGGATAGGCCACTGAACTGTATCAGTCTGAATCTGCTGTAGCAAGAACCCTCTAGGACAGCAATATATCACCCAGTATTTTTTTGTTCTCAGTGTCCCCCAGGCATCTAGAGTATGGTGGGTTCTATAAACTCTCTAAGACAGGTAAGACAGAAGCTAGTCCCTCAGGCAGCCCCCAAGAAAGTCAGAACTTTGGTTTTTTGTTGTTGTTGTTGTTTTGAGACGGAGTGTCGCTTCTTCGCCCAGGCTGGAGTGCAATGGCGCAATCTCGGCTCACTGCAACCTCCGCCTCCCGGGTTCAAGCAATTCTCCTGCCTCGGCCTTCCAAGTAGCCGGGAGGAATGTGCCAGCATGCCTGGCTAATTTTTGTATTTTTAGTAGAGATGGGGTTTCACCATGTTGACCGGACTGATCTCAAACTCCTGACCTCAAGTGATCCGCCTGCCTTGGCCTCCCAAAGTGCTGGGATTACAGGCATGAGCCACCGCGCCCGGCCAAAAAGTCAGAACTTTGGATATATGGTCTAGTCTTCTCATTTCTTCTTCAGGGAGAAGCCAAAAACTGGGAATTTCCTCCTAACCATGTGGCCCTGTGCCGAGAGGACAGACTATGGTGAGGGTATACCATGAATTTTCCTACTGGCTTCAGTGCAGTTGTTTTTTTTGCTCACCTAGTGTGATGTAGCCTCTTAGCCAGCTTCTGGATTTCTCACAAAAGGAATTGGTCTGTGTATAGTTAAGTTAGTGTCTCTGTGGGAGGGAGCACAGGCTGGGGTTTCTCATTCTGCCATCTTGCTGACGTTCACTGTGGTTTTGATTTGCATTTCCCTAATGAGTAGTGGTTTTGAGCACATTTTCATGTGATATTGGCCGTTTCTATATCTTCCTTGAAGAAATGTCTGTTCAACTCTTTTGCCTACTTTTTAATTGTTTGTTGTTTCTTCTGCAAAGTTGTAGGAGTTTTTTTAATCATATATTCTGGATATCAATCCCTAAACATTTATTGTTTTAAGGAAATAAATTTTGAGATAATTTGTTATATGGCAATGGATAACTAATAAATACTAAAAACTCCTAAATGTATATACTAAATATATTAATTAGAAAATTGTAATATAAAAATATTAAAAGCTAAAACTGTCTGATATTAGGAAGATAATTTCACTACAATATATACCTTTTTTGTGTGTATGAGACACCGTCTCATTATGTTGCCCAAGATGGTCTCAAACTCCTGGGTTCAAGCAATCTTCCCACCTCAGCCTCCTGAGTAGCCAGGATTACAGGTATGTGCCATTACAGCCAGCTTTCACAGTGTATACTTGATGTACTATTAATGTACTATTTAATGACTACTAAAAAGTTTATGATAACAGGAGAAAATTCTTATGCTATCTTAAATAAAAATTTGAGTGTATGCATTGATACCAAGAAATGGAAATTTGAGTGTGTATACTGCTACCAAGAAACTGAAAAATGACATCCCATACCTTTAATATTTAATATTTATAACAAATGAGGTTTACATGGATTTTTTTATCTCATCTTATTTCTGATGTGTCATGTACTTATAAATACTATTTTATTTGCACTCCTGCTCTGCAATAATTTTGAAGATAGATAACTTATATTATTGCTGTCTTCATTTTTTAAAATTCTCAAATCCAGATGAAATTATCAAAGTTGATAAAATAATCATTGTTCTATCTTCTTATTTGAAGATTATTAATTGTGTTGATTTTGCTTCCTTGCTCTAGTTAGCAGTGATGTCATCTGCTATTTTTAAACTTCCTTGAAATAATATATGTAATCTACTTCTAATAAGTTTTTCTTATTTAGCATTTTGGTACTAAACTAATTTATAATTATTTAGCCTTATTTGTCCATGTTTAACTTGCTTTAAAGCTCAGCACTGGTGTTTTAAGCCATGGCTTCTCCATTTTAAGGCTTTCTATTTTAATTCATTTATTATTCTGGAATATATCCTTAAATAATTTATTTAGGAAGGCTGTCTTGGTGGTGGTATTTCTGTTGCAGTTGTTGTTTTCTTGCCTGCTTGGTGACATATTTCTATTGACTTCACACTTAACTGGCATCTTATCTAGGTGGATAATGCTAATTCAAAATTCTGCAGATATTGTTCTGTTGTTTTTTGCCATTTAGGGTTGAATAAGATGCCAAGTTGTTTTTTGTTTCTCTATAGTCATTCTGTTTTCATTTTGTTTTTAGCTTTGCCTTTGGAATTTAAAATGTTCACAGTGATTTGTCTGGATGAGAATCGATTTTCATAACTTTTGCTTTGATACACTAAACAGTTTGAGTTCCTGGATGATGCCCATTTTAATTCATACGAGGAAATATCTTCTAGTATAGTTTCTGCTTGATTAATTCTATATTTGTCTCTTAGGGACATCTATTAATTTTATAATGCTGCCTTTTTTTCAGACTTCTGTTTCAGAATATTCGCTTTCATCAATGCAATCCTTGGCTATAGTAGGAATGAAATAATAAAAGCAGTAGCTTCTGTCTGCCCTCCTTGGTTATGCAGTCCTTACAGAACATCTCCCCATCTCCCACCCCCCACCCCAGCTCAGTGAAACTCTCCACACTTTGGTTGTGGAAATTGGCAGGGTTAGGTGGCTACTCACTCCCAATCCACAACCACAATAAATCACTTTTTATTATCTTACCAAAATCTGTAGAATGCCTCTTTATTCTATTTTGTTGCTGCGGAGGTTTGTTTTCTCTTTCTAATTATTTTATTTTCTAGGTTTTTTGAGGGAATTTCAAGAGGGGAGATTTTTTATTCAGGCTCATCTTAACGTCATGTCTGGAACTCAAGCTACTGAATTATATATTCTTTAATACATGTAGACCTACGTCAATGAATTTAAACTGCAAGGAAAGGGTTAAATTTCTTCCTCAAGTGTGGTCAAAATCTGTAGAGAAAAGAGGAACAGCTTCTCTTAAAGAAAGTTAGCTGGGTAGGTATACAGTCATTGCCGAGGAAGGCTTGCACAGGGTGAAAGCTTTGCTTCTCTGCTGCTGTAACAGGGACTAGCACAGACGCACGGATGAGTGGGGTTATTTCCAGATATTAGGTCACAGCAGAAGCAGCCAAAATGGATCCCCAGTGGTGAGTAATAATTCTTATTCTTTGCAGAGAAGTTATGAGTTGTGACTGCAGTGAAAGGCTGAGGTTGAAGACGGTGCTTTGATGTGTGTCCTTCACTTAGTTCCTAAGTGGAGAAGCTTTCTTTTTCTACAAAAGATCTTTGGCACATGAAGGCAAGAATTATTTGCAATGCCCAAAGCAGTTCATTGGTGGTAGTTATATATATTTTTAGGTGCCTAATTTTGGTTTTGTAAATCTGTTATTCAAATACTGAATGTTACAGTCATTGATTTTAGTGAAGAATCAGGAATTTTTAAAATATCTGCATAAGAATGACAAATAACAGGGAATACGTTTTTTGTCTACCAGGGTCAGTTTGGTCTGAGGGTGGAGGAATGAGATAGAGAAGGTAGAGGGAGAGAGATGAAGAAAAAGAAAGAGAAAAAAGAGGTATAAGGAGAAAATGCAAAACTCAGTTAATATGTCATAGTCAGGCCATGGGAGATTCTGGGCAGGGTTGGGTAGTGGAAGGAGGTAGAGTGATTAAATTAGTTACCATGTATTGAACATGCATGATGTGCTGGGTAGTTTACTAGTGTTATTTCACTGAATTTTATTCTTCACAATGACTTTTGGAAAGACATCATCATTCTTTTTGACAGACGGGGTAACTGTGGCTTAAAAAACTTGCCCTAATTCACACTATTCATAAGGGGTAGAGCTAAAATCTTTCCTGCCCGCTTCATGGTGCGCCAGAAGGTTTCTCCATGCTGTGGAGACTTCCTGGAAGGAGTCACACCCGCCCTTCTCTTGGGTGGTGGCAGCTGGCGCTAGTCACTATGTATTTATTTATTTATTTATTTATTTATTTTTAATTATTTATTTTTGAGACAGAGTCTCGCTCTTTCGCCAAGCTGGAGTGCAGTGGCTCAATCTCAGCTCACTGCAACCTCCGCCTCTCGGATTCAAACGATTCTCCTTCCTCAGTCTCCTGAGTAGCTGGGACTACAGGCGCGCGCCACCACGCCCGGCTAATTTTTGTATTTTTAGTAGAGACGGGGTTTCACCATGTTGGCCAGGATGGTCTCGATCTCTTGACCTTGTGATCTGCCCACCTTGGCCTCCCAAAGTGCTGGGATTACAGGCGTGAGCCACCGCGCACCCGGCCGTCACTATGTATTTATAATTACTGTTCTTTGAAAATCGAAGTAACATTCATCTACCCAGCGCTTACTGGTTTGAGAAAAAGCTTTGTTGCTTTTATTTCGGAAGATTAAAATTTAATTTTCCAGTAAAGATTCCTTTTGCTCCAGTGGAATTTTGAAGGGTTATACTTGTATGAAGAAAAAAAGAATTTCAAAATTTATAATTTTTATGGTACCATAGAGGGGATACTACTTAATTATGCTAGCACTGTCTGCAAAGGTCTAAAAAACCATAGGCTGCTGTCTATATTGAACTTGTTAAGATTCCTTTTGTTTCACAGTGCCTGAAGATTGGTCATGAACCAGTAATAGCCATTAAACAATGTTTGCTCTCATAAGAGATGAAATAAATGCAAATTAAAACAACAGTGAAGTATCATTTTTTCTCTATCAAAGAGATAAATATTAAGTTTTAAAAAGCAAGCAATCAAGAATCCTCTATCTTGCTAAGAAGGGAGGATTATTTGTACCCTAGTTGCGCACTAGTGGTGATATCATCTTTCTGGATAATAATCTAGTGATACATATCAAAAGCCTTTAAAATGTATATGCCCTTTAACCAAGCAATTCACCTTTTAGGAATTTATCCTAAGATATAATAATACATGTTTGTAAAGTTTTAGTGATGGATATTTTTCTTGCTATTGTTTCTAATAAGGAAAATCTTAGAAACAATTTACATGTTTAAAAACAAGTGATTGGTTGATTATGGAACATCCATAATGGAATACCATGTAATTATTTAAAATTCCATTGTAGAACAATTCATAATGTGTTTAGTTAAAGGGGAAAAATGCAGAACGAACAGTGCTATCACTTTTATACATGATACATGTATACAAACAATATTAATCAGAAATATAGGTAGTTTGTATTTTCTACTGTGTGCTTTTCAGTTTGAATCCCATCTGTAGGCAGAAAAATAAAGTTAAATATTTAAGATTAAAAAAAAACAATAGCTGGTTTTTTTCAGATAAGTAACCATCTAGTGATGTGTGATAATTTATAAGTTGTGAGATTCCATAGTTAGGGCTTTAGCCCTTTGCATTTATCTTTCTTCATCTCTTGAATCCTCTTCAAAATACACCCACTCTACCCATAACTCATTAGATCTTGAAAGGCATGTTCTGATAGAATTTTATATTTAGAACAGGCTGGAGCACTCTTTCCTTATTTTACAGAAGTGATTGCATGGCTCTCTAGGGTGAGTTGCATATTGAGAGGGAGGACAGTGCAGTGGCTAAGTGGCCGCACATTGAAGCCAGGCTGCTGGGGTTTGAATACCAGTTCCCCAACTTCCTAGCTATGTGATTTTGGACAAGTTGCTTAACCATTGTAATTCCCAGTTTCTTGTCTGTAAAATGGGAGTATGGTAATATGTCGTAAAGTAGTTGTGAGATTTTAATGAGATAATCCATATCCTGCTAAGTACTCAGGAATTGTTAGTAGTTTTTACTACTATTACTGTTTGGATTAAGAAACAGAGGAAAAGTGATTTGTCCAAGATTATACAACCACTTAATGGCATTACTAAGAACAGAATGGAGGAAGGTTTTTTCCAGCAGAAATGTTCAGTATCCTCTGAGCCTGGCAGGACAACCCCAAGTTGTGCTTTTGGGATGGAGGAGCTGATCTAAAACAAGCAGTACCCAGGACAAGGCCAGCCTCCAGGGAGTGACTGATGACAATGGGAAGCCAAATGGTAGAAAGGCAGGTGAAGTTAAGGAAACTGAGAGTCAACTTAGGAGCAGGAATGAAGCCTGGAGCAAAGAGCTAGTGCAAGAGAGAGCAGATGACTCAGAGACACTGGGGCTTTTGTAGGCCACCAGCTATGGGCTTCATGGGAGGTTAATGTGGTTTAAAGTCTCAAGGCCTGGGTAATTAAATAGACAAATGGGGTCTAGGTGCATGGGGGAATTTTAAGTATAGCTTTGAGAAGATGCCTAATGGGGAGTAATAATAGAGAATGAAGCTGGGTGGGGCCAGAACAAGGAGCCCACAGTCCAGGCATCCAGCTATGATCATCCTAAAGGAAAAGCCTAAGTTTGAAGAATCATAAACAAATAGAGACATGATAAAATTTACTTTAAAAAAATCCCCTGGCAGAAGAATGAAAACTGATTTGGAGTGACAAGGAGATCATTTAGGAGACTATTGGAGTAAGCCAAGGAGAAATGGTGAGGGCATGAAACCAGGGCAGTTATGGTGGGATCAGACAGGAGAGGATGCATTTAAGAGATATTTTAGCACCAGAATTGACAGAATTTGGTTTTTGACAGATGTAGACACTGGGAGAGGAGGAGAGATCTAAGTGCATAGTGGCATCCTTCACAAAATGGAAGGTATAGGAAACAGAGTGGGTTTGCGCCAGGCAGAGAGAAAAGACAGATGGTGAATTCCTTCTCTAACATGTTGAGTTTGAGGTGCCTGTGCAGCAGCTGGATAGAGATGTCCAAGCAGACAAGTAGATATTTAGGTGCAAGTTCAAAAAAGAGGGATGGCCTGGAATGCACATGAAGAGTCTTCTGCATAAGTATGGTTGACAGTTGAAATTCTCATTGTGGGTCAATTCAGTAGCAGAGAGGATGGAGGATTGAGAGGAAGCCAAGGACAGAACCTGGAAAACCTTGACATCTAAGGAGGGAGATGAGGAAGAAGAATCTACAATAGATACTAAGGAGGGGCTAGAGAGACTGGAGCAGCCCAGGAGAAAAGTGGTGTCATAGAAATCAAGTGGGCCTGTAGTCCCAGCTACTTGGGAGACTGAGGCACGAGAATAGCTTGAACCCGGGAGGCAGAGGTTGCAGTGAGCTGAGATGGCACCACGGCACTCCAGCCTGGGTGACAGAGTGAGACTCCGTCTCAAAAAAAAAAAAGAAAGAAATCAAGTGGGGAGATGGATGCAAGAAAGAGGAGAATGCATTCATGGAAACAGCATATTTACCAAGCTTTCCATGTTGAACACATGAGATGTGACATGAAAGGTAACTGTAGTGACTACATGTTAAGCGTTGAATTGTGGCTCCCTTAAAATTCATATGTTGAAATCCTAACTCCCAGGACTTCAGGATTTGATCATATTTGGAGATAGGGTCTTTACAGAGATAATAAAATTTAAATGAGGTCATTAGGGTGGGTCCTAATCCAAGACAATTGTTGTGCTTATTGTAAGGAAGGGAAACACACAGCGGAAAAGTGGTGTGAAGACACAGGGCGAAGACGGCCATCCACATACAAGCCAGGGAGAAAGGCTCGCAACAGATTCTTTCCTCACAACCTTCAGAAAGAACCAACCCTGTGGAAACCCTAAGTTTGGACTCCTGGCTTCCAGAAAAAAAATAAATTTTTGTTGTTTAAGCCACCCCAGTTTGTGGTACTTTGTTACCACAGCCCCAGCAAACTAATACACTTGATGAGAGTGCATACAGCCAGAGAAAGAAGCTGTGAATAAGTGCATCAGTGAGGAGGGAAAGAAACCAAAACAGGATTACATCACTTAAATTAAGAGTAGAAACATTTCACAAAGCAGAGTGTAGTCACAGGTCAAATTCTGCAGAAAGGCGAAGTAGGAGAATGACTGAAAATGTCAGTCCAGAGGCCCTCAGTGACCTTGACCTTTGCAGAACACTCCCAGTTGAGTGGAGGCAGTAGACTTTGGAGAGCTTGGAAAATGGAGGCAGCACAGATGGTCTCCTGCAGAAAGTCTGGTGATAAAATGAGACCTCCTCACGGGAGTAAACTCACCTCTGCTGTCGGTGGAAATAATCTGGAGCCAAGCCAGCCAGACCCGGAGTTCTTCCTTCCTCCATTTTAAAGGTTAAACAGAGCTGAGGTCAATGGCTCATGCCTGTAATCCCAGTGACTCAGGAGGCGGAGGTGGGAGGATGGCTTGAGGCGCGGAGTTCCGTTCAAGACCAGTCTGAGCAACATAGCGAGACTCCCATTCCTAAAAAAATTTTAATTTAAATTTTAAAAAAAGGCTAACCCAAAATAAAATCCAATACTTTATTTTTCCCACCCAAAACTAGTTTGGGAAGGATTTCTGGAAGAAAATAACTTTTGCAGTCATTTTACATGTTGGATTTTGAGTGCACATAACATACAGATTCTATTCTGTATTGTCAGTTCAGAGGCAAGTTGAGATTTGAGGCTTCGCAGAGGTAAAGCCTCTGGTGAATCTGGTGAGATAAAGAAGAAAACAAGCCCAAGAGGAATTTCAGGGATCATTTATAATTTACATCAATAAACAGAATGGGGAAAAAACCCATTAGAGTTTGGAATAGAGAAGTATTAAAACACTTTCTTAGAAAGCTTTGAGTCAAAATTAATCTTTCTGTAGTGGCAGGAATATGATAAGCCAAACAACCCTAATGTCACAGCTCTATATTATTAGGTGTCAAATGAATCAGATTTGCACTAAAACATCAAGTAAAAATAAAAGGAATGAACATTTGGTTAAGTGAACCAATTAGTCAATACACACCAGAAAATGGTAAAACTGGATAAACCTAAAATACTCAACTACCTAGATTAATCAAGGCCAACCTAGATTATCACCCCAATATTACAACTATTTTCAACCAACTAAACAATAAATCTTTATCAAGAGCCTGATAGTTTAAGGTACTGTGATGAATACAAATGAAATTGCTGATACTTTTTTTAAGTGTATTTAGAAATAGAAACCCACAATTATGAAATGACAAAAACAATTAATGCAGTTAATAATTCAGTAATTGTTTTAAAAAGAAATAAACATGACAAAAAGTTCATTCTCACCAAATACTAAAGAAATGCCAATTCAAACACCAATGAGATATTTTCCTGTATCAGATTAGACAGTAAAACAAACAATCCAATCAGAAAAATGGGCAAAAGATATAAAAAGACATTTCCCCAAAGAAAATATACAGATGGTGAACAACCATATAAGATAGTCAACATCATTTGCCTTTATGAAAAAATTAAACCACTACCTACTTATAAAAATGGTTAAAATAATAAAAGATAATGACAACACCAAATGCTGGCAGGATGCAGAGAAACTGGATCATGCATACATTGCTTGTTGGGAATGTACAATGGTCAAGACACTCTAGAAAACAGTTTGGCAGTTTCTTATAAAACCAAACATGCATTTAGTATATGACCCAGCAACTGCATTCTTGGGTTTTGATCCCAGAGAAATAAAAGCCTATGCTCCTGCAAAAATCAGTATATGAATATTTATACCAGCTTTATTCATAATAGTAAAAAACTGGGGAAAAAAGTCCCTCAGTGGGTGAATCGTAACACAAACTCTGTGCGCAAGATGTTACCACTGAAGGAAGCTGGGTGAAGGTACACAGGACTTCCCTGTACATTTTTTCAACTTCTTTTGAATCAATAATTATTTAAAAATGAAAAGTATAAAAAGTAAAAAAAAAAAAACTAAAAATGTTCGTCTTCACTAAATATTAAAAAAAATGCCAATTCAAACACAAGATATTCTCCTTTTACAAATTAACAATTTATGTGGATTTTGGGAGGGTTGGGAGTAATCATGCTAATAAGTATGCAATAAGAGGATACTTTCATATACTACTGATTGTGGGAATATGAATGGGGAGAACATTTCTGGAAAGCAATATGTCAACAATATCAAGAGTCTTAAAAATGGTTGTACAAGCAGACACCCATTCTGGGCACTGCCAATTTCTCCATGTCCTTAGTACATTTTTTTTCAGTTCATTCAGCATCTTTGTTCCAGGCACTGTGCTAAACATTAAAAATACACCAAAGATGAGTATGAGTAAACATGATTTCTGTTCTCAAGAATTTCAGTTTTGTGGTAAATATATCAAAGGTGATTTTTTATAAGAGTTTTTTATAACAGGGTGTGATGTTTCATAGGAGCATGAAGGTAGCTGTTTCCTATTTGTCTGTAGGCAGTATGATGTCTTAGATAAATGCCAGGGTTTTGAGCTAGTTTGGTTGGTATCAAATAATAAGTAGTTAATAAATCATCTTCTATTTATTAGTGATATCACTTTGGGAAACCTATCAGCTTCCTGAACTTCAGTGTCCTCTGTAAGATGAGGCTACCAAGCACTTGCCAATGCCATGAGGAATATAACAATTTATAATGGACAGGAAGTCCTATGGATATAAGATATTTTAGGACTTGCATTCTTTGCTTTAAAATCTATTATTTCCTATATTTTTAATTGTCAGAGTTCTTTAGCTCTGCCTTTTCTGATTGATTTCCAGCAGATGGACTCTTACCTATAACCTAGAAGTTGCTATAGTAGACCTCCTAACTATAGATAAGAGAAGGGCATGCCAAATGCAGTTGAATCAGGTGAAAGTCAAGCAACAAAGCCACCTAAAATAAATTTTATGTAAGGTAGGGTGCCAAAATCATTAAAATAAAATTCTATTCTATAATAGTAATCATGTAAGTGCTTTCATGAAGTTGTCTATGAAATCTTTCTTTTTCGCTTTCTGGACTTCAAATATTTTAAGTTTGCTTTTCATTTACAAAGATTTTTTTGCTCAATAGTAATCATGAACTGTATTCAAACTTACACTTCTAATTCTAGAAGATATATAAACTACCATTTTTTAATTATAAAAATGTTTATATATCTTGCTTTAATAATTTCACCTCTAGGGATCTAGCTAGTTAAATAACAAGAGCTACGGAAACATATTTGTGCACCAAAATGTTTATTACATTATTTAATGTAATGAAAAATAAGAATCAACCTAAATAAGTAGAAGAATAGGTAAGTAAGTTAAAAATGAAGTTAATAATGACTCCTTAATGAGAGAAGACAACATAAGGCTACATACAGAATTGTAAAGAAAATAATCCACAGAATGTGTGTTTTATTTTGGTAAATGGTTCCTAAAACTAAGTAAGTACATAGAAAGAATTTTTTTTTTTTTTTTTTTTTTTTAAGACAGAGTCTCTCTCACTTTGTCCACCTAGGCTGGAGTGCAGTAGTGCAATCTCAGTTCACTGCAGCCTTCACCTCCCGGGTTCAGGACACGCCACCACACCCAGCTAATTTTCTTGTATTTTTAGTAGAGACACAGTTTCATCATGGGGCTGGTCTCAAACTCCTGACCTCAAGTGATCTGCCCACCTTGGCCTTCTAAAGTGCTGTATTATAGGTGTGACCCACCGCACCTGGCCTAGGAAGAATTTTAGAAAGAAAGCTCCATATCAGGAATTGAGAAGCTGGTGTTTTAATTGAGAATATATTTGCACAGAAAAATCTTGGCATAAATATTGGTTTACAAAACAAACAAACAAAGTAATGTTCTTTAATCTTGGATCAGGAGCTGCCCAACAACTCCAAAAAGTCAGCTCATGCAAAACCATCCAAGGACAGATGAATCAGCCAAACAAGAGAGAAAGGGGAAGGGAAAGTGTCTTTTCACAGGCAGCTTTTGAGGCAGTGCATAAACCATGCCTCTCCACCATCCAGACCAGACAGTTGTGACACAGGGTTGACAAAGCAGGACAACGAAAGGTAGCTGCTCCTAAGGTGGGGATGATGCTGGAGCAAGGGGGAGCACCAAGAGGGAAAAAAAAGCATAAAAATAAGATAGCATAGTAAAAAATAAGATAGTCATAGTAGTTACCTCTTGATTGGTGGGATTATGGAAATAGGGTTATTTCTTTGACTAAAATTGCCAGATCTTCAGTACAATTACATTGCTCTGCTGAGCAGGATGAAATCAAGTTGAAAAGTAATCTAGTAGTGAGGTATAGCCCGTATGCCACAAATGGCCAACATAGATCCTCAGATGACAGAAGTGAGTGATGCAGGCCTGTGGTTTATGTACAGCTCCATGACGTATGAATGGCAGAAGCTGTGTATGTCCACAGGCGAGCCCCATTTCAAGAAATGCTTCTGGTCACCACTCTGTTGTCCTGTGTATAAGGAAGTGGTTCAGAACAGCCAAGTCTTATATTTCAAGAGGAGCCAGAAAGACAAACTTACCAGTGAAATCCTAATATTTATATAATAGCTCAATATCTGGAGGGGCTGGTTTGGTATAAATCACCAGTTTTACCTCTGACCTCTGTTAGTGCATCAGAGGTTCAGGAGAGAGTGAGAAAATTGTAAATGGAATATTTTAGGACTATTATATTGGGGCCCAGGCTGTAGTGAGTCAGAGCGAGAAAGTAGGGGGCTGAAACTATTTGACTATTAATTTATTCAATAAAGTTTTATTTAATGTTGGAAAGATGAAGATGAATCAGATAGAAATCCTGTTTAGAAGCTTCTATGGGAAGAGATATCACCATAGCTAATATGTGTTAGCCTCTAAAAGGAATTATGGCAAACTATATTGTATCATATATGATCTCATTTAATCATCATAACTGCAGGAGGTAAGTAGTATTATCCCTGATTTTCCATAAGTGAAAACTGAGTCTCGCTTAGTTACATAGCTGACAACACAACCAGGATTCCAAATGCCAGTCTGATTCCAGAGCCAAGCTATGAACAACCATGCTATATATTATGGCAGATCAGGGAAGGAAGACATTACTTCTAGCAGCAAGAAACATTTGTGGATGAAAAGATTTGAGCTTGGAGAGAGCTGTGTTGAGCCATGTCCAAAACAATTTCTGGCAACCATACGATAAAGGTAAAAGCCAGAGATTGAAAAGTAAAAGCTGGTGGACTAAAAATGGTCCATAGACAGAGAGTCATCAAAACAACAAAACAAAACAAAAACCTTAATCATAATTAATTGCCAATATTTCAAAAGTCTGGAGAATTCACATAAGTTTAGATTTCCAGCTCTTCTGGAGAATTAGAATATCTAGTAACAGTGTGCTAATAATCCCACATGGTAACAACTGGTGAATCTGGCAGAGGCTGCCCAGCTTCCAATGGTGTATAAGCTCTCCTCTTCCTATGCAACCTGCCTGCCTCATTTATATGAGCTGCTTGGATGCTGCAGATGCTTGAATCTAAGAGCTTTGGTCTGGAAAGTGAGGCCCTAACAAGGAAGAAGGAATAACCTATGGATCAAGGAGAACTGGGAGTCCAGAAATGAAGGTTATTTGTAAGTCTGGACCCAGCC
Source organism: Pan paniscus (assembly GCF_029289425.2). Classification (NCBI taxonomy): domain Eukaryota; kingdom Metazoa; phylum Chordata; class Mammalia; order Primates; family Hominidae; genus Pan; species Pan paniscus. The sequence goes on from NC_085926.1 coordinate 120,017,186, forward strand.
ATTCCACTCCTTTGAGGAGATAAGATTCTAAGGAAAAGGCCGTTTGCATTCTGCTCTCCAAGATCTCTGGGTGTTGGAAGAAACTGAATTGGGGGAGAGGGGGAAACTTGACTGGGGGCTCAATACAGACATGTAAATTTGAAGGAAAGAGAGAGTTTAGATGACAGGCAGTAGAAAAGTTAATGTGTCCATTCTATGGCTGACCCAAGATTCTGTTTCCAGAAGACCTCTCTGGCTTGTTAAGTGTTCATGGTTGCAGGGGAAAAGTTAGAAAAAAAGAAAAACAAGCCAAAACCCAGCTCCTTAAATGTTTCTAATTTTATTTTCAAACAATCAGGCAGAGTAATCCCTTTACACACTCTTCAGGCATTGGCTGAGGGTCCCAGTCAAGAACCATTCAGTTTTGGGGGCCTTAAGAAAAATATTTCCTACGATTAAAGGAACTTTGGACAGGTTATTACCTTCTTTGAGCCTCAGTTTCTTTGTCACTTAGAAGGTTCAATGGTTTCCACATTCTGAGGGTAAGGAATACGAGAGTGAATGAAGAAATATCAAGTGCATAGCTCAGAGCAGGAAGAAAGAAGTGACCAGGGACAAGGCTAAGAACTTACTCAAAAGGTGCCCAGCTGCTCAGCATTCTGTCCAAAAAAGGGACACTGACATCTCTCCAGCATTCTAACAGCAGTCACATAGCATTATCAGCTAGAAATGAAAACAGATTCAATTCTATATCCTGCTAAAAGCTTGAGGGTCGCACTAGCTGTGTGATCTTTGGCAGCTGGCCAAAACCCTCTGAAAGGCAGTTTCCTCACCTATAAATTTTTAAAAAATATTTATTGTGAAGATTAAATGAAGTAATGCATTTAAAATACTTAGGGTGCCTTAGAGTTCCAGCACAGTTCGTAGCTCATAGTAATCAGTTAATAGATATTGACTTTAATAAATAGATACTTAACTGAGCCTCCACCCTGGGCCTGTTACTATGCTAAGTACCAGGAGTGCAAAGGGAAATGAAACACGTTCCCCAAACTTGTGGAACTCAGAGCAGGCCAACTATATGAGTAGTAGATTTTTAACACGATGAGGAAACTGTTATAATGGAAAAATAAATAGTGTGAAGAGGGACTAAGGAAGATAAAGATATGGTGAAAAAAAGAGGGAAGGGTTCAGGCTCCAACTGTGGCATGATCTAGATCTGCAAGGAAGAGTAGAGAATTGCAGTAGAGAAAGCAGGGAAGACATTCCAGGCAGAAGAAACAGCTTCCACAGAGGTAAAGAAGGCAAAACGTTTTCAAAGGTTCTAGGGGTGGGGGATGGTGGGGAAGATGGTCACGGAATAGTGAATGGTTCAAGTGAAACTGTTGTATGGGTTGTGAGGGCAGTTTTATGGGTTGGGTGATAAAATCAGAAGAGAAAAATTGAATTCACGCTTTGAAAGGCCTTGTGTGTCTTGCTGAGAAGCGTGAACACTAACTCATGAGGAGTAAGGCATGGGTCTTTAAAGGAAGGAAGTTTCATAATCAAATTGTTTTCCATGAACGATAATGAAGGGAGCCAGCCACAAGGCTGTTGCAATCAATCGTCCAAACAAGAGGTGACAAAGACTCTAAAACTGGCCACCAATGAATTGAAAGTGGATGGTGAGGAAGAAAGAATACAGGGTGACATAAACACAATATGTAAAATCCAAGGTATGAAAATGGCCTGGTCCCTTCGTCCTTACCACAGTCATCCCAAGAGACCAAAACAAAAACACAGAAAATCTCTTTTAAAAATAATCTCTTTTGTTTGTATGCAAATAGGCCATCCACAGTGAAAATGCAACTCAAATGCAATATTTTATCTGCAGTCCACCAAATGCAAAGATCAAATTGGTTTACAAATGCTGTCCTTCTTAAAAATTCCAACTCCTCACATTGAAACTGTAGCCAGCTAGTGCAAGTTAAGATTGTTTGCAATCTTAAATAAGATTTGAGTAAAGCTGAAATTGAGACACTTTTCAAAAGAGGCCATCCCTTACTCACATTGCTGAAGAGTAGAAAGAATGACACCTTCTTTTATCAGAAAATTTCTTTCAGGGAGTAATGCCTCTTGTGTGGTGGCAGACCCTTCAAGTCTTCCAGATAAAGCATGTGATGGAAGTAGCAGGGAGCTGCAAAAATTGCAACTCTATGATTCTGCATCACCGACTTGAAAACTACAAGCCCAGGTTGACAAATGTACATTTTAAGTGTTCAGAGAAGTCTTAAGTGCCTTGCTTTGGTCACAAAGATGCCACAGGGAAGTAAGTTTTTGAATGTGCAGTGCCCCGTCCCCAGCTCTGTTGTGAAATGGAAACTTTAAAAAAAAAATCACTGATTTAAAAAACCACTGGTTTTGTTTTTTAACAAGTTTAGTCATATTGCCTGTGTTCTATATACCCCAATCTATTTTATTTTACTTTGTAGTGTACATTTAATTTATACTCAAATAAATATTTTACATAAGGTGCTTTCACGGATCTTCATGCTTCCCTAAATATTAAATATGCTGCCCATTTGTTAAAATGTGTTAGTTTTGTTATGTATTATATCCCTTCCCCTGCACACATAGAAAAAAAAATATGAACTTAACCTTCAAGCAAGTTTTACGTTTAGAATATTACCTCATTTTATTTCTTCTAACTGAGGTTATAAAGAAAATGGCAAATGTCATGTGCTTTGTAAAGAAATGACAGTTTCTCAGAATATGTAAATGCACACCCTTAGACAAATAGGCCACTTAAATTCATAATCACAGTCTTTTGAATATTGGTTTAATATTCTCAGATAAAGATTGAAAAGATAACAAGTTTTGGAATCAGGTGTTTACTTTGAGTTCTGAAAGGTGACATCACAGGTGTTGGTAGTTTATTGATATTTAATTTTTAAATGTGCTGCTGTATATATTTCATTTGATTAGAAATATGTTACATAGTTATGTTATTTGTTAAATAATAGACCATCTTTTGTATAACCTATCAGAAGAAGTTCTGAGATTGTAAGATTAGATTGTAAATCCTATTGAATAACTAGAATACAGAATTATTAAATTGGGAAGGAAGTTAAATCACTTAGACCGTCCTTCCCCCAGGAAGTCCTCTCTACAGTGTTATCCATGACAAATGTTTATGCAGGCACCCTAACCATTTAAAATATGAAGAGAAGGAGAACAGATATATCGAGAAAACTATTCCTGAGGCAAGAGACCAGGGGAAAACTTTTCTTAGTTGTAACCTACACAACTAGCTAGAATCTACCTCGTGCTCTTAAGATGGTGTTTAATCATGAGGATATCATACATAACTGAAATTGTATAATGTTGAAAATCTTTTGGTGGCAAGTACCTTGACTTTATTAAATCAGTGTTGGTCTCCTGCATTCAACTATGGTCTCTAGGAGGGCAGGGACCACACTTCTTAGCTCACCTTGGATCTCAAGACCAGTCCAAGGCCTTCATTCAGTCAGAGCTAGTTAAGCATTTGTTAATTGAATGAAGGAAATTAAAAAAAAAAAAACTAGAAATTCCAAATTGTGCAATTACATCTGTGAATTTTAAGATGTTATTGGAAAATGGGAAAAATTACTGAGATTCGAAGATGGATAGGAACAAAGGTAAAGCATGAAAATGTGCATATTTGTGTGTTGCTAGAGTCAATAGTGATTGCCAGTTCCTATGCAGCCCTGGCACCACCTCTGAAACCTTGGCCAACCCCTGCCATTAGGTGTTGAGATACACAACAGGCAGGTGAGGAAGGAGGGGTGCTCTGGATGTAGTCTTGCCGCTAGACTGTGGTCTTTAGTGTCCAAGTCCATGGGGTGAGTTGTGAGCCCATCAGTTTCCCACACTACAGTCCTTCTCTGGCTTAGTCTTCCTTCCCTGTCCTGTGGTCCAGGTTACCCCTGGCCCCTGCGGCCTTCCTCCAGGGATGGACCTTCCTCCACACCTTCTCAGGAGCTCCTGATTCTAGGCATGCCCCAGAACACCTCAACTCCACTCTGCCCTGTCTCCATCAGACCAGAGACCTCACTTAGACCCTGGGTATGGGGTTGTTGGTTCTCCACTTGCTGCGGTTGTCACTAGCCTGAGCTCTATCCTGAGCTCTGTCCATCCTTCTCATCTTCCTCATTGCCCTTTCTGCTAAAGCAACTGCACATCTGAAGGCTATACTTATCCCTAGTACAATGGTACTTTTTCTAAAATGCATACACCCTAATGCTTACCCTTTTGACAATTTTTTCATGAACCTACCTTTTAATATAAGCAAATTCAGTCTTCAATCCAAATAAGTGTATTTTGCTGCTGAAGCCACCATGTGATTTTGAGAGATAGTGAAGACAGACAGTCTTCTGCATTCACTTGTAGAATCCTGAAAATACCTCTTGGTGTCCCTTGCCTTTCTGACTTCTTGCTTGAAGACATCTAGACAAAAATGTGTCCCTGGGTCCTAGTTTCTGGGTTCAGAAATTGATCGAATGCAAGAAAACAGTACACATTGCCTCTTCCTTAGCATGCATGAATGGTAGGTGTGAATTTGCATCATGAGAAAGTAAATAAAAGAAGATTCCCCAGGGCAGCTAGGGAGGCAGAAAAAGCCAGCCTAGGATGGGAGTGGAGGACGTGTTAGAGGTTATGAAAGTGAGGGTCCATCCTACCCCACCTCGGTAACTCACTGGTATGGTATAAATGCAAAATTTTGGCTCACACAAAGAAAAATACTCAACTTCTAATGCTTAACTATGTAAAATTTGCTTTTAAAGTACAAGTTAAAATTGTATCGCTCCTCAAAGAAACAAGAAACTCATTACATTTCTAAGAATGTTCCTTCAGAAACATGGAACTGAAAGCTATTTTTAAAAATTGATCTGGCCCTTAGAAAACTGGGGCCTTTTCTTTAATTTACCTAAGGAATTGACATAAAAGTCTAGGGTTCTGCACCAGAAAAATGCAGAAAGTGTCAAAATAAAAGACAGAAATACAAAAGGAGACTTTTTGCAGCAACGTTCTATGTATAGCATTTGATTCCAAGGGTGCAACATGGGGAAGTGAACATGTGGACTGTGAAATTGATGCTAATTTTCTTTCCCACTAGTCTAGCAGCCCTCTAAAATGTCACATTATTAATTTAGTTACTTTACCAGAAATCCGTGTATGTGGTTAGCATGTGTGTTTTTTTTTAATTAACAGACTTTACTTATTTTTAGAACAGTTTTAGATTTTCAAAAAATTGAGCACATAGTACGAGAATTCCCATCTACTCCCTTTGTGGCAAACAATTTCCCCTATTTTTACCATCTTGCATTAGTGTGATGTATTTCTTACGATTAAGCCATTGTTGCTTCATTATTATTATTATTTAAAGCCCATAATTTACATTAAGTTTCTCTCTTTGGGTTGTACAGTTCTATGGATTTTGACGAATACACAATGTCATGTATCCACCATTATAGTATCATACAGAATAGCTTCACTGCCCTAAGAATCCCCTGTGCTCTGCCTGTTGACCCTTCCCACCCTTCCCCAACCCCTGGAAACCACTGATCTTTTTACTGTCTCCACAGTTTTGCCTTTTCCAGAATGTTCTATCTTTGGAATCATACAGTATGTACCCTTTTCAGATTGGCTTCTTTCATTAAGCAATATGAATTTAAGTTTTCTCCATGTCTTTTCACATCTTGATGGCTCATTTCTATTTATTACCACATAATATTCCATTGTCTGGATATACCACAGCTTTACCAACTGAGGGGCATCTTAGTTGCTAATTATGAATAAAGTGGCTATACATATTCATGTGTAGGTTTTGTGTGGACATAAGTCTTCAATTCAATTGAGTAAATATACCTAGAAGTGTGACTGCTGGATCATATGGTAAGAGTATATTTAGTTTTTTAAGAAACTGCTAAACTATCTCCCAAAGTAGTTTTACCATTTTGCATTCTTTTCTTTATTTTTTTTTATTATACTTTAAGTTTTAGGGTACGTGTGCACAATGTGCAGGTTAGTTACATATGTATACATGTGCCATGTTGGTGTGCTGCACCCATTAACTCATCATTTAGCATTAGGAGGTAAATCTCCTAATGCTATCCCTCCCCCCTCCCCCCACCCCACAACAGTCCCCAGAGTGTGATGTTCCCCTTCCTGTGTCCATGTGTTCTCATTGTTCAACTCCTATCTATGAGTGAGAACATGCGGTGTTTGGTTTTTTGTCCTTGCGGTAGTTTACTGAGAATGATGATTTCCAATTTCATCCATGTCCCTACAAAGGACATGAACTCATCATTTTTTATGGCTGCATAGTATTCCATGGTGTATATGTGCCATATTTTCTTAATCCAGTCTATCGTTGTTGGACATTTGGGTTGGTTCCAAGTCTTTGCTATTGTGAATAGTGCCGCAATAAACATACGTGTGCATGTGTCTTTATAGCAGCATGATTTATAGTCCTTTGGGTATATACCCAGTAATGGGATGGCTGGGTCAAATGGTATTTCTAGTTCTAGATCCCTGAGGAATCGCCACACTGACTTCCACAATGGTTGAACTAGTTTACAGTCCCACCAACAGTGTAAAAGTGTTCCTATTTCTCCACATCCTCTCCAGCACCTGTTGTTTCCTGACTTTTTAATGATTGCCATTCTAACTGGTGTGAGATGGTATCTCACTGTGGTTTTGATTTGCATTTGTCTGATGGCCAGTGATGGTGAGCATTTTTTCATGTGTCTTTTGGCTGCATAAATGTCTTCTTTTGAGAAGTGTCTGTTCATATCCTTTGCCCACTTTTTGATGGGGTTGTTTGTTTTTTTCTTGTAAATTTGTTTGAGTTCATTGTAGATTCTGGATATTAGCCCTTTGTCAGATGAGTAGGTTGCAAAAATTTTCTCCCATTTTGTAGGTTGCCTGTTCACTCTGATGGTGGTTTCTTTTGCTGTGCAGAAGCTCTTTAGTTTAATTAGATCCCATTTGTCAATTTTGGCTTTGGTTGCCATTGCTTTTGGTGTTTTAGACATGAAGTCCTTGCCCATTCCTATGTCCTGAATGGTAATGTCTAGTTTTTCTTCTAGGGTTTTTATGGTTTTAGGTCTAATGTTTAAGTCTTTAATCCATCTTGAATTGATTTTTGTATAAGGTGTAAGGAAGGGATCCAGTTTCAGCTTTCTACATATGGCTAGCCAGTTTTCCCAGCACCATTTATTAAATAGGGAATCCTTTCCCCATTGCTTGTTTTTCTCAGGTTTGTCAAAGATCAGATAGTTGAAGATATGCAGCCTTATTTCTGAGGGCTCTGTCACTATACATCTACTAGAATGGGTAAAATCCAAAAATCTGACAATACCAAATGCTGCTGAGGATGTGGAGCAACAGGAAGCCTCATTGCTCCACATCCTCAGCAGCATTTGGTATTGTCAGATTTTTGGATTTTAGCCATTCTACCAGATGTGTAGTGGTATCTTACTGTTTTAATTTGCAATTCTCTAATGAGGTATGATGCTGACCATCTTTTCATATGCTTATTTGCTGTCCGTGTACCTTCTTTGGTGAGGTATATGTTCAGATCTTTTGCTCCTTATTAAATTGGGCTGTTTGTTCTTTTATCTTTGAGTTATAAGAGTTCTTTGTGTATTTTGGATACCAGCCCTTTATCAGATATATCTTTTGCAAATATTTTTTCCCCAATCTTTGGCGTGTCTTTTTATTCATATAATGGTTGATACATGTTTCTGCTTTAAGGAGGAAGGGTTTTAAAAATACAATTTACAGTAGCAGTAAAAATAAAAATTTATTGCAAATGTCTTATGTTCACTCTCAGGTGATGTCAGGGAACTATGGACCCAGCAGGGTTTAATTAAAGGGGAGTGTCAAGTCCTGGGGGCTGTGGCTGACAATCCTCCTTTATTGGCAATTGTGCAGCAGGGCTGGGAGTAAGAAGACAACCCAGTCCTGAGCTGCATCACTTCTAAATTAAGAATAATTCAGGAACTGTGTTTACAGTGAAATCCTGGCCCTTCTCACATAGATTATATTATGCATAGGATATGAATTTCTGTCCATGAATCCAAGTACATATGAAATCATCACTTTGAAAATTTCCTTTAACTCAACTTAATCCCACAGGTGAGCCTCAATTCTGCCAGTTGAACAAGAGACTGTAACTGGGTCATGCAGGAGTCTCCTTCCTTTCCTGCAGCCCAGTCAGAATTCAAGAAGTTCACCTGGTAACTGGAAAATGATGGAAGGGCCTCAAGTCCCTAGTCTGTCCTGGTTGCCATTGGCACCCTTACTATCTGAGCCCATAGTGGTCTGTGAAGTCCGGCAGCTCCCTGCCCCCATGCCACAGTGGGGAATGAGAATATCTACTGATGCTGGGCCCCATGAGCAAAGCATGCTGCCTTTCTAGGCATGAGCCATCACACCTGAGGTTGCTACCCCCTCGGGAGCACTGACAGAGGGGCAGTTGGGTTTCTACTGCTCACAGGACCCAGACAACCATCCCCTGCCCTCCCTTCTTCTTGCACTTCAAAAGCACTCTCTTCCTCTCCTTTCACCTCTAAGCCACCGGTATCATCTCTTCCATGGGCTTTCACAAAAGTCTGGATGAACCTTTGAACTTATATCTCTTCTGCTTTCCCCCTTGCACAAACCTCTGCATCAAGAAAGCTTAGAAAACAACCACTAATTAACGTTTCAATAAATAATGCTGCTCTAATTATTTGTGGAAACTATTCTGTATTAGAACTACCATCAGCACCGCCTCCTAGAGTGCTTTTAGACTTGACCACTGGCCGCAGGAGGCCACTTCCATATAACAACAAACAGATGGCTGAAATTGGAAAACTCAGCTAAATGTTCAGATGTTTCTAGACTCCCACGGGTTTCTGGCTGTGGCACATGGAGTAGATCCTGACTGTGTGGTCCTCAGGGGACTCTCTCTGGTGAAGTTTGGTGAGGTCAACTTCCACACCCATACACACCAGCTACTGTGTGTAGCCTGTCCTCCTCTGGTTGCTTCTACTTGCAGCCTTGGCCTCTTCAGTCCTGAGAGCGTTGGAGAATGAGGCAGTGGAGGAAGCAGCACCACACAGAAAGCAGTTTCTGAAGTAACCTCAGCAACTTCCTCCTCACCAAACACAAGGAACTGATCTTCTCCACTGGGCTCGGCCTCTGGTTAGCCAAGGACAACACTGTTGACCACCATCACGGTTGGCCCCACTCCACCCTTGGCTCTGATGACATATGTGGGAGTCAGAGGAATTTTGATTGGCTGACTGCTGGCCTGTCACACAAACAAGATGGGGCAAGGGGGTTGCGATCTGACTTGACATGTGAAAAAAAAAAAAAAGCCGTGGTCAGCAACCCCCTGCAACTGTTGAAAGGCTAATTCAATCTCTGACTCTTTAACAAAAGTGATCTTGTTCACTGCCTGTTCTGCCCTGAGAGCCTTCTCTGCTAGGAGGTAGGTTGACTGACTCAGGGAGAAGGGTGCTGGTGGCAGAGCTGCCAATGGGTGAGGGTCCTAGAGACTATCGACATGAGGGGCAGTTGAGAACACTGTAGTATTTAGCTGAGAGGAGAGACTATTAATAAAATTTACAAAATCAGCTTTCAGCTATTTGGAAGGGTTTATATAAAAGGATAAAATAATATGTTCTGGTAGTTCTAGAAAACAGGACAGAGACAAGTAGCTGGTACTTATGGATTGGAGGAGTGAGTGGCAGTAGTTTGGGGATTATTTTTTAAAAAGACATTTTTCTGTTAACTCTCTTTTCTAATAGTGAATTTCCCAACCTGACAAGTAAGAAAGCACAGGCTAGACACGCATCTGTCATGACACTGAAGGGGTCCTTGCTTGAGTGAGAGACTGGAATGATGAGTTTTGAGGTCCCTTACAGTCCAGCAACTCTAGCTAAGTTGGAGAATAAAAGAATTCCATGACACTATATCACCCCCTCATTTCTGCTGCCTGCCTCACCATTCATCTCTCTTTACTCCTTTTAATATCATTCTACGTTACAGCATTGGAGGAGGCTGCTCTAAATAGGAACTGAAATAAGTAGATTAAAGAAGTGCTATGGAAGGGAAAACAATAAAACAACTTGTTTTTTAAGAGCCTACTATTGCCAGGATCTGTGCTAAGCACCATATATATGCCATGTTATTTAACCGTCATGACATGCCTATGAGATATTTAGTATTACTTCTGTGAGGAAGCCAAAGCTCAGAGAGGTTAAATAACTGCCCCAAGAACACACAGGCATTAAGTAGTGGAGCAGGGTTTGAACACAGGTCTCTATGACTCCAAAGTGCAGTGTGATATGTTATTTTTACTGATCTGTTTATGGAAAATGATACTGCTTTCTAATTTAGTATTAACACAAAGATTTTTTTCTAAATAGATTTACTTAAAGTATGTTATAAAAATACTATATAAATAATGAAACAGATTTTACATGAGTATGAAGTGGTACTAGTAGCTAGAATGATGAAAGTTTGGGGAATACTACTCCAAATATTTTGATAGCTAGCCTTTCAATTTAGCCTGTCTTATATTCGGACTGCTGAGTACAAGGAAAAGAAGGAAACATGAAAATTAAGTGAAATATGAGTTACTTCCCCTGTGCTCTGATAGGTGGGTAATTGATCATATGTCACAATAAGAAAATCAAATGAACCCTTTCAAACAACAGCAAAATCTGTGATTGTAAAATCCAGAGGAAAACCCCAGGTGGGATCTATCTGTATGAAGGATGAAATTTCCAAGGTCTGAACATAGAATGGCTGAGAGGAAGTGATGACCCTGTGAGTCAAGACCCTGCACCCTGGGGGAGCCATGTGGGTTTGAGAAGCCCTGGGTGAAAGGTGAAGGGTTTTACAGGCCTGTTTACAGACCTCTGTAGTGACAGAAGGGAGATCTTTGTGCAAAGGTCAAAGTAAGAATTGGGAAAGTCTGAAAAGAAAACAGGAAAGTAATAATGAAGATGAAATAACTACTTGGCATACTCTGCCACATGATTTACAGGCAAGGTTTCCTTTGTTTTTCACAACAATGCAGCAAAGAAGTGATTATGAGTCACATTTCATAAGTGAGAAGACTGACATTCAAACATGTTCAATAACTGGCCCAGGGTCCAGTGGTCAAGCCAGGACTGGACTTCGGACCACCAGTTCCAAACCCACATCCCTTCCCTTGCACCACACGCTTTTGTGTGGATGACCCTCCCCAACCCTGTCAACAACAAACTGTCACTTTGTCACTTTTAATGTCTCCTGCTTCACAGGACACAGCTAGCCTCCAAGAGATCAGGGAGGCATGCCCAGAGGGTGCTGCTTCTCTTTTTTTAAGCTCAAGTGCCACAGACCTCAGAGGCACATAAATGTCCCCCACACTGAGCAGAGGACTTTGCAGTGCCTGATCAGGGCAGAAAAAGGAGGCATGCACCTGGGGGAGGATCACATACGAGTGAAAGCTGTCCCCGCTGAAGCAGTAGGTTTGGAGAAATCTACTGGGCATTTACACACCTTTCCCACTTCTGCTTATGACTTGTAGCCAAACTCAACAGTACCACCCGCTTCCAGGAATAGTGTACCAAGGTAACAGACACATTCTAGATTCATACAATTGGGGTTAGATTAGGATCATCTGAAAATGAAGGTTGTGTATGTCAATTGCCTTCTAACAGGATGGGTGGAGAGATGTACTTAATGAATGATTTTGGGGAAGGGCTAGAAGTGAAGCACATGGCCTCTCTGCCCTCACTCATTGAAGGCTGTCTTCTGAAGCCCTGTGGAGCTCAGTGCCTGCCACATGGTTGCCCACATTTGTTGAACTGAACTGCATTTTCATCTATGGGCTTCAAAGGCTGTGGGTACTCTGGGATCTCTGGGAATCTGTCAGGGAAGGTGTCTTTGTCATGTTTGTGGATGGGGCTCCCTTTGGGGGTTTCCCAGGGCTTTACACTCATGCTCCGAGGGTACGTTTGTAGTCATTCTCATCAGTGGAAATGCCCACCTGCCGGCAGAAGTTATTTGGAACCAAGCAAGAGCACTGTCCCTGGCTGTGGTGTTGTTTCTCTAGTCAGTTCCCCTTTCTGTATTTGAGTTCTACCGTCAGTCCTGGCATTATTTCTCTCTCTACAAGGAGCCTTAGGAGGTACGGGGAGCTCGCAAATACTCCTTTTGGTTTATTCTTACCACCTTGCTTCTGTGTTCCTTGGGAATGCTGCTGTGCTTATGCATCTGGTCTCTTTTTGGAGCTGCAGTGGACAGGCATTTGTGACAGGTATGTTTGTGGAGGCTTAGACGCCTAGGGAGTGGCATGAGATAAAGCTGCAAGCTGCATCTGGGGCAGAAATGCTGATGTGCTAATGGCCAGCCAGAGAATGAGTAAAAGGGATTGCAGAGAGCATGCTTAAAACCTCTGACCATCAGGTTTGCTTCTCAGATTGACTACATTGGAGGTGGGATATTACAAAAATCTGTCTCTTCCTGCCAGATCCCTTCATCTGTTTTTCGTGAGCTAAGAGACAAAATAGGCAGGAAATAGAAGGTGCCACTTACCAAATAATTGGCAGCTGTTCTTGGCTTTGGGGTGCTGGGGTCTCCGAGCAGCCTCTGCTCTAGAAGAAGCAGTCCAAAGATGTCAGCTCGTCTCGCCTGAGTCCCCTGTGCCAGTGGGAAATCCAGAGAAGGGGGATTTCCTCCTCTTGCAGCCTCTCTGCAATGGACTTACTTGGCTTTCCTGTTTGACCTTTCCCTTCTCTGGTCCAGAGACCCTTGCCCAATATTTCTTCCCATCCAAGTGCCCCATCCCAATATTAGCCCCACTTGGCACCAGAGACCAAGATCTAATTTAAAAAGAAATATTCTTGGGTCAAAAAAGAGCCCAAGCAAGTGATTGAACATACCGTGTTTCACATACGGTGAACCTATTTGCATTTGCATTTGCAAACGGGCTTAAAATATCATCTCTATTAATAGTAATTTAAGGTTCTGGAGAGCCAGGTGAAAATAGTTTTTGACAAAGGGAACTTCCTACTCTCCTTAAACTGTAACAATGAAGGAAATGAACTGTTTATCTTACATGTAACCTCAATCTTGGGACTAAGGCCCTGTACTAAAATGCGGCTATTTATGTGCTCAGACTTGCAGTTCGTGTTATGTCTGCTGCTGCAGATACCATTAATATTATTTATGTGAGCTATCCTGTGTATAATGGAAGCTTTTATAAATCTCTATTTATTTATTCCTAATATAGTTATTAAGTGCTTGCTATGTTCCAGGTACTAGGGACTTAACAGGTAGCATAAAAGACATAAGGAAAAGCTGCACTCTTGTTTTCTAGCCCAGTGGGGAAATCACATTAATTTAATCACACTAAACATGACTACATAGCAATAGTGCTTTAAAGGGAAGGAAATTGTTCTATGTGACTATATCAGCTGATTAATTACTAAGCCTTTGCATTTGATATTTTGGTTAGTCTATTCTTCTTGAATTTCATATGCCTCTTCCTGGGTGGGGGTGAGGATGGGATTTTATGGAGTTGAGGCTAGGGCAGGTAGGGAGAAAACATGAGAAAGATGAAGAGATAAGCCAAGCCAGATTCTTCAGCAGAAAAATCAAGGTTGAAATACCATGTTTCAAAAATCAGACTGAGGTGGGAGTTGAGGTTAGGGGTCCCTGGGCCAGGGGATTGAAGCTTCAAAGAGATAAAACTAGAGCAAAAGCAAGCACAGAGAGTGGCAGAGAGGTCCCTGGGCATTTTTCCACAGTCCATTCTAGTGCTGGCAATCCACCTTTCATGGCCAGGCAGGTAAGAGTATTTGTGGGGTGGGAGAAAGGACAGGGCCATAGGCTGGGCACACAGCCCTTTACTGGCCCTTATCTCTCCTCTCTTCTCCTATACAGCGCTGTTTCCGAACTGTACATTGGCTTACACTCGGGCTGAGGTTTGGGAAATAGGCGCCATTTTGAATATGTGTGGAGGAAGAAAAGTGTGTCTTCAGCACTTTCCACCTCCCCATCACGGCCCTGAGACCTCAACACCGGGAAGCATCTCGTTCCCTATGGGTCCTCCTTTATTCATGGACGGATATGATTCCTTTCTAAGTTCCATGTCCTTTTTAGATAAATTAACTTGAACCTAATGCCTAATGGCTTAAAAACAAACAAAAAAAAACCCTCTTCCTTCCAGCTAGCATTTGCATTTTAACAGGGGCTTTCAAAAAATGCCTTAGCCCAAGGAATGAGTAATGTGGGAATTCCAAGCAGCAGGGTAGGACTGGTGCACAGAATGGGGAGAGAAGGCCCCTCAAGTTGTGGCCCTGAAATGTTGGCTTCCTCTCTTTGACCATGATGCCGTTTCTGAGAAAACAAGAATCCGGCTACCTTAGGGGACCAGGATGGGCATGGCTCCCTTTTAGTGAGTTCTATGAGCCTCATACCTGGCAGTCAGAGCCCTCGAGTGGATGAGCACAGACTAGAAGAAGCACTGTGAAACTTTGCATGATCCTTACCTTTTTGGCAAAAAGGAAAAAAATTGTTCTCAAATTCATCAATAGTTTGAAATAGGGTGTGCCTTGATTCAGAAAGTTTCAATTCTAGATACAACTTGGAGAACTAGGCGTGTCTTGTACACAGATTTGCTCTTGGGGAACCGGAAAAGCTAAATGCTATCGCCATGCTATGCTCCTTCTTCTAGGCCAGTGAGGGGAACACACTCTTCATTTTAATATTTCAGTTGCCTACAATATTGGAAGGTGGATAAAAGCACCCTCTGCTCCTTCTAAATCTGCGAAGACATTTCTTCTCTGCACCTACTCATCCTTGATGCAGCTCTCCTCATGTCTGTATGGAAACACTGTGCTCTCAAATGAGTTTCAGAAAGAACAACTCACGAAAGAAAACAAGCATTCGGTCAGAAAAATCTCCACAAATGGGGGATAAGGGGTATTTGCTCCAAGGAGAGACTGGAAACCAAGTCAGACATAAAATCCAGCCTAAGCTAGAAGGAGACATGGCTGGTGGGAGCTTGAGGAAAACAGAGCTCAGGATGGAGGACGTCTCCACCTCCAGTCATGTCCTCTGTCCACCAGACACCAAGAAGTGTTCATGTTCCATCGAGGCAGCCCTCACACCCATCCCTTCCTCATCATGCCGACTGCCTCTTTACTGCTTCAGGCTCACCATCTCAAGTCGACGAGCCTGTAATACTGGCTTTCTTGATCACCCTGATACCAGCCGTCACCTCTTGACAGGCTTATTTTCTTTAAGCTGTCATTACACCATTTTTCTGCTCCCAAACTATTACTTCCAAACTTCCAATTTTCTGTTAAATTAAATATGAATTCCTTATTTGACTTTCCATGCCCTATTAAGCTATCTTGCTCCTTGCTTTACTTATAGAAACTAATCTCCCATTATTTATCCAAAGACAACCTCTGCTGCAGTCCAGTCAGCTTTTCTTACTGTCCTATAAAAATTCCACGGTCACTCCTCCATTTCCATGTGTCCTTAAAAACTGTTATTTGATTGTGTCTCAGAAAGTTGTCAAAGAATATATACCAATGAAAAGCATCAAAAAGGTTATACTTGATGTTATGTGTGTATCAAAAATATGGCTGAAATATTTATCCAGTGAAACTCAATCAACACTAAAAAGTGGTTCTTTTGGAAGCATCAGTTCTTTGAGACCCATTAAACAGATGCCTCGGATGCAGGGTTATTATATTATCAGGAATCTGTCTACGGAAGAATTATTGGAAGCTTGCAAAGCCTTTCAAGGACAGAAGAAGATAGCTACCACATTGAGTTCTAGGAAATTAACAATTGTTATTGTTAAAGGAAGACAGCGTTTCTCAGAGGAAGACTGTTAAACAGTGCAGTGGCCCAGGCTAACAGCCCTCATAAGTGGGAGTATCAGAATGAGTGGACTTAATTACTTAAAACCAATACAGGGTGGAACTTCATCTGCTATAACAGAAATTAACTCGTGCAAGTTCTAACATGCAGGGTACAGTTCTGAGACCAAGTCTGACTCACCTGTCAAAGCCCAGCTCAACTATTACCACCTTTACACCACCCTTCCAAGCTGTAGGAGTGCTTGCTGTTCTCCATGTCTTCTGAAGCCCTGGATCACTTGTAGCCAGCTCAGCAGACTCTACCCAGACAGGGATCCTTTAAATGTACCATATTGTCTACTGCGTTAAAAATGAGAGGAACTGACTCAGGGTGAGAGCGATGGAGTGTCCAGATGTTCTCCTTTATTTCTCCTTATTCCTGGAAATGTAATGAGAATCTTAGAGGTGAACTGAAAAGTTATGAGTTCAACCACTTACTCAATTCGAGGTTCGCTCCTAAAATGTCTCTTCTGTGTTATCACCCCCACTTTTGTTTGAATAGTACTTGTGACAGGGAGCTTATCACCTCACAAGAAAATCCAGTCATTGCTTGTAGCTCTCTATGAGAAGTTTTCCATCATCTGGAACTGAAATCTGGCTCCCTGTAACTTTTAGTTATTGGAACTACTTGCCCTTCAGCAACAGTGTATGTATCCTCCCATGGAAGGGCCCTTACATATTTGCAGACACCCAGCATATACTTGCAATCTTTTCTTCTTCAGGTTCATTACCCTAGTCCTTTTAGTTGTTCTTCATTTGACATAATTTCATTATTCACTAGTGAACCTTGCTGCCCTTCCCCTTGATAAACCGAATTTGTCAGTGTCATTCAAGTATAACTGACCTCACAGAACGTGATACCACAAGCGATGTGGTCTGATTAGCACAGAGTTCAGTGAATGAATCCTACACTAGGATTGGATGAAATTTTAGTTAGCCATACCACACTAACACTTATGTGATTTTTATGTTTACTATGGATAGACTATTTCTCCTGTGTCCACTTCTTCCTCTTACACAGTTGTTATTTCAAAACTGAAGTACAGATTCTTACACTTACCCTCAGGAAATTCATCATGTTAGTATTAGTCTCTCTTTTCAGGCTTTATGAATGTTAATTCAGCTAACCCATTTTTGAGCTATCTGTCTCATTTTGTGCCATCTGCACAGCATAAGTTTGATTTCTGTTGCTTTTATTAGTAGTTTTACTAAATACATAAAAGTGAAATAGTGAAACACAGAGTCTTGTAGCATCCACTGTGGGATCAGTCTTTTAGACAAGAATGATGCAGTTGCTGAGTCAAATGAATAAATGAATAAATCAAACAATACTTTGTCCTCATTTCCCATATTGATCTATCACCATATCCTGTTAATTATAATTCTAAATATTTCTTGATCTATCCACTTTTCCCTTACTTCATCTGCTACTATCCCAGACCAAACAGCCATCTTCTTTCACTCAAACAATTGCAGTAGCCAACTGATTGGTCTTCCTGCATCTGTCCTGGCTTCCCTATCATCCATTTGCTACACAGAAACCATGGTCATCTTTTCAAAATGCAAATCTGATGATATCAGTCTCAGCTCTAATTTCTTTGGTGGTTCACATATAAAGACTGAAATCTTTAACTGACCCATAACACACATGTGATCTGGCCCCTGCTCACCTCTTCAGCCTTGTCTTTCACCTGTCTCTTCATTTTGGCCACAGGGACCTCCTCGTACCTTCTCTCATGTGCCCTCCTGCCTCAGCGCCTTTGCATATGCTGTTCCCTTTGCCAAGAACTCTTCCTGTCAACTCCCAAGCCCTTCACCTACTTAGCACCTACCTATTCAATCTGTTCTGTTTGCCTATTGGTACGTTACAAACTGTCCCCAAACTTAGCAGCTTAGAACAATGAATCCTTTACCCTCTCTCACAATGTTTGGGGTCAGGAATTTGAGCTGGCCTTGGCTGATTTTTCTGTTCCTCATGCCATCAATTGATATCACCTGATGTTATTAAGCTGATGGATGGGCTGATCTGGAGATGCGCTGTCCAGTTTGGTAGCCACTGGTTACCTGAAATGCAGCCAGTCCTAATTGAGATGTGCTATAACTATAAAACACCCACATGATTATTGAAGATTTGGTGCCACCAAAAAAATTTAAAATATTCGTTAATAATTTGTATTCTGATTACATGTTGAGATTATAATATTTCACATACATCAGATAACATAAAATATGTCATTAAAATTAATGTCACCTATTTCTTTTTAATTTCTTTAATGTGACTACTACAAGTTTTCAAATTATATCTGTGGCTTGTAATTGTGGCTTGTATTATATTCTTTTTTTCTGAGATGGAGTCTTACTCTGTTGCCCAGGCTGGAGTGCAGTGGCGTGATCTCTGCTCATCGCAACCTCTGCCTCCCAGGTTCAAGTGATTCTCCTGCCTCAGCCTCCTGAGTAGCTGAAATTACAGGTGCCCGCCACTATGCCCAGCTAATTTTTGTATTTTTAGTAGAGACAGGGTTTCCCCATAATGGCCAGGCTGGTCTCAAACTCCTGACCTCAGGTAATCTGCCCACCTCAGCCTCCCAAAGTGCTGGGATTACAAGCATGAGCCACCACACCTG
Organism: Pan paniscus; assembly: GCF_029289425.2. Taxonomy (NCBI): domain Eukaryota; kingdom Metazoa; phylum Chordata; class Mammalia; order Primates; family Hominidae; genus Pan; species Pan paniscus. The sequence goes on from NC_085926.1 coordinate 120,035,727, forward strand.
GCCTGTTTTATATTCTTATTGGACAGTGCTGATCTAGAGCAGGAGTCAAGCAGTTTTTTCTATGAAAGGCCACATAGAAAATGTTTTCAGCTTTGCAGGCCATGCAGTCTCCGTCATAGCTGTTCAACTCTTCCATTGTACTGCAAAAGCAGCCATAGATAATAATTTACAATAGACATAGCAGTGTTCCAGTACAACTATTAATAAAAATAGGTAGTAGCCAGATTTGGCCTACAGGCTGTAGTTTGCTGACCCTTGATCTAGAAGATCCAAGATTTTATTCATATGTCTGGTGGCTTGGCAGGGATAGGTGGAAGGTTCACCTGGGACCATTGACCCAAACAGCTATACAGTCCCCTCCAGCATGATGGTCTCGGGGTAGTGGGACATCTTACGTGGTGGCTCAGAACTCCAGATAAGGTACTCCCAGAGAGACAGGTAGAAGCTGTGAGGCTTCTTATGACCAAGCTCTCGAAGTCCCAGAATATCCCTTGTACTGTATTCTATGGTCAAACAGGTCACTCAGGCTAGCCCAGATTCAAAGAGAGGAGATCCAACTCTACCTCTTCATGGGAGGAGGAGTAGCCAAGGATATGTGTTTCTTTTTAATCTATTATATCATTCTTCAGATCTCAGTTTAGGCTGGTCCTGTTATGGGCTCTCAAAGTACCATGAACCTCTCTTTTGTAGCACTTGTCATAGCTAGTTTTACATTTCTCTGTATGATTACTTGATCACTATCTTGCTTTTCTACTAAACTGTAGGCAACCACGTGAAGAGGAACTGTTTCTGGTTTTGCTCATTATATTCCTAGCACCAAACACAATGCCTGGTTCAATAAATATTTGTGGAAGAAACGAATGAATGAATGAACCAATAGCAAATGAATGAATGAGTAATAACTGTATCAATATTAATCCTACATTTCTCCATATTGCTGTCACGTATATCACGAGATACTCTGTCAGAAGCCTTGCTAAAATTCAAATATATTTGATTCCCAGTAACCTTCTTATTTTGTAGTTCAGAAACTTTATAAAGAAGGAAATAAGCCTATCTTACTCCTCCCAGTATCTCAAAGAGGGTTTCTGCCCTGAGCTGCTCAAGAGGGTTTCTGCCCTGAGCTGCTGTTCATTCTGCAAACACTGCTCGAATACCCACTGTGTGCCAGGTACAGAGAGTTCTTCTCTGCTGTAATCTGGACAGGCACCAGCTTCCCAGCGTGGGTTTAGGCTTCAGGTGCACACTACTGTGTACCATCTAAGCCACACCTAGAAGAGCTCTGGGGAAATATGACTACTTGGGCAGAAAAGGAAGGAACTAAGAAGAGGTATCTTTGTGTCTGAGGTCTGAAGGAGCGTGTGGGCTCTTGTTCAGGCAAAGGGCAGGATGAGGGCAGGTGGGGTGGCAGCAGCCAGTAATGGGGTGGGACAGGGGAATGCAGAGGATGGAACTTCAGGTCCTGGTGCTCTGAGAAGTAACGCTGTGCAGCATGTCACACCCAGAGGCAAACCAAGGCCCCAGGGAGCTGATGTTGCACTGGAGCTCTACTCTCCTCTCAGCGAGCTGGTGACGTGCCAGTCCAGCAGGCCTGGCTTATCCAACCACAAGTATGAATCGGCAGAAGGCAATGAGCTGGGCCCTGAGTGCTGCTGGGCTGAGGCCGACCTAATCCTTCCTCCACAGAGACTGTGGTGTCCCCTGCTTTGCTCAGGGTAAGAACTCTTGTATACCTCACGAGAAGCCAAGGACTACCTACCACCTTCCACACTGGCCCTGGAGCCTGCATTGTAGTTATTTGTGGACACTTTTTCTTCTTTTTAGTGCCAGGTGAGGGACCAAGGCCTACATGTCTTTACAACCCCTCAATCTCTAGAACAAGTCTGACACTGAGTAGATGTAGCAAATGTTTGCCTGAAAGACTACCTCAATAAATAACCTTCTGAGGCACCAGCAAACTTCTCAGCATTTTTCCTGATACTCCAGTTACCACTAACATTCTAGACAAAGTTGTGAAATAAATCTTTTTCTTTGTTGCTCTCCAACATCTACTGTGGACCCCTCCTCTCACTTCCTGTTTCATCCTCTCTGCACTCCCCTGTCCCACCCCATTACTGGCTGCTGCCATTCCACCTCCCTCATCCTGCCCTTTGCCTGAATGCGAGCCCACACGCTCCTTCAGACCTCAGATACAAAGATACCCCTTCTTAGTTCCTTCCTTTTCTGCCCAAGTAGTCATATTTCCCCAGAGCTCTTCTAGATGTGGCTTAGACGGTCCACAATAGTGTGCACCTGAAGCCTAAATCCACGCTGGGAAGCTGGTGCCTGTCCAGGTTAAAGTGGAGAAGAACTCTCTGTACCTGGCACACAGTGGGTATTCGAGCAGTGTTTGCAGAATGAACAGCAGCTCAGGGCAGAAACCCTCTTGATGCAAAGGGATGCTTTGGGGCCCCTTCTTCTCCCACCCCAGTCTGTCTCTCTGAGAGTCCTCTCGATTCCAGGAGCCACCATCACACCTGGCCCTAGGCTGTGCTGCTCCCGTCTGTCTCAGAGGCTAGATAACATCAGAGTCCTTTCCACTGGCTCCTGTGGCAGAGCAAAAACTGGTTGGCATTTTTAAAGGTGCTACACCAGTGTGAGAGAAACACAGTGAGGCTGCATGGGTTTAAATCTCAGCTGTACCATTTACTAGCTGGGCAGCCTAGGGCAAGTACTGTGACCTCTCTGAGACTCCATTCCTTCATCTGTAACATGGGGACAAATAATCTCACCCTGTTGTGAGCAGTAATAGTATGATTAATCATTTAGCCAACTCTTATTCATGTTCTCTGATGGGCCAGACATACAAAGTAAGTGAAAGTGGATTACGGCAGGTGCTCTTCTTGGTTTCTGGAGTGAACCTCCATTTACATGGAGGCTCCTCTTTTTAGATTTCTGACTAGTTCACCCACCTTATTCATAGACCTTATTCTGTGCTTAGCTGACAGAAATCTCCTCTCAGAGAATCCCCCCGGTAAATTCTTAGGTTCTTTCCTCTTCCATTCCCCTTATTGCTCTCTCCCTCCGAAGGCAAGAGTTTCCACTTTACAGGCCCACTGGAGAAAGTTATGGCTTCTGGTTGTGGTTGGAGGTTCATTCCTGAGGGAGTGGGGACATTTCTACACTTCTTCATGGCCAATGACATTGGAGAAACTGGCTTCCTAACCCAGCCCACACCCTCGCACACACACATCACACATCATGGCTAGAATGGAGAGAAATTCTTCATATGGGGCACTTGTACTTCATAAAAGAAAATCATATCAATCTTGAGTATTTTAACATCCTATTACAGCAGGGTCACTGATAAACTAAGTGTCCAGAGTATTTTCTAGGATGGTGTGTGGTCTCCAAATTAACATTAGTGAAGCTTATTGGAAGGATTGTTACTCCTGGGCCAGGCCAGGATTTTGAGGAGAGATGTGTTTGCTGTCACCAAATCCTTGACAGACTTTGGCAGAAGTGTGTTAGGCTTACTCTGGATAGCTTCAGAGTACAAAACTAGTATTGATGGAAGGAAGGTAAGGAGAAGCAGCTTCTAACCCAGGGGAAGAGAGAGTTTCCAAACTGAGAAATCAAAAATGGTACTGATTCCTTGTCAGGGTCAGTGCTTCTCCCCACTGTGTGAATTACAGGGGCCATTTGTCCAAGATTCCTCAGAGCAATACTGATTTCATGTAATTATTTGAATGAAAGGTGATTTGTTAAATTTATAGTAAAATATAATTTGATTTGTGTCCCTGTTTGTCATGCCACCCCAGAAGAAAAATTGTCTTTGGTTAGGTCGAACATAATGGTTTTTTGGTTTGCAAACCATGAGCGATTCCCATATTAGGTGGGAGTTCGGATTCAAAGGGCCCTCTTTTTTTTTTTTTTTTTTTTTTTTTGTAGTAGCCAGCCTAATGAGTAGGAAGTTGTTCTCACTGTCATTTTATATTGAATTTATTTTATTTTGAGTATGACCATCTTTTCAAATGTATGAGATAGTTATTTCCAGTTCCACATACTATCTGTACATTTCTTTTGCCCGCTTTTAATTTGGGTCTTTGGCCTTTTTCTTATTGATTTGTAGAAGCTCTTTTATACATAGAAAATTAATGCTTTGTGACTAGTTGCAAATATTTTCAGTTGCTGAAATACACAGTAGGTGTTCCATGTAAGAGCTGAACAGCTGGTTCCTGATTGCTGTCTCCCTCCCTTCCAGCCAATAGATTTCAGAGTTTGGGCATTACCTATTGAGCCAAAGCTGACACCACACAAGCGCAGAGCATGGGAACAGAGTTCTCTGTCTGATTCCTGTGAGCTTTCTCATACTAAATCACCAACAGCAACCTACTTATCACAGAATATGAGAATTGAACAAGGGTCGGCAAGGATGTGGAGAAATTGGAGCTCTTGTTCCAGTTGTCGATGGCAATGTAAAGTGATGTAGCTGCTATGGAAAATAGTGTAGCAGTTCCTCAGAAAATTAAAAATAGAATGACCACATGATCTAGCAATTCCCCTTCTGGGTATATACCCAAAAGAACTGAAAGCAGAGTCTTAAAGAGATATTCATACAGCCGTGTTCATACCAGCATTATGCACAATAGCCAAAAGGTGGAAGCAACTCAAATGTCCATCAAAAATGAATGGATAAACAAAATGTCGTATGTACATACAGTGGAATATCATTTAGTCTTAGAAAGAAAGGAAATTCAAACACATGCTACAATGTGGATGGCCCTTGAATACATTATGCTAAGTGAAATAAGCCACTCACAAAAAGACAAATACTGTATGAGTTTACTTATACCCTAAGCAGTCAAATTCATGGAAACAGAAGGTGGAATGGTGGTTGGCAAGAGCTGAGAGGAGGAGAGAAAGAAGAGTTATTTTTTAATAGGTATAGAGGCTTAGTTTTGCAAGATGAAAGAGTTCTGAGGATGGATGTAGTGATGACTGCACAACAATGTGAATGTATTTCATACCACTGTACACTCAAAGGGTGAAGATGGCAAATTTTATGTGTATTATGCCACAACTAATAAAGATTTCTAAAACTTATGAGATCTAATTTCACCGTTTCCTATTGCTAAAGATCACAAATTAGAAAACACATTGGCATAAGGTACATGAAAATAAGCACTCTTGTGTTGATCAGAGCATAAACGTATAATCTCATAAACTAATAAAGATTTCTAAATAATAAAGATTTCTAAAACTTATGAGATGTAATTTCACCGTTTCCTATTGCTAAAGATCACAAATTAGAAAACATGTTGGCAAAAGGTACATGAAAATAAGCACTCTCGTGTTGATCAGAGCATAAACGTATAATCTCAGGGGAGAACAATTTGCAACTATTCTTCAACCCTTTGGTCAAACAATTCTGCTTCTAGGAATATAGCTTACTCCCACCTGTGTGATATGGCATATAATCAAGGTTTTCCATTGCAACAAAAGATTGGAAACAACGTTAAGTATCCATCACTAGTGGTCTGGAAATATATATATATATTATTGTCATCCAATAGAATACAATAGACTAATATGCAACTTTTAGCATGAGGATACTCGTTACATGCTGATACAGAATAATCTCCAAGGTAGTCATATGTGTGCAAAACCGTACATAGTATGCTACCATTTGTGCTTAAAAATAAAAAGAAAACAGAATATGGGTCAATGTTTTTGTTTAGTTTTGTCTAAAGTAACTTTAAGTAGAGGCAAGAAACTGGTAACATGTAACAGTGATCACCCCTGTTACCTCTGTGGAAGAAAACTAGACAGCTAGGGGACAAGGCTGGGAGGCAGACTTGCTTTCCACTATTTATCACCTTTATCTTTCAAATTTAGTACCATCTACATTTAGTACCATGATCTATTCAAAAATATTTATTAAAAAAAGAAAAGGTATAGTCTAGAAGGAAAAAAAACATAACAGACACTTCTAGCCCAATGTCCTGCACTGGGTGCTATGAGAGCAGAGGAAAGAAATACAGATGGCTTCTAGACAACACCGTCTGGGGCATACATTTCTGCTATTCGATCAAGAATAGTTGTGCATCTTTTCCTGGAAAGAATTGATTTGTTTTTATCAACAGACCTATGAATTTAGTGGACAGACCTGTGAATTAATTCACTGGTTAGGTTTTCCTTTTTACATTGGCTGTTAAAAAGCTATAAGCCAAATTTATGTCCCCCTCAGTGCAAATTGGGCAGATTTCTAGGGCAAGCATTTAGCACTGGCCTTGTCCTTGGCTCTGTATCATATTCCTGTATTTGGTTTGCTTTTCCACCTGTTTCTCATGTTGGTCATCTTTCCTGTGTATGGCCATACCATCCTGAATGTGCCTGATCGCATCTAATGTTGGTCACCTCTCCTTATTCTTTGCTTCCTTATAAGCCACTAAGCAGCCTTTTTGGTGCTAGTTAGGGTAAGTGCGTGGGTAGTGAAGGAGGGAGGAGGGAGAGGAAGAAAGAAGATAGAGGTTATAAAGCAAAGCATATCCTTTTTCTTGGCTTCATCATGTAGATTAAGTGAATTGCTCTCAAAGCGTGGTCCTTAGGCCGGCAGCATTGTCATCACCTTATGTTGTTAAACATAAAAATTCATGGGTTTCATCCCAACTTACTAAGCCAGACTTTCTGTGGTTGAGGCCCAGGAAACTCTCCAGGTGATTTTTACTCACTTTCAAGTTTGAGAACCACAGGAAAACAAAAGGAAGGCTGATTTCTAAGCGTAAATGCAATACTAACCGATTGCCCCCATCATGCCTGTTATGTTGGTCAAGATAAATAATACTAGCTACTGCAATAATGAATCCCTCAAATTTTATTTTTTGCCAATATCACAATCCATTGTAGATCAGTTGTGGGAGAGGTGTAAAGAGAGCTGCTTTATTAGTTTATTAAGCAAACCAGATCTCTTCCATTGTGAGACTTTGCGATTTTCTAGGCCCTTGGACATTTCCTCTGGATCCCCTGCTGCTAAGAAGGCAGGAAAGGGAGGAAAGAGAGGAGACTTTAGCAGCCAGATATGGAAGAAACATCTTTTCTGCCCACAATTCCATTGGCTAGAAGCCAGTCTCATGGCCTGTATAACTGCAGGGGAGGCTGGGAAATGTGACCTATCGATGGAGCTAAGAGCAAAAGGAAATGGCTTTGATGAAGCCCTGGCATTGTCTCTGCACACCCGAGAACCCAAGTGAATCCCAAACTCCACGTCCAGGTCATGTTTTGGTGAACATCGGTTTTCAGTTTCCTTTTCTAATCAAGTTTTACCTTTTTTTTCTTGACTCTAGCACTATGGGACTGAGTAACACTCTCTTTGTGATGGCCTTCCTGCTCTCTGGTAAGAACCTTTCAGCTTTGTTAAGTCCTGGAATCCTACTGTCTCCTGATGAGTCTGACCACAGCAAGCCCAGGCCTGAGACTTGGTGGGTTTTACTCACTTTCTACTGAGCATTGTACAAGACCACATGCAAAAAAGACTTTCCTGGAGAAGAAGGAAGTGTTATGATTGAGAGCAGCTGATGGCAGGCAGCTGGGATGGAGCTCTCCCCACTGTGTGCTTCTTCCTCCTCTGCAGTCTCACATCAGTGAGCCTAGATGCTCAGAGTAGGGTAGCCTGGCCCATCCCATGGGGATGGGGGAAGGCTGCTGCACTGAGGCCCCTGAGACTTGACTCTTTTGTTCCACACATATTCTCTTCTGGTCTTCTCTGACCCTGTTTCTGTCTTTCTCAGGCTCCTAGGAAACAACTGACAGAATTCCAAAAGTCTCCCTTCATTCGGAGCACTGGCTTTCACGTCCCTGACTTCCCTACCCTCTCTCACTCCCTTCCCTATAGCCCATGCACATACATCATGGTTGCCACGGCTTCCTGACAACTATGGATGTTCAGCTAATTGTGTCAGCTGATTTATAGTGGAGCCAATGAAGCTGAAGCTTCAGATCCCTCCATTTGCACAACCCTTTCTAAATCCCCCTCAAGACCCTGTGAAGGGCCCCCTAGCAGTGTGGTCACATGTCTTATGCTTTGGTAAAATTTGAATAAGTAAGATATTTTAACCACAATAAGTTATGACCACTGTCTCCTTCCTCTGCAACTTTTCCCTCCATGCCATTCTCCTCCTGTCTGGTGGTGTTAGCAGTCAGGGGCATTTTGTATTTGAATTCTACATTCTTTTTCTTAACTATCCACCACCTCCCCTCAAAATTTTAACAGCATCCAGCCTCACAAAACTCAGATCTTCCCTGTTTACAGTTCCACTTTGAGTTTCAGTTTCTTCATCTATAAACAGGAGTTGGCTGCGGTCCCTGCCATGTATCCTGTGACTCAGTATCTCGTAGTTACTCCTGGCCCACCCCTTCCTGCTGCTCCTTGTCTCCACCTGCAGGCCTGAGAGGGAAGCCACCCCACTAAGACAGGGAGGTGAACTGAGCCTGAAGTTTGGCTACAGCACCCACAGGCCACCAGCCATGAGTTCACCTCCTCCAGATGGCCACACACCAGGCCCTTGGCCACTGTCCCCATGTCTGCTGTGGATGATGAGGAGTCAGGGAACTACAAAGAGATGGTCCCTCAGATCCATGCTGGCTGGGATAAGCCTTTTCAGATTTCTGTTTTTCTGCTTAGCACCTTGAGCTTGTGGAGTCCTTGAGTGCGAGGTCTGTAGATGTGCCAGCTGATCACTGACTTAGGTAACAACAGCAGCTTCCAACCCCCAGGGCCCATGACCTGCTACCTTAGCTCCTGGGGATGTGGGAGGTACGTGTGTGTCAGAGAGCAAGGCAAGAAGACTCTAGAGAACATTATCCAATAAGATTCCCTTCTCATCCCACTTCTTATTTATTTATTTTATTTATTTTATTTTTTGAGACAGCATCTTTCTCTGTCACCCAGGCTGGAGTGCAGTGGCACAGTCACAGCTCACTGTGGCCTCGATTACCTGGGCTCAAGCAATTCTCCCACCTCAGCCTCCCCAAGTGCTAGAATTATATGCATGAGCCATCGCACATGACTTATTTTATTTATTTGATAAATGCATATATACACACAGTCATGAATCGTTTAACAACAGGGGTACGTTCTGAGAAACATATTATTAGGCGATTTTGTCATTGTGTAATCATCATAGGGTGTCCTTACACAAAACTAGATAGCATAGCCTGCTCCATACTTAGGCTACCTGGCACAGCCTATTGCTCCTAGGCTACAAGCCTGCACAGCATGTTACTGTGCTGAATACTGTAGGCGTTGTAACACAATGGTATGTATTTTTGTATCTGAACATATCTAAGCATAGAAAAGATACAGTAAAAATATGGTGTTATAATCTTATGGGACCACCATTGTATATGACTGAAATGTGGCTGTGCAATACATGACTGTATATGCATATATATCCCTTACTTTGTGCCTGGTACTGTTCTAAGTACCTCATAAATATTAACTCATTTGAGCCTCACAATAACTTTCTGCTTTAGGTCTTGTTGTTATTTCCCATTTTAAGATGTGGACACTAAAGCCCAGAGAGGTGAAGTAATTTACCCAAGATCGACAGAGCTACTAAGTGGCAGAGCTTGGATTCACACCCAGCAATGTAGATTTAGCATTTGTTCACTTGACTCTTCTCCTAACTCTTGTGGTAAACCATGAATAAGTGGTAAGACTTCTTCCATGGGGCCTGAACAGCTTTGGTGGATAATATAGCTTCCGCCTCATCCATGTTCATCCAGTGCCTCCTCCCCATCACCTGCAGCTGACACCTCAGTTGACCCAAGAGCTTGGGCCCAAACCCTTCTCATCAAAGTGACCAGCCCAGCTCTCAAGATCTGGGAGAGAAGGAAGAAAAATGCCCTGGAAACACATTTCCAGAAAACACTAAACTGGAACACCATTTCCCACCAAATTTTCTGACTCCGCACACTGAAAGTGAGAAAGTAAAGCCGAGACACTCTATGAAAACTGAGTTCAGGTGTCACTTTTGCCCTTGACTTGCCATTGACACTTCTTAGAAGTTTCTTAGCTCCTGAGAAAAGAGTTATCAATATTGAAAGCAACAACCTCAAATGGTAACCGTTTAAGTTTTATGGTGGTGAGAGAATAAGTGACTATATTTTTGGCAGTACAATTTTAAAGTGGAATAGAAAGCCCATGACATCAGATCAGAAAATAACATTGCCAGTAATTCACACACAATGAAAAGCAACAAAAAATCAGATTCTATTTGAATTCTTTCTTCTCAGGGCACACCTCTGCTTACTGGGCTGGTGAACAGTGACCTAGCCACAGGGCCGGCTTCCAAAGGGAGAAAGGAGATGCAATTGGCCCACATAATCCACTCTCAAAATGTAGAGCTGAATAATTCATTTCATGGCATAGAAATAGCAATACAGTGAAGCAATTCTGTTTCACTTTCCCCTCCCTTATATTTTGTGTCCTCTGCCATGGAAATTTGACACAGTAGTATTTGCTGCCCCTGCTCTTGAGGGTAAAATTGGATGGGAGTTTAAGACTGAAACGGGCACCCGTGGCCTTGCAGAATTAGGTTACAGTTTGTGTCTTGTATTTATAAAGCGAAAGGAATTCCTAGTGCCACCTGCAGAGGCACTTCTAACTTTCAAGCTCTGTTTGCCACTGTCCTGGCACCTCCATCACACTTTTAGGCTGGAGCCAGAGAGGTTTTTGAAAAATCAGTAGCTCCCACATCAGGAGGAAGTATCTTTCCAGTTTGAGTTTTGGTAGCTGCTCTCTTTTTGTCTGAGGGTTCTCTGGGTCCTAGGGCTTTCTCATTTCTCTTGAACAACACCTCTAGTTAATTTCATGTACCTGGAGTGGTAGTTGGAATATTTCTTCACTTTAAGATTTTTTTTTTTTTTTTTTGAGATGGAGTCTCACTCTGTTGCCCAGGCTAAAGTGCAATGGCATGATCTTGGCTCACGGCAACCCCCGCCTCCCAGGTTCAAGTGATTCTCTTGCCTCAGCCTCCCAAGTAGCTGGGATTACACCTACCACCACACCCAGCTAATTTTTGTATTTTTGGTAGAGATGGGGTTTCACCATGTTGGCCATGCTAGTCTCGAACTCCTGACCTCAGGTGATCTGCCCGCCTCGACCTCCCAAAGTGCTGGGATTACAGACAGGCATGAGCCACTGCGCCCGGCCCACTTTAAGATTTATGTAAGATTGGCTCAAAAGCTCATTCCTGTGGAAAGGTCCACTGTCTTCCCCCTCAGATTTTTGCAGATATCTGCGTGGATGGTTACTTTTGACTCCCATTTCCTGCTGTTGTTGATAGCCCTCATTAAAACCATCACCTGGAGGTGAATAGACAGTCGAGACCTATCATTCCCAAAGAATTGTCATGGAGCCTAATAGTTCTATTGGATTCACCCCTTTATGTTAAGCCACCATTTCAGTGTTTTTAAAAATAGATATATGTGATCTAGTAGGGAGTATCTTACCCCCAAATTAGTTGATTGTTTCAGGAGGGCGTTTAGTGGGTTCCAGAGAAAATGAGCAATCAGACAAGTTGATTTAGTGGAAGACAGTCACTGAATAGGATGTGTATAGAGTTGTTTGGGAGCAAGAGTGAAATTGATATGGAACAGAGAGGCTCCCAAGGCAAGCAGACATTTTTTTTCGAAGAAGCAAGTGTTTGAGAGACTGTGGCTTATTTTTCCTTTGTGAGAGGGGAGTTTTAATACCATTTCCAAAATATGTAACCTGGTATTTTGTCCCCAGAAGTACTGTTGAGATTTATGGAAGCAAAAAACTCTGTCACCCAGGCTAGAGGAGTGCAGTGGTGCTATCAAAGCTTACTGCAGCCTCTAATTCCCAGGCTCAAGACATGTTTCTGCCTCAGCCACCTGAATAGCTGGCACTATAAGTACGTGCCACCATGCCTGGCTAGTTTTTTTTGTTGTTGTTTTGTTTTGCTTTAGAGACGGGGTCTCGCTTTGTGCCCAGGCTGGTCTTGAACTCCTTTTAAGTGATTATCTCTTCTCAGCTTCTTAAAGTCCTGGGATTATAGGCATGGCCTATCTATTTTTATGTTTTATAATTTCTTGTACTTTTTGATGTTACTTCAAATATCCTTTTAAGTATCCTAAATATACTTATTTAAATTTTTTTAGTAAATTTATCTATAAATTATTGATTTTATGTCGATAGACATTGTTCTCTATCATTAATAATGTTAAAAATAAATAAAAAAAACCAAGTAAATCAATTAATGCTTACCACAGGCCAGTATTTGATCCAACACTAACTCAAATATTCATTTCTTTAATCCTCACAACAAACCTATGAGGTAGGTACCATTATTGTTCCTGCTTTTTGCAAGAGGAAACTGAGACACAGGGGAGTTAAGTAATTTGCCTATGGTAACACAGGCAGTGAGTAGTTGAGCTGAGATTGAACTCACGCTGTCCAGAATCCATACTATTAGTTATAATAGTGTACTGCCCTATAGCTTTCTGTTTCACAGCTACATGGCATTACTTTGTATGGATGTATCATTATTTGTTAAACCATTTAACTTATTTCCAGTGTATTGTTCTTATAAACAATGAATACCTGTGTACCTCTAATTTTGTGCACATGTATCTTTTTGTAGAATGAGTTCTTAAGAAATTGAGTTGCTAAGTCAATGCTTAAGCCCATAATTAATTTTCTTACATATTACCAACTGTCCTCCAAAAAGTTGTACCAATTGAGAATTTTACCAGCAGTAAATTCAGCAATTAGGACCCATTTTCCTAACACTCTTGCGGACACTGGGTATTACCAGTATTTTTTTTAATACGTGCCAATCAAATGGGCAAAAAGAATGGTTTCTCACTGAGGTTTAAATTGCATTTCCCTAGTTATTCTTGAGATTTTTCCTTTCCTTTCTTCAACAATTACTTATTGAGTGCTTCATATTTGTAAGGGACAATTGCAGGTACTGGAAATGTCACAGTGAGGAAAAGTGACAAAGCCCCTGCTGTCATGGAGCTTATTCTAATGGGAGATGTCAGGTGCTCAGCTGAGCTGGGAGAGAGAGAGCTGAGTTGTCAGGTGTCAGAGGAGCCAATTATAGCAGCAAAACAAAAATAAAATAGTTCAGCTTTTAATCTCTTACTACGACGGTATAATCAAGAGGCTAAAATGGGAGGAAGGGCAGACTCTGCCTGTTCCATTTCCCCACATAGAGTGAGTATACCAGTCGAGGGTCAGGTAATCAGTGCAGACTTAGGGGGTCGCCTTACCATTGAAGAAGCCCCAAATAAAAGGCTCTAGCAGTTTTATGGACCTGGGGGTGGAGGAATCCAAGGGTGGGGAGAATTCATGAGGAAAATGAGGTGAGAGGGCTAGGAGTGGAAAAGTACAAAGTACTGAGTTAGCGTGGGGAATAGTGTCTTTAGGGCTAGGAGTGGAAAAAATACTAGGTACTGAGTCAGAGTGGAAAACAGTGTCTTCAAGGCAGGGAGTGGAAAAGTGCTAGGTACTGAGTCCGAGTGGAGAAAAGTGTCTTCTCTATGATGAGGAGGCTTCAGCAGAGGTGCCTGAAGACTTCACCCAGAGCCTCAGATAAAGAGACCTAAGAATGAGGGTGCCTGGGCTAAGATTGCAAGTATGTGAAAAAGCATGACTGGCGGGAGGCTGAGATCTTGATTGCAGCCCCCTTCAGAGACTGCCATGCACTGACTGTGCACCAAGTCTGCTGTAGAAAGGGCAACTTCCTCAGCAAGGCTTGTCAGATTAAGCCTCTTTAATTGCCTGTGGTCAGGTCTGAAAATTCACACATAGATTTTTTATCAGAAACCAGACATCTCAGGAGAGACAGACAATAACCAAACATACCATGTCATGTCATGTCATGATAAGTACCACAATAAATATAAGTCAGCATGAGGGACAGAATGCCAAGGATGCTATCTTCAATAGAATGGTTAGAGAAATCTTCCTGGGAGGTAGCATTTAATGAAAGACCTACATGAAGTGAAGGAGAAGCTATGAGACTGTCTGGAGGAAGAACCTTCTGGACAGAGGGAACAACATGAGAAGAGGATTTGAGACATAGTGTGTGATCTTTTGGAGGAATGTCAAGGGAGGCAGTGTGGCTGGGGAGAGTAAGCAGGGGAAAGAGGCCTGATAGGTACTGGCGACCCAATTACATGAGGTCTTGTAAGGCCAGGGGAAGGACTTTGGATGTAGTTCTCAGTGTGAGGGGAAGGGATCTGGATATATTTTTCAGTTTGGTGGAAGGCATCAGAGGCTTCTGAACAGGAGGATTATGTGATTGGAGCTGTATTTTTAAGGGATCATTTTGGCTTGAGAAACTAGACCCGGGGACAAGGACGGAGCAGGCAGATGAGTTAGGAGACAATTACATTAGTCTCCTCCACCCTTTTCTTAACATATTGGAGTTCAGCTCTGGCTGTAGTAGTTCTAGATCTCCTCAGACACACTTGTGTAGAGCCTCTGTTGGGTATTTTGGGTACACAAATGATTCATCTTGGTTATACAGATGATTTAGATGATTATAGACAGAAGAGGGTTGTCTGGTCATTCCCAGACAGGGAAGCATTCCTTGAGATAGAGTAGAGGAAGGCTGAAGGGGAGGAAGACAGTACCTGTTGCTATCTAGATAGAGACATCCAGCAGGAAGTTGAATACAGGTATCTGAAACTCTAGTGAAAGTTATAGGCTGGCAATAAGCACCTGGGAGTTATTAGCTTTTACTTGACAGTTGAATCCGTGGGGCTAGAGGAGAAAAACCAGGAAAGTATGGAGAATAAGAAGACCAAGAACATGCACTCAAGGTTACCAAAATTAAAGAGTGATTTGAGAAAATTAACAAGGAAATCAGAGATTGGGAAAGAATAGAGCATTTCAATGAGGAGAGATGCCAACACTTACATTTGACACAGCGGTCAAATGAGTTGAGATCTGAAAAGAGCTCAAGCCTTGGCCATGGTGTGAAGTCACCAACAACCTTTGTCAGGGAGTTTCAGTAGAGAGGTGGGGGTGGGAGGCTGGGAATAAAGGCAGCAATTGCTGCTTACTCTTTCAGGGAGTTTGACTCCAAGGGAAAGAGAAACTAAAAGCAGTAGCACAAGGTTTGTGTTTGAAGTAATGGTGGTGAACCAGGTGAATAGCCTGGAGGCCGAGTGAAGTGAGACAGGACACTGCAGATTTGGAATGTCACCAGTCCGCACAACTGAATAATTTCCTCCAGAACTGCTCAATTGCCCAGTTGTAAGAACAGATATGTAGACCAAAAGTAGAGTGTCCCCAGGGTAAATTTTATAGAGACAAAGGGGTGTGTTTATTGAAGTTGTGGAAAGGAATAATTACAAATACATACTATTGTTGCATTGTCCAATATAATAACCACTAGCCATATGTGACTACTTAAATTTCAATTAATTAAAATTAAATAAGATTAAAAATTCATCTCAGTCATACTAGCTATGTATCAATTGCTCAATAGCCACAGGGGCTGGTGGCTATCATATTGTTCAGCACAGAGACAGAGCATTTCCATTATCACTAAGAGTTCTTGTGGAAAACACTGCACTACAGGGTCTGGATAAAGCTGAGGTCTTGATTAAGTTGAACAACAGTTGTAGAAGGAGTAAGCAAGAGCAAAACCTGGATGAATAGGAGGTTGTGGACAGAGATTAGTATACTGAGATTAAGATTCTAGGGACTGAACTGCTCCAGGTGAAAAGTTTCAGGGTTATGTCATAAGAGGGTGGGGGGCAGCTGCTGAAATAGTCTGCGGGTGTAGACCTGTGGAGTTGACAAGATCAAAGAAATTTGAGACAAGGTTGTTAGACTCATTCATGAAGAAGTCACCCAAATTGTTAGCAAGACCTTGCATCTAATGCCAAAATCCTCATTTAGCAAGGTGGTAGTGACTTAGTAGCTACAAGCAATGAGAAAGTCAGGCACCTCAAAAGGGGAGGGTGTTGCTCACAGTCCCCACAAAGTGTGATAAAACAAACAGTAGCTGGGGCTGGAGCAAGTGGCTTCCTTTGGGTGAAGCCAGATTTCACTGAAATAATAACCTCAGGGAAACAGTCAATGAAGGGGTTAAAGATGTGGGAGAGTTTCCTTGTAGTAAGTAATGGAATGAGGCTTCCAAAGGGCCAAGTAAAACTTTGGAGGAAGTTTAGTAAAAGAAGGAATTTTTTTTAGTACAGATAAGCATAGGAATATAAAGAAGAGATAATTCTTAAACATATAAGATATGCATTTGGGGATAGCAGCCAGGGAACACTGAAGTCCCAGTGGGGTCAGAGACTTCGTAAGGCTAGCAAATTACAGTTTTTGAGTGGCATTCCAACAGTAGAGTGTATTGCTCAGGAAGTCCTTAATTATCCTTTGAAACAATTTCCTTCAGCTGATTACGAAGGCATCTAGCTGGATTCTTGAGCGACTTGTTCCTGACATCATAGCAACCCATTGTAACTAGACTTCGACCATTCCTCTTACCCAAGTGCTGGGGAAGGGAGAGATTCTCAATGCTTACCCACCTATGGAGTCCCAGTAAGTCCAGTTGCTAGGTGGCTTGAGGTCTGGGGTCATAAAATGGAAGGCCTGAAGTCATTTGGTGATCACAGACCTTGAGCCAAACTTTCCCCATTTAGTCAGAGAAAGGATTAGCAGCATCCCCCATGCCTGGCTCTGTGTGAGATCATGGAAGCCAGTGGTTGGTGAGGTGCTATGGAGTATAAATTGCAAAATACTTTCAGTTCCACTCAGAATGGATTTCAAAGTGATTTCCACCCCATGGGGAGGAGAGGGAGTCTGAGGAGGGATGGATGGAAAAAAAATTTTCATGTCATTTTCTGTGATCCACTCTGGAGACAGAGGCAGAGATTCTCTACAACAGCTGCTCAAACTATAGCTCTTGTTAAAATGGAGGTTCTGAATCAGTAAGTCTTGGGTGGGGCCAGAGATTCCATGTTTCAGACCAGCCCACATGTGACGTGAATCTCATTGGTCCATACATCACACTTTCAGTTGCTAGGTGAAGAAGGGAGCACTCGATGAGTGGAAGAGAAAGCCGTTGTAATCTTTGGGAGAAGGGGCCTGGGTCAGCGGAGTTAGACTGGTCTGTGAGTGGACAGAATGGATGGGAAGGAAAGTAGATACTGTGAGGCTCTACAGAAAAAAAAAAAAAAAAAAAAAAAAAAATATATATATATATATATATATGTAAATCAAGAAGACAGAAGCAGCTAACGACGAAGTCATTTCCAGGTCCAGAAGACACAACTGACAGCTGAGTAATAACATAACATTGACTGTTAATTGGCAGAATTTTTAACTGTGTGTTTGGTTTCTCCATCAGGTCATCTGTCCTATATTACATGACAATTTAGACTAAAACCAGTATTTCCTCAGAGACAATGCTAGAAGCTTTTACAGTAGGGGGCACTCTTGCATTACATTAAGAGCTCAGCAAAGAAGATGCAGAAGCCTCAGGTTTGCCTTGTAAGGTGATTCATAAACACACTAAATGTTCCTTAGGTCTCCCTTTCACTGTCAGGGTACGCATATAGATTTTCCTTCCTCCCTCCAATACCGGTACGCATCCTCTACAGGTGGTGCATTTTATACCTCAAGTACTTCACAGGGTCCTAGTGAGTGTAGTGAAATAGGCAGTGATTCATATTTGTGCAAACTCCCACTGATGCCTGCTGTCTGCTTCCCTAAGAGTTCAAGACCACCACCAACCCCTTGATTATGTGTTCTCACTGGGCCACTCTGTACACAGTTTAGTTTGACAAGTGCATGTCACTGTTATCTGTCCTTCTATTCCCTCTTTCAAGAGAAACCACATCAATTTAATTACTCCCCCACTAAGAACTCTTCAAATGAAGCTCCTCTCATCTCTCTCATCAACCCATCTCCTCCCTTTCCTCCTCAATGTCAACATGCCTTCACATAAATCCTGAATGATGAAATTTTATTTAGAACTTACACTAACTTCCTCTCCAAGGTGGCATCTAACTTCATATTAAGTAAGAAACAGCCTTCCCACTCTCCACCCCCGCACTTCTCACCCACCACTGCTTACTTTTTTTTTTTTTTTTTTGCCAAGTCTCAAGTAATTCTGTAACCTAGAAAAGGTCCTACACAAACCCTGTGATCATCCACATTTAAGTAGTTGGGTGGCCCACATCCTTCCCACAAACCCCAAAGTGTCCTCAAGGACTAAAGCCTTTCTCTCAACCCTTCCAGCATGATGTCTATGGTTGTAAAATTGTCCAGGGTCAGTGCATACTGGGAGCAGCAAGTTTGTGGTGCCTGGGGTTTCCCCAATACTCCCAAAGCACATCCTCACCTGCCCATCTATGATTCATTTTCAGCATTTCACTCATGTGCCTTAAATGGTCATTGACCACCACAATCCGAAAACAACCATCAAATTTGCCCAGTTCTCTTTCTGATCTCTGAAAGAGCTTAGAGAGGTCACTGAAAATAAAGGCCTTGGTTCACTATCGAAGTCATTTCTAAAGCATTTGACATCCTTGGAAGTGCTGGCCATGGGAGCAGCAGTCATAGGGGAAGTTCTGTAAAGGGAGCTATTTGAATTTCAAAGATGTTACTCAACGTGATTCCCCAACTAATGAAGTATAATAAAGGGGGGCTATAATTTATTACCATTATCAGCAATCTTTTCACCATAGCAGACCAAGGAATATGTGGATGGAAGGGGAGGGGAAAGCTTTTGGTGATGGTGTAGAAGTTATGGAACCTGTAACAGCTACAGTGAGGAGAACTAAAATTAAGGTTATAGGAAGGTAACTGGTGGGTGAATGGGTTGTCTAACTCTACTGGTTTTTCCCTGTCCTGCAATTTAAATTCACAGAACCACAGTACTAGAAAGACCCTTGGAACATTTAGTCAACCACTTCATTAATCAGATGAGGAAACTGAGGCTCATAAAGATTGCAGTTTGTACAAGGCCACACATTTAGTCAGCAGTGAAGCAAGGACAAAGGTCCTAATCTCCAGATGCCAAGCAGATGTGCACAGTTCCAGAGCTTAATATCTTATTCTTCAGCATGATTACTGATAAGATAGTATCTGGGTATCGTATAAAGAGAAATGGAGGTTTTTTCCCCTTTCCTCTTGTTTCTCCCTCCCTAATCCTTAACCTTCTTTTTTAGGTGCTGCTCCCCTGAAGATTCAAGCTTATTTCAATGAGACTGCAGACCTGCCATGCCAATTTGCAAACTCTCAAAACCAAAGACTGAGTGAGCTAGTAGTATTTTGGCAGGACCAGGAAAACTTGGTTCTGAATGAGGTATACTTAGGCAAAGAGAAATTTGACAGTGTTCATTCCAAGTATATGGGCCGCACAAGTTTTGATTCGGACAGTTGGACCCTGAGACTTCACAATCTTCAGATCAAGGACAAGGGCTTGTATCAATGTATCATCCATCACAAAAAGCCCACAGGAATGATTCGCATCCACCAGATGAATTCTGAACTGTCAGTGCTTGGTATGTGGTCAATGGTGTGTGTTCACATTCTTAGCCTTCTCAGATGAGACTGCAAATGAGTTAGAAAAACACTGGAGGGGGACTTGAGGGGCCCAGGGGAAAAGGGGGGTCTATAGAGAGAAGGCAGAGGACAGCCACTTCTGGGAAGTGCATTTGAAGGGAGTGTAGAGTCTGGGAGTAGGGAACTGAAAGTCTTTTGTACTTTTTATGGTCTGCTTCTGAAGGATCAGTAAAAATCTACTTTGGGGAAAAAATAGAGCTAATTGAACAAAGATAATATGGCTAATTACCTATAGTAAAAACCATGGATAATTTGGCCATCACAAAGTTTATATAACCATAAAGGCCTCAGATGTCTTACATTCATTTTTTCCTTGGGTCCAAGATTTTTCACCTACTAAATCTTTGCCTGGAGCTCCTAGCAAAGCGGACAGCTGACACATTTGGGTTTTCCCTTCAGCCTCCTCTAGGTTGCTTATGAGTTGTTTGCTGCCACAACCATGAGCCTGGTAGACAGAAGGGAAAAAAACCCAACAAACATAACCCACAAACTTACAAACCAGCTCCTCTGCTTCACGAGACCTTGGAAGGCCTAAATGCCACTACAGATTTTTTTAAAACTATCACACAGTAAAATTATTTTTTTTTGTTTTGGTATACTGTTCTACTGATTGTATAGATCTTGTATAGATTTAGGTAACCGCCACAGGACATAGAGCATTTCTATCACCCTAAAAATTTCCCTCAGGCTATCCCTTCATAGAGTCATACCCTGTCTGCACTCATAACCCTTGTTGGGCATCCTATAGTTTTGTCTTTTTGACAGTGTCACATAAGTGAAGCCACACAGTATGTAACCTTTTAAGCCTGGCTTCTTTCGTTTAGCGCGCCTTCGAGATTCACCCAAGTTGTTGCACATATCGAGCTTGTCCCTTTTTATTGCTGAGTAGCATTTTATTGTTTATCCATTCAACTCAGTAAAAGACATTGGGTTGTTTCTGGTTTGGGGCTCTTATGAATAAGGCTGCTGTAAACGTTCATGTACAGGTTTTTGTGTGAACATAAGTTCTCAGTTCTCTAGAGGAAATACCCAGGTGTGGTATTACTGGATCCAGGTTAATTTTTGATGAAACTTGAAAAGGCAGATCAACACCTATTCTAAAACCATAGAGTAAAACAGAAGCAAAAGTAAAAATAGAATGGAGAGCTGCTCCCTTTGAACCCTGTGTGATTTAAACTAGGCTGCAGGGCTTTAGGAATAGTTAACCAAGTGCTAAATCCGTGTTTTCAAAATGTGGTCAGGTACCATTGGAAATGTTTTAGGTGGGACACAGATAAGCATTTTGAAAAGCCATGTTGTATTTGTTTTAATGTATATTAGAAAAACTCTAACTTACGCAACATGTGATTTCACAGATCTTGTTAATGAAGCTAAACACGGTCTGGCAATTCACCTTGTATAGGCCACATAGAGTCCAAGAAGAGTGCTCAAATAGTACACTGATATAGCAAAACTTATAAAAATGACATGCAAATGACAGACCTTTTAGTAAGAATACACTAAATTATAAATTAGTTTGTAGAACCTGCAAACTACCTAGTAACTATAAAAGAACAACAGATTTTTTCTGACAGAAGGCACATGACACAGGTCTAGGGACTCCATGCCAGTGATCCCGAACAGCCAGAAAAGTGAGAATGGCAAAGGCAAGAGAAACACTGTGTTTATTAAGATCATGTATTTTTCCCTAAAATAGCTGGATTTGGCCTTCTTCTTAGAGTATGTTATGAAGACACTTTGATGCTCATGCCAAAAATCAGTGTTCTGAATTTCGAATTCCAAAATATCCACCCACTCACTTACCACAATCCTGCTTGGGTTTCTGAAAGATATGACGCAGGGCATCTCAGCGCCATGAACTCTGTCAGTTCCTGGTGAGACTCCAGCTCAATCCCTTCCTGCTCTTAGTCTGGGGAGCTGGAATGTGCCCCATGGGACACCTGGGCCCTAGAGTCAGACCACTTCTCCTTCCAAAGACTGTACTCCCTGGAAACAGTGGCTTCATTGTAAATCTTTGGTGACTCAATTACAGCCCTCCTGTCACTTAGAGAGCACCCCTTTGATTTGGATAAGCAGGAAGTAAGCATGGCCGCAAACTCTATTGTTGAAAAATAAACATGAAGTCATTATGTGGCACTCACCTTGGGCTGAGGGTCACATTTTAGACACCCTGAGGCTCCCAGGTGTGCCCCAATGAGCCCCAGATCAAGTACCCAGTTATTTGCTATTCCCTCCTAGATACATCTAAACTTAGATTGATTTTTTTGTATCTCTCTTCTGCTTTCAGCTAACTTCAGTCAACCTGAAATAGTACCAATTTCTAATATAACAGAAAATGTGTACATAAATTTGACCTGCTCATCTATACACGGTTACCCAGAACCTAAGAAGATGAGTGTTTTGCTAAGAACCAAGAATTCAACTATCGAGTATGATGGTGTTATGCAGAAATCTCAAGATAATGTCACAGAACTGTATGACGTTTCCATCAGCTTGTCTGTTTCATTCCCTGATGTTACGAGCAATATGACCATCTTCTGTATTCTGGAAACTGACAAGACGCGGCTTTTATCTTCACCTTTCTCTATAGGTAAAGCTGTTTTCCAAGACTATTTCTTTCAGCAGGTATTATACACAAATGCTTAAGGCAGATCATCCAATGTCCCCGACTTGCTAGGAAACCTCCAACTGGGCCATTTTATGACGCTGTTAGGAAGGACCCAGATGGAGGTCTCCTGCTTCTCCTGAGTGATGCAGGGTCCAGGAGGCTACGAGCCTATGTTGCACTTGAAGAAATATGC
This sequence comes from Pan paniscus, assembly GCF_029289425.2. Lineage (NCBI taxonomy): Eukaryota > Metazoa > Chordata > Mammalia > Primates > Hominidae > Pan > Pan paniscus. Next base: position 120,058,128 of record NC_085926.1, read on the forward strand.
TTTTAGCCCTGAAACTGACTCAGTCTCTTGGTTTACCTTTGGATGGAGGATTCTGAAGTTTTGATTAAAAAATACAGGATTCCTCCAGGCTAGAATTCTTTCTTTGATTACAACACATACATGCGCTTGCACATACACACACACACACACACCATGCATACATGCAGACATACAAATGATATTTATTGTGAGTATAGAACCATTTGGGACATTATTGGTCACAGGAGTGAAAACAAAAAGATATGACACCCCCTCTGCCCTTGAGGACCTTCCAATAGAATCAGAACCCTGTAATGTGCACACATGAAAAACTGGATTTTTAAAAGGTTGAATTGGAATCTAAATTTTATTCCATGGAAATATCTGACTAAATTTAAAATAAAAGTGACTGGTAATGAGTTTTATGGGCATTCAGGGGTAGGCAAGATCCCTGAGGGTCAGGGAATGGTTCCTAAAGGAAGGGGTACCTTGTAACATGTAAAATAAATTATTGGGGTTAATAAATGTGGTGAGGAGGGGAGGGCATTCTGGATGACAGGTTCCCAAAACTGTGGTGACTTCCGTAGCTGAAAAAATTTGAGACAGTATCTGGGCTAAGCAGGTGAGAGGACCACAGTGGATTAGCTGTATCTGACATAAGTGCAGGAGGTATGTCAAAGAAAGCCTTGGAGGCAGAAATGCTTGTGTGTTCACAAGTATTCTTCAGGGACAAGTTCAGTGGAGGAAAGGATTGAAACTAAGCAGTAGCCACTAATAGGAGCCTGACATTTTAAAGTCCTGGCTTTACCCAGGAGGGCATGTGTCTATATTTGACTCCTCTTTTAAGAAGCTGTAACTGCAAGATTCCCTCCTGGAATAAAGGTGGTCTGCATCTACCCTGTCCCATCACTGCCTGTGCTGACCTTGACACCCACATCTGCCTTCTTCTTACCTTGACCCCTTCTCCAGCGATGATTTCTTGGCTTGCCCCCTCCAGTGACATCCACCCAACTCCTTGCTCCATACCCTGGCTTTGTCACCTCCTTTCTCCCAGTGTCTTGTTGTTCAGATATAACTTGGTCTGTGAACAGCCCACGGGGCCAGTCCCCATGAACCAACTTTACAACTGGGCCAGTCTCATCTCCTGCTACTGACTTCTTCCTATTCAGACACTTCAGCCTCTGAGAATCCAGTAAATGGTGGAGCCACTCATCCTGTCCCAGTTGCTTCTCCTGTATCCTCTCTTGGCCAGATAGAAGCCTCTCCAAGCTATGCCTGAAGTTCAGTACCTCCTTCAATGTGTAATTAGTTTGATTGGTGGCCACAAGATGGCCATATGTGACATGCCCCAGGGCCCTCTGTTACGGCTCCCATAGTCTACAAATTAACAGGGGCTTGCCACCACTATAACCTCATCATGGCTCACCTTCCTGCTGCTTCTCAACTACTGTTCTGCCAAACTTCAACAGGTACCCCCATCTTCAGAAATGTTTCAGCTCTAGCTGCCTCAGGAAGATGGGGCTTGTCTCTCTGGGTTTCCCATTCTATCGCTTGATCAGAGATAGGTTAGACCCTGAGTCAAGGGGCCTTTTTTGCATGTTAAAAGGTAGCAGCCTCCACGTTAGTAAGTATAACCCCTAACCCCCTTTACTGGGAGTGCCAAACTGGCTCAAGTGGAATAGACTGGGACAGACTCAAAAGGGATTAAATATGGCCTGCAATGCCAACAACTTCTTAACATCCCAGAAACAGGGCATGTGTCTACAAATTATAGCTAAGCTAATAGATCAGCTGGTCCTAATTTTCCTGAAATTTGGGATTAGCTACCAGAACTGTTCCCAAAAATGTCTTTAAAGTGGGCGACTCCATTCTAAGTTTTCCCCACAAAGCCTGTTTTCCAACTCCCCAGAAACTTAGGAGTTCTCATGTAAGGAAGTAGTTCCTGAAGGCGTGAAGATTCCTCAAGGCATGAAGAAACATCAAAGGTTTTTCAGTAGATGAGATATGCTGAAAGCCATGCAGAGGAAACCTGCTGTGACCTCAGTAGGAAAAAACTAAACAAACAAGCAAATGAAAACTAGAGTTAGGGGCCTGTGGAAGCTGTTCCATTTGTCCAAGAGAGAGGTGTCTGGAGATTATAGTGGACAGAAGAATCATCACGAGAGGAACTTCAGGGCTTGGGAACTGACTGCAGAGGGGGGCAGGATAGCAGGCACGGCACAAATGACTGCACGTGCAGAGCCTCAGCACAGACACCTCACCCAGATTCCAGAATCACGGGCCAGGCTGACCCTCTTCTTCCTGATCATGGTCGGTGTTATCCCCACCTCCATGAAGGCATGGCAGCTCAGTCCAGGCATTTGGCCAGAGGCATGAGCTCGATTCTTAGGTCGCTGCTGAGGCCCTGAGACTGGGACTTTCTATGGCCTCCTATTGTGGATTTCAGGCTTCTCTGGCCTTAGAGCCCTGGAGAGAGGCTGGCAGGTAAATAAAGAGAAGAGCAGCTAGCAGAAACCTTTTGTAAATGACTCTCCTGGCTGATTGAAAATTTGTGGTCATTTGTAGAGCTTGAGGACCCTCAGCCTCCCCCAGACCACATTCCTTGGATTACAGCTGTACTTCCAACAGTTATTATATGTGTGATGGTTTTCTGTCTAATTCTATGGAAATGGAAGAAGAAGAAGCGGCCTCGCAACTCTTATAAATGTGGTGAGTGAGTCCTTGTCCTCCCCACAGACTGTCACTTTGCACCTACTTCCCAATCGGCTGGCTGCCTTCTGGAGCTTGTTGGCTGAGCCTAGACTGGCAAAAAGTCAGGAAGTTGTTGGGAAAAAAGGTTTTCCCTTGGAGTTTTGAGCCTATACAGACTGGCAGTAGCAGATAATGCTGCTCTTGGACTTCAAAGAAAGGCGACATTTCTAACCTCTGGTTTACAAATGTACTTCTGGTTTCCAGGGAAAACTGATTATTACTTGCTTTATCTACCTCACTTCATGAGGTTACTGTGACATATACATAAAGTAAAATGGTGAAACCACTCCTAAATGTTAAAGATTGTGGACCTGGTGGTGTTTAAGCAGGGATATTTGCTAAATGACCACAAGAATCAGCTTCTTGTCTCTAAAAAAATCTAGGTTTCTTATGAAATAAGTTAGATGAATTATTGCCCATTGACTTATAACAAACAATATTAACTTTAACTAATTTCTAAGTAATACATATCCATTATCATATATACCAAAAATAAAATCATCTATAACTCCACTAATAAGAAAAAATGATTACACAAACATTTTTGATGCCTATCTTTAAGATTTTTCTATGTATCAATCTATGTTGTTTTCCGTAATTAGGATTATCATAAGGGTTATTTTTCACAATTTGGATAATATATGTACTGTGTTCTAACTTTGTTATACTAAATGTAGCAAGACAATTTTCAATGTCATAAATATCATTCTACAGCATCATTTTAAATGGCTGCAAGATATTCCCTTTTGTGGATACACCATAATTTATTTATTTAACCAACCTCATTTTTTGGACACTTGAGTTAGTCCAATAGTTTTGTTATTACAAACACCCTCCCCACTGACTTCTGTTATAAAAATGTTTAATGGGGACAAAGTGGTCCCTAACTTTATAATAATGCCATGCCTTTTTGTAGTTTGGTCTGGTTCTAAGCTAAGATTGGACTTTATCTCAGTAATTGCCTCCAGTAGTAATTAGTTTGATTGGTGCTAATAATTAAGGTAACCTTCTAACTCACTTATGGTAGAAAGCACAAGATGAGTATTGCCTCTGGCCAGCATCTTGTTTTTCAGTATACTGCTTTTAAAATCTATCTAGAAAATAGATGGATGACATTAGCAGTCATTCAATGCATCCTGCTGTACTTTAAAAATAAGAAATTGGGGAGCAATGATCGAATTTAAATAAATTAACACAAAGCATGTGGCAGAGCCATTCAAACTGCCAATGTATGGAGTGTGCTGCGAGATTTCTATGATATAAAAGTATAAAATTCATAGCACAGATGTAAAGACATATCATGCTTGTCCAGGCTTTGACTTTTCAAGGTGAGAGTTTTGAGCTTCACTTTCTTTCAACCTCATTGCCATTTAAAATTAGTCAAATATGAAGAAGTGACTTACATCTTGGGAATTAGCTGTTTGCTAGATTTTTCTTCACATTAGAATGATCAGCTTACAAATGAAACAAAGAAGGGTTGGAGAAAAAGATTAAGGATGTTTCTTCCTCCATGAGGCAATCAGAAAAAAATCAGGAGACTAGATAGGGGAGATAAAGAGGATATGTGTGTTCACATGAGAGAAGTTAGAAGGTGGTTAAATAAGCTCTGTAGGTACAGATGAGATGGTCAGATTGGGCTGAGTGGCACATACATGACCCCTAAGAATGTAATGAAGAATATTGGTAAGAAAAAGTTATTTATTCAGACAGTCATCCATGCCACTGAGTTTGATCAAAGAGAGAAGCCTTGCTATCACTGTAGGGAGGGAGGTGCAACAGGTATAACTATGCCATTATAGATATGATATATTTGTAAATTTGGATTCTGTAACTTCAGCAATATCTACCGTTGCTTTGTGGGTACTCCTGGCGTTGGCTATGTGATAGGTAAAATAATGCCCCCCACAAGACGTCCACCTCCTATACTCCAGAACCTGTAATATGTTATCTTACATGGCAAAAGGAACTTCACATAGGTGATTAAGGCACCAAGCTTGAGATGGTGAGATTAACCTGGATTATCCAGGTGGGCCCAATGTAATCACATGAGTCAGAGAACCTTTCCTAGCCGGGATAGAGAAATGAACTGGAAGAAGGAGAGATCTGAAACTTGAGAAGCTCAACCCAGCATTTCTAGCTTTGAAGATGGAAGGAGGAAGCCATGAGCCCAGGAATGTAAGTAGCTTCTAGAAGCTGGAAGTGGCTCTCAGTTGACAGCCAGCCATTAAGGAAATTAGGATCTCAGTTCTGCAACTATAAGGAGCTGAATTCTGCCAAGAGACCAATGTGGAAACAGCAGATCCCTCTACAGAGACACAAGCTTACTGATAACTGGTAGGAATTTCTCCAAAAGTGGAGCTTCCTCCTACTCCAGTGTTAATACCTTTCTCAGAGGAGAGAGTCCTCAAACTAACTAACTTGGCACCAAAAGTCCTATCCAGTGTTTTCTCATTATAGTTTTTCTATGCCTCAACTGTATATATTTACCCAGTTTAGGCTGCTTAAATGAATAAAAAGGAAATGCCATAGTTATTCTAGCTGGTTTCCAATCTCTCTTCTCTTTTTTTGTTTTGTCAAATAGGGCAGATAAGGCATGAGAATTTATAACTATGAATTACTGTCTTTTCCCAAACAGAAATCACCCTATCAGGTTACCCATTGGGTGAAAAACTAAAATAGCTCCCCCTGAAATTTTACTTCCTCATTTGGGTCTTGTGTGACTGAAATCTGTATACAATGCCCTAGCAACAACGGTTTTTACAACTTGCCTCCCTAGAACAAACCTAGGAGTCTCAGCTGTTTCGGGAATGATTTCTTAAAGGTAAAGCACCTTTTTCAAAAGAAATTATTTTTTTTTTAATTTTTTTTTGTGTGTGTGTGAGACACAGCCTCACTCTGTCACCAGGCTGGAGTGCAGTGGCACGATCTCAGCTGACTGCAACCTCTGCCTCCCAGGTTCAAGCGATTCTCCTGCCTCAGCCTCCCAAGTAGCTGGGACTACAGGCACGCGCCACCAAGCCCAGCTAATTTTTGTATTTTCAGTAGAGATGGGTTTTCACCATGTTGGCCAGGATGGTCTCAATCTCTTGACCTCGTGATCCGTTTTTAACCAACATTTAAACAGAAATATTCACAGGCTTAAAGACTGAAAGTTAGTGATATCACATTTCCCCTTCAAAATGCTAAATTTGTAAGCAAATTTAAAAGTTTAGAATCTACCTTTTAATTGTCTGCTTTCATTTTTTTGACAGTGGCTTTTTTTGATATGGTGACTATTTTGTCATGGGTATAAAAGGATAATTTATTTTGTGTTAATCTGAAGACATCTGAAATACTGTATTCAACTATAAGTACCTTTTTTTTACATTTATAAGATTCTTATTCAAAATTTTTATTTGAATAGTTTTTTGGGAACTACTGAACTAAACTAGGTGGTTTTTGGTTACATGGATAAGTTATTTAGTGGTGATTTCTGAGACTTTGGTGCCACCTGTCACTCGAGCAGTGTACACTGCACCAGTGTGTAGTCTTTTATCTCTCACCCATCCCACCCTTTCGTCTGAGTCCCCAAAGTCCATTATATTATTCTTATGTCTTTGCATCCTCATGGTTTAGCTCCCACTTATCAGTGAAAACATACAATATTTGTTTCTCCATTCTTGAGTTACTTCACTTAGAATAACGGTCTCTGGTTCCATCCAAGTTGCTGCAAATGCCATTATTTTGTTTCTTTTTATGGCTGAGTAATATTCCATGAGGGATATTTACCACATTTTCCTTATCCACTCATGGGTTGATGGACATTTAGGTTGGTTCCTTATTTTTGGAATTGCAAATTGTGCTGCTATAAACATGCGTGTGCATGTGTCTTTTTCATATAATGAATTATTTTCCTTTGGGTATATACCCAGTAGTAGGATTGCTGAATTAAATAGTAGAGTTCTACTTTTAGTTCTTTAAGGAATCTCCATACTGTTTTCCATAGTGTTTGTACTAGTTTACATTCCCACCAGCAGTGTAAACATGTTCCCTTTTCACCACATCCATGCCAACATCTATTATTTTTTGATTTTTTAATAATGGCCATTCTTGCAGGAGTAAGGTGGTATCTCATGGTGGTTTTAATTTGCATTTCCCTGATAGTTAGTGATATTGAACTTTTTTTCATGTCTGTTGGCCATTTGTATATTTTCTTTTCAGAATTGTCTATTCATGTCTTTATAAACACCATTATTTTTAAGAAGAAACTTTACAAAAATAGAACATAACCAGATTTATAAAGCATCTGGGAACTCAGTCAATTAAGAAATAGCTCAAGTAACTGATGATGCTTCACCTGAAAGAAGGCCTGGAGAGAACAGAGATACTGTCTTCAAATATCTGAAGAGCTACCATGGGATGCAAAGATTGAGCTTGATGGTATGACTCTGAAGGGCATCTCTATGAATGAAGGTTATGAGAGGGTATAAGGAATTAAGAGAGACTTTTCTAACAATTAAAAGGTCTTTTAGGCCAGGGGTGGTGGCTCACACCTGTAATCCCAGCACTTTTGGAGGCTGAGGCAGGCAGATCACCTTAGATCAGGAGTTCGAGACCCGCCTGGCCAACATGGTGAAACCCCATTTCTACTAAACATACAAAAATTAGCTGGGTGTGGTGGTGGGCACCTGTAATCCCAGCTACTCGGGAGGCTGAGACAGGAGAATCGCTTGAACCTGGGAGGCAGAGGTTGCAGTGAGCCAGGATCACACCACTGCACTCCAGCCTGGGTGACAGAAGATCAAGATTCCGTCTTAAAAAATTTAAATAAATAAATAAATAAATAGTCTTTAAAATTGTATAGAAGAAGTATACTTCTGCTTCCTCCAACAAAGGATTAACTGCTATAGGAATTGCCCTCTTTCCATAAACAACTAGAAAGCAGACAAAATATATGAAACAACTGTTTTCAGAGATCGGATGACAGACAGCAGAAAATTGTAGTCCCTGAGTGAAGGAAAGAAAAAATGAGATAAGCCCTATGATTGCTCTAGTTTGCTGCCTGGAGCCAGTGTCCAGGCCCCTCTGAAGGCAGGGGAGCCCTGATACTGAACTAGGAAAAGACATTGCAAGAAAAGAAAACTACAAACATCTCTCGTGAAATGCTTAACAAAATTAGCAACTAAAATCTAGCTATATACATCATGATCAAGTGGGGTTTATTCAAGAAACACAGGTAAGCTCAACATTCAAAAATCAGGCAATAACCTCTACTACATAAATAAACTAAAAAGAAAAAAACATATGATCATGTCAATGGATACAGGAAAAACTTTTGACAAAATTAATACCCATTCATAGTTTTAAATGGAAAGAAAAGCTCTCATAAAAATAGGAATACGAGATGACTTCCTCAACCTGACAAAGGACATCTACCAAAAATTCTTCTGTTAGCATAATATTTCATGATAGAAGACTGATTGCTTTTACCTTAAGATGGCGAATGTGGGGAGGATGTCCACTCTCTCTACTTTTGTTCCACATTGTACTGGAGGTCATAGCCAGAGAAACAAGACTAGAAAAAGAAATAAAAGCCATACAGATTGGAAAGGAAGTAAAACTGTCTTTTTTCACAGATAATGTTCATGCTTGTAGAAAATCCTGAGGAATCTATCAAAAACCTATTAAAACTGATAAGTGAGTGTAGCAAAGACACAGGATGCAAAGTCAATACACAAAATCAATTATTTCTATATACTAACAAAAGCAACTGTACATTGAAAAAAATTAATAGCATTTATAATAGCCTCAAATAATATTAAAAACTTGGAAATAAATTTAACGAAACAAGTACAAGGTCTATATACTGAAAACTATACAATATTACTACTGGAGAAATTAAAGTAAACCAAAATAAATGGAGACATAGGCCATGTTTATGAATCAGAAGACTAGATGTTAAGACATCCATTCTCTCCAAGTTGATCTATGGATTAAATGTAATCACAATCAAAATCCTGGTAAGCTCTCTAATAGATACTAAAAATCTTACTCGAAAAGTTATAGGGAAATGCAAAGAATCTACAATTGCCAAAACAATTCTGAAAAATAAGAACAAAGGTTAAAAATACAAAATTAGCCGGGCATGGTGGCGCATGCCTGTAATCCCAGCTACTCTGGAGGCTGAGGCAGGAGAATTGCTTGAACCCGGGAGGCAGAGGTTGCTGTGAGCTGAGATCGTGCCATTGCACTCCAGCCTGGGCAACAAGAGCGAAACTCCCTCTCAAAAAAAAAAAAAAAAAAAAAAAAAGAACAAAGGTGGACTTAACCTACCTAATTTCAATATTTACTATATAGTTATAATAATTAATACAGTGTGATATTGGTAAAAGGACAGACATATCAGTCAATGGAACAAAATAGAGAGTCAAAAATAGATTCACACTGTTGACAAAGGTACCAAGGTAATTCCATGTAGAAAGGATAGTATTTTCAACAAATAGTGTTGGGACAATTAGATATGCACATGGAAAAAGTATGAACCTAGACACACACAAAGTAACTTATATATTAAGAATTAAAATGAAAGGACTTCCAAAAGAAAACAGAAGAGAAAATCTTTGTAACCTTAAGTAAGGCAAGTCTTCTTAGATAGGACACAGAAAGCAAAAACCATATCATAAAAAGATAAAATGGATGTCATCAATACGGAAAACTTTTGTTCTTTGACTTTGTTTAAAAAACGAAAAGTCAAACCACAGACAGGGAGAAAACGTTTGCAAAATATATATCTGATAAAGGACTTGTATCCAGTATATAATTACATATTGCTACTCATTAGTAAGAAGACAATCCATTTAATAGAAGGCAGGAAGAAGAGACTTGAACAGATACATAACAGAAGAAGATACACAAATGGTCGATGAGCACAGTCACAACATCATTACTCATCAGGGAAGTACAAATTGAAACGATAATGAGATACCACTGCACAACCTCTAGAATGGCTAAAATTTAAAAGGTCTGATAAACATCAAGTGTTGGAGAGGATATGAAGCAACTGAAACTCTCATGTACTGCTATACAACCCAGAAATCCTAGACATTTACCAAACAGAAATTTTAAAAAATTTAAAAATATATAAAGACTCATACACAAATGTTCATAGCAGCTTGCTTCATAATACCAAACCTGGCATCCTAAATTTTCATCAGTTGGCGGTGGTATATTTATACAATGAAATACTGCAAAGCTATAGAAAGGAATGGACTACTAATAATACACAAGAACATAGATAAATTTCAAAAGCATTATGCTAAGTGAAACAATCCAAGCACAAGAAGAATACACATTATACAATTTCATGTATATGAAATTTGAGAAAAAGCAAAACTATTGTAAGTAGATTCATGGTTATCCATGGGATGGGGGAAAGGAATCAGCTGAAAAGCAAACTATTTTGGCTTATAAAAATGTTCTCGATCTTGATTGTGGTGGTGGTTACGTGACTATATATATTCGTTAAAATCACCAAACTCTAAACTGAAAATGATTGGGTTTTATTATTTATTAATTATACCTCCATAAAGCTGATTGTTTTTATCTTTTATTTTTATTTTATTTCAATAGTTTTTGGGGAACAGGTGGTTTTCAGTTACATGGATGAGTTCTTTAGTGGTGATTTCTGAGATTTTGATGCACCTGTCACCCGAGCAATGTCCACTGTATCCAATGTGTAGTCTTTTATCCCTCATCCACCTCTCACTCTTCCCCCCAAGTACCCAAGTCCATTATATCATTCTTATGACTTTGTGGCCTCATAAAAGCTGATTGCTTTTAAATGCACACATACACACATAAAAGAGAACTTCCAGTGACAGGAAGTGTTCAAGAATGCTTTATTTAGTAAAGACAGAATCACAAAACCATCAGAGATATTATTGAGTGGATTCTTGTGGTCTATAAATACCTCCATGGACACCGAGGTTAGCAACCTGTTGGGGTTTACGTGGGACAATAGCATCATCACAACAGTCAGCCTAGAGAAATTTACATCCCAAGTTGTGTCAGTAGCAAGTCCCTATCAATAGCAGCTCAGGCTTTGTGAGGTCTAGCTGGCTAGAAATTTCCCACTTGGCCTTGCCCATGCAACATTGTGTAATATTCTTAGCACCATCTGGCTAGCCGATTTAGGCATCAACATCTTCAAGACTTCTTCTCCTCCTCCTTATAAACCTTGCTTTCAGAAAAGGATTAGAAACTCTTCCAATCACAAAATGATTGCTAAAACTAAATATATTACCCCTCCCAATGGTATTTTTTGGTTAGCCAGCATAGAGATATAAGTGAAAAATCTATTTCCAGTGTTAGAATTTAAGGCACAGTGAGAAAGGGAAGGCATATACTTTTTGAATGCAAGAAACTTCTTCCCCATCCCCCTGAAATTGCATCATTTGAGTAACTATCTCTTCCATATATAAAATCACAACAATTTCTCTCTGAGTCCCAGAACTTTGAAGCCTTTTCAAACTTTCCTTCTTTTGGTATCTATGAGGAATACATTTTTGAAGATTGTTCTTGGTGTCTTTCAGGAACCAACACAATGGAGAGGGAAGAGAGTGAACAGACCAAGAAAAGGTAAATCCTGACCCTGAGACATTGATGAGAGAGGTATAATCCCCAGAGTGCCTGTTACTTGAATAGGCTTATGCCTAACGTATGTTGAGACCTCAGCAAACCTGAACTAATGGAGAGGGAGAGGAAAATAAAACTAGTTAAGAACTAGAAGAAAATAACCTGATAATGGATGACAGGGTATCCAATGCACAATGCCCAGAAAGCATGACAAGCTCTGTCATGGTCAAGTAAAAGTCAATACCAAAGACTTCAGAGGTGGTGAACATGGGCTGCATCTGATCTGCCACAGTAACTCCAGTACCTGGCACAGTGCCTAGATTAGTGGGCATCCTACATGTGTGGAATGAATAAATGAAGAAGTGGGGAATGATAACATGTTTGCTTCAGCCTGAGCATCTTAGTATTTGCTATGGCCCTGTTTAGATGTTCTTCTGCCACTTCTTTACCTCATTCTTCAGATCTTGCCTCAAGCAGCACTTTCTTAAAAACCCTTTCCCAAACTAGAAAATGTCAACTTGTTACAGTGTCATGTGGATCCCTTGGCTTTTTCTTAATAACACCAGATTATGCTTACATATTTGTGTAATTATCTTATTAAACTCTATAAACTAGACTTAACTAAATCCTATGAAGAGCAGAGACCATACCAGTTAAGCTCATCATTGTGCTGCTAGCACTTAGCATGGTGCCTGGCATATAGCAGGTTCTCAATAAATGTTGAAAGAATGATTGATGCATGATGAATACATAAAAGTTCATGGTGATCAGTCCTTTCACAACGTGAAGCTATCAGATAGTCTGTACCTCTATCCCTCCTGAGAAATTAAGCTCTCAGGAATATCAAGGCTCTGACTGCATACCCATAGGATCAAAGCAACCCTCAGTCACAAGCCTGGTTTCAGAGATAGGGTCATAACCCCCAGGGTGCAGAGACAACCGAGAGTACCCAGCACTAATCCAGATATACCAACCACTGTGATTCTAGCAACAAAACTAATAATTCCGGGCACCCTTGGACAATGAGAAAGGGTGCTGAAATCCTGCCTACCCTGTCACACTCAGTTTCAGAAATGGTCTGGAAGAGCCTGCAGAGGGCAGGCAGCAGAGAACCAGCAGAGGGCATGGGAAGGGCCAGGCAGAAATAAAGCGTAGCTCTTGAAGCATAGATGACAGTGTAGACCGTGGTTCTTTTCTCTTGCCTTCTCCACCTTTCTCTTCAATAGTTTGTTTCTCCTCATTGCTGTTCCAATGGCAACCTCTATTCTGCCCTATCATTGAAATCTAGAAAAAGAAAGTAGCTCAAATGTGAAATATCACCTAATCTTTTCTTCTATTTCTCCAGAGAAAAAATCCATATACCTGAAAGATCTGATGAAGCCCAGCGTGTTTTTAAAAGTTCGAAGACATCTTCATGCGACAAAAGTGATACATGTTTTTAATTAAAGAGTAAAGCCCATACAAGTATTCATTTTTTCTACCCTTTCCTTTGTAAGTTCCTGGGAAACCTTTTTGATTTCTTCCAGAAGGCAAAAAGACATTACCATGAGTAATAAGGGGGCTCCAGGACTCCCTCTAAGTGGAATAGCCTCCCTGTAACTCCAAGTCTGTTCCGTATGCCAAGAGAAGACCTTAATTCTCTTACTGCTTCTTTTCACTTCAGAGCACACTTATGGGCCAAGCCCAGCTTAATGGCTCATGACCTGGAAATAAAATTTAGGACCAATACCTCCTCCAGATCAGATTCTTCTCTTAATTTCATAGATTGTGTTTTTTTTAAATAGACCTCTCAATTTCTGGAAAACTGCCTTTTATCTGCCCAGAATTCTAAGCTGGTGCCCCACTGAATCTTGTGTACCTGTGACTAAACAACTACCTCCTCAGTCTGGGTGGGACTTATGTATTTATGACCTTATAGTGTTAATATCTTGAAACATAGAGATCTATGTACTGTAACAGTGTGATTACTATGCTCTAGAGAAAAGTCTACCCCTGCTAAGGAGTTCTCATCCCTCTGTCAGGGTCAGTAAGGAAAACGGTGGCCTAGGGTACAGGCAACAATGAGCAGACCAACCTAAATTTGGGGAAATTAGGAGAGGCAGAGATAGAACCTAGAGCCACTTCTATCTGGGCTGTTGCTAATATTGAGGAGGCTTGCCCCACCCAACAAGCCCTAGTGGAGAGAACTGAATAAACAGGAAAATGCCGGAGCTTGTGAACCCTGTTTCTCTTGAAGAACTGACTAGTGAGATGGCCTGGGGAAGCTGTGAAAGAACCAAAAGAGATCACAATACTCAAAAGAGAGAGAGAGAAAAAAAAGAGAGACCTTGATCCACAGAAATACATGAAATGTCCGGTCTGTCCACCCCATCAACAAGTCTTGAAACAAGCAACAGATGGATAGTCTGTCCAAATGGACATAAGACAGACAGCAGTTTCCCTGGTGGTCAGGGAGGGGTTTTGGTGATACCTAAGTTATTGGGATGTCATCTTCCTGGAAGCAGAGCTGGGGAGGGAGAGCCATCACCTTGATAATGGGATGAATGGAAGGAGGCTTAGGACTTTCCACTCCTGGCTGAGAGAGGAAGAGCTGCAACGGAATTAGGAAGACCAAGACGCAGATCACCCAGGGGCTTACTTAGCCTACAGATGTCCTACGGGAACATGGGCTGGCCCAGCATAGGGCTAGCAAATTTGAGTTGGATGATTGTTTTTGCTCAAGGCAACCAGAGGAAACTTGCATACAGAGACAGATATACTGGGAGAAATGACTTTGAAAACCTGGCTCTAAGGTGGGATCAGTAAGGGATGGGGCAGTCTCTGCCCAAACATAAAGAGAACTCTGGGGAGCCTGAGCCACAAAAATGTTCCTTTATTTTATGTAAACCCTCAAGGGTTATAGACTGCCATGCTAGACAAGCTTGTCCATGTAATATTCCCATGTTTGTACCCTGCCCCTGCCTTGATTAGACTCCTAGCACCTGGCTAGTTTCTAACATGTTTTGTGCAGCACAGTTTTTAATAAATGCTTGTTACATTCATTTAAAAGTCTACATTTTCTGCTTTGGCTTCAAGAGTACTACTCAACCCTTGTGGTCTGATGTTCCCCGCTCTGTCCTCTGAATGTACTTCCTTTCTCTTTACATCTCTATGGCTAGAAGCCTCTCACGCATCCTGTATCTTCTCCTCCTCCCTTTCCCCTACCATTATTTGAGAAAGGAGGCTTGTATACTTCTATATGTTTATCTCAGTAATGAGTCATAAAAAATCAAGTAAGAATGGTTGTTTTTGAGGACAACTAAGAAATCTGGAATAAGGAAGGGAAGCTTACTTTTGAGTTTGTAACCTGTAGTGTGTAATTTTTAATTATGTACTTACATGTACATTAAACAAAAGCTTAATGTAAAAATATTCCTTGAAAACACCATGATTATAAAATAAATGCATATATACATACAGCATGTGAGAGGAGCCAGGAAAACTCTGGAAAAAAGAAAATTACCTAGACACTGTGAGGGCAGGAATGTGTTTAATTTCTCACCAATGGATCCTCAGACAACTAAGATAGTTGTCTATTCTATTGTCCATCTTTTTGTCTTTTGTTATATTTCTTAAAGATTCCCTCAACTTTATCTTCTAACTTCTGTTGTATTTTTATTTCTGCTATCATGTATTCTTTTCAGAATTCTTTTTTGTTCTCTCAAAACATATCTGTTTAAAGATTGAATGAAATATTAACATGCCCTTTGGTGAGAACATCCCTCCTTTGTATATTAAATTCTCTGAACTGCTGTATTCTAAGACTAGGGGAAAGAAAAAGAAGGTTGAAAGAGGTCATTAGGCAGAATAGTACTAGCTAACATTATTTCACATTTACCATATACCAGTCACTCATCTAAACCTTTAAACTCATTATCCTATTTAATCCTCACAATGACCCTGTGACGTAGGTAATGGAATATTATGCCCATTATGCTGATGAGAAAATCTAAACACAGAGATAAGTCAGAGTAATTTACCCAACATTGTTAACTTTGTAAGTGGCAGGGCTTGGTAACAGGCAGAGGTTGGAACAGTTTGGAGGGCTCAGAAGAAGACAGGAAGATGTAGGAAAGTTTGGAACTTCCCAGAGACTTGTTGAATGGCTTTGACCAAAATGCTGATAGTAATATGGACAATGAAATACAGGCTGAGGTGGTCTCAGATAGAGAAGAGGAACTTGTTGGGAACTGGAATAAAGGTAACTCTTGCTATGTTTTAGCAAAGACACTGGTGGCATTTTGCCCCTGCCCTAGAGATTTGTGGGACTTTGAACTTGAGAGAGATGATTTAGGGTATCTGGTGGAAGAAATTTCTAAGCAGCAAAGCATTCAAGATGTAACTTTCATGCTGTTAAAAGCATTCAGTTTTATGTATTCCCAAAAATATGGTTTGGAATTGGAACTTATGTTTAAAAGTTTGGAAAGTTTGCAGCCTGACAATGTGATAGAAAAGAAAACCCATTTTCTGAGGAGAAATTCAAGCCAGCTGCAGAAATTTGCATAAGTAACAAGGAGCCAAATGTTAATTGCCAAGATAATGGGAAAATGTCTCCAGGCCATGTCAGAACTCTTTACAGCAGCCCTTCTCATCACAGGCCAAGAGGCCTAGGAGGGAAAAATGGTTTCCTGGCCAGGCCTGAGGCCTTGCTGCTTTGTGCAGTTTTGGGACTTGGTGCCCTGCATCCCAGCCATGGCTAAAAGAGGCCAAGATACAGTTCAGGTCATGGCTTCAGAGGGTGCAAGCCCCAAGGCTTGGCAGCTTCAGCACAGTGAGCCTGCAGGTGCACAGAAGTCAAGAATTGAGGTTTGGGAACCTCCCCGTAGATTTCAGAGGATGTATGGGAACACCTGGATGTCCAGGCAGAAGTTTGCTGCAGGGGTAGAGCTCTCATGGAGAACCTCTGCAAGGGCAGTGCAGAAGGGAAATGTGGGTTTGGAGCCCCCACACAGAGTCCCCACTGGGGCACTGCCTAGTGGAGCTATGAGAAGAGGGCCACCATCATCCAGACGCCAGAATTGTAGGTCCACCAACCATGCGCCTGGAAAAGTCACTGACACTCAATGCCAACCCATGAAGGAAGTCAGGAGGGGGCTGTACCCTGCAAAGCCACAGAGGCCAAGCTGCCCAAGGCCATGGGAGCCTACCTCTTGCATCAGCATAACCTGGATGTGAGAGATGGAGTCAAAACAGATCATTTTGGAGCTTTAAGATTTCACTGCCCCACTGGATTTTGGACTTGCATGGGGCCTGTAGCCCCTTTGTTTTGGCAAATTTCTCCCATTTGGAATGGGTATATTTACCCAATGCCTGTACCCCCATTGTATCTAGGAAGTTACTAACTTTCTTTTGATTTTACAGGCTCATAGGCGGAAGGTGCTTGCCTTGTCTCAGATGAGACTTTGGACTTGGGACTTTTGGGTTAATGCTGGAATGAGTTAAGACTTTGAGGGACTGTTGGAAAGGCATGATTGTATTTTGAAATGTAAGGACATGAGATTTGGGAGGAGCCAGGGGTGAAATTATATGGTTTGGCGTGTCCCCATCCAAATCTCATCTTGAATTGTAGTTCCCATAATCTCCACGTGTTGTGGGAGGGACCCAGTGGGAGGTAATTGAATCATGTGGGCAGTTACCCCCATGCTGCTGTTCTCATGATAGTGAGTGAGTTCTCATGAGATGTGATGGTTTTATAAGAGGCTTTTCTGCCTTTTGCTTGGCATTTCTCCTTCCTATCATCCTGTGAAAGAGGATATATTTGCTTCCCCTTCCACCATGATTTAAGTTTCCTGAGGCCTCATCAGCCCTGCTGAACTGTGAGTCAATTAAACCTCCTTCCTTTATAAATTATCCAGTCTTGGGTGTGTCTTTATTAGCAGTGTGAGAAGGAACTAATACATTAACCCAGGCTTGAAAGCAAAGAGTCATCTCTGATGACTGCATTCAACCTTTCCCTCAGCACCCACTGCTCACCCCTTCGCTCCTGCCTCATTCTGTTATCAGTCATCACTAGGCCAGGAAAGCATTCCTCCCACTTTCACACCCATCTCTTATTTTCTCATTCAGGACCTTTTTTATTCATACCAAAAACATGTCAGTCACCTCCCAACTGATCCCAGTCTCCTATCTCTCTTACCCTGCATTCTGTCCAACACACCAAGAGAAACAAGAAGGTAAATAGCGAAAAGGTCTCCCTCACATTCCCTTTCCCTAGCCACACAACTCTGATCTCCAGCTTCCTGGGTATCCATTCATAGTCACAGTATGCCTATTTTTAAGTGTGTGTACACACACATACACATATTCCCCTTATTCAGGCAGATTTGGTTTTACTTTACACTACAGTCTAAAGAAATCAGAATACTCTTGCTAGGATGATTGACATCAGTCTTCAGTGTAATCCTTCATATTAAAAACATACATCTGTATGTATAAGTTTTCATTCTCACCAATATTCTAGCATCATTGTGGATCTTATAATAAAAGTGAGATTCCATTGGATTTTACTATGTCTACCTGTTCACTTCAGAAGAAAAGATACTTACAGATATAGAATCCTTCACTGTCCTTAGTCACAAAGTTTAAAACCTGCTCCAATCTGAACAAGTTACACCCTAGGTCTGGTGAGCAACAGTTACCCTGAAGGGATCTCCCAATTCCTATGTCCATATAGTTGTCTTTCTTGATTTACTCCCTCACTTTGGTGGTGCATATCCTTCAGTAGCTTGATCCAGCAGCTTTCTGAGAAAGGATCTGTGGGAAATATATTTAATGAAATTTTATGTATCTGAAAATGTCTTTATCTTACTTTCCTGCTTAACTATTAATAATTTTGCTTGGTATAAAAATTTGGGTTGGAAATTATTTTCATTGTCCATAGTTTCCAGTGTTGCTCTTGAGAAATCTACAAATATTCTGACTCCTTATCTTTTTACATGAAAGCTTTTAGAATCTGCTCAGTGTTCTAAGATTTTGTCATGAAATGCCTGTTTGTCCATTGTGATTAACACTCAGATGGACTTTTCTTCTGGAAACTCATGTCCTTCCCTCCAGGGAAATTTTCCTGAATTATTTCATTGATTATTTTTCCCCTCTATTTCACTAGTCTCTCATTTTAGAATGTCAGATTCCTGAATGTTGAATCTCCTAGACTGATCCTCCAATTTTGTTATTTTCTCTCCTGTTGCCCATATTTTGTTTTTTGTTCCATTTCCTAGAGATTTTCTCAAGTTTATCTTCCAGCCTTTCTGTTGTACTTTTTACTTCTGCTATCATGTTTTATTTTCAGAGCTCCTTTTTGTTTTCTGAATGTTTCTTTTTGCAAGGAGCCTGTTCCTAATGGTTGAAATATTATCTCTTAACTCTCTTAGGATATTAATGATTAGGTTGTTTATTTTTAAAGTTTTATATTCCAAGTTATTTCTTCCTGTTTGTTTGCTTTGATCTATATCATCCATGTTAAAGGATTCCCAGCTGTCTGATGATACTTGACTGTCTGTTCACAATTAAGAGTGAAAAACTAAAAGTTCGGAGGATCTGAGTTTATGGATGGGTTTGTCAACTTTAGCTTCATGGTAGAGGGATCTGGAGCAAGACATTTTTAGGAAATCATTTTTAGATCTTCTTTTTTGAGCTGGTAATTTTTCAGTATCTTGCTTGGAAGGTGGAGGTATAGCTGCTAGTATTTTGGGAGCCAAGTGAGAGAAGAGGGGTGGGTGTGAGTAGTGATGGAATCTCTGCATTCCTTATTCAGTATGCATAAATGTACTTACTCCATGTGTTTTTAGTACGATAGCCCTATCGTACTTGTAGCATGTGGCAAAGTGGTTTCTCTTCCCATGACCTGATTATAACATTGACTCACATTAAACATTGTGAACTCAGTTTCCTAAATATACCAAGTACAAAGTAAAAAGTCACTGAATTGTCCTAACAGTCTATTAGAAATGGAAGAAATTCAGAAAGCAATGAGGAGAACCTTCCCATTGTATGTGGTACATGAGGGCAGATAAGGGAGTAATTCACCCAACACCAAAAAGAGCCATGACCAGAACTCAGGTTCCTGATTTTTCAGTCCAGGGTTCTTCCCACCCCACTGTGCCCCTCTAAACTTCTTGTTAACTGGAAGAGCTGGAAAATGGGTGTCAACAGAGCATAATGAAGGAAGATCATGGACTTTAGGTCAGATAGACCTGACACCACTACACTTGACTGTGTGACCTTGGGCTAATTACTTAATCTTGCTGATTTTCAGTTTTCTTATTTGTAAAATAGGGATAATAATATCTACCTACCTTACAGGATCAAGGGCAATCCAAAAGATAAGGATTATACTGTTTAAAAAAGGAAAGGAAAGAAAAATAAAAGAGCCACAACAAACAAGCAATTGGGTAGCTTGTTTCAACAGGGTGGGCTTGAGGATGGTGAGTGAGAATTAGTAGTGGGAGGATGGCAACTTCATGTGAGGCTGATGTAGGAGGAGTTGTAGGTTGGGCTGTACATGGATTAACAGGCGTGGGCTTGGATTCTTTCATATAACACTCAGCCCAGAAGTCTTCCAAACACCCTGCTGAAAGCCAGAAATGCTCCTACAACTCCTCCTGCATCAGCCTCACATGAAGTCCCACTCTCAGGAACTCAACTTAGGGACTGAGATGATTCATGCTCTCACCTTATGCACGTGGAACTTTTCCAACTTTACCTTCTGAGACCAAAGCCAAGTTCCTGGGACCTTTATCTTTCCTTTGTCAAGATTATTTCCAGACAATCAATAATATCTACTTCTTTGTGAAGATAACAGGAAGCTCATTCCTTACTAAATATAACATGAAATTCTAAGCAGTTAAGCTGAGAATAAAAAGGACTAAAGGCTCCCAGTTAATATTTCGGAAAGCCCTTGTCTTGAGAAGCAGCCATGTAGAGGATGGTTTGTATCAGGGAGGGCCGTGCAAATTGGAGGCAGGTAAACCAATTAGGAAATAGGCATAGTTAGCCTCAACAAGTTTGGCATTTCTAAGGAGCTGAACTAGCAGAAGCCTCCTGAAATTTCTAGATTAGACCCTGGTGCCCAAGCTTATCAGACCAGGAGCAGGGCAATGTAGACTCCATAACAAAAGTAAACTCAAATCAGAGGGAAATGGAAACTAACAGGAGCTGCTTTATTGGAGATGGACCACAGGAGCTTTCTGCACTCAAATGATATGGGGAAAAAGAAATCCTAAAATATAATGTTGGAAAAGTTGGATAGCCCAGGCATAGCTAGCAGATTGGAAATAGTATTAGGAATCACAGTTTTTTATTTAGTCACCATGTTGAAAAGATCCTTTTCTTTAGCATAGACCCAGCACAGGGGTGAGGTAGGGGCTAATTTCTGGCATGAGAGACCAGAGGCACAGAGTATGGAGCAAGAAGCAGGAGCTGATTGCTTTCAGGTCACTAACTGCCAAATAATTAAAACATTTTCTTAAATTCATATTTTGCAACCCAGAACATATACCTGAAGCTTATTATTAGAACATATTAGGGTATAGTTACAATGCTAACTGGTGACACAAACTGGTTACATGCTGTTTCCACCAGTCTATCTGCCACTTTTTAACTACACACATCAAGTATTTGCCCCCAGGTTTCAGGTCTCAACCCCTGTAAGAACAGTTGAGCTGTGTCCACTTGATGGAAAAACAAGTCTATTACACTTTTTGTTTCAAAAAGTCAACCCATCCAATCAAATAAGTTCCTTTACACATTTTTTAAAAAACACATTTACTAGCTTTCCTCCAATTTTCAATGTGTTTATTGAACTCTCTTGGAGTTACAGTCTGGGAGTATTTTTGAGACTCCTGTTATCAATTTAAAAAGAAAAGAAAAGGAAGGAATGCTTTTTTAAAAAACAATAAATCTTGTTCCTGTGTCTAAACCAGCCATGCATATTAACGTGTGTGACTGTTCTCAGAGTTTAAAGTGTTTTAGCTGGGAAAAAATATATTGTAGAAGACTTAAAGAAACAAGATGGCATAGCAATGAGAATTTTAAGAGTTTTCATTCTCCCTGAGAAATTACTTATATGGAGAACTTATTAGGAGTAGTTTATTTGCAGCAGAAAATAACGTTATGATATAAGAAAACTCTTGATCATCAGGGTCTTAGGCATTAGAAACACTCAGATGCTATGATCCTATATCTAGAAAACCCCATAGTCTCTTCCAAAAGGCTCTGGATCTGATAAAAAACTTCAGCAAAGTTTCAGGACTCAGAATCAATGTATCCAGGGTACAAAGTAACATTTTTATATACCAGTAACATCATACATAAGTGCCAACTCAAGAATGCAATCCCATTCACAATTGCCACAAAAAAAATAAAATACAGCTAAACCAGGGAAGTGAACAATCTCTACAATGAGAGTTACAAAATACTGCTGAAAGAAATCAGAGAAGATACAAACAAATGGAAATATATCACATGCTCATAGATAGGAAGAATCAGTATCGTTAAAATGGCCATGCTGCCCAAAGCAATTTACAGATTCAATGCTATTCTTATCAAACAACCAATGACATTTTTCACAGAATTAGAAATATCTATTCTAAAATTCAGATGGAATTCATGCAAGGCAGATGAGCCTCAAATTGGGGCTTATCCTGGGAGAGTCCTTGGCTTTGCTCAGTAAAGAATTCAAAAGTGAGTTGGTGGCTCATGCCTGTAATCCCAGCACTTTGGGAGGCCGAGGCGGGCGGATCACGAGGTCAGGAGATAGAAACCATCCTGGCTATGGTGAAACCAGGTCTCTACTAAAAATACAAAAAATTAGCCAGGTGTGGTGGCTGGCACCTGTAGTCCCAGCTACTTGGGAGGCTGAGGCAGGAGAATGGCATGAATCTGGGAGGCAGAGCTTGCAGTGAGCTGAGATCACGCCACTGCACTCCAGCCTGGGTGACAGAGCTAGACTCTGTCTCAAAAAAAAAAAAAAGTGAGTTGGTGGTGGAAGAAAACAGCTTTACTGAGGTCGCTGTGTTACAGCTCTGTGACTGCTCCTGCAGAGCAGGGCTACCCCGTGTGCAGTGTTCTGAGAGCAGTAGCTCAAAGGCAGTTCTGCAGTCATATCTACTTTTAATTACATGCAAATTAAGGGGTGGATTATGCAGAAATTTCTAGAAAGAGTGGTAACTTCTGGGTTGTCAGGTCACTGCCATGAAAAGGGGCAGTAACTTGCAGGTGTTGCCATGGAAATTGTAAGCTGACACAGCACACTGGTGGGTATGTCTTACAGAAAGCTGTTTGTGCCCCATCCCTAGGGCGTGTCTCAATTGAGCTAGTCCTCAATTTGGTCTGATGTCTGAGCCCAGAGTCCAATCCTGCCTCCTACTTCAGAATCAAAAAGGAGCCCAAATAGCCAAAGTGATCCTAAGCAAAAAGAACAAAGCCAGAGGCATCACATTACCTGACTTCAAACTATACTACAAGGCTATCATAACCCAAACAGCATGGTACTGTTACAAAAACAGATACATAGACCAATGGAACAGGTTAGAGAACCCAGAAATAAAGCCACACACCTACAACCATCTGATATTTGACAAAATCAACATTAACAAACAATGGGAAAGGATTCTGTATTCAATAAATGGTGCTGGGATAGCTGGCTAGCCAGTATGCAGAAGATTGAAACTGGACTCCTACGTTTCACCATATACAAAAATCAACTCAAGATGGATTAAAGACTTAAATGTAAAACCTAAAACTGTAAAACCCTAGAAGAAAACCTAGGAAATACTGTTCTGGACATTGGCCCTGGCAAAGACTTCATTATGAAGACTCCAAAAGCAATTACGACAAAAACAAAAACTGGTAAGTGGGTCCTAATTAAACTAAAAAGCTTCTGCACAGCAAAAGAAACTATCAACATAGAAAAGAGACAACCTACAGAATGGGAGAAAATATTTGCAAACCATGCATCTGACAAAGGTCTAATATTCAGAATATAAAAGGAACTTAAATCAACAGGCAAAAACCAAACAACCCCATTTAAAAGTGGGCAAAGGACATTAACGAACAGACAGTTTTCAAAAGAAGATATACATGTAGCCAACAAGCATATGACAAAATGCTCAGTATCACTAATCATTGCAGAAATGCAAATCAAAACCACAGTGAGATGCCATCTCATACCACTCATAATGGCTACTATTAAAAAGCCAAAAAATAACAGATGCTGGCAAGGTTGCAGAGAAAAGGGAACACTTGTACACTGCTGGTAGGAGTGTAAATTAGTTCAGCTGCTGTGTAAAGCAGTCTGGAGAGTTCTCAAAGAACTTAAAACAGAGCTACAATTCGACTCAGCAATCCTGTTATTGGGTATAAAACTGGAATACAAATTGGAATACAAAGGAATACAAATTGTTCTACCATAAAGATACATGCACACATATGTTCATGACAGTACTATTCACAATTACCAAAGACATGGAATCAACCCAGATGCCCATGAATGGTGGACTGAATAAAGAAAATGTAGTAAAGTTGCAAAGACAAAAAAAATTTTATATCTTCTTAAACCTACGTAAGGTACATTATTGTTTGCCCCTTCCTCCTCTTCTTCCTCCTTCTCCTCCGCAGTGCTGTTTATTGAGCATACCATATGCCAGGTACTGTGTTAAATAGTTTACATACATTATCTTGGGAAGAAAAAAAAGGCTATCTTGCAAAAGTCTAAAAAGTTGTTTTAAGAAGAGAAGGGGGAATCAAATGGAAAGAAGAGTGAATTGAGATATTCTGAGAATTTAGAGAAGAAAAAAATTATGAGAGCAGCAAAACAGTGAACTAGTGTTTTGTCGTATTGTGGCAGGAGGAAGAGGTGTGATTTGAGCCCACGTTGTCCTCTACTATAATTCAGGTATAAGTGATCATGAGGAGAAAACTGGTGGGGAAAAGGAGGATGCTAGGAAATAATCCATCCTGAAGAAAGCAGAATCCAGGCATGGATGTTTGATTCAGGAATCATGGAACCATTGTCAAAAGTGGATAAGTAGAGTTTTGAGGAAACCAGAATATCTGTCACTCAGCTTATTGTCTGATTCATATTTGACCTGAAGATGGAGCCAGTTCTAAGAAAGAAGATCCATGGATCATTGTGATGTCATGCACAACCTTTTTCCAGCCACACTTGAAACAAATCTACTCCTGGGCTTTTCCATTATGTGAGCCAATAGACTGTTTTCTTCTTGCTCTCTCTCTCCTTCTCTCCTTCAACCCCCTTTTTATTCCCCAAGTTGGTTTTGCTCCTCAATTCAAGCTTTCTATTCCATACAAAAAATAATTCCTAATTGATAAATTATAGAATGGAAAAGTGTTGACCTTGCTGAGTCCAAAGGCACAATCAATATTTTCAGCCCACCCTCTTTCTCTCTCAGGTTTTGTTCTTGGCTCAGATTTTCTTTTCATGTTGATCTCTGTCTCTCCTATTATAGGAAGATTCCTCTGTGCAGCTGAGAAAAATGACCACAGATGGCTCCAGTGTATGTTGTCTGCAGCATCTTTTCTGTTACCTCCAGCAAAAACATCCTTGAGGAGGATGCAGATTGGGCTCATTTGGGTCAGAAGTTCATCACTAAAGCAATCACCATGGCCAGAGATTTTTGACTTTATTAAAAAGACCAAGTATTTTTCTCTTCTGCTCCCTCCCCCAAATCCTAGGAGAATAGAGTTAACCCAAAATTAAATAAATAGAATGGGGGAAAGGTGGTATAATAGATATTGTTGTTTCCCCACCTTTACCTGGCCAAGGCATCCATCCCCCAGATGCTGTGTTGACTGTTAACAACCTACAGTTGCTCTCTTTGTAAGACTTGTCCTTGACAAAATAAGAACCCCTTCCCCTAATTCTATCTTTATTTAAAACTTTATTGTGTTCATCATGAATTTTTAAATTCATTTTTATTTATTTAATATATTGCATTAAAATCGTATTAATCTTGATTGTTGAGTTTTTTTACTTTCTTTCAAATTTTACCCTGCTCACTTCACCCTAGTCCTGGCCCTGGCTAAGAAGCTATACTCCAGCCCTCCATCACCCCTCTAGGGACAGACCTCAGCCAATGATTAACTGATGTAGGGGTACAAAAGGTCACCCCCTTGCCTCAAGGTAGGGATAACTCTGTAGTAGAATTTGTGTTCCAGAGTTGCCCCAGGATCAGGCACTAAAGCTAGTCACCAGCTAAGACCACATTCTTGCTTTCATCCTTACCCTGTCCTGCCTTCCTCACTCTCTTTTCTAGAGAGTGTTCCACACATATCACTTGGATAAGATTACCTGCCTTAGGTTCTGCTTCTAGGGAAGCCTACCTAAGAAAGTTGATACCAGGAAGGGTCCTAGGAAGCAGACAGTAAGTGGAGGATTTTGTCGTTGGATTACTCACCAGCTGGATAACAGTAGGACCAGGTGCTGATACTGCCTGGATGCTGCGTGCCACACACCAAAAAGCATTTTTGTGGCAACAGAAAAGGACTAAGACACTGTGAAAGTGGATTTTTAAGGCTTTTACCTGTAGTGAGCTGTAACGGGATACAGGTGCAAGGGGATGCGCTAACTGGTACGATATCCTAGGCTAGTGGTTCCAGTTATCTGCACATTAAAGTCACCTGGGAAACTTAAAAATTCCTAGGCCCAGACCACACCTAAGACTAATTACATTACAATCTCTGGGTTTAGGACACTGGCACCGGTATTTTTAGACACTCCCAGTTTATTCCTATATGCTGACAAGTTTAGAAACTACTGCCTCAGGCAGTTGGGGCTTGTAGGGTAACAGTACCTGCAAGAAAGGATTGTGGAATTGGATAGCTATTGTTAATTATTATTGATTCATGGCAGAAAGAAAAATCTCAGGCTCAGATCTATTAATCAACAACTTTAAGGCCAGGTGCAGTGGCTCACGCCTGTAATTCCAGCACTTTGGGAGGCCGAGGGGGATGAATCATTTGAGGTCAGGAGGTGAAGACCAGCTTGGCCAACATGGTGAGACCCCATCTCTACTAAAAACACAAAAAATTAGCCTGTCGTGGTGGCAGGTGCCTGTAATCCCAGCTATTCAGGAGGCTGAGGTAGGAGAATCGCTTGAACCTGGGAGGTAGAGGTTGCATTGAGCTGAGATCACGCCACTGTACGCCAGCCTGGGCCACAGAGTGAGTCTCAAAAAAAAAAAAAAGGTTGTTCATGTCCTTCGCCCACTTTTTGATGGGGTTGTTTGTTTTTTTCTTGTAAATTTGTTTGAGTTCATTGTAGATTCTGGATATTAGCCCTTTGTCAGATGAGTAGATTGTGAAAATTTTCTCCCATTTTGTAGGTTGCCTGTTCACTCTGATAGTAGTTTCTTTTGCTGTGCAAAAGCTCTTTAGTTTAATTAGATCCCATTTGTCAGTTTTGGCTTTTGTTGCCATTGCTTTTGGTGTTTTAGACATGAAGTCCTTGCCCATGCCTATGTCCTGAATGGTAATGTCTAGGTTTTCTTCTAGGGTTTTTATGGCTTTAGGTGTAACGTTTAAGTCTTTAATCCATCTCGAATTGATTTTTGTATAAGGTGTAAGGAAGGGATCCAGTTTCAGCTTTCTACATATGGCTAGCCACTTTTCCCAGCACTATTTATTAAACAGGGAATCCTTTCCCCATTGCTTGTTTTTGTCAGGTTTGTCAAAGATCAGATAGTTGTAGATATGCAGCGTTATTTCTGAGGGCTCTGTTCTGTTCCATTGATCTATATCTCTGTTTTGGTACCAGTACCTGCTGTTTTGGTTACTGTAGCCTTGTAGTATAGTTTGAAGTCTCAAAAGAAGACATTTATGCAGCCAAAAACACATGAAAAAATGCTCACCATCACTGGCCATCAGAGAAATGCAAATCAAAACCACAATGAGATACCATCTCACATCAGTTAGAATGGCAATCATTAAAAAGTCAGGAAACAACAGGTGCTAGAGAGGATGTGGAGAAATAGGAACACTTTTACACTGTTGGTGGGACTGTAAACTAGTTCAACCATTGTGGAAGTCGGTGTGGCGATTCCTCAGGGATCTAGAAGTGGAAATACCATTTGACCCAGCCATCCCATTACTGGGTATATACCCAAAGGACTATAAATCATGCTGCTATAAAGACACATGCACACGTATGTTTATTGCGGCATTATTCACAATAGCAAAGACTTGGAACCAACCCAAATGTCCAACAAAGATAGACTGGATTAAGAAAATGTGGCACATATACACCATAGAATACTATGCAGCCATAAAAAATGGTGAGTTCATGTCCTTTGTAGGGACATGGATGAAATTGGAAATCATCATTCTCAGTAGACTATTGCCAGAACGAAAAACCAAACACCGCATATTCTCACTCATAGGTGGGAATTGAACAATGAGAACACATGGACACACGAAGGGGAACATCACACTCTGGGGACTGTTGTGGAGTGGGGGGAGGGGGGAGGGATAGCATTGGGAGATATATCTAATGCTAGATGACGAGTTAGTGGGTGCAGCGCACCAGCATGGCACATGTATACATATGTAACTAACCTGCACATTGTGCACATGTACCCTAAAACTTAAAGTATAATAATTAAAAAAAAAAAGTTTAAGCAAACTGTGAGAGTCAAAGTATCTCCTTGGAAGCATTTAAAGACACTCATTTCCTGCAGCAGGAGAGCTGCACAGCTGAAGATCAGGTTGAGGATTTTAATAAGAATTTTTAGTTGCCTAAATCCCTTGGTCTGCAGAAGTGACCAACTCTCCCTGGTTAGATAGAGACCTTCTATTCCTTGAAGGCTATTAAGAGGTATCAAACGAGGCAATGCTTTGCAAATAAAGTTGCCAGATAAAATGCAAGATGCCCAGTTAAATTTTAATTTCAGATAAACTGTGAATAATTATTAAATTTTCATGAATTATTACAGTATCATAATCTCCTGTATCCTGTATTTTTATTGCTAAATCTGGCAACCCTATTTATAAGGTAATACTTACCCTACTCAGGATCTGCTCTAACCTTTCATCTGGCCTCCAGAAACATTTTTAAGGGTGGAGGGTGGGAAGAGGGTGAGAATCAAAAAACTATCTATCAGGTTCTATGTGCATTAATAGAAATGATGCACATAGTTGCATCATTTCTATTAATGATGCAAAAAGTGATGAAATAATCTGTACACCAAATCCCCAATACATGCAATTTACCCATATAACAAACCTGCACATGTACCCCCAAACCTAAAATAAAAGTTAGAAAGGGAAAAAAAAATCAGCAAAACCTGATTGAGGAAGTATGAGGCTTGCTAAGGGAAGAGAGAGAAAATATGACAAAGGAGCTGTAGGAGCTGGTAAGAGGGGAATAAGGGTTATTGAAAATCCAGTAATATCTGTTATCTATAGGCAGGAATGACAGTATCAAATTCTATGTCAGAAGTGGGCTTTACAGTATCAATGGGATAAGTGTATTAGTTTGTTTTGTACTGAATACCTGATAGAATACCTGAGACTGGGAAATTCATAAAAATTAGAGATTTATCTCTTCCAGTTCTGGAGGCTGGGAAGTCCCAGGCCAAGGTGCCCTCATCTGGCAAGGGAATTCTTGCTGTGTCATCCCATGGTGGAAGGTGGAAAGGCAAGAGAGCACACAAGCACACAGGCACAAACATGCATGAGACAGAGAGAGAGAGAAGGGGGCAAATCTGCTTTTATGAAGAACTCACTCTCACAATAATGAACCCACTCCTGCAATCATGACATAATCCATTTATGAGGGCAGAGCCCTCATAACTTAATCACCTCTTAAAGTTCAGGTCCCACCTCTCAACACTGTTGCATTGATAATTAAGTTTCTAACACATAAACTTTGGAGGACATATTCAAACCATACCACCTGTTTATTAGTTATTATTATATTTATTATAATTGCAGATACATTTCTGCTTAAATCTATCATTTTATTTTGTGCTTTTTATTTGTCTCACCTGTTCCATGTGTGTTTTCTCTTTTTTATTGCCTTTTTTTAGATTGTTTTAAAACATACTAGTTTTTTTCCTCCACTAGTTGTGAAATTAAACATTCTCTTTCCATTATTTGAAAGGCTTCTATAGAAATTACCACATACAAGCTTAACTTATGGAAGTCTACAATTAATCACTATCTCTTATTGAACAAGGTCCACAGAACATTTTAATATCATTTAAACTCCTTCCAACTTACATATTATTTTTTCCTGTATTTAAATATCTTTTCTTCTGCTAACAATAACAACATCATTATTCCTTGATTTGATTCATTTCCCTTAGATTTACCCACATATTTACTCTTCACTGCACTTTATTTCTTTTTACATTACAGCCTTTCTCTGTAGGATTATTTTCTGCCTATATACGGAGTATACACGTTAGAAATTCTTTTAGGGAGGGTCTGCTGTTGGAAAAATCTCTTAGTTTGTATTTACCCTATTCATGACAGGTGTAAAATTGTATGTTGGCAATTATTTTCTCAGTGCATTGAAGGTTATTATTCCACTGTCTTTTAGAACTCCTCATTATGAAGAAGCCAACTGACAAGTTGTTACTTCTTTGAAAGCAATCTGTCTTTTTTCTTTTTCTTTTTCTTTTTATTATTATTATTATACTTTTAGTTTTAGGGTACATGTGCACAACGTTTGTTACATATGTATACATGTGCCATGTTGGTGTGCTGCACCCATTAACTCGTCATTTACCATTAGGTATATCTCCTCATGCTATCCCTCCCCCCTCCCCCCTCCCCCCACCCCACAACAGGCCCCAGTGTGTGATGTTCCCCTTCCTGTGTCCATGTGTTCTCATTGTTCAATTCCCACCTATGAGTGAGAACATGCGGTGTTTGGTTTTTTGTCCTTGCCATAGTTTGCTGAGAATGATGGTTTCCAGCTTCATCCATGTCCCTACAAAGGACATGAACTCACCATTTTTCATGGCTGTATAGTATTCCATGGTGTATATGTGCCACATTTTCTTAATCCAGTCTATCTTTGTTGGACATTTGGGTTCGTTCCAAGTCTTTGCTATTGTGAATAATGCCACAATAAACATACGTGTGCATGTGTCTTTATAGCAGCATGATTTATAATCCTTCGGGTATATACCCAGTAATGGGATGGCTGGGTCAAATGGTATTTCTAGTTCTAGATCCCTGAGGAATCACCACACTGACTTCCACAATGGTTGAACTAGTTTACAGTCCCACCAACAGTGTAAAAGTGTTCCTATTTCTTCACATCCTCTCCAGCACCTGTTGTTTCCTGACTTTTTAATGATTGCCATTCTAACTGGTGTGAGATGGTATCTCATTGTGGTTTTGATTTGCATTTCTCTGATGGCCAGTGATGATGAGCATTTTTTCATGTGTCTTTTGGCTGCATAAATGTCTTCTTTGGAGAAGTGTCTGCTCATATCCTTCACCCACTTTTTGATGGGGTTGTTTGTTTTTTTCTTGTAAATTTGTTTGAGTTCATTGTAGATTCTGGATATTAGCCCTTTGTCAGATGGGCAGGTTGCAAAAATTTTCTCCCATTCTGTAGGTTGCCTGTTCACTCTGATGGTAGTTTCTTTCACTGTGCAGAAGCTCTTTAGTTTAATTAGATCCCATTTGTCAATTTTGGCTTTTGTTGCCATTGCTTTTGGTGTTTTAGACATGAAGTCCTTGCCCATCCATGCCTATGTCCTGAATGGTATTGCCTAGGTTTTCTTCTAGGGTTTTTATGGTTTTAGGTCTAACATGTAAGTCTTTAATCCATCTTGAATTAATTTTTGTATAAGGTGTAAGGAAGGGATCCAGTTTCAGCTTTCTACATATGGCTAGTCAGTTTTCCCAGCACCATTTATTAATAGGAAATCCTTTCCCCATTTCTTGTTTTTGTCAGGTTTGTCAAAGATCAGATAGTTGTAGATATGCAGCATTATTTCTGAGGGCTCTGTTCTGTTCCATTGGTCTATACCTCTGTTTTGGTACCAGCACCATGCTGTTTTGGTTACTGTAGCCTTGTAGTATAGTTTGAAGTCAGGTAGTGTGATGCCTCCAGCTTTGTTCTTTTGGCTTAGGATTAACTTGGCAATGTGGGCTCCTTTTTGGTTCCATATGAACTTTAAAGTAGTTTTTTCCAATTCTGTGAAGAAAGTCATTGGTAGCTTGATGGGGATAGCATTGAATCTATAAATTACCTTGGGCAGTATGGCCATTTTCACGATATTGCTTCTTCCTACCCATGAGCATGGAATGTTCTTCCATTTGTTTGTATCCTCTTTTATTTCATTGAGCAGTGGTTTGTAGTTCTCCTTGAAGAGGTCCTACACATCCCTTGCAAGTTGTATTCCTAGGTATTTTATTCTCTTTGAAGCAATTGTGAATGGGACTTCACTCTTGATTTGGCTGTTTGTCTGTTGTTGGTGTATAAGAATGCTTGTGATTTTTGCACACTGATTTTGTATCCTGAGAGTTTGCTGAAGTTGCTTATCAGGTTGAGGAGATTTTGGGCTGAGACGATGGGGTTTTCTAGATATACAATCATGTCATCTGCAAACAGGGACTATTTGACTTCCTCTTTTCCTAATTGAATACCCTTTATTTCCTTCTCCTGCCTGATTGCCCTGGCCAGAACTTCCAACACTATGTTGAATAGGAGTGGTGAGAGAGGGCATCCCTGTCTTGTGCCAGTTTTCAAAGGGAATGCTTCCAGTTTTTGTCCATTCAGTATGATATTGGCTGTGGGTTTGTCATAGATAGCTCTTATTATTTTGAGATACATCCCATCAATACCTAATTTATGGAGAGTTTTTAGCTTGAAGAGTTGTTGAATTTTGTCAAAGGCCTTTTCTGCATCTATTGAGATAATCATGTGGTTTTTGTCTTTGGTTCTGTTTATATGCTGGATTACATTTATTGATTTTCGTATGTTGATCCAGCCTTGCATGCCAGGGATGAAGCCCACGTGATTATGGTGGATAAGCTTTTTGATGTGTTGCTGGATTCAGTTTGCCAGTATTTTATTGAGGATTTTTGCATCAATGTTCATCAAGGATATTGGTCTAAAATTCTCTTTTTTTGTTGTGTCTCTGCCAGGCTTTGGTATCAGGATGATGCTGGCTTCATAAAATGAGTTAGGGTGGATTCCCTCTTTTTCTAATGATTGGAATAGTTTCAGAAGGAATGGTACCAGCTCCTCCTTGTACCTCTGGTAGAATTCAGCTGTGAATCCGTCTGGTCCTGGACTTTTTTTGGTTGGTAAGCTATTAATTATTGCCTCAATTTCAGAACCCGTTATTGTTCTATTCAGAGATTCAACTTCTTCCTGGTTTAGTCTTGGGAGAGTGTATGTGTCCAGGAATTTATCCATTTCTTCTAGATTTTCTAGTTTATTTGCGTAGAGGTGTTTATGATATTCTCTGATGGTAGTTTGTATTTCTGTGGGATTGGTGGTGATATCCCCTTTGTCATTTTTTATTGCATCTATTTGATTCTTCTCTCTTTTCTTCTTTATTAGTCTTGCTAGTGGTCTATCAATTTTGTTGATCTTTTAAAAAAAAAAAAACCAGCTCCTGGATTCGTTGATTCTTTGAAGGGTTTTTTGTGCCTCTATTTCCTTCAGTTATGCTCTGATCTTAGTTATTTCTTGCCTTCTGCTTGCTTTTTAATGAGTTTGCTCTTGCCTCTCTAGTTCTTTTAATTGTGATGTTAGGGTGTCAATTTTAGATCTTTCCTGCTTTCTCTTGTGGGCATTTAGTGCTATAAATTTCCCTCTACACACTGCTTTAAATGTGTCCCAGAGATTCTGGTATGTTGTGTCTTTGTTCTTGTTGGTTTCAAAGAACATCTTTATTTCTGCCTTCATTTCATTATGTACCCGGTAGTCATTCAGGAGCAGGTTGTTCAGTTTCCATTAGTTGAATGGTTTTGAGTGAGATTCTTAATCCTGAGTTCTAGTTTGATTGCACTATGGTCTGAGAGACAGTTTGTTATAATTTCTGTTCTTTTACATTTGCTGAGGAGTGCTTTACTTCCAACTATGTGATCAATTTTGGAATAGGTGTGGTGTGGTGCTGAGAAGAATGTATATTCTGTTGATTTGGGGTGGAGAGTTCTGTAGATATCTATTAGGTCCGCTTGGTGCAGAGCTGAGTTTAATTCCTGGATATCCTTGTTAACTTTCTGTCTCGTTGATCTGTCTAATGTTGACAGTGGGGTGTTAAAGTCTCCCATTATTATTGTGTGGGAGTCTAAGTCTCTTTGTAGGTCACTAAGGACTTGCTTTATGAATCTGGGTGCTCCTGTATTGGGTGCATATATATTTAGGATAGTTAGTTCTTCTTGTTGAATTGATCCCTTTACCATTATGTAATAGCCTTCTCCTTCTTTGTCTCTTTTGATCTTTGTTGGTTTAAAGTCTGTTTTATCAGAGACTAGGATTGCAACCCCTGCCTTTTTTTGTTTTCCATTTGCTTGGTAGATCTTCCTCCATCCCTTTATTTTGAGCCTATGTGTGTCTCTGCACATGAGATGGGTTTCCTGAATACAGCACACTGATGGGTCTTGACTCTTTATCCAATTTGCCAGTCTGTGCCTTTTGATTGGAGCACTTAGCCCATTTACATTTAAGGTTAGTATTGTTATGTGTGAATTTGATCCTGTCATTATGATGTTAGCTGGTTATTTTGCTCATTAGTTGATGCAGTTTCTTCCTAGCCTTAATGGTCTTTACAATTTGGCGTATTTTTGCAGTGGCTGGTACCAGTTGTTCCTTTCCATGTTTAATGCTTCCCTCAGGAGCTCTTTTAGGGCAGGCCTGGTGGTGACAAAATCTCTCAGCATTTGCTTGTCTGTAAAGGATTTTATTTCTCCTTCACTTATGAAGCCTAGTTTGGCTGGATATGAAATTCTGGGTTGAAAATTCTTTTCTTTAAGAATGTTGAATATTGGCCCCCACTCTCTTCCGGCTTGTAGAGTTTCTGCCAAGAGATCAGCTGTTAGTCTGATGGGCTTCCCTTTGTGGGTAACCCGACCTTTCTCTTTGGCTGCCCTTAACGTTTTTTCCTTCATTTCAACTTTGGTGAATCTGACAATTATGTGTCTTGGAGTTGCTCTTCTCGAGGAGTATCTTTGTGGCGTTCTCTGTATTTCCTGAATTTGAATGTTGGCCTGCTTTGCTAGATTGGGGACGTTCTCCTGGATAATATCCTGCAGAGTGTTTTCCAACTTGGTTCCATTCTCCCCGTCACTTTCAGGTACACCAATTAGACGTAGATTTGGTCTTTTCACATAGTCCCATATTTCTTGGAGGCTTTGTTTGTTTCTTTTTATTCTTTTTTCTCTAAACTTCTCTTCACAACTTCATTTCATTCATTTCATCTTCCATCGCTGATACCCTTTCTTCCAGTTGATCACATCAGTTACTGAGGCTTGTGCATTCATCACATAGTTCTTGTGCCGTGGTTTTCAGCTCCATCAGGTCCTTTAAGGACTTCTCTGCATTAATTATTCTAGTTATCCATTCGTCTAATTTTTTTTCAAAGTTTTTAACTTCTTTGACATTGGTTCGAACTTCCTCCTTCAGCTTGGAGTAGTTTGATCTTCTGAAGCCTTCCTCTCTCAGCTCGTCAAAGTCATTCTCCGTCCAGCTTTGTTCCATTGCTGGTGAAGAGTTGCATTCCTTTGGAGGAGGAGAGGTGCTCTGATTTTTAGAGTTTCCGGTTTTTCTGCTCTGTTTTTTTCCCCATCTTTGTGATTTTATCTACTTTTGGTCTTTGATGATGGTGACGTAGGGATGGGTTTTTTGGTGTGGATGTCCTTTCTGTTTGCTGGTTTTCCTTCTAACAGTCAGGACTCTCAGCTGCAGGTCTGTTGGAGTTTACTGGAGGTCCACTCCAGACCCTGTTTGACTGGGTATCAGCAGTGATGGCTGCAGAACAGTGGATATTGGTGAACCGCAAATGCTGCTGCCTGATCGTTCCTCTGGAAGTTTTGTCTCAGAGGAGTACCCGGCCATGTGGGGTGTCAGTCCGCCCCTACTGGGGGGTGCCTCCCAGTTAGGCTACTTGGGGGTCAGGGACCCAGTTGAGGAGGCAGTCTGCCCATTCTCAGATCTCAAGCTGCGTGCTGGGAGAACCACTACTCCCTTCAAAGCTGTCAGACAGGGACATTTAAGTCTGCAGAGGTTACTGCTGTCTTTTTGTTTGTCTGTGCCCTGCCCCAGAGGTGGAGCCTACAGAGGCAGGCAGGCCTCCTTGAGCTGTGGTGGGCTCCACCTAGTTCAAGCTTCCTGGCCACTTTGTTTACCTACTCAAGACTAAGCAGTGGCGGGCACCCCTCCCCCAGCCTCGCTGCCACCTTGCAGTTTGATCTCAGACTGCTGTGCTAGCAATGAGCAAGGCTCCGTGGGTGTAGGACCCTCCAAGCCATGTGCGGGATATAATCTCCTGGTGTGCCGTTTGTTAAGCCCATTGGAAAAGCCCAGTATTAGGGTGGGAGTGACCCAATTTTCCAGGTGCAGTCTGTCACCCCTTTCTTTGACTAGGAAAGGGAATTCCCTGACCCCTTGCACTTCCCGGGACAGGCAATGCCTCACCCTGCTTCAGCTCATGCACGATGCACTGCACCGACTGTCCGGCACTCCCCAGTGAGATGAACCCGGTACCTCAGTTGGAAATGCAGAAATCACCCATCTTCTGCATTGCTCACAGCTGGGAGCTGTAGACTGGAGCTGTTCCTATTCGGCCATCTTGGCTCCACCCTCTGTTTTTTTTTTTTTTGAGATGGAGTCTCGCTCTGTCACCCAGGCTGGAGTGCAGTGGTGCAATCTTGGCTCACTGCAGCCTCTGCCTCCCCATTTCAAGCAACTCTCCTGCCTCAGCCTCTCAAGTAGCTGGGACTACAGGCATGCGCACCACGCCCAGCTAATTTTTGTATTTTTAGTAGAGATGGGGTTTCACCATGTTGGCCAGGATGATCTTGATCTCCTGACTTCGTGTTCTGCCTGCCTCAGTCTCCCAACGTGTTGGGATTACAAGTGTGATCCACCACGCCTGGCCTCTGGCTTCTTTTAAAATCTTCTCTTTGTCTTTGAAATTCTAAAGTTACATGATAATGTGTGTAGATATGGATTTCTTTTTATTAATGTTGTTTGGGCTTTATTAAGCTCCTTGAGTCAGTGTTTTAGTGTCTCTTCTTCATTTCCATTTATGTCAGCCATTCAATCTTTTTGGAGGCTGCCATTCAATCCACTACACTTATCGTTGTTCTTCTCCAGTGATTGGCCTCCTTAAAAAAAAAAAAAAAAAAAAAAAAAACTTGTATTGAGGAAGAGGAACATCTACTGGATTTGAGCTATTTCCAACAGAAACCAAGACCCATAACTAGTATATGTGGATGAACACAAAATTGTGAGATCTTTGAAAAGTTATCAAATCAGTTCCTATTCACATTGGTGTTTTTTGTGGTTGTGTGTTTTGTCTAACAGCAATGTGCTAATTTTTTAGATTATTTTTATGGTTCCAATAAAAGAGAGGTTTTATTTTATTCATTTTATCCTTCTGTTTAATTTTAAAAACACAAAAACAGTTAAAGCAGTTTCTAAAAATGCACTTTTAAAATAGTCTACAGAATAGTTTACTATAGGTGATGAAACTAGAATAAAAGGAAAATCAAGGCAGGCAAAATAAGTTTTAAATCAAAAGTAAAAATAATTCACAAAATGCATGCAAATGTGAATTAATTTGGGTGCCAGAAGAAGGCTACAATTTAAATCTGTGCTTCATAGCTGGTAAGGCAAAGTTAAGAACACAATCAGGTAAAATATTCATAAACCAACTGCTCTGGGGAAGCAAATTCTGGTTTTGTTACTGAGACAGGAAAACAATTTTCCCAAGGTTTTAAAAGGGGATGATCATGAAGTGTATCAGATAGTGTCTTTAATAACAACCCAGTAGTAGATACAATCATAAATTCCATGACCTCACTACCAAACAATGACAAAAACTGAAGCAACTTTACATAGGCAAAAACAATGTGATCCAGGATAAGTGCTCTGATAATCAAACTAGAGCTAAGAATAAAATACAAACCATCTGAAGAATAGATGGCTTGTATGTCTTCTACGCAATGTTCTGTGACTGTTATCTCTCAAAATTAAATTTTCAATAAGCATTGGCTGATGAAGAACTTAAAGTTCTATTTTCTCACAAGAACCTGGAATATATTTTGATGTTCAACCAAACAAAGGAAGTAATGTTGCCATCTTCCTAAAAAGATGAGAACTCTGATCAAAACCCCTGCTTTAATGTAAGGATATCCCCCTTCCAAATGGACACAGGATGGCAGATAAGTATATTTTTAAGTATTTAATACCATAAGTAATGCATATAATTTTTTTTAAAGCTGAAACATTATAGAGAAGTGAAAAGTCTCCTTTGACTACCATCTTCATTCCTAGTCCTCTTTCCCTCTGCAGATGTGATCACAGTTAGCAATTTGGTACATTCTTTCATTACTTCTTTGCATTTGCATATGTATGTATAGAAAATATCTAGTATAAAGTATTATTTTGTACAAATTGCTCGTTATATAAAAATTTCAGTATTTCTATTAGTCACTTTTCCCCTACTCAACAGTGTACATTGGATTTCTAATCATGTCAGTACCTATAAATCCACTTCACTCTATTTCCTTCTTTCACAGGTGAATCTGTAGGTTGTTTACTAATACAAATATTGTTAATGACTACCTTTGCATCTGCCTCATTGGCACAGGAGCATTTCTTGACTATTAGCTTTTGAGAAGTGGAATTGCTAGATGGAACTTTTAATTTTTTAATAGGTACTGCCAAATTACTTCTTAAAGTGATTGCACCAATTTACACTTCTTCAAGTAGTGTATGACAGTACCTGTCTCCTTAGGCCCTCAGTAACACTGAACATTAACAATCTTTTAACAATTTTTATTCCAAAAAAATGAAAATGGTATCTCGTTATTTGAATTTGCAATTCCCTGATTATTACTAAAGACGCACTTTTTTTTTCCATTTTCAGTGATCACTAATGTTACCTCTCCCACTCAGTTTTCAAATAAATTTATTTTTATTTTATTATTTTATTTTAAAATTTGAGACACAGTCATGCTCTGTCACCCAGGCTGGAGTGCAGTGGAATAATCATAGCTCACTGCAGCCTTCAATTCCTAAGCTCAAGGGATCTTCCTTCCTTAGCCTGCCTTATAGCTGATTTCATTATGCTTGGCTAATTTTTTAATTTTTTATAGAGACGGGGTCCTGCTATGTTTCTCAGGCTAGTCTCAAACTCCTGGCCTCAAGTGATCCTCCTGCCTTGGCCTCCCAAAGTGCTGGAATTACAGGTGTGCTGTCAACATGCCTGGCCTCTCAACCATTTTTTTAGTAAGTTGTTTGTCTCTTACTTACTGACTTGTAAGAATTGTTTTATTAAGAATTATTTTATACATATATATAATACAAGTCATTTACCTATTATACACATTGTAATCGTTTACTTCCAATGTGTTGTGTCTTTTGTTTATGGCACAATGTAAAATACCAACATTTTTCATTTTGGTATAGTCAAATTCATTGATCTTTTCCTTTACTTCATTTTAGTATCTTATATTGAAAATACAAGACTCTCTACTAAACATAAATTTATTGCGCAGAAATCAGAAGCCACTTGTGACTTCCTTTGCCTATAAATCCCTTACTGATTCTCTCTTCCCACCTGATCCACATGATCTTTACTATCCACCCTACAACATTTAGCATATCTTCTGTGAGAAGCAGTCCTTGGGACTTCACAGGGTAGAATGGTTGCCATTCATTCATTTATTTATTCAATTAATACTCTTTAGTTATCATATGCCAGGCACAGTGCTAGGCCTTGGTTATACAGCTGTGAATAAAGCAGACAAGATTTTTGCCCTCATTGAGCTCACAGTCTAATGAAAACAACATACATTTAACAAATCATTAAACATGTATACTCATCACATACTGTCAAGTATGAAGAAAGAAAAGCATAGGGTGCTATGAGAGAGTGGGTGTTGGAACTTCCACTGTGCTGAGCTGACCTCCATGACAGCTTGCATCATACTGTATTCTAATTTTCCGATCCCTGTGGCTTTCATACCATGGGCCCCACACATTGTTTGTCTGACACCAGTTTCCCCAGAGCCATCTTCCCTGACAGGGCCAGACTCCAGGTTTGACTATGCCTGCCTCTCTCTTGCTGCTCTGCTGACTTAGCATAGCATGAGTCACTCTTGCTCTGAGAAACAAAGTTCTGAGAAAACTGAGCCAACAAACAGGTGACAGAAAAATAAAACTCCTAGCGTAAGGGATTTGGAGCACGTAGGGGTGGAAAAATCACTCTGGAGTTGTCAGATGAACCTGATCCAGATAAATACTCTGGGCTTGGATGAACAATCAGATAGCAAACTAAATAAAAGTGCATTTTGAGTACTGTTTGAAAGAGTGATGTGTAAATACCTTCTATACCTTGAGAAAGGCCCTCATAGTAACAATGGAGATGTTGTCACAGAACCAAACTATAATATTTGGACTATGAAAAAAACAGAAGATAGAATATTGGAGCCAATGAATCCACATTTTCCCTGTCACTGCCATCTGGAAAATCAGCCATTATACCCTCAGGGTTTCAAGATCTTAGAAGAAACCCTGAAAAGGCAGGAACGGGCCTCCCACTGTCTTCCTTGCACTTGAGGCCTGGCATCTACAGCTAACTCTCTGCTCCACCAGCTGTATAATGTTAGGCAGGTGGTTTACCTCATTGTCTCTGCCTCAGTTTTCTCACGTGTAAAATGTGAATAAATAATGGGCCTCCTAGAGTCTTTTTGAGTGCTTAATACATGATGGGCATTATAATTTTATAATGTATAATTTTTTCAGCACTGAGCCTGTCAATATGTTCTGCAAATTGCCACCTCGGACTTGGAGGCATTCCAAGACAGCCAAGCTCAGCTAAGGCCTCCAGGCATGGAAAGGAAATAAGTTCCTCCATTTACCTGGCCCAAGTTCCTTGCTGGACCTATTGACCTTCCACCTTCCTAGGTAGAGAGCAATTTGGATATTCTTTGTTTAAATAAATAAATAAGTACTAAGTAATACTTATGAGTATTTTCTTAGACATGTTCAGCAAAAAGGAAAACTCATGCTGGCTGTAGAGGCTTCACTACCAACTGCTCAGCACACAAGTTTGCATGGCATTAGCTTTCCCTAGCAGGCCACCAACCTGGCACCAGGCCCCACACTCAAATCTGGAGCTCTCTTTCCTGACCAGAGCTCTATCCCATGCTCTGATGGTCTGAGTCAGCTCACATGTTTTGCCTCTCCCAATTGAGCTGCAGAAATTCTCTCTTCTATTCTGTTACCTGCTTCACCTCCCCAGCCACAATATGCCAAACCATGAACTGTCCGATGATGGGGTGGTGCCTGCCTGCAGGGCCACTACCTCTGGCTGTCTCCCTGAGTGTTTACTGCTAATTTAAGCTCTGCAGGGGAACTCTGTTCACGGGGACCTGGCCGCTGGGGTGAAAGAGGTCTCACTCTGACTCACACTCAGTCCCAAACCAGGCTGTGACAAGGAATAAACAGGGATTCTCAGGGAAGAAGAGAGACATTCTTCAGGCTTTTCTACCTGAAAGGGTAAGCTTCATCCTAGAAAGTCTAGAAAATGTGATGGACTCAATCAATAGATCTTCTAAAATCCAAGGACATTTGCTTTCTACCACAAAGAAAAATGAGGGTGGAATTTTTCTTCTCAAATGTGCCTAAGCCACAATTTGGAAAGGAAGTTTGATATTTGCAACTACGGTTTTCTCAATAATCAGTTAGCAACAATTTTAAAAATCAAGAATTGAGACAGAAATAAACACTCAGAAATGAGCTTGGTACATCACAGTTGAAGTCAATACTGTGACAGTAAAATAGTTAATCCTGGGTTCACAGCTGTGGGATAATTCAGAAAAAAAATGTTTTTTCTATTTTTCTATTTGCTGAGTGCTAAAGACTAGGTTCTCTCTCTAATCCCAGGCCACTTTATCCTAATAAATAAGGAAGTTGTGCTTATTAACAGGAGCTTAATAAGATTGCAGCCCCTTTAAATATCCTGAAGACACTGGCGGCTCTCCTCTCCAGCAGCAAACTGTGGTGGGCATCTTAAGGTCATTTCCTGTCCTGTCCTTGACCACTGGCTGCAGCCTGTGGACATGGCTGACCAGGGCACAGAGCCACAAGACTCATCTTTCTTCTAGCACGTGGATATGAGGGCAGCATCATTTCACAGAAAAGCAAATACAATTTTGTTTTATTTTGTCTAATATGGTTCTGGCATAACACAAGCTGTCCCTATTCTAAGGCTGGAGAATTTGATTTCCTCTCTGGCCTGTGGAAATGGGCTCAGCATATAGCCCTATTTAATCACAGAATGTTAACACTAATCTGACTAAGATGGCTGACTTGAGGTGCTCCCCAGGCTGCAGCAAACAGTGCTAATCCTTCTAGCTGAACCTGGGCCCAACTTCAGAGAACAGAGCTGTTGGCTGTTTAATCACTCATGAAGGCATGACTGATTGAAACCATCATATACTTCCCCAGTTCAAGATGCATATGATTTTTTTCACTGGGAGGAAAAAAACACATTACTATTTTGACAGTTGGCACCAGAATCCCACTGAGGGGAGAGAACAGTGAGTTCTAGCAACAGTAATGTACATTCATTCTGATACTCCTTTCAGTGCCATTTTCAACCCTCCACTCCATTATCTCTAAATGCTCAGTAAAAGTCTAGTATCCTAGTATCCTGAAGCC
This sequence comes from Pan paniscus, assembly GCF_029289425.2. NCBI lineage: Eukaryota > Metazoa > Chordata > Mammalia > Primates > Hominidae > Pan > Pan paniscus. The sequence goes on from NC_085926.1 coordinate 120,100,390, forward strand.
TTGGGGAATGAAGGCAAAGATGGTGTGAGAGAGGAGAGCCGCTGCAGATGCTGGAAGAAATGGTAGAAGCCAAGAAACAGCAAAGAAACAGGTGGCAGTGTGGGCAAACTCGGAAATGCAGACACAGGAGAAAGCTTGCTGACAGGGGCAGGGAATGGGGAAACAGCCAAAAGGGGTAGACTGCCTTGGTTCTGATATATGAAAAGGGCTTTCCAAGTGGTAGACATTTGAATTCAATGAATATTTGCCCAAGACATCTGCAATGATAACTCATATGTAATCTAATACGCTGACATTTTGCAAAATATAATCTCAGAAACACTTTCTATGTGAATAATATCGTAAACATCATTTTCAGTGGTGTCATAATAGTCTATTGAGCAGATTTGCCATGGTTTATTTAATGTTTCCCTATTTTGGACTTTTAAATAAATTCAAATGTTTAGCTATTAAGGATAATGGTGTTATGAACATCTTTAGACAGAAAGCTTTTACCACAGTTAGGATAACTTCCTCATGATGAATTCCCAGCAATGAAGTTCACTGGGTTAGATAGCATGAAATTTTTGAACTTTTGATAAATAGTGATAAAATGGTTTTCATTTCCATCAATACTGATAAGGATCCTAGTTTCTCTGCACCCGGGAATCTCAGTTTCTCTGCACAAGGGAAACTATTAAATACCACTTATTCTCTGGAGGGAGATGTTCTTAAGATTGACATGTATTTTTAGAGGCTACATTCTTAAAGGTAAAATTACTAAGTCAAAAAGTATGCATATTTGAACTTTTGGTAGATAATGTCAAATTACCATCTAAATAGGCTATATCATTTAAGCTTCTATCAACCTTGTATGAAAATACTCATTCCTCCACACTATCTCCAACCATGGGTTGTATCAAACTTAAAATAACATTTTTTAGTCAATCCGATATCAAAAATATCTCATTATTTTAATATGCATTTCCACAATGCCTAGAGAGGCTAAATGTCTTTTCATATTATTAGCCGCCTGTGTTTTTTTATCTGTGAATTGCTTGTTCATAGATCTTGCTCATTATTCTTAGTTTGTTCCTATTTTACTTACTGATTTGTAGAAGTGGTCTATTGCTGGCCAGGCGCAGTGGCTCACACCTGTAATCCCAGCACTTTGGGAGGTCGAGGCGGGTGGACCACCTGAGGTCAGGAGTTCAAGACCAGCCTGGCCAACATGGTGAAACCCCGTCTGTACTAAAAATACAAAAAAACAGTAGCCAGCCATGGTGGCCGGCGCCTGTAATCCCAGCTACTCAGTAGGCTGAGGCAGAAGAATCGCTTGACCCCAGGAGGCAGAGGTTGCGGTGAGCCGAGATCACGCCATTGCACTCCAGCCTCGGTGCCAAGAGCGAAATTCCATTTAAAAAAAAAAAAAAAAGAAAAAGAAAAAGAAAAGAAGTGGTCTCTTACCAAAATATATTGCCTATTATGTACATTGCAAATATTTCCCGCATTTTCTTTGTTTATTCTAGTGCCTTTTATTGGACAGAAAATTTTAATTTGTATATATTTAGATACATCTGTTTTTCCCATTTTACACCTGTTTTTAATCTAGTTTAGGAGGGTTTTAACCATCCCAAGGTTATAAAAATATTCTCCAATGTTTTGTTCTAATAGTCTTGTTTTTTGTATTTATTTAATTTATATGGAATTTAGCTTTGCATATGTTGTGAGGTATGATTTTGTCCCAAAACTTTAGCAATTGTTCATTTATCATGAAATAATTATAGTCTTCTTGGATCCAATTTTCCACTCTCTAGTCATTAACTTCATAATAGGTTTTATTCTGGTGAAGCAAGCTACTCTTATTTTTCTTGTTTCAAAATTTTATTGGTTATTCTTGTCCATTTATTGTTCCAGATGAACTTTAGAATCATTTTGAAGGGGATTATTTTTCAAAGTTATTAATTTTCACTGAGATTACACTGAATTTACCTATTAATTTGTGAACACATTATGCTTTTGTAACTTTATAATACTAAATCTTTCTATGAAGAAAATCACATTACTCTCCATTTATTGATTTATTGGACTACTTTTCTGTTTCTTCTATTTTTATTGATATCTTCAAATTTTTCACCTTATCTTGATTAAATTTTTAATAATAGCTTTATTAGGATACAATTCACATACCATAAAGTTCGCTTTTAAAAAAATGTATAATTCAATGGTATTTAGTATATTCACAGGGATGTGCATTGATCACTGCTATCTAATTCCAGAAGATTTTAATCACTCCAAAGGGAAACCACGTATCTATTAGCAATCATTCCCCATTTCCTCCTTGCCCTAGCCTCTGGCAACTACTAATCTATTTCCTGTCTCTATGAATTTGCCTATCCTGGAGATTTCATATAAATGAAGTCATACTGCTATGCATGATTCATACATGTGGCCATTTATGTCTGGCTTCTTTCACTTAACATAATTATTTCAATGTTTATCTATGCTGTAGAATATTACTAAAACTTAACTTACTTTTATGGCAAAATAATATTTCATTTTATGACTGTCACATTTTGTTTATCCATTCTTCAGTTGATGGACATTGGGTTGTTTCTGCTTTTAGGTTATTATGAATAATACTGCTATGAATATTTGTGTACAAGTTTTTCTTAGCCATGTTTTTAATTCTGTTGGGTATATATGTAGGACATAGATATACATACTTAAATCTATTCCTATATATACCTGGAAGTAATGGGTCATATGATAACTCTATAACATTTTGAGGAACTGCTAAATTTTCCAAACTTGCAAAGTGGGTATACTATTTCATATTCCTGCCAGCAATTTATGAGGATCCCAATTTCTCCACACCTTCACTAAGACTTCTTGTTTTAATTACAGCCATCTCAGTGACTATGAAGTTATTTCTCATTGTGGTTTTAATTTTTATTTCCCAAATGACTAATGATGTTGAGCATCTTTTCAGGTGCCTGTTGACTATTTACTTCTATGTTTTCTTCTGAGAGCTTTGTAGTTCTAGCTCTTATATTTATGTCTATAACCTACATTTATTTATTTTTGTATATGGAATGAGGTGGGAGGTCTATCTTTTTTTTTTTTTTTTGTATATGGTCATCCTGTTTTCCCAGTATCATGCATTGAAAAGATGATTCTTCCCCTGCCCCTTGAGTGGTCTTGGTACCCATGTCAAAAATCAGTTGATCATAGATGCATAGGTTTATTTATGAACTCTCCATTCTACTTCATTGATCTATGTATCTGTCCTTATGCCAGTACTACATAATCTTGATGACTATATCTTTGTAGTAAGTTTTGAAATCAAGAAGTGTGAGTTCTCAAGTTTGTTCTTTTTTTTCAATATTGTTTTGACTATTCTGAGTGCCTTGCAACTTCATAAGAATTTTCTAATCAGTTCTTCAATTTCTAAATGAACTCAGCTGGGTTTCTGATAGGGATTGAATTGAATCTGCAGATCAATTTGGGAAGTGTTGCCATATTAACAATATTAACTCTTCTGATTCATGAGCAGGAAATGTCTTTTTACTTATTTCAGGTTTCTTTAATTTCTTTCATGTATGTTTTGTCATTTTTAGAATACAAGTCTTGCACTTGTTTTGTTCAATTTATTGCTAAGTAATTCACTTTTTGATACTATCGTAAATCAAAATTTTTCTTAACTTCATTTTCAGATTGTTTTTTGTGTACATAAGTCACTTGGTTTTTGTATATTGATTGTGTATTCTCCAACCTTGATAAACTCATTTATTTGTTCTAATTTTTTTGTATTTATTAGAATTTTGTATATATAAGATCATGCCATGGAGATTGTTTTATTTTTTTCTTTCCAATTGGAATTCTTTTTATTTCTTTTCTTGCCTAACTGCCCTTGCTACAACCTCCAGAATAATGTTGAATAGGAGTGGTTAGTGCAAAAGGAAGGGGCTCAAGATGGCTGACTAGATGCATCTGTTACTTACCTCTTCCATGGAGAAAAACCAAAATGGTGAGTGGATAATCACACTTTGAATACTTTATTTAGGAGAAAGCACTGGAATTCAACAGAGAATTGATGGGAAGCACCAAATCCAAGGAAGAAGAGGAAAGTGCAGCGGCCTACTCAGCCAGGATCAACTGGAAGCCTGGAGAGGCTCCCTAATGCCGTGAAGGGTCAGTAAGAGACCCTAGTGGCCCAAACTCCCACCGTGGACTCCAACAAGTCTAACCACAAGAGAGCACCTCAACCCATACAGGACCTGAGACTAACACAGGGAGCTGTCTGGAGACTGCAATGGCATTACTCCAGAGAGGGAGCTCATGCTGAGGCCTACAAACCCCTGAGTACTAAGCAGCTGTAGCATGGCATCATTTTTGGAGCCCAATATCTATTAGAATGCTTCCTGCCCTGGGGACCAACAGCCCTTGCATCTCCACATCTTCGGAGCCCAGTTGACATTTTCTATCTGTAGCCACTACTGCCAGGGTTGAGTCAGGAGCCATTGGCAGCAACCCCACACCCCCAGGAAAGGAGTGGCCAAGCATCTTCACATGCCCCAAGGACAAATTCCACAATCCACAATTTCTGTAGCTGCGGGCTGCTGTGAGGCTGAAGTGTAAGTAAAGTGTGTGCCCCCTGGCTGGCTGCCTATAGCTGTTCTCACTGAAAGCAATCCTGTACTCCCTAGTAGCAGGGCTGCAGTATAGCTACTGCTGCCACAACCTAACCATTCCACTGGTGCCTAGGAGATCACCCTGCCACAGCATAGCAGAGCAAGCTCCTGCATGCACCAGTAGGAGGCCTCAGGACAGGTCTGCCCAGCCCAGCTTCATCCCCTAAATACTCAAGCATGCCATTCAGGTGCCTGGGAATTGCCCAGCCCTGTCCACTACCATTGGTACTTGAGCATTCCTCCCAGGTTCTGAAGTCAGGCCTACCCTAACTGCTACAACAACCACAGCTGGCACCCACCCCCATGTGCCACCTGCAGGCCTGGGGACTGGCCAACTTAGCCAGTCACACCTTAACATAGACCAAGAACACTTGGGTCCCAGAGGGTTGTCCCACCATTGCTACTGCCATAACCCACACTTCCTGCTGCCCAGGGGCCCCAAGAACCTACCTAACCACCCAGACTGCTGCTGCCACTCCTGGCACCCAAGCAAGGCACCTGGAGGTCCAAGAATCAACCCATCTGGACTTACCAACACTAGCATGAGTACATGCTGCTCTGGTGCCCAAAGACAGGCATGCTCAGACTGCTGCTGCCAACAATGGGGCTAAAGGACTGGCCATGGCATTCCAGTCCCCAGCAAAACTTCATCACAACCTCCACTAAGAACCACACCCTAAGCCAAAGAGGAAATCGTAGATACCACTGACCTTGTTTACAGCTGAAGAAATCACACAGAGGCTAGACTACCACATGTACCCACAATCAAAGCCAAAGCACCCTACCCAACCAACACTATAGATACATCTTTAGAAAAATGTCCTTCCCAGAGCTTGCAGTGACCCGAGATCAGGCCACTGCACTCCAGCCTGGGTGACAGAGTGAGACTCTGTCTCAAAAAAGAAAGAAAAATGCCCTTCCCTCTGAAAGCAAACTCAGAAAACTGGAAGAAGCAACTGTTACACAGGAAGCTATCTGGAGACTGTTACCAGATGTGCAGATATCAATGTAAGAATATAAGAAACACGAAAAAGCAAGGAAATATGAAACCTCCAAAGGAATAGCATAATTCTCCAACAACTGATCTCAATCAAAAAGAAATTTATGAATTTATGAAATCCCCCCCAAAATTCAAAATATTGATTTTAAAGAAACTCAGTGACAGACAAGAGAAAAAAATACAATGGAATCAGAAAAACAATTCAGGATATGAATGGAAAATTTACCAAAGAGATAGATATAGTAAAAAAGAACCACATAGAAATTCTGGAAATGAAGAATGTATATAATGAAATACAAAATACATATGAAAGCTTCAACAATAGATCAAGCAGAACAACTAGATCAAGCAGAAGAAAGAATCTTAGAAATTGAAGATAGGTCTTTTGAAATAACTCAGTCAGATGAAAATAAAGGAAAAAGAATAAAAAAGAATGAGCAAAGCCTATGTGACATATGGGACACCATAAAGTGACCAAATATTTGGATTTTTTGTGTCCTAGAAAGCAAAGAAAAAAAAACAAAAGAATTAGAAAAGCTATTTAATAAAATAATAGATGAAAACTTTGCAAGTCTAGCAAGAGATTTAGATATCCAGATACAGGAGGCTCAGAGGTCCTCAAATAGATACAATTCAAGAAGGTCTTCTCCACAGCACATTATAGTCAAACTGTCAAAACCAAAGACAAAAAGAAGAATTCTAAAATCAGCAAGAGAAAAGCATCTGGGCATTTATAAAGGAATCCTCATCAGAGTAACAGCAGATTTCTCAGCAGAAATCCTACAGTCCAGGAGAGAATGGAATAATATATCCAAAGTACTGAAAGAAAGAGAAAAAAACTGCGGGCACAAATATTATACCCAGCAAAGTTATCCTTCATGAATAAAGAAAAAATAAAGTCTTTTCCAGGCAAGCAAAAGCTGAGGAAATGCATCACTACTAGACCAGACCTACAAGAAATGTTTAAGTGAGACCTACACCCAGAAGTGAAAGAATGGTATCTACCATCACAAAAACACACACAAAAATAAAAACCACTGGTAGAGCTAATACACAAGCAAGGAAAGACTCAAATGTTACCACCACAGAATACTGCCAAACCACAATGATAAACAATAAAAGAGAAAAGAACAATTAGAAATCAGTTACTAAAATTATGGGAATAAGCCCTCACATATATAATATAAAAGATATAGGCTGGCCAAATAGATAAAAAATTATGACCCAACTATATGCTGCCTATGAGAAACTCATCTCACCTATAAAGACACAGACAACTGAAAGTAAAGGGATTGAAAAAGATTCTATTTCAAGCAAATAAAAACCAAAGCAAGCATCAGTATCTATACTCATATTAGATAAAATAAACTTTAAGTCAAAGACCTTAAAAAGAGACAAATAAGGTCATTATATAATAATGGGATCAATTCAGCAAGATGATATAACTATTCTAAACATATATGTACCCAATACCAGAGCACCTAGATATATAAAGCAAATATTATTAGCTACAAAGGGAGAAATAGATTCCAATGCAATAATATAATAGATCATTAGAGAACATTATGAACAACTATACACTAACAAACTGGAAAACTAGAATATAAATTAATACAACCACTATGGAGAACAGTTTGGAGGCTCATCAAAAAACTAAAATTAGAGCTACCATACAATCCCCCTCTCTCACCATGTGATATGCTGGCTCCCCTTCACCTTCTGCCATGGTTGTAAGTTTCCTGAGACCCTCATTATGCTTCATGTATAATCTGCAGAACCATCAGCCAAATAAACCTCTTTTCTTTTTAAGTTACCAAGGCTCAGGTATTTTTTTAAATAGCAATGGAAATGGACTACCACGTGAGGTGTGTTTCTTCTATGTCTAGTTTGTTGAGAGTTTTTTTGTTTTTGTTTTCGTTTTTGTTTTTGAGACAAGGTATCACTCCCATTGCCCAGGCTGGAGCATAGTGGCATGATCTTGCAACCTCTGCCTCCCGGGCTCAAGTGATTCTCCTGCCTCCATCTCCTGAGTAGCTGGAACTACAGATGCACACCACGGAACCCCACTAATTTTTGTGTTTTTTGTAGAGACAGGGTTTCACTATGTTGCCCAGGCAGGTCTTGAACTCCTGAGTTCAAGTGATCCACCCAACTCAGCCTCCAAAAGTGCTGGGATTATAGGTGTGAGCCACCACACCTGGCCTAGTGTTTTTATCATGAAGAGATATTGAGTTTTGTCCAGTGCTTTTTTCTGCATCTATGAGGTGATCATATGATTTTTGTCCTTCATTCTATTGTGATGTATCACATTTACCAACTTGCATATGTTGAATGATCCTCACATCGCTGGAATAAATCCCACTTGATCATAGTGTATTCTTATTATTTTTGATAAGCTGTTGCTAGTATTTTACTGATAATTTTTGCATAATGTTCATCAGGGATATTGGCCTGTAGTTTTCTTTCTTTCTTGTATCCTTGTCTTGTTTTGGTATCAGGGTAATGTTGGCTTCAAAGAATGAGTTAGGAATAATTCTCATTTCTTCAATTTTTTGGAAGAGTTTGATTAGAATTGGTGTTAATTCTTTGAATGTTTGGTAAAATTTGGCAGTGAAGCCATATGGTCCTGGACATTCTTTTTTGGGAGGCTTTTTATTACTGATTTGATTTCGTTACTCATTGTTCTATTCAGGTTTTCTATTTCTTCCTGATTCAATCTTGGTAGCTTGTATGTCTCCAGAAATTTGTCCACTTTGTTAGTGTATAGTTGTTCAAGGTGAGCTATGAGTCGAGTGGAATAAGACAAACCATGAGAATGGAGTTTTTTTAATGTGTTTTGGGAAATAAAACAGTAATTATTCTCTAGAGATGAAAATTTGGGGAACTCCAAAGTCCTTCTGTTTCCTCCAGTGATTTCTAAGGCTGCTGGTTTTCATAATGACCATAATTGTATGACTCTTGGCTTTCAAGGTTTACACAGAACTGGGAAAAGGAAGTTATAATAGAATTAAAGCAAGTTGAAATGCCACAAGGCTTGCAGTTTCTACTGAGGTTCAGCCAGTTTTCTTGAATAAATACTTTTCTGATTGTTACAAACCTCTAATTTCCAGAGTTCTAAAAGACTTGGTTTTGACTGTTTGTTTGTTTGTTTGTTTTTGAGATGGAGTTTCATTCTTCTCTCCCAGGCTGGAGTGCAATGGCACGATCTCGGCTGACTGCAACTTCCGCCTCCCAGGTTCAAGCGATTCTCCTGCCTCAGCCTCCCGAGTAGCTGGGATTACAGGCGCCCACCACCATGCCCAGCTAATTTTTGTATTTTTAGAAGAGACAGGGTTGCACCACGTTGGCCAGGCTTGTCTCAAACTCCTGACCTCAGGTGATCCGCCTGCCTCAGCCTTCCAAAGTGCTGGGATTACAGGCGTGAGCCATTGCTCCCACCCGACAGTTTTTTGCCAGCATTCAAATTGCTTTTTTAGAAGAGAAGAATTACTTTTATTGCAGAAGTCCTTACTGTGCCATTCCAGAAGTCAAGTTTTTAAGTTGTGAACTTTTTAAAAGTTTTATTTTTTGTAGTAACATAAAAGGTGCAATATTTATGGGGTACATGAGATACTTTGATACAGGCATACAATGCATAATCACATCAGAGTAAATGGAGTATCCATCACCTCAACATTTATTCTTTGTGTTACAAACAATCCAATTATTTACTTTTAGCTATTTTGAAATGTACAATTAAATTATTATTGACTGTAGTCACCCTGTCACCTTGTTCTCCTATCAAATACTAGGTCTTGTTCATTCTCACTGTTTTCAGTCACCATTAACAATTCCCATTTCCCCACAATGCACCCCCACTACCCTTCCCAGTATCTGGTAACCATCCTTCTACTCTCTATCTCCATGATTTCAGTTGTTTTAATTCTTAGTTTCATAATTGTCAAAAGATGTGAAATGTGTCTTTCTGTGCCTGGCTTATTTCACATAGCATAATGACCTCCAGTTCCATCCACGCTGTGGCAAATGACAGACTTTCATTCATTTTTATCACTAAACAATACTCTGTTGTGTATATGTACACATTTTCTTTATCCATTCATCTGCTAATGGACCCTTAGTTTGTTTCCAAATCTTGGATATTGTGAATAGTGCTGAAATAAACATGGGAGTGCAGATATTTCTTTGATATACTGATTTCCTTTCTTCGGTATATATACCTAGCAGTAGGATTACTGGATCACATGGTAGCTCTAATTTTAGTTTTTTGATGAGCCTCCAAACTGTTCTCCAAAGTGGTTGTACTAATTTACATTCTCATCAAATCTATACAAGGGTCACTTTTTCTGCACATTCTCACCTGCATATGTTATTGGTTGTCTTTTGGATAAAAGTCATTTTAATGAGGGTGAGATGATATCTCACTGTAGTTTTGATTGCATTTCTCTGATAATCAGTGGTGTTGAGCACCTTTTCATATACCTGTTTTCCATTTGCATGACTTCTTTTGAGAAAGGTCTATTCAGATTTTTTTTCCCATATTTTAACCAAATTTTAGATTTTTCTTATAGAGTTATTGGAGTTCTTTTTTTTTTTTTTTTTTTTTTGAGACAGAGTCTCGCTCTGTCACCCAGGCTGGAATGCAGTGGCATGATCTTGGCTCACTGCAGCCTCTGCCTCCTGGGTTGAAGTGATTCTCATGCCTCAGCCTCCCTAGTAGCTGGGATTACAGGCACACACCACCATGCCCGGCTAATTTTTGTATTTTTAGTAGAGACAGGGTTTCACCACGTTGGCCAGGCTGGTTTCAAACTCCTTACCTCAAGTAATCCACCCACCTTGGCCTCCCAAAGTGCTGGGATTGCAGGTGTGAGCCACTACGCCTGGCCAAGGTTGTTGGAGTTCTTTATATATTCTGCTTATTAGTCCCTAGTCAGATGAGTATTTTGCAGATATTTTCTCCCATTCAGTGGGTTGTCTCCTCACTTTATTGATGCATCCTTTCCTGTACAGAAGCTTTTTAATTTGATGTGATCCCATTTATCTATTTTTGTTTTGGTTGCCTATGCTTGTGGGGCATATGCTCAAGAAATCATTTTCCAGTCCAATGTCCTGGAGAGGTTCCTTAATGTTGTTGTTTAGTACTTTCATAGTTTGAGATCCTAGATTTAAGTCTTTAATCCATTTTTATTTGATTTTTTACATCGTGAGAGATAGGGATCTAGTTTCATTCTTCTGCGTATGGATATCCAGTTTTCCCAGCACCACTTATTGAAGAGACTGCCCTTTCCCCAAAGTATGTTCTTAGCACCTTTGTGGAAAATGAATTCACTATGGGTGTATGGATTTGTTTCTGGGTTCTTTATTCTATTCCGTTGGTCTATGTGTCCGTTTTTTTTTTTTTTCCCAGTATCATGCTGTTTTGGTTACTATAGTTCTGTAGTATAATTTGAAGCCAGGTAATGTAATTCCTCCAGTTTTGTTCTTTTTGCTCAGGGTAGCTTTGGCTATTCTGAGTCTTTCGTGGTTCCATATAAATTTTAGTGTTTTTTTTTCTATTTCTGTGAAGAATGTCATTGGAATTTTGATAGGAATTGCATTGAATCTGTAGATTGTTTTGGGAAGTATAAACATTTTAACAATATTGATTCTCCCAATCCATGAACATAGAGTATCTTTCTATTTTTTGTGTGTCCTCTTCAATTTCTTTCATCAGTGTTTTATAGTTTTCAGTGTACAGATCTTATACTTCTTTGGCTAATTCCAAGGTATTTTATTTAATTTGTAGCTATTGTAAATAGGATTACTTTGTTGTTTCCTTTTCAGATTATTTACTGCTGGCATATAGAAATGCTACTGAATTTTGTATGTTGATTTTCTATCCTGCAATTTTATTGAACTTGTTTTTCTGTTATAATAACTTTTTGGCAGACTCTTTAGGTTTTTCCAAATATAATATCATATCATCTGCAAACAAGGGTAATTTAACTTCTTCCTTTCCAATTTGGATGCCCTTTATTTCTTTCTCTTATTTGATTGCTTTAGCTAGGACTTCCAGTACTATGTTGAATAACATTGGTGAAAGTGGGCGTCTGTGTTGTGTTCCATGACTTAGAGGAAAAACTTTCAGTTTTTTCCCATTCAGTATTATGCTAGCTGTGGGTCTGTCACATATGGCTTTTATTATGTTGAGTTATATTTCTTTTATATCCATTTTTTGAGGGATTTTTATCATGAAGGGATGTTGAATTTTATCAGATTCTTTTTCATCATCAGTTGAAATGATCATATAGTTTTTGTCTTTCATTTTGTTGATATGATAGATCATATCAATTGATTTGCATATGTTGAACCATCCTTGCATCCCTGGGATAAATCACTCTTGGTCATGATGAATGATCTTTTTAATGTGTTGTTGAATTCAGATTGCTAGTAGTTTGTTGAGGGTTTTTGCATCAATATTTATCATGGATATTGGCCTGTAGTTTTCTTTTTTTGATATGTCTTTGTCTGGTTTTGGTATCAGGGTACCACTGGCCTTGTAGAATGAATTCAGGAGTATTCCCTCCTCCTCTATTTTTTGGAATAGTTACAGTAGAAATGGCATTAGTTCTTTAAATGTTTGGTAAAATTCAGTAGCAAAGCTATCATGTCCCGAGCTTGGCTTTGCTGGAAGACTTTTTATTATGGCTTTGACCTCATTACTTGTTATTGACCTGTTCAGATTTTGAATTTCTTTCTCGTACAATGTATGTATCTCAGAATTTATTGGCTTCTTCTATGTTTTCCAATTTATTGGCATATAGTTGCTCACGGTAGCCATTAACATCCTTTGTATTACTGTTATAGTTGTTGTACTATCTCTTTTTTAATGTCTGATTTTATTTATTTGGGTTTTTCTCTTTTTTTCTTAGTCTGGCTAAAGCTTTGTCAATTCAGTTTATCTTTTCAAAAAACCAACTTTTCATTTCATTGATTTTAAAAATTGTTCTCTGTATCTCAATTTCCTTTATTTCTGCTCAATCTTTATTATTCATTTTCTTCTACTAATTTTGGGTTTGGTTAGCTCTTGCTCTTCTAGTTCTTTAAGATGCCTTGTTAGGTTGTTTATTTGAAGTATTCTACTTTTTTGATCTAGGTTCATATCGCTATAAACTTCCCTCTCAGCAGTGCTTTCTCTGTATCCTGTAGGATTTGGTATGTTGTGTTTCCACTATCATTTGTTTTACAAAATTTTTAAATTCCCTTTTTAATTTCTTTATTGACCCAATGGTCATTGAGGAGCATATTGTTAATTTTTATGTGTTAGTATAGTTTCCAAAATTCCTCCCATTTTTGATTTCTAGTTTTATTCCATTGTGGTCAGAGAAGATGCTTGATATTATTTCAATTTTTTTGAATGTTTTAAGACTTATTTTGTGGCCTAACATATGGTTTATCCTTGAGAATGATTCATGTGCTGCAGAGAAGAATGTGTATTCTGCAACCATTGGGTGAAAGATTCTACAAATATCTACAGGTTCATTTGGTCAGTAGTGCAGATTAACTCTGATTTTTCTTTGTTAATTTTCTGTCTGGAAGATGTATCCAATGCTGAAAGTGGAATATTGCGGTCTCCAGCTATTATTGTATTGGGGTCTATCTCTCTCTCTAGCTCTAACAATATTTGCTTTATACATCTGGGTGCTCCATAGTTGAGTGCACAGATATTTAAAATTGTTATATCTTCTTTCTGAATTGACCCATTTATCATTATATAATGACTTCCTCTGCCCTTTTTATAGTTTTTGTCTTGAAATCTATTTTATCTTATATAAGCATAGCCACTCCTACTCTTTTTTGATTTCCACTAGCATAAAATATTTTTCCATTGCTTTATTTTCAGTCTACTTGTGTCTATATAGGTAACATGTTGTTTTTGTAGATTGTTCAGTCTTATTTTTTATCCATTTGGTCATTTTATGTCTTTGATTGGTGAGTTTAGTCCAACTACATTCAATGTTATTATTGAAAATAAAAACTTACTCCTGCCATTTTCTTATTTGTTTTCTGGTTGCAGTCTTCACTTCCTTCTTCCTTTTGTTCTTATCATCCTTTAAACAAAGGCAATTTTCTCTGGTGGTATGCTTTAATTTCTTGCTTTTTATGTTTTGTGCATTCATTGTATGCTTTTTGATTTGAGGTTATTGTGAGGCTTAAAATAATATCTTATAATCTATTATTTTAAACTGATGACAACTTAACACTAATCACATAAACAAACACAGCAGCTAGCAAACAAGCAAAGATAAAAGTAATAAAAAACTCTACACTTTATCTTTATCCCCCTGCATTTTAAATTTTTGTTGTTTCTATTTATATCTTGCTGTACTATGTATGTCTTGAAAAGTTGTTGTAGTAATTATTTTTGATCAGTTCATCTTTTAGTCTTTCTACACAAGATATGAGTAGGTTATGCACCACAATTATGGTGTTATAATATTCTGTGTTTCTCTGAGTACTTACTATTACCAGTGAGTTTTGTACCTTCAGATGATTTCTTTTTGCTCATTAACATCAATTTCTTTCAGATTTAAACCTCTCTTTAGCATTTCTTGTTCTGGTGTTGATGAAATCCCATAGCTTTTGTGTGTCTCGAAAGTCTTTATTTATTCTTCATGTTTAAAGGATGTTTTCATCAGGTATTCTATTCTAGGGTTTAAAAAACATCTTCCTTTAGCACTATTTGTTTATTTTATTTATGTATTTATTTATTTATTTATTTTTGAGACAGAGTCTCACTCTGTTGCCCAGGCTGGAGTGCAGTGGCACGATCTTGGCTCATTGCAACCTCCACCTCCTGGGTTCCAGTGATTATTGTGCCTCAGCCTCCCAAGTAGGTGGGACCACAGGCACACACCACCACACCTGGCTAATTTTTGTATTTTTAGTAGAGATGGGGTTTCGCCATGTTGCCCAGTCTGGTCTTGAACTCCTGGCCTCAAGCGATTCACCCACCTCAGCCCCCAAAGTGCTGGTATTACAGGCGTGAGCCACTGCACCTGGCCCCTTTAGCACTTTAAATATGTCATCCCACTCTCCCCTGGCTTATAAGGTTTCCACTGATAAGTCTGCTGCCAGACATATTGAAGCTCCATTGTATGATTTTTTGTGTGTGTGTTTTTGTTTTGTTTTGTTTTGTTTTGTTTTGTTTGAGATGGAGTCTTCTTTGTCGCCCAGGCTGGAGTGCAGTGGTGCAATCTCGGATCACTGCAACCTCCACCTCCCAGGTTCAAGCAATTCCCCTGTCTCAGACTCCCAAGTAGCTGGGACTACAGGAGTGCACCACCACTCCTGGTCATTTTTTGTATTTTTGGTAGAGATGGGGTTTCACCATGTTGGCCAGGCTGGTCTCAAACTCCTGACCTCAAGTGATCCATGTGCCTCAGCCTCCCAAAGTAAGCCATTATTTGTTTCTTTTCTCTTACTGCTTTTAGGATTCTTTCTTTATCCTTGACTTTTGGGAGTTCGATTATCAAATGCCTTGAGGTAGTCTTCTTTGGATTAAATCTGCTTGGTGTTCTATCACATTCTTATACTTTAATATTGATATCTTTCTCTAGGATTAGGATGTTCTCTGTTATTGTTCCTCTGAATAAACTTTCCACTCCTGTCTCCCTCTCTATCTCTTCTTTAAGGCCATAACTCTGAGATTTGCTCATTTGGGGCTATTTTCTAGATATTATAGATGTACTTCATTCCTTTTTATTCTTTTTTCTTGTGTCTCCTTTGACCATGTATTTTAAAATAGTCTATCTTCAGGCTCACTAAGTCTTTCTTCTGCTCAATCAATTTTGCTGTTAAGAGACTCTGTTGCATTCTTCAGTATGTCAATTGCATTTTTCAGCTCCAGAATTTCTGCCTGATTCTTTTTAATTTCAATCTCTTTGCTAAATTTATCTGATAAAATTCTAGTTTCCTTCTCTGTGTGTCTTAAATTTCATTGAGTTTCCTCAAATCAAGTATTTTAAATTCTCTGTCTGAAAGGCCACATTTTCCTGTGTCTCCAAGATTGGTCCTTGGTGCCTTATTTAGTTCATTTAGTAAGGTCATGTTTTACTGGATGGTCTTAATGCTTGTGGATGTTTGTCAGTGTCTGGGCATTAAAGAGTTAGGTATCTATTGTAGTCTCTGTAGTTTGTGCTTGTTTGTACCCATCCTTCTTGGGAAGGTTTCCCAAGTATTTGCAGGGACCTGAGTGTTGTGATCTATGTTTTTGTGTCACTACAGCCATATCTGCATTAGTGAGCACCCAGAACGCAGTAGTGCTCTTGGAGACTCGTAGAGGTACAGTCTTGATGGTCTTGATTAAGATCCAGAATTATCTGAATTACCAGGCAGAGACCCTGTTCTTGTCCCTTACTTCCCCCCAAACAAATGCAGTCTCTCTCTTGGCTGAGCTGCCTGGAGCTGAGGAAGGGATGACACAAGCACCCTTGTGGCCACCACCATTGGGACTGTGCTGGGTCAGACCTGAAGCCAGCACAGCACTTTGTCTTGCCCAAGGCCTGATGTAACCACTGCCTGGCTACTGTCTATGTTTCCTCAATGCCCTAGGGCTCTGCAATCAGCAGGTGAAGAAGCCAGCCAGGCTTGTGTTCTTCCCTTAAGGGCAGCAAATTCCCCCAGGCCCTGGGCAGGTCTAGAAATGCAGTTGGGAGCCCAGGATTTGAATCAAAAACCTCAGAAATCTATCTGGTATTCTATTCTACTGCATCTAAGCTGTCCCTCAAACCACAAGACAAGGCCCTTCCCCTTGCACCCTTAACTTACCACAGTCAGAGGAGCCTCTCCCAGTGGCTACCACCACCACTGGTCCAGTAGGAGTTCTGACGGGCCACCGCCAATGTTCACTTAAAGCCCAAGCCTCCTCAGTCAGCTTGTGGTGAATGCTGCCAGGTCTAGGACTCGCCCTTCAAGGCACTGGTCTTCCCCTGGGGTAGATTCACTCTCAGTCTATGTGTGTCTATGTAGGTGAAGTGATATTTTTGTAGATTGCCCAGGGCAGGCTCAGAAATGGCATCCAAGAGGCAAGGTCTGGAATTGGGGACCCCCAAGAGCCTGCTTGGTTCTCCACCCCACTGTGGCTGAGCTGGTACCTGAAGCAAAGACAAAGTCCCCTTTATTCTTTTTTTTTCTTTTCTTTTTTTTTTTTTTTTTTGAGGAGTCTTGCTTTTGTCCACTGGGCTGGAGTGCAATGGTGTGATCTTGGCTCACTGCAACCTCCGCCTCCCAGGTTCCAGCAATTCTCCTGCCTCAGCCTCCCGAGTAGCTGAGACTACAAGCACCTACCACCACGTCTGGCTAATTTTCATATTTTTCGTGGAGATGGGGTTTCACCATGTTGGCCAGGCTGGTCTCAAACTTCTGACCTCAGGTGATCCACCCACCTCAGCCTCCCAAAGTGCTGGGATTACAGGCAAAGTCCCCTTTACTCTTACCCCTGCTTTTCTCAAGCAGAAGGAGTCTCTCCTCATAGCCATGTTGGAATGTAGTAGGTCATACCTAAAGCCAGCACATCTCAGCATCTCACCCAAGGACCATGGCATGTGCTACCCGGCTACTGCCCCTGATTATTCAGGGCACAAGGGCTCTTTAGTCAGCACGTGATGAATCCTGGCAAAACTGGGTCCTTTTCTTCATGGCAGCAAGATTTCTTGGGCCCAGAGTGTGTCCAGAAGCATTGTCCAGGTGCTAGGGCCAAGAATAGGAGACTTACAACTCTGCCCAGTGCCCTAGCCTACTGTGGCTTAGCTGGTAACCAAGATACAAGACAAAGTTTTATTTACTCTTCCCTCTCCTCATGTGGAAGGAAAAAGTCTTTGGGTGCCGTGAGCTACACTGCCCGGGGTTCGGTGAAGGGTAGCACAAGCACTTCCTTATCCACCCTGACTGGTGTTTCACTAGGTCCTGTGTCCCTGAAGTCCACTGGCTCTGAGCCTAACACAGCATCAAGACTTGCCTAGGAGTTGCAGTCCTTGTGGCCTGGACTGCCTTTCAAGTTTATTTAGAACCCCAGAGCACTTTAGTCCAGAGTGGTGAGGCTTGCTGGAACTCAAGTTCCAACCACTCAGATGAGTGGTTCCCATCTGGCTAGGACTGGTTTAAATGCTCCCTCCATGGGCACCAGCTAAGTTCTGCCCTGTGTTGCTTTCCACTGTGACTGGGTAGTACTGAGTTCCAATGCAAAGTCCCATAATTGCTACACTCTCCCTCCTCCAAGTGCACAGAGTCTTCATGGTACACAGCCACTGTGAGGATGGGGGAAGGGTGACATCAGCAATTCAAGACTGTCTATCCTACCCTTCTCAGTGCCTCTTTCAGTGACATGAAGTTAAAACCAGGTACTGTGATTGTTCACATGATTTTTAGTTCTTATGAAGGTGATATTTTAGTGTAGGTAGTTGTTGAATGTGGCTGACTGCCACAGTTACTACTTGAGACCATCATTACAAGACTGAATGAAGGGGGACGTATGCAGAAATGAAAACTTAACACAAAAGTAACTATTTTAAAGGAAAGGTAACATGTGAAAGAAGAAGAGAGAAGAAGAGGGCTCCCTGCTTCTAGTGAGCAAAGGCAGCCACCTGAACCTCTACAGCCCTTCGTATTTATTGCGTAGAAAGAGTAGGGAGGAGGAAATAAAGACTGATCAGCTGCTTAATTGATCAGAGGTTCACATTGTTGCTAACAGGCTTCAGATGTGCTTAATCACAAGAAACACTTGTGCCTGGGGCGTGACTGCCCTCATCATTCCTTCTGGGTGACAGACACAGTTTGTCAGTTTTCCAACATCCTGCTTTCATGAGAACAGTTTGCTGTTTACTCATATAACCTCCAGTGGTATACTGAGTTGATCACGATCCTCACTCCTTCGGCCTGCAACAGTTCAATTGAGTGTTCTTGCAGGGAGGATGATCAGTGGAGGCTTCCATTTTGCCATTTGCTCCTCCTCCCCAGAAGTCAAGTTCATGATTAAATTTTGATTATTTATATTTTTCTATTGATTTTTCCACTTTACATTGCCAAATATATTAACATAATGAATTTTATTTCTTCTATTAATATAATTATGTGTACTTTTTTGTTTCTAATGACATTTGTGACTTATCTCTCCTCATGTTTTCTGACTTGGCAAAATTTTTCCATTTTATTGTTTTCTTGGAAGAATACTAGTTGTTTATTGAAGCACTGGATTTTTTTATATGTTTTTATTTTATTAATTTCAGTCTTTAACTTCTATTGATTTCTGTCTTCTACATTTTTAGGCTTATGTATTGTTCTTTTTTTGACTTAAATATTTACTTACTTTATGTAGTACTTATTTTTTTCCAAGGAGTAAATTTAAGACTACAAATTTTTCTTTGAATAATGCTTTGGCTAAATTCAACAGGTTTTTATATGTGCTTATTGCTAGATCATCTATGTCAATTTGATTTCTTCTTCTTTAACATAGGAATTATTTAGAATACTTTTTGTTAACATTCAAGTGTAGAGATTTTAAATTGCGGTGTGCACATACTTATAATTAGTTATTGTAATTAGAATAAATAATTTTTAAAATGTGGCTTTTATGAGGTCTACTTTGGAGAATGTGTTGTCTTCTATGTAGTCTAATACATGGACAATTTATTTTTTTATTTATTTTTATTATACCTTAAGTTTTAGGGTACATGTGCACAACATGCATGTTTGTTACATATGTATACATGTGCCATGTTGGTGTGCTGCACCCATTAACTCGTCATTTAACATTAGGTATATCTCCTAATGCTATCCCTTCCCCCTTCCCCCACCCCACAACAGGCCCCAGTGTGTGATGTTCCCCTTCCTGTGTCCATGTGTTCTCATTGTTCAATTCCCACCTATGAGTGAGAACATGCAGTGTTTGGTTTTTTGTAATACATGGACAATTTAAAAAATACATTCTAGAGGTGATCAAAAAAGAACTTGTCACACACATCTGTGTGAAGAGATCACCAAACAGGCTTTGTGTGAGCAATAAAGCTTTTTAATAACCTGGGTGCAGGTGGGCTGAGTCCAAAAAGAGAGTCAGCAAAGGGAGATAGGGGTGGGACAGTTTTATAGGATTTGGGTAGGTAATGGAAAATTATAGTCAAAGGGGTTGTTCTCTGGCGGGCAGGGGCGGGAGTCACAAGGTATTCAGTGGGAGAGCTTCTGAGCCAGGAGAAGGAATTTCACAAGGTGATGTCATCAGTTAAGGCAGGAGCCAGCCATTTTCACTTCTTTTGTGATTCTACAGTTGCTTCAGGTCATCTGGATGTATACTTACTGGTCACAGGAGATATGATGGCTTAGCTTGGGCTCAGAGGCTGACAGAACTATTCTATGTTGAATACAGTGTTGTACATATATGTGAGTGTTTCATCAGTCTTAATTGTGTTGTCCATGTACTCTATGTTCTTATTCATTTTTTATCTACCCAATCTTTTAATTTCTTTAAAAAGATGTCTTAATTCCCCTTTTATGAATGTTAATCTGATAATTATCTTTGTTCTTCCAATAAATTTTCTATGTTTCAAGATAATTTTTGGTATATTATCTATGTGCTTTTTGCTCTTGGTAATGTCTTCTTTCCCCGTTTTTCTTCCTCCCTTCAAACCAGACCTTAGATCTTTCTTGCCTCAAGGGAGGAAAACTGCTACAGAAAGGAAAACAGAAGAAAATAAAATTCAATATTAGAGTTGAATGCTTTTGAGTTGTACATGCCTGCATTTCACAAACCTAACTTATGATGTATTACAGTCCCTAAGCTATGTAATAGATTTGCAAGAATTATGATGTTTTAGTAGCTAGTTTTTACTATCTCAGACTAAATGCAGGTATACTTTGGAGATATTGCAGGTTTAGTTCTGGACCACCCCAATAAAGTGAATATCTCAGTAAAGTGAGTCACATGAATTTTTTTGTTTCCCAATGCATACAAAAGTTATGTTTATATTAAACAGTAACCTATTTTGTGTGCAATATATTATGCCTAAAACATATACATACCTTAATTTTAAAATACTTTATTGCTAAAAAATTCTAATGATCACCTGAGCCTTCAGTGAGTCGTTTTCTTTTTGCTGGTGGAGAGTCTTGCCTGCTGTTAATGGCTGCTGACTGATCAATGAGGTTGTTGCTGAAGGTTGAAGTGGCTGTGACAATTTCTTAAAGTAAGACAGCAATTATGTTTATCATATAGATTGGATCTTTCACAAAAGACTCCTCTGTAACATGTGATGCTATTTGATAGCATTTTACCCACAGTAGAACTTATGTCAGAACTAGAATCAGTACTCTCAAACCCAGCTGCTGCTTTTTCAACTAAGTTCATATAATATTCTAAATCCTTTGCTGTCATTTCAACAATCTTCACAGCATCTTTGCCAGAAGTAGTTTTCATCTCAAGAAACCACTTTCTTTGCTCATCCATAAAAAGCAACACCTCATCTGTTCAAGTTTTATTATGAGATTTCAGCAATTTCATCACATGTTCAGGCTTCACTTCTAATTCTAGCTTTCTTGCTATATCTACCACATCTGCAGATACTCCGTCTACTGAAGTCTTGAAGGCCTCAAAGTCATCTATGAGGGTTGGAATCAACTTCTTCCAAACTCCTATTATTGTTATTTTGACCTCCTCCCATGACGTCTAAAATGGTGAATCTTTTCCAGAAAATTTTCAATTTACTTTGCCCACATCCATAAGATAAACCACTATCAATAGCAGCTATAGCCTTACAAAATGTATTTTTTAAATAATAAGACTTTAAAATTACTCTTGATCCATGAACTGCAGAATGGATGTTTAGTGGGCCTGAAAACAATATTCGTCTCCTTGAACATCTCCATCAGAGCTCTTGGGTGACTAGGTGCATTGTCAATGAGCAGTAATATTTTGAAAGGAATCCTTTTTTCTGAGCAGTAGGTCTCAACAGTGGACTTAAAATATTTATTAATCCATGCTGTGAACAAATGTACTGTCATCCAGGCTTTCTTGTTCAATTTATAGGGCACAGGTAGCATAGATATAAGATAATTCTTAAGAGCCCTAGGATTTTTGGAATGGTAAATGAGCTTGGGTTTCCACTTAAAGTCACCAGCTGCATTAGCCCCTAACAAGAGAGTCAGTCTGTCCTTCACAGCTTTGAAGCTAGACACTGACTTCTCTCTAGTTATGAGAGTCCCAGATGAAATCTTCCAACATATGACTATTTCATCTACACTGAAAATCTATTTAGTGTGGCCACTTTATCAATTATCTTAGCTGGATAATTTGTTGCAGCTTCTATATTACCACTTCCTGGTTGCACTAATATATTATGAAGACAGCTTCTTTACTTAAACCTCATGAACCAAGCTCCTAGCTTCAAAATTTTCTCCTGCAGCTTACTTACCTTTCTCAGCCTTCATAGAATTAAAGAGAGTTAGGGCCTTGCTCTGGATTAGGTTTTGGCTTAAGGTAATGTTGTGGTTGGTTTGATTTATCTAGACCACTAAAACTTTCTCCATATCAGCAATAAGGCTGTTTCACTTTCTTATCATTCATATGTTTACCAGAGTAGCACTTTTAATTTCCTTCAAGAACTTTTCCTTTGCATTCCCAGTTTAGCTAACGGGTGCAAGAGCCCTAGTTCCAGCCTGTCTTGGCTTTTGACATGGCTTCCTCTCTAAGCTTCATCATTTCTAGCTTTTGATTTCAAGTGAGAGATGTGTGGCTTTTCCTTTCACTGGAGCACTTGGAGGACATAGCAGGTTTATTATTTGGTTTAATTTCAATATTTTTGTGTCTCAGGGAATAAGAAGGACAGGTGGAGAGATAGGGAAAGGACGAGTTGGAGGAGCAGTCAGAACACACACAACATTTATCGGTTAAGTTTTCTATCTTATATGGGCAAGATTTATGGCACCCCCCAAAATTTACAATCATAACATCAAAGACCACTGATCACAGATTAGTGTAACAGATATAATAATAATTAAAAAGTTTGAAATACTGTGTGAGTTGCCAAAATTTGACATAAAAACATGAAGCGAGCACACGCTCAATAAAATGAACCACAGTGGTCAGGACTCAAAGTGATTTCAATGAACTGGAGTGCTAGGATATCTAGCTAAGATACCAGCAGGTTCAAGCTGGGTACAGTGATGCATGCCTGTAGTTGCAGCTACTGTAGAGGTTGAGGCAGGATGATCGCTGGAGCCAAGGAGTTTGCACAACGATCGCACCTACGAATAGCCACTGCACTCCAGCCAGAACAACTTAGCAAGACCCTATCTCTAAAACAAACAAACAAAAATCCCACAAAATTTAGCAGGAACCAATTCAAGTTTTATAGGGCCTGAAGCCTATAGAATTTGAAATCCCCTCTTTAACAACAACAAAATACAACATTATGAATAACGACAAAAAAGAATCCAGTACAAAAGTAAATATTTATTAGCATGGGAAAGAAATCACCACAGTCTTGGAGTTATGTCCCTTTATTCAGAGAAGCTTACTTTAAAATATTTCTTGATTATAATCTAGTTTTTATTCCCCACCTAGAACACTCTACAAGTCCCAGAATCTCTCAGCATTCACAGAGGCCATATGAATGAAAGACCCCAAAGCTTGAGCTTTATTAGCTTCAGAGTATAACTACCTCTGGCAAAAGTTCTACATTTATGTTAAAATAATTAAATTTTATTTTTAAAATAGAGGATGAAGAGAGCCTGACTTTGAGACACTTGTGTTAAAAAAAAGTCAGGGGAATTTTCTTCAATCACAATCTTCCTGTACATTAATATTATGACAGTAAATAAAAGTGGGCCAGCTTAGGCAAGGAATATTCTAACTTTAACATATGCATTAGCCAAATAACTTCGGGGAGTTCAAATTGAAAAAGAAACATTGGCAAAGCAGAGCCATCTACTAAGGGAAGCAGATAATATGACGAGAGAGATTCTTGCCATATGAGGAAAGGACTACTGAAAGAACTGAAGTGTTTGGCTTTGGGAAGTAAATGCTGCTGGGAGAGAGCTGATGAGCAGCCGTGTGCCACTTCAAACTATACTACAAGGTTACAGTAACCACACTGTATGACACTGGTACAAAACAGACACATAGACCAATGGAACAGAATAGAGAATGCAGAAATAAGACCACATACCTACAACCATCTGATCTTTGAAAAACCTGACAAAAACAATAGGGAAAGGATTCCCTATTTAATAAATGGTGCTGGGAGAACTGGCTAGACAGATGCAGAAAATTGAAACTGGACCCCTTCCTTACACCTTATACAAAAATTAACTCAAGATGGATTAAATACCTAAATGTAAAACCCCAGAGTATCAAAACCCTAGAAGAAAATCTAGGCAATACCATTCAGGACATAGGCAAAGGCAAAGATTTCATGACAAAAACGCCAAAAGCAATTGTGACAAAAGCAAAAATTGACAAATGGGATCTAACTAAATGAAAGAGCTTCTGCACAGCAAAAGAAACTATCATCAGAGTGAACAGACAACCTACAGAATGGGAGAAAACTTTTGCAATCTATCCATCTGAAAAAGGTCTGATATCCAGAATCTACAAAGAACTTAAGCAAATTTACAAGAAAAAAAAACATTAAAAAGTGGGCAAAGGATATGAACAGACACTTCTCAAAAGAAGATATACATGTGGCCAAAAAACATGAAAAAAAACTCAACATCACTATCTTTAGAGAAATGCCAATCAAAACCACAATGAGATACTGTCTCATACCAGTCAGAAAGGCGATTATTAAAAGTCAAAAGACAATAGACGCTGGAGAGGTTGCGGAGAAAAAGGAACGCTTTTACACTGTTGGTGGGGGTGTAAATTAGTTCAACCATTGTGGAAGACAGTGTGGCAATTCCTCAAAGATTGAGAGGCAGAAATATCATTTAACCCAGCAATCCCATTACTGGGTATATACCCAAAGAAATATAAATTATTCTGTTATAAAAATACATGTACATATATGTTCATTGCAGCACTATTTACAATAGCAAAGACATGGAATCAACCTAAATGCCCATCAGTGATAGACTGGATAGAGAAAATGTGGTAGATATACACCATGGAATATTATGCAGCCATAAAAAGGAAAAGGATCATCTCCTTTGCAGGAACCTGGATGGAGTTGGAAGCCAGTATCCTCAGCAAACTAATGCAGGAACAGAAAACCAAACACTGCATGTTCTCACTTATAAGTTGGAGCTGAATGGTGAGAGCACATGGACACATGGGGTGGCAGAAACAACAAGATTGGGCGGGAGGAGGGAGAGCCTCAAGAAGAACAGCTAATGGATGCTGGGCTTAATACCTTGGTGATGGCATGAGCTGTGCAGCAAACCACCATGTTACATGTTTACTTATGTAACAAACCCGCACATCCTGCACATGTACCCTTGAACTTAAAATAAAAGTTGAAGGAAAAAAAAGAAGACTTACTCCTATTGTTCTAGAGAAAGAAAGAGTGAGAGTTGCAAGCAGCCGATTTCAACCCAAGGTAAGTCAATTCAATTCAATAAGTATTTATGATGTCTAGTATTTGCCAGAAATGTTTTCCGGCACTGGAGATAAAGCAGTGACCAAAATGGACAAAAGTTCTCCTCTCATCGAGTTTACATTAATGCAAGAGAGATAAACAATAATACATAAATATATAATATGTCAAGTGTTGAGGTGATGATGTACCCTGAGAAGAAAAATACAGCAAAGTACCAGCAACAGTGAATTGAGAATAAAATTTTTTAAAGATGCCAAATAAAATTGCATCAAAAAGCATCAAATATCTAAGAATAAATCCAGCAAAATATGTGCAAGACTTCTACACAGAAAATTGTATAAAGCATTAGTGAGAGAAATTAAAGAATACTTTAATAAATAGAAGGCTATACTGTGTTTGCAGATTGGAACTCTAAATATTATCAGGATATCCATTTTCTCCAACAATCGACCTATAGATTCAATGTAATTCCCCAAAATTAATGCGGGGGTGTGTGTGTGTGTGTGCTGATCAGATGATTCTAAAAATGTATGTGAAAGTAAATGGCCATGGAGAGGCAAGGCGATCTTAAAGAAGAATAAAGTTAGAGAACTTATTGTACCAGATTTCAAGACTCATCGTAAAGCCACAATAAATAAGACAGTGTGATATTTTGGCAAAAGAACAGACAAACAGGCTGATAGGATACAATAAAGAGTAAAGAAACAGACCCACATGTATACTGGTACTTTATTTATGACAAGGGTGACAGAGCAGTAGAGAAAGGTGGATATTTTTAATAAATGGTGCCAAGTCAATTGGATATTCATTGGAAAAAAATGAAACTTCACCCATACAAAAATCAATTCCAGGTGGATTTTAGATCTTAATGTAAAAGGCAAAATAATAAGGCTTTAAAAAAATAACATTGGAGAATATATTCCTGACTTGATGTAGACAAAGTTTTCTTAAGCAGGACTAAAACACACTAACCATCAAGAAAAAGATGAATAAATTGGACTACACTAAAAATAAGAACTTCTACTCATAAAAAGGCACTATTAAGAGAGTAAAAAGGCAAATCACAGAAATGGAAATGATGTTTGCAATATCTATAGTCTCAGTAATTAAAGGGTAAATTTTAAATGTTTTCACCACAAAAAATGTTAAGTATCTGAGATGATGAATATGTTAACTAGCTGACTTAATTATACACATTGTATTAGTAAATTATAAAATCACTTTGTACCCCATAATTTATATGATTATAAATTGGCAATTTACAATAAAAAATCTATACTTGACAAATAACCTATGCCTAAAATATAAAAGGAACACTTACATATTAGTTTTTTAAAAGAGAAATAACCCAATTTTTTTAAAGGAAGGAGAGAAGGAAAGACAGGCTTTTCATTGAAGAGACTATCCAAATAGTCAATAAACATTGAAAAAGGTATTCAGCTTCACTAATCATCAGGGAAACACAAATTAAAACTGCAGTGAGATACCACTTTACACCAGCCAGAGTTATAAATAATTTTTTTTGTTTTTTTGTTTTTTTGTTTTTGTTTTTTTGTTTTTTTGTTTTTGACAGAGTTTCACTCTTGTTGCCCAGGCTGGAGTGCAGCAATGGCACGATCTCGGCTCACCACAACCTCCGCCTCCTGAGTTCGAGCAATTCTCCTGCCTCAGCCTCCCGAGTAGCTGTGATTACAGGCATGCACCACCACACCTGGCTGATTTTTTTGTATTTTTAGTAGAGACGGGGTTTCTCCGTGTTGGTCAGGCTAGTCTCAAACTCCTGACCTCAGATGATCCATCTGCCTCGGCCTCCCAAAGTGCTGGGATTACAGGCGTGAGCCACCGTGCCCGGCCATAAATAGTCATTTTTTAAAAGATTATACCAAGTGTTGGTAAGGAAATGGATATGTAAGAACTCTCATTTGCTACTGGTGGAAATGTAAATGAGTATGACCACTTTGGAAAATTCTTTGGTAATATCCTCTAAAGCTAAACATGCATACCTTTTGACCCAGTAATTCTACTGCCATATATTGCTCAACAGAAATGCAAACACAGGCACACCAAGAAGTAGCTACAAGAATGTTGATAGCAGCATTGTTCATAATAGCTTAAAACTGGAAGCAAACTTGAATGTCCATCAAGAGTAAAATGGTTCAATAAATTGTGATAGTCATACAACAGAATATTATATAGCAATGAAAAGGAAAAAAAACTACTGCGAAATATGGTTGAATCTCACAAACATTGTTGAAAGAAGCTAGACCAAATGAGTATTTAATAAACAGTTCTATTAATACAAATATAAATGATATATAGTGTTATAAATCAGGTTAGTGGTTACTCTGTGGGTTTCACAGAATGAAAAAGGCTATGGAGGGTTTCTATAGTGCTATTCAAGTTGTACAGATTTCTAAATGTGTGCTATATTTCAATAAAATAAGTAAATTAAAACAAAACAGAAAATAGGCTGGCACCTGAGTTTCTTAGAGTAATCCAAGACGAGTTAGGGCTGTGGGTGAAAGATTGAGAAAACACTACACTTATGAGACAAGAGACTGGGAATCCAGGAGGAAAGATAGTCAAGGAGAAATTCACAGTAGCTGGATTGCCTAAAGGTTTTTAAAGAACAGAGTATTTAATGTTCACTTTAAAATTGTGTTCTATTTTGCCTGTAATCCCAGCACTTTGGGAGGCCGAGGCGGGCGGATCATGAAGTCAGGAGATCGAGACCATCCTGGCTAACACGGTGAAACCCCATCTCTACTAAAAATATAAAACATTAGCCAGGCGTGGTGGCGGGCACCTGTAGTCCCAGCTACTCAGGAGGCTAAGGCAGGAGAATGGCGTGAACCCAGGAGGCAGAGCTTGCAGTGAGCCGAGATTACGCCACTGCACTCCAGCCTGGGCAACAGAGCAAGACTCCATCTCAAAAAAAAAAAAAAAATACAAAAAAATAGCCAGGCATGGTGGTGCGTGCCTGTAATCCCAGCTACTCAGGAGGCTGAGGCAGGATAATAGCTTGAACTCAGGAGGTGGAGGTTGCAGTGAGCCAAGATTGTGCCACTGCACTCCAGCCTGGGCCACAGAATGAGACTCCGTCTAAAAAAAAATAACAAAACAAAATTTAAAAATTAAATAAAATTGTTTTTGATGCTACAATTTGCTCTAACCACTCTGTGACTCCATCTCCACCACCAATTTTATTGTTCTCAAACCATCAGTAAAGTTTACAACACCCCAAAAATGCAGGGTAAGGAAACAGTGATGGAGTAAGATGAAAGAGGGGCTATGTCATTTATGAGATAGGAAAGCCAAAGGAATATCTCTCTGAATAGAGAGCAAAAGAAGGGAGGGATCACAAGGTCAGGAGTTCGAGATAAGCCTGACCAACATGGTGAAACCCCATCTCTAGTAAAAATACAAAAATTAGCCAGGCATGGTGGCACGCACCTGTAATCCCAGCTACTCAGGAGGCTGAGGCAGGAGAATCGCTTGAACCTGGGAGTCAGAGGTTGCAGTTAGCCGAGATTGTGTCACTGCACTCCAGCCTGGGTGACAGAACAAGACTCAGTCTCCAAAAAAAAAAAAAAAAAAGAGGGAGAAGAGAGCCCCAGACTGAGAGAAGGAAATGCAAAGGTCCAACACAGGGTATGCTGGGCACATCCAAAGACCAGCAAGGAAACCAGTATGTGTGACGCCAAGGAAGCTGGTAGAGAGATCAGAGACATAGCCAGGACCCACATGATGATGGCCTTAATGGGCCATGAATTTTACTGAATTTCACTCTGAGACAGGAATCCATTACAGACATGGTTTTGAGCAGGGAAATGACCGAATCCAATTTTATTTTTAAATGTGTCATTGCAGTTGCTTTGGGAAGAACAGCCTGTAGGAAGGCAAGGTCAGTGCAGGAAAACCAGATAGGAGGTCTTCTAAGAGAAAGATGATGCCAGCTTGGATAGGGCTGGTAGTGGTGGAGGTAGGAAAAAGAGGTTGAGTCTGGATGTATTTTGAAAGTCAATCCATCAGGACTTGTAGATGGGTTGGAGATAGTAAGTGAGGAAAAGAGAGGCATCAGAGGTGTCTCAGGAAAGAATTTCGTAATCCAATTGAACAAGCTTCCCCTGATGTAGCTCCTCCAGTGGAAGCATTTAGTCCTTTCACTGGACTGTCTGAATGGTCTTTTCCCTCCAGCTTATCTGCCCAATAGGTTCCCAAGTGGCTTTCTGTTCTTAGCAGTCAGGGGCCCAGGTGATGTCTACTCACCAAATATTCTTGAACCATAAGGCAATCAGATTATGGTTTTGTACATTATGGATTTTCAGACTTTATGGTTTCAAAATAAATTTCCTATACCAAAGATACTTTTTAACTGCTGGGGACCCTATAAACCCTTTTTTCCCCACACATCCATTTTAATACTGGTCCAAAGGGTTAAAAAAATAGCAAGGGGAGCTGCCTTAGGGGAAACAGAGGCCACACGATATGGAATTTGGGGATGGGAAATGCTGGAACATGAAAGGAAGGAGGAACAGCCCCATCATCTTGACCCTCGAGGATGTTAGGAACAGAGGGTATACCAGAAGAAGGTGTAAGGGAGTAAATGATTGAAGTGTAAACCTCTCAAATGTTGTCTCTTTCAAAAGTTACCTTAGAGAGAATCTGCTAGTGCTCTGTTAATTATACCATGGTCACAGAGGTGCTGCTATTGTTCTGAGCTTACTTGGAACCCTTTTTTGGGATCTGTCCAAAAGGAGTGAATGTAACTTGCTCCAAAATCTGTGTTTCTAGAGGTTAGATACCTGAGAAGCCCTGCTGTCAAGAATCCCAGATTCTCCTGGTTGGCAGGAACTTTAAAGCTTCTAGCCATAGCGTTTGAACTCCCAAGGCTGTCCTTCAGCATCTTCCCAGGCAGCCCTGATTCATTATGGACTGAAACCTGCCTGTCATTCCTTCTATCCACCGGTCATAATAGAGTATGGGCTTGTATTTCCAAAATTTAAATATCACTGGTCCTATTAGTTCTTTTAGATCTTTCTTTCAAGTTGCTCATTTTTCTCACATAAGAAAATTTACCTTAAATGGAAACCACATCACTTTGTCAGTGGAAAACTATGTCAATTGGAACTTAACTGCATAAGGAATAATAACAGATGGAAGAGAAAGCAATGATATTAAATTCTACTTAGGAGCTGTTGCCTAGCAAAGGTTCTGAGTGAGAGGCAAGCTCTGTCTTTGTTAAAACAGGAGATTAGCAAGTGTTACAGAGGGGTGCAAAGACAAATACTACAAAAATGATACTCCTTCCTTGACATAATCCATAGGAACAAAAGAAGTAAAAAGGGCATATCTTTTTTCACCTTGTGATCCACTGTTATCTAATTGTATTGTCTGTGTACCACCCAATACCATGCTTCCAATCTCTACTGGAAGATGTACACACTGGGACACACTGGTAAAGTGATCAAGCACCAGGACTGTAAGTCAAGCTGATCAGGTTCAGCTCTTGGCTCTGCCAACTCCTAGCCACCCAACCCTAAATACCTGAAACTGTATGCATCAGTTTCTTCGTCTTTAAAATGGAAGCAATAATAGATCTTCAGGGTAATACTTTCTCAAAGATAGTGCCCAAATTTGGACATTATGCCCAGGTGTAATCCGACCAGTGAAGAGCATCAGTTCAGCCTAAGACTGCATTCTCATTCAGGTTTTGAAGTGAACTCATTCAGCCTTTGGGTGTTCACAAAGCTGTGCTTGTAGCCAACTAAAATAAAATCTAAGGTATTTTGATAGGCACCACTACTGAGCCACATCCTCCATTACTTACATTGCTGGGTGTTTCGGCCTGAGGGAGGACTTCACATTTATTCCTATTAACCAGATTTTGCCCCTTCACTGGTGCTTTAGCATTTGCTCAGCTCCTTCTCCTACCCTGTATTTGAGGGAAAGGAAGCCAAATGCGCAGAACTGGGCCACAATGAGGATGTGTTTGACATGCTGGATTTGAGTCTGTGTTCCATTGAACAAAAGAAATGGAAACTTTGTTGAGTATCCATTCTATACAGGGCACTTTCCTTGACTATTTCATTTAACACTCCAAGGACCCCTTGAGGTAGATGTTATCGCCATTTTGCAGAGAAGAAATCTGCATTTTTATTTGAAGTTCTTAAACATGGTAAACGACCCAATTATCTGCTTTTTGCTTAACAGTATTTTGCAAACATTTTATCATGTTACTTCATGTTTTCCTATTTTTTTTTTGCTTTATAAATAAATACATACTCCCTCCTTATTCTAAAAAGAATTTGAAGCACTTCTGTCTTGATGTTTATCATTTTAACGGTTGTATAATGTCCCATTAAGTCACCCTAATTTATTCAACCAATTTCCTACTGTTGACAGTTTGGCTCTGTTTGCTTTTTGTGGTTTTTAAAATTATTTTCTGTAACAAATGATCCTGCTAAAAAAAAAAATCTCCGCACGAATATTATTTTGTTCTGGAAATTTCCGCAAGGGTGGAATACTGCATTAAAGGGGATAATATTTTTGGTGTTTCTTTATAGAGCCTAGCAAATTGCCCACCCAAAGGAGTATGCTTTATTTGAGAGTAAAAAGCCAAAAACAAACAAACACATACCAAAAAACTGGTTTTCTACAAAAGAAATTAATTTTCCACTTATTCATAAAATATTCTAGTGCTGTGATGGGTGGCAGGCACCGTGCCAGGGGCTAGGGACAAGGATAAGCAAGGCCAGGTCCGGGCCTCCAAGCAGCGCGCTGTGGAGTCGGGTAGAGTAGACCAAGTGCAACAGGCACCTGGCTGCAGCCAGGAAGGACCGCGCGCCCTTTCGCGCAGGAGAGTGGAAGGAGGGAGCTGTTTGCCAGCACCGAGGTCTTGTGGCACAGGCAACGCTTGACCTGAGTCTTGCAGAATGAGTAAGAGTTTGGGCACGCGATTTGTATTTATTTTACTGTGAATCTCTGGCCTTATATCAGAAAAAAAAAAAAATGTGCCACCCTCGGCACAGAGAACGTTGGTGGCGTCGTAAGCGCCCTAAGCTTCTTTCCATCGCCAAGGAGTAGGGGTCAGGGAAGAGGACAGCGGGAACAGGATTTGAGAGCCGGGAACCCCTGGCTCGGCACGGGAGAGGGCAGGAGAGGACCTAAGCGCGGGGCTCGCCGTCTGCTGGGGACCCGAGCCGACGTGTGGCCCTCGGGGAACCGAAGACGCGCCCTCAGCGACCCTGAAGAGTCAGCTAAGCTCTCTGCGGGCTAAGGAGACGGTGAAGGAACCGGGACTAACTGGGGTAGGGGTTAGAGGGCAGCCCGCGAGTGGGCTACGAGGGGAGCTGGGCTTGGCAGTCGGGGACCCCGAGGGGGCAAGCGGGCGGGGAGCAGGAGAGGGGCGGAGCTCCGGGGCCGGGGCCGGGGCCGCCGCGGCCGCCCAGAGGGTCTGCGGGGGCTGCTGTGGCCGGACCCGAAGGCGGGCGCCGGGAGCGCAGCGAGCCAGACGCGCCTCTCCAAGACCGTGACCTTGGCGTAGGGAGCGGGGTCTGCGCGCCGTCCTGAGATCAGACCCGAGCCCATCCTCGTGGAGACCCACGGCCGAGGGGCCGGAGCTGCCTCTGTGCGAGGGAGCCCTGGCCGCGTCGCAGGTAGGACCGGGGAACCCAAGGAGGGCGGGAGGAAAGCGCCCCTGGTGGGGGAGGGGCCGTGGCGGGGTCTGGGGGCCAAGGGCTCGGGGCCGAACGAGGGGCACACGCCGGAGCAGCTCCAGCCTGGGAGCGTTGGGCGTGAACGTGGGGGAAAGTAGGGACCAGATTACAGGATCAAGGCTTTCCCCGGCTCAGAACTGGATTGTTCAGTGCCCCTAGAACGGGCAACGGGTCGCCCACGCGAATGAACGGGAGCGCGCACCAAAACGCCTGCTGTTGGTAGTTTATTGTGCCTCTGCCTTGTTTCTGCCTGTGATATAGTCAGAAAGGACTCGCTTGCCACGTGTTAACAAGGGGACAGGTAGCTTTTACAGAGTGTATGAATATGGAGGGGAGGGCCACAGAGTCAGCTCTGGCCCCAGGGGCCGTCAGTGCCCTCACAGGATTCCTGGTCCAAGCTACCAGCTGTCTTGGGAACTTTGCTTCAGTGGCATCAAATTAGATTGTTAGTTCCCGGGGCCTGAGCACCAGCCTCCATGTGTATTTCCTGGGGAGAAAAAAAAAAAAGCATACCAGACTGAAGGAGTCTTATCATTATTTTAACATTATAGCTTTCAATAGATAACATGCATATGTTTCTTTTTTTAAGTCAAATAATACAAACATTTATCTTCTAGAGGCAATGCGTGCACTAGCATGTGTGTCTATTGCTGTCTCCTTTCTACACCCATAGCCTTTCCCACTCTACGTGTTCTGTCGCCGTCTTTTGATTCTTTATCCAGAAAATGAGTCACCACCACTGCCCACATCCCTTAATCTCCAGTGTTCCTTCTTGCAACGCCTCTCTTGTCCTCGAATATTTTTCACAAGGTGGTCCTCAGGGTAGGGAGCCCACTAACGAGAAGACATTTCGTTTACTTTCTTCAACTATCCCAGAGATTTGAAGAAAAGGCACATTGGGGAAGAGTCCATGTCAAGTTCTAAACACACTTATCTTTCCCCTTAAACTGGATCTTCCAAGTGCAGTTTAGGTAGTCTGTTACTGAGAGAAATAATGCAGGCTGTTTTCTGAAATGCTCTGGATTTCCAGAACTTAACACCACAGTAGTTCCTATTCCTTAAAACACAACTTCATCAGTCACACCTTGCTGTTGCTTTTCCCATCTCCACTCCAGGATTCCCTAACTGGCATGCCTAGGATTTTTCCTCTGTAGGAACCTGGGAGAGCGGGTGCTTTATACCTGCTTCCCAGGTTTCCAATGAAGGGGCTGAGGGACAAAGCTTTGTGGTGGACAAAAGGGGAGGGGAAGATGTAGGAGAAGTTGGAGGGGAAGTAGGAAGGAAGAAGCAGGCCAAGATCCTTGAGTAGAGAAGACTCCTCAAGCACAGAGCCCTGTCATTTGGGAACCGTCTCCATATAATTTCTAAGAGACCACACATGCGAGTTACTTCCTGCCAATAATCAGCACAGTCAGCTCTGTTCCAAGACTTCTTCTATGCTAGACCAAAACATAGTAAGTGAAAAAAAATCAGCAAATCAACCAGTTTTTGTCTCTATGATAAAACAGAGTGGTTGAAATTAAATTAGTTAAAAATTTTCTTTTTTACTGAATTAGCAGGTTCTTTAGGAGCTGTGTCCATTGTTTAAAATCACCTAATAGGTACTCCAGTCTCCACATTTTTCCTTTATTTTGTTTATCTTTTCATATTGCATAACCTTGAACTGGATCCCAACCATGTCAGAAAGTTCAGGCTGATTAGAAGCTGCCACTTCTAAGACTTTTTGGTGGAAGAGAGTGGGGAGGAGAGGGTGAGAAAATAATGACTGATCCTTGTGATAGGGTAGGGGTATAATGAAGAGGAAGAAGTTAACTACAAGTTTGAGACTGGTGAGGAGTTGCATATAATTCTTAAGATAACACGGCAATAAGTAAGAGGTAAAAAAAATCGTTCATCATTCATCATTCAAAATGTTTATAGAGTGCCTGGCTATGTGCCAGTCACTGGGAACTAACTGGTATACAAAACCAGGTGAGGTCCCTGCTCTCCTGGAGCTTACAGATGCTTTGGGGTGGCAGCTGTTAGGAAAATAAATATTGACTATATGTTATTACAAACTAAGATAAACTGTCTAAAGGAAAGAAACGAAGTTCTTTGAGGGTGTATACAGACTGAACTGTGAGACCAGGGAAGCCTTTCTCAAGGAGATCTCCCTTGAGCCAAGATTCAAAGATGGAGAGGAAGGTTGAGGATATATTTGTTATTTACATAGGACCAGAATGTATCCACTAGGAATGGTGTTTGGCTGCTAGTCATTAAGAAGACTAACTGCCATGTGACATTTGCTGTACTACATGAGCACATGTGCCAACTTGGCATTTTTGGCACTTTGGGAAAGAATGCTTTGTTATCACAGTATCAGTTGCATTGTCTTCAGTTGGTCATGGTTTGCCATTGCTGTATTCTTGCTTTATAATTAAATGTTTCAATTAACTTTATGCTTATCCACTTATTTTATTGTGTACAATAAAATGTGTGCATTGCAGTTCAAATGTGAATCATCCATATTCCCATTAATAAGGTAAATATATATATAACCCTGATACCAAATGTGGTTTATACACTGACTGTTCAATGTTATCACTAAATAGATTCTTTAGTAGGTGAAAATAGGTGTGGCAGGTGGGCTGTAATATCTTCCTTTCATCCCTAGCCACTGCTCTAATTGGAAGGATGCCAGAATTTTTCAATTATTCTAAAGTTGCATGATCCTTTTCAAAGATTCATATACAGCTCTTTAGTAAAGAAAAAAAATCACCAATTGCACTGAAGCAACATATTTAACATTCAAACAAATATTTTTATTCATTCGACAGTGTTTACAGTAACCTTGTATGTGCCCAGAGCTGTGCTAGACAGTATAATTAAAACTGATTACTAGGACAGAGTCCCAACATTTAAGGAGTTCATAGAAGTCTGAGAGGGAGTCATGCTCATCCATGTGCAGGTAGTATTGTGTTCATTACAATGAAAGCATAATCAGGGTACGTTGATGTATAAGGGAAGGGAGTGGTCAATTCTACCAAAGGAGGAAGGGTCAGGGAAAGGTTCTTGGAGGAGGTAACGCTTGAGTTGAATCTTGAAAGATGAGGAGTGACACCAGGTAGACAAAAGAAGAAGGTATAATGGGAGAGAGATTCATGTGCAAAAACAAGCAATTAACAACAACTAAACCAGAGGCATGAAACATCATGTCAAGTTCTAGGACCTGCAAGTGGTTCAAGGAGCTGAAGCATAAGGAGCCAAGAGGTAGGGAGGCTAGCAAAGTGGCTAAAGTATGCATGATGGGTTCACAGAAACAAAGGTTTGAGTCGTGGTTCTGCCACTTTCTAGCTTTGGGACCTCAGTTAAGTAATTTAGCCACAGTAATTAATGGTAATAAAGGTAATACTTCCCTCATAGGATTACTGCAAAGATTCAGATAAGATATGCACAGATTATGTACTCAGGAATTGTTGGCTATTCATTATTTATTCTAGGGCAAAGGAAGCTGCTGGAGGGTTTTACATAGAGGAGTGACTCGTGAGCATTTTTGCAATCACTCTGGCTGCATGTGGATGCTGAGTTGAAGGGGGTTCATTTGGAACAAAGTAAATATTTAGAGACATTATAACCATTTAGATAATGGTAATGATGGCCTGAACCATGGCGGTCATGGCAGCAACCATGGAGAAAACTAGCTAAATGCTTGAGATATCGTCAAAGTAGACTCCACCACAGAACTAAGTTACTCATTAGATGTGGTCAGTGAGGGAGAGGATTTGAAGAGGTGAAGCCTGAGATTCTGGTCTGTTATCCTTTGACTCTGTCATTCAAGTGATCTTGGGATAGAAAAAAAGAAGTGAGTATCAACCAGGACTGGGGATCAGGAATCTGGGAAGTGCTTGTATACAGAGAACTTCATGATCGGTACCAAAAAAAATGCTATCTCTGATTCAGAAGAGCCCTTGACCATTTCTGTGTCTGAACATAAAATAGGATCAGTTAATCCATACCAAATATAATATCCATCTTCTCTCTCTCTCTTTTTCTCTCTCTCTATTTCTGGGAGGCTTTCAGTTCAAAGTGGGTGGACATTAGACTTCACCTATTTGTCATTGCCTTGAAGTGACAGATGTACCCTCACTCATGCCTGGTACTGTTGGTTCAACTCTTGCCTGACACCAGCCTGATTCACTTTTTTCTCCTTTTTCTCATGTCTTCTCATATACAATAAGCACTAACTGAGGTGTCCACATGGACTTTATTAAAGTCCATGAGAATTAGAGGATTCAGGTAGTTCCTATTTCATCATGCAGTGCAGTCTTTGTAACCACAGTATCCATTCATAAGGCAGGAAACAATACAGACATGTGTGATAGTGTTTGTTGAAAAGCTGCCGAGAGCTTTATTACTGTTTCCACCAAAGGTGGATACTAGGAAGTGCTGATTAAGGGTGTGCTTTTGGATTCAGTTGCTCAAACAACTGTATTATTACTCAAAGCCACAGAAATGAACATTATAATTAGGCAGAGCCAAATGAGTGAGATGGTCAAATATGAAATGAGGAAAACAAGGTCAGCCTCTGCCGTGGACAGTCTAGTTTGGTGGAAAGTGGGCTTTCTATCTCTGACCTTCAGCATGACATTAACCTAGCTGAGCCTCAGTTTTTAGTGGTGGACCTTCCTTTGAGATCTGTGAAGCTAAGGTAATGTCTCCTTCACAGGGCGGTTGTGAAGTTTAAATGAGTTAAATGTGCTAAACACAATGTGTGGCGTATGGTAGGTGCTTAACTAGCTCATATCCTTTGGCTCAGTTAATCCCCAGGGTCTTTCCTCACATTGAAAAAGCAGGAAGCGTGCAGATTTCTTGAGTTAAGTAAACCTGAATTAATTTGTTTTAATGTGTTTTTCATCTATGATTGATTTTTTTTCCCTGGGAACCAGGGTGGAAACCTGTTTTCCTCCACCCTCAGTGAATGCTTATCAGTGATCATGGGGGCAAAGGTAATATGATACCTGCAGAGAGGAAACTAATTTTAGCCATTCTTCCTTCAACAAGTCTGTCACACACATGCAAGTAAAATTACTAACAAATAGAAAAATTGAGTAATTTGACTTCTTCCTCCCATATTTTCTGTTGGTAGAGTTCCTATTAAGCATATTTTTTGTTTATCTTTGTTTTTCATGTAGGTAGAAAGAAGCAGGCTCAAAGAAATTGCAGTTGTACCCCTCAATAATTGTTTGTCCTTAGGAACAAAGTTTTGCTTTTCTCCTCTTAACAGAAGTTGATGGTTGAAAGAATTATCATATCTTTCATATAGTTTTTCTAAATATTCTATAATTTGACATAAGCTTTTAGTTTAGTTTTGTTCACCAGTTGGGTCCCAACTGCATGTCAGATGCTGAGTTGGCACTGTGTACTCAGAGACACCAGCTGTGGTGCCCAGATCTCCAGTCTGGTAGCCCTTGTGAGAGAGACTGGGTAGGAAGAGAAGTGGGGTGGAGGGTGCAAGCTGATCTTAAACAGCTGATGGTGGTGGGGGTGACACTCAGGCTGAGGCTCTCTACCACAGCTTCAGGCTTCCAGTCCATCCAACCATGCACTCCTTTGGGTCAGGATCTGGGTCTACTCATCCCAGTGCCCCAAGCCCCTGCCAGTTGGAGCCCTTATGTGCTAAGTGCTTGTCGATTAAGAGATTCGGGGAAAGGTAGTGAGGAGGCTAGGTGATCTTCTCTTTTCACACTCTTAAAAATGAAAATAGTCCAAGTAAACTTTATACTCCATGCAATTATCAACCAATTTCCATTCATCCTCATCTTTTGAGAGGCAGTACACTGCAGTGGTAATAGCCTAGGGCCAGGAATTAGACTACCCGAGCTTGTATCTCAGTTTGACAGCTCACTAGCTTCGTGACCTTGGGCAGGTTGTCCAACCTCTCTATGCCCCATTTTCCTTATCTGTAAACTGCAGTTATTAACACTACTTACCTCTTTGGTTGTTAAAAGACTTATATGAGCTAATACACGTTGTTCAAGCTCATCAAGCATAGACAGCATGTCTTATTCAACATTGAAACTCCAGAATCCATCATAGTGCCTGGTACACTGGAGGAGCTGAATGAATCAACGAATGAACAAATGAATGAGTGACTTAGTGAATGAACAAATCTCAGTATATAGACTGGTATAACAGTCAGCAATTGACAAAGCACCCTCTTAATATTAATTCATTTGATTCCCAGAACATGTCAGGAGATAAATAAGGCAGCTGAGCAGGGAAGGTATTATCTCCATTTTACAAATTAGGAAACCAGGGTACTGAAAGGTTGGCTTGCCAAAGAAAGCGCAACTATGAGTAAAAGATCTGGTTAACGTTGCTGATTCTACCTACTCCTAGCTCTCTGCTCTTCTCAAGATTCAGCTGCCTCTCCACCTTATACAGATTTCACAGAACTCAAAGGATGTCCACCAGCAAAAATGAACACACATAGCTTATTTAGCTTTCTGAAGAAATGAGTTTCTTACTGTAAATACACTCAGTCAAGTTAAAACTTAAAGTTGCAACTTGAAGTTTGGAATGTTTTTATTTTTTGGAGAGGGGAGCAGTGGATATTTTGTAAGAATGAGGAAGTTCTTTCTAAGTATAGAAGTAGCAGAGAATCATGAAGGAAAATATTGATAGATTTCATTACATAAACATTTAAAATACTTGGGTTTTTTTGTTTTTTGTTTCGTTTTGTTTTTTTGAGATGGAGCCTCACTCTGCCACCCAGGCTGGAGTGCAACGGTGCGATCTTGGCTCACTGCAACTTCCGCCTTCCGGGTTCAAGCAATTCTCCTGCCTCAGCCTCCCAAGTAGCTGAGATTACAGGCGCACATCACCATGCCTGGCTAATTTTTGTGTTTTTAGTAGAGACGGAGTTTTACCATGTTGCCCAGGCTGGTCATGAACTCCTGACCTCAGGTGATCCACCCACCTCAGCCTCCCAAAGTGCTGGGATTACAGGCATGAGCCACCATGCCTGGCCAACATTTAAAATACTTGTATATAAAAGGTTATAATTAAATTAAAATGAAAATAAACTCAAAAAATTTTGCAACAAATATGCCAAAAGGTTCAAATTTGTGAATATAAAGAACTCAGAATTTAATAGGAAGAACATTAAGACCATGGTTTCAAAAAAGTAGCCAAAGGATGTAATGGTTTTCAAATGAAGACAATCACATGGGTGGTGAAACGTACAAATATTTTAACTTTTCTTGAATAAGGGAAGCATTTTTACAATGATATACCAATTTCCTTATCAGGAACATTAAGATATTGAAGATAATGCTAGTGGAGTGGGGCACAATGGAAACTGTCATAACAAATTACCTGGAAAACAATTGCCTTAAAACTGTTCACAGCCTTTGACCAAAGAATTTCATTTTGTGGATTGTATCATTAAGAAATTATCAGAAATATGGTTAAAGACTTATGCCCAGTGATGTTCTTCACAGTGAGTATTTGAAACTGAAACACAGGAAAAAGCCTAGGAGTCCAATAATAAGGGAATGGTTAAATACAGTGTGGTGGATAGGAAGCAGCATAGGCTAGCAGCTAAAAGCATGATTTTGAGTCTTACCATCTGGATTCAAATTCTGGCTCTGTCATGTAACTGTCATGTAACTCTGCCCTGTAACTTTGGAACCTCTCCAGGCCCTACTTTTTTCATCTGTACAAAGGGGACGATAAGAGTATCGAACATATAGGGCTGTTATGCGACTTAAATGGGTTCATACAGGTCTACACTTCCAAAATCCTCAAAGCTCTAAACACCTAAAGGTTTTATGTAACTTAAATAGCAACAAAACGTCAGTGAACTGACACAGATCTACTTTATTCCATTTACTGTGACTGTATTTGGCAGATATAACCAATGTTAATCCCTTTCCATAGTTTTACCTTTCTTGCAGAATCTCCAAGATTCTCTTTATGAATTAATAACAATCTTACACATTTGAAAAGACTAATTTTGAAGTCAAAGCTAACTAGAGAGCAGGTATATGTATTTTGAACTAATCTCTTGGCCAAGAAACTTTCCCAAATCTTCCATCCCAGGGCTCTCAAACTTTAAGGTGGGGAATATTCTTAATGCATAGATTACCAATGTCTATCCCCTAGAAAATCTGATTAAGCGGGTCTGGAGTGGGGGCCAAATGTATATAGTTCCTGCGAGCTCCCAGGCGATGATGGTAAGGCTGATCCATGGATCACCTCTTTTCTCTACTCTTCTCACGATCCAGCTGCCTCTCCAGCTTATACAGATTTCATGGAACTCCTGTCCACCAACAAAAATGAACACACATAGCTTATTTAGCTTTCTGAAGAAGTGAACTTCTTACTATAAATATGCTCAGTCAAGTTAAAATTTAAAGTTACAACTTGAAGTTTGGAAAGTTTTTAACTTTTGGAGAGGGGAGCAGGTAGCCGCACTCTAATCCACTCCTTCTTTAATTTTCATCACCCCTCACATTGTATCTTTTTATTTGAACCTTTTCATTTCCGAAAATCTTCGACCTTTTTTTTTCATATTATCATTCTCCTATTCTTTCATTTCTGGTTTTTGTTTGTTTGTTTGTGTTTGTTTGTTTGTTTGTTTGTTTTTTGAGTCTCACTCACTCTGTCACCCAGTCTATAGTGCAGTGCGGCAATCTCAGCTCACTGCAACCTCCACCTCCTGGGTTCAAGCAATTCTCCTGCCTCAGCCTCCCAAGTAGCTGAGATTACAGGCATGCACCACCACGCCCAGCTGATTTTTGTATTTTTGATAGAGACAGGATTTCATCATGTTGGCCAGGCTGGTCTCAAACTCCTGACCTCAAGTGATCCACCTGTCTTGGCCTCCCAAAGTGCTGGGATTACAGGCATGAGCCACCATACCTGGCCCTATCCTCTCATTTCTATGGGGTGCTTTTATTCCTAGAAATAGTAATGTAATAAAATTATTTATCAGTTTCTGAGTACCTACCATGTGCCAGTAACACAGTTAAAAGTGGAAAGTTTCTTGGCCAGGAGATTAGTTCAAAATACATATACCTGCTCTCTAGTTAGCTTTGACTTCAAAATTAGTCTTTTCAAATGTGTAAGATTGTTATTAATTCATAATGACAATCTTGGAGATTCTGCAAGAAAGGTAAAACTATGGAAAGGGATTAACATTGATTATATCTGCCAAATCTAGTCACAGTAAAGTAACACAGTTACTACAGTTACTTTATTTTTTTTTTTTATCCTTCTGACAACCCTGAAAGTAGGGTTATTGGAAGGGTTTTTATACTTTATCCTTTTTATCCTGGAAGGGATAAAAACCCTCCCAATAACCCTCATTTAAGTGATGAGAAGACTGAGGTCCTAGGCCTGAGGGTTTGTAGGTGGTGGAAACTAGTCATCTTGGCCCCAAAGCCTAAGCTCTTTTCATTTTACTGTCCTGCCCATTTCACATGGTGGTACACATCCCGTGCTCTCCAGTCTACACGCCTTCTCATTCCTGCCTCCACTACTTAATTCCTGCAGAGTCCCCAGCTTGGAACCCCCTATCTCCTTATCACCTATTCAGGTACCAATCTAGGCCTTCTATAACATGAAGTGTCCCCAAATATACTTGCACAGCCCACACTCAGCTGCATCTGTTGTTCCTAGTTGGCCTTTTATCATATATGCATTTGTTTTTTTTCACCAAGGGATTTTTGTCTTCCTAACTGGATTTAGAGCTCCTTGAAAACAGGGCCCATCTCATGCTTCTCTGGGTCCCCCTTGGAACAGCCATGGTGAGGACTGATTGCCTCCTTCACCCCCGCACTTTCTACTCTTCTTCCTTCCTGTCCCCCTACCCACCACTTGTCCCTTCCTATCTTGGTGAAATCAAGCCACACCAACAAGAAGGAAAAAAAAATAGGCCAGGTTTCACCCTTCCTAATCTCCCTCCCTGTGTGGTTTGTTAGTGTTTGCCTTGTGGTTCCACAATGTCATGAGAAGGAAGTCTTTTTATGAGAAGGAGCTTTTCTCTTCAATGTTATGAGAAGGAAATTTTCCTCTACTTGGCAGAGAGGTACTAGCCATGTCTTATAACCCTTGGCCCTCTTGAGGGTTTCCAGAACTCCCTTCTTTCCATGTTTATTCAAATTCCATTTTCATTATCGTACTTCCCAGTTTCACCCAGCATCCACGTTATCACCCAAGTATATGCCAAGAGTCCTTGCCTGCCCATTCCCAGCTTATACATCTATGGAGCTACTTTCTGCAGTGAGATCTGTTGGGAGCAGCATGGCCAACACATTCATTTGGTCCGTACACTTTAGTTATATTCTTCCCTGCCACCTCCCTTCCTCTTCTTCCTCCTTTC
Organism: Pan paniscus; assembly: GCF_029289425.2. Lineage (NCBI taxonomy): Eukaryota > Metazoa > Chordata > Mammalia > Primates > Hominidae > Pan > Pan paniscus. Next base: position 120,143,709 of record NC_085926.1, read on the forward strand.
TTCTTCTTACTTTTTCCTCCTCCTCCTCCTACTTCCTGCTCCTCCTCCTCCTCCTTTTTCCTCCTCCCTCTCTTTCTTCACTTCCCTCCATCCCTCCCTTCTCCATCTTTCTGAGGTTATTACTCCTATTATTAGTTGGGCAGCGTTATCAACCCACTATGACAGCACTCAACACTCAACTTACACATCCCAGAGCTTGTAATCCTCCTTTTGTAATTTTCCCACAACTTGTCATTTCCTTGTAACAGGGCTACAGAGCAGCTGGGCCTCTCAGCAAAAGGGTGAGATTTCCTGTGGTGCTTTCATTTCCTCCCCATCCATTTAGTTCAAAAGTGCTGGTTGTGTTTGTGTTACAGGTTCATGTAGCTACACTGCTACACTGACACCACCACTACTGCAAAATTTCAGATTGAATTAATTTTCTTGTTCAAATGGGTTTTTTCTGACCCATATTTATGAACCAGCTTTGTGGTGTTCTTGATGGTTTCCTTTGGTGTGTTCTGTAATCTGAATTTCTTCTCTTTGGTGCCTCATTCCATGCGCTATTCTTGGTAGTTTTCATAGTGGAACACTAGGGGAAAAAATTATCCCGAGGAATATCATTTACTGTTTATTTAGTGTTGACAATGCGTTAGGCATTATGTTAAAGATTTTATACATTGCTTTGTTTAATCCTATCAAAAATTTTAGGTAGTTATTATCCCAGTACACATGGGGAAACTGAGCTTTAGTCAGGTTAAGTGATTTGTATGAGGTCTCATGGCCAGTAAGTGGAACAACCTAGATTCAAAATCAGTTCATATCATTCCAAAGCCATAGTCAAAAATGTAGTTTATGGAATCTTTTAACTCACCTTTTAAAGATGTAATGAGTTTTTCAATAGCTCTTTCATACCCTGCTGCGAGAGTATAAATGAATACACCCTTTCTGGAGGGCAATTTAGCAATACATATAAAAAGCTTTTTAAAATATTCTTATCCTTTAATCTAACAATTCCCATGCCTGAGTTTATGCTAAGGAAATAATCGTCGATATGTTCAAAGATTTTACCCTAAGGAAATTCAGGATGGCCATATTCATAATATGAAAAATTTGAAACAGGATCTATGTCCAATAAAAGAGAATTGGCTAAATAAAGCATGATACATAATCAATGAAATACCAAGTAGTAATTATAAATAATGTGGAAAAAGACTATGTAGTGACATAGAAATGTGTTCATGATATAAACACATGGTACGGTATGGTAAATAACATAAATATATAGTATGGTAAATAACATATACAACATATGGTATGGTAAATAACATACCATAGGATTTCAGATTCAATCAATTTTTAAAAAATAGATACTATGAAATAAACTCAAAGAGAAATGATATCAAACTAGGACATGAATATGTAACATATATCTAAAAATGTGAAAAGCTGTGAGATGAAGTAAGGTGCTGGAATTAAGACTAATTTTTATTCTTTTATCTTTTTTACTATGTAATAATTAATTTTTAGTTGACATTTACTTTTTTTAACTTTTTGGTTTTGGTTTTTGGGGTTTGTTTTTTTGTTTGTTTGTTTTGTTTTGTTTTTGAGGCAGTGTCTCGCTCTGTCACCCAGGCTGGAGTGCGGTGGTGAACTGCAGTCCAAACTCACTGCAGCCTTGACCTCCCCAGGCTCAAGTGATCCTCCCACCTCAGCCTCCCAAGTAGCTGGGACTACAGGCGTGCCCCACCATGCCCAGCAAATGTTTGTATTTTTTGTAGAGATGGGGTTTCACCATGTTGCCCAGGATGGTGGTTATTTTTTTAATAGGAAAATTGTCTGCATGTTGTCCCCTTTGCTACCCCCAGTTTTACTGAGGTATAATTGACAAATAAAATTGTATATGTTTAAGATGTATAATGTGATGATTTGACATATGTAAATATTGTGAAATGATTACTACAATCAAGCTAGTTAACATATCCATCACCTCACCTCAGTTACCTTTTTTTTGTATGTGTGGTCACAACATTAAAGATCTACTCTCTTTGCCAATTTCAAGTGTACAATACAGTATTATTAACTACAACCAAGATGCTGTACATTAGAGCACCAGAATTTATTCATCTTAGAGCTGAAAGTGTGTACCCTTTGACCAACATCTCTTTGGACTTCCATCTTGGGCATTTCCTCTGTTGGTGTTTTTATGCTAACTTCTTGGTCATTTTTTTGCCCACCAACCTGGTGGGCTGAGCTTGGGAGCTAATCATTTGGCCTGGAAATATTGGCACAAAACTGAACTTTTGCTGGTGCTGTGTATCCTTGTGTGGCTCCAGTGGGAAATTCATAACTTGTTTGAGCAAAGCAAGCTAACTAACTAAATGTCCTTTCCACCTCCCTCTACTAGTTTTGTGAACCCCAGCAGCCCTTATTTTTTCCTCTAGAGTTTAGTAGCTATCTTTCTTTACCCTCACTCACATTGTGAAGGAAATTCTGTACTTTTTAAAAAATTACAAGACCTTTGACCAATGTTCGTATTTATCAGTGTTCCCATTTTATATTTATAATTTCCCCCATAACCAAATAAGCATTTCTGTAGACACAACATTCTGTCTCCTCAGTTTCTTTAATAACTCTTTTTTTCTTAATTTGGGTTTTCATTTGTTTTTCTTCTCTTTTGACTCAGGGTGTTTTGTTTGATCCAGTGTCAGGACTAGGCCACTTCCCAACTGCCTTGTGCTGTTGATTCGTATCGATCTCCTAAACTCATCACATCGCCTCCCCTTCTTTCAGGCTTCAAGATGTCCTTGCAGAGTGCCCCATTCCTTCTTCAGCTTTTCTTTCTGCTGTCATCACTTTGATCATCTGCCTGCCAGCTTTGGCTTCCTTCATTGACCCCCTTTCATTACTGCCTGTAAAGTCCACCTATCAGTCTCTCATCTATTTTTATTCTTCATTGACTGTTTCAACTGCTAGTCCTGAGTCTAATCATTTAAGCCTTTGATTTGGGCCTTCCCTGAAGCATTTTTTCAGATCTTTTAAAAAATGTCTCACCACTCTGACTTCTCAGAGCTCTGCAGAGCTTTCTGACTCATGCTTTTTTCTTTAGGTCATAATTGATTATAGAAGGAATAATTAACCTCAGGAGATAAAATACTGAAACAACATCAATTAGCATTCCTTCTATTAAAAAAGTTTAGATGAAAAGCAAGTCGTCTTCATAAAGAGCAAATTATCTGTAGCCAACTCAGAGAAAAGGATTTATGACACAGAATTTCCACCTCTCAGAATAAATGCTGAGGAGATGATCAGACAAATGTTAAATAAGTACTTGAAAATAAGTAATTGAAATGTTATTTGTAGTAGTAAAAATTTAAGAAATATCTTAAATGCCCAGCAGTACATGATTGGCTATGTAAATTTTGACTCATGCATACTGTGAATTACTAGGAGTCATTAAATATTATGTTTTTGTGATAATATGTATGTATTTATGATAACAAATATATATTTTGAATAAAAGTTGCAGACCAGAATGTATAATATGATCCCATTTCTGTAAAAATTATATATGTATGTGTATATATAATCACTGAAATAAGGTCTCTTGGTGATGGGCTTTTTGAGGGATTTTTTATGTTTTGTTTCTTTTTATTTCTTCTTCCTACTTTTCTACATCATTCGTGTATTTTACAGTTAGGAAATGTTTTTTAGGCAAATAAAACAACACTAGTTTCTTAGTGAATTACATAGCTAACTTCATTTTTTGATTGTTCATTTTATATCTTCCTAACATTTTACTATGAAATTACTCAAAAAATTTTTGTCTTTTTATTATAAAATTGTCATTCATACTAGAGATAATATGTTTTATATATACATATATATGAGAGGATATATATATATATGGGGGATAAAGAATAATTATAAAATGGACACCTGTATTCCCAAATTCAGCTTAAGAAAATTAATTCTTTGAAACTTCTTTGTATTCCTAATCAAATCTTTCCTGCTCTTTCCTCCAAAGAAGTAATCATTCCCAAATTTGAATTTCAAATTCCTTCTTTTTATAGATTTATGATATTTACATATTCAGTTCATTATGCTACTACTTGTGTTACTGTAATGCACATTAGTTCATAAACAATAAGTAAATAAGGGAATTGCGTCAATATACATGGAAGTCACATTGCTTATACATCTTTCCCCATACATAAATGATCTGTACCACCAAGGAACTGCAGCTGCCTGCAGGGTACACTAACACAGCTGAATACAGCAAGCTGTGAATTTCTGTACATGGAACTCATCCACTGCAAGTTCTTCCTCTTGGCTCGCTTTGGCCTTCTATTCAATCTGAGAAGTGCTTATTATATAGTTCTTCCTGATCTTTGGGCATTTTATCCTAAGGTAGCTTCTTCAACCCTTCCTTAAACCTTCTCCTAAGAAATTATCTTCCTTTTTTCTATATGCTGAATTATTGTATTTGCAGTGGTGTTTATTTAATGTAAATGGAGAAAGTAGTATTTATTGATTAAGAATGTAATTTGCCTTATAATTTTCCCAGTGTTTTATTAGGATTTTTATTGTTTTATTAAATTCTGGTTACAAAATTATAGAGGATTATTTCTCTTTTTTCTGTATAAAAATAGTCCATAATCTGTTACTTTTAATCCTTAGTTTTGCAGAATGTGAGGGTTTAAAAAAACACATATATTACCAAAAAGAAAAGACTGATTTCGTAGAAGTAAACAGTAGAATAGTGGTTACTAGAGGGTAGGAAGGATGCGGGGGTGGGAGGTGATAACCAGAAGTTGGTTAAGGTATACAAAATTACAACTAGATAGGAAGAGCAAGTTCAAGTGCTCTACAGGACTATACCGTGACTATAACTAACAACAATTTATTGTATATTTTCAAATAGCTAGAGGAGCAATTTTTTTTTGTTTATTTTTTTGTTTTGTTTTGTTTTTTGAGATGCAGTTTCGCTCTCACTGCCCAGGCTGGAGAGCAATGGTGCAATCTTGGCTCACCGCAACCTCCGCCTCCCCAGTTCAAGCGATTCTCCTGCCCCAGCCTCCCAAGTAGCTGGGATTACAGGCATGAGCCATCACACCTGGCTAATTTTTTGTATTTAGTAGAGATGGGGTTTCATCATGTTGGTCAGGCTGGTCTCAAACTCCTGACCTCAGGTGATCCACCTGCCTTGACCTCTCAAAGTGCTGGGATTACAGGCATGAGCCACTACACCTGGTCGAAGAGCAGATTTTGAAAGCTCCCAACACAAAGAAATGATAAAGTATTGAGGTGATGGATATGCTAATTACCCTGATTTGATCATTACACATTGTATACATGTATTGAAATATCACACAGTACCCCATAAAATGTATAATTATGTGTCAAACAAAAATCATAATAAAAGCAAAATAAATACACACATACATATATTACCTTATACCAGAAACAGCTGTATCCCTAAACAATATATTGTTTAATGTTGCATTGTTTTGAGTTTTGTACAAATGGAGTCATGCTCTTTGCACTTTTTCAATTTTTTAAAAAATGTATTATATTCGTGAGAGTAATCCATGTTAATGACTATCACTGTAGTTTATTCATTTTTACTGCTGTTTAGAATTTCAGTGTATGAGTGTGCCAAAATTTATTTATCTGTTCTTCTGTCAGTGGAGCAGTTGGTATTTGTGGTTTCCTGCTGTTATAAAAAATGTTATCAATATTTTCGTATGATTCTTTGGCACATGTACAAAAGTCTCTAGGGAATTATACCTAGGAGTAAAAAACATTTATGTTTATTAGACAATGCAAAATGGATTTCCAAAGTGATTTTACCCATTTAAACTTGTTCATTAGTGTAAGAGAGAGCTCAGCTAAGCACATCCTTGCCAACAGTTGAATCATTGCCAAATTGTTGCGGTTTCAATTCGATTACCAATGAGTATATGCTTCTTCTCTTTGTCCATTCATATTTTTTTCTCCATGTAATGCTTGTGAATATCTTTTGCCCATTGTTTTTCAAGTGGGAGGTTTCTATTTTTCTTTCAATAGGAATGCTATATATTCTGGATACTAATCTGTTACGTTTACATTGCTGTAACTATCATCTTCCAATTTGTGGCTTATTTCACTTTTAGGTTGTTTTTATGAACAGTGCTTCTTAATTTAATGTAATTGAATTTATCATTTTTTCTTTCACCTTTTGTGTTTTTTTTGCTGTTTAAGAAACCTTTCTTAAGAATAGTTATAAAGACATTCTCCTATAATTTCTTCTAAATTCTTAAAAGTTTTTCCTATCACATTTAAATCTTCAAGGCATTTGCAATTGATTTTTGTGTATGATTTGAGTACAGATCCAAATTAATTTTTTCCACATGGATAACCAGTTGCCTCAATACTGTTATAGAATAGTCTGCCCTTTCTCCTACCAATACACAGTACCATCTGTCAATTATCAAGGTCCCGTGTATGCATGAGTCTGCTTCTGAGCTCTGTTCTGTACTGTTTGTCTTCCCTGCCATTATCAACTATCTCAATTATTCCAGCCAAGTATTAAACTTTGGGAGCAGATAGGGTGAGCCTCCCTTCTGTGTTCTTTTTCTTCTGAGGTATTGACTGTTCCCAGCTCTTTGCTTGTCCACATAACTTATAAGAATCAACTAGCCAAGTTGTGCATTTGCAACACACACATACACCTATTGAGATTTTTTATTAGAACTGCGGTGAATTTGGACAGAGCTGACATTCCAACAATATTGAGCCTTCCTATCTGTATGAACACAGGAGAGACAGTCATGGGTTGCTTTACAATGGGGTTATGTTCTGAAAAATGCATTGTTAGGTGATTTCATTATTGTTCGAACATCACAGAGTACACCTACCCAAACCTAGATGGTATAGCCTACTTACACCTAGCTATATGGGTATAGCCAATTGCTCCTAGGCTACAAACCTGTACAGCATGTGCCTGTATTGAATTCTTGTGGGCAGTTGTAACACAGTGATAACTATTTGTCTGCCTAAACATATAGAAACATAGAAAAGGTACAGTAAAACATGGTATAAAAGGCCAAAAAAAGGGTACACATGTATAATAAGGTACTTACCATGAATGGGACTTGCAGGACTGGAAATTGCTCTGGGTGAGTCAGTGAGCGAGTGATGAGTGAATGTGAAGGCCTAGGACTCACTGTGCACTACTGTAGACTTTATAAACACTGTACACTTAGGCTATACTAAATTTATCTTTAAAAATAAAGTAATTGTACTATGATGTTGGGATAGGTAAGATGTCACTATGTGATAGGAATTTTTTAGCTCCATCATAATTTTATGGGACCACCATGGTATATGCAGTTTGTAGTGTATGACTATATTTAGATTTTCTTTAATGTCCTTCAGCATTTGAATTTTTCTCCATAAAGTTCTTGTACATCTTTAGTTTATTTTCCATTTTTTCATTTCTTTTTAATTGATGAATAATAGACATACATAGTTTGTGGATACCTGTGATAATTTAATACATTCATGTATCTTGTACAGATGAAATCAGTGTACTTGGGATATCCATCACCTTAAATACTTGTCATTTTTTAGGCTAGGACCATTCCAATTCTTCTCTTCTAGCTATTTTGAAATATACAATAGATTATTGTAAACTAAAGTCACCCTGCTGATCTATCTAAACACTGTCTTATTTATTTTATCAAACCTTGTATTTGTACCCATTAATCAAGTTCTCTTCATCCCCCAAGCCTCTGGTGACCACTAGTCTCCTCTCTGTTTTCATGAGATCCACTTTTTAGCTCCCATATGTAAATGAGAACATGCGGTATTTGTCTTTCTATGCTTGGCTTATTTTACTTACTATAATGATCTCTAGTTCCATCCATGTTACAATAAATGACAGGACTTCATTCTTTTTTATGGTTGAATAATATTCCATTGCGGACAGCCCCCATATTTTCTTAATTTATTCATCCATTGATGGGCACTTCAGGTTGATTCCATATTTTGGCTATTGTGAGCAGTGCTGCAATAAACATAGGAGTGCAAATATCTTCTTGATATATTGACTTTTTAGATATCTGTCCAGTAGTGGAATTGTTAGATCGTATGGTAGTTCTATTTTTCATTTTTTGAAATGAAAATATTCTCCATAGTGGCTGTACTAATTTACATCCTCACCAACAGTGTATGAAGGTTCCCCTTTCTCCTTATTCTCACTAACATTTATTATTGCCTGTCTTTTTTATAAAAACCGATTTAACTGGGCTAAGATAATATCATGTTATAGTATGATTTGCAAGTCTCTGATGATACATGATGTTGAGTATTTTTTCATATACTTGTCAACCATTTGTATGCCTTCTTTTGAGAAATGTCTATTCAGATCTTTTGCCCATTTTTAAATTGCATTATTCATTTTTTTGCTATTGTTTTGAGTTCCTTATATATTCTGGTTATTAATCCCTTGTCAGATGGGCAGTTTGTATGTATTTTCTCCCATTCTGTGGGTTGTCTCTCCACTTTGTTGATTGTTTCTTTTGCTGTAAAGAAGCTTTTTAGTTTGATGTAATCCCATTTTTCTATTTTTCCTTTTTGTTATTTGTGCTTATGAAGTCTTACCCAAAAAAATCCTTGCCCAGACCAATGTCCTGAAGCATTTCCCGAGTGCTTTCTTCTGTTAATTTCATAGTTTCGGGTCTTATATTTTTAAATCAGTTTTGACTTGATTTTGGTGTATGGTGAGAGACAGGAGTCTAGTTTCATTCTTCTGCATATGGGAAGTTACCAGTTTTCCCAGCACCACTTATTGAAGAGACTATGATTTCCCCATTGTATGTTTGTGGCACCTTTATCAAAGCTGAGTTGGCTGTAAATGCATGGATTTCTATCTGGGTTCTCTCTTCTGTTCCATTGTTCTACGTGTCTGTTTTTTTATGCCGTTATGCTGATTTTGTTACTATAGCTTTGTAGTAAATTTTAAAGTCAAGTAGTGTGATGCCTCCGGCTTTGTTCTTTGCTCTTTGGCTATTCAGGGTCTTTTGTAGTTCCTTGTAAATTTTAGGATTTTATTTTCTATTTCTGTGAAGAATGTCATTGGTCCTTTGATAGGGATTGCATTGAATCTGTAAGTTGCTTTGGGTACTATTGTCACTTTAACAATAACAATTCTTCTAATCCATGAGCATGGAATAGCTTTTCATTTTTTGTGTGTGTCCTCTTCAATTTCTTTTATCAGTGTTTTATAGCTTTCCTTATATAGATTTTTCACTTATTTGATTAAATTTATTCCTAGATATTTTATATTCTTTGTAGCTATTATAAATAGGATTTTTTTATGATTTCTTTTTCAGATTGTTCACTGGTGGTGTATATAAATGTTACTGATTTTTGAGTGTTGATTTTTGTATCCTGCAGCTTTACTGAATTCATTTGTCAGTTCTAATAGTTTTTTGGTGGAGTCTTTAGGTTTTTCTCATTATAAGATCATGTTGTCTGTAGACAAGGCTAATTTGACTTCTTCCTTTCCTATTTGGATGTTCTTTATTTCTTTCTTTTGCCTAATTATTCTAGCCAAGGACTTCCAATGCTGCATTGAATAAAAGTGGTATAAATAGTCATCCTTGTTTTCTTCCATATTGTAAAGGAAAGTCCTTTAATTTTTCTCCATTCACTATGATGTTAGGTGTGGCTTTGTCATGTATGGTCTTTATTGTTTTAGAGGTATGATCCTTCTATGCCCAGTTTGATGAGGGGTTTTTTTTTATCATAAAGGTATGTTGAATTTTATCAAATGCCCTTTAAATATCTATTAAAATCATACAGTTTTTGTTGTTGGTTCTGTTAATGTGATGTTTCATGGTTATTGATTTGAGTATGTGGAACCATCCTTGCATCCTTGGGATGAATCCTACTTAATCATGGTGAATGATTTTTTTAATGTGTTGTTGCATTCATTGTGCTAGTATTTTGTTGAGAATTTTTACATCTATGTCTATCAGGAATAGTGGCCTGTAAGTTTTCTTTTTTTGCTGTGTCCTCATCTGGTTTTGGTATCAGGATAACGCTGACCTCGAACAATGAGTTTGTAAGTATTCTCTCTTCTTTAATTTTTTTGAAGTGTTTGGGTAGAGTTGGTATTAATTCTTCTTTAAACATTTGATGGAATTCATCAGTGAAGCATCAGGTCCTGGGCTTTTCTTTGATGAGAGACTTTTATTATGGCTTCTATTTCATTACTCAATATTGGTTTATTGAGGTTTTGGATTTCCTCATGTTTCAACCTTCGTAGATTGTATGTGTCCAGGAATTTATCCATTTCTTCTAGATTTTCCAGTTTGTTGGCATAATAGTCGTAGCAGTCTCTAATGATTCTTTGTAATTCTTCAGTCTCAATTGTTATGTTTCCTTTTTTTGCTTCTGATAGTATTTAGTTGGGTCTTCTCTTTTTTTCTTATTTACTCTAGTCAAAAGTTTGTGAATTTTGTTTATCATTTCAAAAAAACAATTTTTCATTTTGTCGACCCATTTTTTTAAGTCTCAATTTCATTTATATCTGCTCTAATTTTATTATTTCTTTCCATTAATTTGGGGTTTGGTTTGTTCTTGCTTTTGTAGTTCCGTGAGGTGCATATTAGCAAATATTAATAGCTCTAAAGGGAGAGATAGACTGCAATACAATGGTATTGTATTGCAAAGTCCCCTACAACAAGTAGAGGACTTTAACACCTCATGCTCAGTAATGGGCAGATCAGACAGAAAATCAACAGGAAAACATCAGAGTTAAACTACACAACACACCTAATAGGCCTAACTGACATTTATAGAACATTTCACCCAACTGCTGTAGAATACACATTATTTTCATCAGCACATGAAACATTCTCCAAATAGACCATATCTTAGGCCACAAAACAAGTCCAAACAAATTTTTTAAAAAATAGAAATTATATCAAGTATCTTTTCTGACTACTATGAAATAAAACTAGAAATCAATGAGAAGAGGAACTTCGGAAACTTCACAAACACATGGAAATTAAACACTATGTTTCTGAACACCAATGAGTCAATGAAGAAATTAAGAAGGACATTTTAAAATGTCTTGAAATGAATGAAAATGGAAATGCAACATACTAAAATCTATGGGATACAACAAAAGCAGTACTAAGAAGGAGGTTCATAGCAATAAAGATGCTTATATCAAAAAAGTAGAAAGACTTCAATGGTTCATTTTATTTTTCAGAAAATTACTTTTCGTTACTGTTGTAAGTAGCAACTACTTGTAATAAACTTCCTTCCTAAGAATAAACTTCTTTGCTGAGAAGGAAGTAAATAAACTTCCTTCCTGAAAAGGAAGTTCATAGCATTAACTCTGTTGTTTCCCTGTTGATTTTCTCTGTGAATGATTGGTCCGTTACTGAGAGTGGGTGTGAAAGTCCCCTACTATTACTGTATTGCAATCTATCTCTCCCTTTAGGTCTAATAATAACAAAATGTGTTATTATTATAGCAAAAGTAGTACTAAGAAGGGAGTTCATAGCAATAAATGAATATCTCAAAAAAGTGGAAAAACTTGAATAGTTCATGTTATTTTTGAGAAACTTTTTATTTTAAGTAGTATCTACTTACAAAGTATATATTTCACTTATCAATTATTAATGGAAATACAAATGATTCTTTTATACTTTATATCAAGCAACTTTGCTAAATTCTCTCTTTGTTTTTTCTTTAGACGGGTCTCACCATGCTGCTTAAGCTGGGCTCAAGTGATTCTCCCACCTTAGCCTCTTGAGCAGCTAGGAATACAGTCACCACACCCAGCCTAAATTTTCTTATTAATTCTAATTATTTGTATGTAGATGTTAAGATTATCATGTTTTCTGTAATTAATGATCTTTTTTTTCAAAACCTTACATGCTTGATATATTTTTGTTATATTACTAAGCTGGCTGAAACCTCTGGGAAAATGATAAAGAGAAGTGATGATGGGGCATCCTTGTCTTGCTCTTGATTTTTAAAGGGAAGACTTTTAAGATTTTTGTCAGTAAATGTGGTATTGGGCATAGATTTTTTTAATGATCACTGTTTATTACATTAATGATATTTCCTTCAACTCCCAGCTTGCTAAGGTCTTCCCTTGAAAGGATGTTGAATTTTATCAATTTTATCTTTCTCCCCATGGGAGCAGACATCTGAGACTAATGAGTTGGCCTCTGGAGACCTGGAATGTGTGGAAAGCATGTCTGGCTTCTTTCCCTCCAGCACTGAATGGCTATGTATTTTGGAACATGCCTTCCTCATACTGATTAGAAAGAGTGAACCTGAAGTTTAGCCTTGGAGAAAAAGGAAAGAGTGCATGCCTTAGATATAGATTATTTAGGCTAACGTAGTGGAGGAAAAATATCTTTTGTGTAGTTCACTCTCAGTCACTAGAGTTCGACATTGGGGCTTGGGGGTCTCAGCTAATATTCTCAGTATATACCATTTCCCCTGAAACCTTGAGGGCAGGATTTCTAAGTCCCCAGCCAAAAACCACCTCCTAATGCAGTAGTACTTAAACTCAAGTGTGTATCAGAGTCACACATTGTTGGGCCCCACCCCAGAGTTTACATGACTCAGTAGGTCTGAAAATTTGCGTTTCTAAGAAGTTTCCAGTTGATGCTGATACTGCTGGTCCTGGAGTCCACACTTTGAAGAACACTGCCCTAAAGCAGTCTCTCTGAAACATCCTCACACCAAAAAAAAGCCCAGGACCAGAAGGATTTACAGCTGAATTCTACCAGAGGTACAAAGAGGAGCTGGTACCATTTCTTCTGAAACTATTCCAAACAATTGAAAAGGAGGGATGTGTTAGTCCGTTTTCACACGCTGATAAAGACTGGGCAATTTACAAAAGAAAGAGGTTTAATTGGAGTTACAGTTCCATGTGGCTGGGGAAGCCTCACAATCATGGCAGAAGGCCAGGAGGAGCAGGTCGCATCTTATGTGGATGGTGTCAGACAAAGAGAGCTTGTGTAGGAAAATTTTGCCTTATGAAGCCATCGGATCTCATGAGACTTATTCACTGTCACAAGAATAGCACGGGAAAGACCTGCCCCCATGATTCAATTATCTCCCACAAGGTCCCTCCCACAACACGTGGGAACTATGGGAGTACAATTCAAGATGAGATTTGGGTGGGGACACAGAGCCAAACCATATCAAGGGACTTCTCCCTAACTCATTTTATGAGGCCAACATCATCCTGATACCAAAACCTGGCAGAGATACAACAAAAAAAGAAAACTTCAGTCCAATATCCCTGATGAACATCAATACAAAAATTAATAAAATACTGGCAAACCGAAGCCAGCAGCACATCAAAAAGCTTATCCACCATAATCAAGTGGGCTTCATCCCCAGGATGCAAGGCTGGTTCAAATTACACAAATAAATCAATGTAATTCATCATATAAACAGAACTAAAGACAAAAACCACATGATTATCTCAATAGACACATAAAAGGCCTTTGATAAAATTCAATATCCCTTCATGTTAAAAACTCTCGATAAACTAGGTATTGATGGAACATATCTCAAAAGAATAAGAGCTATTTATGGCAAACCCACAGCCAATATCATACTGAATGGGCAGAAGTTGGAAACATTCCCCTTGAAAATTGGCACAAGGATGCCATTTCTCATCACTCCTATTTAACATAGCATTGGAAGTTCTGGCCAGGGCAATCAGGCAAGAGAAAGAAATAAAATCATCCAAATAGGAAGAGAGGAAGTCAAACTGTTTCTGTTTGCAGATGACATGATCCTATATCTAGAAAACCCCATTGTCCCATCCCAAAAGCTTCTTAAGCTGATAAGCAACTTCAGCAAAGTCTCAGGATACAAAAATCAATATGTAAAAATCACAGACATTTCTATACACCAGCAATATACAAGCAGAGAACCAAATCATGAATGAACTCCCATTAACAATTGCTACAAACAGAATAAAATACCTAGGAATATAGCTAACAAGGGAAGTGAAGGACCTCTTCAAGGAGAACTACAAACCACTGTTCAAGGAAATCAGAGAGGACACAAACAAATGTAAAAACATTCCATGCTCATGAATAGGAAGAATCAATATCATGAAAATGGCCTTACTGCACAAAGTAATTTGTAGATTCAGTGCTATTCCCATTAAACTATTGACATTCTTCACAGAATTAGAAAAAACTACTTTAAAATTTATATGGAGCCAAAAAAAAGAGCCCATATAGCCAAAATAATCCTAAGAAAAAAGAACAAAGCTGGAGGCATCATGCTACCTAACTTCAAACTGTGCTACAAGTCTACAGTAGCCAAAACAGGAGGGTATTGGTACAAAAACAGACACATAGACCAATGGAACAGAATAGTGTACTCAGAAATAAGACTGCACATTTATGACCATCAGATCTTTGACAAATGTGACAAGAACAAGCAATGGGGAAAGGATTCTCTGTTTAATAAATGCTGTTGGGAGAATGGGCTAGCCATATGCAGAAAGTTGAAACTGGATCCTTTCCTTACACTTTATACAAAAATTAACTCAAGATGGATTAAATACTTAAATTTAAAACCTAAAACTATCAAAACCCTAGAAGAAAATCTAGGCAATACCATTCAGGACATAGGCATGGGCAAAGATTTCATGACAAAAATGTCAAAAGCAATTGCAACAAAAGCAAAAACTGACAAATGGGATCTAATTAAACTAAAGAGCTTCTGCACAGCAAAAGAAACTATCATCAGAGTGAACAGACAACTTACAGAATGGGAGAAAACTTTTGCAATCTATCCATCTGACAAAGGCCTGATATCCAGAATCTACAAGGAACTTAAACAAATTTACAAGAAAAAAACAACCCCATTAAAAATAGGCAAAGGGGCCAGGCACAGGGGCTCACACATGTAATCCCAGCATGTTGGGAGGCCAAGGCAGGTGGATCACTTGAGGCCAAGAGTTCAATACCAGTCTGGCCAGCATGGCAAAACCCTGTCTCTACTAAAAATAAAAAAACTAGCTGGGCTTGGTGGCACACCCCTGTAGTCCCAGCTGCTCAGGAGGCTGAGACACAAGAAGTGCCTGAGCCTGGGAGGTGGAGGTTGCAGTGAGCCTAGATCGCGCCACTGCCCTCCAGCCTGGGTAACAGAGTGAGACTTTGTCCTCTGCCACCAAAAAATAAAAATAAATAAAAATAAAATGGGCAAAGGACATGAACAGACACTTCTCAAAAGAAAACATTTATGCGGCCAATAAACATGAAAAAAAGTTCAACATCACTGATCATTAGAGAAACACGAAACAAACCCACAATGAGATATTATCTCATGCCAGTCAGAATGGTGATTATTAAAAAGTAAAGAAACAACAGATGCTGATGAGGCTGTGGAGAAATAGGAATGCTTTTACATTGTTAGTGTAATGCAAATTAGTTCAACCATTGTGGAAGACAGTGTGGCAATCCCTCAAAGACCTAGAACGATAAATAGCATTTGACCCAGCAATCCCATTACTGAGTATATACCCAAAGGAATATAAATCATTCTATTATAAACATACATGCACACTTATGTTCATTGCAGCACTGTGCACAATAACAAAGACATAGAATCAACCCAAATGCCCATCAATGTTAGATTAGATAAAGAAAATGTGGTACATATACACCATGGAATATTATGCACCCATAAAAAGAAACCAGATCATGTCCTTTGCAGGGACATGGATGGAGCTGGAAGCCATTATCCTCAGCAAACTAACTCAGGAACAGAAACCCAAACACGGTATGTTCTCACTTATAAGTGAGAGCTGAACGATGAGAACACATGGACACAGGGAGGGGAATAACACACACTGGGGCCTGTGGAAGTTGGGGTCAGGGAGCACATCAGGATAAATAGCTAATGCATGCTGGGCTTAATACCTAGGTGATGGGTTGATAGGTGCAGCAAACCACCACGGCACATGTTTACCTGTGTAACAAACCTGCACATCCTGCACATGTATCCCGGAACTTAAAATAAAATTAAATAATTTTTTTAAAAAAAGAAATCAATGAGAATTATATCCCTAGGAGGAGTTTTGATTCCAGATTTTCTACAATTTTTTTTTTTTTTTGAGACAGAGTTTCCCTCTTGTTGCCCAGGCTGAAGTGTAATGGCGCGATCTCAGCTCACCGCAACCTCCACTTCCCAAGTTCAAGCAATTCTCCTGCCTCAGCTTCCCGAGTAGCTGGGATTACAGGCATGTGCCACCATGCGTGGCTAATTTTTGTATTTTTAGTAGAGACGGGGTTTCTCCATGTTGGTCAGGCTGGTCTCGAACTCCTGACCTCAGGTGATCCGCTTGCCTCGGCCTCCCAAAGTGCTAGAATTACAGGCATGAGCCACAGTGCCTGGCCGATTTTCTACAATTTTTAAGCAAGTTACTTCATTGTTCTGGGATGCATTTACTCTTGTGAGACTCAAGGTAAAATTACCTAAGCGCCCAGAAAGCAAGGTACAATATAGTTCAAGATAGTTCTTAGAATTGCAGATTCTTCTAGTGGGACATGCAGATCTCACGTCCACACATACCCAGGGCCAGATGCCCTCTTGGCCTCCCTCAGAGATGATCATTCAGCCTCTTTTTGAATGCTTTTACACCATCACATGTATTTCTATTGTTGCACAGTCCTCATTGTTGGAAGAAGGACATTTTTCTTGTGCTCTTTTGAAAACCTAGTGCATTATTGTACAGATCTCATGGTTAGAAAATTCTTCCTTACATCACATCAAAATCTGTCTCCCTTTAATTTGTGCCTGCAGCCCTATTGTCCGTACCCACCCAGGAAAACACTAAGACCTCTTTCAGCATCCTGCAGACCCCAATCATGTCCTGACTAGAGTTCTCCAGGCAAACTCTCAGAGTTAGTTCCCATAATTGTTTCCTCTTTATGGCTTCATTACCAAGCTTTCATTGTCCAGCTTGGACAAACACTGGCTCGTTTGGGTCCTCTCTCTAAGACTGAAATATACATACTTGGCACCATACCTGATATGAATTCTGGGCCAAGGCTGAGTATGATACGTCTCTTGGTCCTCCTGGTCCTTGTTAATAACCCACTTTAGTAGTTACCTGGACCCTGTGGCTCATATATTGCCTATGTATAATCCAGACTCTTCAATAGTTTTGCTTACTATTTGGGTACAATTACTAAGCCTGTGTCAAAAAACCTAGCTGAATTACTGAAATCAACATTGTTTCAGTGACCATGGCAAAGAGAAGGCAAGGATGATCTGAGATGACTTACTCATACTGGCACCTGACTATTGCAGCTGTGGTTGCTGAGAGGGACAGCCCTCCACCTGAGAATAGGTTTCTCATTTCTTCCACATGATTGTCTCTTCTAACCAGGATCTGCCATTGTTCTGGACCCATATCAGTGTCTTGTCTGCCCATGTTTAGCTCCTCAACACTTGACCCTGTGTCATGTCCTCTTCCTGAAAACTCCAAGGTGACTGCTGAAAGTGCCTGGGTTTTTGTTGTTGTTGCTTACTGTCTCTTTGTCCTGCTAATCTCTGTGCCAGATCCTGTCATTGGCTCTTTTAGGTTTGTTGATTCTACTTTATGGCCCTGATTTCTTTTTTTCTACATACAGTATCCGTTTGAAGATTCTTTAATGGAGCGTATCCATTTTTCTCATTAAAGACTTTAATTTATGCTGTCTTGTAAAGGAAAAACAAAGGGCATTCTTCAGAACTTCTTTTAAAATATACCACAGTGGCTATATAGTATCTCAACGTGGCGGGGGTGGGGGGCAGTATAGACAAACAATTGCGGAGCTGAAGAGGACCCAGTCCTCCTAATCCGCAGTCCAGAACCATTGAACTAACTCTATGCAGACTATCTCTTCTTTGGCTCAGACAGGATAATGAAGGGATGGCATTGTTGTTCTCTTAGTTCAGAAGGCGTAAACCTCAGTGAGGAGGTGGGATGGATACAGAAGCGGGCAGATCACTGAGATCATTTAATGCCACATTCTGAACATATCTAAGTCCCAACTCTGATCCAACAGGGAAAGATGTACTACTATTCAGGTAAACTCAATTGTCATTCATTTTGTACATAAACTGTATAGGTACACTTTACATCCTAGACTCTAATGGCTAGAATTTAGCCAAATAAAATCTCTCCTGGCTGCTAAGGAGTCCTTGGACTGAAAGTGACTAAAAAAAGACCATGTCCCCTAACTGGACACGTGGCAGCAGGCTAGTAAGGCAAATTCCTTGTTTGAAAGCATTCATAGCACAGTATTTTTTCATTGACTGGACAAAGGGTCACACGAAAGCCCATGATAAATGACTTGCTTTTCTTCAGTCATTTATTAACCACAGAAGTGTGGAATGCATCACTGAGAGACTAATCCATGCCACACATTCAAGGGACTTAAAGCAGAGTTTTCCAGACTGCTAAGGAAGCAGGTAGAAGAAGGAAGGAGGTAGGTCTATCCTTGCTTTTGCTGCCATCTCGAACATAACTGCCTCTAGCATCTTGAATAACAGACGGAGAAAGTCTTTGCCTATGCACTTGAGAAAGCTGGGCCATACCATGATTACGGCCCTCTGCCTCTGTGGGTGAACTAAGGGCACAGCTGGACAGCTGGGCTTTGTATGAGGCAAACAATCTGCTGATTTATTTTAAACCATCATGCTGGTATGTGCACGACCAAATGAATGTGGTCCCCTTTTAAGTAAAGCCCCTTGAAAAGCTTTCTGCTTATCCCATGATGCTTCCACGTCGCTCAAGAGATTCTTAGGGAGTTGAGTGCAGGAATGCACAAAAAAAGATGACAGCCATCTATCTACATCCACAACTCATAATTAGCTACTGTAAATATTTTGGCCTATTTGCTTCCAACATTTTTCTTTATTTAAGAAACCTCTTTCTATTGTTTCTTATTAAAGTGAAGCACAGATTATTACAGAGATCTCAAATCATGCAGAAAAGAACACAAATTTAAAGGTTTTTTTAAAAGCACCTGAAAGTTCATCATTAATATTTGGTGAACATTATTCAGGGTAGGTTTCTATATATCCCACTTTTTGGAATATCATCAGTTTTGTCAAAGTTTCCACTTTGGAAAAAGGATTTGATTTTTCAAAATAGGTCAGAGTTGCCAGGAGCCATTGAAGTCTAGTGAATAAGGTAATGATTAAGCCGTGTGACAAGATTTTGGTGCCAAGTCGGGTATAATTGGTTTTCTTGGACAGCTCAGAAATTGCCATGAGAGGCACCCATGTCAGAAGTGACCAACAAGACCTGCCCTCAGAGAGACTGTATCTGAAGGACAGGTGCATGAAGTTGCAGAAGTGTTGGGGATCATAACCACTAGAACTGAGCCAAGGCTGTGTTTCTTGAGGGCTGTGGACCTCAGTTAGGTCCTTACCCTCACAGAGCCTGTGTTTGCTCATCTTTAATGGGGTGTTCATAATGTCCACTTTTCACAAGCTGTTATGAGACTCAAATTAGGTCAGGGACATGAAAGCTCTTTTGCAAATGATTAAGCCCTATACAAATGTTAGGCATTACTGCTTAAGTATATTTGTCAAATTAATCTTGTTTCTTGATGGGTACACCTCCTGCAGACAGTCAGTTCACAGACAGCCACATCATCGAATCCTAACTGGGTGGGGGCTCTTCTTTCCCCTTGTACTCTCCTTGGGCTGCAGGTTTGTCCCTTCAGGGCTACCTTGTCCTTGATGTGATGTCCATTTTACCTGACTTTTCCAGTACTTGATCATGGGCAAGGGAAATCATAGAAGGCAGGCAGGACACAGTTTGAATCACTACCACCATTGTTTCTAGCTTCCTGCAACCTGTGTGGCAAATGACTTCAGTCTGGGGTGTCTATGGAATTTTAGAAGGATCTGGTCAGTTTCCTTAGTTACCTGGAAGTTCTTTTGACATTTAACTTATCAACTCATTTTTCACCAAACAGAGGAATCTGAGATCTGGAAGGTTTCTCAGAAGTTCTTATGCTGCATAAATAGGGAATAAGGACTAAAAACTATAGTTATCTGTACAAATGAGAGTAATAACTATACCATTCTAATAGTGGTTGAAAGGACTAAACTTCAGGTATTTAGTATAGCCGGGCACATAAAAATGCTCATTAAATGTTAGCTATTATTTTGGGTGTTATTATTATTAATACAAGGACTAGAACTTCTAGGCTCTGTAAGTTAGAAAGATAGTAGCTTATATGTCATGAGTGACTTTTGACACATGAAAGAGTGCCTCATCAACAGTGAGATACTGTTAATCATGCATAATTTACAAATGTAATTTTGCCATTTGGAATGTCTACTTTTTGATTTGTATCCATTCATTCAACATATATTTATTGAGTGCTTACTATATGCCAGGCATTGTGCTGTGCATTGAACATACAATGGTGAACTACACAGACCTTATCCACGTGGAGCTGACTGTCTAACAAAGGAGACAAACAGTAAACAAATAACTATAGCAATGAATATTTGTCTAGAACTTGTTTTGAGTGCAGTGAAGGGAAAGTAAAATTTTTTTTTTTTTTTTTTTTTTTTTCTGAGACAGGGTCTGGCTCTGTCACCCATGCAGGAGGGCAGCGACATGATCTCAGCTCACTGCAACCTCCATCTCCCGGGCTCAAGCCATCTTCCCACTCCTGAGTAGCTGGGACTACAGGCACATGCCACCATGCCCAGTTAATTTTTTTGTAGTTTTTTGTAGAGACAGGGTCTTTCTTTGTTGCCCAGGCTGGTTCAAACTCTTGAGTTCAAGCAATCTGCCTACCTCGGCCTCCCAAGGTGCTGGGATTACAGGTGTGAGCCACCACGCCTGGCCGGGAAAATACAATTCTATGAGGTTATGTAGCTGATGGTACCCAATCTTGTGTGATAGATGGGAAAGGGGCAAGGAAGATTCAGGATGTTTCCCTAAAGTAATTGACGTGTGAGTTGAAATCCAATGAACGAGTAGGAATAATGTAACAACGATTGAGGAGAAGCAGATTCCCAAGAGAAGGAACATGTGCAAAGGCCTTGAGGCTGAATTTTGACATTCAGCTTATCAGCTCATCTTACACCGAACAGAGAAATCTGAGATCTGGAAGG
Organism: Pan paniscus; assembly: GCF_029289425.2. Lineage (NCBI taxonomy): Eukaryota > Metazoa > Chordata > Mammalia > Primates > Hominidae > Pan > Pan paniscus. The sequence continues at coordinate 120,164,871 of NC_085926.1, forward strand.
TTTCTCAGAAGTTCTCATGCTGCATAAAAAGGGAAGAAGGACTAAAAACTATAGTTATCTGTACAAATGAAAGTAATAACTGTACCATTCTGATAGTGGTTGAAAGGACAAAATTTCAGGTACTTAGCATAGCCTGGCACAGAAAAAAAATGTTCAATAAATGTTAGCTATTATTTTTGGTGTTATTAATACAAGGACTAGAATTTCTAGGCTCTATACGTTAGAAAGATATTGGCATAGGCATAGTCACATCTAAGCAGAGTGAGGGGGTGTGGAGCAGAAAATGAGGTTGGGGGTTGTAGGAGACTAAACAAGGCAGGCATGGTCTCATCACAGACCCTGTTAAGAATTGTGCTCTTGACTCTAACAGCAAAGGGAGTCCATTGAAGTGATTCAAACAAGATGAACAGATTTCTGTATTCAAAGATCCTGCCACTGCAAGGAGAATAATGGATTGGAGGGGGGCCCAAGTGGATGCAGGTAGTTAAGTGTAGAAGGCTGTCACAGCAGGCCGTGGGAGAGTTGATGGTAGCTTAACACAGGGCCATAGTGGTAGAGCTGAAAAGAATCAAAAATTATTTACGGGCCAAGCATGGTAGCTCATGCCTGTAATCCCAGCACTTTGGGAGGCTGAGGCAGGCGGATCATGAGGTCAGGAGATCAAGACCAGCCTGGCCAACATGGTGAAACCCCGCCTCTACTAAAATACAAAAAATTAGCCAGGCGGTGTGGCAGGAGCCTGTAGTCCCAGCTACTCGGGAGGCTGAGGCAGAAGAATCGCTTGAACCAGGGAGGCAGAGGTTGCAGTGAGCCGAGATCATCCCACTGCACTCCAGCGACAGAGCTCTGGTGACAGAGCGAGACTCTGTCTCAAAAAAAAAAAAAAAAAAAAGTTATTTACAAGGTAAAATCCACAAGATCTGGTGGTGAACTGGATAAAGGAGGTAGAAGAAGAAGATGAGGAGAATCCATTTATTCATTCAGCAAGTATTTATTGAGCCCCAGATGCTCTGCTAGGTACTGAGGATTAAACTGTGAACAAAACAGAAAAGTCTCTGCCCTCAATAGGTTACAGTTTGGAGGGGATTGGAACTGAAGAGTTGACAATATGCAAGTAAACAAATAGTGATGTGTTTGCATTGCAAATTATAATTACATATTACAGTGTGGGTGATTACAGATAAGTACTACAACAAAAAAATAAGGGACATGTCAGAGAGAGTAACTCAGGAGGATGTGACACTTAAGGTAAGACCTGAAGGATGAGAAAGACAGCCAAGAGAGCCAGTGAAAAAGCATTCTGGGTAGAGGAAACAGTAAGTTCAAAGACCTTGATGTATTCCAGGAATAGGTGGGAAATTAGGGTGGCCGGAAATAGTGAGCAAGGAGGAATTGTACAAAATGGGGTGGTAGGTCATTTGTAGGTCATACTGAAGATTTTGGATTTTTTTAAATACAGCAGCTAGAATAACCTGACTGATGTTTAAAAGATTACTCTGTTGTGTGAAAAACGGGGAAAAATTAATTATTTCACACCAAGAGTAAAAGCAGGGAGAACAGTTAGAAGCCAGTCATTCAGGTGATAGAGGATGATAACTTGCACTGGGACTGTGATGGTGGATCAGGGAAAGAGAAACAGATATCACAGGGATTTTAACAAACTGGCCTCACTGAAGATCCAAATGACCCCTAAAGAAGTGGTGGCATGATTCCGTTGCATAAGTTGACAGCCTGGTGTAACCTACCTATGATTCATCTCACCAGACCCAGCCCAGATCAGGGTTCAGGGACCAAACCCAGCACCAGAGTAGCTGGGATCAGGGCCAGGGGTCATCAAGACTGGGGTCACCAAAGTCACATCAGGGTCTGTAGCAGCTCACAGTGAAGGGAGGAATCTGTTGAGCTGGGTTTCTATCAGTGCTGTTTGCCTGGGGCCAGAAGTGGTAACCAGTTCAGAACCTGGGTGAGGGTAGAGCTGGGTCAACAGTGGAGGTTAAAGTGGCAAAGCTGCCAGTTCAAGGTTACAGGGATGGAGATATGCCACCTATGACACCATTGGATGAGACATTTGGTGGATGAGTCAGACATTGGAGATTTACTTGTGGAATACCAAGCAGTGCAATCTCAGTGTTCTCTAGCTCCTTGTGATTTAGACAAGAGGGATCCCTGCCTTGCAGATTTAGTTTGATCTAGAGTGTGAGGCTTTTTGGTAGCCTTACCAGTAAAATACTTGCCTTCTTGATCTTGTCTATTTCTCTGCCATTTCAACATTATTTTCCACATGAGGTAAAATATTCAGGATTCTGTGACAAGTTTCAGCTCAGTTGCTGCTGTGTGGGTATGCCTGCATGCACATATATGTAAGCACATGTTGTGTCTACTGCGATGAGCGTGTGTGGCTGCTGGAGTGTCAGTAATGGTACATCAGGGCATGTTAACCTGCAGGGCCACAAGCATCTCCATTTTTTAAAAAGAGAGAAGAGAAGAGACACCTGATCCCAAGATAGAGACAACAAAGAAGGATGATCCATTCTGGTGTCAGTTACAAAAAACAGCAGCATACCTCTTCCTGAAACTTGTTTGTGTCTGACCACTTCATCCTGCTCTTCCTCCAGTCTCAATCCCCAGCCAATGCTGATTTCTACCCAACAACAGCTAGAAGAATTTGGCAATTTATCCCAACAATAAGCGAAGAGCCAGTGATATGTCTGAGAGTACTAATTATTTCCAAATATTGGGAATCCAGCTTTACACAGACTGAAAATTTCTGAAGAAATACAGAGCAACATCTCTGTTGCTGTATGTCATTACCAGCATCCTTGATAACAGTTTACCACAATGCATTAAATAAATCATAGAACACCAAGGATTTACAGCTTTTTGAGCTTGATATCCAGAAGAAGAGAAGACAGAGTTAAGAAAAGTAACGATATTATTTTTGTCTTCTAAACTCTCTGCTTTGGTTGCTGGGTCCTCTTCTTGGTGATTCAACAACGTACATTAAAATATTAAGGACTTTGTGCTGAGCATGGTGGCTTACACCTGTAATTCCAGCCCTTTGCGAGGCCGAGGTGGATGGATCACATGAGGTCAGGAGTTTGAAACCAGCCTGGCCAACATGGTGAAACCCCGTCTCTACTAAAAATACAAAAATTAGCTGGCTGTGGTGGCAGGCACCTGTAATCCCAGCTACTTGAGAGGCTGAGGCAGGAAAATCACTTGAACCCAGGAAGCAGAGGTTGCAATGAGCCGAGATCGCGCCACTGCACTCCAGCCTGGGCGACAGAGAAAACCCCATCTCAAAGAAAAACGACTTTGATAAATGTTTGTTTATGTTTGACCACTTCATCTTGCCTTCCTCCAGTCTCAATTCCCAGCCAATGCTAATTTCTACCCAACAACACCTAAAAGTTGGCAGTTTATCCCAACAATAAGCCAGGAGCCAGTGATATGTCTGATAGTACTAATTATTTCCAAATATTGGGAATCCAGCATGACGCAGAGTGTAGAAAGAGACATTGAGTTTTATTTAACTGAATTTTTCCATATATTTTTTATCAAGAACACTTTGGGAAATGCTACTTTAAGATTACCATTCATTTTCTTTTCCCCTCACCCCCTTCCTTGGAGAACCATCAATGCTCACTGTTCCAGCTGCCATCTTAGTGCTAAACTCTCTCTTGTCTCAGCGCAAGCCCCTCTCTACCCCAGCTCTAGGACACCCCTGCCCATAGCACACCTTCACCTAGATGGCTCACAGTGGGGCAGAGTAGGAATCTACAGAGGTTCAGAGGGAGTTCTGAATTCATTAATTCTTCATTCCACAAATATGAAAAAATGAAACTGATGGAATGGAAGAGGCTCTACTTCTGCAATTTTTATTAAACCACCTTGAGAACTGAACCCCAAACTCAGTGAATCTTTGGTTCCTAAAGGTGTAGAATCTTTACTGATCTATTGCCACTAGAAAGATAGTAACAACAACAACACAAATATCTAGAACACCAGTGAACAATGAAATCCCAGTACACCTGGGAATAATGCAATCTAGGTTTAAATAATCCCCCCATCATTTATTACAGCATGACTTGGACAAGTTGCTTCACCTCTCTGAGTCTCACAAAGTTCGTCTTGTGAATAGCGATAGTATCTGTGGAGATTATTGGGAAGATTTAATGAACAACTATGGCAAATGTGTAATACCTTTTACCTATTGCTCACCTCCCTCTTATTTCTCCATTTAACTCCCATCCTCTCCCATTTCTTTTTATATCCATTAAGCCAGCACAGTCTCCATAAAAACAACTGAATCTACACATCTATTCAAAGCCTTCCTCCCTGCCCTAGCATATTGACTATAATTCTACCCAAAAGAGAGAACTGGCTGACAGCTTTCTGCCAATATTGGAGTAGGCTGATCTTTTTCGGGAATAGCCTCTAAAAGACAATAGCATTATTTTTTAGTAGATTCTACAAAACAAGATAAAGGGGACTGGAAGAGGCCCTTTGCCCTTGGGAGGGTCCATTCCTAGCTGGGGGTAAAGGTAATTATCTCTGACTTTTGGTCTTCTCATCTGCTAAATAAGTCCTGAGATATCCACCACTTTTAATAGCCTGTGTACTCTGGGTGTATGCATAGAGTGCCTAGCAGCTTGCCTATACCTCTTCATCCATGAAAGATTCAAGAAGAGGGAGGATATCCATTGAGCACACTACTGCATCATTTATTAGAGAAAAAAAATTCCTATTTGGGGGTTACTAGTCTTATATCACATACAACAGACTTTAAACCAACAACAATCAAAAAGGTCAATAATAATAATAATCCTTTCTTAGTAGTAGTAATAATAAAGGATTCAATTCAACAAGAAGTCTTAATGGAGCACCCAGATTCATAAAACAAGTTCTTAGAGATCTATGAAGAGATTTAGATAACCACACGATAATAGTGGGAGACTCCAACACCCCACTGACAGGATTAGACAGATCATCAAGGCAGTATCTAACAAAGATATTCTGGACGTAAACTCAACACTTGACCAATTGGACCTAATAGACATCTACAGAACACTACACCCAAAAACAACAGAATATACATTCTTCTCCTCTGCACATGGCACATACTCTAAATCAACCACATGCTTGCCCATAAAGCAAGTCTCAACAAATTTAAAAAAAAAGTAGAAATCATGCCAACCACACTATTGGACCACAGAGCAATAAAAATAGAAATCAATACCAAGAAGATCTGTCAAAACCATACAATTACATGGTAGTTTAACAACCTGCTCCTGAATGACTTTTGAGTAAACAATGAAATTAAGGAAGACATCAAAAAATTCTTTGAAACTAATAAGACCAGATATACAACATACCAGAATCTTTGGGACACAACTAAAGCAGTGTTAAGAGGAAAGTTTAGAGTGCTGAATGCCTACATCAAGAAGTTAGAAATATCTTAAATTAACAACCTAACATCACACCAAGAAGAACTAGAAAAACAATAGGAAACCAACCCCAAAGCTAGCAGAAGAAAGAAATAACCAAAGTCATAGCTGAACTTGATGAAATTGAGATGTGAAAATCCAGACAAAAGCTGGTTCTTCAAAAAATTAAGTGAGATGGATAGGCCACTAGCTAGATTAATAAAGAAAAAAGAGAAGATCCAAATAAACACAATTGGAAATGACAAAAGTGACATTACAACCAACCGCACAGACATACAAAAAATCCTTAGCGAATATTATCAAAACCTCTATGCACACAAACTAGAAAACCTAGAAGAAATGGATAAAATCCTGGAAATCCAAGCCTCTCAAGATTGAAACAGGAAAAAATTGAAACCTGGAACAGACCAATAATGAGCTCCAAAACTGTATTAGTAAGAAAAAGCCAACCAACCAATAAAAGCCCAGAGCCAGATGGATTCACAGCCAAATTCTACCAGATGTAAAATTATTCCAATCCTACTGAAATTATTCCAAAAAATTGAGGAGGAGGAGACTCCACCCTAACTCATTCTATGAACCCAGCATCATTCTGACACCACAACCTGGCAAAGACACAACCAAAAAAGAAAACTTCAGACAATATTCCTGATGAACATCGATGCAAAAATCTTCAACAAAATACTAACAAACCTAATCCAGCAGCACATCAAAAAGTTAACCCACCACAATCAAATAGGCTTTATTCCTGGAATGCAAAGTTGGTTCAACATATGCAAATCAAAAATGCAATTTCCCACATAAACAGAATTAAAAATGAAAACTGCATAATTATCTCAATAGATGCAGAAAAGACTTTTGATAAAATTCAACATCCCTTCATATTAAAAAACCCTCACCAAATTAGACATCAAAGGAACATACTTCAAAATAGTAAGAGCCATCTTTGACAAACCCACAGCCAACATCATACTGAATGGGCAAAAGCTGTAAGCATTTTCTCTTGAGAACTGGAACAAGACAAGGATGTCCACTCTCACCACTCCTATTCAGCATAATACTGGAAATCCTAGCCAGTGCAATCAGGCAAGAGAAAGAAATAAAAGGCATCTAAATAGGAAGAAAGGAAGTCAAGGTTTCTCTCTTCACAAACAATATGATTCTATACCTAGAAACCCCAAAGACTCTGCAAAAAGGCTCAGAGAACTGCTAAACAACTTTAGTAAAGTTTTAGGATACAAAATCAATGTACAAAATTCAGTAGCATTACTATATATCAATAACATTTAAACTGAGAGCCAAATGAAGAACACAATTCCACGTACAATAGCCGCAAAAAGAAGAAAATGCCTAGGAATACAGCTAACCAAGGAGGTAAAAGTTCTCAACAACAAAAATTACAAAACACTGCTGAAAGAAATCAGAGAAGACACAAACAAATGGAGAAACATTCCGTTCTCATGGACAGGAAGCATCAATATCATTAAAATGTCCACACTGCTCAAAGCAATTTACAGAGTTAATGCTATTCCTATTAAACCACCACCATTATTTCTCACAGAACCAGAAAAGACTATTGTAAAATTCACGTAGAACCAAAAAAGACCCTGAATAGCCAAAATAATCCTAAGCAAAAAGAACAAAGCTGGAGGCATCACACTCCCTGACTTCAAACTATACTAAAGGCTACAGTAACCAAAACATCATTGTGCTGGTACAAAAACAGACACATAGACCAATGGAACAGGATAGAGAAGCTAGACGTAAAGCCACACACCTCCAACCACCTGACCTTTGACAAAATCAACAATACCAAGCAGTGGGGAAAGGACTCCCCATATGATCATCTCAGAATCATTTACTATTCAGTAAATGGTGCTGGGTTAACTGGCTCGCATAGGCAGAAGATTGAAACTGGATCCCTTCCTTTCACCATATACAAAAATTATCTCAAGTTGGATTAAAGACTTAAATATAAGACCTAAAACTATAAAAATGTTAGTAGAAAACCTAGGAAATAACATTCTGGACATCAGCCTTGGGAAAGAATTTATGACTAAGTCCCCAAAAGCAATTGCAACAAAAACAAAAATTGATGAGGGAGACCTAATTAAGGGAAGAGCTGCTTTCTGCACAGCAAACAAAACTATCAACAGAGTAAACAGACAACCTACAGAATAGGACAAAATATTCACAAACTACCCATCCAACAAAGGTCTAATATCCAGAATTTGTAAGGAACTTAAACAATTGAACAGGAAAAAAAAAGAAAAAAAAACATTTAAAAAGGACATGAACAGACACTTCTCTAAAGAAGACATACATGTGGCCAAATGTATGGAAAAATGTTCATCACCACTAATCATTAGGGAAATGCAAATCAAAACCACAATAACATACCATCTCACACCAATCAGAATGGCTATTACTAAAAAGTCCAAAAAAAAAAAAAAACAGATGTTGGGGAGTTTGCAGAGAAAAGGGAACACTTATGCACTGTTGGTGAGAATGTAAATTAATTTAGCCACCGTGGAAAGTGGTGTGGAGTTTCCTCAAACAACTTAAAATAGAACTATCATTTGACCCAGCAATCCCACTACTGGGTATACACCCAAAAGAAAATAAATCATTCTACCAAAAGGACATATGCACTCGTGTGTTCATTGCAGCAGTATTCACAAGAGCAAAGACGTGGAGTCAACCAAGATGCCCATCAGTGGTGGGCTGGATAAAGAAAATGTGGTACATATATGCTACAGAATACTATGCAGCCATAAAAAGGAACAAAATCATATCCTTTGCAGCAACATGGATGCAGCTAGAGGCCTTTATCCTAAGCAAACTAATGCAGAAACAGAAAACCAAATACTTCATGTTCTCACTGATAAGCAGGAGCTAAGCATTGAATTCACATGGGCACAAAGATGGGAACAAAAGCCACTTGGGCCTACATTAAGGGGGAAGATGGGGGGATAGTATGTCTGGAATTGGTGGGTTCTTGGTCTCACTGACCAAGAATGAAGCCACGGACCCTCACGGTGAGTGTTACAGTTCTTAAAGGCAGCATGTCTGGAGTTTGTTCCTTCTGATGTTCGGATGTGTTCGGAGTTTCTTCCTTCTGGTGGGTTCGTGGTCTTGCTGGCTCAGGAGTGAAGCTGCAGACCTTCGCAGTGAGTGTTACAGCTCCTAAGGCAGCATGTCTGGAGTTGTTCGTTCCTCCCGGTGGGTTCATGGTCTCGATGGCTTCAGGAGTGAAGCTGCAGACCTTCGCAGTGAGTGTTACAGCTCATAAAGGCAGTGTGGACCCAAAGAGTGAGCAGTAGCAAGATTTATTGCAAAGAGCAAAAGAACAAAGCTTCCACAGCGTGGAAGGGGACCCAAGCGGGTTGCCACTGCTGTCTCGGGCAGCCTGCTTTTATTCTCTTATCTGGCCCCACCCACATCCTGCTGATTAGTCCATTTTGACAGGGTGCTGATTGGTGCTTTACAATCCCTGAGCTAGACGCAAAAGTTCTCCATGTCCACACTAGATTAGTTAGATACAGAGTGTCAATTGGTGTATTTACAAATCCTGAGCTAGACACAGAGTGCTGATTGGTGCATTTACAAACCTTGAGCTAGATACAGAGTGCCAATTGGTGCATTCACAATCCCTTAGCTAGACATAAAGATTCTCCAAGTCCCCACCAGACTAACTAGATACAGAGTGCCTATTGGTGCATTCACACACCCTGAGCTAGACACAGGGTGCTGATTGGTGTGTCCACAATCCTTGAGCTAGATACAGAGTGCTGACTGGTGCATTTACAATCCCTCAGCTAGACATAAAGGTTCTCCAAGTGCCCACCAGACTAACTAGATACAGAGTGCCGATTGGTGTATTCACAAACACTGAGCTAGACACAGGGTGCTGATTGGTGTGTTTACAAACCTTGAGCTAGACACAGAGTGCCGATTGGTGTACCTACAATCCCTTAGCTAGACACAAAGGTTCTCCAAGTCTCCACCAGACTCAGGAGCCCAGCCTCCTCAACCAGTGGATCCCGCACCGGGACCACAGGTGGAGCTGCCTGCCAGTCCAGCCGTGTGCCCACACTCCCCAGCCCTTGGGCGGTTGGCGGGACTGGGCTCCGTGGAGCAGGGGGTGGTGCTCATCGGGGAGGCTCCCGCCATGCAGGAGCCCATGGTAGGGGGTTGGGGTGGGGAGGGCTCAGGCATGGCGGGCTGCAGGTCCCAAGCCCTGCCCCGCGGGGAGGCAGCTAAGGCCCGTGAGAAGTCGAGCACAGCAGCTGCTGACCCAGGTGCTAAGCCCCTCACTGCCCAGGGCTTGCAGGCCAGCCAGCTGCTCCAAGTGCAGGGCCGCTGAGCCCACGGTCACCCAGAACTCGCGCTGGCCCGCAAGCACCGTGCGCAGCCCTGGTTCCCACCCATGCCTCTCCCTCCACACCTCCCTGCGAGCTGAGCGAACAGGCTCTAGCCTTGGCCAGCCCAGAAAGGGGCTCCCACAGCGCAGCAGTGACCTGAAGGGCTCCTCAAGCACGGCCACAGTGGGCGCCAAGGCCGAGGAGGCACCGAGAGTGAGTGAGGGCTGCGAGGGCTGCCAGCACGCTGTCACCTCTCAGTAGGAGCACTGGGGTTGAAAGCTGCCTATAGTATACTATGCTCACTACCTGGGTGACAAGATCATTCATACACCAAACCTCAGCATCATGCAATTTACCCGTGTAACAAACCTGTATGTGTACTCCCTGAACCTAAAATGAAAGCCAAGATAAAAACTAGTTAAAAATAAGTAAATAAATAAATCCCTATTTTCTAAGGACATCTAAATGACTGTGCTCATGTCAGTATGGCTACTTCAAAATAATATGTCCTTCCTGAGATGTATATGCCTGTGAAGGACACCAGCAGTCTGAGGGAGGAGCAGATTCAAATGGTCCAGTGGAAGAACATTGAATTGGGGATCTGAGAACTGGTTCCAGCTGAAGCTTTGCCAGTTACCAGTTGTTTAGTATTGGACAAGTCACTTAATTCCCTGACTCTCAGGTAGTTTTGTTGCTGTTGTTGTTTAAGTATCATGGGGCTAACACTAGTAATCTCTTCTTGGTCTAATAGTGCTCCATCTTTTCTTCCTAGGTCTAGTCATATTTTGAAAACAAATTAGTTTCACTGTACATGCTATTTCATAGATTTGTTTTTTAATTTATTAAAATTATCAGCATATAATGAGCATTTTCCTATGTCTTTAGGTAGTTTTATGACATGTTCTTAAAGATTACATTGTATTCTGTTATGAGACTATACCATCTTTGCACACCAAGCCTCACTTGTGGAACATGGAAATGCCTTTATTTCCTATTAGAAATAGTATTAACCAGGTGCAGACAAAAGGAATTAATCTGGACTTCTTCAATTGAGATTACACCTCATGTGTTTCAGCTACATAGACCCATCTGTCTCTGGCTGGAATTAGGAGCCTGAAAAGAGAAGGGGCTGAAGGACTGCTCACTTAGAAGAGTAGAAGGGGCTGAACAGGACAGGAGGTGCATATGTTTATTGAGGGCTGACATGCCACACACTTACATGTGTTAGTACAACAACCCTGTGAGGTAAGGCTTATCCCCCATTACATTTGCTGTAAGAGCTGAACTGAATCCATGCTCACAGCTACCATGTTGAAAGGGGAAGCTGAGAAGGGCCCAGAACCACCGCTGTGCCACCACCCCTGAGACTCCACCATCCTCTCCTCCACACCATGACACCTGACCCTCTCCTTTGCCTGTCCACACCTACCATCTCAATGCCCCACTCTTCTCAAATGCATCCCTCAGATATTCACTGATTTATCCTTTCAGGACTTCTCAATCATGTATTTACCATCTTATTATAAATGATCTGATGCTCAGATTCTTAGGGTTACAACAGTTGATTTACATAGCCTTGCCTATGTGCAGTTAAGTCACTTCAAGATGGAAAACTCCCTGATTAAACTTAAAATGTAGTAATCCCACAATATGAATACTCTGGACTAAGTATATATTTTATTGTAAACAGTCTTAAATAAAATATATACATTGTTTAAATCTGCTAAACACTTTTTACCAACGTCTATACGCTTCCCACCCACCTCCACCCACCCTCAAAATCAGGCCACTCTTCTTGTAGCAAAATTCTCTACTTTCCTACCAGAGTGTGTAGCGTTCATTTGCATTTCTATTTAGGTGAGTTTATTTCATAACAGTCATGGCAGTGGGCAGAGCCCACAGAAGTCTATACCCTTCTCTGCCTCTAAACAGTCATGAACAAATGAAGTGAGTTAGATGACTTCTAATATCCTTTCCAAATTTAAAATTCTGCATAATTTGGCCATATCTTAATGTTCCAATAAAATGCATCTTTCCAATGTGGTTTAGTTTACTGTGTTAAAAGTTTGCACACTAAAAATTAGAAGTAAGAAGCCTCAGCCAAGCCTGGTGGCTGACACCTGTAATCCCAGCATTTTGAGAGGCCAAGGCAGGTGGATCACTTGAAGCCAGAAGTTCGAGACCAGCCTGGCCAACATGGTGAAACCCCACCTCTACTAAAAATACAAAAATTAGCTGGGCATGGTGGCACACACCTGTAATCTCAGCTACTCGGGAGGCCAAAGCAGGAGAATTGCTTGAACCTGGGAGGTGGAAGCCACAGTGAGCCAAGATTGTGCCACTGCATTCTAGCCTGGGTGGGCAACAGAGTGAGACTCTGTTTTAAATAAATAAATAAAAAAGGAAGCCTCCCATTCCTAACCAAGTAAACTATGAAATAATGAGAGACTGTACATTTCTGTTCTACTGCTAACACTGCTAGTGTGTGGCCTGTGACTTGGCAAGCTGCTTCCTGTTTCTGAGCCACAGTTTACCTATTTGTAAAGTGGAAGATTTATACTAAACATATTCTGAGATGCCTTCTTGGCCCCGGCATTACAGTATTGGATTCTAATCATGTATTCATTCTGCTCAGAAATGTTTCTGGTGTTTCTGGTCTTAAGTTATCAATAACCCCTGGTAGAGTCTGGGACATTGGGACGAGATCCTGCAAGCTCAGCCCAGGCCTGCCGGCAGCTGTTTGAAGGAGTCACTCGCATGGACCAGTAAAGCAAAGGCAGCGATGACGCCTCGCGGTGAGGGCCAGAACCCAAGTCCAGGGAAAACGCTCCTTTAGCGCCACGCATTACAAAACAACCTCTCCTCCTTGCTGATGCTGCCGCCACATCCGGGGTGAAAATCGAGCCTAGATCTTTCTGCTCCAGCACAGCCTGGCCTGCAGCGGATGCGGGCGTGAGAGGGACGCAGGAGCAGCGGGGGCGGGGGTGCTGCTGACCGTGGAGAAAGCAACCTCCTTCCCTGAGGGGCTTCCCCTCTCTGCGCCACCATCCCCCACCCCCTGCAACAGGGCAGTGGCTGAACCCATCTCTGTAGGTGGGAGGTGGGATGGGAGGGAGGAGGAAGACCCTCTCACCTGAGCAGGACTTGGAAAGGAAACAGGAGGAGAGCCCACTTCCAAATCCAGTCTCTTCCACTGAGGTTCCACCTGCATAGAAGGGGCTTCCTGGGACCCACCAAGCCCGTGATACCACTTGGTCATCTTACAAGATAAGACACCAAAGCCCAGAGAAGGAAGCACCTGTCCCAAGGAGGAGCAGCTAGGTGGGGACTAGAACCACCATCTCCTGGCCCCTTCTAGTTCTCTGTCCCCTCCACTAGACTTCTTCAGCCAAAGGGGGTTTCTCTTTTTTTAGTTTCTTTGCAAACCTGCTTGCAAATATTTGCATTGACCTATCGGATTGATACTTAAAGAATCAGGGATTTGTGCATTTGACACCTGAAACTCATCTGTCCCCCAAGGACCTTCTTGTGTGTTCTGCTTACCATCCACTCAGAATTTTTGCAGCTTTTTGAGGGTCATCATCCACCTGCAGTCGCTTTAGAGACATCAGAAAGTGTCATGATCATGATCCCCTTGTAGAGGTGAGAAGTGTGTCCTGCAGCTAATCCCATCCACCATGCAGACAGGATGCTAACCAGTCTCAGAGGACACCATTCCTCTGGCCCACCTGTTGGGTGGCTTACCTGACTTTCTGCCCCAGTCCTGTCTCAGCATCATACACTTGCTGTTTGAAGGTGGCCATCCCACGAGTGGGCTAAACTAGGCATTCTAGGACTGGTCAGGAGGTGGCAAGTCATCATGCTGATCAATTCAATTAGTAAAGGCACTGTTTGGGAAGAGAGAGGGGGACACTATCATCATCATACGAAGAGCTAATGTTTTTTGAGCATTTACTATGTGGTAGACTTTATGCTAAATTCTTACAAGTATTGTTTTAATATAATCCTTACAGCAACCGTACTATTGTTATTCCCGTGTGGACAATGAGGAGACAGAGGCACATAAGGAAAAGGTTACTAAATGGGGAATAAGGAAACTCATCTTCCATTCTTCCTCTATCTCTCTGTAATCTCGTGCTAGTCACTTAACCTTGCCTTTCTGGTACATGAAACATCTGAATTGGAAGAAATTATATGCATATGTGCATTTTTCTGGAAAGAGCAGCCACAATTTTCATCAGCATCTCAAAGACACCCATTACCCCCCTCCCACTCATAAAAAAAAAATCAAAGAACTCTCAAGACTATCTCATTTTATAGCCTTTTTCACACTAAACAATTTACCTTGCATTCTCTTCTAACATTGTAAATACCGACGGGCTTGAGCAGTACTGATAGGCAGATTCAGATTACAGTCACCCCTGAGCCAAAGACCTCCCTGTGATTCAGGGGTGTGAAGGGCTCCTGGCTGTGCACTGGCCTTCCCAGCACACCCGCATGTCCAGATAGCCATCGCAGGAAGGACGACGTGGGGATGGGATCATCAGATTCACCCTCCAGCTACTTGCAACACCTCAGCAGTTTTACTTCAGCTTGTTGTATTCTTTACTTGCAACTGGACTCTAAGTTTATATTGCAACCCCAAGAAAAGATTCACAATCCCTTTTTTTTATTGTACTATAAAAAGAATTCTAGTGATAGAACCTCCACAGGGCTTGAAGTAAAGCAGCCATTCATTAAGTGTCTGCTGTGTCCTGAGTATGCTAGCAATGAACAAGACAGACCAGGTCCCTGGCTGCATAAAGAGCAGGAGGGACTGTGGCAGGGAAGTGCCACGCAGATGCAGAGATCTCGCACGAGAGTGAGGCCTGGAGAACCAGGAGGGGCTTCCTTGAGAAGTGGTGTTTGAGCCACTGAAGGATCCCTGAAGAATGCCTCATCCCTGATGGATGAAGAGAAATGAATTAAGCAAGAGGCACAGGTCAGAGGGGTGGAAGAGCATTCTAAGAGGGATGGGAAGGGCCCAAGGCAATAAAGAACTTGGCCCACTGGAGGAACTGAAGGGAGGGCAGGCTAAGTGCCAAGAGAGGGAGAGTGGTGTGGGAGACGCAGCCGGAGAGGAGGCAGGGCCAGTGTATGCAGGGCCCAGGAGTCACCAGGTGGGATGCTAACTGGCTGTGGGCTGTTGGCAAGGCAGGTAACAGCTCACATGTTCCATTTCCTTATCTTCAAGGTGAGAGTCTTCAATTAGATGATCTCGAAAGCCCTTTCTGACTCTACTATCCTGTGATATTGTGACTTCAAAGAAAGTGAAGTGATTGCTGAGAAAGAGAAAAGTGGCCCCTGACAACCTGGATCTGGGTGGTCCCATAAGCTAGGCCTTGGCGTTCTCCTGTTAAACATAAACAACTTCACAGAACATCAACAGCAAGCAAGATGTCTCTGTGACCATGATAAAGACAAAAATAAGACCACTCCACAATCATGCCTGAACACAGACAAAAAACGTTAACATTGTCCAAACCATGGAACTAACCAAACATTTCCCTATTCTGGCTCGGAGGAGTGACTGCTACTCCTTTACCCTTACAGCTTCAGTCTCACTTAGTCTTCCTCCCTTCTAGACAAGATTTATTAAGATATGGAATCATAGAATTTACCCCTGCTTCTGACAGCATGCAAAGCTCCACTTCCTTAAACCGTCCCCAAAATCGCCTACCACAAACCCCACTCCTGTAAGTCCTTTCTAACACCCTGTCGGTGAGACACGCCACCGTTCTCCTTCTCTGCTATGTCCTGTCCAAGCACAGGGTGTTCCTCATGCAAGTGCAGGGCTGGCCATGAGAAGCAATGCCACCCTACACTTTGCTCTCCTGGTGTCTCTCTTGTCTCACCAGTTCCAGCCCAGTCCTGGGGGTCTTTGGCTGGATGGAGTTGACATCAGTCCCCTCCCCTGCTCTTCTCTAATCTCACCACACGTACCCTGCTCTGGGCCTCAGGGTGTTGGGGAGCAGAGCTGGGAAGTAGCGGAGGAGAAAATGAGGAAGAGAAATGCAAGAGGGCGACTTCACAGGGGAATTTTGTCCACCTGATGATGTGGGAACGGAATTAAAACTGTCTCCAGAGCGAATGTTTCTTCTCTCACTTGAAGTCTGGGCTTCCTCCTTTTATGTCTATGCCCCACCCAGATTACGCGTGGGCTACTTGGGCGGTTGTGGTATTTCTGTTTCCCAACCAAACGCCACCACCTCCCCTTAAAGCCATCTTCACAGGAAGGTAACCAGCTCCCGGTGGAACTGACCCATTTGACAGTATCTAGGGGAACAAAAATTGTTGCTGCTGCTGATTCAGATTCACAGCTTGGACTTCCCACCCTTAGCTAAAAGTTTTTCACTGGGGGGAGTCCCCACCACACAACCTACTCTATTCTGTTCATGTGAGCCAGTGGTAAACAAACCAGACTCCTGGTGCCTCCTGAGTCAGATGATAACCAAGGGAAAGAAGTGACCTCTATCTCTGGACACAAAACAAACTAGAGGACCCTTACTCCTCTGATTGAGAAAGCTGGTGAAGTCAGCTCCTTTCAACTTGGAGAAGCCATTGCTCACATCAGGCACATAACGTTTCCAAAGTCATGGAAATGTCCAGTTCATGGCAAAAGTAGGGTTTTCTTTGTGCCCAGTTTCATGAAGAGGTCAATCAACTTTTTCAGTAAAAGACCAAATAGTAACTATTTCAAGCTTTGTGGGCCAATCTTTGGCATAACTACTGAAATCTACCCTTGCAGCACAAAAGCAACCATAGATATAATGCAAGTGATTAGGCATGACTGTATTTCAGCAAAACTTTATTTACAAAAACAAGCACACCAGATTTGGCCCATGGAATGTAGTTGGCTGGCCCCTGGTGTAATGTAACCAACACGTGGGCACAGCTGAATAAGAAGAGGAATAATAACCTTTGCCCATTACTTTCTAAAGATCTTACTTCTCACTAGACAGATTGAGAGGTTTAAAATCAGTTTGGAAACTGCTGGAGGATGGAGGAAAAAGAGGGAGAGAAGAAAGAAGAAAGCAAACATGAGAGGATGGAATTTTATTTATTTCAAATGGAATTTAGTTATTTCAAATAAGTAATGGAAGAATCAGAGTGGAAAGAGTTATTTGTAAGGCCTCTGTATAGCAGGCTGACCCTAGTCATCTCTTACCCTGACCAGCTGGACAGGAGTCACTCACTGAGGCTCAGGCTACGTGGACTAATCCAGCTTCAAAGTCAGGTTTATAGAAATGTGTGGGCTTCTTTGGGGAAAGTTTATCTGAGACAGTGTTCCTCCGGACCAGCTTCGGGTGTCATTAGCAACAGAGAATCTTCTCATAGAGACAACTGAATGTAGTATGTTCCAGGATTTATTTTTTAAATGCTGGTTCCTGATTCTTCTGGGCAAAGCCGAAGAAGGCAGAGAGACACTGAGAGTGCACTGCATCAGCACAGATTGTGGAATGTTTAGGACCATTTCAGTTCCCGAAGAAAGAGCCCCTGAAGAGCTCATAGAAAGGGCTCGCAGGAGAGTAGAGAAGGACCAGGGAGTGCTGGACACTTCTAACAGTCACAGGTGCTGTGACTTCTAACAGTTGCAGGTGAACAGGGTCCCAGACCTTCCCATCTGGGACTGATGGATTGATTGTGAAGAATATATACTCATTCCACAAATTTAAAAAGGGAATTAATAATGAAAGACTTAAGTGTAAGGTAGAGCACCCAAGACTCTGCTCGGAAAGGTAGACGCAAATGATAACCACATAGGTAAATCCCCTGCATGTGGCTGGGAAGAGAGGGTGAGAAGTAGTCTATCTATGGTTAGTGGCCATTTTCTCTAGTTCACAGACCATGCATATTGATTATAGATTCAGAAAGTTACCCTAACTTTACAGCAATGACTTCTGAACTGTGCTTTCCTGGAATACTGGTTTCATAAGATGTTAGCAGTTATTTTGCAGGAGAAAGGTTTCAGGGAAACTGAAGAATGAATTGACATTGACAGGAAACTTGTGTATCCATTCAAAATACATTTTTGTTTGGCTGTGTTATCCTTGGAGAAAAGTAATAGTATCAGAAGAATCCTGGGCAATACAGCAAGGTCCTGTCTCTACAAAATTTTTTAAAAAATAGCCTGGGGTAGTGGCATGTTCCTATAGTTTTAGTTACTCAGGAATCTGAGGCAGGAGGATCACGAGCCCAGGAGTTCTAGACTGCGGTGAGCTATGATCATGGCACTGCACTCCAACCTGGGCAACATAGTGAGACCATGTCTCTAAAAATAATAATACATAAATAAAATTAAATTTAAACAATCATTTTTAGGAAACACATTTTTAGAGCTCAGAACAGAATATGACCCTGGACAGATGCATATAAAAGACGGTCTAGCAATGGCTTTCAAACTTATTAAAACACAGGTTGCTGGCCCCACACCCAGAGTTTCTGATTCAGTAGGTTGGGATGGGATTTGTGTTTCTAACAAGTTCCCAAGTGATGGTGCTGATGCTCGTCCAAGGACCACAATTTAAGACTCACTGCCCTGCACCCGGCCCCATGCCCAACAGATAGGAGGCTCTTTTTACAGTAACAAGAAGTTTCTTTCTGAGGGTTACCACATTAAAAGAAATCAATTGAATGGGTTTCCACCACGTGTGAGCATATATTGGCTGACCCAGCATCAAAGTCAGGGTTAGAAACATCCGTGGGCTTATTTGGGGAAAGTTTATTCCAGACAGTCTTCCTCCAGAACAGCTTCAGGTGTCCTTAGCAATGGAGAATCTTCTCATAGAGGCAACTGAATGTAGCATGTTCCAAAATTCATTCCTTAAATGCTGGTTCATGATTCTTCCGGGCAAAGCTGAAGGGGCCAGCTAATAAATCAACACATATTTCCTGACATTTCCTGACAGGGAGACATGTTCCTTCAAAAATGGGAACAAAATTCAAAATGAATTTAGTGGGGAGGCATAGTTCTTCAAAAATAAAATTCAGTTTGAACAATTTCAATCTGAGATATTTGGGGATTAAAAAAACAGATATAGGTTCTGAAGGGACTACTCAAGCAAATGTATATTAGGAAATCAAGGAGGCCCTAGAAGGCCAGAATATGGACATGAATCAGCCAAATTGTGGAGTTATGGACAAAAGCTAACGAACACATCTTGAAATCTCCAGTGGGACGCAAATTCTTTTAACCTCAGGTCAGCCCCAAATCATGGTACCAATTTCTGTTAACATGCTCTAAAAAATGACATGAAGAACTTAGAATAGGTTCTTGGCATATTAACAAATATATCTAGAAAAATATGAAGTAGTCCTAAGCAGAAAAGTTTGAAAGAAATTTGGATAGTTAAGCCTGAAAAAAAGTGAAGGTGATTCTATCTTTAAATTAATGAAAATTTTTGTCTCTGGCCTTTCATTGCAGTGGTAAATTAGGCAAGAATAAATGGCCTTAATTTTAAAATAGATGTGATTTTAGTTAACTGTGAGGTAAAATCTTCTTTAAAATGGGGTAATGAAACACTGGAGGCTTGTTATTTTGGGCCTGGAAATTTGTAGAGATGCTAATTGTAGCTAACAGTACTTATGCTTTTTTTTTTTTTTTTTTTTTTTTTGACAGAGTCTTGCTCTGTCACCAAGCTGGAGTGCAGTGGTGTGATCTCGGCTCACTGCAACCTCCACCACCCGGGTTGAAGCGATTCTTCTGCCTCAGCCTCCCAAGTAGCTGGGATTACAGGAGTGCACCACCACGCCTGGCTAATTTTTGTATTTTTAGTAGACATGGAGTTTCATCATGTTGGCCAGGATAGTCTCAATCTCCTGACCTCATGATCCACCTACCTCAGCCTCCCACCTTGGGATTATAGGCATGAGCCACCACACCTGGCCGAAGTGTCTTTAAAATTCCACAGAGCTCTTCCTTGGTTCCTACACAATCTCAAAGCCAATTGAAAGAATTGCCATACTATTGAAAAAGTCCAAATGCCCACCAATGGGAAAATGAATGAATAAATTGTGATATATTCACACAGTGGAATATTATACCGCAGTTAAAATCATGGATTATAGTAAAATACAACAATATAGATGAATTTTATTAATACGATATTAAGTGAAAGAAGCTCAGAAGATTACATATAGTATGATACCCTTTTATGAAGCTTAAAACAACTAAAATTTTAAATACATTTTGGGAACATAGGTAGATACAATATAATCATATAAAAGGAAGACAAGCAATGACCACAATGAAAAGGACTGGCAGTACCAAGGGTGGACAAGGACATGGAGTGATAGAACTCTCATAGAGTGCAGTGGGAAGATAAATTGGTACAACACTTTGGAAAACTTTTTGGTAGTATCTACTAAAACTAAAGATACACAAATTCTATGATGTAGCAACTCCACTTCTAGGTATATATTCAACATACATTCACAAAAAGGCATGTTTAAGAAAGCTTATAGCTGAGGGTGGAGCAAGATATCTGAACAGAAGCCTCCACTGATGGCTCCCCCCTGCAGGAACACCACATTTTAACAACTAACTACACAAAAAAGCACCATCAAAAGAAGTAAAAATCAGGTGAACAATCACAGCACCCGGTGCTAATTTCATATTGCTCAAAGAGGCACTGAGGAGGGTAGGAAAGACAGCCTTGAATCGCTGATACCACCCCTCCCCTATCCCCCCAGCAGTGGCTGTGTGGTGCAAGAGAAAATCTGTGCACTTTGGGGAAGGAGAGCACAGCGACTGGGCCACTTGGCACTGAACTCAGTGCTGACCTGTCACAGCAGAGAGAAAAGCTGTGCTGGGCTCAGCTGGCATTCGCTGAGGAGGAGGGAGCATTTGGACCAGCCCTAGCCAGAGGGGAGTCACCCACCTAAGCAGTCGGAACTTGAGTTTCTGCAAGCCTCACCACCACGTGTTAAAGTGCTCTGGGGTCTTACATAAGCTTGAAAAGCAGTCTAGGACAAAAGGACTGTAATTCCTAACTAAGCAATTCCTAGTGCTGAGCTAGGCTTAACACTAGAGCCAGTGGACTAGGGCAGCAGGTGACCTAGGGAGACACCAGCCAGGGTGGCTAAGGGAGTGCTTGTTCTACCCATCTCCCAACCCCAGGTAACACAGCTCACAGCAACTAAAGTGACTCCTTCCTTCTGCTTAAGGAGAGAAGAGCAAAGAGTAAAGAAGACTTTGTCTTGCACCTTGGATACCAGCTCAGCCAAGGTAGGATAGGGCACCAGGCAGAGTCATAAGGCCTCCATTCCAGGCCCTAGTTCCTTGACAACATTTCTAGACATGCCCTGGGCCAGAAGGGAACTCACTGCCTTGAAAGGAATGAGCTAGTGCTGACAGAATATATCACCTGCTGACTAAAGAGCCCTTGGGCCCTGAATAACCAATGGTGATACCCAGGTAGTGTGCCATGGGCTTTGGGTGAGACTCTGAGACATGCTGGTTTCAGGTGTGACTTACTACCTTCCCAGCTGGGGTGGCAATGGCAAAAGATTCCTTCTGCTTGAGAAAAGTAAAGGGGATATTTTCTTGCTGGTACCTTAGGTACCAGTTCAGCCACAAGGGTGTGGAGCACCAAGCGGGCTCTTGGGTCCCGAGCCCAGGTGTAGGCTCCTAGACAGCATTTCTGGACCTGCCATGGGCCAGAGGGGAGCCCATTGCCTTGAAGGGTGAGTCCCAAGCCTGGCAGCATTCACCACAACCTGAGGTGCCCCTGGGCTTTAAATGAACATCTGCAGTGGCCAGGCAGAACTCCCCCTGAGCTAGTGGTGGTGGTGGCCACCAGGAGGGGCTCCTCTGCCTGTGGAAAGGTGAGGGAACAGTGAGAAGGACTTTGTCTTGTGGTTTAAGGGCCAGCTTAGATGCAGTAGAATAGAATGCCAGGTAGATTTCTAAGGTTGTTGGCTCAAATCCTGGCTCCCAACTGTGTCTCTGGACCCACCCAACGCCTGGGGGAACTCACTGCCCTTAAGGGAAAAACACAAGCCTGGTTGGCTTCTTCACTGCTGATGGCAGAGCCCTAGGGCACTGAGGTAGAACATAGATGGTAGCCAGGTAGTGGTTACAGCAGGCCTGGGGCAAGACCCAGTGCTGTGACAGCTTCAGGCCTAAGCCAGCACAGTCCCAGTGGTAGTGGCCACAGGGAAGCTTGTGTCACCACACCCCCAGCTCCAGGAACCTCAGCACAGAAAGAAAGGCTGTGTTTGTTTTGGAGGAAGTAAGGAAGAGAACAAGAGTCTCTGCCTGGTACTATAGAGAATTCTTCTGGGTCTTATCCAAGACCACTATTTGGAAATACACAGTCAGAGGAGACAAAAGAAAAAAGAACAAAAAAGAATGAAGCACACCTAGAAGATCAAGAGAATGCCCTCAAAGGGACAAATCTAAGAGTTGCTGGTCTTAAAAAACAGGTAGAGAAATAGATAGGGGTAGAAAGTTTATTCAAAGGGATAATATCAGAGAACTTCCCAAGCCTAGAGCAAGATATCAGCATTCAAGAACAAGAAGGTAATAGAACATCAAGCAAATTTAACCCAAAGAAGACTACCTCAAGGCATTTAATAATCAAACTCCTGAAAGTCAAGGATAAAAAAGGATACTAAAAGAGCAACAGGAAAGAAGCATATAACATACAACAGAGTTCCAATATGTCTGGCAGCAGACTTTTCAGTGGAAACCTTATAAGCCAGGAGAGAGTGCCATGACATGTTTAAAGTGCTGAAGAAACAAGACCCAATGATCTGTTGCCTATAAGAAACACATTTCACCTATAAAGATACACATAGGCTGAAAATAAAGGGATGGAAAAAGATATTCCATGCCAATGGAAACCAAAAAAGAGCAGGACTAGCTATACTTATATCACATGAAATGATTTCAAGACAAAAATTGTAAGAAGAGATGAAGAAGGTCGTTATATAATGATAAAGGGATCAATTCAGAAAGAGGGTATAACAATTTTAAATATATATGCAGCCAACACTGGAGCACCCAGATATACAAATCAAATATTATTAGAGCTAAAGAAAGAGACCACAATACAATAATAGCTACAGACTTCAACACCCCACTTTCAGCGTTGGACTGATCTTCCAGACAGAAAGTCAGCAAAGAAACATCAGACTTAATCTGCAGTATGAAACAAATGGACCTAATAGATATTTACAGAACATTTCATCTAACAGCTACAGAATACACATTCTTCTCCTCAGCATGTGGATCATTCTCAAGTATAAACCGTATGTTGGGTCACAAAACAAGTCTTAAAGCATTCAAAAAATTGAAATAATATCAAGCATTGTCTTTGACCACAATGAAATAAAACTAGAAATCAATAACAAGAGGAAGTTTGGAAACTATACAATCACATGGAATTTAAACAACATATTCTTGAATGACCAGTGGGTCAGTGAAAAAATTAAGAAGGAAATTTAAAAATCTCTTGAAGCAAATGATAATAGAAACATAACATAGCAAAACCTATGCAATATAGTGAAAGCAGTACTCACAGGAAAATTGAAAGATATAAGTGCCTACATCAAAAAAGAAGAAAAACTTGCAATAAATAACCTAATGATGCATCTTAAAGAACTAGAAAAGCAAGAGCAAACCAAACTCAAAATTAGTAGAAGAAAAGAAATAATAAAGATCAGAGCAGAAATAAATGAAATTGAAATGAATAAAACAATAAAAAAGATCAATTAAATGAAAAGTGGGTGTTTTGAAAAAACAAATAAAATTGACAAACCTTTAGCCAGACTAGGAAAAAATGAGAGAAGACCCAAATAAATAAAATCAGAGATGAAAAAGGAGACATTACAACTGATACCACAGAAATTCAAAGGAACACTAGAGTCTATTGTGAGCAAATATATGCCAATAAATTGGAAAACTTATAAGAAATAGATAAATTAATTGAAACATACAACCTACCAAGAGTGAACCAACAGGAAATCCAGAACCTGAACAGACCAATAAAAAGTAATGAAAACAAAGTCACAATAAAAAGTCTCCCAGTAAACACTGGGACCCAATGGCTTTACTGCTGAATTCTATCAAACATTTAAAGAAGAATGAATACCAATCCTACTCAAACTATTCCAAAAAACAGAGGAGGAAGGAATACTTCTAAACTCATTGTATGAGGCCAGTAGTACCCTGATACCAAAACCAGACAAAGACACACACACACAAAAAAGAAAACTACAGGCCAACATCTCTGATGAATATTGATGCAAAAATCCTTTAAAAAATACTGACAAACCAAATTCAACAATACATTAAAAATATCATTCATCATGACCAAGTGGGATCTATCCTGTGGACGCAAGGATAGTTCAACATACACAAATCAATCAGTGTGATACATCATAACAACAGAACGAAGGACAAAAATCATATAATCGTTTTCAATTGACACTGAAAAAGCATTGGATAAAGTTCAACATCACTTTATGATAAAAGCCCTCAAAAACCTGGGCATACATGGATGTAATTCAACATAATAAAAGCCATATAAAACAAACCCACAGCTAGTATCATACTGATTGTGAAAAAAATCTGGAAGCCTTTCCTCTAAGATCTGGAAGAGGACAAGGATGCCCACTTTCACCACTGTTATTAACATAGTACCGGAGTTCCTAGCTAGAGCAATCAGACAAGAGAAAGAAAGAAAGGTCATCCACATTAGAAAGAAAGAAGCCAAATTATCCTTGTTTGCAGAAGATATGATCTTATATTTAGAAAAACCTATAGACTCCACCAAAAAAACTATTAGAATGGATAAACAAATTCAGTAAAGTTGCAGGATACAAAATCAACATACGAAAACTAGTAGCATTTCTATATGCCAACAGTGAACAACTTAAAAAATAAATCAAAAAAGTAGTCCCACTTATAATAGTCACAAGTAAAATTAAATACTTAGGAATTAATCAAAGAAGTGAAAGATCTCTACAATGAAAACTATAAAACACTGATGAAAGAAATTGCAGAGGACACAAAAAAGGAAATATATTCCATATTCATGGATTGGAAGAATCAGTATTGTTAAAATGTTCATACTGCCCAAAGCAATAAAAGATTTAAGGCAACTCCTATCAAAATACCAATAACATTCTTCACAGAAATAGAAAAAACAATCCTAAAATTTATATGGAACCACAAAAGACCCAGAATAGCCAAAGCTATGCTGAGCAAAAAGAATAAACCAGAGGAATCACATTATCGACTTTCATATTATGCTACAGAAGTATGGTAACCAAAACAGCGTGGTACTGGAATAACAACAGACACATAGCTCAGTGGAACAGAATAGAGAACCCAGAAGCAAATCCACACACCTACAGTGAACTCGTTTTTGACAAAGGTGCCAAGAACATGCATTAGAGAAAAGACTGTCTCTTCAATAAATGGTGCTGAGAAAATTGGATATCCAAATGCAGAAGAATGAAACTAGATCTCTGTCTCTCACCATATACAAAAATCAAATCAAAATGGACTAGATACTTAAATATAAGACCTCAAACTATGAAACTACTAAACAAAAACATTGGGGAAGCTCTCCAGAACATTGTAGTGGGCAAAAATTTCTTGAGTAACACTCCAGAAGCACAGGCAGCCAAAGCAAAACTGGATAAATGGGATCACATCCAGTTAAAAACCTTCTGCACAGCAAAAGAAACAATCAACAAAGTGAAGAGACAACCCACAGAATGGGGGAAAATATTCACAAACTAGCCATCTGACAAGGGATTAATAACCAGAATATTACAAGCTCTAACAGCTCTGTAGGAAAAACATCTAATAATCAGATTTAAAATGGGTAAAAGATCTGAATAGACCTTTCTCAAAAGAAGACATACAAATGGCAAACAGGAATATGAAAAGGTGCTCAACATCACTGATCATCAAAGAAATGCAAATCAAAACTACAGTGTGATATCATCTCACCCCAGTTAAAATGGCTTTTATCCAAAAGACAGGCAATAATGAATGCTGGCAAGGATGTGAAGAAAAGGGAACTCTCATACGCTGTTGGTGGGAATAAAAATCACTACAACCACTATGCAGAACTGTTTGGAGGCCCCTCAAAAAACTAAAAATAGAGCTACCATACAATCCAGTAATCCCACTGCTAGGTATATATACCCCAAAGAAAGGAAATCAGTATATCAAAGGGATATCTGCACTTCCATGTTTGTTGCAGCAGTATTCACAAAAGCCAAGATTTGGATGCAACCTAAGTGTCCATCGAAAGATGAATGGATACAAAAAATGTGTTACATAAACACAATGGAGTACTATTCCATCATAAAAAAAAAATGAGATCCTGTCATTTGCAGCAACATGAATGGAACTGGAGATCATTATGTTAAGTGAAGTAAGCCACGAAGATGGACTTTGCATCTTCTAACTTATTTGTGAGAGCTAAAAATTAAAACAATTGAACTCATGAACATTGAGAGTAGAAAGATGGTTACCAGAGGCTGGAGAGGGTAGTTGGGGAGTGGGGAGGAAGCAGGGGTGGTTAATGGGTACAAAAAGTAGTTAGAAAGAATGAATAAGACCTAGTATTTGATAGTATAATGGGATGACTATAGTCAATAATAATTTAATTATACATTTTTAAATAACTAAAAGAATATAATTGGATTGTTTGTAACACAAAAGATAAATGCTTGAGGGGATGGATACCCCATTTACCATGATGTAACTATTACAAATTACATGCCTTTATCGAAATATCTCAGGTACCCCAGAAATATATATACCTGCTGTGTACCCAAAAAAATTAAAAATTAAAAATGAAAGTTCATAGCAGCACTGTTCATTAAAACCCCAAAGCGTTCATTAGCAGGAGAATGGATAGGTAATGTGTGGTAGAATCATAGGAAAATACTATACAATAATGAGAAAAAACAAACTCTGGTTACATACAATATAGATGAATCTTGCAAGTATGTTGGACAAAAGAAGCCAGATACTACATAATTCTACTTATATAAAGTTCAAAAACAGGAAAATCCCATCTTTGATGGTAGAAGTCAGAATACTGGTCATCTTTGGGGAAGGTAATGACTCTAGGGAGGCATGAGTGGGGGCTCCGGAGTTCTGGTTCTGTTTTTTGATTTGGATGCTTGTTACATGAATGTTTACATTGTGGAAATTCTTGTATGATTTGTGCATATCTGATGTCTATCATGCTTCAATTAAAATTTTATTTTAAGAGTGAGAGAAGGATAAGGGAGATAAAGATAAGGGAGTAAAAATAGATAATAACAAAAAGGATGGAAGATAAGAAGTATCAATAAGCATAGTTTTCAAAATATATTTCAAAGGATATACAGTATGAATAGGTGGTAAAATCTAAGTAAAATCTTTTTTGCAATGTTTTTCATGTTTAACGTTTATGTCCATTCATATAGCCATTGTTTTAATAACATTCTACCACATATTTTCTGGTTTAAAAGTAATATACTTGTCTGTGTGTATCCATGGAGGATTGGTTCAGGACCCCCTCAGATACCAAAATCTGCAGATCCTCAAGTCTCTTATATAAAATGGCATAGTATTTGCCTATAACTTATCCGCATCCTCCTGTATATTTTAAATTATCTCTAGATTACTTACAATATCTAATATAACGTGAATGCTCCATAAATAGTTGTTATACTCTATTGTCTAGGGACTAATGACAAGAAAAAAAGTCTGTACATGTTCAGTACAGATACAGCCATACATCTTTTCCAAATATTTTCAATCTGCAGTTGACTGAATCCATGGCTGCAGAACCCACATGTATGGAGGACCAAGTGTACATGTTTATTTTATTAAATTTCAGAAACAAAAAATAAAACAGGGAAGAAACCAGAATTCCATCAATGAGATCTAATCATCCTTAACATTTCGGTGTGTATTCTACCAGTCTTTCTGTCTTATGATTTATGAAGTTTTTAAAAGGATGGGGTGAGGAGAGAAGAAAGGAATGATCGGCATGTGGTTGAGGATAATGGCTTCTTTAGTGCCAACATGGCACATGTATACATATGTAACAAACCTGCACGTTGTGCCAATGTACCCTAGAACTTAAAGTATAATAATAAAAAAAAAGAGGCACAAGAACAGGATGTAATACAGGAACCCACCGGTAGGTTACTATGGGTGTTTTTTGTTTTAGGTGGTAGATTAATTATTAAAAATAACTTAGGAAATAAAAGTGGGCCAGGTCTGGACCAAGAATGAGGATGTATCACCAACAAAGGATTATGATTAATCCAATTTTGTGCACCTGCGGTCCAATTAAAACTAAAAGAATTCTCATAATAAATAGATTCTGTGCTGTAATTGAAAGTAAGTTTAGTCCTCTGAAGTCCTAAACTGACATTTTAAAGACAAACTGTGCGCTGACAAATCAGGGGGAAAAAAATTACTTCCCTTTTCAGTAAGAAGAAGCTTGCCCTTTGATTATTAAACCTCACATAGTTTTACAATGATTTGTGAATTCCAGCTCCTGTTCATGATAACATTGGCCATAATGATTCAAACGCTCATGTGTCAGAACACTTCAGTGTAAACCAGATAAACTTCCCAGGTCCCTTCTATCTCTAAAATTCTGTATTTTAGATTAATGACCTGATGTGTCTACCCACTCAATTAATAAAGCAAGAATGACTTTTCCAGACCCTTTCCTGTTAATTACACAGAGAGTTTCAACTGGGGACAGTTCTTATTGCTCACAGCAAAAATCCAGATTTATTGGTTTGTTTTCGTGTTTATATCCCTGTTGCTGTTAATAAAAATGAAAGGTTTAATGTGGTGAGGAAATCAGGGTAAAATATGTGCAAGAATTTAAAATAATGCACACGTAATGTTAGAACACTAAAATGCATGCTTTTGGTTTCTATTTTAGCTACAGCGGAGCCACAAACTTGGCTTACAGCTTCCTAACACTCAAAGAAGGAAACAGGAGAAGAGAGAAGATTTGTAATGCCTATAAAATAATTTTGGCCAGGTTTTCCAAAGAAAACCAGAATTTCCATTTGCTTAGAAAGATGTCCCCATGATGTGCTAGAACAGGCTTCTATTGGCTCTTGAGAGCCGATGGTTAAATATTCAGAATTTTTACAAATATGTTGTTAAACCATTGGTAGCTTGAAACTGACCATGGTGGGAATATTTAGCATACACCACAAGTCAGGTCTTGTTTTTCTTTTAGAAGCCAGATTACAAGCACACCACCACATGTCCCCAGTGGTCCTCAGACAAAGACACTGTGTGAGGTCAGGAGAGTTGCAAGTGGATGGGGAAAGGCTCATTGTACAACTTTCTATGTACAATAGAAACCCATCCCTCAGGAGTAGCAGAGAACAGAAACATACGCCTGACCAGAGAATGACTTCAAAGTTACATCAGCAGTCACCCACCCCACCTGAGTCCTTCTTTCCAATAATACCCTTTGGAATTTCATACCTGGGATTACAAAAACGGCTATGCCCATTGAGGGGCAGACATATCTCCCCATTCAAAGATACACCTAAACAAATGCGAGAATCTCAGATTACAGACTTTATGCTTTCCACTCAGTCAGCACTTCCAAGCCCATGTTTCACGGCATCATGAAAAGTGTCCTTCAGGGAAGAAAAAAAGTGTCCCATACCAAAATAAGCAATAATCTTTATTGCAGGACTTCTCAGAGCCTTTAAGGAGGCATATGTGCTCCTGTGGCAGAGTGTACATTAGTTCCCAAACTTGTTTTACCCCAGAACACTTCCTAGTGACACATCTTGGGACATCAGACTGAAAAATGCCACCCTGGGTAGTCAGGGTCCCTTATGATTTGGAGAGGCAACCCCAGGATGTTATTCCACAGAAATGTTTCTTTTATGTAGGACTTGAGGCTCTGGCATTTTTCTTTATAAAAACATGAGTTGCATATCTTCGCTTTTCAAATGAACCATTTCATTAACTCTGTTGGTGTTCATACATCCATCAGCAGAGCTGACTTAAGGCATAAAGGAAACAGTTCAGGACAAGAAGTTTCTTAACTTCCTGTGGGCTATGTCGCCAGCAACTCACTCAGTCCTATGTGGACACAGAGTTTGTTATGTTGCGGGCAGTACACACAAGTATGCACCCACTCAACCATCATCATGGAGCCCCTCCATGTTCCAGGCCGCGGATGGGACAGACCTGGCCCTGTCTTCAAGGAGCTCAGGATGCAGCATTAATGAATGTCAGCTTCCTCTATTTACAGCCTTTCTTTGCTTTGTCTAGGCTTCTGTTTCCCCACTTTGCTCTGTGCCCTGTGCTGCTCCTCACCACTCTTGTTCATCCTTTTCCCTCCCTTCCCTGATAGCTTTTTCCAATGACTCACAAGAACCCACCCAGCTCAGCTGCTTTTCATTACGCTCCTGTCTTTGCATTTTTCCAACTCAATTAAGCCATTACCAGAACTAAATGAGGCATGGACTCCCCAAAAGCCACACCTGTTGTCAGGGAGATGGAGGGCAAGACCATGTGCAGCTGGCAGGCAGACAGCAAAAGCCGGGCTTGGGCTTGCGGGAGGCAGCCAAGGGTGACCGGGCAATTTGTGTTTCCCCCAGTGCCGAAAGAGGGCCCTCATTTTAAAACTACATGTGCCTTGCTTTGGTACAGAAGGAATGAAGTCTGATATAGAACTAGGGATGGCCGTATTGGTGATGGCAGGTAAGAGTCCCTAATTCTTTGGCAAATGTGCACCAGCTGTGTATAGAAACCCATATTGTGGATGTCTCTTCAGCAAGAGGTAAAGGAAGCTGCAACTACAGCCAGGCACATGAGTTTGGTGATTATTGATTAAACTTTTTCAGGTTTATTTTTCCTGTTCACCCTCATTAAAACATACACATTGCACCTTTCTGCAATAGTGGCTTCAAACCCTACTGTTAGTATCTTTATGATCATTGTGACGAAAGAGAGTAAAGATTACAGTACAATAAACCAGAGACATAGCAGTGTACTCACGTTATGGAGATAAATTCTATTGGAAATCAAATTTGGTCTTATAATTCTCTTTTTTCTAGGCAACCTAGATTTTTTTTTTTTTTTTGCCATCTAGGAATTCAAAAATAGTAGCTTTTGAGCTTGCTGTGCCTTTAATTTACTGAGTGATTTTATGTTCAGAAGGTCTGCGCCTGGGTTTTCTCTATTTGAAATGTGAGCAAAATCATTCTGCTCTAGAGATTCACAATTTCCAGAAATGTTGAGGCCAAGAGGTGAGAGTAGGGGTGGTTTTTATTTGGAAGAAAATTGAAATGTGGCAGTGTTCACTCCTGACGTTGTTTTGCTATCCTCTGTTAACTTGTCTTGACTCCGGAACTTGGATTAGCCACGTAGCTACTCTTTGGACAACAAGTTCAACAGACATTTTTAGAGCATCCATTTAGTACCAGGTTCTTTGTTTGATGCTGAGGATGCAGCTATGATCATGGAGAAGCCTCTGCCTACAGGAACCATCAGTCTCGTGGGGTGACCCCTTCCTTGTCCTGTCCAGGAATTGCCCAACCAGCCTCTGGTCTTTACTGTGTACACTTCATACATTTGTTCAACGAATATTTGTGAATCATTTGTGCCAGGTGCTGTGCTGGGTGCTAGGCAACAATGGTGAAGAAAAGAGACAGGCCTTGGCCTCATGAAGTTTCTGGTCCCCACCTTGACTTAATTCTCTTTCCCAGCAATCACCAGAGAATATCACTATTTGCTCTGTGCTCCCTCAACACTTAAACCATGCCTCTTTCTAACATTTAGATCACCGTCCTTATAATGCGCCTTTCTGTCTCTTTTTAAACCTTGAGCACCTCGAAGGCAAAAATTTCAACTTTCTTTCCCTAGTGTCTTGCACTCCCTGGTATCTGGCACATAGAGAGCTCAATAAATGTTTTTTGAATGAGTAAATCATTGCACGAATTTATAACTTCATGAACCCATGGAACCCATTGACTGGTCTGCCCTCATCTCCGATCCTTGGCTGAAAAGCCTAGCAAGCCATTATCTGTCCGTACTGAAACACTCCTCCTGATGTCAAGAACCTTCTAAACATAAAACCACCTGGTGCACGGATCATTTCTTCTTCCAAGATGTATCTGCCATTGAGAGAAAGAACAAATACTAGCTTCAGCTTTGTTTGTAATACTCATTTGCAGGAAGGCAAACATGATTATATATGATTTAAATGGAATAAATGTATAGTAAGGAGAACAAATGAGTTTATTTGTGATTCTTTGCTAGATACTGTTGGAGATAACTACAGTAAGAAAAAATGTATATAATAACAGTGGTTTAAACCAGCCAGAAGCCTTTTTTCTCTGTCAGGCAAAAGTCCAGGAATAGTTCAATATTAAGGTTCTGCTCTATGAAAAGCTTAGCTCATGGCACCATCATTTCCTAGATTGTAGCTCCTTGTTCAAGATGGTCTCTAGCTGTCATATCCACCTCCGTGCAGCAGAATAGAGGAAGCGGGGAGAAGGGATAAGGGGCAACCAGGAGTCAAGTACAAAGAAAATAAAGCTTTTACAACATGGAAGGTAGAAGGTGATGGGAGCTGGACAAAGGCACTGGCCACAGGAGTGTGTAGGAGAAGGCAGAGTGGGAAGCAATGGCAGAATCACAGGACCAGGAGACTGGATGTTGGAGGACAGGGAGATGGAGGATCTAGAATGACCCTCAGCTTTGGAAGCAAATTCGACCCTGACAACTGAACTCAAAAGGGTGGTTTGAAGAATATGTTAGACTGAGAGAGTTAACTGCTACAAATTGACCCCAAATCTCTCCTTCCTCTATTCCTTATTGCCATTAATTTTCTGTTGAATGAACTAATTAAGTTAATAAACTCCAAGTAGTTAATATTTCACAGGAAAAATTTAACAGGTCTCAGTGACTAACCCTAGCCAGTTATAATGTTCTCTCTCCTACCTAATTTAGTCCATGGGACTCCTTAAAATTCTGAGTTCTTAAGGCATTCTTAAGACAAGTGCCAAAACTGCTCACTCGAGTAAGCTGAATATACAAAGAATCTATTTCCCTATCTAGAAAGTGGACTTGGTATTACCCTCATTACAAAATTGTTGTGAAGTTCAAAATACATGGAATGTTTAAGGGATCTGGCACAATGCCTGGATCAATAAATGCTAGTTTCTGTCTCTTTCCAAAGTACTTTCTTTTTTAATGCTTTTATTCGATAAACATTTATTCAGCATTTACTATTTCAGACACTGTACGAAGTAAGTGCTGCAGGGCAAAGTTGAATTTAGAAAAAAAGTTAGCTTTTTTTTTTCCACTTCTGAGTGTCAAGGTAAATTCTGATCATTTAGCCCAGCATGCCTACCCCCTGGACTGAGAGCTCCTGAGGATATAAACATGCATGTGTTTGTCACCTTTATATTCCCAGCACATGTACTTATTAAATGTATGAGTGAACATATGACCAGGGTCCAAGGAATGAGGCCAAAAATCTAAAAGCAGGACTAGGGTCAGAAAACTGGGATGGTCATGGATGTTCAGACATTACAGGAGGAGATTCCATGAAAATTGAGCGTCTGCTGGGGTCATCCTTCCACCTGAGGCTCAGCACACTCTGCTAGGAATGCTGTTGGAGGAGAAGGTGGAATTCCTAAGGAGCAAGAGACACCATATGACAATGATTAAGAGATTGAGCTCTGGAATCAGACGTTTATGAACATAACTGTAATAAAGTGTGATGAACCTTCCAAGAGGGAAGCTCCAAGATCCAAGACATAAGAGACTATGTTCTTACAGGTGGACCTCCCTCACCTAAGGGTTCAGGGAAGTCCTCCTTCAAGAGCCTTGCAAATTGCTTACTGCACAACTGAGGGGTTAATGTGGGCTGAAATCCAACCTGTGTTCCACTAAAGCTGTGCACGTTGACTCAAAGCCATGTGCTCCCCAGAAGGAGCTCTTTTCCTCATTCACCCGAAGGCCTACAGTTCACCCAGACATGCCCCGCAATTAAGGACATCTGAAAGCTCAAAGATAAGTAGATGTTTTCCAGGCCAAGTTTAGGCCAGAGGGACCAAGGAGGGGAACAGAAAGTGTGAGATCAGAGCATTTTAAGAGCCTGATGTACTTGAGGAACTGAAAGAAGTTCAGCAAGGTTGGAGTGTGACATACAAAGAGAAGACTAACAAGAGTGGAAGGGTATTCATTAAAGCCAGTATTTTCTATGAGTTTACTAGTTACATTGTGCTAATGGCTCTCCATGCATTATTTTGTTTAGATCACAGACATTAAGTGACTTGCCCAAAGTCATATTAGAAAGTAGTGGAACTATGATTCAAAGCCAGGTGTGAATCCAGAGCCTATGCTCCAAAGCACTTGTCCTGTGGCATCCAAAGATTTGCAAATTGAAAAAGAGCAAAACTGGAGATGAGAATGCCAGTTAAGAAATAGTTGCAGAAATCCAGGTTAAAAATGATGGCAGGGCCAGGCATGGTGGCTCACACCTGCAACCCTAGCATTTTGAGAGGCCAAGGTGGGAGGATCACTTGAGCCTAGGAGTTCAAGGCCAGCTGTGGACAACAGAGTGAGACTCATCTCTATAAAAAAATACATTTAAAATTAGCCAGGTGTGGGTAGCATGTGTTTGTAGTCCCAGCCACTCAAGAGGCAGAGGTGAGAGGACTGCTTGAGTCCAGGAGGTTGAGGTTGTAGTGAGCTGTGATGGCGCCACTGCATTCCAGGCTGGGCGACAGAGCCAGATTCTGTCAGAAAGAAATAGAAAAAGAAAGAGAGAAAGAAAGAGAGAGAGAGAAAGAAAGAAGAAAGAAAGAAGGAAGGAAGGAAGGAAAGAGAAAGAAAGAGAAAAGAAAGAAAGAAAGAAAGAAAGAAAGAAAGAAAGAAAGAAAAGAAAAGAAAAGAAAGAAAAGAAAAGAGAGAAGGGAGGGAGGGAAGGAAGGAAGGAAGGGAAAGAGAGAAAGAAAGAAGGCGGGGAGGGGAGGGGAGAGGGACAAAGAAAAAGAAAAAGAAATAAATGATGGTGGACTAAAAATAGTCTTGGAAATGGCGAGGAGTAAATGGATTCCAGAGAGAATTAAGAAGTAGAATCTACAGGGCTTAGGGATTGTTTAAATATGAAGGACAATGATGAGAACAGAAAGGAGGAAAAGATGGCTCCTTATTTTGTGTCTCTGTGGATGGCATGTAATCTTCTAAGATAGAAAACAGTGAGGGAGAAACAAGTCCAGTAGGGAGGTAAGTTTAGGGCCTGTTAAATTCAAAGAATCTGTGGAACATTCATGTGGCAGTGTCTAGTTGGCAGTCCAGTGCTTGGCCCTGAGCCTCAAGACAGGCTGGATATTTAGCCCCATCAAACCTGTAATTGGTAATTGACTCACAGGGTGAGTGAGATAGGGTGCAGAGTGAGAAGAGCAGAGTTCCTACTCTACTAATCATAGTATAGCAGGAGGGCTTTCTCCTATATCCAGCTGTTGATCTTTGTAAAACACAATCTAATCCATGATTTCTCTGAATTTTGTATAAGAACTGTTCTTAAAAGGCTTACAGGGTGTCATATTACAAACTGAAACCAGAGACCTGCACAAAAAAAGGAGACTATCATAAAAAATAAATAATAAGTGGTCTTTTCCAACATTTTTGTTTGGTTCAAAGTCAGATTTAAGCTTAAATATGACTCATTCTCTATTTTCTTTCTTTTTTTCTGAGACAGAGTTTCACTCTTGTTGCCCAGTCTGGAGTGCAATGGCACGATCTCGGCTCACTGCAACCTCCACCTCCCAGATTCAAGCAATTCTCCTGCTGCAGCCTCCCAAGTAGCTGGGATTACAGGCGTATGCCACCACATCCAGCTAATTTTGTATTTTTTTAGTACAGACAGGGTTTCACCATGTTGGTCAAGCTGATCTTGAACTCCTGACCTCAGGTTATCCACCTGCCTCAGCTTCCCATAGTGCTAGGATTACAGGCGTGAGCCATTGCACCCAGCTTCATTCTATATTTTCTATAAGAACTTACATGCTGAATAAAATATCACTAATATTATTATAACAAAAGGAGTTGCTGCTACTAATAGGCCAAATTTATGCCTCATTCACACAGGAAAATGAATGGATTAAAATCCAGCATCAGCACCAGCGGAGGTCTTAGGTTATCAAGGGCCTCTTTAAAATTTGACCTCTCATAACCTAACATAGTTCTTCCCCAATATGGGCAATTGACATTTCCTGTATTTTACATGAAGTGCTATAAAAATGTGACTCCAAGCCAGGCCTTTTCAGTCTGCCACCCCTAGGCCCCTCTAAATGGAAATTCTGAGCCACCTTGGTTGCAGTGGTCATAACAAGATGGGATTGAGGTTTAGCTGAATCCATTTTGTCTTTCTTTTCTTTTAGAAGGCATCACAGGAGGCCTCTGCATGATGTGGCTTCCAAAGACTCAAGGACCACCCACATTACAAGTCTGGATTGAGGAAGGCAGAAATGGAGATTCAAACACCACGTCTTCTATTATTTTATTAATCAATCTGTAGACATGTGTCCCCACTGCAGGGAGTGAACTGCTCCAAGGGAGAAACTTCTGGGAGCCTCCAAACTCCTAGCTGTCTCATCCCTTGCCCTGGAGAGACGGCAGAACCATGGCATTTTATAGCTGCTGCTGGGTACTCTTGGCCCTCACCTGGCACACCTCTGCCTACGGGCCAGACCAGCGAGCCCAAAAGAAAGGGGACATTATCCTTGGGGGGCTCTTTCCTATTCATTTTGGAGTAGCAGTTAAAGATCAAGATCTCAAATCAAGGCCGGAGTCTGT
Organism: Pan paniscus; assembly: GCF_029289425.2. NCBI lineage: Eukaryota > Metazoa > Chordata > Mammalia > Primates > Hominidae > Pan > Pan paniscus. Next base: position 120,201,554 of record NC_085926.1, read on the forward strand.
GGAATGTATCAGGTAAGAAGAGGGGCCTAATCTGCCAGTCTCTTCTCTTCTGAGTGGTTGGAGAAAAGCTGCACCAAACCCAAAATAATTTTTTCAAACTTTGTCCTATCTTTTCAAGAATAGTGATTGATTGGTAATCGTGCTGAAGCTTATTGCCCCCACAACCTGCCTTTTTTTTTCCTGAAGACTTCTTTTTAAATAAAATGTCAATGATATTAAGTAGAAAATCCATGCATGGCCTGTTAAAGCACCTGGTGGTCATTTGGTGACCAAGTTGTCATCGTTCACCTGGCAGCAGTGTTGCTTAATGGAAGACTAAGTACCTAGAAGGAAATTTATTGCAGGTCTTGCAAACCTGAGTAGTAAAATCCCCCATTGACCTTACATGCTCCAATGGATAGTAATACCTGAGTGCTGGCTGCCTCACTCTTTTTCTTTTTTTCTTTCTTTTTTTTAAGGCACTTAAGTTGAAAGAAACCACAGTAGTCAGCACGACCCAGGCATCTTCAAACTGTAAAATGTAGTCCATAGCATTTTGGAACTACTGCCATCAAAAAGTCTTTTGCATAGGAAGGTTATCCCCCCTCGCCACCCTCCCCACCCCCCATCCACCCTGCCAAGAATGCATCTCACTCTCTCAATAGATTCTCTCTGCAGCCACTTGAAGAGAGCTAATATGTCTCATCAAATATTTTCTTCTCCAAGCCACATAGTCTGTTTTATCATCATTTTCTCCATGATATGCTTTCCAGACCCATCATCATCCTGGTTGTCCTCCATCTGATGCCCCCTAATTTACTGCGACCCTTTTAGAATATAGTCTCCAGGGTGAGGCACATCTCTTTAAATGGGATCTGACTTCTGCAGAATATGGTTGGGACTGTTTATCACCTCCCCTAATCTACACTGGAGACTGACTGTGCTCCAAATCTTGACCCATCTTCTAGAGAGACTTGCAACTTCCAGAAGGGATCCAGCACTTTTCCTTGCTCTTCCCAATAGCTGGAAAATGAAAATGAAAACTAGGATTGTTCCAATAAAACTGGATTTCTGTTCATGTTCTAATGAGAGCTAGTAAATTGATAATATTTTCACATTTTTCTTATGAATGCAGGAAATCTAAGTGCAGAATTGCACTGATGCTGATGATATCCTTCACATAACCCATGTGGACAAATACTCTGTTGTACCCTGCTGCACAGAGCTGTATATGTGCCATGTGTATACAGACCTAAGATCAAGCAAAAGGCTTGCCCTAAAATAATATATATTTTTAAATTATGTTAAAGATAATAAAACTAGCTTAGCAGCATAGATGCTTAATGTAAAAAAAATCTAATATTTCATAATAACTTTGTAGATTTAAAACAAATAGTTAAACAAATACATGAAGGAAACTTATGGTAACAGAAAACATCACATTAAAAGTTAGACCAAGAGCTTAGGGAACCTAACAATACAATGGAGTATAAAAGATTCTATATCTCACCTCCTGTCACTGTCACTGAGTTCAAGTAGTGAAACTCACAATATAAAGAAAGAACCTGGTGAGTTGTTTTTTCCTCTAGACACAAATACACTGATTCAGCACATTTACTGAGCCCTGACTCTGAGCAAAGTGCTAGGGAAGTGAAAACTATGTCACTGACCCTATTTCTCTTGTTAACTTGTTTGATTTTTATTTAAAATGTTCTTCTTTGAAAAGCAATGTATGTTCATTTTTTAGATATAAAGTATAAATAAGCCAAAAGCACATAATTTTAAAACTCAGCATTCCACCTCCCAGAAATAACCACTGTTGTACACCCCAGACTGTCTGTGTATGGCCTTCATAGGTTTGTTATTTGTTTACAAAAATGAGATCATTCACGTCCCTTTCCCCTTGACCTTCAGGAATGTCATAGTCTAAACTTATGACTCTGCAAATCTGATCTGAGGTTATTTTTAGGCACCCACATATTAATATCCTAATGTATTTATGTTTTCCTGGTCCTTTTCTTGTACATCTACATATTGCTTTTATTTAAGTACCTCATATCAGCTACTTCAAATTCATTGCTGCAGAAGACAGATACAAATTATTCAATGAATTACAAATAGCAATCTTTTATTCTTCTTTTTATTTTTATTATTGTCATTATTGCTCTCTGTCTCTGTGTGAGGCACCATGCTGAAGATTTTGCATAATTAGCTCATGTCATCATCTTTACAGTCACCCTATGAGGCAAGTGTCATCCTTCTTTTATTTTTATTTATTTATTTATTTTTGAGATGGAGTCTCACGCTATCACACAGGCTGGAGTGCAGTGGCACAATCTCAGCTCACTGCAACTTCCATCTCCCAGATTCAAGCAATTCTCCTGCCTCAGCCTCCCCTGTAGCTGGGATTACAGACACCTGCCACCACACCTGGCTAATTTTTGTATTTTTAATAGAGATGGGGTTTCGCCATGTTTTTGGCCAGGCTGGTTTTGAACTCTGGACCTCAAGTGATCCACCCGCCTCGGCCTCCCGAAGTGCTGGGATTACAGGCGTGAGCCACCACGCCCGGCCGTGTCATCCCCATTTTAACAGAGAGGGCTCTGTACAGAGCATGCCATGAAGCCAGAGAGTAGTAACAGTTCGATGATTCAAACCCAGCTTTGCCCGATCTTTACTCTAAAGTCGTTGACTAGAAAGCTTCCCATTTTCTTCCACTTCTTCTTTCTTCCAGGTATAATTTCCGTGGGTTTCGCTGGTTACAGGCTATGATATTTGCCATAGAGGAGATAAACAGCAGCCCAGCCCTTCTTCCCAACTTGACGCTGGGATACAGGATATTTGACACTTGCAACACCGTTTCTAAGGCCTTGGAAGCCACCCTGAGTTTTGTTGCTCAAAACAAAATTGATTCTTTGAACCTTGATGAGTTCTGCAACTGCTCAGAGCACATTCCCTCTACGATTGCTGTGGTGGGAGCAACTGGCTCAGGCGTCTCCACGGCAGTGGCAAATCTGCTGGGGCTCTTCTACATTCCCCAGGTACTCAAGCCTTCTCAGACGGGGCACTGGGAGCAGGATCAGAAGAAGCAGGCTTGGGGGTGCCATGCCCAATATCCATACGGTTTACCATATTCCCATCTCTGGCACAAAAGACCTATGATTTAGTTGATGTGCTGTATCATGACCATTTGGGATTTCTGAAACTCCAGTGTCCACAATGTCAATGATACCTTCGCTATGCTTCCAAAATTCTTTTAAATGTACCTTGCATAAAACTGTCTTTTTTTAAAAAGAGGCATTCAGTTATTTATTTCCCACTCTATTCCTTTAGTAAATTTTTTTTCCTTCTGCTTTTATTAAAAGGAATCAGAGCATATGAGGTAAATCCCACCTCTCAAATCCAAAATATCTGTCCCGAATTCCATTTCCTGAAAAGTCTCGCTGCTCCACTGTCTCATTGAAACTTTAGCTCAGAGGGAAGCAGAGCATATTTTCTCACAAAACAGGAACTTAATCATTGTGTTGCACATTCCAGAAATGGAGAAAATTCTATTTCATTCAAAACCTATTTATTGAGCATATATGTATAAGCAGTCTCCACTTTGCAGGAACTTAGCCTAGGTGGAGAGATGGTTGCATTTCCATTTACTAACAGTTTATTGAAGCAAGTGCTTTAATAAACATTCAGTGGTGCATTTTTTTCACCAAAAAAAGATAACAAATGTGAAATGCCATTTTATAACCTGACATTTTCCTTCTTAACGCTATAGAGCAAAGCATTTTTCAGTTTAATATTTATAAATCTATGACATCATTTTATAATAGTGAAAAAATGGAAACAACCTAAATGTCTGTGGGTGGGAGAATCAGCTCAATTGTGATGCATCCTTACATTAAGTTTGAAATTAAACTATAAACTACACCTTAAATTTATTTTTTGAATGTTTAATATTTAAAATTTGTAAGAGTACCTTTGATAAATTTACATTTCTATGTTGGGAGGGCTCCTTTTTTTTTTTTTTTTTTTTTTTTTGGTGATTGCCATTATCTCTTTATATACATGAGACAAGAGATAGTTTTGTCATCATTTACGGAATCCTTACTTCAGGGAATTAAAGGTGTTTCCCATGGGGAAGCCCTGGCTTTGTAACTTTTGTGCCAAAGTGATCTGACAAAGCCTGTATCAGTAAATGTGCTGCGTATATTCAAACTTAGATACATAGTTAAAGTAAGTTATTGTTACCCCATGGCCAACAGGCTAAGATGTCAAGTAAAGAAAGAACATGAAAAGGGGAGGGGCGTGTTAATTCTTTGTGTTTTGGATGAAAGATAAGGTTAAGTTGAGTTTGAATTATAAAAGTGCTTTGATTATCAATCAAACCAATATAAGTCTATCTACAGTAGGGGTTCTCTGCCATGTCTGCCATGGCTACCTATTGGAATCACTTAGAGAGCTTTAAAAATACTGGTGCCTAAGTCCCACTCCGCAAAGATCAAGGTTTAATTGAGCTGAGATGCAGCCTAGGTGTCGGGAGGTTTTAACACCCTGGAAGTGATTCTAATGTGCAGCTGGGCTGGGAACCACGGCCCTGCCGGGTAGGGCCATGGACCCAGGGGTATTTCGTATGCCAGCCACGCCACCAAGTGGATGGAACAAGCAGACCAGCTAGACAAATTGCGGTTGGAACAGTTTTCTGAATCATTCTTGAAATTCTCCCCCTTACAATAAAAAAAAGTTTTGTGTGTTTCTGAGGGGTTTTTGGGGGGGTTGGGGCACAAAATGGTATTTACCCCACTTTAGAGTTGCTTTTTAAAAACTTGGTAAACATTATAAATACGTTCCTTAAGAGAACATATCCATGAGGAATATTATTGTTTTTGATTTTTATTCCATTAAAGCCCTTTTGACCTATTTTTGAAAAAATCAAGAAGCAAGCAATAATGGATGGATTTTTTTAAATGGTAGGTTTTGTGTTTGCAAAAATCTGATTCAGAGGCCTATTGTTTGGGTCTGCTAACAGAATTCTCTGAAAACAATAACATCTAAACAAATTACTTAATTTAACCACCTGCCTCATAAGTTCTGTGGTATTTCGAGAATACCTTATTCGGATAAAGGAAAAAATTATCAATTTTATACTATAACTTCTAAAATAAAAGCTCTTGTCAGAAAACAGTCATACTTGCTTTTTAGTCAAGTTGGCCTAATTTTTTTACAGACCAACGCCTTTTATGTTTCTAATGTAGAAACTATCCATCAATAAGAAGAAATACATTGGAAATTTTTTTTTTTTTTTTTTTTGAGATGGAGTCTGGCTCTGTCACCCAGGCTGGAGTGCAGTGGCAGGATCTCAGCTCACTGCAAGCTCCGCCTCCCGGGTTCACGCCATTCTCCTGCCTCAGCCTCCCGAGTAGCTGGGACTACAGGCACCCACCACTACGCCCGGCTAATTTTTTGTATTTTTAGTAGAGACAGGGTTTCACCGTGTTAACCAGGATGGTCTGGAAATTTTTACTTAAAAATATTGGACATGGAAAATTAATTGTTTTAAATGGTGAAAGATATTAAAAAGGCATTCTCCCAAATACCTTCGACTTGTTTTCTTAAGAAGTTTAAAATCTCTCTGGAAAAACTAGAGAACACAAGATATTAAGCTACTTCATTTCCTAGAAGAAATTCCATTTGTGTAAAAATGTTTCGTTCTTCAGAAAAAATGGTCCCATAACTTGGAACTTCCTAAGTGGTGAGCCATGATGACACAGAGTGCTGCAAATGAGCTGAAGCCGGCCTCATCAAAGATGTGGATCTCCTCAAGTGTTGGGGTAACCAGGTGGGGCCTGAGTGGTCAGAGCACTCCCACCAGGGTTGATCAGCTTCCTCTGTTTGCTCCATGTGTTGCCATAATGTGAAAAGAAGTGGGAAAGCTCTGCACTAACTAATGCTTTACATGGTATTTGGCTACTTCTTCAAGCAACGATCTCTTAACATCAAGGGCAAGACTTTCTTCCCTTGGTAGTCCACACCCTTGCTCAGATGCAGAAGTAGCTGTGTCTTAGAGAGTGCAAACATGTCAAGACAGCTTCTCCAGGGTTCCTGTTCAGCCTCTTAAGATTTTCAAGACCCACATCAAAAGCCTGTCAAGCAGGCTCAGCCATCACCTATAACTGAATAAAGGAAAGGGCTCTGGAAGGTGCTTCCCAATGGAAGATTCTTCACAATGCTACCTTCAAAAGTGGGTCTGCTAACGATGAGTTAATGGGTGCAGCACACCAACATGGCACATGTATACATATGTAACAAACCTGCACGTTGTGCACAAGTCCCCTAGAACTTAAAGTATAATAAAAAAAAAAAAAAAGTGGGTCTGGCCATAAAATCAATCCAACAATAGTGGGATGGAGAGGAAGGGAGGTTTTTCTGATGATATTTAATTACATACGTCATTGTTATTGTGATACAGGGGGATTGAGCCTAGTGGTCTTAGTGGTCTAATTGAGCCTAAAAGAAACAGTTCTCAGAAATGACTGCAATTAAGGTTAGTTTTTTCTAAAGTACTGGGGTGCGGGGAGGAGAGGGAGGAGGAGGAATAACCAGAGGAGGGGAAGAGAGAAATTAGGCAGAATAAGAAAAGGGAATTCCCGGGGACTCCTCTGAAGAGCCTTAAGTTTATAATCCATGGGGAACCTGATTCTTTCCAGAGGCAAATTATGAACAAAGTGTTTATTGCAGTAAAGGGAAGTTAAACTCTTCAGATCAGAAGCTGAGCCCAACAAGCCAAAGTTGTGTACATGGATATATTATAACCAATGAGGCAGCACAGAGGAGGTTAGAGAAAACATGAAACGGTGCATAAAGACTCTTCTTGAAAGGCTAAGTACATCCCACTATTGTTGGGTTGATTTTATGGCCAGACCCAGTTCTGAAGTTAGCATTGTGAAGAATCATCCATTGGGAATTGGGATGCTCCCTCATAGACTGAAAGGTGCTTAAGTGCTCACTCTGGAGTGGAACAGATGCTGCTTTTCCTTACCCTTTCTTTCATCCTGTACACAGTGAACAGCATAGTTGATAAATGAGACCAAGGCATGCTCAGAAAGCCACCTCTACAACAGCCTGGAGGCTCACTCAGCACCTCTTCACTCACTCACTCACTCATTCACCATGTTCTTGGTTCTCTCCAGGTCAGTTATGCCTCCTCCAGCAGACTCCTCAGCAACAAGAATCAATTCAAGTCTTTCCTCCGAACCATCCCCAATGATGAGCACCAGGCCACTGCCATGGCAGACATCATCGAGTATTTCCGCTGGAACTGGGTGGGCACAATTGCAGCTGATGATGACTATGGGCGGCCGGGGATTGAGAAGTTTCGAGAGGAAGCTGAGGAAAGGGATATCTGCATCGACTTCAGTGAACTCATCTCCCAGTACTCTGATGAGGAAGAGATCCAGCATGTGGTGGAGGTGATTCAAAATTCCACGGCCAAAGTCATCGTGGTTTTCTCCAGTGGCCCAGATCTTGAGCCCCTCATCAAGGAGATTGTCCGGCGCAATATCACGGGCAAGATCTGGCTGGCCAGCGAGGCCTGGGCCAGCTCCTCCCTGATCGCCATGCCTCAGTATTTCCACGTGGTTGGAGGCACCATTGGATTCGCTCTGAAGGCTGGGCAGATCCCAGGCTTCCGGGAATTCCTGAAGAAGGTCCATCCCAGGAAGTCTGTCCACAATGGTTTTGCCAAGGAGTTTTGGGAAGAAACATTTAACTGCCACCTCCAAGAAGGTGCAAAAGGACCTTTACCTGTGGACACCTTTCTGAGAGGTCACGAAGAAAGTGGCGACAGGTTTAGCAACAGCTCGACAGCCTTCCGACCCCTCTGTACAGGGGATGAGAACATCAGCAGTGTCGAGACCCCTTACATAGATTACACGCATTTACGGATATCCTACAATGTGTACTTAGCAGTCTACTCCATTGCCCACGCCTTGCAAGATATATATACCTGCTTACCTGGGAAAGGGCTCTTCACCAATGGCTCCTGTGCAGACATCAAGAAAGTTGAGGCGTGGCAGGTGCGTCCTTCACTTATATAGCAATTTGCTGTATAATAAAGCAGAGTTGGGCTGCAACTCCAGGCAAGAAAAATAGTGGTCACTTGAAAAGGGCAATATTTAAATGAGGCCACTAAATGGAGCTTTGGATTCAAAGTACCTTTTTTAAATCTTGAGCAACTGATTTGAGCAAAATTGATAGTAATTTGATTATCTATTTAAAGCCTTGAGTCAACTGTTCTTTAGTCCAGTGATTCAGAATAACTGAAGTATGGTCCCCAAAAGTTTTCAAATATCCCAGAACAGATTTAGTAATGAGTGGGGTATTTTTCTAATGTCTAAATTATCAATATTGTTCCCTTGTGAGTAAGAAGTATTTTTTGAGTACCTATTACATTCCATATACTAAGTGGCATAAAGCTAGTATTATTGTGTTTAGCCACCACTTTTGCCATTACGTTACTGACAGCCTATACCAGGCCACCCAGCAGGTCAGCTAAGCACAGCTTAGGACAAAAGCAAATCAAAGGCACAGAAAACAAAAACTCTTTGTAAAAAGATTTGATATTGAGTGTTTCAAAAAGAAGCACTGAAGTCGTTATCATAGAAAAAATCAGAACTTAAGAGGAGTTCCCACACTTGTTTAGCCTTGTTTTGTATTTTTGAATTGCACACAGGAGAGACATCATAATCTTTTTCATTTCAAGAGCTTATATCCTAAATAGCTGTTCGGGTCTTGCATATGTGCCTTATTTTTTTCAATCAGACCATGTTTTACACTCCTTTTGTATTTTCCTTAGTTCCAAACTGACCTATCAGAGAGATTGCATGACAGTGGAGAGGGCGGGAATTCCTGAATTTGAATGGAATGTCCCAGCCTCCAGCTCCCCCATTTCCTAGCTGTGTGATCTTAGGCAAACCATGGCTGTAAGTCACAGTGTCTCCATCTGTGACACAGACTTAATGTCTAGCTTACTTTCCACTCAATGTTCTTTTGACTTAGGTTCATGACATTAAATGACATGATATATGTAAAAGCAATTTGTAAACTTTCAAGCTCTAAACAGATGTGTGATTATTATAGTAGGATTTCAGTACATCTCTAATTAATCCATGAATTAGGTAAAAATGATAACTAGAACACCTTTGTATACAGAACCCAACCACCACAAACCCTTTGGGAAGGATACCAAGAAGTAAAAAGCACACGACTTGTATCAGTCACTGTAGAGATTCTCATGAAAGACAAGGAGTGACTGTCTAAGTTGGTCAAATAGGCCAGAATCTTCAAGTTCTCAGCCCTTCTTATATGGGAACCTCTTACCCAACCATCACTGTTGGCTAAAATTTCTAACTTCTGTGGGGTACTCAGAGCTTCTTTCTTCACACGGAACCCCTACCTTGCCAAGATAGAGGTGCTGTAATAAAGGTCAGGCACTCTAAAGTCTTCAGGAGTGATGATGCTAAGGTATGGGGTTTTAAGTAGGAGGAGTAAGGGGGCAATCTTCTAGGTGGTTGTTACTATCGTCTTTTCTTTCTTACCTCTCACGTCCAATGCAAGGAGGACCTCAGCTCTTGAAAAAACTGCAAGAGAAGAGTAGGGTTGAAGGAAAAACAGGCTTCAAGGGGGAAACTTGGCAGTTGTACTCTTCAATGGCTCCTCTTCCAGATAAGGAAATAAAATACAGATGGTCAAGACCAGACCTTGGACCTGTGAGGAAAAAAAAAAAAAAAAAAAAAGCCATGACAGGCTATAGTCACAACTGGGACTTTTAGTTGTGTAATAGAAAGCCCTAACCAAATTGGCATAAACAAAAAAAGAGGAAATGTAGTGAGTGGGTCATGTCACTAAAAATCTCAGAAGTGTTCCAAGTACAGCTAGGTATTTTCATCTCATCTTTCTGTTCTTCATTCCCCAGGGTTAGCAATTTTCAGCTTCTGTAGCAGCTTGAAGCTAGGATCTCCTTACTTCCCAAGATATCCTGTAAAAGTTCCAGAAACCACGTTTATTGACCATTCCTAAGTCATGGATCCATCCCTGATGCTAGCAGTCCTCCAGACTACATAGACTTAGAGTAAGGGGGGAGTGAATCCCCAATGGGAAGTCAGGATGCCATTACCAAAAGGAGGAAGAAATAGAAGCAAAGCAGCCAACATTCAAAATGTCCACTACACAGACACTTCACCCAACCATGGCCCAGGTAAAGATATGTTCTCCTGACTCTTACATGGTCTGGAAAAATCTCCCCAGGAGACAGCACAGATAGGAAAATGGGATCAGAACTCTATGGAGGAATAACATGGGATATTGGCCAAAATGTCCTGAGTGCTTGGTGTGAGTCTCCTTTGAGCCTCAGGAACCCAGGCTGTTGGGTGGGCGTTCCAGAATTTGAGATCTTGGCCAGGAAATGAACTAGCAATTATTCATTCTCATTATTAAGACCTATATCTTCATCAGGAAATCAACTAGCAATTATTCATTCATTCTCAATATTAAGATCTATATGGAAACTTATCACCTATAATCTAATCCAAGTCTCCAGCTGGAACTCCATGTCTGCCTTCTCTCAGTTCTTCCCCTATAAGCCAACCTGCATGACACCTCCTCACAAATCACTCATTAGTTTTTGGCACAGCATCTTTGCATAGGCCATAGCCCACACCAGAAGGGCCATCAATTTTTATCTCTGCTGTCATTTTCCACCAGGAACATTTAAATTGTTTTCAAAATCCACTTTCCCCTGGAAGTCTTTTCAAATCGTATTCCCACAACACATTTTCTGATCATTCTCGCTTCCTCATTTTTGATGTTTATATACCCAGCTTAAGCTTCCACAGCTCTTTAATTGACTGAAATAGACACTTATTAGTTAAAATTCTGGTTATAAGGGTCAATCACAATTTTTTTCCTTTCTTTCTCCCCAAAAAAATATTTATCAGTCAACTCATATGCCTCAAAAGTAGCACTAGCAGGTGATTTATGAGCATACAACTCACAATTGCCTCCTGACCTCTTCTTGGAGACCCCCAAGCCCTCCTCACATCCCTTCCCAGCTCTCTCTTCACTACTCCTTTGCTGTACTCTAAGCTTCATAAGATCAGGAACCATGCCTGTATTGTTCAGTACTATGTTCAGAATGCCTGGTGCTGGAATATTCATAGAATGAATGAATGAGTGAATAGCAGTCTAGTTGATTTGACCTGTCAACACTACCTATAGGCCTTTGCAGGGAACCGTTTGAGCCAACAACCCATTCTTGAATCAATCACTGTGGCCAAGGTATTCTAGGCTTTGTTTGGACAAGCTTTGGTCACGTGCCCACTATCAAGTTTGAGTGGAACATCATGTAAGTATGAAATCACCTTCTTTCTTCTCTCAGGATGATCATGCACAAGGTGTGCTTCCTACTCTCCTGCACCTCACACCAACACTCACTAGTCAAAAAACAGGCATGCAGCCATGGTGAAGATGGAAGTCAGATGGAGCTGATCTTTCTAGGAATTGCTGGTACTGCTGGAAGTTGGGGAATGGGGGATAAATTGTGAGGACAGCCAGAGAAGATGGAAGGGAGATAAGAAAACATGGCTGGCGTTAGAGAAGGGAATTGGGCCTGGATCTTCCCCATGCTCTTACCACAGGAACTGGGCAAGATAATGAACTTCATTATCTTGTTCATTATCTGTGTGACCTGGCCCTCATTATCTGTATAAGAGCTGGAAGTCCTAGACCAGAGTGGGGGGGTTTCTAGTCTCTAATGTTCAGTTTAATTCAATTGACGCTACTAAGAATGTGTGCCAAGAGGTGATTTCCATTTATGCTTATAATGAGCAACCGTTTGACTTTAAAATCTTTTAGGGGAAATACCCTAAAAGACCACAAGATGGGAATATTATGGCATAAAAGAGTATGTTAGCTTCTAAGTGCATGCATGTCCTGTATTTGCCCCTCTTTTAGATCTATGTGTCTTTCTTGGTGGTGTTTTCTTTGTGAGCCTATAAGTCTCTTTGTGTCTGTATGTTATGTTCTATGTTCAGATCTTTTTGTTTGTTTGTGTTTTGTTTTTTTGAGGCAGAGTCTTGCTCTGTCACCCAGGCTGGAATGCAGCGGCCCGATCTCGGCTCACTGCAACCTCTGCCTCCCTGCAACCTCCGCCTCCCAGGTTCAAGCAGTTCTCCTATGTTCGGATCTTTCTACTGGCTTTTTTTGTTTCTCTTCCCCTTCGTTTATTCTTTTTCCTCATATTACTCCCCAAATAAAATAAATAATTTGGAAGCATATAATATTGGATAATAATCTCAAGTAAAATTTTATATTTCATTTTAAAAGGAACTGTCAGTTCCTTTTTAAAAGCAAAAGAAGCCAGGGGCAGTGGCTCACACCTATAGTCTCAACACTTTGGAAGGCCACAGTGGGTGGATCATGAGGTCAGAAGTTCGAGACCAGCCTGGGTAACGTGGTGAAACCTTGTCTCTACTAAAAATACAAAAAATTAGCCGGGTGTGGTGGCAGGCACCTGTAGTCCCAGCTGCTCAGGAGGCTGAGGCAGGAGAATCGCTTGAACCTAGGAAGCATAAATTGCAGTGAGCCAAGATCGCACCACTGCACTCCAGCCTGGGCAACGGAGCGAGACTCCGTCTCAAAATAAATAAATAAATAATAAAAAGAGTGTTCTCTCTCGGGCAGATATCTAAATTATCTTCTAACTTATGTTGCTTTTTTTGTGGATCAATCATTATCAATTTAAAGATTCCCTGTCATTGCTCTTAGGAGTGAAATGGTTTTCATCTCCATCTTCCCTGTTATGTGAATTAAAGGCAAGATATTATGCAGAAAATAAAACGCCCAAATGCAAAACTTGCAAGTCAGCCTGCCAAAAGAAATATTAAAGATGTTTAAAGAGGTGACTTAGAGATATGACTTGGTAAGCATAATAATTTATTGATTATAAGTGGATAACGTACAAATTTTGAGTAGAAAATATTCCACACTCATGTGATTTTATTTATATACCTGCTGTGAGGACATAGTACAATACAATTCAGGTTAGGATTTGAAGTAAGGAAAAAAAAACATATCATTTGAGACGAGTCTTGAAGGGTAGATAGAATTTGTGGATACGGAGAAGGATCTACTCCTTGGAGGAAAGGTCACAAAATGTCCTGCTAAGCAAAAGAATACTGACTAAAAAAAAATAGTACATAGTGTATGATTTCATTTATGCGATACTCTGTCTCTACTGACAGAAAGAAAGCAGATCAGTGGTGGCCTAAGGCTGCAAGTGGGTAGAGGTTGACTTTCAGGGACACCACAGAACCTTTTGGGAAGGTGGCAGTGGTAGTTACCAAGCATATACATTTGCCCAAATTCAGAACTATACACTTAAAATGAGTGTATATAAATTATACCTCAAAAAAGTTGATAAAAAAATTACGGAAAGTCCCCAGGTGGGGAAGTCCTGGCTACGCATGGAGATCAGGATGTCATTCAGGTTAGACCATTTTCCCACTTATGGCCCCTCATGTTGCCACAAGCATTACACATCGCTACCATTTCATTTTTAAAATATGTCCATTTTCTCAACCTACATTTTATACCAGTTAACCTGTTGTAACTAGAGATAGACAACTTAATAGATGTCCAATTTCACTCCTGCATGTGAGTAGGTAGTATAGTGTAATGGTTAACAGTTTGGAATCTCAAGCCAGACTGAGTTGGTTTAAATTTTAATTGCCACATAATTGCCTTATGACCTTGGGCAGTCACTTAGTGTCCTTGTGCCTCACTTTTCTCTCTCACCTGAGAAATAGAGATCATGAAACTTGTTAAGTTTATTATGAGGATACCATTACTTAATATGCACAGAGTGCTTAGGATAGTGACTATGTACTATGTGCAGTAAATATTTGTCTTGAGTATTATTCTTTTGTAGGTGAGGAGGGTAAGACCCAGAGAAGTCAGAATGATTTTCCTAAAGTAATATATCTAGCTAGTAAAGAAGCTACATCTGCTCCAGGTGATCTGTTCCCCAAAGAGGCCAAAGGAGTTGCTAAAAGAATGACTTTTGCCCTCTGGGCACCACATGCCTTCTAGCTCCTGAGAGGCTGCCAGATCAGCCAGTGGTTTCCAAGTGAAGACACTGGTCCACTGCCTTGAACCCTGGGTGTTCAACAATTGTCCTGACACCTCGGTCCTTACACAAAGAGAAAGTATAGTGTGCAAATAATTGAGAGTGCACACAGCCAACCAGGTTGGAGTCTATTAGACATCTTTGTCCATCTTGAATATTACTGTATTTCTTCTTTCTAAAACAGTGCCTGCTTGGCCAGTAGTGGTCCCTTAATAAATACTTGTTGAATAAACAAATGAATAAAGAAAGAAAATGGGACAAAAATAACTCCTGAGAGGACAGTGGAGGACAGTAACACAGTACCTAGATACAGGCACAGATAAGCGAGGTCAGTGATCTCAGAGAAGTGGTCAGAAAACTCTCACACAAGAAACCACAGTAATGCTGACTTCATAAACTGGGGCTGGAACTTAGCTCTGCATTATTAACAAAGTAAATTACATGAAGGAAAGCATGTTTTGGTAAGGATTTTAAGAGTATAAACAGGGTTATTGAGGCATAAAGATCCAGAAACCATTAAATTTTAAATTATTCTTGTATTTTTAACTGATGTAGGCCTCCTAAGAATCTTTATCAGGAACAATTTATTAGCCTAATTTGTACTAATAAATATGCCTAAAAGAAGAAAAGAAGCAACTTTAAAAAAAATTATTTTGGCCTTTTTGTTTGCTTGTTTTTGTTTATTTCAGTTTAGAATTTAGATCATATTTTCAGTCTTACTCGGCCTGATTCAGCCCAATTGAACTGGTTAGAACTCCCAGTATAATCTTGTATAGATATAGTGAGAACAGACATTACTGTCTGCATCTGATCAGGGAGAAAGCATTCAGTATTTTACCACTGAGTATGATGTTAACATTCATAGATCCCCTTTATAGAGTTGAGAAAGTTCCCTTTTATTCCTATATTGCCGAGAGCTTTTATCAGGAATGGAGGTTGGATGTCATCAGTGCTTTTTCTGTATCTATTCAGAAAATCATGTGGTTTTTCTTTTGTAGTATGTTATTGTAGTTGACCATCAAACCAACCTTTCGTTCCTGGGATTAATCCTACTTGGTCATAATGTATATTCCTTTTTGTACATGTATTTGTGTGTTTGATTTACTAAAATTTGGTTAAGAAATTTTGCTTCTATGTTCATGAGGACTATTGGTCTATAGTTTTATTTTCTTGTAATATCTTTGTCTGGTTTTGGTGTCTGAGTAATGATGACCTCAGAATGAGTTTGGCAGTATTGACTTCTTTTTTGATGTTCTATAAGACTTTTATAGAATTGGTATTAATTCTTTCTTAAATCTTTGGCAGAACTCATCAGTGAAGCCACCTTTAGTTGGTTTTCTTTGTAGGATTGTTTTGTTTTGTTTTGAGATGGAGTCTCGCTCTGTCGCCCAGGGTGGAGTAAAGTGGCATGGTCTTGGCTCACTGCAACCTCCGCCTCCCAGGTTCAAGAGATTCTTCTGCCTCAGCCTCCCGAGTAGCTGGGATTACAGGCATGCACCACCACCACCAGCTAATTTTTGTATGTTTAGTAGAGATGGGGTTTCACCATGTTGACCAGGCTCGTCTCTAACTCCTGGCCTCAAGTGACCCACCCACCTCGGCTTCCCAAAGTGCTGGGATTACAGGCATGAGCCACTGTCCATGGCCTGTGGGAAAATTTTGAACTGAAAATTCAATTTATTTAATGGATAGAATGCTATTTAGGTATATATGAGTCAGCTTTGATAGTTTGTCTTTCAAAGACTTTGTCCACATCGTCTAATTTGCCAAATTTACTGGCATAACTTTATTTATAATATTGTTTACAATGTTCTCAGACTATAATTATAATGTCTGCAGCATCTGTAGTGTTGTCACTTCTCGAATTTATCATATTGTAAATATGCATCTTCTCCCTTTTTTCTGATCAGTCTGGCTAGAGATCCATCAACTTTATTAATCTTCTCAAAGAATCAGCTTTTGGCTTTAGTGATTTTTCTCTATATTTTTGTTGTCTATTTCATTTATTTCTATTCTGATCTTTGTCATCTCCTGTCTTCTGATTTATTTCAGTTTAATTTGCTCTTCTTTTTGTAGTTACTTATTTGGAAACTGAAGTCATTGATTTAAAAACCTTTCTTTTCTTATAATATAGACATTTACTGCTATAAATTTCACTATAAATATTTTATTAGCTGCATCCCTCAAATTTTGATATGCTGTGTTTTCATTTTAATTCAGTTTAAAATACGTTCCAACTTTCCTTTTGATTTCTTCTTTGGCTGTCAGGTTTAGAAGTGTGTTATTTGGTTTCCAAGTTTCCAGTGATTTTTCCAAACATTTTTCTGTTATTTGTTTTTAATTTAATTCCATTGGAGTCAACATATTTTGTTTGATTTTAATATTTTTAAATTTATTGAAACTTGCTTTATAATCCAGAATATGGTTTATCTTTATAAATATTTTGTGTTCTTGAAAATAATGTATATTCTGTTGTTGGGATGACTGTTCTGTCAATATCAATTAGATCAAGTTGGTTGATAGTACTGTCCAAGTCTTTTAAGTCTTTTATATTTTTATTGATTTTCTGCCTACTTCTTTCAGCTAATACGGATGCCCTATTGACCTTATTTTTCTCATTTATCCTCAGACTGATAAAAACTTCATCATGGGCACGACTTGTCCACATAGTCATGCTGGACACCTACAGGTTTAATATCTATTCTATTAATTATGCACTCAAAAGACAAGGTTTGAGTATCCACTAAAATCTAGGCCCTCTACAAACCACTGGAGATACAGAAGGAAATAAGACAGTTCCTGCTTTAGAGAAGTTTGGTCTAATGAAGTGTGGGTACAACATTCCTAGCCACAAAGATTCCAGAGTGCTTCCTTCTCCAGATAAGATGTTTACATTGCCATCTCTTCCCTCCTGCCTACTCTTTATCTCCCTGCCACATCCGAAGTTGGACTTGCCATGTCTCATTACTCAACTCGCTACACCAAGTATCCTAGAGGCTACCTTGTTATCAAGGTTCCTGCCAACTACAAATGTCGGTTTCACTAATTAATTCATATTTGGATTTTTAAAGTCCTTTTCCATGCCTTCTTTTTTGCAACAGCTTTATAAGATGTAATTCACATGCCATACAATTCAGTCATTTAAAGTATACAACTAAGTGGCTTTTAATACATTCACAGTTATGCAACCATAACCACAGTCAATTTTAGAACATTTTCACCACATCAAAAAGCAACCTCATATCCTCTGTCACTCCCTAGGCCCCCAAAGCCCCAGTCTTAGACAAACACTGGTCTACTTTCTGCTTCTATACATTTGGACTTTCCTGGATATTTCATATAAATAAAATCATAAAACGTATGATCTTTTGTAACTGGCTTCTTCTTCCATATTGTAACATGTATCAGTACTTCATTCCTTTTTACAGCCAAATAGTATCCCATTGTGGGGATATACCACATTTTATTTATCTGTTTACCCAATTGATGAACATTTGGATTGTTCTCACCTTTGGTTGTTATGAGTAATGTTGCTATGAACATTTATGTACAAATGTTTGTGTGGACATTTATTTTCATTTCTCCTAGGAATGTACACACACACACACACACACACACACACACGAGTAGGATTGTTGGGTCAAATGATAACTCTATGTTTAACTTTTTAAGGAACTGCCAGACGTTTTTTCCAATGTGGCTGCACCAGTTTACATCCCCACCAGCAGTCTATGGAGGACCCCATGTTCTCTACGTTTCAATCAGCCCTGTTTCTTATCTGATCCAATACTTTTTAATGTGAAATCTAGCCTCTTTTTTGCCTTGGCTCCTCTTTACTTATCTTCTGTATTTCCCCTTGTTCTCTAGTACATACATGATTCTTGAGAAATTGATCTCTTTACTGGCCCCATAACACATCATGTTTATTCCTAATGTGATATCTTTGCCCATGCTGTTCCACTGTTCTTAACACCTTCCTTCCCTCTGTCCTTTGCCAGCCAAAATATGCCTGAAACCTGCATTGATCATTTCAGCCCTTTTTAATTTCTATCTCCTCTAAGTTTCTCTGTACTTAGAGATGATACCCCATCAGTTAGCAGTTAACTATATTTTATCTTGCACTGTTTACTGCTTCATTGAATATTTATGTCGTGCATTTTATCCCCTAATCCATATGAAAACTCCATGAGGATGGGATGACCATATCTTGTAGTTCTGCAGCCCAGTTCAGAACACACAGTGGATACTCTGTAAATATTTCCTGGTTGATTGATTCCAATATTATAAAATTCCAGTCTTGTATTTATCATGAGTTTTTTAATGACTACTTAGAAACATTAAGAAAATGATTTTTGATTGTTTCTCCTTTGAAGTTAGGTTTATGGTGGAAATCTCCAGCCCATGCCAACAATAACGCAGAAGACTTGTAGCCAGGGATGAGCTTTAAGTCACTTGTCTGACCAGTGTGAAAGATGACCAGCTAATTATGAAAGGATCTTGTGCAGTTCCCCTCCCCACTTCTACCCTGATGCTGGGAGAGTTCCACTGCAGAGAACTAGTGGACAAAGGAGAGAAGCAGCTTGTTGCCTGGCATGTTAAGAACCAAGGAACTGAAACCTAAATAGGAAGAAGAAATGTATGCTAACTACTAGAGCTTTACCACTATATATGCATTTCAATAAGGATGTATTACTGACCTCTAACAAATATTTGCCATGGACACTGTAAGCAATTTATATTAGAGGTGTAGGATGATGTTGTAGAAAAGCCATGTTTAACCCATAGCTCCAGCACTTAGTGGCTATATGACTTTTGCAAGTTTCTTGACCTTTCTATGCCTCCGTTTCATCATCTAGAAAATGAAGATACTAATAGTTCTAATCCATAGAGGTGTTGTGAGGATTAAATGATATAGTATGTATTAAGTATTAGAACAGGGATTGGCACATAGGAAGTACAAATAAGAGGTAGTTTCCTACCTCTTCACTTTTCTCATCTCCTTTTCCACACACACAGACCTGGCATGGCATGTGGACAGGATAGTGGAAACTCTATGATTAGGATGAAACATTTGCACTGACAAGTCATGGTAGGTACACGGGACCAAAGTATGGAGGGCTTTGGAAGCTACCTGGATAAGTTTGAAGCACATTTCATCTGAGTCATGGTAGGTCCCCAGCAGGAAGTGGGAGGGGCATGATTACAGCATGGAGAAGGATGATGGCCATGTCAGAAAGGCCCCCAAACTGCTAAGAGCAAGGTTTCGACCAATGTGGGAGTGGGGGCAGTATTAAAGAGCAGAAGAACTGCATGTTCCTCTGAGGGCAAGAAGGATGTGTCAGGAAAAGGATGTGTTGGGGTAGAGACAAAAGGATGTACACCACTCTGGGTAGGAGGAAGTCAGGTCACCCCAACAGCGAGGAGGGATAGGAAGTGGAGGTGGAGGTAAAAGAAAGGAACGCATCTAGAACACCTCCTCTGCACTGACGGCCTTAAGGCCTCAGTAAAAATGAAGGCAAACATAAGGTTGTCAACCATCAGAGAAGGTGGGAAGGCTCAGGAGAAGACGAGGGACACAAATCCTTAGTAGGAGCCATTCTCCATCTTTTTTGAGGATGGCTCAGCAGCTCTGGTTGCAGAACCAAGTAGCAGGGAGTGAGGGATCCCTCTCCTTCATAGACCTGAGTTGAAAGTCAGGGCAGTCAGGGCCTGCCAATGGAGCAGCGTTCACAGACTGCAGGTTAAGGGAGGCGCCCAGGGTGGTATGCCTGTGAGCGCACATAGTCTATCATGGACTCTGCCCCCAAGCATGTCTTGGAGCTACTTACGGATAAATCCAAGTGACTCCTCTCCTATATTTAATATTCCTTACTATAAATAAATATTTGTCTAAAAATAAAGTTAATACAGATATCAATTGTTAAGAAGCAGTGCCATCTCTGGAGTGGAGTGGGACAGGAGAGGTACTGGCTCAGTCCACGTGTTTGTCACACATATCAGAATAATTTGGCCTCAGAAAGGCCTATTAAGGCCATTCATTAGATGGACTCAGCCCAGATGTTGTCCCAGTGTGAGATTAGACGTTGGATTTTAAGTAACTTAAAAACAATGATAAATGGCTGGGCGCAGTGGCTCATGCCTGTAACTCCAGCACTTTGGGAGGCTGAGGCAGGATGGTCGATTGAGCCCAGGAGTTTGAGACCAGCGTAGGCAACATAGTGAGATCTTGTCTCTACAAAACCAAAAAAAAATTAGCTCAGAATGGGAGACTACTGGAGATTCAGGAGGTGCAGTGGAAGGTGTACCCTACACTCACAGGCTGGACCCTGCCTTACTCTCACGTGGTGTCACAGTGACACAAGGCTGGCCTCACATGAAAGATAAGTGGCTGAGTGCCCACTGCCTCCTCTTGACTGATGTCAGGAGCATGTGAGGAAGCAGAGCCAGGAGCCCAGCGATGCTGCAGTAGAGTACAGCAATTAAGAGTGCAGGATTGTGACCCTGGATGAGATACTTAAAGTTTTCAGTGCCTCAGTTTCCCCAGAAATAAAATAAGCTTAATACTATTTGTTGTGAGGATTTGATTAGATAATGGATATAAAGTACTTAGGGTCGTGCCTCAATGGTAGTAAAATGACTGATATCTAAAATGTTTACATGACAACATGTGATATGTGTTAGTAATTATTATGATGACTTTTTTGTGCAAAGGCTTTGTGACATCTAAAACCTTATAAAAATTCAAGGATTTGCCATGACTCTGACAACAATAATGGCCGGACTTTGCCCACAGCTTCATCTCTTTCTTCCTTCACCCTTTCTGTGAATCTTGGCAGCAAAGCACTTCCACAGCAGCAGGACCATAGGAAAGGAAAGTGCAGAGAATAAGAGCACTCAGTCATTTCTCCTGTCCTTCCCCAATGCCCAGCTCAGAAGATGCCAGGGATGGACTCTGGCTTACAAATCCTGCCCCTCCTGGGGCACCACCAGGTGATGGCACACCTGCAGAACCTTTGACCTGGCCAGTTGCCAGGTGAGATGTCTCCCTTTCCTTTCCCCATCTTCAAGAAAGTGTTTCCTACCCTAATTATAATTTGAATAATAATTAAAGCCCATGGCTTAACAGGGCTGCTGCTAACACAGGCAAGTACTTTGGTGTGAATTAGAAAAAGCTGTCTCTTCCTCAAGTCACGTTCCTCCCACTTTGTTGGAACAAGATAGTCTACCGTTGTTGGCCAGGGCACAGCCTACCTAATTGGTTCTATGTGGCAGCCCTGGGGCTTGTACTCATTCTTTGCTCCTCTTTAGGTCCTGAAGCACCTACGGCATCTAAACTTTACAAACAATATGGGGGAGCAGGTGACCTTTGATGAGTGTGGTGACCTGGTGGGGAACTATTCCATCATCAACTGGCACCTCTCCCCAGAGGATGGCTCCATCGTGTTTAAGGAAGTCGGGTATTACAACGTCTATGCCAAGAAGGGAGAAAGACTCTTCATCAACGAGGAGAAAATCCTGTGGAGTGGGTTCTCCAGGGAGGTAGGTGCTGTCCATCAGAAAACCAGATGTCTCCACCAGGGGCAGGAAACTGTGCTGGGCTTTGGGAGGGCCTTTGGTTTCCCCACTGGACTTCCAAAATAAAGAGTCCACTTCCCTGAACTCTCTGGCCTTTGAAATCTTGGGGCTCCCTGTGAAATCCATAGTGTTTAGTGTAAAGAGAAGAATCTCCAGAACCTGAGCCCCATGCCTTCCTACTGTATTGAAACAGTTTCATTTTTCACAAATATGACTCCATAGCTAGTCACAAAGTTTCCTTGGCTAAAACTTTCCCTACCCAGGGCAAAATATTTAAGCAAATGTAAACATCGGTCAAGTCAGTGGCTCTCAGCTCGGCCGAGGGCAGGGGAGACAAGTTTTAGAGTGGAGGGGACTGCTTTTGGGTTGTCACAATGACCAGGAAGTATTAATGGCCTTCGGCACTTGGGATCCAGGGATACTAAGTGTCCAGCATGTGTGGGACAAGCTTACATGACAAAGAATTGATCCCACCTCAATGGCCAGTAACAGCCATTGAAAGACACTGGAGCCCAAAATGGAGCTGGATGTTTTCACCTGAGTCATTTGGTGTTGTCACCACCCTCACAGCCTGGACAGTTCACACAGAGGTAGTGTGACAGCCCAGGCTGCTGAACTGTAAATCAAAAGAACAATTTATTCTCCTCCTCCAGGAGACCTGTAACAAAGAGGAGGATGCTTGTGTGTCTGAGTATCACTGCAGCTAGAAGCCTGTTAATAACCAGAAGCCCACCCCTCAGTCAATTTGCACTTAAGGAAGAGAAACGTGATACACTGGAATGATGACCATTCTATGATGTTTGTGTCCTAGAATATAGCAGGCTGCTAAGAATCCAGGTCCTCTGTAAGAACACAGATCCTAGACAGGGCATCCTCTTAACTCTCCCAGGAAGCCTGGATAAGACCCACCACATTTCTATTTGCATTTGCCTTTTTACTATCACCTTTGAGCATCTTGGACCACTTTTTTTTTTTTTTTTTTTTTTTTGAGATGGGGTCTGGCTGTGTTGCCTAGGCTGGAGTGCAGTGGCACAATCTCGGCTCACTGAAGCCTCTGCCTCCCAGGTTCAAGCAATTCTCCCACCTCACCCTCCCAAGTAGCTGGAATTACAGGCGCACCACCACACCCAGCTAATTGTTGTATTTTTAGTAGAGACGGGGTTTCACCATGTTGGCCAGGCTGGTCACGAACTCCTGACCTCAGGTGATCCACCCTCCTCAGCCTCCCAAAGTGCTCGGATGACAGACGTGAGCCACCACGCCCAGCCATCTTGGACCACTTTTTATAACATAACCAAAGACTCACTTCGTCGTCTTATTAAATGCTTCTTAGGTTGACAGGTTCCTGATGAGATGCTACAATTTCACTGTTACCCAGTATGTAGATGGATTACCACTGGGAAGGTCTACCATAGACAGTGAATCTCATCCACAGTGTGCCGTTTTTAATAGCTTACACCTCAGAGGTTGGGTTCTTAATTATAAATATGTCATGACTTTTCCGGATGGAGATTTGGGGGGTTCCAGATGTTATATTCCTCTGTCCACTAATTATACCTTTGTCTAATTTATCACATATTTTCACTGACTGGAGTCTAAATTGATCAGCTATACTGCCACCTGTTTACCCCTGTTGGATCATCCGGTTTATCTTTCACCCCCATTAATGCATAGAATTGAATTCTCTAATGGCACATGTCTCTCCACTGCAGCAGGGAGCTATCTCCTGTACAGTTCTCCATAGCCCTAACTGTCCTCTCCCAGGCTATGTACATCATGGGCTTAAACATTGATAGATGAATAACACAGGGAATTCTCATTAATTCAGTCACTTATGTTCTTGGAATAGTTGACACAGTTATAAGTTAAATCTAATTTTTTTCCATGGAAACATTACCTCAAACGTAGCACACAATGGATACTCAACAAATCTTAGGATCTACTCTATTATTTTCTGTACTGTTGTGGAAATGACCACAAAAATACCACCTATATTTAACTATAAATTATATATTAATAACTTCCCTACGTATTTCACAAAGTTGTTATTGAGATCAAATAAGATCAAGGATGAAAAGCATATGATAAACTGAATCATACTACTAATATATAAATGCAAAGTATTATTAATATGGCATTATACTTAACTGATGTTCTCAATTTTCTTACAAATGTAGCACTAAATTTAGAGCTAGATAGATCTTTAAAGATCCTTGTATCCAAGCTTCCAATTTGAAGTTGATGACACTGAGGTTTTAGGATGCAAAGGTGACTTCTCAGGCCAAACAGATGGTCAGTATAAAAGCTGAGACTAGACCCCAAAGGCCCTAACTTAGACCTCAGTGCTCCATTCCCTACACTATGCTGCCAATAATTCTTTCCTTGTTTTGCTGCAACAAATAAGAAGTAAAAGAGACACCTTAATTAGGGTCTTGGAATTCAGATGAGCTTCCTTGGCCAGAATTGGACAGGCATCTTTAATAAGACTGTTGAGGAGGCTTGGAGATACTTGACTGCTTTTTGGAAAAATGGATCTTTCTGGTGGCTACCTCAGCCCACTCCTGTGGTGATAGGATTTCTCTTTAGCTCATGGTTGCTGAAGGATGCAGTAAGCGGACCCAGATGGAGACATTCTTCTAAGCCTTGACTGGTATAAAGCAGAGTTTGGTGTAGTGAAAAGTACAGACTTTGAAGACTGACCTGAGCGCGAATCTCAGCTCTCCAGTCAAGCCATTGTGTGACCTTCAGCCTGTTCCTTAACCATTAAGAAGAAGAGAAAAAGAGGCAAGGCAGACATTCCTATAGGCCCTCATTATTTATACTCCTCTTTTTCTTTAAAAATAGAACTCTATTTTAGCTAGACACATGACTACCCAGATTCAAGATGACATTTTTCAGCCTTCATTTCTACTAAGTGCGGCCCCGTGACTAAATCCTGGAGAATGGGATGTAAGTGAGAGTGTTGTGGGATGGCTTCTGGGAACCTTCTTTAAGAAAGTGCTTGCAAGTATCCTTTGCTCTCTTCTTCATCCCTTCCTCTATCTTGCCTCCTGGAAACCAAATCCCACTATCAAGGACTATGAGGCAAAGACAAACATGTCAGAACCACCAGGTAGAAAGAGTCTAGGTGTCCAACATTATGGAGTGCTATATCACTCTAGACCACATCCCTAGACATTTATACGAGAGAGAAATACAGTTCAGTCTTGTTGGGAGTTATTATTTTGAGATTTTTGGCACTCACAGCCTAGCAGAAACCAAGAAGGAAAGCTACTAAATTTATTTTGTGATGATAATATAATCTTGATACCAAAAACAGATAGAACAATACAAGCAAAGACAATTATAGGACAATATTGTTTATATACATAGATGCTCAAATCCTAAATAAAATATCACCAAACAGACCAGCAATGTATAAAATAAACATCATCTGCTAGTAGAGTTAGCGGTGAATGTACAGGAATGTAATGATAGCCAAACTTTACAAAGTTCATACATGTAGCTTATTACATTAGCAGAATAAAAGATAAAAGTTCTGCAATGTCAGTAGACACAGAAAAAGTATCTATTAACATTCAACACCCTCTCAGGTTAAAAACAAAAATTTCGTTACTCTAGGAATACAAGGGAACCTCACTTTACCTTGACAAAGGATACAGCAACCATTATTCTTTTTTCATTGTATTTCTTTTAAGTTCTGGGGTACATGTGCATGATGTGCAGGTTTATTACATAGGTAAATGTGTGCCATGGTAGTTTGCTGCGCCTGTCAACCCATCACCTGGGTATTAAACCCAGCATGCACTAGCTCTTTTCCCTAATGCTCTCCACCCCACTACCCTTTCCCAACAGGCCCCAGTGTTGTTCTCCACCCTTTGTCCATGTGTTCCCATTGTTCAGCTCCCACTTATAAGTGGGAACATGGGGTGTTTGGTTTTCTGTTCCTGCAAAACGTAATTCATCACATAAACAGAACTAAAAACAAAAACCACATGACTATCTCAATAGACACAGAAAAGGCCTTCGATAAAATTCAACATCCCTTCATGTTAAAAACTCTAAATAAACTAGGTGTTGAAGGAACATACCTCGAAATAATAAAAGCCATTTATGACAAACCCACAGCCAATATCATACTGAAAAGGCAAAAGCTGGAAGCATTCCCCTTGAAAACTGGCACAAGGATGCCCGCTCTCACCACTCTTATTCAACATAATATTGGAAGTTCTGGCCAGGGCAATCAGGCAAGAGAAAGAAATAAAGGGTATTCAAATAGGAAGAGAGGAAGCAACCATCATTCTTTAATGGGGAAAATTTAGAAGCATTCCTAGTGTGGGTTTGGAAAACAGGGCCTTTAGCTTTCATTGAGTGATCAAATGGGTTGGCAACTCAAGGACTGAGAGCACATCTCTGAGGATACCTTGTCACCATAGTTGAAGATGATGATGTGAGTTGTCCTTTTCCCTCCCCTCCCCTTCCCTTCCCTGGGTCATGAGAGTTTTGGCAATCATCAGGTCCATTACTGCCTTTCCATTCCTCATTCATTAGAAGATAATGTCAATCATCTTCTGTTCAAGTTTTTTTTAACTCCTTTGTCAAGCCAGTCATTTCTGCTAGAAACAACGACAGTTACTTTACTGCTTTCTGTGTTTGTAAGACATCTTACAAAGTAGTAGGTAGAGGGGAGACCCATTAAATAGACATTATGGAAATAGTAAGAGCCCTACTATGTATTAAGCATTACTCCAGGCTTTGTACCTGGGGTTACAAAGATGAGTGAGAAGTGCTCTCTACCTTTAAGATACATATGCTGTTGCAAAACAGACTTCATTCTTATGATACATTTCTTGTCTTTGAAACATATAGATTGTTAGATAGTAAATGACTAATAAATTTCTAGAATGAATACTCAATTAGCTGGTGCAAAGAATGAGATAGAAGCAGGACTTCTTGAAATGGTGAAGCAATGATAAAATTGGACAAAACTGGACAAAAACCACTGAAGAACCTGGAAGTTAACCAGAAGCACACAACAAAAGGTGAAGGGTTTTGTTTGTTTGTTTTGTTTTGTTTTGTTTTTAACAGAAACTAATGAAATTCTGGTAAGATCACTAGTAGTCTATGGCATTTTAGCCTGGGCCTGCTCTTCAGTTGTTTCTAATAATTCAGTTGTTCTTTTGGGTTTTCTTTATGGCAACCATATCATCTGCAAATAACTACAGTTTTATTTGGTCCTTTTCAAAATGTATGCACTTATTTTTCTTGTCTGATTCCACTAGCTAAGACCTCCAGTGCAAAGTTAAAGAGTAGTGGTGATAGTGGATATCCTTGTTTTAAATGGAAATACTTTTAATGTTTTCTCTATATGAATGATGTTTACTCTAAGAGGTTTTTTGTTACCCTTTTTCAAGTTAAAGATATTTCTTCCCACTCCTTTTTTACTGAGCTTTTATCAATAGTTTGTGTTGGATTTCATCAAATGCTTTTTATTTATCTGTTGGTGATCATATGATTTTTTTCTCCATTAATTTGCTAATACAGTGAATAATACTTATAGATTTGTCTAATATTAGACTTTTTTGCACTCCTGAGCATAAACCCACCATGGTCATGATGCATTTTCTTTCTTATGTCCTTTGAGTCTGTTGTCTAGTGTTTTAGTATTTTTCATCTGTTTTCAAGTAGTAGAAAGTAGTGGCGCTTTTCCCAGATCATCATAGAATCCCATGGGTGTGTGTGTGTGTGTGCATGCACATGTGTGTGTGTGTGTGCATGTATACACACACACTTTCCCATAGTCATCTGTCCCTTTCACAGATATCAGAACCAAGGACCTCTGGACCTCCCTTTGCCTGGAATGGGCCCAGCGTCTGTCACACTGATTCTTGTGCCCAAACTCCTCCCTCTTACATGTTTTGAAGAGACAGTAGGGCTGGCCGCTGACCCTACAACTACAGCCACTCACCTTTGTGCTGTCTGTCCTCCAGGTGCCCTTCTCCAACTGCAGCCGAGACTGCCTGGCAGGGACCAGGAAAGGGATCATTGAGGGGGAGCCCACCTGCTGCTTTGAGTGTGTGGAGTGTCCTGATGGGGAGTATAGTGATGAGACAGGTAAGGAAACCCCTCTTGGGCACTGTGCAGGGCTTGGTCCACTTCGGAGGCCTGGGGTCAGTGAAGCCCATGGAAGGGCTGGGCTGAGATGGTGCTTTGCACAGTTTCTCATCTAACAAAGGTATCTCTGAGCATCACAAAATGTTGGGCATGGAGGTGGAATAGAAAAAGAATGTTAGATGTTCTTTTAATACTGTAAAAGATAACAATACCTATTACACATCTTTCTCTTACTTCATATTGTCGGCCAGTATATTTCCTTTTTGTTAGAGGTTAGTGGCCCTGAATGGACAAAGTTCTGTCTGCTCCAGACTCCAGAGTTAATAGGCCATCATAGAATTGCCTGCTGGGTGCCTGGCACTGAATTTGCTATCTTACTTGTGTTTTTCCTGTTTCTCAGGTTATTTTTAGGTGGGAATAATAATTAAACCTATCCTATAGAATTTTGAGAATTAGATGATTAATATTGGTAATGCACATGGTAAGTTCTAGATAAATATTTGTTAAATAAAACTTTGGCATATTAGAAGTACTCTATAAATATTAACTATAGTTGATATTATCTCATGTTATCCTCACCCCAGTAATGGGGTTATTGCTGCTCCCATTTTATAAATTAGGAAACTGAGGCTCTGAGAGGTTAAGAAGCTTGACCAAAGTCACATCACTAGTAAGTTGTATGGCCAGGATTCCATCCAGATCTCTAACTCCAAAACCCATGCTCCCTTCACTGCCCAAAACTGCATACTGCCTGGGAGTTAGCAGAGACTTAGTAAACAGTTGTCAATTGAATGAGTCTGCAGCCTCCCTCATCAAAAAGCTGTGGATGTGGAGTGAGGAAAGCACAGGTCATGTGCATGGGATACTCTGCCTTGATCTAAAAGGAAGTCTGCTCTGGCATGTCTACAAAGCCCATCCATATATCCAAAATAAATCACTCTCCATGTGAGATGTCAGATATGTTCATTTGCCTCACTAGAGTAGCCAGTTTACTGCCCATATGTATCCCACAACATCATGTTGTAAACCTCAGATATTACCCAATAATATTTAAATAAATAAATCAGGCTAAGCTTGAATCATTCTGCAAAGAGTTGATGGACCATGCTAGACCTCTGGTGTGCAGGGCAGCCACCTGTCCAGCAAGGTTGATCATTCCCTGCCATCAGCAGGTAGTGTTAAGTGAAACAAGGGCCTCACCCATGTCATGTGCAAAGGGAAAACAAACTAACAATAGAACCATCAGAGTTACATGAAATTAACCATGTTATTAAACATGTCGGGGTTCAGCATATTTTTGATAATGTGAAAATCAGAATGATTTCATCAAAATGGAGAAAATATGTAGTGACCACATCCAAAAAACTATGTATTCCCACCACCACATGTACACTCACACATTTTAGTCTGTGCCACACAATAACTCACTCTTCACTGGGACATTTTACAGATGCCAGTGCCTGTAACAAGTGCCCAGATGACTTCTGGTCCAATGAGAACCACACCTCCTGCATTGCCAAGGAGATCGAGTTTCTGTCGTGGACAGAGCCCTTTGGGATCGCACTCACCCTCTTTGCTGTGCTGGGCATTTTCCTGACAGCCTTTGTGCTGGGTGTGTTTATCAAGTTCCGCAACACACCCATTGTCAAGGCCACCAACCGAGAGCTCTCCTACCTCCTCCTCTTCTCCCTGCTCTGCTGCTTCTCCAGCTCCCTGTTCTTCATCGGGGAGCCCCAGGACTGGACGTGCCGCCTGCGCCAGCCGGCCTTTGGCATCAGCTTCGTGCTCTGCATCTCATGCATCCTGGTGAAAACCAACCGTGTCCTCCTGGTGTTTGAGGCCAAGATCCCCACCAGCTTCCACCGCAAGTGGTGGGGGCTCAACCTGCAGTTCCTGCTGGTTTTCCTCTGCACCTTCATGCAGATTGTCATCTGTGTGATCTGGCTCTACACCGCGCCCCCCTCAAGCTACCGCAACCACGAGCTGGAGGATGAGATCATCTTCATCACGTGCCACGAGGGCTCGCTCATGGCCCTGGGCTTCCTGATCGGCTACACCTGCCTGCTGGCTGCCGTCTGCTTCTTCTTTGCCTTCAAGTCCCGGAAGCTGCCGGAGAACTTCAATGAAGCCAAGTTCATCACCTTCAGCATGCTCATCTTCTTCATCGTCTGGATCTCCTTCATTCCAGCCTATGCCAGCACCTATGGCAAGTTTGTCTCTGCCGTGGAGGTGATTGCCATCCTGGCAGCCAGCTTTGGCTTGCTGGCGTGCATCTTCTTCAACAAGATCTACATCATTCTCTTCAAGCCATCCCGCAACACCATCGAGGAGGTGCGTTGCAGCACTGCAGCTCACGCTTTCAAGGTGGCTGCCCGGGCCACGCTGCGCCGCAGCAACGTCTCCCGCAAGCGGTCCAGCAGCCTTGGAGGCTCCACGGGATCCACCCCCTCCTCCTCCATCAGCAGCAAGAGCAACAGCGAAGACCCATTCCCACAGCCCGAGAGGCAGAAGCAGCAGCAGCCGCTGGCCCTAACCCAGCAAGAGCAGCAGCAGCAGCCCCTGACCCTCCCACAGCAGCAACAATCTCAGCAGCAGCCCAGATGCAAGCAGAAGGTCATCTTTGGCAGCGGCACGGTCACCTTCTCACTGAGCTTTGATGAGCCTCAGAAGAACGCCATGGCCCACAGGAATTCTACGCACCAGAACTCCCTGGAGGCCCAGAAAAGCAGCGATACGCTGACTCGACACCAGCCATTACTCCCGCTGCAGTGCGGGGAAACGGACTTAGACCTGACCGTCCAGGAAACAGGTCTGCAAGGACCTGTGGGTGGAGACCAGCGGCCAGAGGTGGAGGACCCTGAAGAGTTGTCCCCAGCACTTGTAGTGTCCAGTTCACAGAGCTTTGTCATCAGTGGTGGAGGCAGCACTGTTACAGAAAACGTATTGAATTCATAAAATGGAAGGAGAAGACTGGGCTAGGGAGAATGCAGAGAGGTTTCTTGGGGTCCCAGGGATGAGGAATCGCCCCAGACTCCTTTCCTCTGAGGAAGAAGGGATAATAGACACATCAAATGCCCCGAATTTAGTCACACCATCTTAAATGACAGTGAATTGACCCATGTTCCCTTTAAAATTAAAAAAAAGAAGAGCCTTGTGTTTCTGTGGTTGCATTTGTCAAAGCATTGAGATCTCCACGGTCAGATTTGCTGTTCACCCACATCTAATGTCTCTTCCTCTGTTCTATCCCACCCAACAGCTCAGAGATGAAACTATGGCTTTAAACTACCCTCCAGAGTGTGCAGACTGATGGGACATCAAATTTGCCACCACCAGAGCTGAGAGTCTGAAAGACAGAATGTCACCAGTCCTGCCCAATGCCTTGACAACTGACTGAATTTTAAATGTTCACAACATAAGGAGAATGTATCTCCTCCTATTTATGAAAACCATATGATATTTTGTCTCCTACCTGCTGCTATTATGTAACATCCAGAAGGTTTGCACCCCTCCTATACCATATGTCTGGTTCTGTCCAGGACATGATACTGATGCCATGTTTAGATTCCAGGATCACAAGAATCACCTCAAATTGTTAGGAAGGGACTGCCTAAACCAATGAGCTGTATCTGTAATTAATATTCCTATATGTAGCTTTATCCTTAGGAAAATGCTTCTGTTGTAATAGTCCATGGACAATATAAACTGAAAAATGTCAGTCTGGTTTATATAAGGCAGTATTATTGAGCTCTATTTCCCCACCCCACTATCCTCACTCCCATAAGCTAAGCCTTATGTGAGCCCCTTCAGGGACTCAAGGGTCCAGAAGTCCCTCCCGTCTCTACCCCAAAGAATTCCTGAAGCCAGATCCACCCTGTCCCTGTACAGAGTAAGTTCTCAATTATTGGCCTGCTAATAGCTGCTAGGGTAGGAAAGCGTGGTTCCAAGAAAGATCCACCCTCAAATGTCAGAGCTATGTTCCCTCCAGCAGTGGTGTTAATACTGCCGGTCACCCAGGCTCTGGAGTCAGAGAGACAGACCGGGGTTCAAGCCATGGCTTGGTCATTTGCAAGCTGAGTGACTGTAGGCAGGGAACCTTAACCTCTCTAAGCCACAGCTTCTTCATCTTTAAAATAAGGATAATAATCATTCTTTCCCCTCAGAGCTCTTATGTGGATTAAACGAGATAATGTATATAAAGTACTTTAGCCTGGTACCTAGCACACAATCAGCATTCAATAAATATTAGTTAATATTATTACTGATACTGTAATAATTATTTTTTCCCTTACTTCAAATACAAAACAAAACATACATATTAACCATTCAGATTGTACTGCCTAGCCCACTGATCACAATCACTCTCTCTGTAATAAGCCCAAGAGCTCTGGGCCCAACACATGGGGTCAGCCCTAGTATCACTGGCTCATGGTGAGGAAGCCAGAAAGCTGGTCAGCCCTTCAGGTGGCCCAATGCCCTGTCTCCGCAGTGTCAGGGCCTGGACCTCCAGCATCCAGGGAAGACCATCACCAGTCTAGCAGGAGGTTCTAAGCTGAGGCCAAACCATTGCAATTAAATCTCCTGAAGCCTCAAATTTTACAGCTCTTGGTGACTTCTTCCCCTGACCACTTTCTTCCAAAGGGGCGCCTTTCAGTGATTTGTAGGGCAAATTGGTGGACTTGATAGTTGTTAAGATTATAATGAGAAACCATTAGAGGGCACCATGTGGGAGCGTGACTGTGAGCAGAATGTGGTGACTCAGGATGACCCAAGTGAGGTGCCTGCTCCCCACCTAGGAAGGGCACCGGCCCCCACCCAGCCTGCGCCTCCCTGCAGTCATGCCTCTGAGCAAGGCACCGAGCTGAGTGGGGATTTATATTTAACATTTTACTTGGTCTTAAAAGAAATGCTGAAAATGTGATGGTTTCAAAATAACTATGAGGGAACAGCCTCAACAGAATGTGACATACTTCTCCCTCCAGGGTTTGACTTCAATGTCCATGTCACCCAAGGGGCTTTAGGAGGAAAACATAGGTTTACAGTGAGCTTTCATTTCACCAAGTGCTTGCAAATAAGGAGTCTCTCCCAATGCTGTTGTCAGAAAGGCAGATACAGCAACACTGTCCCAATTTATACGTAGCAGGCACAACTCAGCACAAAATCAGGGGTGTGAAATATGAACTTGCATTGTTTTTCTACAACAACTTAATTTCTATCTCAAATTCCCCTCCAGCCTAGTGACAGAAACTTCATCTTAGTCGAATCGGGGTTTTCACAGTAACCTCAGTGTTTTCTGAGCCAATTTAGATGTTTGGGGATCAATTCAGAGGTTGTTCCTTCTCCCTTCCAGGAGGGTTTTTGTAATGTTGGGGTGGGCCTCCTCAGTCATCAGCAGCTCCCTCATGACATTGCTGAAAGCAATCTTATCTGGCCTTCGCTGGCGTGCTCTGAGGCATTGTATCCTCATCTGGTCCCATCATGGGATTCGTGGTGGTTTTCACGCGTGCCTCACTGTCCTAACCAGTCGGTCCCTGTGGGGCCTGCTAGCTCTTGCAGCTACCTCCATGCTCATCCCTGAGGCCCAGAAATCACTGGCAGCCTCACTTCCATGTCTACTTGACTGCTGTCTCCCCATGACAGTACACAGAGCTTATGGAGGCTAACAAAGCTTCCAGGGTACCAGAGAAGAAACAGGGTACATGTCTCCAAACCTGAATAGACTTCGTAGTGGGCAAATAATGGTCACCCAAAGATGCCCACATCCTCATCTCTAGAACCTATGGCTATGTTGTTACATGGCAAGGGTGAATTAAAGTATAGTGGAATTAAGATTGCTAATCAGCTGACCTTGAGATAGGAAGAGCGTCCAAAATTATCCAGGTGGGTCCAGTGGAATCCCAAGGGCCCTTAAATGTGGACGAAGCAGAAGAGTCAGTGTGAGAGCAATACAGTATGAGAAAAACACCACTGGCCTGTACTGCCTTTGCGTAGGGAAGTGGACATGAGCTGAGGAAGGCAGGCTGCTTCTAGAAGCTGGCAAATGCCAGAAAACCGATTCTCCCCTAAAACATCCAGAAAGGAATGCAGCCCTGCCAACATCTTGATTTTAGCCCAGTGACACCCTTGTAGGACTTTGGACCTCCAGATCTGTAAGATAATACATTTGTGTTGTTTTAAGCCATGAAGTTTATAGTAATTTGTTTCAGCAGCAACAGAAAACAAATACATTTGTATTGTTATCTCCTTCCCTGAGTTTTGGCAGCCAGAGCCTGTCTCAGAGATCTATTCCTGTTCTCACTGTGGTCCTCTTCCCTTCACCTAGCTCACTCCTTCCCCTCTAATATTCTATTCCTCTACATCTGCTTGGGAAAGTATAAACCTCATATTCTAAGTCTTTGCTGGCTTTGGTTATAGAAAATACACAGCCATGTTGTCTCATTCTATTATCTGTCAGTAGCAGAAACCTGAAATTGGTAGCTTCAACAAACTAGTGTTTGCTTTTCTCTTGAATAAAGGAAGTCAGGAGGTAAATATATGATCACTTTTTAATTACTTTTTAAAATATTTCTTAGGTTTTGTTAACAATGGGAAACTGCTTACATTTCTTTTGAAAATTAAAATGAATTATAAAGTTAAAAAGATTTTCACTCAAATGAAAGTGTCCTAGAAGATTTTAAGAATTTAGGTTGGAAATTTAGAGGTGACAATCAGCATATAACATCAATACCCTGAAAGTCCCTA
Organism: Pan paniscus; assembly: GCF_029289425.2. NCBI lineage: Eukaryota > Metazoa > Chordata > Mammalia > Primates > Hominidae > Pan > Pan paniscus. The sequence goes on from NC_085926.1 coordinate 120,236,136, forward strand.
TGATCGTCACACGTTGTCTAATTGCATTAATTTTGATTTTGGGGAAGTTGGGGCTACCCTACCTCTGTCTCCAAAAGGCACATTTCAAGGCAATGTTGTCTGTCGTTTTGCTCTGGCTGAAATCACATAGCTACGGGCTGGTTCTGCCCAGCCAGAGCTTCCCTTTGCTCATCTGCTGCATTTGAAATAATTATTGCTACAAGAATAATGGAACATCAATAAGGGCTGCTAATCACCGGAGGAGGTGGCCCTCATTTGTCTGAGCCTGAGTGGTCATTTTAGGAGTCCACTGGAGACAAGAATACTCCCAAAGGTAGGTGGAATTAGGGTAGGTGGGAGGAAGTTGCCACAGTGAGATCACAGCCTCTGGGAGATGCTGGTTTTCCTGGCCCAGATCATGGAAAAAAAACATCAAGACTTGGATGACAACTTTGAGTGACTTTGCTATTATGCAAGGAGTGAGGCAGGGGTCAAGGAAACAACAAGCACAGGGTAGAACCTGTCACAGGAATAAAGGTGCATTCCAAGGATCCAAAGAAGAGTCTTAGCCTTGAGAGGAAAAGCTCAGCAAGTGATATGAGAAATGGAGAACTGCTAGGTGAAGGCCAACAGGGCAGGAAGCTGGGCAGAGCCAGCATGAAGGTGCCTCTGGGAACTGGAGGGACAACTGTGACTCTAGCACCGAGTGGGGCTAGGGGAACCTTCTCCTCTGTTGGGAATAACCACCACATTCATCCCCTCCCCTGACCCCTGGACAAGAGTGGAGGACACTTGGAGTGGAGACAAGCAGGGGTACCTGTTTAAATCAACAGCTGAGGCCAGATGCAGAGGCTCATGCCTGCAATCCCAGCACTTTGGGAGGCTGAGGTGGGAGGATCACTTGAGCCCCAAGAGTTGAAGACCAGCCTGGGCAACATGGCAAAACCCCATCTCTACAAACAATAAAAAAAAAAACAGCTGGACATGGTGGCATGCGCCTGTAGTGGCAGATAGGAGGCTGAGGTGGGAGGATCTGCCTGAGCCCAGGAGGTGAAGGCTGCATTGAGCTGTGATTGCACCACTGCACTCCAGCCTGGGTGACAGAGCAAGACCCTGCCAAAAAAAAAAAGAAGAAGAAGAAAAACAGTTTTATTGGTAGAGGCGGGGGGAATAATAGAGATACAGCACCAGCTCCCTGCCTCTAAAATGTGGGCACCTGGGTAACTAGATAGCACAGGAAGTTAGAACAAATAAAAGCAGCAAACTCTGTGACTGAAGTTTCAGCACATGGATGGCAAATATTTTCAAGTTTGGTGAAAATAGGTAAGAGATCAAGGCCCAAGAATAAACCCTGGGGTCATTACAGGATTTCCTGTAAAGGCATCAGGAAATGTTTTTGGAAGAATGTGATTGTCTTCGTTGATATCAACCCAAAGATGTGGTTATTGTTCAGAATGTCCTGATTTTCTTTAAATGTTTTGTTTCTATCTGACCTCTCATTATAAATGAGAAACTTATAAATTATAAATATACACTCATTATAAATGAAGATTGCTTGGTAATGGACTAATGGATAATTGTTTCTGCTTCTTTAGGATGTTCTAAATTTTTCCCAAGTTTTGTACATTAAGCACAAAATTATAACAGGAAAATAAAGAAAAGAATTTAAAATAAACATGCAACCAAATTTTAAACAGATAAGTATATCATATTAGATAGGAATCACCATACTGGGTCAGTCACCCCTCCTCCAAATTTTTCTTTATTCTTTTTTTTTTATTATACTTTAAGTTTTAGGGTACATGTGCACAACATGCAGGTTTGTTACATATGTATACATGTGCCATGTTGGTGTGCTGCACCCATTAACTCATCATTTACCATTAGGTATATCTCCTAATGCTATCCCTCCCCCCTTCCCCACCCCACAATAGGCCCTGGTGTGTGATGTTCCCCTTCCTGTGTCCATGTGTTCTCATTGTTCGATTCCCACCTATGAGTGAGAATACGTGGTGTTTGGTTTTTTGTCCTTGCGTTAGTTTACTGAGAATGATGGTTTCCAGCTTCATCCATGTCCCTACAAAGGACATGAACTCATCATTTTTTATGGCTGCATAGTATTCCATGGTGTATATGTGCCACATTTTCTTAATCCAGTCTATCATTGTTGGACATTTGGGTTGGTTCCAAGTCTTTGCTATTGTGAATAGTGCCACAATAAACATATGTGTGCATGTGTCTTCATAGCAGCATGATTTATAATCCTTTGGGTATATACTCAGTAATGGGATGGCTGGGTCAAATGGTATTTCTAGTTCTAGATCCCTGAGGAATCGCCACACTGACTTCCACAATGGTTGAACTAGTTTACAGTCCCACCAACAGTGTAAAAGTGTTCCTATTTCTCCACATCCTCTCCAGCACCTGTTGTTTCCTGACTTTTTAATGATTGCCATTCTAACTGGTGTGAGATGGTATCTCATTGTGGTTTTGATTTGCATTTCTCTGATGGCCAGTGATGATGAGCATTATAAATGAAGATTGCTTGGTAGTGGACTAATGGATAATTGTTTCTGCTTCTTTAGGATTTTCTAAATTTTTCCCAAGTTTTGTATATTAAGCACAAAATTATAACAGGAAAATAAAGAAAAGAATTTAAAATAAACATGCAACCAAATTTTAAACAGATAAGCATATCATATTAGATAGGAATCACCATATTGGGTAGGTCACCCCTCCTACAAATTTTTCTAGAGCTCTAATTAGCTCCCAAGACTTTCATGGGACTTTTAAATTTCTGAACGGGCCGAGGACATAGAATAGTGGAAAAGAGGGGGATTCTAGGCAGTATGACAGATAAGTTACATGTCTTTGGATGAGGCACTTAAGCTTTCTTTGTCTCACTTTCCACTATGAAAAGTACATAGGCCAGGCATGGTAGCTCACGCCTGTAATCCCAGCACTTTAGGAGGCCAAGGCAGGTGGATCATTTGAGGTCAGGAGTGTGAGACAAGCCTGGGCAACATGGTGAAACTTCATCTGTACAAAAAATACAAAAAATTAGCTGGGCATGGTGGCATGCACCTGTAATCCCAGCTACTTGGGAGGCTGAGGTGGAAGGCTCCCTTGGGTCCAGGAGGCAGAGGTTGCAATGAAGCAAGATGTAGCCACTGCACTCCAGCCTGGGCAACAGAGCCAGACTTTGTCTCAAAAAAAGAAAAGTAGATAGACTATTACCTGCCATAATTACCAACTATGGTTGTTTGCCAAATAAAACAAGTGATTTGAAAGGAACTTCAGGAATATAGGCAAAATATAAATAATTATTAAAACCATGGGTGACTGAAGCTTAGAGGATTTGCTTTTGAAATCTCAGGAAGTACCATGGAATGCAATGATTTCTTCTGTCAGGTTTCTTAGTTGGAGGCAATAGAATTCACTCTAACTAGTTCAAGCAGAAAGGTACTTGTTATATGGTATTAGGAAGCTTATAACATTTTGGGAGGCTCAGTGATCCAAATTTAGTTGCTATACAATCAGGATCAGTTCACCCAGGAGAAATACCTAATCCCCCTATGAGGGTGTTCTGGAAAAAGCTTCATAACCTCCCCTGCCTTCCACTTAGCACCAAGACACAGAGAACAAGACACTGGAACCTTCACTGAAGCTGGAGGAACCAAATCCCTCTGCCTGTGCTTGGCCCCACTCACACCAACTTTCCAAGTCTCATATCAGCCACATGCAGAGCCCTGGCTGTCAAGGAGTCTGGAAATGTAGCATTTGTTTCCCAGCCTCTATAGTGGAGGAAGACCTGCTAGAAGAGGGTCAGAGTGGCTACTGAACAAGCCCGTCCGCAGTGTCTACCACCCCAAAACAAAGATTTTTAAGATCAAACACAACATGGAAAACACACTCTCTTAAGAAAAATATAAGCAAAATATGATTTATTTTTATCTCCACAGCTGTGGTAGATCCACAAGATGCTGTGCTGGGGGCTGAACTACACCTGGCATTTTACCATGAGGGAGAACCTGCTGGCAGAGGAGATGGAAAGACAGCGGGAACTTGCACTGCAGGGGAGGGTGCTACAGGGGAGTGTGGCAACAAGTGTGTTTTGTTATAAGCCAATTAGTACTATTTGTCTTTTTAAATAACACACATATGTTTGTATGTGTGTCTTTGTGTGTGTTGGTGTTGTATGGTAACCCGACCTGATAGTAATAAGTTAACAAGAAATGAGGGTTTCCAGATGGAGGTTGCTGGGGGGAGAGTGCTAAGTGAACATGCTATGCGAACTGCATGCTTTTTACAAGAGGTTGAGGTTCTCCCATCCAGTCCACCACCACTGGACTGCCCTGTATTTAAGTCCCCTTCAGGAAACCCTGTGCCTGCTTTGCTGGCTCCAGGTCTCTTCTTCAGCCTCTTGAACCTGGTGCCATCCCTACTGCAGTTAATACGGGTCCAGTACAACAAGTGTCTATTTAGTAGCCTGGAGAAAATGCATAATGATTTAATAGTGATTATGTCTGGGTGTTAGAATTATTAGTGATTTGTATTTTCTTTGTAATATTTTTCTGGGCTTTTGTTCCTTAATTTCTTTCCATGAGCGTAATGTATCGTAAAACAAGAAAAATCTGTCACTTGAGTTCTCAGATAGGACAATATTATGGTCATGTTTTTGGTTTGTTCATTTGTTTAAGCTTTATTTGGACATAATTTCAGACTTACAGAAAATTTGCCAAAGTAAAAGTAGTACAAAGAACACTTGAATCCCCACTGCCCAGATTCAGTTACTGTTTACATTTTAGCCCATTTGCTTTGTCCTTTGTGCCATGGTCATTTAACAAAATGTGATGCACATTAAGTATTTAAGGATGAAATCATATGATGTCTGGGATTTGCCTTAAAATACTAGAATGGGGAGGAAAAAAGGAATAAGAGAGAAAAATAAAACAGGAAGAGTAGAAAATTATGGTCATTGAAGCTGGGTGACAGGTAAAGGAAGGTTCGTTTTTCTATTTCCCTTTTTTTTTTTAGTTTTAAATTTTTTTCCATAATAAAAAATGTTAAAAAGCAGTGGAAGGATAAAAAATACTATTAGTCAAAAAAAAATCACACAAAAGAATTTCACTGATTTGACTGGTTCAATCAGCCACAAGAAAAGTTTGTCAAACACTCACAAAAAAGAGAACCTGAAAGTCTGCCAGGCAGCTAAAATTGTAGTTGGAAAGCAAAAAATTTAAAATCAAATTAAGACTTTTACAACAAGGTTAAAAAGTAATTCTTTGGACTATATCAGAAAGGCCTTCCTGGAGCTTAATGAAAAACAAGTCCCCTGGATCTTCTAACATTTCATCCATTTATGATCTTATCCTTAGATGAACCAACTCTTGGCTGGTTCACATTTTTTATCGTCTTCTGGCAAAATGTTAAAAATTTCTTAACAGATCCTTCTTAGCCTTTGTGCCAGAAATTTCTCTTTTATGCACAGTCCCAAGTAAATAATCCAACAGGCAGCAAAATTAATTAGTTACCAATGTGTTCAGGCTAAAAGAGAACCTGTCTGGGCCGTATTGAGGGGAGGCCTGCACCCGGGGAGCACTGGCAACTGCTGACGTCCTGTGAGAAAAACAGGAGAGGATCCAGCACCCAACACCCAGGCTAAGGAAATTATGCTATAATTCCATGTCAGGGAGCCCACAGACATTAGCTATGCAAACATGTGGACTATGTCAAAACACAATCAAGTTCAAGAAATAATGTTTAGGGAAGAACAGGACACAGAATAGGATATCCACACAGGATAACATGAATACAATTTCACTGAAAAGCAAAACGAGGGAATAGGATGGAGGAAACTGAGTTTATTGTTCATTTGCTTTTCTTTTGTAAAGTTACATAACTTTGCTGTAAAAAGGAAGGAGAGAGGGAAGGAAGGAAGAAAAGAAGGGAGGACAGAAGAAAAGCCTTATCTGAGATCTGAGATATATATTTTAACTGTGATTTAAGGGCTACGAAAGCCAAGATTCTAGGAGACAGGAGATTAGAGGAAGTCAGTTTTGGGCTCTTGAGGTAAATCCAGCAGAATTATTGACTGGATAGGCTATGGAGAGTGCTAATTAATTTCCCACACTCTGGTCAATATTAGGTGACCTGTGATAAGGTGGAAGACAAAACATTCAAAGAACAATTTTTTAACATCACTTTGTTATGCAACCAAACACAAAACAGACAAAATGTTATCAGCATTGCTCAAGGTCTCCTCTTTCTGTGCCTCATCATCCTCCTCCACCTCCCACCATGCTAATGAAGGCCCCAGACATCTCCAGCCTGGACCATCACAACTGTCACAATCTTATTGAGCAAGCAAAGCTCTTGGGATAGAATCCTAAAGTAACTTCATTTTTGTACAATTTCATGTGATAGTCAAAACTCTGAACACAGTTTCATTTGGGCCTCTTCTCCTTCCTCAGCTCAGGCCTCCTGCAGATGAACAAGCCTGTAGTCAGAGAAGAGGGTGTGGTTAGCCATTTCCCCCTTCACCCCATTTGAGCCGTGCCCTTTCATCTGTGCACACATGGTTAACGCCTCCGAAACTGGGACACAGGGAGGAAGGAAAGCAAGTTACAGCTGACTCTTGCTTGTGGGTACTTTCATGTGTTCTTTGGAGCCTTCTTCCATTGCTGGAGACCTGTCTCCTCCAGGTTCCTTAATGGGGGTGATATACTCTCCTCACCTGGAAGCATCCTCTGATATAGATAGTTTCTGTTTGCCCCTCCAGGCAACCCTCTTGACCAGGACCTAAGAACATGCAAAAGAATAAACTCTAAATTCCTATTGCCCTGGGGTTCTTTTCCAGGCAGCAAGGGCCACCGGATAAAATAAATGACGCAATGCAGATACACAGAAACACTCCATTTACTTCCCCTGACAGCCACTTCCGTGGAAGATTCAACACAGGTGATATGCCCAAAAATGTTCTTGAGTTCACAGGTGTGAATAATAACAGGGACAAAGACTCTTTCCTTTGACCAAAACTTTAGTCAAGCTCCTCTGAGTGCTCCTCATAACTAGGCCCAACCTTGGGCTTCCCTCCCTGTCCTTGTTGAATCAAATGTGAGCAAGAATCCTGTTAAGTCAGGTTAGGGAAAATCCCCCACTCTACGTATCAGACCACCCTCAATATCTTATCACCCTGGCCTGCCTGCAGCAAGAATCCTATCAAGTTAGTTTAGCCAGACACCCCTTATCCCTGATGTTTCCTCTTAGTCATTTTCCACCCACAGTCACCACCCTGCTCCTTCGCTACGAATCCCCACTTGTCCTGGTTGGGGTCAGAGTTAAGTCTGATTGGCAAGACCCTGTTGCAGTGGTCCCTTCACCTATTGCCACGGTCCCCTCCAGTAAAATCTGCCTGACCATCTTGCCTAGTGCTTGGGTAATCTTTTTTTTAACAACCATTATTTCAAATTCAAAATCATGCCCTCAAGATCACTTCCTTGGTCCCAAGCCCCCTCCCAAACTCCTTCCAGACATTCCCCTAAGGTGGGAGCTGTGGCTTTTTTCATTATAATACCCTTAAGGAGTCAGCCACATAATCAGGACACCCAAGAGTAGAGATTTCAAAGTTCAACTGAATCCCTCGACACATTTGGTTTTGACTCTAGCTATTTTCTTGGCTCAACTCCCTGTTCTGTTATATAGGCAAGATTCTGTAGTTTCTTCCTTCCTATCTTGTCTGACTCCCCCCAATAAGTGATCTAAAACCACTAACTTAAAACATTTCACTTCTGTTAACTAAAACCTCATAATTCACCCTTCCCAATAAACTGGATTTTCCTACTTGATCAACAATATTCAATGATTTTCATTTGCCACTTCAGAAAAACCCCACCAACATGAATGAGACATATTCTATTGCATTTCATGAGACATCAATGAGTGTGATCTGGAGAAAATATTTATTTAAGCCAGAAACAAAAATTTTGATCTGGAGAAAATATTTATTCGAGCCAGAAACAAAAATTTCTTTGCAACATTGGCAGTTATAGAAATTATCCTAACAAGAGTCAACCCCACAGAGCCTTATGGACTTTGAAAGGATCTAAGACCACAGCAGAGACTCACCTTTTAGTAAAGCAGTAAGTCTTGACATTGCGTGAGTTTGGACATTGATGGATGATCCTCTTGGATTTGATTTGAGCAGATAACCCACAAAAGGTGTGTATGCCTCTCCTACATTTTTGGATTCTTTCACTGTACTTGATAAAAGAAGGCAAATAGAATTTAGGATGTCAAGTTGAAGTTAATAGTAAGATTCAAGTGATTTGGATTCTCTAATTGTAGTCAAAGAAAACACTTAGCTTCCTTAACAGAACTAGCGGGTAAAATGATCTGACTTCAGATATATCAGATACACAAATTAGTACTATCCTCCAGAACCAAACTGCATCGACCTGGTTATAACAATCTCATTCTAAATCCCAGCAGTTTGGGAGGCCGACGTGGGGGGATCACGAGGTTAGGAGATCGAGACCATCCTGGCTAACACAGTGAAACCCCGTCTCTACTTTAAAAAAATACAAAAAATTAGCCGGGCGTGGTGGCGGGCGCCTGCAGTCCCAGCTACTCCGGAGGCTGAGGCAGGAGAATGGCGTGAACTCGGGAGGCGGAGCTTGCAGTGAGCGGAGATAGCACGACTGCACTCCAGCCTGGGCGACAGAGCAAGACTCCGTCCAGAGCAAGACTCCGTCCAGAGCAAGGCTCCGTCTCAAAAAAAATGCCATTCTATAATAAAAAAAGTCCCTTTAATGCCTCTTCTATTAAACTCTCTTGAACAGGGTTCAATATAGTATCACCTTTTACCAAATTCCACTGCAAAACAAACAAACATTTCAGATGGCAGTGTACTAAAGGATTCTTGCGAGTAACTCGCAGTATAATTTTTGTCAGATCACTTACTGTGGTAGGCAGAATAATGGCCCCCAAATATGTCTATGTCCTAATCCCTGGAACCTGTAAATATGTTCTGTGGCAAAGGGGAATTAGGTTGCATATGGAATTATGATCACTAATCAGATGACCTTGAGATAGGAAAAGTATCCAGGTGGGCTGGATCACAAGGGTCCTTATAAGTGGAAGAGGGAGGCAGGAGAGTCAGGGTCAGAGTCAGAGAGAGATTTTAAGATGGTAGAAGTGACGAGAAGCCAAGGAACACAGGTGGCCTCTGAAAGCTAGAAACAGCAAGGAGCAGATTTTCCCTTAAACTTTCCAGAAAGAAATGCCAGTACCTTTAACCCAGTGAGATCCATTTTGGACTTCCAACCTCCAGAACTATAAGGTAACAAATTTGTGTTGTTTTAAGCCACTAATTTGCAGTCATTTGTTACAACAGCAATAGAACAGACACCTTCACACTTGCCCTTTCTAGGCCTCAGTTTTCTAATGTGTCCACTGGGGGAGGCAGGGGTGGTTCTGCTCTGACATTCTATGGTTGCGAGTCTTCCTGAACCATGAAAGAATCAGGTCTTTCTCAGACCACAAAGATTTTGTGTGTTCAAACCACTGCAACTTCTGAAAACTTTCACATGGTAATAGGAATTGGTTGTCATAAAATTCATTTGACAATATGATGTTAGGATTAAATGACACTACAGAGAAAAATCAGACAAATCCAACATACTGAAATTCTATAGGACAACTGTTCTGGTCTCATCAAAAGGTCAGTATCTAGGTAGATAGTTAGATGATAGATAGATAGATAGATAGATAGATAGATAGATAGATAGATAGATACACACACACACACATACATGGCACACATATATGGCATTTCTAATACACAAGTCTAAAGAGATATAGCAACCAAATGTAATTATAACATTTGAATTAAAGAAAAATTTGGGAAATGTGAATTTGAACTGATTTTTAGATAAAATTGAGGAAGTATTGTTAGTTTTCCTAGGGGTGATAATGTGGTTATGTAACAAAATGTCCTTATATTTAGGGGATGAATGCCAAACAGTTTTGAGGTAACTGGTCACAATATCTGCAACTCAATTTTAAATGTTTTATACAAAAAAATAGACACAGATATATGTTAAAATATGGCAAGATGCTCATAATTATGTAATCTGAGTGGTGATATAGAGGTGTTTGCTACACTGTTTCTGAATGTTTAGAAATTTGGTAACAAAAAGTTGGGGGATTTGTTTTTAAAAACTCTTTACAAATGTTTGTTAAACTTTTGCTCAGAAACTTTACATTTTGGATTCAAGATGCTCCCTTTGTATAGAACTGTTTAAAGCTATTTTGTAGCAACTCAGATTTGTGGCAAGATAACTACCACCTTATGTAAAATAGTTTAGATAAGTTTCCAGTCAAAAAGCTCATGGGAAAAAAAGTGATGTTCTTCTATGAATCAGTGGGAAATTACTGCCCTCTCATTGAAGAAAGCCTCACTTGGTGGAATGGGGATTTTTAGTCTGAGCAGGTCAGAGATTTTCATTTCTTGATTTTGCCAACAGAAGGGATAAAAGTGAAACTCTGAATATGATAAATAGAAAATTATTGCCAAGTAAAAGAAGGCAGGCACAAAAATTATTCCCTAAATACCAACATCCTACAACCAGTAGCAGAAGGAGGCTGCAAGAAATTTGTGTTTCTAAGTCTGACTAAAGTCCCAGAGCTGTGCCAGTCATTTTCTACGGACATACAAGAGAACACCAGAGAAAAAATTAAACAGTATCATTCTAGTAAGCCCAGAGACAAGAACAGGATTAGCTAGAGATAGAATGAAAAATACTTTTATATAGTTTGCCTTTTTGACTTGAGAAAATATGACTAGTCAATACTGATTTCTATTTATATTAAAATAATTCTTAATATAATATATTAGATATTAAGTATTAAAATAAGTAATATAAATATATTAGATATTAAGTACTAAAATAATACTTAATGATTAAAAGTTTTTATTAAAATGGTTAGTTTTTAATTTTTATTTGAAAATATATAGTTTAAATCTACAATGGAATTCATACAGAAAATTATAATTTGATCATATTGTGGATGACAGAGCCAAGATATCTGCTACCACCTGGTGGAGCATAACTGAGTTGCAGTAAAAGCCTGAGATGAGAGGGTAGGAGAGATTGTCAACATCTAGCTTAAAGAAATCCCATCTAGGCCAGGTGCAGTGGCTCACGCCTGTAATCCCAACACTTTGGAAGGCCGAGTTGGGCGGATCACCTGAGGTCAAGAGTTCGAGACCAACCTGGCCAAAATGGTGAACCCCCCCCCACCCCGGTCTCTACGAAAAAAAAAAAATCAAAAAAATTAGCCGGACATGGTAGCAGGTGTTCGTAATCCCAGCTACTCAGGAGGCTGAGGCAGGAGAATTGCTTGAACCTCGGAGGCGGAGGGTGCAGTGAGCCAAGGTCGCACCACTGCACTCTAGCCTGGGAGACAGAGTGAGACTCCATCTCAAAAATAAATAAATAAATAAAAATCCTACCTAAGTCTTCATTCCAGAATCTTTATTTCTTATATTAATGCACAAAAATTTGACGTCTTCCATTATGCTTACCAAATATATCCAGTTTATTGAACATTGTGGGCTACAAACTCAAATAGTTTTACTTTCCTCCAGTTACTGCCTTTGACCAGGCTTTGCCAAATCTTTTTTCCCATCCCTTACCAGAATTTTGGGTAGAACCTACATCTTTCCAGTCATTTTCACTTATTAAAAAGAAGTCTTGTCTAGTGTAAAACTTGAGCTTTTGAGACTGAGTCTCGCTCTGTCACCCAGGCTGCAGTGCAGTTGCATGATCTTGGCTCACTGCAACCTCTGACTCCTGGGTTCAAGCAATTCAGCCTCCCAAGTAGCTGGGATTACAGGAGTGTGCCACCACACCCTGCACCCCACTAATTTTTTTTTTTTAAGTAGAGACAAGTTTTTGCCATGTTTCCTAGGCTCATCTCAAACTCCTGGACTCAAGCAATCCTCCCTGCCCCCCGCCTGCCTTGGCCTCCCAATGTGCTGGGATTACAAGGTGTGAGCCACCATGCCCAGCCAAAACTTGAGTTTCTAATCCAATTTAAGGCTCACATTTTCTCCTCCCCATCACTCTGTCAAGAAAACTTTCTCTTAAGAGACTTAAGTGAGGAATGGCCAGGGTCTGTTTTTTCACTCATACCCACTTCCTTTTTCTGGGTCTGAAAGATGAAAGTGTCTCTAATTTATCTGGCCCCTTTTATAGGCCTCTCTTGGCTGCCCTTGCTTCTCTGGCTAAGACCAACAGGTTGCTAACATCAAATGACCAAGTAACATACACAGCAGCCAACTATTCACAAAGACAGGTCATTGCCTTTACCCCTGCCTATGTAGACAAAGAGTCAGAAACAAAGAAAGACCTGGTTGTTTGCTCAAGTTTCCGGTCACCTAAAGAGTGAGCCTAAGTCCTCAGGCCTCCCTGTTAGCTGGTCCTAGTTCCCTTTCTTAACAGTTTTTGTGGTAAGTAAATATAGATCATAGTAAATATAGATCATCAGTAAAGATAATAGGCAAAATAGAATAATATTACTTGAAATCAATTATTTGGCTCTGATATAAAAAAGACAAAACTAAACACTATTAACTTAGACAATTTATTTAAAAAGCATTATCCCAATAATGTATGTCATTAATGTACATCATTGGTAACTGAACCAACATATAATTTTAGAAAGTTTTTTTGAGAATATACAAATATCCCATAGTTCTATGTGCCATTCCCTATTAAAAGGAACCAGGACTTCTTAGAGAAATGATTGATTCCATGGCTGTGGTAGGAAATATACAAGCTGAATCTATGATATGTTATTGTGCCAAAAAACAAAGAAGCTATCAAAGTCCACTGTAATTATATCAAAAACACATAAGAGCCAACTTGAGGGGCTTCTATAAGCCTAAGATGGAACAATATGAGCATCAGTAAAAGAAGATGATTGTAATTGATTGAAAACTTTTTTAACTTTTAAGTTCAGGAGTACATGTGCAGGTTTGTTATATAGGTAAACTCATGTCATGGGGGTTTGTTGTTCTGTTTATTTCATCACCCAGGTACTAAGCCTAGTACCCATTAGTTATTCTTCCTGACCCTCTTCCTCCTTCCACCCTCCACCATTTAGTAGGCCTTAGTTTCTATTATTCCCCTCTATGTATCCATGTGTTCTCATTATTTAGCTCCCACTTATAAGTAAGAACATATGGTATTTGGTCTTCTGTTCCTACATGACTTTGCTAAAGATAATGGCCTCCGGCTCCATCCATGTTCCCGCAAAGGACATGATCTTGTTCTTTTTATGGCTGCACAGTATTCCATGGTGTATATGTACCATATTTTCTTTATGCAATCTACCATTGATGAGCATTTAGGTTGATTCCATGTGTCTGCTGTTGTGAAGAGTGCTGCAATGAACATACACATGCAAGTTCTTTATGACAGAATGATTTCTATTCCTTTCGGGATATACCCAGCAATGGAATTTCTGGGTCAAACGGTAGTTCTGTTTTTAGGTCTTTGAGGAATCACCACACTGTTTTCCACAATGGCTGCATTAATTTACACTCCCATCAACAGTGTATAAGCATTCCTTTTTCTCCACAACCGTGGCTGTACCTGTTATTTTTTGACTTTTTAATAATAGCCATTCTTACTGGTGTGAAATGGTATCTCATTGTGGTTTTGATTTGCATTTCTCTAATGATCAGTGATGTTGAGCTTTTTTTTTCATATGCTTGTTGGCTGCATGTATGTCTCTTGAAAAGTGCCTGTTCATGTCCTTTGCTCACTTTTTAATGAGGTTGTTTGTTTTTTCTCGTAGATTTAAGTTCCTTATAGATGCTAGACATGAGACCTTTGTCAGATGCATAGTTTGCAAAAATTTTCTCCCATTCTGTAGGTTGTCTGAAACATTTTAAATATACAAAAATTCATTAGTTCATAATACCACTCTCTTAAACCCCATCCTCCCAAAAAAAGAATTTTTAAAAAACTTAATTCTCACAATTGGAAGTTTCAGGGCAATAAGTTATTATTTGTTCATTGATAAGAGAAAGAAGCAAGCATTTAGCCTTCCTTTCTCTACTTGAACTGTATTTCAGGGTAATCAAATCATTGATGATGGAAAATTCTTCTTTACGTAAGTATTCAGTTAATATACAGAATTTAGTAACAGACTACATAATAACCTATCTAGCTATATAAGTATGTCAAAACTAATTAAATTGTATGCTTTAAATATGTGTATGGTACATCAATTATATACCACAATAAAACTGTCAAAAACTAAATATAACAACGTGCACAAATAGCAAAAGTAATGACAGGACTAGAAAAATCACCATTCCACTACACCTGATGAAGCAATGCTGTCAAAAAGGCACTCAAGAATGTAGGAATTAATGTTTTTTTTATTAATGTAATAAAATATATACACCTCAGTCCTAAAGCTAGCAATTTACAGATGACATAATATTTGTAAAATCTTAGAAAAACAAAGTAAAACTAACAAAGCAATTAAAAAATTCTAAAGTTAGCAGGATATAAAACTAACATAACAGAAATCAACAGCCTTTAGAAACACTAACAGTAACCAATCAGAAAATAAAATAGAGGAGAAAGTCCTATTGACAATAACAACAAGAAAAGATGAATTCTAAGGAATAAATTTAACAAGACATGTGCAAAATCGGTATGAAGAAAATTTTGAAACACTCCTAAAATACCAAAAACTAGACTTGAATGAATGGAAAGATGTTCTTGGATAGGATCACATTCAAAAGATGTCTGTTCTTCCCAAGTCGATTCACAATTAAATATATCAAGAAGATTTTTTGAAACTAGATAAGTTGATACTAAAGTTCATGTGAAAAAATAAATGTGCAAGAACAGCTTTAAAAAAAAAACTGAAAAAGAACCATAAGGCCAGTGGTCAGGTGGGTAGAAAAAAGAAAAAGAAGAACTATAAGGGAAAAGTAGCACTACCAGACATTAAAATATATTTTAAAATCTCCAGCCAGGTGTGAGGGCTCACACCTGTAATCCCAGCACTTTGAGAGGCTGAGGCGGGTGGATCACCTGAGGTCAGGAGTTCGAGACCAGCCTGGCCAATATGGCGAAACCCTGTCTCTACTAAAAATACAAAAAATTAGCTGGGCATGGTGGGGGGGCACCTGTAGTCCCAGCTACTTGGGAGGCTGAAGCAGGAGAATTGCTTGAACCCAGGAGGTGGAGGTTGCAGTGAGTGCCATTGTACTCCAGCCTGGGCAACAGAACAAGACTCTGTCTCAAAAATAAATAAATAAACAAAATAAAATAAAAAAGAAAAAGAAAAGCTCCATAATGAAAGTTTGGTATTGGCACATACATAGATAGATCTGTGTAAATGAATTCAAAGTCCAGAATTAAACCTAAATACAAATGTAAATTTAAAATATGGTAGAAAAAAATCATATGGCATCTAAAAAAATCACTGGGGCAAATATGACTATTTAATATATGGTGGGAAGACAACATGATAGCCATTTTGAGAAAGATAAAATTGAATCCACATTCTAAACTATACATAAGAATAAATTCTGCTGGGCTTTGTCGCTCACGCCTGTAATCCCAGCACTTTGGGAGGCCAAGGTGGGCTGATCGCTTTACCTCAGGAGTTCCAGACCATCCTGGGAAACATAGTGAGACCCCCGGTCTCTACAAAAATACAAAAATTACTCAGGCGTGATAGCACACATGTGTACTCCCAGTTATTCAGGAGGCTGAAGTGGGAGGATTGCTTGAACCTAGGAGACAGAAGTTGCAGTGAGTCGACATTGCTCCACTGCACTCCAGCCTGGACGACAGAGAGAGACCCCATCTAAAAAAAAAAAAGAAGAAGAAGAATAAGAATAACCTCATAATAGATCAGAGATCTAAACTTAAAAGATGATGCTGGCCAGGCATGGTGGTTCACGCCTGTAATCCCAGCACTTTGGGAAATAACGAGGTCAGGAGTTCAAGACCAGCCTGGCCAATATGTTGAAACCCCATCTCTACTAAAAATACAAAAATTAGCCGGGCATGGGGGCGCATGCCTGTAGTCCCAGCTACTCAGGAGGCTGAGGCCGGAGAATCACTTGAACCCAGGAGGCAGAGGTTGCAGTGAGCCGAGATCATGCCACTGCACTCTGGCCTGGGCGACAGAGCGAGACTCTGTCTCAAAAAAAAAAAAAAAGCAGCAGCAGCTAAACCATATAAATACTAGGAGAAAGCAATGGTGAATTATTAACCTGAGGAAAGACTTTCTAACTGTGACTCCAAATCCAGGTTCAGTAAAAGAAAATACTTATTGATAAATTTGACTATGTAAAAATAAAAAATTGGCACATCACAAAAAAGAGCACCAAAGGCAAAGTCAAACTGAGAGAAAAATATTTGCAACATCTGTCATAGGTGATGGGCAATACCCCAAAACTCAATATAAAAATGGGCAAAAGACACGAACACACCATTACATGAGGTTAAGAAAAAGGCTGTGAAGGTGAGCAGGCTCTTGTCCTGATAGGTTATAAGCAAAGTTAGCACCATTTCTTTTCTAATAAAAAGAGAAATAATCAGGCTGCAAGGGCTTTTATGTCAGATTGTTTTAAGACACCTCTGAGGGATACTTAATTGAAAATAACCAACTGAGTTAGGAAGCTGCTACATAGCCTGACAACAGGGTTAGTTTTATCAATGATTAATAACAATTGAAGTCTCAGGATAACACCAAATCTTATTTGTGAGTTTGCATTTCTTTCTATCTGGCTTTAAAAGTGACTAAGTAAGAATGTATGCTTAACTTTGAAAAAACAACTCTTTCTATTTCTAACACTTGACCAGACGGCGTAATGATCTCTTTAAGCAACAATTCCTTGCTAAGTGGCTGGAGTTAAGATACCCTCCAACCACTAGATCCTGTGAAACTATGATAATTCTGTGATAGCCCAGTGGAGAAAGCATAACAGAAGTGCCATTGGCCACTTGGTGGCAATACATCCTAATTGCGTGTAAAGTTCTTAAACGGTAATAAACAGCATGCTAACAGACTTGGAAGCTAATTTATGCAAACATTTCAAGCAGTTTACAGGTGCCTTAGTTGGAAAGGTCAGCTAAATGCTTAATATCCTTTAAAGGTGCATTAGAAGCAAAGCAAAACATACCTTGTGTTTGCCAAAAGTATTTGTGGGTACTCTCTAGGAAATTCTATTAGGAAATATCTTTGGAGCTAGAAAAGATTCAGAGGGAAAGTAAAACTGCTGACATAGTAGCAATAACCAAAAAATACATAGACTGTAAAGAGACTTCATTAATAATATTAAGAACCTACCACTGTGTGTAGTCATCTGAGCTTGAACAAATCAGTTAAACTTTCAGGGCTTCAATTTCTTTGCCTAAACTGTGAGCTAGCTCAGAGGTCAGCAAATGTTTTCTGTAAAGTACCAGGTAAAACCTTGCAGGCCAGCAGGGTGCAGTGGCTGGCACTGTAATCCCAGCTACTCAGCAAGCTGAGGTGGCAGGCTTGCTTGAGTCCAGGAGTTGGAGCCTGCAGTGAGGTATGATTGTCCCACTCCACTCTAGCCTGGGCAACAGAATGAGACTCTGTCTCTGAAAAGAACATTTTTAAATGAAAAAACTTTGCAGGCCATACGTTGTTTGTTGCAACTTCTCAACTCTGTCATTGTAGCATGAAAGCAGCAATTGACAATACATGGCTGTGTTCCAACAAAACTTTATTGGTGGACACTGAAATTTGAATTTTGCATAGTTTTCACACATTATGAAATACTATTCTTCTAATTTCTTTTTCAAACACTTAAAAATGTAAAAACCATTGTCTGAGGGCTATTTAAAACAAAATAAAACAAGCAGCTGGACTAGATTTGACTCACGGAGCTGTAGTTTGCAAACCATTGGGCTAGATGTTCTCTAAACTCCAGCTTTGTGTCTCTGTTGATTAAACTGGTATTGATTCCTTATTTAGCTAACACTAGGTTTATACTTCTTTTACACTATCTTGCACATTTTTCTACAGCCTAAAGCAGTTTCTCAAACTTTATTTACTTACATCCCCATTAAACAAGAATTTGAAAGATGTCACATCTTTTATACAGCTCATATTATTTGAAAAGTAATCTTTGTTCTTCCAAATATGTATGTGGGTTTCCAAATTTTACATGTCCTTCTCCCTGCCTCCCTTCACCACAGATTCCCAGAGTTATCCTCATGTGTCTAAGAATCACTGCCTTACTGTTGTTTAGACGTGAAAATTCCCAACTGGGAAGCCCCCAGAAAACCTCATTTCTCTTTTCTACTGTTAAAAAAAAAAAAATAGTTTTCCACTAACTCTGCTGTAAATGAGAATGGCTAACTTAGACTTACTTCATGGAACAGCGAGTTCCAGGTAAGAGCTCTACTTGACCTTCTGTTAGTCCTTTCTTCCACACGGTCAGAATCTGAAGTATGAGCCAAAACAGGAATCCATGCATTCATTCTTCTCCCCTGTTCACCCGTGAGAACACTCATCTTTCCACCAAGATCTGATCAGCTTGATGGCCACATAACTGGTTCTAATAGCTACAAGAATACAATGTTGGAAATGTATACTTGTGGTCAGTCTGTGCAAAAATGCCTGTAAATGGTAGAGAAGAGAAAGAAGATAGCTGCTTTTAGACCCATACCTGGTGACAGGCCGCCTTAAAGCAACTCCTAGAAGGAGACAGCGATTATAAAATGCCCCATCTCCATAAATAAGTCTTTCAAGGTTAAGGAGCTTCACTGCTAAAGAGGAGAAGCCCTGGGGGGATGCACATTGAGTGCCCTCAGTAAGCCGGTAGCCGTGCTGCATTTGGTCACAGCATCTCTCCTATGTGAAGTCAGTGGGGACTATTAACATCTTTGGGACAGCTGAGGAATCATCTTCCTGGACACAGCTGGAAACAACTTCACCTTTGGAGTTTTACTACCACCCTCCTTTGCTCCAGGCCTCAGAGTTCTCTGAGCATTTATTTCCTTCCACTTAGCTGGGACAATATTCTCAAGTCTTACTTCCATTACATGCAGACATCTTCTCTACACTCTCTCCATTCTAGAATTTCATGTCTTAAAAACAGAAAACAGAAAGACTTGCAGACTTCTGCTTTCTAACATGCAACATCTCCTTCCTGTGACAATGAGGACAGACTGACCACTAGCTTTAATGGGGGAAAGGCCAGGGAGAAGTTTAAGAAGAATAAAAGTGCAGGTAAATGCCTGAAATATTATCCAGCCACATGTTTATTTTTCAGTATTTATATAAGTTCTTAGATGACTTGCTTGCACAATTTCATATTTATAATCATCACCCCATCTACTGAAATTAATTGGCAAATACACTTTCTACTTCTAACCCCATTTTCCTCAACTGAGTACTTCTCTCTACTGTGGCCCTATGTTTCCATATTAGAGTAAGATCGCTTGAAAAATTTTATGCAACTGTTAAATGTCACATTGAGGAAGACTATGTGATAATATTCACTATAAAAATGATAAAGGTCTATGCAAAAATAAAGGAACTGTGCAATCACAATTTTATAATGTATATACTTAAATATAGCCTTTAAAAAAAGGTTGCAAAATTCCTCACCAGAATTTTAAAAGGTATCTCTCAGTGGTGAAATTACAAGTGGGATTATTGGTAATAATGATTTTCTTTTCATATGTTTGAATATTTCTGAAACTGCCTTTACAGAATTATAACTGAGAAAATTATGACAGTGAAAGAAATCAGACCTAACTGACTCTACCTCGCTTCTAACCTTTAAGTTGTCCTTGTTCATTCTTAAGCATAGGCCAAATTAACGGAAGGAATTCAGTTCATGGCTTGACTCTGAAACAAAATTGATAATAGCCCTTTCTGAAAAGACCCTCTCCTGGTCTGGGGACCAGTCTGTCTTTGTAGGACTAACAAAGTAACTACAAGATTAGAAATTACAGTTTAGGGGTCATGTAGTCTCTGGCACTAAGAGTCTGAACCTCCCCAAATTGTTCCTAGGGATAATATCATTATTGTAAAACCTAAGATCAGTACTTGAGATATTTCGGAGACCCTGCACTCCACTAATCAGGCAACACTAACCAGACCGGCAATCTGGCTCAACTGGTGCTGCCCTCCCACCCAGAAACAAAAAACAGCAAGAAAAATTCACTTCGAACCCCTATGATTCCATCTCCAACCTGACCAATCAGCACTCCCCACTTCCCAAGCCTCTACCCACCAAATTATCCTTAAAAACTCTGATCTTGGGCAGGCGCGGTGACTCACGCCTGTAATCTCAGCACTTTGGGAGGCCAAGACGGGCAGATCACAAGGTCAAGAGATCAAGACCATCCTGGCCAACATGGTGAAACCCCATCTCTACTAAAAATACAAGAATTAGCCAGGCATGGTGGTGCGTGCCTGTAGTCCCAGCTACTCGGGAGGCTGAGGCAAGAGAATTGCTTGAACCCGGGAGGCAGAGTTTGCAGTGAGCGGAGATCATGCCACTGCACTCCAGCTTGGCAACAGAGCAAGACTCCGTCTCAAAAAACAAAAGACAATACTTATCAAAGTTTAATGTGTGTAGGACTCACCTGGGGAAATTTTATTTCAGGGTGTGGTGGCTCATGCCTGTAATCCCAGCACTTTGGGAGGCCGAGGCAGGCAGATCACCTGAGGTCGGGAGTTCGAGACCAGCCTGACCAACATGGAGAAACCCCGTCTCTACTGAAAATAGAAAAATTAGCTGGGCGTGGTGGCACATGCCGGAGGCTGAGGCAAGAGAATTGCTTGAACACAGGAGGCAGAGGTTGCGGTGAGTCGAGATCGCGCCATTGCACTCCAGCCTGGGCAACAAAAGCGAAACTCCATCTCAAAAAAAAAAAAAAAAAAACCTCTGATCCCCAAATGCTCAGGGAGACTGGTTTGAGTAGTAATAAAATCCTGGTCTCCTACACAGCCGACTCTATGTGAATTACTCCTTCTCCATTACAATTTCCCTGTCTTGATAGGGCTCTGTCTAGACAGCGGGCAAGGTGAACCCATTGGGCAGCTACATTTCTACAATGCGAATGTGTTATTTTTATAATTAGAGAAATATTTTTAAAACTAAAAGCATTTATTGAAGTATGATTTGTACACTATGTATATGCTGTACTTCAAAAAATGGTTTTAAAAAAACAAGAGCAGGGATCTTCAATGACGAGAATAATAAAGAAAAGAAAGCTTCCCTGAAATTATCTCAGTCTCTGGTTGGGCTTTCTTGCTCACCAAGGAAATTGTTTATACTAATTAAATTTCCTGTCTGTCCCATGGAAAATGTACTATCTTATTGTTTTAATTCTCAGATATTGTGCTTAATAAAAATATTTTTTAAATCATACGTATACTAATTACTGATCCAAAGAGAAGACTGTACTATGATTGTACTATCGCCCCACAAATGACTGCAGAACCAGGAAGTAACCTTGCTATGTCATATAGTTGATGAATGTCCTGGCTCACAGGTTCAGTCATGAAGAACCTGTTGTGTAAACATCTGGTCTAACTACTTATCCTAGACTTTGTAACTGCTGACCCCACCCTCTCTCTTCAGGCTCTGCTCTGTCTCATTTATTTCAGGAGAAATCTGACAGCCTCACTTTCTCACATAGGCTTGTAGGTCAGATAAGGTAGAGGAATGGTATCAGAAGCAGGAACAGCACTGGTCTTAGGCATAACTAGTGAAAAATTTTGAATGTGATGAAGAAGAGCTCCCCTGTCATTGCCAAATCTGGGCACACAAATACGGTCACACTGTGAGGTACTGTGGGTTAGAACTTCAACATATGAATTTAGGTGGGGACACAGTTCAAACCATAATAGGCATGAAGGATCAATAGAAATCACGCTGGCAAACGGAAGCAAAAGGAAGTGTTTCCAACCTAAGCAAAGAAGCAAGAGGAATAGGGCAGCTTAGGAGAACTTGACAGGAGCCAGGTCAGAGAGGGCTGTGCTAAAGACTGAGAAGTACACTCTAAGGATAATGGAAAACTATTGAAGGACTTTCATTAAGGAAACAATACAATTGGCTTTGCTTTCTAGAAGAAATATTTGGATATTGTGTGTAGAAAGAGGAGCATGGTTGCAGGAGGAGGCCAGGGGAAGCTATTGCTGTTCTTCAGTGGTGAGATAACCATGGCCTGAGCCAGGGTAGTGCAGGCCAGATGGACAGAAGTGAGGGGAGTCGATGTAACTGACAAGCGCTGGGAATTCCTGGATGAGAGAGCTGAGCATGAAAGAAGACTGGAGGATAACACCCATCTTTCTGACTTGGGAAATGAGAAGACCAAGGCATGGACTGTGAAAGGATGACAATATACAGGAGAAGGTAAAGGAGTCAGTCGGAAGTAGACCCTGTAACCAAGAGACCACCCAATATTATCCACCCAACATCTCTACTAAGTGCCACATTTTACATTATGAAAGGAAAGAAGAAAAACTACTTAGGTATCCAAACTGGCTTGGTTATAGTGATGAGACTTTTATCTCTTCTATTTCAAATATTGAAAAATTAATCCAAAAATCGAAATGCATCCTTCTATCCTGTTTTACTTTATTCATCTCCCTTTATATTTCTAGACCCTTCACAATGCAGCTGAGGACAAAAAACGTAAGGATGGTTGCTATAGTTTATAAGATGTCTGGAAACAAAAATATGTTTCCATTTAGGAAGACTAACTACACATATACCAGACACAGAGTTAAATTTTCTACATACATTTTCCATTTAATTCTCACAACCCTGTGAGGTAGTTATTATTATCTCCATTTTACAGACAAGGAAACAGATGCTCAGAAAGGTGAAGTCACCTGCCCAGGTTTACACAGCTATGCAGATTATTGAATTCAGCTGTCCCTCACTCCAAAGCCCATGCTGTTAACTGCTGTGGTACTCTACCTCCAGAAAGCCCTCTTTTGAAAATTGGGATGAAGTTAAAGCCATTCCACAAAAGCCTTCTTTTTTTCATACCTTTTTTTACTGAAAAATAATAAAATATTCTTAGTAAAACATCCCACGAACTTGAGCTCCATTTTAGAATAAAGTATGAATAATGCTCCTGGAACTGTGCAACCCAGCAGGTCCATAACTGTGCTGGCTGAGATCAAACTACCAGGCCTCAGGCTTAATTCAGGCCATGTATAGAGACTGCCAACCAACTCACTTATACGAACAGACTTGTTAAGTTACTGATCAAACTGTCCAAGCATCTGGGCCATCCCTTGGCCAGCAATGCAGAGAAACTGGAGCCCTGTGATCATCAGGGAATATAACCTTGAACTCCTGGCTGTTCTGTTGTATTTTCTTTACTTTGGATTCTTTTTTTTTTTCTTTCTTTTTTTTTTTTTTTTTTTTTTGACGAAGTCTCACTCTGTTGCCCAAGCTGGAGTGCAGTGGCATGATCTCGGCTCACTACAATCTCCACCTCCCAGGTTCAAGCGATTCTCCTGCTTCAGCCTCCTGAGTAGCTGAGACTACAGGCAGGCGCCACCGTGCCCGGCTAATTTTTGTATTTTTAGTAGAGACAGGATTTCACTATGTTGGCCAGGCAGGTCTTGAACTCCTGACCTCATGATCCACCTGCCTCAGCCTCCCAAAGTGCTGGGATTACAGGCGTGAGCCACCGCGCCTGGCCTAAAACTTGACAAAGACATGTTTATCCAATGCCCTTCAAGGACTCCAGAAGTCCATGTTGGCTGGTTGCCCTCTTCTCCCAATGAGAAAGTGGTGAGATCTATGAATTTGTTCACATATTTGCTGGGCAGCTGCTGTGTTTCATAATCTGGGAGATGTGATGGCTAACAATCAAGACAACAGTTTCTGCCATGGAAGAGATTATAATCAGATCAGCAAGAAGATAAACAGAAAATATATGTGTTATAACTGAGATAAGAGGAATATGTAGTACAAACCAAGAACTAGAGGAAACCACAGAAGGCTTTGGGTAGTGTGGTTTTTGAAAGCAGTATTGCATATAGATTAATGGAGAACAGAAGGAATGACATCCTTTTCAAGGGGCATTGTATGAACAAGGAGACAGGAGCAAGAATGAGAATGAGGAAGAGGTGCAAGAGGATCTAAGAGGACCCAGCTAGAGAGAAACTCTGAGAGAGAATCTGGTTCAGGAAGACCTGTGAGTACTTGGAGGCTATTCTTAAAACTGTAAATGAATTTGATAGACGACAGGAAGTACCCAAGTTAGGAAGCAATATTTTTTCAGTGTATGAGAAAGAGCTTGGTTTTCAGGAGAAACTAGAAGGGTAGGATCCAACCAGGGAGTGTCAACAATAAGCCAATAAGAGGGTGATGAAAGCTTTAAGGGAGTGATAGCTATGAAAACAGCAAGGAAGGGTGAATTTGAAAGATGTTGCAAAGTCATCACCGCCAGTATGTTTGCATAATTCCTGGCAATATTCCCCCTCAGTTTCTATGCAATGAGCTTTTAAGTTGTAAATTGCCAACATCTTAGAAGTATTATGCCAAGACCTCATTTGTTTAGTTTAATGTAAGGTTTGGGTTGCTAATACGCTATTTCAGTCTTTAAAACTTCCTCTGTAAGAATCCAGTGTTTCTAAATATCAATGGATACAAATAAATAGAAGTTTTAAAGTTTAACTCTCCCTTCCCTTCTCTCCCAGGTGGCTGTGTCAGTGCAGGGGAAAAGGAACACTAGAAGGATCCAAATGGAAATGACATAGAAGATAATGACACTCCCATGAAGTGGTGAAGCTATAGCCACCACCTGTCCCTGTTGATTAAAGAGCTCCACCTGCCTAGGCACAGCATCCTCAGCTAGGACAAAACTTTGCAGGACTGACACGTTATAGGCCCCCATGTAGTATATACTAGATGTGCTGCAACAGGAACCCAGAATCCACCTGCACCCACCTCAATATGAATAGCACGTGTTGCCAATATCTGCTTTGGCTCTTTCTTCAGCTGTTTTCACGTGTTTTCTCTTTGTAAAAATGTTTTCCACCTAGCAGTGGACTACTCTTCCAGATTTCCACCTTTTCACCTCCCTCCTGCCTCTATAAACTTAGGACACCAACATTGTAAGTTACTAGGCTTCTAAATGTAATGCATATGAGAATCACCTGGGAGCTCTTTTTGAAATGCAGACTCTAGAGCCCACCCTCAAGAGACTGTAATTTAATGAATCTAGGAATGGGACTCAGGAATCTGCACTGAACAGGCATCCCAGCTGACTCTGGTGTGGGTGGTTCCCAGCCCAACTTACCAGAGCACTGCTAAGTTGAACCTAGCAGCATAATTAATTAATCCATGCTAAAACCAAACTCATAAATTAACATTTATCAAGAAGCCTTTGAGAGCTTGGTTCTATGATTATGTATGAGTCTTAGGGCTCATTTTTCCTAGGGCGTAAACTGATACTAAGTCACACTGGGAGAGCCTATGATCCGTGTATATTTCTGGCAGGGCAGAATTTTCTCTATATTGACAGGCACAGCAACATTGATTGTATAACATTACTCCACCCTGGAATTTACTATTAGTCATAAAAACTGAGGCAACTCCAGTATTGCTGGTTCATTTGATGAGTATTCAGGGTGAGTAGGCCTCTACAACAACTTCTTTCTCCCCTAAAGGGCAAAAACGCAACTCAACTCACAATCCAGGCTACTGAGCAAAGGTTTGAATGACCCCTGAGCCCATACAAGCTTCTCTACATTGTTCTGAGAGGACCCAAAAGCCACTGGGATTGTTGAGACCACTAGTTTCTTTGTCCTGAAGAGAAGAGAGAGGGAAATGATTGCTGCTACACTCACTTTGAAGTGAGAAAAGTTGCGGGTGGCTGAAAATTTTACTCTGAAAAGATGTTGGGTAGCTCTTTGTTCCTGCAGCCCTGCAAACTATGCTCCTGATACAGAGTGGGGCAAGTGGGGCGGGAAAGTGCTGGGAAGGGAAAGGCGTAGTCCCTCGCTGGGGATCCAGC
This sequence comes from Pan paniscus, assembly GCF_029289425.2. Classification (NCBI taxonomy): domain Eukaryota; kingdom Metazoa; phylum Chordata; class Mammalia; order Primates; family Hominidae; genus Pan; species Pan paniscus. Next base: position 120,262,193 of record NC_085926.1, read on the forward strand.
CCCAGACCTGTGCCCACAGACCTTGGTGAGGATGGGCATTTCTGTTCTCATGCCCAAATATTGCATTTCCCACGACCACCCTGGGCTGCCATGCCCCTATCTTGTGCCTATAAAAACTCCAAGATCCTAGCGGGCACACACACAAGCAGCTGGACATCAAGAGGAACACACCAATGGCTGAGGACACAAGCGGCTGGAAATTGAGAGGAACACACCCGCGTAAGAGCACACCGGCAGGGACCGGCAGATGCTGGAAAGGAACACACCAGCGTAAGAGCACACCCACAGGCACTGACAGACTTCGGCAGGCCATCCACTGGTGGAACAATGCAGAGTTTGGCTGGGGTGGTCGGAGAAGAGCCCAGCTGCCCGGAAGCCCGATTGCAGGGGGAAAACCACCTTCCCACTCCAGCCCCCTTCTGGCCTTCCCATCTACCTCGCTGAGAGCTACCACTCAATAAAAATCCTTACACTCATTCTCCAAGCCCACATGTGACCTGGTTCTTCTGGTACACCAAGGCAAAAACCCCGGGATACAGAACGCCCTCTGTCCTTATAAGGCAGAGGGTCTAATAGAGCTGATTGACACAAGCCACCTACAGACAGCAAAGCTAAAAGAGCACTCTGTAACACACACCCACTGGGGCTTCAGGAGCTGTAAGCATTCAGCCCTAGATGCTGCTGTGGGGTCGGAGCCCCACAACCTACCCTTCTGCATGCTCCCCCTAGAGGTTTGAGCAGCTGGGCACTGAAGAAGTGAGCCATTCCCCCTGTCACACGCCCTGTGAGGGGGACAAGGGAACTCTTCCCGTTTCACTCCCACCGCTCACCCTCTATGTCCTGGCACCCAGAGGGGAGCCCTAGGGCAGGCACACCCCCAGCCTTGTTGGCTTTAGTTATGTTCATCCCATCTTCCATCTTCATTCTCAGTGCATCTGCGTAAGCCTCATTGAAGTTAGCCAAGTCCAGGACCGTAGAAGCACATATGGGTTAAATAATCCCCTCACATTCCAATCCCAGCCTTCCTTTCGCCTAAGCATCTCCATCCCTAATTCACTGCAAAGTACTAACCTCTAACTCACGGAGGCTCAGAACTCACCTTTTGGGGATCTCCTTATGGCCTCACTCCCTGGCTGTTACTGACAACCAGCCCCAGTGGAAAGCCAGAGCACTCTGTGGCCAGAATGAGTTTTTTAAATTTGCCTTGTCTTGGCTACAATTTTTGTTACTTTTTACAATACAAAAGTTTTTCCTGTACTTTTAGGAATTTTCTATAGCCAGAGAAGTCAAGGATGGCCAAGAAACTCCAAGTGACTAGAATATCATGACCCCAATAATTAGTATGTGGTTAGCTAAGAGATGTAAATTCATATGTACATTATACTTTTTGAGAAATAACTATCAGCTCAATTAAAGATAATCATTAAAGAAAATTTAATGCAGACTGTGTATACGTATTTGAGACAGGGTCTCACTCTGTTGCCCAGGCTGCAGTGCAGTGGTGTGATCATAGCTCACTGTAACCTTGAACTCTTGGGCTCAAACGATCCTCCCGCCTCAGCCTCCTGCAGAGCTGGGACTTACAGGTATGCACCACCATGACCGGCTTACTTTTTTTGTTTGTTTTTTGTAGAGACAGGGTCTCACCGAGTTGCCCAGGCTGGTCTCAAACTCCTGCCCTCAAGCTACCCTGCCACTCTGGCCCCCTAAAGTGCTGGGATTATAGGTATGAGCCCCTGCTCCTAGATGAACTGTATATTTAAAAAGAGTTTATAATCTAGAGAAAATGTAAGTAAATATAAATAGTTATGTTTAGATACATTTTTGTTAAGTTCTCAACACTTCTCTAGAATTATTTACTCCAACATTATTTTTCACATATTATAAAACTTCCTCCTGCCTTGTGCAGCAACTTCTGAACTGCCACCCTTGCCAACTTCAGGCTGTTGAAATGGATACAGGCAGGTTCCTAGAGAAGTATGGGAGTAGAATAGACTCTTGTGGTTTAACAAATCAGAACAAGTTTTTAAATCAAAGAAACACCAGTTTTACAGGTAAACTGAGAGGTGATTATCAACTGATGTGATGCATAGATGCTATAAACCACCTTACTTCCCAAAATGTATTTGTTCACCTCATCCATAAAATTTCACCATTCTATTTCTTCATCTTAAAGCACTTACTCCGTCAAAATGTAGATACCCATAAGATTTTTTTATGTGTACCATTTTGCAAAAGATTTGCAGTCTTTTCTAAGAGTTCATTCTATTTTTTTTTTTCATATCCTTTAGACTCAGTAAGAGTCCATTTAAATAGATGACATAGGAAAAGTAGAAGAGGACAGATACATCTATGGGGATTGGGGAAAGGAAGGAAATCTGAGAGCCTGATGGTTTTGGCTTCAGCAATCCATAAATTCATTAAGCCTGGAACTGCTTTACCAACAGAAGAATTATATACACAGATTCATCCATTAGCTAAGTCTTTTATGCCAATGGACACCGCCGAAGAAGCATAAAGTCTCTCTTCCCACTGCTGTCATGTCTAAGTCAGAGTCTCCTAAAGAACCCAAACAGCTGCAGATGTTCTTCATCTGAGAGTTGAGCTTTGAAACAACCGACGAGACTCTGAAGAGCCGTTCTGAGCAATGGGGACAATTACCACACACCAACTGTGTGGTAATAAGAGATCCCAACACCAAACACTCCAGGGGCTTTGGGTTTGTCACATATGCCCTTATTGAGGAGGTGGATGCAGCCATGAATGCAAGGCCACACAAGGAGGATGGAAGAGTTGTGGAACCAAAGAGAGCTGTCTCAAGAGAAGATTCTCAGAGACTAGGTGCCCACTTAACTCTGAAAAAGATATTTGTTGGTGGCATTAAAGAAGACACTGAAGAACATCACCTAAGAGATTATTTTGAAGAGTATGGGAAGAATTGAAGTGATTGAAATCATGACTGGATGAGACAGTGGCAAAAAGAGGGGCGTTGCTTTTGTAACCTTTGGCAAAAAGAGGGACTTTGTTTTTGTAATCATGGCTCCGTAGATAAGACTGTCATTCAGAAATACCATACTGTGAATGGCCACCACTGTGAAGTAAAGAAAGTCCTGTAGTAGCAAGAGATGGCTAGTTTTTTGTTCAGCCAAAGAGGCTGCAGTGGTTCTGGAAACTTTGGTGGTGGTCATGGAGGTGGTTTTGGTGGGAATAACAACTTTGGTCACAGAGGAAACTTCAGTGTTATGGTGCCTTTGATGGCAGCTGTGGTGATGGTGGATATGGTGGCAATAAGGATGGCTATAATGGATTTGGTAGTGATAGTGGTTATGAAGGAGGCAGCCCTAGTTACTCTGGAGGAAGCAGAGGCTATGGAAGTGGTGGACAGGATTCTGGAAACCAGGGCAGTGGCTATGATGGGGGTGGCAGCCATGACAGCTATAACAATGGAGTAGGCATCAGTGACTTTGGTGGTGAGAGTGGAAGCAATTTGGGAGGGGGTGGAAGCTACAGTGATTTCTGAAAAAACAACAATCAATCTTAAAATTTGGACTCATGAAGGGAGGGAACTTTGGAGGCAGAATCTCTGGCCCCTATGGTGGTGGAGACCAATACTTTGCCAAACCACAAAACCAAGGTGGCTATGGCAGCTCCAGCAACAGCAGTAGCTATGGCAATGGCAGAAGACTTCAATTCCTGCCAGGAAACACAGCTTAGCAGGAGAGGAGAGCCAGAGAAGTGACAGGGAGCTTACAGGTTACAATAGATTTGTGAACTTAGCCAAGCATAGTGGTGGCAGGGCCTAGCTGCTACAAAGAAGGCATATTTTAGACAATACTCATGTGCATCAGCAAAAAAAAACCTCAAGGAGTGTATTTGTGACTAATTGTATAGCAGGTTATTCTAGTTTCTGTTCTGTGGAAAGTAGAAAGCATTCCAACAAAAGGTTTTAATGTACATTTCTTAATTAATCCATTTATTGTTACACCCATGCTGTAGATTGCTAAGTATAATAGTCCAATCATGATGCTGAATAAATGTGTCAAAGAAAAAGAAGAAGAAGAAGAAAAGAAAAAAAGAAGAAGATAGTCGCCAACTTACAGTGGTTCAACTTGAGCTTTTTCAACTTTAAGATGGGTTTATCAGAGTATTAAATGCATTTTTGACTTATATTTTTGATTTATGGGATGGGTTTATCAGGACATAACCTCATTTTAAGTTCAGGAACATGTGGACTTACAGTGGTTTAACTTACAATTTTTTGACTTTACAATGGGCTTATTGTGGGCATTAAATGCATATTTGATTTATGATATTTTTGACTTATGATGGGTTTATCAGGACATAACCCATCATAAGTCAAGGTGCATCTGTACAAAATAGGAATATTGTTCTTAAGGGCAAGGAAAGACAAATGTAACAACCATATAATGTATGCTTCCACATGCCTTTCTGTGAATCTAGACTTCCTTGGAATGATACCTGAAATGTACTGCCTGTTTCCCCTTTCTCTTGGCTTATCAGGCTTTGGAGGGGAAAGGCACTTGATAATACTAAGTGCATATGCATTTGTTGAAAATAAATTTTTGTATAAAATAAATATTTTCAACAAAGGCATTGAAAAAATTCAGTGTGAAAGAAAGGATTATTGTTGTTTTTTTCCAATAAGTAATGTTGCAGCAACTAGCTATCCGTAAGAAAAGACAGAAGAAACTTGAATCCCCCAGTCCCTACCTCACACCATATACACCATACAGAAATAAATCTGAGATGGGTCATACATTTAAATGTAAAAGCTAAAACCATAAAGTATCTAAGAGAAAATATAGGAGATATGTTCCTGAACCCTAAGGCGGGCAAAACATATCAGAGGCAATAACCATGAAAGAAAGAAATGGACATCATCATAATTAGAAATTTCTGTTCATCAAAAAACACTCATTATGAAATTAAAAAGGTAAGCTGCAGACTGACAGAAAATACTAGGTAAGCTACAGACTGAGAGAAAATATTATATATATGTAATATATAATCTGAAATATATATATATATGTATAATCTGACAAAGAACTCACATCCAGAATATATAAAGAACTTTTTCAATATGGAAAAGGTGGGGTGCAAAAGACTTGAATAGGGATTTCATTTTAAAAAATCCAAATGGTCAATAAACACATGAAAATGGGCTAAAAATTATTACTCTTCAGAGAAATGCAAATTAAAACCACCGGACAATATACTGTATACCCACAAGAATGGTTAAAATTAAGTAGTTAAAATTTAAAAGACTGATAATATCAAGTGTTGGAGAGAATGGAGCAACTAGAACTCCTATGAATTGCTGATGGAGTGTAAAATGATACAACCACATTGGAAAGTGGTAGTTTCTAATAAAGTTCAACATACACTTTGCCCTTGTCCCAAAATTTCCACTCCTAGATATATAGACTAATGACTTGTTGATAGCAGATTTATTAATAGCCAAAAACTAGTATCAATCCAAATGCTATCAGCAGGAGACTGAAGAAACAAACATAGCATGTTATTACACTGGAATACTACACAGCAATAAAAAAGAACAAACTACAAATAAATCTGATAACATGGATGAATATCAAAAACATTATGCTAAGCAGATGAAACAAAAGAGCACCTACATCATACTTCCACTTATATGAATTTAAAAACAGGCAAAACTAGTGGTTGAGCACATTGTAGTGATGGGAGAGAACTTTCTGGGGTGATGGAATGTTCTACAGCTTATATATATTTTATATATATATATATATATATAACAATTGTAAAAAATGTGGGAACATGTTATGTAGCTGTGCACTTAAAATTCGTGCATTTTACTATGCATAAATTATGCCTCAGTTTTCAAAAAGGAAAAGAAATTCCACCTGGACTCCTAAAATATGTGTAACCCAAATAAGAACTAGGAAGTCCCCAGCCACAAAGATGTGGGTTGAATTACCTCGTCCTTCAGTTTGGAGAAGGGAAACCCTAGGCCTCCCCAAGAGTTTGGCTGATCTCTAAGGTCTGGCTCTCTTGATTCTCTTCTGATCACTCTGTTTTGCTCCACAGTGATTCAGGCATGAACTTAGTGTGCTCTTCCTTGACCCTGAAAAAAATAAATACCCTCATGCTAAGCTTTTAGCAAGTCCAGTTAGTTTTTTGCAGGCTTGGCGTCGCAGCAGGGGTCTCGCCATGGAGTATGGGCTGCTCTCCTGCCATCCTGCTGGCTGCACTGTCTCTCCCCTCTTCAACATGGAAGAGAAACTCTGCTTTTCTCAAGCCAGGACGCCAGACAACAATGGGGGTACAGGGGTTCAGCTTCCATGCACTATGATGGCCAGAGCATGTTGAGTGTTGAGGGTATAGTAGAAGAGAGAGAGTTAGTTCGTGTTCTCCTAATATACCAGTCTACACATTGCCTCCAGTTTTATCTTCCTAAAGCACAAATGGCTTCTCTATAGCTCTGACTTTTCAGTGACCTCCATTACCTAACAACTAAAGTGTAAGATCGTTCACCTGTTTTTCATGACCTGTCCTCAGTCAACCCTGCCCCCCGCTTTCCCTCTTCACCACAAGGATAGCCAGGAGGAATAACTACGTCCTCCCTTGAACACACACTTCAAATAGGGCCTTCACAGCCATTTTTAAAGCACTGTGTTGGTGCAGTAGGAGTTAAGACTCTAATGAAAAACATTAGAGGAAGAAGTATAACAGCGAGACCAAGAGACACATAAAGAAGGCATTCAAAAGGCAGTGCTTTTATATTCTAGCTTTTTGGGGGTGTAACTTACATATGATAAAGTCCCCCCACTTTTTTATTTTTTATTTTTTTGGTGTGGAAACAAGACCACCCACTTTAAGTGCACAATCTGATGAAATTTGGTAATCATACACTCTTGTGTAGCCACTATCGCAATCCATGTATAGAAAAATTCCATCTCCCTAAGACGTTTTCTTGCGCCCCTTTACAGTGCATTCCGTCCCTCACATCAGCCTCAAGCAACCTCTGATCTCCTTTTTGTCACTATAATTTTGCCTCTTCTAAGGTCTCATCTAAATAGAATAATATAGTCCATGGCCTCCTGTGTTTGCTTTCTTTCACTTCTTCTTACATTGTCTTGTTTTTGAGGTTTACCTATGTGATTTAATGTATTACTATTTTATTCCTTTTTATTGTTGAGTAGTATTCTATACTGTGACTCTACCACAACTATTCTTACCATTCACCAGTTGATGGACATGAGGTTTTCTTCGGTTTTGAATCATTATGAATAATGCAGCTGTTAGCATTCGTATGCCAGTCTTTGTGCAGACATATTTCATTTCTCCTGGGGAAATAGCTAGCAGTGGGAACGGTGGGTTGCATGGTAAGTGTATGCATCCACACATCTACTCCTGGCAATGGGTAGAAGCGCAATTAGCTGGGGAAGTTCAGAGCCCCAGGCCTGTAACTAAAGCTGGAGACAAGCCCAAATTCTCAGTATCTTTATGGTTCAAGAGCTCTAAGCCAACAGTAAAGTAAGAACTGGGCTGGGGCTTGTGTACCTCCTAGGGCCTGGTAGCGGAAACCACCCCATAGGAAAGCCACACAAACCAGCCCACAAAAGAGAAAACTCACATAAAAGATAACTCCTGTGGCAGATGAGCTCACAGACAAGAAATATGAAATAGATGAGGATATCTAGCTCCAGAAACACAGTCTGCATAATTCATACCAAAAAATCCAAAAAGCAATCTTAAAGGTACCTTTAAAATAAATGTGTATTTAATCAACTGTTTGTTTAACTTAAGTAAACAATTAATACAGAGATATGAATTGTGCTTTTCTCTTTTGCACTTCCTTGTGTGCGACTCTTCCCCTGTCAATCAGAGGCACACATACTACTCTTGAGAAGAACTAGGATTGTTATAGGAGGAATACAAAACACAAAAGCAATATTTGCTTTGGGGAAGTTTTTACTTCTAAAATAAATTATTGAGAATCAATAGGAGAAAGCTGAAAGTACAGGGCATAGACCCTAGAAAGAGAAGGGTAGACTTGCGGTTTACCATATCTCTTACCACTGGGGAGATTCAATAAGGATGGTCTGGACTAGGATGTCAGCAGACAACTAAAAATGGGCTTCAGGCTTGGAAAAACGTCAGGGGCCTTAATATGAAAGGACTTGACTTGGGGAGGTCACATGAAGATGAGTAGAACCAGTGGCCTATGAAAGCTGAGCCAAAGTCTTCAGACAACCTGTGGCCTCTTGAGGGAGCACGTTGTCATCCACATTCGCTGTTCTTCTTAATCCACAAGGTAAAGGCATTCTGTGGAGAGATACTTGTGTAGCGCCCCTTAGTTTAGCCTGTAAGACACTCACTTAGCTCCAAGAATTTGCCAAGCACCCACCAAACATCATTATAAAGAAACAAGCACCTCCCTGTATTGTGATATAGAACAGTCTCCAAAATATATTGTTAGGAATAAAACAAAAAGTATAATAATTTATGTAGGATACCATTTTTATAAAAGAAAACCTATATAGATGAATATGTATCTATGTGCGTGTGTGCGTGTGTGTGTAGCCAATTATTATTATTATTATTTTGAGACACAGTATTGCTCTGTCGCCAGGCTGGAGTGCAGTGGCGCGATCTTGGCTCACTGCAACCTCTGCCTCCCAGGTTCAAGGGATTGTCCTGCCTCAGCCTCCTGAGCAGCTGGGACTACAGGTGCATGCAACCACGCCCAGCTAATTTTTGTATTTTTAGTAGAGATGGGGTTTCACCATGTTGGCCAGGATGGTCTCAATCTCTTGACCTTGTGATCCACCCACCTCGGCTTCCCAAAGTGCTGGGATCACAGGCGTGAGTCACCGTGCCCAGCCTCCAATTATTTTTATATTTGTATGTGTAAAGAATGTCTCTGAAGGATACAGAAGAAGTTGGTGCCAATAATTGTCTCTGGAGAGTAGAAGGGTGTCTGAGGAATTAAGTGAGCGAATAATTCCTTATATTGTAAAGCCTGGTTCCTTCCAAACATTTTTATCCCGTGTATGTATTATATATTCCCAAAATTGAATAAAATAATATACATAAATATTCACACAACATGGCCATTTTGCTTCTAGATAAGTTGTCTGCAGAAGCCCTCACTCATGTAAAAAGGGGAAAAAATGCAACGTTGTTTGTAAGAATGAAACACTAGAAACCACCAAAATCGTCATCAATAGGGAAATGAGTATGTAAAATATGAACTAGAATATAGCAATTAGATAGGTAGACTAAATAGATAGGTCTAGCATAAAATAGCATATCACAGTTAAAGGAAATGAACAGGATTGATCTATCTGTGGATTGATCTATGTGTATATCAACATAGAAAGGCTCAAAAACATGTTGAATAGAAAAAGGAGCATAACATAGAATATATTTAGCATACAATTTAAGTGAAATTTTAAAGACACACCAAGTAAACATATAAAAATGGCCTGGAAGGATATTAATTCACCATGTACTTTGCCTTCTGGAAGGCAAGGTTGCGTGGGGTGTGGGGCTTCCTCCATATCTGTAATATTTTATTTCTTAAAAATAACTACCAAAATAAAAAACAGCAAGCAAATATGACAAAAAGGTTAAAAGTTTTAACTCTGAGTGATAGAAATATAGATGTTTGTTATTTTATTCTTTGTGTTTTACTGTATGTTAAACATTTCCAGATATTTAAATAAGAGTAAAGAAGACACATCCAGCCAAGGTCCTCCAGATAGATCCTTTTGCTTTCTTTCTAAAGTCAAGTAAATTCTAAACTAACCTTGACATTATTAGTAAGTTTTGCTTTAAAAAAAATAAAATTTTGTGTTAGAAGTTTTAAAACATTTGGAAATTCTAGTTGCAGCTTCAGATTTCATAATTCAGATGATGCAACAGGATGGAACCGTTGTCAAAGAGAATGCAGGGACGTTTGATGCTTGTTAGGACATGACTCCTGTACTTGCCCATTTGTTCATCCTCCAACCCCTCTTTCTTCCAAATTCCATGTAGCATATTCTGTCCAGGAAGCAAGAAGACTTGCCTGGAGGCACACTCATTTTCCCCATGCCTCTTTGCTATTTGTGGAAAATAAAGCAGTCTATAGGCGGAGCTAGTGAACGCCTCTTTTAAAACACGAGTCTCCACACTTCCCTGTTCACTTTGGTCCCAGCATCCTGTCCAGCAAAGAAGCAATCAGCCAAAATGATACCTGGAGGCTTATCTGAGGCCAAACCCGCCACTCCAGAAATCCAGGAGATTGTTGATAAGGTGAGTTGATGCCATTCAGGAAAAAGTCTGAGCCAAAATCTTGATTCATAAGTTGTCCCTGTGGAAAGGCTGTGGTTGAACATGAAAACCAGAAGTTTAGGATGTTTGTGGCTTTGTTCAGGTTTCTTTACAACTAAGATGAAATAAGAGTTTTTCAGATGAAGCCTCGAATAATCCCCAAACTGTGAGTGTGACCTTGAGCAATCACATTTCTTCTCTGAGCTTCATTTTCTCCATGGGTAAAAGAATTTGTATTGTATCTTCTCTAAATCTCTTACAAGATATGATTCTAGAATTACTAATTCAGTTTCTGATGAAACTTTTCTAATCTCATGAAGTGAAGCCAACGTGTAATTGAAGTCTAAGGTTATTAACAATTTGATGAAGTAGTCTTGGAATGCACTGCAGGGAAAATTTTTTTAAATAGATTGAATGAAGAATAATATTGTAAAGGCAATCTACTTACAAACTTCATACACTTTTGCCCAAATAGATAGTGTTTTAGTCTTTTCATAGTTAAAGGGTAATTCAACTAATAGAGAACAGAAGTGACAGTCTATAGTGACTCCGAAATGTCATAGGGCACCAAATTATATATGGAAAAATAGAACTCAATGTTGTTAGCAGATTGATGTGTTTTTCACTTCTTCTTTTTTGTTTTGTTTTGTTTCATTTTTAAGAGATGGGGTCTCACTTTGTCACCCAGGCTGGAGTGCAATGGTCTGATCACGGCTCACTGTAGCCTCAACTTTTTGAGTTCAAGCGATCCTCCCCACTCAGCCTCCTGAGTAGCTGGGATTACAGACATATGCCACCACGCCTGGCTGATTTGGGGGATTTTGTTTTGTTTTGTTTTTAGAGATGGCATTTCATTCTGTTTCTAGACTGGTCTTGAATTCCTGGGCTCAAGCCATCCACTCACCTAGGCTTCCCAAAGTGTTGGGATTACAGGCGTGAGCCACCACACCCATCCCTGATATATTTTTCTTTGTGTGATTAGCTATCATCTAGCTATGTAGTAAACATTTATTTGCATATTTTATGAAAGGAAAACATGTACAAATTACTATTTTAGGTTTTTAGTTTGTTGCCTTATTTTCTTATATTATTCCTTCTTATTTTTTCTCTCTGAAACATCATTCTATGACAGCTTGGAAAACAAGATCAGCTTTTTGTGTGATTATAAGAGTTGGGATCCTGTATATTCTGGGAACTAGAAAGCTCTCTAAGGGGCCAGATGCCTAGAATCCCATCACTCATTCTTGGGGACTAATTATTTCTCTTTCAAGAGTTCTTTTTTTAAATAAATATCTTGGAGCTTTTTTCCTGGGAATGATATTAAGTCAGTAATGTCTTCATGTGAATCCCCAGATCAGATCAATGTTCTCAAACTTGAATGTGCACATGAATCACCTGCACGTCTTGATAAACCTTAGATTCTGATTCAGGGGACCTGGGGTAGGTCTGAGATTCTGCATTTCTACCAGACTCCCAAGTGCTGCTGCTGCTGCCACCCATGGCCTTGCTTGCTTGCAGGACCAGAGATATATGGCATCCTACAAGGCCAGTGGGAGATGGGGCTTTAAAAGTCAGGGTGCAGGCTGGGCTCAGTGGCTCATGCCTGTAATCCCAGCACTTTGGGAGGCTGAGGCGGGTGGATCACAAGGTCAGCAGTTCGAGACCAGCCTGGCCAACATGGTGAAACCCCATCTCTACTAAAAATACAAAAACTAGCCGGGCATGGTGGTGGGTGCCTGTAATCCCAACTACTCAGGAGGCTGAGGCAGGAGAATTACTTGAGCCAGGATGCAATGCACTGGGGTGCAGTGAGCCAAGATAGTGCCTGCACCCCAGTCTGGGCAACAGAGCAAGACTCTGTCTCAAAAAAAAAAAAAGGGCCGGGCGCAGTGGCTCACGCCTGTAATCCCAGCACTTTGGGAGGCCGAGGCGGGCGGATCATGAGGTCAGGAGATCAAGACCATCCTGGCTAACACAGTGAAACCCCGTCTCTACTAAAAAATACAAAAATCAGCCGGGCGTGGTGGCGGGCGCCTGTAGTCCCAGCTACTCAGGAGGCTGAGGCAGGAGAATGGCGTGAACCCGGGAGGTGGAGTTTGCAGTGAGCCGAGATTGCACCACTGCACTCCAGCCTGGGCGACAGAGTGAGACTCCGTCTCAAAAAAAAAAAAAAAAAAAAAGTCAGGGTGCCAAAATAAAATTTGTCTATTTCATTTGAAAAATGAAGGTAACACCTCTTGCCCTACCTATGTCAGAGCTGTAAGGACTAAGTGAGATAATGTGCATAAAAATGACTTGAAAATGAAAAACAAATGTGCATAGGTGAGGTATCACAATTGTTTACTTCAAATTTGTGGCTGAAAGCATCCCTGACCCTAAAAAATCCCCCTGAGACTCTCTAAGGAACAGAGCTGTAGGAACATAGGGAAAAATAAATTTGAAATAGAGACAGTACAGAAAATTTTAATGATTTTTTAAAAAATCTATCACTTGATTAGCAAGAATTATTAATTTTTAAAATAAGAAGCTACCAGAAGGCCTTGCATTGTTAATAACACCTATCTGTGAGCCCCATCTTAAATTATAAAATTAATTTGAAAGTGTGTGTGTGGCAGGGAGGAAGCTGCTTCCCTTTGGCTCCAATGTCATCAGAGAGGTAGAATGAGAGATAAGTATTAAGAACAGCTACCTCACCCCAGAAAGGGGTTTTGCAGTTTTTAAAAGCTTGACCTCCATTCGAGCTCTGATTTCATCTTCATAACCCCTGGGGCAGGCAGGGAAGATATTGTGTCTATCTTGCAGATGATGAAACCAAGATTCAAAGAGATTAAGAGTCACTTAATTAAACTGGGCATGGTGGCTCAAGCCTGTAATCCCAGCACTTTGGAAGGCTGAGGCGGGCAGATCACATGAGGTCAGGAGTTCGAGACCAGCCTGGCCAACATGGTGAAACCCTGTCTCTACTAAAAATACAAAAATTAGCCCGGCATGGTGGCAGGTGCCTGTAATCCCAGCTACCCAGAGGCTGAGGCAGGAGAATCACTTGAACCCGGGAGGCGGAGGCCACAGTGAGCCGAGATCATGACATTGCACTCCAGCCTGGGCCACAGAACAAGATTCCGTCTCAAAAAAAAAAAAAAAAAAAAAAGAGTCACCTAGTTAAGAAGTTAGCTCACCCCCAGTGTTTGACTGCCTGCCCTCTCTACCACACAGTGGCAGAACACAGAGGAGCTTTGTTAGGAAACGGAAATACACTGAATGGAGAGAGTGTGGTAAGTTTGTCTTCTCAGTGGAAGCACCAGCCTCACAGTTAAGTCCATATAGGAGGCCAAGGCAGGCGGATCACCTGAGGTCAAGAGTTCGAGACCAGCCTGGCCAACATAGCTTTCTACTTTCTAGTTTTCTACTAAAACTAGAAAAATTAGCTGGGCGTGGTGACGGGCGCCTGTAGTCCCAGCTGCTCAGGAGGCTGAGGCAGGAGAATTGCTTGAGCCCAGGAGGTGGAGGTTGGAGTGAGCCGAGACTGTGCCACTGCACTCCAGCCTGGATGACAGTGCGAGACTCCATTTCAAAAAGTAAAAAAAAATTAAAAATTAAAAATTTAATTTTTTTTTTGGAAAGAAAACCCTCTTGGAAGAAAACCCTCTTCCAAGATTCTCCGTATTAGCTGATGTCATTGCTATACTCATCTTTCCTATTTGGGGAGACAGGTTGTCAGGATGGAAAACAACTGTGGTCTTTTCATTCAGAAAACGTTGATTAGGTAGACAGAACTGTGTGAATTGCTATGGGGGTAGCAGGGACATAAAATAGTGCTTGCCCTTTTGGAAATTAATAAAATAGAATGGAGCTAAGAGGGACAAATCCAGAAAGACAGAGCCATACACAGCCCCATTCATGAAAAGCCACAATCTGTATAACGAAGAACCAAATAAATGAATGGCCCAACAGCAAAAGCCTCCGGATCATTATTGCTGATCCAATATCTTATATAATATGTTAATAAGCATTTTGATGAGAATTGTGAGCATATTTATGAGAAGGAAAGAAATGTTATTTAATTGTTTTTAGAGGTAAGGGCTACTATACATGCAATGTGCATGCACACAACAAACACACACACACACACACACACACACACACTCCCCTTAGTCATAAACCTAATTGCTGAATACTATTCCTGGCCAACACACAGAACATGATTTTTGTCAGTCAGGACACCGCACAAACACTTCATCTGCATACCATCCTGGGCACACCCTGGAACTTAACATGTCATGGCTCTCACCCCATCCACAAATTTGCATTCCCCTCTCTGACCACAGCCTCCTTATTAGTCGCCTCTCCCACTGTCCCACACCCAAAGAACCTGTCGTTCAGCCACACCAGAATCCTTCAGGCACCTACCTTCCCAACTTCATGAGAACATGCCCAGGCCCACTGAGTCTCTCATCCAGCCTGGACCCCATGACAGGAGGGTAGCTTCAAATACTCCTCCACTCATGATGATTTCCTTGACCCTGGGAGCTCCTGACATTCTAATTCTCAATTAAAGTTCACACCCACTGCCACCACTTTCTATGCAGCTACTACTGTTCCAGAATCAAAGAACTTTGCCAAAGCAAGGTGCAGAACCACAGAAAACTCACCCATTACAAACCTGTGGATTAATGCTTAACAACCCGGACAGGACCCAGGGCTGCCAGAACATTCTTGCAGTCATATTTGTTGGTCTTTTTCTAGAAACCCCACAAATGTAAATCTCTCTTCAGTTGCTCATTGCCTCCCACCCCCATGGTCCCTCCAGCAGGATGTCTCAGTTTCTACTCTTCTTAGGCCAGCTGTCCCCAACCTTTTTGGCACCTTTGTGGAAGGCAATTTTTCCACAGATGGGGTGGAGGGGATAGTTTTGGGATGAAGCTGTTCCACCTCAGATCATCAGGCATTATTTTCTCATAAGGAGCACGCAACCTTGATCCTTTGCATGCAGTTCACAATAGGGTTCCCACTCCTATGAGAATCTAATGCTGTCGCTAATCTGACAGGAGGCGGAGCTCAGGCCATAATGCTCACTGGCCCACTGCTCCCCTCCTGCTGTGCAGCCCGATTCCTAACAGGCCATGGATGGGTACTGGTCTGCAGCCCAGGGGTTGGGAACACCTGTCTTAGGAGATTGCAGATCTCTGGTAAGAAAATGCCCCAGCTGACCCTATCTCTTGCTGGATCTCATTCCTCCCTAGACTCTGTTCTCCTCTCTTCAGCCAGTCCTTCCTCTCTTAGCCAGGTGATTTCATTTCTTGCATCCTCAATGCCTTGTCCCGTACTTCCTTCTTCCTTCAAAACATACTTAGACAATAAATGTCCACAAGTCACATCTTACTGGCCCTACTGTCCTTTCATGTTACTATTCAAACTCTCCTTCCTTACTCTCTAAATCTCCCCCAAATGTAATTCATCCACTTTGCCATCAATATCTTTCTATCCATTTTCTATTAAATTAGGCACAGTCCTATTGTTTCTGTAGAATGACTACAGATTAGGGGGAAAGCCTGGGTGTTGGGTGCCTCATGGCTCAAATCCTCAGATCTCAGAGAATAAACACCTCACCAAGATTCATGCTCAGTAGCAATGAGAAATGGTTGAAGAACTCTGGGTTAAATGCATTATACCAGGTGCTTCTCCCTGGTAGCCTCCTCCCCTGGCTGGAGACCAAGCGACAAACCTCCACTGTATTCCTTGAGCTCCCATCACCATCACGCATGGCAGACTGAGAAAGGTGAAGGCCGACTGCATTCAGCAGGAGATGTGTCCGTTCACCGCCAGTCTCCCACCACCATTCCCAGCTGGCCTGCATCCTCCTAGTGCCCATCCTGGGGAGTCTTTCAGCACCAAGCTACCTTCTGAGACTTAAGTTTCACTGACAAGCTCCCCTACTCTGCCCCTTTCCCTGCTCCTCAGCTCAAATCTCATCACTCAGGTCCATGTCATCTAACATTAAACCATGCAAATCTATTTTACTGGGAAGAGGGAGGGAGGCTGCAAGTTACAAGTAGAGTGAACCAGAAATCAAGGTCCACAGTCTGACAGGTGCCAGAACACTTCAAGAAACAAACCAGATCTTTTAAATCCCCTCTCTCATGGAAAATTCTGCATTTGTGGATTACACAGATACGATGGAAAAGTTAAAGATTTGGATATATTTCTAGGACAGATAGAAATAAAAACTTAGGGCCAGGCATGGGGGCTCACCCCTGTAATCCCAGCACTTTGGGAGACCAAGGTGGGTGGATCACCTGAGGCCAGGAGTTTGAGACCAGCCTGGCAAACATGGTGAAACTCCATCTCTCCAAAAATATAAAAAATTAGCTGGGAGTGGTGGCAGATGCCTGTAGTCCCAGCTACTCATGAGGCTGAGGCAGGAGAATTGCTTAAACCCAGGAGGGAGAGGTTGTAGTGAGCTGAGATTGTGCCACTACACTCCAGCCTAGGTGACAGAGCAAGACTCCATGAAAGAGAGAGAAGAAAGAAAGAAAGAAAGAAAGAAAGAAAGAAAGAAAGAAAGAAAGAAAGAAAGAAAGAAAGAAGAAAGAAAGAAGAAAGAGAGAGAGGAAGGAAGGAAAAGGAAAGGAAAGGAAAGGAAGGAAGGAAAAGGAAAGGAAAGGAAGAAAGAAGGAAGAAAGAAAGAAGAAAGAAAGAGAGAGAGAAAGAAAGAAAAAGAAAGAAAGAGAGAAAGAAAGAAAGAAAAGAAAAGAAAGGCTGGTTGGCTTAGGATACGTGCTTAAAAAGAAACATGACTGAAAAGCAGAAGGAACACAGATCAGATATATAAGTTATCAGGCAAGGACTTTAAAATAACTATGTTGAATAATTTTTCAACTTTAAGCAGTCATGCTCAACTCATAGCCTTAGAGTCTCCATTCATAAAATGAGGTTTAAATGGATACTTTGGGGGTTAGTGTAGAGATTAACTCTTTCAAACTCAGCTCCTAACTTGACTGGTGCCAAGTGCTGGCCATCCCTCCTTTGGAATCTTGAAAGGCTTTGGAAAGGGACCCTAAGACAATAACCCGTTTCCTTACTCTGCTTCTCTGTGCATCCTTTCTCCGCTCTCCTGCCCCTAGCTCTTCCCACTTCTGGTTTGTCCTCACTATTTGTCTTCTCCCTTTCTCCACTTTGAAATTTCATTTCCATCTCAACAGAACAATCACATTTTTCCCATCTATTCTCAAGGTTACAGGAGAACTGAGTGGTGGTCCGTGGAGTGTTTGGCCTTTCAGAAATGGTCTGAGAACTCACAGTTTGCATATGTCTACATCTTTGAAAACAGTTCTGGTACTCAAACTGAGGCATCAGTAGTAAAGGTTCAAAACATCTGCCCAGGGAGGATTGTTTGAGTCCAGGAGTTCGAGGCTGCAGTGAACTATGATCACGCCACTGCACTCCAGCCTGGGTGAGGGGGAGATTCTGTCTCTTAAATTTAAAAAAACAAAAAACAAAAAAAAACCTGCCCACTGATAGGAAGGACTGCCTTGGGAGAATCCTAGATGCACTGGAGGCCTGATTGAAGTTGTATGGACATGCAATGCTTTCATGAAGGGCATAAAAGCAAGTTCTCAATAAACAAGGTACATTCAACACAGAGAGTTATATCCTTTTTCCTCCAAAAGACAGAAAAGAATTGGGGTTGAAGGACAAATCCACAGACATAAAGACAACAGGAGATAGGCAAGTACCACCTCAGAAATACCAATAAAATTTTGGAAGTTGGAAAACAGATGAACAATGGAAAATGCTGAGCAGTCTAAACAGAAGCTAAGCCCATAAAGGGGAAAGTCTAAGCCAGAAGCAAGCAGATTCACACTACAGAACGTCACAATGGTGCAGGCATGAGCAACACCAAAAAGTCGTAGCCAGGAGTAAGGTCTCGGACCAAAAGCAAGAGGACTGATCTGTATGAAGGACAGGGAGACCTCCCATAGTTCCTTCTCCCTCACTGTCCTCCACCCCGGCAGAAGACGAGCTTTACACTTAGCAGGAACTGAGTCAAGAGCTCATAGTAGACTCTTGCATATCAGGCCCAGCTGAGAGTGGGAATGAAGCACTGTACAGAAAGTTGATGGGCTCAGTAAAAGTTTACATATTGAATTTGGGACTGTCTCCCTTCTCATGCTGGGTTCGGGAATGCTGACATTTAAACCCAACCCATATCCCTCCATGGTAGACAGAATGATGGCCCTCCAAAGATGTCCATGTCCTAATCCCTGGAACCTGTGACTAGGTTCCTTTACACAGCAAAAGAGACTTTGCAGGTGTGATTAAGTTAAGGCTGTGGAGATGGAGAGGTTATCCTGGATTATCCAGGTAAGCCCATGCAATCACAGGGTCTTTATAAGAATTATACCCAAATACTGCACTCTAGTTAGTATATTGTTTTCCACAGGGGTATAGGTCAACAATTCTGAAATTATTTTATGTATATGCTAGAACTGAGAAAATAGGCAAATACATTGCAAATAATAAGAACCAGGATTCTTCCTCAGTGTTTGAGAAAGGAGTTATGATAAGGAAAAGGGAAAAGCTAAATGAGTCCTGTGGTATTTGATTTATTTTATTATTTATTTATTTATTTATTTATGTATTTTGAGGCAGAGTTTCACTCTTGTTGCCCAGGCTGGAGTGCGATGGTGTGATCTCGGCTCACTGTAACCTCCGCCTCCCAGGTTCAAGCAATTCTCCTGCCTCAGCCTCCTGAGTAGCTGGAATTACAGACACCCACCATTGCGCCCAGCTAATTTTTGTATTTTTAGTAGAGACGGGGTTTCATCATGTTGGTCACACTGGTCTCAAACTCCTGACCTCAAGTGATCCACCCGCCTCTGCCTCCCAAAGTGCTGGGATTACCGGCATGAGCCACCGCACCCGGCCGTGGTATTTGATTTTAATCAGAGGAATACACACACACACACACACACACACGTACACACACATATATAATGTATATATAATGACACACAGATAAATGTGTGTATATATGCACACACATACACAAATGAGTAGATAAAGATGTGTGCATGTGTGTGTGAGTACACATATTATTTTGTAGCCCTTTCCACTGAGTGGGCCTAGAAGCAATGACATTTAGTAACAAGAGACACAGCACCCAAATCTTGGGTCTTAAATACCGTTCTCCAATAAAAGGAGCAGGGACTCCTTGGAGAAATAGTTGATTCCAGTGAGGAGGCAAGGAAACTTCAAGATAAACCTGGAACATCTGACTCTACTTTTGTAGAGTCAGAGAGTAAGGAAGTGCTTATAAAATGATGGAGGCATGTTGAAAGAACACAGGCATCAGGTGAAGGAGCTCCCAACGGCCAAATCTAGGGCATTTGAGTAACAAAATAAAGAGTAATGAATTGTAATCCACAGAGTAAAAGAAATATCCATGAGTCATATTAATATAAAATAAGTAATTGACTGCATAAAGAGGAGAGAGGGAACAGCTCTTCCTTACGGCAGAATTCCAAATAATAAATGCACAAGAAATGATTTTTTAATTACCATTTGGCCAACACCACAATTAATCATTGTTGTAGGCAAGAACCATCAATGGATGCTAAAATTCATGAATGAAAGTATGGCGAGAAACAAGACTCCTCACAAGACACTTACTAATTACAAAGGGGAAAAAAATGGTAACTTTACCGTGGAGAAACCTGGCAGACATCCTAAGTGATCAAAATTAACATCACCAGTAATGAAACGTAGCTCCTGATAGGATGCACCTAAGCACAACATCACGTTTGTGCTATCCTTACAAACAAGTATAATACTAACATAAGAGGAGATCACACAAACCTAAATTAAGAGACATTCTACCATTTAACAGGCCAGTATTCTTCAAAAACATCAAGGCCATGAACAAAAAGGAATGAACCCAGATTGTAGGAGACTGAGGAGAAATGACAACTAAATGCAATGTAGGATCCTGCATGAGATCCTGGAGCAGAAAAGAGACATTTTCAGGAAAACTGGCAAAATTCTGATAAGGTTTAGAGACTACTTAATAGTATTATACCATGTTAATTTCCTCATTTTGGTGATTATACTATGTTATGTAAAACGGCAAAATTAAGGGAACTGTAAATGATATAAGAGAATTCATTATACTAATTTTACAACTTTTAAGTCTGAAATCATTTTAAAATAATGTTTTAATCAAGTAGTAATTATTGCTCCACTGATTTTTATTAATCAAAGATACATATAACTCTTAGAGTTTTAGCAGTCAAAACGCTCCTATATTGCATTACCACACTGAGTTGATGTGAATTCAGCCTAAAGCAACAAAATTTGACTTTTTAACCTATGTAATTGTATTAAAACAGGTGTTTTCTATTGAAATAATAAAAATAGTTCATAGATTTCATTACCATCTTTGAAGACTTTTAGGAGGATGAGGTTCCCAGATGGATACATCGCATAGATGGAGTCTAATATAGCTTTGATTATTTGTTTCCTCTTTTCTTTTCTTTAGGTTAAACCACAGCTTGAAGAAAAAACAAATGAGACTTACGGAAAATTGGAAGCTGTGCAGTATAAAACTCAAGTTGTTGCTGGAACAAATTACTACATTAAGGTTAGAGTTCAGCACCTACTTTAGCGCCAAAAGATTTTCTCATTTTATGTAAAATATTCCCTGATTTCCCTACCACATAAGTCCTTCCTTACGGTTGTCCTAAATTAAGATGCCCAGCATGATTCCTTCCAAGTGGTGGACTCTCAAATTTGGTAGATGATGTGACACCATTTTTTTTCTTGTGAATTCAGAAAGTTTTATTACATTGATTCTTGATTTCTGGAAATTGTATAGAAAAAGATTTCAAAACAGTTCAGGGCATGCTGGATTTGTGGCTGTGCTGCTGCTTAGGTAAGGAGGGAGGATCACGTCTCATCTGCCTGAAGGTGTGGGGCTAGACCACATGGTATCTTGAAGCTGATTCCACCTCAAAGCTGTATGATTCTCTATGTCTAAATTAAATAAATTAAAGTAACGACTTAAATCATTAGCTGGGAAAATAATTTAAACCTTTTTTGCCCTTCAATTAATATAATGTAAATACTATTTTGTAACTCAAATTAGATTTAACTTGTGGCACTCTAGGCATAGTTTAAAAGAGAGGAGTATTTAAAATAATTTAAAAGTTAATTTTATAGCTCTGTCAAAAAATTACACAATGCATTGATCGAGTTCTAATTGAAGTTATCAAGAGGAAACCAGTTGAACAAGTCAACCATGAATATTTAAGAGCCATGTTTGTCCTTATATATTAAGAAGATGATAATGCTGATTTTAAAAATAAAAACAAATATTCAAGTATATTTACTTAATCTTTACTTCACTATTTGACCAGGGCACAGTGTGGCTTATTTCTCTTTAACAAATATTTCTATTAAAATATAAACATTTTAAAAGATTTTTTCAGCAAAAAAAAAAAAAAAAGTAAGTGGAGCTAGTCAGCTCAACATAAGAAAGTTTCAGTACAGAGCTATGTACACAGATCAGCCCTGTTGTGCCAAATGTGAGCTCCTAGTAACGACCAGGTCCCGGGGAGACACATGTGAAAGAGGACCCTGCTGTATTCTTAGAAAACAATGGCACCATTTCCTCCATTCTCAATCTGCTTTCTTCATGGCTGGAAAAGAAAGTTTTCCAGTTAGAAATGATTATGTGCAAAGATAGGAAACATTCCATCAACATTAACATATTTAATAATTTATGATTAATTCAAATGCATAAATTTCACATATTACCAGCTCACATGTTTCTTCAACAGTTCATCAGATAACTATCTTGAAAATTTCTGCTTGAAAATTTGTTCCCTTGACCACCCTTTTGCCCTCTCTTAATCAGTCTCCTCTCTCTCTCTCATCTTTTCTTCCTTCTGCTATCAAACTTTTCCTACTGGATCTCAGCCACCGATCCCAGTTCCCTTTTACTTCCTGGTAGTCTGGCTGTTGATCCCTTTGCTCTGAGGCACTCTAGATTTAAAGTCTTGCCAGTGATGTGACCTTCTCTATGTATTTCAAGTACCTATCAAGAGGTAGGTGGTAGAATGGAAGGACCACAAGCTTAGGTGTCAGAGTGTCCTGGGTTTGAACCCTTGTTCAATTTGTTCTATGGGAAGCTCCTCCTCCTCTCTGAGCCTTCATTCCCTTATCTGCACAATGAGGGTAATAATCTACTTCACAGCGCGTTGTGAGGAATAAATAAGCTGGAAATTTATTGAGCACTTATAATTCACGATGCACTATTCTAAGAACAGGGCTTGTATTATCTCATTTAATCCTCACAACAAATCTATGAGATAAGTACAATCACTTCTCTTGGGTTACCGACGAAAAAACTGAGCTCCAGGGTGGTGAAGAAGCTAAAAAGATCACACAACTACAAGAGCAGAGTCAGGATTTGAACCCAGATAGACTGAGCTTAACTATTGGCTGTGCTGCCTCTAATATAAAGCACAAAATAAGAGCTTTTACAAGGTTACACTGGCCTGGTGTGGTGGCTTATACCTGTAATCCGAACACTTTGGGAGGCCAAGGTGGGAGGATAGCTTGAAGCCAGGAGTTTGAGATCATTCTGGGCAACATAGCAAGACCCTGCCTCTACAAAGAAAATGTTTTAATTACCTAGGCATGGTGATGCACACCAGTAGTCCTAGCTACTTGGGAAGCTGAGGTAGGAGGATCACTTGAGCCGAGGAGTTTGAGGTTGCAGTGAGCTGCGATCGCACCACTGCACTGTGAGCCAGGCCTCATTCCCCGATCAGTACCCCCCAAAAATGTTACATTGTAGAGTGAAAAGAATGTAGATGCTAGAGGCTAACAGATCTGGGTTTGAATATTGGCTGTGCCACTGACTAGCTGAGAGATTTATGGAAAATCACTTAATCTCTCCTACTCTGCTTCCACGTCTGTAAAAATTTCATTGCTCCACTTTTCTTCAGGCCTATAATATAGGTTAATATAATCATTTATATAAAATGTTCATCATAGTGTCTGGCTCACAGTAAACATTTGATATATGGCATTTGTTAAAATTAGGATAGGAAGTGACATCAGAAGCACAATAAATATTTGTATAAGACAAAGCATTTATTGTCTCCAGCAAGAACCAAAGTAAAAATTCTTACCATAATTTTCCAGGTCTCAGATTCATGTCCAAACTACTGCTTCTGCTTCAACCTTCATACCAATGACTTCCTAGTAAAACCCCTTAGCTTTTTTTTTTCTTTTCTTTTCTTTTCTTTTTTGAGACGGAGTTTCACTCTGTCACTCAGGCTGGAGTGCAGTGGCACAATCTCGGCTCTCTGCAACCTCCACCTCCCGGATTCAAGCAATTCTCCTGCTTCAGCCTCCCAAGTAGCTGGGATTACTGATGTGCACCACCACACCCAGCTAATTTTGTATTTTTAGTAGAGACCAGATTTCACCATGTTGGCCAGGTTTGTCTCAAACTCCTGACCTCAGGTGATCCACCCACCTTGGCCTCCCAAAGTGCTGGGATTATAGGCGTGAGCCACAGTGCCTGGCTGGCCCCTTCACTTTAGAAGGGAGGGTGTCCGCCCCCTGGGCTCTGCTCAATCCTACCAGTGGGTGTTTATAAAGTAGGTTCTGATATAGGTATGGGAACCCTGCATCCCAAATTTTCTAGGGCAATTCTGATTTTCTTCTCCCTTATCAGACTGTATGGCAAACAAAGTGTCCCAAGTTGAGAGTCAGAAAACAGCATCACCAAAAATATAGGCTATCACTTGTTTTCTTGCTCCATGCATCTTTGAAAATAAAATGCTGTCCTTTGTGCCCAGATTATACTAAAAAAAAATAACAAAATAAACCTAGGACCTATGCCTCTTGCCATGCCATTAGTCTACAATTTTTTTTTTTTTAAGACAAACTCTTGCTCTATCACCCAGGCTGGAGTACAGTGGCATGATCTCGGCTCACTGCAACCTTCTCCTCCTGGGTTCAAGTGATTCTCCTGCCTCAGCCTCTAGAGTAGCTGGGATTACAGGCATGCACCACCATGCCCGGCTAATTTTTTGTATTTTTAGTAGAGACGGGATTTCACCATGCTGGCCAGGCTTGTCTTGAACTCCTGACCTCGTGATCCCCCTGCCTCAGCCTCCCAAAGTGCTAGGATTACAGGTGGGAGCCACGGCACCCAGCCTAGTCTGCTCTTTTTCTCCTAAAATAAGGTGGTGGATTTATGAATACAAAGAGTCTAAGAATGGTGGACTAGGTCTAGCAATGCTGTTCCTCAGCAGCTTTTTGGACAGAAGTCTTTATAGACCTATGGCTCTCTCACTTGATGTAGACCCATTTGAATGAATCTCCTTTTGCTTTCTCTTTCTTTAATATTTTTCAGGTACGAGCAGGTGATAATAAATATATGCACTTGAAAGTATTCAAAAGTCTTCCCGGACAAAATGAGGACTTGGAACTTACTGGATACCAGGTTGACAAAAACAAGGACGACGAGCTGACGGGTTTTTAGCAGCATGTACCCAAAGTGTTCTGATTCCTTCAACTGGCTACTGAGTCATGATCCTTGCTGATAAATATAACCATCAATAAAGAAGCATTCTTTTCCAAAGAAATTATTTCTTCAATTATTTCTCATTTATTGTATTAAGCAGAAATTACCTTTTCTTTCTCAAAATCAGTGTTATTGCTTTAGAGTATAAACTCCATATAAATTGATGGCAATTGGAAATCTAATAAAAACTAGTCAAGCCTAATGCAACTGGCTAAAGGATAGTACCACCCTCACCCCCACCATAGGCAGGCTGGATCGTGGACTATCAATTCACCAGCCTCCTTGTTCCCTGTGGCTGCTGATAACCCAACATTCCATCTCTACCCTCATACTTCAAAATTAAATCAAGTATTTTACAAAGTGTATGTGTGTGTATATATATACTTTTTTTTTTTTTTTTTTGAGACAGAGTCTCGTTCTGTCACCCAGGCTAGAGTGCAATGGTGTGATCTCGGCTCACTGCAACCTCCGCCTCCCAGGTTTAAGCGATTCTCCCATCTCAGCCTCCCAAGTAGCTGGAATTACAGGCACCTACCACTGCGCCTAGCTAATTTTTGTATTTTTAGTAGAGACAGGGTTTTGCCATGTTGGCCAGGCTGGTTTCGAACTCCTGACCCTAGGTGATCTGCTCGCCTTGGCTTCCCAAAGTGCTGGGATTACAGGTGTGAGCCACCTTGCCCAGCCTATATTTTTATTCTGAAACAAACTTAAACATAGAGAAAAGTTGCAAAAAAAAAAAAAAAAAAAACAACCCACTTTTTTTCCTGGACATTTGAGACTAAGTTACTTACCGTGATGCCCCATCATCAACAAATACTTCAGTGTGCATTTCCTACAAACAAGGATATTCTCCTGCAAAACTGAAATACAACCATCAAAATCAGGAAATTGCCAGGTCACAGTGGCTCACGCCTGTAATCCCAGCACTTTGGTAGGCCAAGGCAGCAGGATTGCTTGAGGACAGGAATTTAAGACAAACCTGGGCAACATAGCGAGACCATGTCTCTACAAAAAGAAATTAGAAATTAGCTGGGCATGGTGGTATGCACCCGTAGTCCTAGCTACTTGGGAGGCTGACGTGGGGGGATGGCTTGAGCCCAGGAATTCGAGGCTACAGTGAGCTATACTCATGCCACTGCACTCCAGCCTGGGTGACAAAGAGAGACCGTGTCTCTAAAAAAAAAAAAATTAAAAATAAAATTAAACAATTAAGAAATTAACACTGATACACTGGTAGCATCTAATCCCCAGACACCATTCAAATTACCCCAATTGTCACAATAATGTCATTTATTACAAAAAGATCCAAGCCAGGTGAGGTGGCAAGCACCTGTAGTCCTAGCTACTCAGGTGGCAGAGGCAGGAGGACCTCTAGAGGCCAGGAGTTCAAGGCTATGGTGTGCAATGATCATGCCCATGAGTAGCCACTGCATGCCAGCCTGGGCAACATAGCAAGACCCCATCCCAAAGAAAAGATCCAATCCAAAATAACTTGCTCCATTTAATTGCCATTTTCCTCTTATTTAATACCTTTATTGAGACATAAATTGAAACATACAACTTACCCATTTAAAGTGTACAAGTGAATAGTTTTATACCACATTCACAAATGCGTGCAGACCTCACAAAATTTTAGAACATTTTCGTCACCTCAAAAAGAAGTCTCATACCTGTTAGCTGTCACTTCCCCAGCCTCCTCCACACATAAGCAACAACTCAACTCCTAAGCAACAACTAATTTACTGTCTAGATTTGCCTGGTCTGGACATTCATACATGTGGAATTATATAATATGTGGTCCTTTGTAACTGCCTTCCTTCACTTAACATAGTTTTCAAAATTCATCAATGTTGTAGCACGTCTCAGTATTTTATTCCTTTTTATGGACAAATATTCCATTTTATCAATATATCACACGTTGTTTATTAACTAATCAGTTGACAGATATTTAAGTTGCTTTCACCTTTTGACTATCAGGAACACTGCTACTATAAATATTTGTGTACAAGGTTTTGTGTGTACATAGGTTTTCATTTCTCTTGGGTATATACCTAGGAGTAGAATTGCTGGTTCATACGGTAACTAACTCTATGTTTAATTGTTTGAGAAACTTACAGACGGTTTTCTGAAGTGGTCACACCATTTTACATTCTCACCAACAGTGGATGAGAGTTCCATTTTCTCCATATCCTCACCCACACTTGTTATTATCTGAATTTTTTTAAGGTTAGCCATCTTAGTGGATGTGAAATAATAGCTCATTGTGGTTTTGATTTGTATTTCCCTGATGACTAATGCTATTGAACATCTTTTCATGAGATGATTAGCCATTTGTATTAGGCTGATGCAAAAGTTAGTGTAGTTTTTGCCATTTAAAAATAATAACAAAAAACACAATTACCTGTCTTAGTCCATTTTCTGTTGCTTATAACAGAATATCTGAAACTGGGTAATTTATAAAGAAAATGAGTTTATTTATTACAGTTATGGAGGCTGAGAAGTCCAAAGCTGAGGGCCAGGCACAGTGGCATATGCCTGTAATCCCAGCACTTTGGGAGGCCGAGGTGGGTGGATCACCTGAGGTCAGGAGTTTGAGACCAGTTTGACTAACATGGTGAAATTCCATCTCTACTAAATACAAAAAATTAGCCAGGAGTGATGGTGCATGCCTGTAATCCTAGCTACTTGGGAGGCTGAGGCAGGAGAATCACTTGAACCCAGGAGGCAGAGGTTGCAGTGAGCTAAGATCGTGCCATTGCACTCCAGCCTGGGCAACAAGTGTGAAACCCTGTCTCAAAAAAAAAGAAGTGCAAAGTTGAGGGACCACATCTGGTGAGAGCCTTCTTGCAGGTGGCGACTCTCTGCAGAGTCCTGTCCTGAGGCAGCACATAGCATCATCACATGGCGAGGGGGCTGAGCATGATAGATCAGGTCTCTCTTCCTCTTCTTACAAAGCCACCCGCCCCACTCCCATGATAACCCATTAATCCATTAATCCATGAATGGATTAAGCCATTCATGAGGGCAGAGCCCTTATTACTCCATCATCTTTTAAGGGCCCCACCTCTCAATAGTACCACATTGGGGATTAAGTTTCAACATCAGTTTTGAAGGAGTCAAATATTCAAACCACAGCATATATTCTGAATACAGGCCCCTTATCTGATATATGATTTGCAAATACTTTCTTCTCATTTTGTGGTTATCTTTTCAATCTCTTGATGGCATTCTCTGAAGCACAAAAGTTTTTAATTTTAATGAAGTCCAAATTATCTATTTATCTTTTTGCTCCTCATGCTCTTGGTATCATAACAAAGGATCCTTTGCCAAATCCAAACTCATAGTGATTTACTCCTCTGTTTTCTTCTAAGTGATATGTAGCTTTAGCTCTTACATTTAGGTCGTTTGTCCCTTTTGAGTTAATTTTTGTATATGGTGTGAGGTAAGTGTCCAACTTCATTCTTTTGCACGTGGCTATCTAGTTATCTTAGCACCATTGGTTGAAAAGATTTCTTTACCCCATCGAATTATCTTGGCACCCTTGTTGAAAATCAGTTGATCACAGGCACGAGTTAATTTC
Source organism: Pan paniscus (assembly GCF_029289425.2). Classification (NCBI taxonomy): domain Eukaryota; kingdom Metazoa; phylum Chordata; class Mammalia; order Primates; family Hominidae; genus Pan; species Pan paniscus. The sequence goes on from NC_085926.1 coordinate 120,290,689, forward strand.
TCGACTCTCAATTTTATTCCATTAATCTATATATCTATCCTTTTGTCAGTACTACACTTTTTTGATTACTGTTGCCTTGTAATAAGTTTTACAATTGTGAAGTGTGAGTCCTCCAACTTTGCTCTTCCTTTTCAAGAGTTTTTTGGCTCTTCTGAATTCTTTGAACTTCCACATGAATTTTAGAATCAGCTTATAAATTTCTACAAAGAAGTCAGCTAGGATTTTCATAGAGATTATGCTGAATCTGTAGATAAGTTTGGGTAATACTGCCATCTTAACAATATTAAGCCTCTGATCCATGAACATAAGATATTTTCCCAATTATTTCGATCTGTATTTCTTTCAACAATTGTTTTTAGTTTTCAGAGTATATATTTTGTACTTTTTTTGTTAAATTCATTCCCAAATATTTTGTTCTTATTGATGCTATTATAAATGAGATTTTTTGGCTTATGTATTGCAAGTTTATAGAAATACAATTGATTTTTGTACATTGATTTTATATTTTTTAACCTTGATGACCTTGTGTATTGGTGGATTCTTTAGAATTTTCTATATACAAGACCATATCATTGCAAATAGAGGCAGTTTTATTTTCCCCTTTCTAACCTGGATACTTTTTTTTTCTTGCATAATTGCACTGGTGAGAAACTTCAATATAAAACTGAGTAGAAGTGATGAGAGCAGGCATCCTTGTCTTGTTCCTGATCTTAGGAGGAAAACATATAATTTTTTTATCCTTTAGTAAAAAGTTAGCTGTGGAGTTTTCATAGATGCCTTGTATTAAGTTAAAAAAGTTTACTTCAAGGCTAAGCGTGGTGGCTCACACCTGTAACCTTAGCACTTTGGGAGGCCGAGGTGGGTAGATCACTTGAGCTCAGGAGTTAGAGACCAGCCTGGGTAACATGGTGAAATCCTGTCTCTACAAAAAATACAAAAATTATCTGGGCATGGTAATGCACACCCGTAGTCCCAGCTACTTGGGGAGCTGAGGCCAGAGAATCACTTGAACCCAGAGGTTGAGGCTGCAGTGAGCCAAGATTATGCCACTGCACTCCAGTGACAAAGTGAGACCCTGTTTCAAAAAAAGAAAGTTTCCTTCTAGCTCATTTTTATTATGAAAGGACATTGGATTTTATTACATGCTCTTTCTGCATCTGTTGAAACAGTGATGTGGTTTTGTTTTTTACTCTATCGATATAGTATATTATATTGATTTTTTATATGAAACCAACTTTGCATTTCTGGAATAAACCCCGTAGGGTCATGGTATATAATTATTTTTAGACGTGCTACATTCAGTTTGCTAGAATTTTGTTGAGGATTTTTGCATTTATATTCATAAGAGATATTGGTCTACAGTTTTCTTGTTGTTGTTGTTGTTGAGACAGCGTTTTGCTCTGTCACCCAGGCTGGAGTGCAGTGGCACAATCTTGGCTCACTGCAACCTCTGTCTCTCAGGTTCAAGCGATTCTCCTGCCTTAAGCTCCTGAGTAGTCGGGAGTTGGGACTATAGTCATGCACCACCATGCCCGGCTAATTTTTGTATTTTAGTAGAGACAGGGTTTCACCATCTTGGCCAGCCTGGTCTCGAACTCCTGACCTCAGGTGATCCACCCTCCTTTGCCTCCCAAAGCATTGGGATTACAGGCATGAGCCACCATGTCCGCCCTGTCTATAGTTTTCTTGTGACACCTTTGTCTGGTTTTGGTAGAATTGGTGAATTGGTATTAATTCTTCTTTAAACCTTTTTTTTTTTTTTTTTTTTTTGAGAAATGGTCTCACTCTGTTGCCCAGGCTGGAGCGCAGTGGCCAATCTTGGCTCACTGCAACCTCCGTCTCCTGGGTTCAAGTGATTTTCCTGCCTCAACCTCTTAAGTAGCTGGGATTACAGGTGCTCACTACCACTCTGGGCTAATTTTTATATTTTTTCAGTACAGACAGGGTTTCACCATGTTGGTCAGTCTGGTCTCAAACTCCTGACCTCAAGTGATCCACCCACCTTGGCCTCCCAAAATGCTAGTATTACCGGTGTGAGCCACTGTGCCCAGCCTTCTTTAAACCTTTAGTAGAATTCAGCAGTGAAGCCATCTGGGCCTGGGCTTTTCTCTGTGGGAACTTTTTTTATTACTAATTCAATATCCAAACTTATTATAGGTCTATTTAGGTTCACTGTTTCTTCTTGAGTCAGTTTTGGTAGTATGTGTTATTCTAGGAATTGTTCATTTTATCTATGTTATCTATTATTGGCATACAATTGTTCATAGTATTCCTTCATAATCCTTTCATTTCTATAACGTCAATATTAATGTCTCACCTTTCATTTCTGATTCTAGTAATTTGAGTATTCTCTTTTTGCTCTTAGTCTACCTGTAGGTTTGTCAACTTTGTTCATCTTTTCGAAAAAACAACTTTTATTTCAATAATATTCTGTAGTGTTTTTCTATTCTCTATTTTATTAATTTCTACTCTAATCTTTATTATTTCTTTCCCTCTGCTTGCTTTGGGTTGACTTTGATCTTCTATTTTCTGTGTCTTAAGGTAAAAGGTTAGGTTATTGATTTGATATTATCTTTTTTGGCATAAGTGTTGACAGCTATAAATTTCCCTCTAAGCATTGCTTTAGCTGCATTCCATAAGTTTTGGTATGTTGTTTATTTTCATTCATGTCAAAGTACTTTCTAATTTTCCTTTTGATTTTTTCTTGATTTCTTCTTTGACCCATTGATTATTTAGGAGTATGCTGTTTAATTTCTACGAATTTGTAAAGTCTTCCATCCTTGCTCCTGTCGCCTACCCTTGTGACTCCCACCTCCACCGTCCTCACCCCCTCATCTGCCCCCCAATGCTCAGTCTCTTATATCCTGTCCTGGACCACTGCCACTATCCCCCTATGTAAATACCTGCCCTCTCCATGCCAGCTATGCTCCACCATGGTGGGTGGGCACCTACCCATGGAGAAGCCTACTCCAACATCTAGTTTCAGACCATCCAAAACCAATATCTGCTCTCCTTGGCCCTACTTAATGGATTTGGGGCTAAATTGTTAGGGAAGGAGAGAGGAAGAGGAAGTGGAGGGGAGAGTAAAGGAAAAGGAGAGAATGAGAGAGGCAAAGTGAAGAGAAAACTTGTCTTAAACATGCTCGAGCCGGGGCCAGGTGCAGTCGCTCACGCCTGTAATCCCAGCACTTTGGGAGGCCAAGGTGGGAGGATCATGAGGTCAAGAATAGAGACCATCATGGCCAACATGGTGAAACCCTGTCTCTACTAAAAATACAAAAATTAGCTGGACGTCGTAGCGTGCGCCTGTAGTCCCGCTACTCGAGAGGCTGAGGCAGGAGAACCGCTTGAACCCAGGAGGCAGAGGTTGCAGTAAGCCGAGATTGCACCACTGCACTCCAGCCTGGCTACAGAGTGAGACTCTATCCCAAAAAAAAAAGAAAAAAATAATTGCTCGAACCTGGTGTGGTGGTATGCACCTGTAGCTACTTGTGAGGCTGAGGCAGGAGGATTGCTTGAGCACAGGAGTTTGAGGTTGCAGTGAGCTATGATTGCACCACTGCACTCCAGCCTGAGTGAGAGAGCAAGATCCTGTCTCTAAAAAAAAAAAAAAAAAAAAAAGATGTTGTAAAGCAAGCTTGTCCAACCTGCGACCCACAGGCACCCAGGACGGCTTTGAATGCAGCCCAACACAAATTCGTAAACTTTCTTAAAACATTATGAGTTTGTTTTTTTTTTTTTAGCTCATCAGCCTTCATTAGAGTTAGTGTCTTTTATGTGGGGCCCAAGACAATTCTTCTACCAATGTGGCCAGGGAAGCCAAAAGATTGGACACCCCTGCTCGAAAGTCTCCCTCTGGGCTCTGCACTCTGCTCATTACCCCATTAATGCCACTTGCCAATCCTCTGTCCCAAATAATAATAATAGCTAATATATATTAAATGCTTACCATAGTCTAGGTAGTGTTCCAAAGACTTTACAAATAAAACTTATTTAACTTTTATAACAATCTCATGAGGTAAATATTATTGCTATCCTCTCTTTACAGAAGACTGAGTATAGAGAGGTGAAATTACTTGTGCAAGGCCGCCTGACTAGTTAGTAGAGAAGTAAGGATGTGATCCCAGGCTGTTTGCCTCCAGGGCCAATACTCTACCCCTACACTCTACTAACATATGCTCAGAATTCCTTCCCTCAGCTATTCTGACCCCTTGAAGCAGATACGTAAGGGAGTGTTGAAACACTGGTTGTTTTTAAATAACCATTACTAACTCTTAATGCCTCAGAATGGAGAAGCTATCCTATTCATCTGCCTTCAGCTCCTAGCACATAAACAGTCAATAAGTGAACTAAAAGATCTCCACTGGCTGACTAGTATTAGCACTCTGGAGCTCTTAGGTAACAAGAACAACTAGAGACAACTCTACTGGCCCAGTAATAAGAATTCTTTTCTGAGCAATGCAAAAACATAGACACACACACATGGGTAGCTGTATACACAGAGCAGTTGATTAAAGATATAGGAAACTCCATAATTAGGGTGATTAGATTTACTTTAACCTGATTTTGGGGTGGAAAGTCTAAATACATCACACGCTTAAAAATTAATCTAATAAGGGACATACAAAACCTATGCAAAGAGAATGACACTCATGCACTGCCATAATGATGTTTTCATCAATGACAGACCACATATACAATGGGGTCCCATAAAATTATAATGCAGCTGAAAAATTCCTATCACCTAGTGACATCGTAGCCATAGTAAAAACTTAATGCAATACATTACTCACATGTTTTTGGTGATGCTGGTGTAAACAAACCTACCTTGCCGCCAGTCATATAAAAGTTTAGTGCATACAATTATGTACATAGAGTACAGTACATAACATTTGATAATGATAATAAACAGCTATGTTATTGGCTTATGTATTTACTGTGCTATACTTTTTATTATTATTTTAGAATATACTCCTTGTACTTTTTTTTTTTAAGTTAACTGTAAAACAGGCTCTGGCAAATGCTTCGGGGGGTATTCTAGAAGAAGGCATTGTTATCGCAGGAGATAACTCTATGTGTGTTATTGTCTCTGAAGACCTTGCAGTGGGATAAGATGTGGAGGTTGAAAATAGTAATATTCAGCCAGGTGCGGTGGTTCACGCCTGTAATTCCAGCACTTTGGAAGGCCAAGGCAGGCAGATCACCTGAGGTCGGGAGTTTGAGACCAGCCTGACCAACATGGAGAAACCTGGTCCGTACTGAAAATACAAAATTAGCCGGGCATGGTGGCACATGCCTGTAATCCCAGCTACTTGGGAGGCTGAGGCAGGAGAATCACTTGAACCCAGGAGGCTGAGGTTGTGGTGAGCTGAGATCGTGCCACTGCACTCCAGCCTGGGCAACAAGGGCAAAACTCTGTCTCAAAAAAAAAAAAAGAAAGAAAAGAAAAAAAGAAAATAGTAATATTGATCATCCTGACCCTGTGTAGGTCTAGGCTAATCTCTGTGTTTGTGTCTTCATTTTTAATAAAAATCTCAAAAAGTAAAAATATTAAATATAGAAAAAAGCTTCTAGAATAAGGATATAAAGGAAAATTATTTTTGTACAGCTGTGCAATGTTTCTCTTTGAAGTTAAGTGTTATTATAAGAGCCAAAAAGTTTTAAAAGTTTATAAAGTAAAATTTTGCAGTAAGCTAAGGCTAATTTATTGTTGAAGAAAGAAAAAAATTTAAAATAAATGTAGAGTAGCCTAAGTGTACAGTGTTTATAAAGTCTACAGGAGTGCACAGTGAGTCTCAGGCCTTCACATTCACTCACCACCCACTCACTGACTCACCCAGAGCAGCTTCCACTCCTGCAAGTTCTGTTTATTACACCATTTTAAAAATCTTTTATACTGATTTTTACTGTACCCTTCTATGTGTTTTTTGTTTGTTTTTGCTTTCTTTTTTTTTTTTTTCTTTTAGGAGACAGAGTCTCACTTTATTACTCAGGCTGTAGTACAGTGGCATGATCATAGCTCACTGCAACCTCAAACTCCTGGACTCAAGAGATCCTTCTCTTTCAGCCTTCCAAGTACCTTAGACTACAGGCACATGCCACCGTGCCTGGCTGATTTTTTCCTTTCCTTTTTTCTTTTTTTTTTTTTTTTTTTGAGACGGAGACTCGCTCTGTTGCCCAGGCTAGAGTGCAGTGGCGTGGTCTCAGCTCACTGCAAGCTCCACCTCCCGGGTTCATGCCATTCTCCTGCCTCAGCCTCCCGAGTAGCTGGGGCTACAGGCGCCCACCACCATACCTGGCCAATTTTTTATATTTTTTAACAGAGACAGGGTTTCACCGTTTTAGCCAGGATGGTCTTGATCTCCTGACCTCGTGATCCACCCACCTCGGCCTCCCAAAGGGCTGGGATTACAGGCGTGAGCCACCGCGCCCGGCCAATTTTTTTTCTTTCTTTTTTTTTTTTTTTTTTTTTTGGTAGAGACAGGGTCTCACTATATTGCCGTGGCTGGTCTCAAACTCCTGGGCTCCTGCCTTGGTATCCCAGAGTGCCTGTTCTATGTTTACATAGATACACAAATACTCACCACTGTGTTACAATTGCATACTGTACTGTATTCAGTATGGTAACAGGCTATACAGGTTAGTAGCCTAGGAGCAATAGGCTATACCATATAGCCTAGGTGTATAGTAGTCTGTACAATCTAGGTTTATGTAAGTATAGTCTATGATGTTTGCACAATGACAAAATTGTTTAATGGCATATTTCTCAGAATGTGTCCCCATTGTTCAGTAACATGTGACTCTACAACAATTCACTGTCCAAAATAAAAGACTTGAACAAATAGATAAACATATCCTGTTGCTGGTTAGGTACACTTCATGTTAAAGAGAATGTAACAATACATAAAAATAAATCGGAAAAAATATCAAGTAATGTGTGCAGGGATTCTTGATCTCGCCTGCATGTTAGAGTCTCTTAACTTATAAACTAACACCAAAAATTCCAAGGTAGGGTACCACTGCAGATCGATTAAAAAAGAATCTCTGGAAAATAGTCCAGGTGATTCTGATGTCAGCAAGGGTTGAGTGCTACTGTGATATAAAGGGAAAAGGTGTAGTGGAAATACTAGCTGTAATGGAATTAAAAATATATCTTAAAGTATAAAATGTATTACAAAATATTCCACTGAGCCAGGCCAGGCATGGTGGCTCACACCTGTAATCCCAGCACTTTAGGAGGCCGAGGTGGGCAGATCACTTGAGGTCAGGAGTTAGAGACCAGCCTGGATAACATGGTGAAACCCCATCCTACTAAAAGTACAAAAATTAGATGTGTGTGGTGGTGCATGCTTGTAATCCCAGCTACTCAGGAGGCTGAGGCAGGAACCTCCCCTGAACCCAGGAGGCAGAGATTGCAGTGAGCTGAGATTGTGCCACTGCACTCCAACCTGGGTGACAGAGCAAGGCTTTTCCCCCAAAAGGAAAAAAAAATGTGAGCCAAATTTGTTTAAGCCAGATGGAACAAAAGCAATGTAAAAATATTTTTTTATTTACTAAATGCTGTTGAAATACTGCATTTTATTTTGGAATATAATCAAAAACTTGGATACAAATTTCATACATACCATAACAAATTACAAATTGGTTAAAAAGTGAAAAATTGGAATAATTTAAAAACAACTTTATTGCAGAAGATGACTATTTTTTTAAAGCTTATTTTAAAGGGTTAGGAAGTGGTGTTTGAATTAGACTTATTCTCCAAGAATTGTTGGGATTCTCAGAGTAATGAGAATAAGAGACCTGCAACTGGATAAACTGCTGATGGAAAGCGTGTTTGGAAGTTTCTTCATCATTAACAGCTGTTAAAGGAACAAGTTTCCCCTCAAAAAAGACCGATCTTCCCTCAGCAGTACTCTTGCAACCAAAGGAAAAATTACATCTCTGAAATATTTTCCCCACCAAATTTGAAATGGAATCTGGAAGCAAGAATTTGTGCTCTATTGCAAATATTATTTTGCCTGACCCCAAAGGGAGAGACAGAGAATGTACTCTTGCCTTGCAAGGGTGAGAGACTCAACCTGTACTCTGGCAGGCACTCCTAGAATTTTCTGCCACAGACTGTGTTTTTGGCACAGTGTGTGGCCACTGGTATTGGGCCAAGTGAAGATTCAGAGGGTATGACCGTGCCCAGGGCTGTGGGCAGGGCTTATTCTGTTCTCTCTGGGAAACAGATTTCCTCCCCTACCTGAGGGAGAGAATCAATCATCATCTGTCTAGTTTCTCATTTGGAGAGTTCCAGAGACCCATCCTGGGCCCTGGAGGCTCAGAGGCTTACCTTGTTGGACTTGAAGTTCAGACGCAGTGACGAGTTTCACCCAAGGAGCTACCCAAGCCCATCCCTGCTGCTCTAAACAATATGAGAAGTATTTCATGAGGAAAATAATGTGCTAATGTCAGTGGATTATTCAAACAGAGAGATACTGCTTGGACACTGGCTCACTGGGAATGTTTTAGATAGGCTCTTTTGGTTCAAGAGAATTTATTTTATGTAACAGGGATTCTTTATAAAGATGCATTTGCTTAGAAATCTAGAAAATGCCAAATAGCCAGGCTTCATAGAGGAAAGGGGCCCACACAGAACTGGGTCTCATAGCCAGAATCAGAATCCAGGCAGCTCTAAGAACCTGAGGAACTGTGGTAATGGGTTTTTGTTCTAGGGCTCCATCATTAATGGGTCTCAGCTGTTCCCCAAGCAGCTGTCTGTACTTCTCTTTGTGTCTACTTTTCTGCCAGCTTCCACTGGTGTTCTTTCTTCTACTCTATATAACTCTTCTCTGCCTCACGGTGTACATCCTTGTTACAGCTTCTGCTTTCTCAGAACATTGAGCTTCCATGGCCCCTGTTGTGCCTTATCACCCTGCTCCTTCAGGCCTTACTTCGCACCACTCACTACATAATTCTCTCAGTATTTCTCAGTTCAAAGCTGTGAAAAATTTGATTGCCCAGATCCTCTTTTTGCCCCAAGTCATGTCATAGGACACTGGCCAACTTAAGGTTTGGCAGTTCTTGGGTGAGCTGCCCAACCTTAGTCTAATCAACCTAATGCAGAATGGGTCAGCTGGGGGCACTCTTTCAGTAGGAGCTGTGGGTCAGTCTTCCTTAGAAAGGGCTGTGATGTGGCAGGCATCTGATCCACATGACAAATGGATGAATGGATGGATAAGTAGATAAAAAGCAGAAAGGTATATTAGATAGATAGAGAGAGAGAGAGATAGACAGATAGATAAATAGATAGACAGACAGAGATACTTAGATAGACTGACCAGCATATTTGTCCTTAGAGAAGTAGGGAGAGATTATGGGCTGAACAACTGAGCAAGGCGGGAACGGCATTCACGTGTTGAAATATTTTATTTTATTTTTATTTTTATTATTTTTGAGATGGAGTCTCACTCTTTTGCCCGGGCTAGAGTTCAGTGGTGTGATCACACCTCACTGCAACCTCCGCCTCCTGGGCTCAAGCAATCCTCCCACCTCAGCCTCCAGAGTAGCTGGGACCACAGGCACACACCACCACACCTGGCTAATTTTTTTGTATTGTTGGTAGAGATGGGGTTTCACCATGTTGCCCAGGCTGGCCTTAAACTCCTGAGCTTAAGCAACCTGCCTGCCTTGGCCTCCCAAAGTGTTGAGATTATAGGTGTGAGCCACCGCACCCAGCCAACATGTTGCAATATGTTAAAGAGATCTGATCCCCACCCTTAGGAACCAAGTAATGGACAGGTCCTGGTTGGGCCAGCGATTAATGCTAAGTTTCCTTTTAGAGAAATAAGATAGATTTCTCCCAAATTCTTCCACACAATTCTGCCTATTTCTTCATGTAGGGCTTAGTATTCTCCAGAATTTTCCTATTAGAATCTGCCGTAAAGTACTTAGAATGGAGCCTAATTTGTGGTAAGCACTCAGCAAATGAGCGATTATTATTATAATCTTCATTAATTGAACAAATATTTGAGCAGCATATTACTTGTGGGCTACATTTGGCTGCATGTAATAGAATCCCAAATATAGAGGTTTAACCAAATAGGGTAACCACCCCTGTTACATCCCCAAATGAACAGGTAATAACATCTCACCACTTTCATATAATAACAAGTTTGAAGGCAGGTAGCCCAGGGCTGGAATGACAACACACAATTCCTTCTCCTTCTTTCTGTTCAGCCATGTTCAGACATGGTTTTCGTCTTCATCTTTTGTCTTTGTCACCACATAGGCAAATAGCCCTAATCCTTGTCACTTCTAGCCACCCTAACCACATTCGAGGTAGGAAGAAGGAGGAAAAGAGGAGGAAGGGACAGTTCTCTTCACACTGTAAACGTTTCTCAAAAATGCCCTAGCCTATCTCATTGGCCAGGATTGTCTGGCTGATACTTGGAGCTGCAGGGGAAGCTGGGCACAATGCTACCCTAAACAAAACCAGGATTCTATTGGTAAGGAAGAGAAAAATGAATATAGGGTAGGAAACTAGCAGTGTCTCATCCAGCTCAGACACTGAGAAGCACAGTGCCAGCCCTCAAAAACAGGTGGAGGAAAGAGATAAGCGAGGAACTGTAACAGTGTGATAAAGATCGTGATGGAGGTGTTATTGTGGATGTGCATAAAAGGGACACGTAACTTGTATTTGAGAGGTCAGGAAAGCCTTGCTGAAGGAAATGATAGCTGAGACCTGAAGCATGGATAGCAGTTGGCCAGGGAAGAGAGAGAATGCACAGATGTTCAGAGGTGAGACTGGGTCTTTTCTTGCAGCACAAAGAAGTTTAGTGGGGAACAGAGTGCACCATAGTGAGCAGTGAGGTTGGAGGTGAGCAGGAGACAGAGCATGGACTTCCTAAGCCACTTTAAGGAATTTGTACCTGTCTTCAAGGCACTAAGAAGCCACTGGGGGTGCTTTTTTTTTTTTTTTTTTTTTTGAGACAGAGTCTCAAATCTGTCAAAAATCTGTCGCCCAGGCTGGAGTGCAGTGGCGCGATCTCAGCTCACTGCAACCTCCACCTTCTGGGTTTAAGCAATTCTCCTGCCTCAGCCCCCTGAGTAGCTTGGATTACAGGCGCCCGCCACCACGCCCAGCTAATTTTTGTATTTTTAGTAGAGACTGGGTTTCACCATGTTGGCCAGGCTGGTCTTGAACTCCTGACCTCAAGTGATCCACCCACCTTGGCCTCCCAAAGTGCTGGGATTACAGGCGTAAGCCACTGCGCCCGGCCAGCCACTGGGGGCTTTTAAGCAGGAGAAATTTTGCTTGCTGGTTTTTAAAACTGGAGTGGGAAAATCATTCAATCACAGCAATTATCTCTAAGTGCCAGTAGATTACCTATCCCTTCTTAATGCACCAGGAGATACACAAATGCACCTCAGCCAAGTCCTCTTCCCTTGGACAGGGGTGCCCCCAGCTGGCCATTGCATTCAGAAGCTGGAAGCCATGTTTGTCTAAACCTCTTTAGAGGTTGGGAATTTCCTTCCCAACGTAATTCTGTGGGATAAAATTAGGCTTGTCCTGGAAATGCTACCCCAATCAGGAGTGGTCACTTTCTATCTTCTTTATTCTTCAATGTTTATGCTCAATAATAAAGATTCTTTTTTAAGCGTCAATCAAGTTCATCAAGGGTATTCTACAAGGCTAAATACACACAGAAATCATGAGTAACCTAAGTAATCTCTAATATGTTTGATTAGATCACCTAACTCTAGATAGAATGTTCATTTTTCTTGATTTAAAAAGGGCTCACACATTTGATTAATCTCCCATTTTACAAGATGACAAGTTTATCACTCCTGGACATTGGCACATTAGCAGGGACTACTATAGCAGCACTGGGTACATTATCACTACATTTCCCAAACTGGTATCTTCAGTGTACAACTTATTATTAAAACAGGATCTTGCTCTGCCACCAAGGCTGGAAGGCAGTGGCACAATCATAGTTCACTGGAGCCTCAACCTCCTGGGTTCAAGAGATCTTCCCGTCTCAGCCTTATAAGTAGCTGGGAGTACAGACAAGCACCATTAAAAAATTTTTTTTAAGAGACTGGGTCTCACTATGTTGCCTGGGCTGGTCTCGAACTCCTGGGCTCTTGATCCTTCCAACTCAGCCTCCCAAAGTACTGGGACTGCAGACATGAACCACCACACGTAGTTCGGAGCACAACTTACAAAAGAATGACATATTAGAAAACACCCTTTTTATTACTGCACTTACTTGGTACATTTCAATCTCAAGTTAAAGCAACTTTTCAAAGACAAGGGCATTATATTTTCCAGTCAGCTGAAAACAGTCATTTGCAACCCACTCTCCATCCCATTCCTGATTTCCTTCTCTATTTTTTTTTCATAGAACTTTTACCACATTTTAGCATACCATATAACTTACTACTGTCTTCCTTCACCAAATATAAGCTCTTTAAAACCAGGTATTTTTGTTTTGCTGAGTGATGCAACAATAGTGGTTAATAGTGCCCAGGAAGGCATTTAAATATTTGTTAAAAGAATTTGCAAATGTATCATCATAGGTGTTTCTTCGTATGGCTGTCTTCTGTTCTGCCAAGGAAGGGCCAAACTCATCTGTGAATTTTCGCACCTTCTACTTCTTTTGTGTGTGTGTGAGTTGCTGAATCCTACCTTTCAGGCAACAAAAGCAAATCAACAAATTGTTCGAAGGCAGTAATTACACAGAGGACACTTTTTCAGCAGGCAAATCAACTTTCAAAAGCAATGTCATCCATCTTCCTTCATTAGTTGAGGCTTTAAATGCCATTCATCACACTAAACCTGTTCATTTATACTGTCACTCCACGCTGCCATCACTGCACATTTTTCATATGTTACACTGGAATGATTCAGGCACTCTAACATAATTGGATTAGCTAGATGGTATTTTGGCAGACCTGAAATTCTGGAAAGACTGTTAATGAATCCTTTCCAAGGATCTGAATTCCCTCCTGAGCAGCAGAATCAGGGAGATCTTTGTCTATTCTTGCATCCATCCTTTCAACTCACTTATCTACCCAAAAATTACTTACTCAACTTTATATATAAAGGCATTTTTTACTGCAGACCTCTAGGAAATTTTTGTTGAGACTAGATTATAATCTCCACAAAAAGTGTCTGACCTACAGTAAGTGCTCTACGTTTTGTTGAAAGAATGGTGGGCACTTTATATCTTTATCACTCATTTCCAAATGCATAATCTGATGGTGGTCAATGTACACAGGCCCACCAGAGACCTAGCTGGCTAATCTAACTGGGCCAGAGCCAGGTGGCTTGTTTAAATCACTGTGGTGGGCAGAGTCCTAAATTGGCTCCCCAAGATATCCCTCAGACCATGAAACTTGGTGTCTGTGGTTATTACATAATCTGGCAAGAGATTTGCAGATGTAATTATGATTCTCATCAGTTGACTTTGAGTCAAGCAAAAAGATGTGGTAGGCCTAATCACACAAGCCCTTTAAAATCATTTTGTCTGGTGTGTAGCAGAAAGGGAAGTCAGATAGATTCCAAGTATGAGAAGAACTGAATGCACCACGGCCAGCTTAAAGATGGAAGGAGCCATGTGTCAAGAAATGTGGGTAGCTTCCTGGAGCTGAGAGTGGTACCTGACAGTCAGCAAGGAAATGGGGACCTCAGGACCACGATGCAACAATCTGGCAACTCAATGAGCTTAGCAGCAGACTCTTCCCCTAGACTCCAGACCAAAGCCCAGCCTGGGACTCAGCTTGATTTCAGCTTTGAGACCCTAAACAAAAAAAATTCCAGTCAAATCTGCCCATTTGGCCTACAGAACTGTAAGATACTGTTTGTGGTAATTTGTTAAGCAGCAATAGAAAACTAGTAACATAACCACTCCATACTAGAAAGTGGTTTTTTTTGCAAGGACCAAATCCTGTAATTACAGCAGGTTTGTTACTAACTCATTTGCTGTCATGCAAGCTCTTCCCTGCTTTTCCCTTTCCTGAATTTCTGCTTTCCTTTTCCATGACCATGGAAATACTCTCCAGGAAAGAATTCCACCAAAAATTAGTTTTTATATCTGAAAATAAGATCAGTTAAGGTACTAAAAGAAAACTTCTTTGGACATTGTCCAGCTTATAATACTGCCCTTTTGTAATCAACCCACAAAGATAAATCAAGGAATAAACTTATCAATAACCAAAAAGGTCCACATCCATGCCAATAAATTTATAAAAATTAAAAAAATACAATACACATCAGATATTGAAAGTGCATGCAAATTCTCTTATGAGAACTGTCTTACAACCTGACAGGATATTAAAAAAATAAAAACTAAAAATTCGATAAATAAATAAAAAGAGAACTGTCTCAACATAGAAAACAATCAAATAAATATGTACACTGAGTCAGAAAATTATTTTAATAGTTACAAAACTTTTTTTTTTTTTTTTTTTACAGAATCAGTATAAAATAGCAGTTGATTTCTCCATAATTATCAGAATTATTTATACTTGAGGTCTTGGCTAAGTGGGGCTGAAATCAACAAAAGGTCTTGGACTGTTGGCTCAGAAATCATCCTAGAAAGCCCGCCCTGTTGATATCTGTCATGCTTAGCTCTTATGAGATGACCCAGTCCTTAAAAAAAAAAAAAAAAAAAAAAAAAAAAAAAAAGAATCTCTCTTTATTCATTCTTTGGAGGCTTGAAGTGAATTCGGCAGCGTTCATTAAACACCTAAAATATTGAAACAGAAACAAAAGTCATTGAGTTATCCTGCATAAATCAGGCCTGGAACTAAATTCAATTTAGTAGACTTCAAAAGGCTATTACCATTTTTGTCCTAAGTCAACAGATTTAGGAAACAGAAGAGTTTCCTCAGCAGTTCAAACTGACTTATGAGGTGCCAAATGCACCGAAGGCCTTGACATCCATTTACAAGACAATTCTAATATTTTAATAAAATTTAAGTTACTTCGGGAAAAAATCATCAAGAGCCAGGTAATTTAGTTACTAGCAAACATTTCAATTTCATATTCTGGACATTTTTTAAACAACAACACAAAAATATCTAAAATAAGTTAAATAAAGAGTGCTCAATAACTAAATGTCCACATGGAACTGTGTTAAATAAAAATTTGGTATGGTTATTCAATGGAATACATGCAAGGTTAAAAATAATTTATGTTCTGATTTAAAAAGATCTCCAAGATTATCAAGGGAAAAAAACAAAGTGTGAATAGTACAGTTTCACTTGTGTAACAAAGGTAGAAAAATACACACACACATAAAATTAGAAAAGGTGTGAGTATCTGAAAGCATATACCATCTTTCAGAGGGGAGGGAAAGTAGGAGGTAGCTGAAGGAGAGGGACAGAAGGCAGAATTTTTACTGTATATTACTATTTTTAAAATTTTTAAAACATTTTTAATATTAAAAAAATTTAAATCATGTCAAAAATTTTAAGTGTCCAATTATAACAATTCTGAAATTGAAAAGAATTTCTTCTCAGAATTTACCCCCATACATCATTAATGTAAAGAACAAATCACTTTTTAGGTTAAAAAAAAACAAACTACCTATGTTGGCTGCCATTGACTATTATAAAAATAAAAGAAAAATCTAAACACAGAGGTTGTGAGGTACTGTTACTCTATTTCTTTTTATTTATTTATTTTTTTGAGACGGAGTTTCGCTCTTGTCGCCCAGGCTGGAGTGCAATGGCGTGATCTCGGCTCACTGAAACCTCCACCTCCTGGGTTCAAGCAATTCTCCCGCCTCAGCCTCCCGAGTAGCTGGGACTACAGGCACCCGCCACCATGCCCAGCTAATTTTTTGTATTTTTAGTAGAGACGGGGTTTCACCTTGTTGGTCAGGCTGGTATCGAACTCCTGACCTCAAGAGACCCACTCACCTCGGCCTCCCAAAGTGCTGGGATTACAGGCGTGAGCCAGTAAAGTGCTGTGCCTGACCTATTATTCAATTTCTTAAGCTGAGTGGTAGATACATGAATATTCATTTTATTAATATTCATTAAATTCTACATGTCACATAATCTTTCGCATATGCATCTCACAATTAATAGAAAATATGTAGAAATTATATAGACTCTGTCTAGCCCTTTTGTCTTACAATTCATCTCACCCATTTCCAGCCCTGACATTTCCCTGAAATTCCCAATCAGACAAGAGGGAGGCTTCAGTTTAGTGGCCTTGACACACTGGTTGGGGTGATATATACAACTTGGCTGAGCTTCTCCAAATCCTTTTCCCAAATGATTTCCTATCCACTTCTGCTGGCCCACTGCACCAGAGCACCATGGCTACATTTTCTTCTTTTTAAAACAAGTAGGGGCCTCATCTTCTGTGGAGAGGATAGAACATATTTTCTTTAAAACTAATATTAAATTCAAAATATTTTACATATATCATAAACTTCTGCACTTGTTTTTTCAAGCCAGATGTTTCATTGTACCCCTTCCCCATCCAATCCCAAGAGTAAATATTATTTTTCCAGAGAATATAAATGGGAAATATTGCCAAATCCTCTCAAGTGACAGACACCTTATCATGTTGGTGGAAAGGGCAGGAATAGGAAACCTTGGCAAAGAGGATAAGATAGAGAAATGTGATAAAGCAAAGAAAGCCAATTTGTATTTTGCAATGTGTTCATGTCTCAGCAAGCTGGTACATTCTGGTTTTGGTTCAGCTAACCTCTCTTATAAGCATACAGTTTAACAACATTCCAGTAGTTAAATTCAAATGATAAAACAGAATTTTCAGTACATTTTCTAAGATTTAATAGATTTTTGCCCTTCGTAAATCTTTTAGAGTTTTAGAGAGGGGTAAATGGATATACTTTTTCAGAAAACTAAAGTCAGAGTTTCATGAATTTTGACTATATGTAAGTTTCTGGGATCTGGTCCCCTAATCTAGTTCCTAACAAGAACTATGCAATGATAATAAGGAGCTTGTAAATCTATGAGCAATAAAAAGCCTTATCAGATACCAGTAAAACTACATATAATAACAAGTTTTATGATCAGGTAAGTTAGAAGACAAGCAACCGTATAGGTTACCTAATGATAGGAAAACTTAAGGAAAGTAACTGAGCTCAAAAAGGCTAATTTGAACAAATAGCCTCCTTGAAGGTTCTGAGTAGTAACTCTAAATAGCAACCATGCCTGTAATTAGTGTTAGGAGACATAGAGAATGTCTCTAATGCTGTTATGATGGCAGCTCATTCAGTTCTATCATATGCTTATAAAGCTAATTTTGTTTTGTTTTGTTTTGGTTTGGTTTTTCTTTTGGAGATGGAGTCTCATTCTGTTGCCCAGGCTGGAGTGCAATGGCTTGATCTCAGCTCACTCCAACCTCTGCCTCCTGGGTTCGAGCGATTCTCCTGCCTCAGCCTCCCGAGTAGCTGGGATTACAGGCTCATGCCACCACGCTAATTTTTGTATTTTTAGTAGACACCTGACTTCAGGTGACCCACCCACCTTGGCCTCCCAAAGTGTTGGGATTACAGGTGTGAGCCACCTTGCCTGGCCCTGTAAAGCTAATTGTTATAAAATGGCTCTAATTAGATGCTAACTGCATCCTGCTCTCCCTACCCTCCCCCCGCCCCCAAAAGGTTACAATCCTCAATTGTAAATGTAAACGAGTGATCTCTACTTTCCTTACAGCCTCAAGGCACTCTTTACTCCCCCTCCCTTGGTTTCCCTTTGCTAGTTCAGTTTCCCTCCTACTTCTTTCCAAACACCAACGTTATTTTATACCTTCCAGCTCCTGTCATTTACCACTTCTTCAACATTCAGTTCTGACTGCATCCATTTCAACTGCAAGAAAAAAAAAATTGAAGTTATAAAATTTAAAGAGCAAGAAAAAAAATTGAAGTTATAAAATTTAAAGAGCTAAAACCACACTCATGTTTACCCAACAAAACCTGCTACTACTCTAGTATTTTTGTCTGTTAATGGCAGAGTTTGGAAGCTTCTTTGACACAATCAGCTTTCCCCATATCTAATCAATTGCTAATCTCAAACTTTGCTGCATATCCTAATCACTTTGAGACCTTTAAAAAACAAATATCCCAAGGCCAGTCAGTTCACAGAAGACATACAAAAGGCCAGTAAACATAACAAAATGCCAATCTTACTCCAGTATAAAGAAATGCAAATTAAGCCATAACATGGCAGAATGAATAAGTTTGATAAAACCTAACATTAGTGAAGGTATGTGAAAAGATATACTCATATATTCTTAGTAAGAGTATAAATTGTTACAAATTCTATGGAGGGCAATTTGGCAAGACTCATAGGAAATGTACATTCTCATGTCCTTGAACCCAGTGATTCCAGTTCTAGAGATTGATCATACAACTACAGACTTGCAAAGATAGCACAGAGGAAAAAAAGGACAAGGAAGTGCAAACCTGACCTGAATAGAGAATTAAGAAAAAAAACCCTCAGGGAGGAAAGAGAATATACATGGAAGTGATCTAGAAAGGCATGCGTTTCCTCACACCTTAACCATACAGTCAGAGGTCTCAGGCTAAAAATGCCAAGTCTTTCTAGCTTTCTTTATAACTGCCAACCTAATTACTCCAACAGAAAAGCAGCCAATTCCATTGCCAGGCCCTGAGAGCAGGACTCACCATACTCCCAGTAGCATTTTGTTAGAGGACTTGAAGGGGAAAAAGCTGGCTAGTTCCAGGTAGAAGGCTTGAAAATATTCAGGAAAATGAGGAGAAAAAAGCATGAACTATAGGTTGATGCCAACTAAGAGGTTAACACCAGGATGATTTCCTCAGGCCAAAGTGAAGAACCCAGACCAGATTTGGGAACAAAATGTCAGAAAGCTCAACAAGATCTGGGCAAGCATGAATCTGACACCTAGGCCAAAGACCCTGGCCAACCAGGAGCGCAGTTCAGGCAGGAGGTTTGAGAAATTTGTGGCAACAACGATAAGAATGGAACTTCGGACAGATCCAATGGCTCCTTGCAAACTCCCTTCTTAGATTCAGAACTGGTGTCAAAGTGTAGGCCTGTACATATGGCTAGAACTGTGGAACAAGGAGAAGGACTGCATTCTGACAATTAGTCCTGTGCTGTGCAGTAGTAACAAGCCTGAAGAAGCCCACCAATGCAACCTAAGTTCCCATTTTAATCAGCCATACAGACCAAAATCATTAAAGCTCCACTTCTCTGACAAAGCCTGGACTGACTGCCAAAGAAATAATTTCAGTTGAAGAACAGTGTGAAAGTCACTAAGATAGTCTTCAAAACTGCTCTCAAATATTTAAAGGGATACTATGTAGAAAAGGGTTCAGAATTATCCTGGGTAACTCCAGAGAGAAGATTAAGAAGCAGTACTTACATATCATGGGAGCAGAATTTCACAATATGAAAATCTTCGAACATTAGAACTGTCCAAAAGAGAATACCCTGACACTGAGACAGGGAATCCTCCCCTGTCACAACACCCTGCCCTTAAGCAGTAGTGAAACAAAAGCTAGAAACCACTGGTTGGTGATATGACAAAGAGGATTAATGCAACAAATATGGAGTCCCAGAGACTCATGAAGGAAAGAAACTGCTACTTTGTAGCAGCCAATATGCTAACTCTTACTTACATCCTTGAATCCTCCCCGCACATGCCCCCAAGAAATAAGAAGTTATTAGGTATCAACTCCATTTTACAGATTCAAAATCAGACTTTTCAGAACAATTAATACACAAGGTTACAAAGCCACCAAGGTAGGTGGGATTTATTTCCTCAGAGCTGTCTGCCTTTGGATTATTTTTTAAAATTCTACAACATTGCAGATATTACAGCCAACTTCTAATACAATTTTATCGGTGCTACCAACAAACTGTCACCTTTGAGACAGTTGTCTTTGAGACTGTAGGTCTTCAACAGGTAAACTTAAGGCCACTAACATGTGATAGCAGTTATAGAGGTCCAGCAACGAAGGTGCTTTTTTTGAGTTAAATATTCAGGTAAACTAGTGGGGATTTTTGACTGGCATCTGTCTATAAATAAAATATACTCACTAAAGTATCTGACTATTAGTCACAACTTAAAGAAACTGACTGAATGCAGGGTCAGAAGAGATGGGTTAAAGTCCCAGTTCTACCACTTACTAGCTTGTGGCTTTGGGGGTGTCAGTTAGTATCTCAAGTATCTCTGAGTCTTTTTCCTCAGATAGAAAATGAAGAGGTAGAGCTGTACCATCTCCAAGAGCTCTCTCTGATTCCATAATCTTCATAGCAAACTTGAAAATTGAAAAAAAAAATTCACATTTCCTTATTTGCTTATGTACTACCCCATGGTTACCCCCAACCCTATATGTTATCAAGCTAGAAAGCAAACCTCATGCAACTCACTGATTGGTTTCTAAACCCTCCTTGCAGTGGTCATCCTGGTGATTCTATCTGGGCCCTAAAGACACAAGGGCAGATCTCAAGGCTGAGCAAATTGTGTGTCACAATCATTCCCAAACACTCAGTAGAGTTTTGAACTTTGCTCTCCACTAATGAGTCACTCTGTTGTTTGACTTGATCTGCAAACAGTGACTTTTCAGTTTCCAATTTAACAGCCTTTGTCCTGCAGTTTCCTTTGTCAACACCTTCAAGAGCGTTGAAATACAAACTCCAAAATTACTAGACTTTCACCAGTTTTATATAAATTATCTATATGCTGGCTGGACACGGTGGCTCATGCCTGTAATCCCAGCACTTTGGGAAGCTGAGACGGGCAGATCACAAGGTCAGGAGTTCGAGACCAGTCTGGCCAACATGGTGAAACCCTGTCTCTACTAAAAATGCAAAAAAAAAATTAGCTGGACATGGTGGCAGGCACCTGTAACCCCAGCTACTAGGGAGGCTGAGGCAGGAGAATCTCTTGAACCTGGGAGGCGGAAGTTTCAGTGAGCCAAGATTGCACCACTGCACTCCAGCCCAGGCTATAGTGCGAGACTCCATCTCAAAAATAAATAAATAAATAAATAAATAAATAATCTATATGCCTTCATGAACAGCAAGGGGAGTAAGATCAACATCACTGCATAAGGTCACTGTCCAAGGGATCCACCAGTGCCTGTGGCATGAGCAGGTATGGAATACAGACCTGACGCAGTAGTCATGAACAAAGAGAGCAGCAAAGACAGTGGCTGAGTCCTGGATCCAGTGAGACATCCAGAATTGGCGGAATGATCGAAAAAGTGCAGCAGCCTGGCCTACTCACCTTGTGTGCAGCCAGCTACAAGGAAAGAGGTTTCTTTTCTTTTCTACTAATAGTTTTCAATAGATGACGAGGTCCCCTTTTCAAAGTTCAGCTACATCTACTAAACAAAGGGCAAACTTCATGACTGTGCAGTATGAAAAGCATGACTCAATCCCACAAGGATCCGTAAGTCACCTATTATGCCATCTTAAAATACAAACATGAAGTCAGGTGTGATGGCTCACACCTATAATCCTAGCACTTTGGGAGGCTGAGGAAGGCAGATCACTTTGAGCTCAGGAGTTTGAGATAAACCTGTGTGACATGGTGAGACTCCATCTCTACCCAAAATGCAAAAAATAAGCTGGGTGTGGTGGTTCGCGCCCGTAGTCCCAGCTACTGGGGAGGCTGAGGCAGGATTGCTTGAGCCCCAGAACCAGAGGTTGCAGTAAGCTGAGATTGCAACACTGCACTCCAGCCTAGGTGACAGAGTGAGACCCCGTCTCAAAAAACAAAAAAAAAAAACATGATTTTGATAATTGTACACTGGTCCTGTAGGAAAAGTCCCTGTTCTTAGAAATAACTAATGAGTTTAAGGGTAAAGTGGTACAATGTGTATAACATAGTCTCAAAATGGTTCATGAAAAAACTGTATTTATGCATACAGGTGTGTGGGGAGACAGGGAGAGGGAGGAAGGCAGGGAAGGATGAAGAGAAGGAGAGAGGGAGGGTGAAGAGAAGGAGAGAGGGAGGGTGAAGAGAATGAACTGTAAAGCAGGTGGGGCAACATATAAACAATAAGTGAATATAGGTAAAGGGCACATGGGAGTTCCTTACACTATTCTTACAACTTTTTGGTAAGTTTGAAATTATACAAGATAAAAAGTTACCCCCTAAGAGTCCCCTCAAAAGAAAGACAGCAATAAATCCCACATAATAAAATATGCTGTATTTTTCTATTGTTTCCTTGACACGTCACATACAAGTGCTGTAAAGAAACAGTTCTGCTGCATTAACTGTATTCTGAAGTCTACACCCTATCTACATTATAGTTGATTTGGGAAAATAAGGCTTCCTCTGACACATCCCTAGGTAGGTACTTGCTGTTTTCTTAAAAGTAAAAACACTGCAGGGATAGGGGAGGAAATGGGAAAAAGTCATGTCCAAGAAAAAGCCAAAGATCCCTAGCAACTTTTACACAGTAGGGAAATAAATTATAATGAGGTACAAGTAAATCTGGTTATATTTAAATCATACTATATTTTTATGGCTAACGAGGGTAATATCCTGAAGTTAAATAGTCTATATTACATTTCAGCAGATTTCTACAGAATGAAACTGGAGCTATTTCCAAAATATATTAGAGATGTTTTTCTCAGGTTATGTCTCAAAAGGCAGATACTGTACAGATGTGATTTCCCCAGAATTTCTGATGTGGTACTTCACCTGTAGTGATCCCTTGTCTTTAATAGTGGGAAAGAAACAAAGAAATGAAAATAAATTATGACTGTGCTTATTTTAGACAAAGCTGCTATGCTGCATTTGTTCAAGAAGTGCACATTAATTTACCAATTAATAACTAAACATAATAAAATAAAGCTCACTAAAAATGAAGCACTAATCTCTTGATCATTTTTTTAAGTAACTGCCATATTATATGCCAAAATTTTCATATTAAAAATTTTACTTTGAAGGCTACAATTGGAAAAACTTTGCCTGAGAAATGTTAATTCTGTTCAACTTACCTTTGTCTGCTCTTTTCTAAGTTGCTTTAATAACGTTAAATCGTCCAAATTCTTTTCTCTCTCTTCTCGGAGGTTTTTTACTACTGCTGAAGTCTGGGCTATACAATTTTTTATGACTCTGTCTCTACTGGCATGAGCTGCCATCAACTAAAAGAACAAAGGAATGAAAGGAGAAAAAAAAACTGCATAAATTTATCACATTTTAGTGTTTTTCAAAAAAATCCTTGAGACTATAGAAATTCAATACTTTCTAAAACAATTTCTGACGACTGAAACCATGAAAGAGAAGATTGTGTTGAATCAGCTACCTCATCTAAAAACATAACTGGCAGCATCCCTGAGGGTGGAAGGTATGAGGTCTGGGGCTGTCCTCTTCCTCAATATGCTCCTGGTATTGACTTCAGCTTTCCTTCTGCATTCCCCAAGCTGGGCTTTTCTCACTTCAGTTTCCTCTGCCCTACACCACTGACTTTCCCCATGATTCCATTCATGTGTTCCTCTATTCTACAACCACCCGCACACACCTGGCCACTTAAACGGCTATTCTTCCTCTCTTTGTCCTTTCATATTTTTTCCTGTCTCACATTGTCAACAAGTGAAAGAAATTATAAACTAAGTCATGTATAGAAGATTTCATTACAATAAATAACAAAGAATGCTACCTTTACCTTCGCAAGACAGAGCCCTTTTCAAGATTATAAAATATAAGTATTGATAAGGAAAACTTATATATGAAGCACAGATTAGTGGTTGCATCAATTGTGTGTGCTGATTGAAATTAAGGATGTCTGACAGAACAACTCTTGATAACCTCCATCTTAATGCAACAAATTAATAAAAACAGTTCTCATTTATTTCCCATCTTGATTCTAAAGTATCATGGTCATGTTTCAAACATACTTCCATAATCATAGCCACATTTTGATAATACCCCAAAATCTGCATTTGTTAAACATTGTTTCAAGTTCATAGACTTTATTGTTCAGTATTGATTTTTATGTTTACCATGGGAATAAATAATGTAAAGCTAGAAAAATGTCATAGATTGAAGGGAATATGCTCTAATAAGATCTCATTGAAATTTACAAGTTTTACCTTGAGTATACTTTTGAGATTTGAAATTTCTAAAATGAGTGCTTCCTAATAACCTTACTGATCAACTCCTAGGAAGAAGCGTTATTTGAAAAGGCAAATATCCCTTCTTCAGCTACAGAAGGAAGCTGGGTCAGGGATTAAAGTCAGGGTGAACATGAGCAACTTGGATATTTCATAGAGTTCTGCTTCTTGACTGACATAATACTTAAGGGAACTCAGTGGTACTTATTGGTATGGGCACTCTGCTGCAGGCTCGATCCCTGGCACAAAGCTACTTGAAAAATTAAGCTTTACTTCATATACATGTTGCTGAATCCTTCCAGGATATAGATACAGAGAAAAACTCAAACACACACACAGGATTTCCAAAACAGAAGAGTTCTAAATTTAGTATGCAAGCTTATCTTGATTCAACAAGGAGATAAAAAACAACAACTTGTGATTCTCACAGGGCCTGTTAAAAAAAAAATGATAGCAGTAGCAGCAAACATTTTTTTGAGACAGGATCTTGCTCTGTCACTCAGGCTGGACTGCGGTGGTGTGATCTTGGCTCACTGCAACCTCTGCCTTCTGGGCTCAAGCAATCCTCCTGCCTTAGCCTCCCAGGTAGCTGGGACTGTAGGCGCACACCACTACGTCCAGCTAATTTTTGTATTTTTTGTGGAGATGTGGTTTCGCCATGTCACCCAGGCTTGTCTTGAACTCCTGGACTCAAGTGATCCTCTCACCTCAGCCTCCCAAAGTGTTGGGATTACAGGTGTGAGCCACTGCACCTGGCCAGCAATATTTGTATACAAAACACTTAGTACTGTAAGCACTTTATAACTCAATGCGCCAACAACTCTATGAACTAGGTACCATTATTATACTATTTTACAAATATTAAAACTGAGGCAGACAGCCGGGCATGTTGGCTCACGCCTGTAATCCCAGCACTTTGGGAGGCCAAGGCGGGTGGATCACTTGAGGTCAGCAGTTCGAGACCAGACTGGCCAACAGGGTGAAAACCCTATCTCTACCAAAAAAATACAAAAAAAATCAGCCAGGTATGGTAGCGTGTGCCTGTAGTCCCAGCTACTTGGGAGGCTGAGGTGCAAGAATCATTTGAACCCAGGAGGTGGAGGCTGCACTGAGCTGAGATTCTGCCACTGTACTCCAGCCTGGGTGACAAAGTGAGACACTGTGTCAAAAAAAAAAAAAAAAAAAAAAAAAACTGAGGCAGAGGTTATGTGACATAATCAAGGTTACCCAGCTAGGAGGTAGCAGATGTGAGATTAATCTAGATCTAGAGTCCATATTGTTAATCACTACACTATAAACGTCTAGGTTAATAGGAAGATTGTAAATGGAAACAATTTTATAGATTACAGAGATTATATGAGTAGTGAGGTGAGAGAGGAAGTATCACCAAAGTGACCATAAATTCTAGTTCTTCAGACAGAGGTACCCAAAGAAAGTGAACTGTCAAACAACCTCATAGCCAATTAGGACTAGGTCCCATCCTGTTGACTCCCAATACTGAATTCTACTCATTAAAGTCCACAATCTTATGATTTTCTCAAAGAAGACTTACCTGCTCATTTAAAATAACATACTTTAACACAGAACAAAAATATCAGTAGTTAATGCTCTGAATTTAACTGACATGGATAAGCTTGTCCAAAACTGATCTGAGAAAGGCAGTTTAGGTTTTAAGGATGCCTTCTTTACGACTATGAATCCAAACAGTAACCTTGTGGTAGAGCTTAAAATAGCAAGTGTCATTTGAACTTTAGCTTCCAAATTACTGAAAGAATATAGGTAAATAAACTATAAAAAAG
Source organism: Pan paniscus (assembly GCF_029289425.2). NCBI lineage: Eukaryota > Metazoa > Chordata > Mammalia > Primates > Hominidae > Pan > Pan paniscus. The sequence continues at coordinate 120,316,575 of NC_085926.1, forward strand.
ATTTTGCTGCATCATTATTTCCTTCTGCTTTTGGAGATTAAAAAAGAGAAATAAAGGGGGGCAATGAAAAATATATACTTGAGAAACCAAAGCCTCAGGAAAGGACAACTGATCCACTGGCTTTCCTTCTCTCCCAGTTGCCAAATGCTTCTATTCCCCTTCCTGAGGAGTGACAAAAGAAGATTTAAAGGTGTGAAGGGTTTTAATTCTTCCTTGTACCAGCTGCCTGGCTTTTTAGGACTGACGTGCTCACAGTCCTGGCTCTTGTTACTGTTTTACTTCACTGTTTCACTCTCCTCCTTTCATTCCTTTGTACATAAGGTCTCCTCAAGTTAAAGGCTACAAAACAACTGCTCCCATTCTTTAGAACCATTTCTTCCCAGGTTTGGTAAGATTTCACAAGCGTAAGGTCACACATTTTCTTTAATGTGTAGTAACCAGATCAAAACTTATATACACCATCAAGTATAGGCAAAGAAAAGATGTCATTCCTTTAGTCACAGTCGAGTTACAAGATAACTGATTTCTTATTCAGCCTGCAAAGAAAGGCATGAAAGAAGCAGAAGACTCAAAAAATACACTTACAGACTCATAAAGTTGTTTACAGGTTTGGCTGGCATCAATTTTCCCTGCAAAGGAAGCTGTTGGAACCGTAGTGTTTAATTCATGTACTATTCTGTCATCAATTGTCCTCATCACCTTGAGTAATTCCTATATGTATTTAAAATAAAAGAATATAACCCAAATGGAAAGTTAGTGACAAAAAATAAGCATTTAAGTAAAAAATAAAGCTCTTGGATATTTTACAATCCTTTAAGTCAGGAGTGAGGAAACCAAGCCAAATACATGCAACCATAAGAAAATGTTCAAGGACAATAGGTAGGTTAAGTAATGGTAATCCTAACAGTGGGCACCAATTCTGCCTCCTTGGCTCAAATGTGATTGTCTTAAGGGTTAAGACTGTTTTACTCATGTTGAAATCCCATTTGCTGGCACGGTGTTTAGCAAACAGTGTATGCTCCTTCCACCTTCAGCATACAGCCAATAAAGTGTACTACTAGTTTTTACTTTTTCTTAGTAACCATAGCTCATATGTTCCAAGGATCCCTCTTACCTCAGAAAGCCTCCAACTCTCAAAAAAAAAAAAAAAAAAAAAAAAACCAACAGAAAAATAATATCAAAAGGGCAGGGAACTTAAAAAGACTGGTAGTAAGTACCTATACAGCACAACCCCTCCTACCCACATATGATCAGTGTACTTCTTTTCACTTGTCACTAGAGAAAGGCTGGACATCAGCTACATCTCGTCTTCAGTTAAACTCTGGGAGAAGTTTCTGGCAGTATATCTTTCTCTTTCTTTTTAGTTTCTCAAATTTACAAAATATTCAAACAAGAACAACAACAACAACAACAACAACAAAACACAGCCACTTAAAAAGCATCAAGAAAATGGCTGGGCACAGTGGCTCACACCTGTAATCCCAACACTTTAGGAGGCTGAGGCAGGAGTATCACTTGAACCCAGAAATTTGAGACCAGCCTTAATGACAGACATAGTGAGACCCTGTCTCTACAAAAAAAAAAATTTTTTTAATTAGCCGGACATGGTGACTCATGCCTACAATCCTAGCTACCTGGGAGGCTGGGGCAGGAAGATCACTGAACCCAGGAGTACAAGGCTGCAGTGAGCTATGATCACACCACTGTACTCCTGCCTGGGCAATAGTAAGACCCTGTCTCTTAAAAAAAGAAAGAACGAATGAAAATAAAACAGAATTATATAATACTAGGAATATACTTATTATTGAAAACATCCAAGTTAATATTCAATATTAATATGTATTAAAAGCAACGTTTGATTCTTTTTCCCTCAATATACTATGCTACTTCTTACCTTTGCCAAACTTAAATCCATGACTGAAACCAACTCCTTTCTTTCCTCGTCCATTTGTTAAAATAAAAATTATTATTATTACTTTCATTTTAGAAAAGTTAGAAAAAAACTTTAAATAAAAATCATCCATTTAAATAAAAATGTTGATAATAGTTAACCATTATCAACATTTTAATATGTCCCTTTGGTCTTTTTTCTACACATACCTATTAATGTTTTTATACAACTGAGGTACTATGTAACATTTTAAAATCTGGCTTCAAGACATTATATTATGAGCATAATATAATGTTGCTAGAAATGTCTTGAAAGTTTTTTTTTTTTGAGACAGGGTCTCACTCTGTTGCTCAGGCTGGAGTGCAGTGGCGCGATCTTGGCTCACTGTAACCTCTGCCTCCTGGGCTCAGGTGATCCTCCCACCTCAGCCCCTCAAATAGCTGCGACCACAGGCATGTGCAATACACCTTGCTAATTTTTTTGTATATTTTTGTAGAGAGAGGGTTTCACCACATGGCCCAGGCTGGTCTTGAACTCCTGGACTCAAGCGATCCACCGGCCTCAGCCTCCCAAAGTGCTGGGATTACAGGCAAAAGCCACCGCACCCAGCCCTGAAGGTATTTTAAATAGTTGCGTTTAAGTATTCTATCGTGTTCAAGCACAACTCATTTGGCCACTTTCTCATTAACAAACATTTAGGTTGTTTCCAATTATAAACCATTCAGTCCATTCAATCTAAGTCTGTAGTCTAGATTCTGTTCTATCATTCCACTAATTTTTAATTAGTGAATTTAATGGCCTTTTCTATACCTCAATCTAGAAGTGAAACGGCTTGCAGAAGGCTCATAATTCAGACTAATAAAACACTAGCAAATATCAGGTCTAAAACCAAGTTCATTATCTTCTCGTCCTGTATCTTTCTATTTTTTTAATAGTATTCTCTGTAAACTGGAATTCTTAAGGAATAATCTCAATGTATTCATTGGGCAACCACCACACATAGTGAAGGATATATGTATTGTGCTTAAGTGGTAAATTCCAAACAAATGATGGCAGTACTATTTGGGGAGTCCAAAAAAAAAAATAGGTAAGTAGAAGACAGGGACCCACCTTGCCACTTTACCTCCTATGACTGGCCTATTTTTTTTTTTTTTTTTTAAAGCCCCTTTAAATTCTCTTTCAAAACCTTCCTTTTCGCTATCTAAACTGAACTGATCTTCTGAGGCCAAGGGTTAAGTTGTACCTTTTGGATAGAGGTTTCCTTGGTTATGAAAGCCCTCAGCAATATTTGTCTTTAAATAATGCAGCAGTAAGAGACAGTATCACAGAGCTCATTATTTATTAACTCATTCTTCATATAATTACTGTCATCCCTTAGTATCCATGGGGGTTTGGTTCCAGGTCCTCCTATGGTTAACAAAATCCAAGGATGCTCAAGTCCCTGATATAAAATGGCACAATATTTGTATATAACCTATGCACATCCTTCCATATACTTTAAATAATCTCTAGATTACTTATATCTAATACAATATAAATGCTATGTAAATAGGTGTTAGTTACACTGTATTGTGTAGGGTATGATAACAAGAAAAATGTCTGTACATGTTCAGTATGGATGCAACTTTTTTTTCAACTATCTTCGATCCACGGTTGATTGAATCCATGGATGTAAAACCCATAGATATGGGAGGGCCAACTGTCCTATGTCTAGCATGTGTCAGGCACCATTCAAAACATCAAGGCTACAGTAGCGAATAAAAGAGGTCCTTGCTCTTATAGAGCAAAATTCCTGAAGGGGGAGATAGAAATTAAACAAGTGTCCTATAAACAAGATAATCTCAGATACTAAAAAGTATATGAAAAAGAAAACAAACTAAGGTGATGAGATGAAGAGTGACTGAGTTGTGCTTGGGGGCTACTTCAGATAGACATCAAAAAAGGCTTTTCTGAGGATGTAACATTTGAGCTAAAATCTAAATGACATGATTGAACCAACGATAGGAACATCTGGGCTGGGGGTGGTGGCTCATGCCTGTAATCCCAGCAATTTGAGAGGCTGAGGCAAGGTAGGAGGATTGCTTGAGCCGAGGAGGTTGAGGCACTGGTGAGCCATGATTGCACCACTGCACTCCAGCCTGGGCAACACCGCGAGACTCTGTCTAAAACAAACAAACAAACAAAAAAACTGGTAGCACTAGAATTAAGGAGAGGTAGTTGGACTTAGGATATATTTTGAAGATAGAGCTAACAGAAATTGCTGAATTGGTGGTCAGGGACGAGAAAATAAAATAGCATGACTTTCAGGCTTGGGGCCTAAGCATCTAATTGTATGGAAGTGCCATTAACTTATGGTGGGGGGAGACTGGGGAAGGAAGAGACTTGGAAAGAGTAGGAACATCAAGAGTTGTATTCTGACTCAGGCTATCTGGTGATTACTGTTCATTGTCTGTATGTGGCAATAGTATGGTGTTAGAAAGTTGTAATCTTTTGGAGATATAGACAGAAATTTTACAGAAAAAAATGATATGGTATTTGGGATGACCTCAAAATGATCGGATTAGGGTGGGATAAGTGGTAGTAGCGAACAGATGAAACAAGAGTAGCCATGAATTAGTTAGTTGTTGGAGTTGGGGGATGGGTACATGAGCATTTGTGGTACAGCCTTCTTTTGTGTTATGTTTAAAATCTTGCATAATAAAACTTTTTTTTAAAGTTTTGTTGTGGCAACAGATATTGGTAAGCATGCAGAGAAAAGGGAACGCTTATACACTGTTGACGGAAATGTAAATTAGTACAACCTCTATGGAATATGTGGAGATTTCTCAGAGAACCAACAACAGAACTACCATTTGACCCAGCAGTTCCACTACTGGGTACTTACCCAAAGGAAAATAAATCATTATATAAAAAACACACCTAGAGGATGGGCGCAGTGGCTCACGCCTGACTTTGGGAGGCCGAGGTGGGTGGATCATGAGGTCAGGAGTTCGAGATCAGCCTGACCAACATGGTGAAACCCCATCTCTACTAAAAATACAAAAATTAAACTGGCATGGTGGCGCGCACCTGTAATCCCAGCTACTTGGGGAGGCTGAGGCAGGAAAATCACTTGAACAAGGGAGGCAGAGGTTGCAGTGAGCCGAGATCATGCCACTGCATTCCAGCCTGCCTGGGCAACAGAGAGAGACTCCGTCTCAAAAAAAAAAAAGAAAAAAAAGACACCTGTACTTATATGTTGATCACAGCACTATTCACAGCAGCAAGCTAAGTGTCCATCAACAGTTGACTGGATAAAGAAAATATGGTGTACGTATACACACACATATATATAGAATACCATGCAGCCACAGAAAAGAATGAAATCATCCAGGCGTGGTGGCTCACGTCTGTAATCCAGCACTTTGAGAGGCTGAGGTGGGTGGATCACCTGAGGTCAGGAGTTCAAGACTAGCTTGGACAACACGGTGAAACCCCATCTCTACTAAAAATCCAAAAAAATAGCTGGGTGTGGTGGTAGGTGCCTGTAATCCTAACTATTTGGGACTCTGAGGCAGGAGAATAGCTTGAACCCAGGAGGTGGAGGTTGCAGTGAACCAAGATTGCACCATTGCACTCCAGCCTGGGAAACAAGAACGAAACTCTGTCTCCAAGTCTCCAAAAAAAGAAGAAAAATTATGAAATCATGTCCTTTGCAGCAACATGGATGGAGCTGGAGGCCATTAAGTGAAATAACTCAAAACAGAAAATCAAATACCAAATGTGCTTGCTTATAAATGGTAGCTAAACAATGGGTACATATAGACATAAAGATGGAAAGAATAGACATTGGGGACTCCAAAGGGCAAGGGTAAGGAGGAAGGTGGGGGGTGAAAAATTACCTGTTGGGTACAATGTTCATAATTTGTGTGATGGGTAAATTAAAAGGCTATCAAGCAGGTGCAGTGGCTCACGCCTGTAATCCCAGCACTTTGGGAGGCTGAGGTGGGTGGATCACGAGGTCAGGAGTTTGAGACCAGTTTGGCCATGGCAAAACCCCGTCTTTACCAAAAATACAAAAAATTAGCCGGGCATGGTGGCGCACACCTGTAGTCTCAGCTACTTAGGAGGCTAAGGCAGGAGAATTGCTTGAACCCAGCAGGCAGAGGTTGCAGTGGGCTGAGATCACGCCACTGTACTCCAGCCTGGGTGACAAAGCGAGACTCCATCTCAGAAAAGAAACCTGTATATGTACCCCCAAATCTAAAATTTTTAAAATTAGAAAAAACAAAAAACAAAGCTCTGTTTTGGACTTGTTAACTTGTTTGAGATGCCTATTAGATATCTGAGTAGAAGAGTGGAATAGAAAGTAGAGTATGCCAGTCTGACACTGATCGGGGTGGAGTTATATTAATAAACTGATGTTCTTTAAAACCATGAAACTAGAAGAGATCACTGGAGGAGACTGTAGAAAGCGAAGGAGGCCAATGATTAAGGAATTCTTACATCTAAAAGTAAAGGAAAAATTCTGTGATGTCACGGAAGTCAGAAGAAAGGTTTAACGGAGGGATTGGTCATTTGTGTTGAATGTTACTAACTCAAGAATTATATGGGGCCAGGTGTGGTAGCTCACATCTGTAATCCCAGCTCTTTGGCAGATTCAGGCGGGAGGACTGCTTACGGCTAGGAGTTCAAGACCAGCCTGGGCAACACAGTAAGACTCTGTCTCAACAAAAGTAAAAAATTTAGCCAAGCATGGTGGCATGTGCCTGCAGTCCTAGCTACTTGGGATGCTGGGGCAGAAGGATCACTTGAGCCCAGGAGTTCAAGGTTACGGTTACCTATGATGTGCCACTGCCCTCCAGCCTTGGTGACTATGTCTCAAAAAAATTTTTAATGAATAAATAAATGATTATATGAACAGAAATTAAACTTTTAAACTTAGCAGGATGGAAATCAAGGATGACCTTAAAGAGAGCCATATAAATAGAGTGTTTAATGGACTGAAAAGGTAACGTGGCTTAAGTACACAGAGAAAGATAAAACATGGTGTAACATGAGGTCCATTATTAGAGGTCATATGATAGGATTTTAGTCTTTTCTGAGACCCACAGGGAACCAAACATGTGTTTTCTGTTGTGATTAAGGTTACATGATCAGATCTGTGTTTTAAAATGACTGCTTAAAGTGGACTGCAGAGGAACTAGAGTAGGTGTCAAAAGATCAGTTAGACGACTGCAGCAATCCACGTGAAAGATTACATCGTTTGACATTTCCTGGGGTTTTTATTGACTCTGAACTTTAACCAGTTTTGAGTTTGAACACTTTAGCCCGATTCATCTCCAATAAAACAATTTGGACATACTACTAAATTCCTTACATAGCAATGGGAATCTATCCACATTAACTATGTAATGAGTCCATCAATTTTATTGTCTTACCAGTGGAACCTATGGATTATCAAATAGTCATGTAGTGCTTAATGACAAGGAAACATTCTGAGAAACGTGTCATTGGGTGATTCTGTTGTGTGAACATCATAGAGTGTACTTACACAAACCTAGATGGTATGGCCTACTTACACACTTAGGCTATATAGTATAGATGATTGCTTTTAGGCTACAAACCTATACAGCAGGTTACTGTACTGAATGCTGTGGGCAACTGTAACACAGTGATACTTGTGTATCTAAATATATCTACATATGGAAAAGGTGCAGTAAAAATATGGTGTTATAATCTCATGGGACCACCGTTGTATATGTAGTCAGTCACTGACTGAAACATCATTATGTGGAGCATGACTGTGTATCAATTTTTCTGTGTGTACTAGAGAATTATCAATATATGATCTAGAGCTTGCCTTTAACATGGCAGACATTAGCCACGTGAGATTATTTAAATTAAAATTAAATGCAATTTAAAATTTAGTTCCTTAATTGCACTAGTCACATTTCAAGTATTCAAGAGCCACCTGTTGCTAGTGGCTATCATATGGAGATAGCATAAATGCAAAACATTTCCACCATCACAGAAAGTCCTACTGGACAGTGCTATATTCTAGAAAATATAATGACAACCCCTAAACTGATAATGTACTTGTTCAGGAATTGCTGAAAACTGTATGCCATTCTTAAATGTCACAGAAGAGATACCAGAAAAGCTAAAGAGAAAGAAAAAAAGGGAGGTAAAATGATTGGGGAAGGAAACATTGTAGCGAAATAAAGTGTGGCTGATGAAGTAGTAGAGGCATGCCATTTAGTCAATCATTTCAGCTATGAAAAGAAGGAGATTCGAATTTTATTTATAGGAACCTGTTGAGAACAGTGAATGTTCTGTCCAACATAGTAGCCCCTCAGTGTTTTTGTGGTGTAATGAGACAGGAAGTGATTTCTTTCAAAATTGAAAAGGGAGAAGGAAAAGAACTGTAAACCGTCTCACCAGGCTCACATTTCTTCACAGGGAAAAAAGTGCCAAAGCTTAGTTAAGGCAACTCCAAGAGGTTCTAGGCAAAAGTTTGGGCTGCCCTCACACATTGTGAGCAAACGAAGGTGAATGAAGGCACAAAAATGCTGCCATTGAATTATGTGGATCATCCATAAGGAATTACTGACTACCTACCTGAGGCTTAGCCCCAATGGCATACACTCCTGTCCAGAAATTCACCAAGAAAATACATAGAAGACACCCCTGAACAGAACAGACATTATACACAATAAACTGCAACACCTGTCCACAGAAATAATACAGAAATACACACAGTTCAATGGTTCTCTGAAGGCTGCATCTTGTGTAGAACCCTCATGAGCTTCTAAACATTAAATCACAGCCAAAGATAACTTTATAAATTCTGTAGTACCCCCAGCTTCTTCTATCTTTCATCCTCCTCAAAACAAGAAGAGATCTGATATATCATGAACCTCTCATTGTAGGCTGACTCTGAAATTATGCAGGCGTTTTTCTTGGAATGCATTTTATGTCTTCTCTCTAATTGATGGGGTAAAAATCTCATCCTCTTGGAAGGCAATTTAGGTATTGAAGGAGTGCCTATATTTAGTAGTGGGCAGGGGTAGAGAAAACTTTCTGTTGCCCCTACAATTATACTATAGTCTATTCCTAAGATTCATTCTCAGGTAAAGTTATTTTATAATTCTACATATTTTTTAGGGTACATAGGGGTGAGGAGTAGGAAAGGGGCCATTATATAACTAAAATACACTGTACTCCAAAGAATGATATGGAACTCCCTTAACCTTTCCTCTCCTCTCCCTTTGCCTGATGGTACCCAGAAGTAATGTCATTGGTACTTGACATCAAAGTCCCTTTTACATGATGCTCTTTTCAGACAGATCTGGTTCCTCAAACTCTATTTTTACATCAAAGCTCCCACGGTGCTTCCCCCAAACCAGAAACACAAACTTGTCTACGACTGCCAGAGTCCTCTAACACCCAGCATCCCCAGGACAGGAATAGAAAGCAGCCCTGTAAGCATAAAAGAAACCATCATTGATGCTAGAAAATAACCTATTTAGTACCTAATTACAATGTGATTCAAAAATCACTTATGTGTCAATGAATATTCCTAATAGAAATACTAATATTTAAACATGCATGTTGAAGTGCTGGGGGGTGGGTATGATGAAAGAGACACGTATGAGGACAATAATAAGAGACATGACAAGAGGCACTTTGGGATTGGATTTTAAAAGGTCTTATATGCCATGTTAAGAAGTTTATATCTAGTCATACGAACCCAAAACTCAAAAGCATAGCTTAGATTATAAAATTCAGAATATAATAGCATATGCCACAGTATTATGGAGATTAGATTGAAGGGGGAATATAGTAGAGAAAAAAAGTGCCAGAAGATAGGAAGGCCTGTTGCAAAGCTAGTTTCAAAAATGATATGGGCCTAAACAAAGCCACTGGCAGTAGTGATGAATCTTCCTAAAGCACCTCTTTGATCATCTCACCCCTCTGCCCAAAAAGGACTCCCTAACTCACACTTGACACACAAGGCTTTCCACAAATCTGGTTGCAATCTTGTGTAATCCCAATGTGCCCCTGTATGAATAATGTGTTCTAGCAATACTGATTTTCTATTTCCCTTAAATACATAAAACTTTTTTGTCTATTATCCTATTGCCTCTGCCTAGAATACCCCTAGTCCCTGCCTGCCTAAGGCCCAACTCTCTAAATTCTTTCAGCATTTTATTCTTTTTTTTTCCCAATATTTTCTACATTTTATAGCCCTACTTAGATTACGTTCCTTGTTTTATACTCCATCCACTGGGTTTCCGCAAGTGCCAGGAGACTAGTAGGTATCTGTTACGGGTTGAATTGTGTGTCCCCAAAATTCATGAATCCCTAATCCCCAACATGACTGTATCTGGAGATAAGGCCTTGAGGTATGTAATAAAGGTTAAACAGAGGTCATAAGGGTGGGCCCTAATCCGATAGAACTGATGTCCCTATAAGAAGAGGAAGAGATAGGCTAGGCGCCATGGCTCACGCCTGTAATCCCAGCATTTCGGAAGGCTGAGAGGGGTGCGGATCACCTGAGGTCTGGAGTTTGGAACCAGCCTGGTCAACATGGTGAAACCCCATCTCTACTAAAAATACAAAAATTAACCGGGCATGGTGGTGGGCACCTGTAATCCCAGCTACTCAGGAGGAGAATCGCTTGAACTCGGGAGGTGGAGGTTGGAGTGAGCCAAGATTGTGCCACTGCACTCCAGCCTGGGGGATAGAGCGAGACTCTGTCTTAAAAAAATAAATAAAAAATAAAAAATAAAAAGAGGAGGAAGAGATAGCAGAGATCCTTCTCCTTCCAGGTGCAGGCACAGAGAAGAGATAGTGACATAGAGAAGACATGGTGAGAAAGCAGCCATTTACAAGCCAGGAAGAGAAGCCTTACTATAACTAATTCTGATGGCACTCTTTTTCCCCCCTTAAATCAAACTGTATAGCCTAGAAACTGATGGCAGCTTAATCTTGGACTTCTAGTCTCCAGAACTGTGAAAAAATAAATCTCTATTGTTTAAGCCACCTAGTCTGTGGTATTTTGTTATGGCAGCCCTAGCGGACTAATACAGTATCTAATAAATTCTTGAATGCATGCTAAAATGGGATTCTAGGCACTCGATTTTAAACATTCTTTTCTGGATTTTATTTCAATTTGGAAATAGGATATTTTACAGAAGTACTAAATCTAATTTTTATAATGAAAAAGTAAGAGTTGCAAAAATTTTAAACACTTTAGGCCGGGCGTGGTGACTCACGCCTGTAATCCCAACACTTTGGGAGGACGAGGCAAGAGGATTATTTGGTGAGACACTGTCGCTACAAAATTTCTTTTAAAAAATTACCCGGGCGTGGTGACACGTGCCTGTAGTCCTAGCTACAGGGAGGCTGAGGCAGTATTCAAGAATACCACTACCTTCAAACCGTTCAAAGTACAAAGCTTACTACAGATAGGTCAATTTTTCAGTATCTTGGGTTAGTTAATAATGCAATACATATTTAAGATCATGATTTTGGAATTCAACTTTGTAACTAAACAGAAGCACATTTATGACTGAATTGGAACAGATAACTTTAATGGCAACTTGGTCAAAACCAGATCCCTATTCTTGCATTCAGGTGTTAATAATTAGCCCTAGGTCTCTGATATTTGAACATAAAAAGGCAAAACCTTTAAATATTACATCTTCTCTAATGGGCAATGATACTAGAGCAGGTACTATAATTAATCCTCCCTCCAAGCTTCCATACGTCCTGTCCCACAAAAATAGTAAATTGCACCAAGTATTTGTTTTATCAACTAAATAGCTCTTCTGCACCTTCTTCTCTCCCACAAAAACTCTACTTACAAAAGTAGGAGAGGAATGGCAGAAGCTGGAAACTGAGTTCAGGGAACTGCTACAAGATTGTTACAATCCTTATCCACGCATCCCGAGCTTTACCACAGCAGATTACCCAGAGCTTCCCAGTCAAGGCCGGAGAGCCGCGGAGAGAACTATGACCCCCCTCCTCCCTCCTCCTACAGAGCAGCCTCGCTCCCTAAGGCCAAACCCGCGCCCCCCATGACCTCCAATGGCTCGAGAAAAGAGCTTTGAATTGCCCGCTTTTTCCAAAGCTGGTTCATACTCCCTCGCAAAGCAGGGAATAGGGTCTGGGGACAAAAGGAGGCACATGCCTACCACATGAGGAAAACCCCATCACCTGGAACTCGGCGAACTCCTCACAGTTCACACCGCCACTGGGCGCCGCCATATTGGACAAACACGAGGACCCCGCTGCAGGCCAATCACCGCGGAGCAAAGGTGACCGCGGAGCCGCCTGACAAAAAATATAGTACGAGGGGAATCCTTAGGAAAGCTGAGTGCAAGGCTTGAGTTCAACGTGGTCCGCATCCACCTCGGAACCTGTCACCCTGCTGTCCCAACCCTTTTAACATGTCCTCCTGGAACTGGGCCAGATACATGGATCAAAGATTGTCAGACCTTGAAGGGACTGTTTACTCCAATCCCATCTTTTCACAAAAGGGAAACAATTTCCTTGTGGTTCCCCTACCAGGTCGTTGAAGGAAATCTAGGCAAGTGAGGCCTTTCTAATACCTCTCACTCCAGTGCCTAACCTCCTCCCCGGAACCTGGAGCAGAGGGGTCTTTGTTAAGAATTTGGGACCACTAAGAAACGTCAAGAAAAAACGGCATTTCTGGCAGTGTGGGTGGGTATGAGTAAAGTGTTTAGGATGGAGATGATCAAATGTTTTTAGAAAATAGGTAAATAGAAAACAAATTGAAAACATACATGTTAATTTCTCAGATTAGTCTGAGGGATGCTCCAACAAGAGATAGGGCCACTGAGCAGAGTCCAATTATGTGTTTTCTGATAAAAGCATATGTTCATTGAAAACACTGGAAGAGCGGCATACTGGAATACTGGTTTATCTGGTGTATTTCGGGAGTTTACAGATCACGAAAGTTGCACATTTCCTTTCTATTTCACACAGGTACTCCCATGGGTACATATCCGCTAGGGCAAGGGCCCACGGCGCCACACTCCACAGGACCATCTCCGAGGCTGGCTCTGGATGCGGCGCCAGGGGCACTAGGCTGGCGCCGCGGGTCTCCAGCGCGTGGCGCACGTCCTGCACGCCCCGCACTGGCGCAGGCCTGTACACCGCGTCGCGCACGCCCCGCCCCCCGGCGCCGCCTGCGTCCTTCCCACTCCAACGCTGGGTGACATTGAGCTCACCAGCGCCACCGTCCCCGGCGAAGTTCTGCGCTGGTCGGCGGAGTAGCAAGTGGCCATGGGGAGCCTCAGCGGTCTGCGCCTGGCGGCAGGTGAGACGCCAGTCGGGATATGGGAGGTAAGGGAGCTGGCCCGGCCGCTGCGGGTGGGGGAATCCTGAAGCCTTCCTGGGCCCCGGAGTGGCTCCATTCCATGACGCACTTTCTCGGTTCCTCGGAATCCTATCTACTTAGTAGCCATGTGGGAGGGAACTAGGTGAGCAGCTGCTGATAGGCATTGGAGACTGCCCGTAAATTACCCTCATCTCCATCCACCCAGCTCCCACCAACTTAACTGCCCACGCGCCTACCCTTCTCCCCACCCCCGTCCTCAGCCTCCCCTGAGCTCAGTCTGTAAAGCACCTACTATCCCTAGACCTCCCCTTTACCCATGCATTCAGCTTTCCACCCTAACCTCCCCTATCTATTGCTCTCCTTGAGTCTTCCCTCTTCCCCCTGCTCCTTCCTCTCTGGAGTTTATCCCAGAAAACCTCCAGTCTGAAGTTTCCCCACTCATTAAATGTCTGATTAGGCCAAGGATTTAGGTCTTAGAGATTAATAATAATTGTTTTCTTAAAATGGAGGATACATTACTTTTAAACACTTATACAATTAATTGATTCGAATTTCTTGGAGGAAGTGTGTAATTGAAGGATCTGCAGTTTGTTTTGGTGGTAGACATTTGTGTGATGACTATTTTGGACTTAGGTAATGAAAGCTTAATTCTTTTTTGGGGGGAGAACCAGCAGAGCCTTGGCATAGTAGGGGTTGAGAAATCAGAGGGCTTGCATTTTGACTCTTTTCTGGGTACCAGAGATCTTTTGTTCAATGGCACACACTACATTATTAAAAAGTTGTTAATTAAATTTTTAAAGGAAAAATAGCCCCAAACTTGGCTATTCAAATAATATAAATATATATTGTAAATGTAAATGAAGTAATGCAAAAAAAAAGAGTGAATGTTGCATAGTTTCACAAGTTTGATACGTAACCTTCCCCACCTCAAGATTATCCTTTACACAGCTTATCTGGTGTTCCGGTGGAGAATGGACTGGAAAACATGTCTCAAACTAGAGAGTATTATTATATTTACTTCCTTTAAAAGCAAACACTTCTTCCACTAAAATCCTCAATACTATGATTTCATTGATTTTGTCAGTTTTGTTGAACTAATTCACCTAAAATATCTTCTGTACATCCTATTAACATTATGAAGCTTTTCAACAAGGCAAGTGAAAGGATCATTGCTCTGTAAAAAAGTTAAAATGGACTGCATGAAAAGAACTTTGACATCTTGGAACTACTTTGACATCTTTGAACTAATACTGAGTATATTGTAAGTAGTTCATCTTCTTGCTTTGAGAATATATTTATGCATCTTGCATAAATTTATTTTTGCATCTCTGCAAACTTCTGATGTGTAAAAACTTCACTATTGACCACTTAACCAAAGCAGAATTCCTTGAGTGATTTAAGAACAATTTATTTTACTTCAGATATAAAATTTGTAATAGCACACTAAGGATGTTATATGAGCAGCTCTCTCCATATGATCTTCCACGAATGTCTGATGCTTTGTGAGCAACTCCGCAACAACCTACTGCCTTTCACCCACTTCATAGCTAAATACTTTCATATACATTATTTTGTTGGATGGATTTCTCATAGCAGCCCTCTCAGGTAAGTCTTATTCCTCCCACACTTTATAAATGAAGAAACATAGGTCAGAGATGACTTCTCCAGGATCTCTTTGCCAAAAAATGTTAGAGCCAGGAGAGGGTACCCTTTAATTCTGGAATTTTTGTGCTTTTTGCTGTTGTTCAAGCTGTTCATTCAGGGGCTGTGCGTGTGTGAATTTGTCATGACTAATTGGATCTCATTAATCTGAAATGGAAGAGTCACGAAATGCAGATTTAGTTCTGAAATGAAAGTACACCCTTCATGTGCAAATGGCTTTTCAAGAAAGAAGACTGCTTTAATAAGCAGCCTTAGCCAAAGGAATGAAAGATCAAATAGAAATGTAGGCTGTGTGGTGGCTCACACCTGCTATCCCAGCACTTTGGGAGGCTGATACTGGAGGATTGCTTGAGACCAGGAGTTTGAGACCAGCCTGGCTAACTTAGCAAGACCCTGTCTCTACAAAAAAAAACTTTTAAAAATTAGCTGGGCATGGTGGCTCAAACCCATAGTCTCAGCTACTCAGGCTGAGGCAAGAGGATCACTTGAGCCCAGAAGTTTGAGGCTGCATTGAGCTATAATACGATCATGCTACCACATTCCAATCTGGACAACAGAGTGAGACCCTGTCTAAAAAAAAAAAAAAAAAAAAAAAAAAGAAAGAAAGAAAGAAAAGAAGCATAATCTAGGCATACCTTACTTATCCAGAATATTTGGAATAAGATTCTCTAGGTAAGTGAAATTTCAGATGATCAAAACTTAACCTTATAAATGATGGACCTTTACTTTTGTTTCTGTTGGAAATCTTTGGTATACTCCCTTAGCAAACAATATAGCAAACATAATGTAGGCTTTTATGAGCTCGAATTTGTTGTTTTGTAGGTGTAGTTGTAGATACAGATCAGGGTTGTTAACTTGTGGTACTGGACACCTCCACACTTGAGAGGTCCTGTGAACTTCTCAAATTTTTATGATTGTATACCATTTTTGAGAGAGAGGGTCCATATTTTATATCTGCTACTCAGAGCAGTTCATGCTTTTTAAGTTAAAAAGCACTGATACAGATGATTAGGAACTAAATGGCCATTTACCCACACTACGCTGGGTTTCATAAGGGTAAACACTGGATCTGTTTTGTTTTTACTCAGTCCTTACCACTTATTGGTGTTCAGTTCATAGTAGACAGGCAATACATATTTTTTGGATGAAGGAT
This sequence comes from Pan paniscus, assembly GCF_029289425.2. Taxonomy (NCBI): domain Eukaryota; kingdom Metazoa; phylum Chordata; class Mammalia; order Primates; family Hominidae; genus Pan; species Pan paniscus. The sequence continues at coordinate 120,332,631 of NC_085926.1, forward strand.
GCTAGGAAATATCTTGGAACATGCTGCAAATGTAAGGTGAGTTTTCACACCTGTTTTCTCCTGAAAGAATAAAATAGATATAACTTTTAGGATATTGTATCTTTCCACAGAATGATTATTAGTTCAAAGGAATGGAATGACCTTACAAGAATGTTTCTTATTGAAAGAAAGTTTTGCTCCCCTAAACTCTGTTGACTGGTCAGATTTGAAAATGAATTTGTTACCGTCATTGTTACCAATGTAATGGACTATGGGCTGCCTTCCTTTTAGTTTAACCCACATCTCAGAGCATTAGAGTAGAGAGGTATCTTAGAAGTCAGGTAATTTAGTCCTCTAATTTTTACAGATGAGGAAACTTAAGGGCCAAGAAGGGAATCAGCTTGCCAAGGATCACACAGGTACAGACCTGGGACATAGCCAATATCCCCTGGCTCCCATTCTGATTTTATTTCTACCACATTCTGCTACCTTATTCTTTTTGTTTGTTCTTGCTAACCAAACCTAAATGAGAACGTACGCATTTTAACTACCCCCACATTTGGCTTTACTTATCGCTCCTTTCCAGGTCTTACCAAGTATTTATTGAGTACACAATGGATGCCCTGTGTGTATACTGTGAAGGCTCTAAAATGAATGGACTGCCCCACTCCTAGGGCTGATTTATTGCAATGAACAAACAAACATATATAATATACCATTGGCTTCAAGAATTCTGAGATTCTTGAAGGCTCCATTGAAATGAAGGGGTGTGGGAGTGATGTGAGCACATGTAGGGGCGGTAATGAGTTGTGAGCACATGTAGGGGCGGTAATGAGTCTGAAAAAGGATATGAGAGAGGAAAGATTACCTTAGGGATTTTGATCAGGAGGTAATAGAAGGTAAAGTGTAGTGTTTGGAGACGTTTGAACCAAATGAATTTGGACCAAAAAAACCTTTTAGCAGGAGAAGTAACACAAGAAACATTTCTGGAAAATTAACACAGCAACTACATACCAGTTGAATTGCTGCTACCTATGAAAATATTACAGTAACTGATGTGTGAGGTGATGATGGAAATAACGAATATATTTAGGAAGTGTCTTGAAGAAAGGATGAGTTTGGAGATACTGAGTAAGGAAGGACTTAAAGACAAGTTTTTTAATGTTGAGGACTACAGAAGTATTGCCTCATTGTCAGAAATAAGAAAGTTGGAAAAATAATCAGAAACGCCATCAAAGATTTGTGTTAGTTTGGCAGAGAAGATGGTGCATTATTGAGTAGGTTTAGGTGGCACTGAGTTATAGGTTGTGAGAGGTTGAAGACCTGAGGGCAAAGGAAGAGTAAAGTTATGGAGATAAAGATATGGGAGCAATTAGTCTGGAGTTGATTTTTAAAACAGAATGGAGGAGTCCTTCCAGAGAGTAGCACAGAATAGAAGCAAGGACTAAGCCTTGGAGGTGTGACATGGTGTAAATAATAGGAACTGGGAAAGAAGACATTAAAGAAGATTGGTCATAGAGGTTGGAGATGAAGTGAGAGAATTTGGTGGTACAATGTAAGGAGGCATTGAATCCTTGTAGAAAGATGAGATCGGTCGAATCAAATGGCCACAAAAATGGGAAGAGTAGAGTCAGAAGGGCTAATGATGAGAATCTAAAAAAATGTATTCATGACCGGGCGCGGTGGCTCAAGCTTGTAATCCCAGCATTTTGGGAGGCCGAGGTGGGCGGATCACGAAGTCAGGAGATCGAGACCATCCTGGCTAACACGGTGAAACCCTGTCTCTACTAAAAACACAAAAAATTAGCCGGGCGTGGTGGTGGGCGCCTGTAGTCCCAGCTACTCAGGAGGCTGAGGCAGGAGAATGGCGTGAAGCCGGGAGGCAGAGCTTGCAGTGAGCTGAGATCACACCACTGCACTCCAGCCTGGGCAACAGAGCAAGACTCTGTCTCAAAAAAAAAAAAAAATGTATTCATATGATTAGAAAGAGGTCACTAATGTTGGTAGAGTAATTTTAGTAAAATGATTGGAGAAGGAAACATTGTAGCAAAATAAAGTGTGGGTGGTGAAGTGAAGTAGTAGATACATGCCATTTATTCAATCATTTGAGCTATGAAAAAGAGGAAATAAGAATTTTATTAATAGTACCTGTTGAGAACAAGTGAATGCTTTGTCCAACATAGTGGACCTTCAGTGTTATTGTAGAGTAATAAGACAGAATTCTCAGTAACTACTAGTAGAAGTTGCTGGAGAAGTAGTCAGCCTTTCTGGAAAGTAGTATAGATGGATAGATAGATAGATAGATAGATAGATAGATAGATAGATAAGATAGATAGATGGAAACTTAAAGGGGTTCATACCCTTTTACCCTTCACTTCCAGGATTTTATTCTAAGGAAATAATCAGAAATACCATCAAAGATGTATGTAGAGAACTGTTCATTGAAACATTACTTATAACACTGAAAAATTGGAAAGAAATCAAGTTGTAGGGAATTACTACATTCAGATTATAGCTGTGTGTTGGGTTTTATACAGCTATTAAAAGTATTAATATCTTGGAAAGTATTTGTGACATAGCAAGATACAGTATTATCTGATTATGAAAAATGTATATGTTTTATGTAAGTATAGGAAAGGTCTGAAAAGAAATATTAATGCACCAAGTTGTTATCCCTAAGTGCTATGATTATGAGTGCTTTTATTTTTCTTCACATCTTTTTTTAACTTCCAAATTTTCTGTAATGAGCAAGTGTTACTTTTATCATTTAAAGTTTGTTTTACTAAAAGCTTTTTACATAATAACATGGTGTGTAACAACTTGGTGGTACAAAGGTTTTTACATAGTGAGACCCGATCTCTACAAAACAAATTTTTTTTAATTAGCTAGACATGGTGGCATCTGCCTGTGGTCCCAACTACTCCAGAAGATGATACAGGAGGATCGCTTGAGCCCAGTTCAAAGTTACAGTGAGCTATGATCGCTCCACTGCCCTTTACCCTAGGTGACAAAGTGAGACCTTGTCTCTAAAAAAAAAAATAAGTTTTTTAGTTTTGATTTTAAAGATGGGGGAGATAACATTTGGCAGGAAAAACGCAGTGGAAAATAAGGATAAGTTTGGTACGACATCCCTCAGCAGAGGGATTACTACTTAAGAATAAAGGAAGACTGGTATTTCTTCAAGCCTGCAGGGAAGGATGAGAAAACGGATATGGGGAGTCTGTTTCTGTCACAAAGCCCAGGTCAACAGCTAAGGCCTAGAGAGTTTCAGATAGACACTCTGGGGAGTGGGTTGTAGTATTGATTCTCTGATTCCCAGAGAGTTGTCATATCTCCAGTCACATCACCTATGGTTTTCTCCAAGAGGACCTTGAAAGATTCTGAGAAAGAAAAAGCATCCCTACCTTTCCTCACTGTCTATCATGGGGTTGGAAAGGATATTTATGGAAACGAGGGGACTACCAGGAGAGAAGCTGGTACTTCAACCAGCCTCACCCTGGCTGACCACTATAGCCTCCAGCTAGCAATGATATTTCTAAGGCACTGGTTTTCAGATTATGGGTCCCCCATAGCAGAAGTTTCACCATTACCTGGGCAATTGTTAGAAGTGCACATTCTCAGGTTCTGTCCATACTGACTGTATCAGTTGGGTCCAGTAATCTGTTTCACAGGGTCCCCCAGGTGATTTCGATAGATAAAAAAGTTAAGAACCTTTACTCTTAAGATTAGCCGTTTGCCACCCAGAGCCTTAGAGACAGCTGTGAGGCTTCATCTTAACTTCCTGCTAGGGCCCTGGAGACACAGAATTGGTCAGCCAGGGACAAGCTGTTAAGTCCAGCTAGAGGGTTAAAGGGCTGTTTTTCTTTTGGTTTGTATGTTTTTAATCGTGATCCACCAGAGGATGGAAAATTTCTGGCTTGGACGTCTGGTCAATATATTCTGTCTCTTTGAGAGAAAACGAAGGTCTTAGTAATGATATTAAAGCTTGTTTATGCTTTCATGTTGTTATAATTGCAAAATAAAAACCAAGACCACATCAAATACTTCAGACATTTTTTAGCGATAACTTTTTTAAATTTTAAATTTTATTTTATTTTATTTTTGAGAGAAGGTCTGGCATTATCGCCCAGGCTGAAGTGCAGTGGCATGATCTCAGCTCTCTGCAACCTCTGCCTCCAGGGCTCAAGCCACCCTCCTGCCTCAGCCTCCTGAGTAGCTGGGACCACAGGCACATGCCACTGCGCCCAGCTAGTTTTTGTATTTTTTGTAGAGGTGGGGTTTCACTATGTAGTGATAACATTTTTAAAAATATTTTTAAAGCAAGACCTCATCTTTAAAAAAATATTTTTACATTAGTCTATTATTCTAATATCTATAATAAGATAATATGCGTGTATGTTTTAATCAGCATTTATACTGTAGGGAGGTAAAAGTTATTAGCATACAATATGAAGTTGTAGTAAGAAAAAGTTGGGAGATACAGTCTGATCTAGGTGAACCTCTCATGTCTCCAAGTCCTTACCCTCCATAACTACCTCAGTACCTCTCTCACATCAAATTCTACTTGTCTTCCCATTATTCATTCTGTTCTGGCCATACTGGCCTCCTCTTTATTGGCTCTAGAATCTTTTAGGGTCTTTGCATTTATAATTCTTTCTGTTTGGAATATTCTTCCACCAGATAGCTGCATAGCTAGCCCTTGCTTCCCTTCAAGAGTGACATTCTCACAGAGGACTTCCTAACTACTCTATGTAAAATTTCATACACAGCCCATTCCAAACACATACTTCATGTCCCCATTGTTTATTTTTTTCTCTCTGGCACTTAGTATCTAACATATGTATAACTTTCTCCCCAGTAGAATGCAAGTTCTATTGGCACAGATTTTTATCTTTTTTATATATTGCCTAAAACAACGCCTGGCACATAGGAAGTACTTTGTTGAATGAATTACTCCAACATACATCGATGTCACTGATAGTAGGTATACATGTTAGCATTTTTTGCTTTATTATTTCTCAAACTGAGCTAGCCGAGAGGCAGTTTGTCTTCTGTTCTCCTAAACTGCCTTTGTTCTATAATTAGGAAGAATGGGAAAGGACAGCTGTCTTAGGAAATAATTATTGATTCTTTTTCTGTTTAAAGAGCAGAGTCCTTCTAGCTTGCTGCCGGTTAACCTTGTTCCTTTTGTAAGTGCCTGCCAAAGGAGGAATGGGATAGCATTGTGTGAGATGGGGCCTTGTAGGTCACATTAAACCAGTGGTTCTCTGGGGAGATGAAAAAGTCCTGGAGATGGATAGTAGTAATAGTTGCACAGCAGTGTAAATGTACTTAATGCCACTGAATTGTACACTTAAAATAATTAAAATGGTAAATTTTATGTTATGTATATTTAACCACATCTTAGGGGAGAGAAAAGCCTAGGTTCTCAAAGTATAGTCCAGAACCCGCATAGCAGCATCACCTAGGAACTTGTTAGAAATGCGAATTCCCAGCCTCCATTCCAGAACTGTGGATGCAGAAACTGGAGGTAGACAGCCTCATGATTTGTGTTTTAACAAGGCATTCCTCTGATTCACACCAAACACTAAAACACTAAAATTTGAGGATCACGGGATTTAATAATTGTGTCTTAATCCTGAGTGCTATGAAAATCTATTGAAGAGTTTCATGGACTTTTCCCATGGCCTCATAACTGCATAATTACCTTTGTCAGAAATCCTGACCACATTAGGGGTAAAATTGAAAAGTGTTCTAGAAGTTTTATCAAAGTTAATGTTTTACATAATATTTCAAAAAAAAAATAAACTTAACAGTTAGAGAGCCTGCTGTGTTTCAAGCATCTTACCAGATGCTCCCATATTTGCTTTTCCATTTAACCCTCAAATCAACTTTGGTACAAGAAACACTGCATTATCCACATTTTAAATGAGGAAACAAGCTAAAAGCAGTTAATTTATCTCCTTTCCACTAGGTGGCACTGATGTTGTGTTTACCAGATCCAGGCAAAGCTTTCTGGCATTTATAGCCCTAGAAAACAAAATAAATGAGGCCTTTTATGAAAAAGACCATGTGCCAGGTAACCACAAATAGAGATTCCAACTTCTGGTGTGTCAAGAGTAAGGACCTCTGAAAATCCATTTTTACCCAAAAGCAATGATAACACTGCCAGAAGTTGGCAGAAGCAACTTTTCCAGAACTCTGGAAAATTACCAGGCATTTGTGACAATCTGAGGAGCATTTATCCAAAAAAAAAAAAGCCTGAAATCGTGGTAGGACAGCAAGTCTTGTGGAGTTTTAACTTGCTTTATTCCTGTCTTCTTTCAGCTTCACAATAGCCTTGAAAACCAACAGCCTCACAAATCACAGTTACTTTGAAAACCAGCAGCCTTGCAGGCACTGAAGAAGGCAGAATGGGTTTAAGAGTTCTCCAAAACTTCCAGCTGCAGAGAATTGTTACTATTTGACTTGTCTGACAGTTCGCTGGAAACCCCATTCACAGGGCTTATCTTTTTTCACCTGACTTGGAGTTTATTCACTGCAAACAGTGTTTTCCCTGGTGCATTTGTTGAAAATAATCAGCAGCACTTGTTTGACATAACATGGAGTGGGTAACAGCTGGGTCAAACAAGAAGCTGGGGAATGAGATGTCCATCCTGACATCTGGAAAGCTCTGACATATTTCTAGAATGTAATATGTGTAAGATTGGACACATTTTCCAGGAAAAACCTGAGAGGTCTGTAAGCTCTCACCTCACATTTAGTCTCTGTCCGAGCACGAATGGAAGGTGTGTTAGGCCAGTCTCGCATTGCTAAAAAGAAATACCTACGACTAGGTAATTTATAAAGAAAAGCAGTTTAATTGGCTCATCGTTCTTCAGGCTGTACAGGAAACATGATACTGGCATTTGTCCAGTTTCTAGGGAGGCCTTAGGAAACTTACAATCATGGTGGAAGGCGAAGGGGGAGCTGGCATGTCACATGTCCAGAGCAAGAGCAAGAGAGATCAGGGAGGTGCCACACACTTTTAAACGACCAGATCTCATAAGAACTCACTATCACGAGGACAGCACCAAGAAGGATGGTGTTAAACTATTCATGAGAAATCCACCCCCATGATCCACTCACTTCCCACCAGGCCACACCTCCAACACTGGGGGTTACATTTCAACATGAGATTTGGGTGGGGGTACAGATCCAAACTATATCAGAAGGCTAAGGCAGTGTTGCAAACTGCCTGCCTGAGGGTAGAAGACATGCCCCAACATGCACACACAGCCCGTAGGCAAACACTTAATAAACTTAAAGGCATTTATTAGTCTCTCCAGTTACTAGCTGACCACTAAGATAACCAGACAGCCCTCTGTGGCCAAACACACAAAGGATACAAGGAGAGACTATGAACAACTCTATGCCAAAAATTACATAAACCAGATGAAATGGACACACTTTTAGAAAAAGAAAAATTATCAAAACTAAGTCAAGAAAAAATAAAATATCTGAAAAGTCCTGTAACAGGAGATTGAACTAGTGATTTTAAAACTTCCTGCAAAGAAAAAGTCCAGGCCCAGGTGGCTTCAATTGTGCATTCTACCAAACATTTAAAGAAAAAAATAGAATTAATCTTTCACAAATTCTTCCAAAATACAAAAGAGGAGGGATCACTTCCCAATACATTTGATGAGGCCACATTATCCTCATACCAAACCCCTCCCAAAAACATCTCAAGAAAACTATAGATCCATATATATCCCTTAGGAATATTGATGCAGAAATCCTCAAGAACTGCTACAAAATGAATCCAGTGACATGAAAAATTATAGACTGATCAAGTGGGATGTATGCTAAAAATGTAAGGTTAGGACTCCTGACTCAACATCATTCACCATGTTAATAGAATAAAGGAAAAAAACACATAACCACATCAGTAAACACAGAAAAAGCATTTGACAAAATGCAACTCCTCTTCATTATAAAAACACTCAGAAACTATGAATAGAAAGAAACTTCCTCAACCTGATAAAGGGCATTAAATGAAAAACCCACAACTAACATCGGACTTAATGGTGAAAGGCTGAATGCATTTCCCCCATGACATGACAAGGATGTCCATTTTCAACAGACATTTCTGTTCAACACTGTACTTACTGGAGGTTCTCGTTAGGGAATTTAGGCAGGAAAAACAATAAGTGGCAAAAGAAGTAAAACTATATTCCCAGATAACATGATCATGTATATAGAAAATCCTAAGGAATACACACACACATACCCTGTTAGACTAAATGTTGAACAGTTTTGCAGTATGCAAGATAAATGGGCAATAAATAATGCAAACATGAAGAAAATTCCATTTATAATAGCATCAAAAAGAATAACGAAGTTTAAAACGTACTCTGGAAATTGCAAAAACACTACTGAAAGAAATTAAAGAAGACCCAAATAAATGGAAAGACATCCCATGTTCATGGTTTGAGAGACTTAATATTTTTAAGATGGAAGAATTCCTCAAATTGATCTATGGATTCAACACAATCCCCAACAGAATCCCAGCTGGGGTCTTTGTAGAGATTGACAAGCTGATCCTCAAATTCATACAGAAATTTAGAAATTTAAGGGACCCTGAGTAGGCAAACTAATCTTTAAAAAGAAAAGCCAAGTTGGATGACTCATACTTCCTGATTAAAAACTTAACTACAAAGCTGTAATAATTAAGACAGTGTGGTGCTGGCATAAGGACAGACATTTAGATCAGTGGAACAGAATTGATAGTCCAGAAATATACTCTCATATTTACAGTCAATTGATTTTCTATATTGCGCTAAAACAACTCAGTGCGGAAAAGAACAGTCTTAAACAAGTGGTGCTGGGAGAACTGGATATTTACATGCCAAAGAATGAATTTGGATCCTTTCCACAGAAAGTATACTAGTATAACTCAAAATGGATCACAGACCTAAATGTTAGAGCTAAAACTATAAAATTCTTAGAATATAGGAGTAAATCTTTGTGATATCGTATATGGCACCAAAAGCTCAAGCAATAAAAGAAAAGATGGATAAACTGGACCTCACCCAAATTAAATTTTTTTGTACTTCAAAGGACATCATCAAGATAGTGAAAAGATACTCATGGAGTGGGAGACTATATTTGCAAAGTACATATCAGATAAGGAAAGAACTCTTACAACTCAAAAATAAAAAGACATAACCCTACTTAAAAAAAAATAGGCAGAGGACCTGAATAGATGTTTCTCCAGAGAAGATATGCAAATGGCCAATTAGTACATGAAAAGATCCTCATTATTACTCATTAGATAAATGTAACTTAAGACTACAATGAGATACCACTTCCTACCTACTGGGACAGTTATAATCTAAAAGAATAACAAATGTGGGTATGGATGTGAAGAAATTGGAACCCTCATATATGGAAATGTGAAATGTTACAGCCACTTGGAAAATGGTCTTGTAATTCCTTAAATGATTAAATGGAGAGTTATATCACCCAGTTGTTTCACCCCTTAGTATATACCCCACAAATGAAAATACATGTTCCTCAAAAACTTGTACACAAATGTTTATAACAGCATTATTCATAATAGCCAAAAAGTGGAAACCACCCAAATGTCCATTAGTTGACTAATGTGTAAACAAACTCTGGTATAGTGGAATAAAATTTGTCAATAAAAAGGAATCAAGTGCTGACAAATGCTACAACATGGATGAACCTTGAAAATATAAGTAAAAGAAGACAGTCATAAAAGGCCACATGTTGTATGATTCCATTTATATAAAATGTCCAGAATATGCAAATCCATAGAGACCGAAAGTAAATTAGTGACTTTCTAGGGTTGGGGGAAGGAGGAAACAGGGAATGACTGCTAATGTATTCAGGATTTCTTTCTGGGGTGATGAATGTCTTCTGGAATTAGTAGTGATCAATACACAACTTAGTGAATATATGAAAACCACCGAATTTCACACTTTAAAAGTGAGTTTTATGGTAGGGAATTATGTATCAATAAAAGTATTATTTTAAAAATCTTAACAACCATGAACATATTTTCATGAGAAATCCACATTAGTGTCTTTTAAATTGTTATGTTCAAAAGATTTTTTTTTTTTAACAGCAAGGGGGAAAAGTAAGGAAATGATGCTTTTCACCATCATTGGGAAAACCGCCTCTGTAACCATATTTTACTCCTACTGCCTCTCTCACCTCCCCTTATTGCTCCAAACTCTGAGGCTGCAAGACACCCAAGTGGGAGTTTGGAACTTCCAAGGCACAGTCTTTTTATCTATTAGCAAATTCATTTTTAACCACAAAGGTCTGAGGGCACACTCTTACTGCATTCAATACAAGTCTTGGACATTCCGTTTCTGTCATCTAGAGCATCATATAGTGGCAAAGCCCTAGTCAGATTTATCTCTGGTGCCTTTCCAGCTTTCATTTCTGTTCCACTGCTCCACATCCTAGGGACTCAGGGGCTCTTAGGTGTCTTGTGATTCTCAGGAGCCTGTACCAGACCTGGCCTCATCTGCACCACAATCCCAAGATCAGAATTACTCTCCTTTTCTCCCACCTGATCAAAACTATTTCTGGTTGTCTCTGCTTCTGATTTTAATTAATTAAAATTATTCATGCTAAAGCTGAAGGTAAGAATTGCTAATCAAAACTAATGTCTTAAATGTATTTATTTTATGAAGGTATTTCCTAGCTTTGTTCACTGAAAAGGCAAAAACAGTGACAAACTGAAAAAAAATGAGCCCCCACTAAGGAGTCTCTAAAAACATTTCTTTAAAAGAACCAGAGCCCATTGGGAGGAATGTGTGATTCCAACTCGGGCAGAAAACATTTAAAATCAGTCTGGAATATCTTGTCAGAAAGAAAGCTATCAATGACCACTGAGGATGTGTTGAAAGGACTCGGGAGCCAACTTAGAAGGGTTCCCAATGGGATTAAAAGGAACAGTCTAGAGCACATCACATGTGTAAAAATGCAGCGTAAGGAAGTGCAAGAAAACCAATTTGTTCATTTTAAAACTGGCAAATAAAGGGAAAGAATCCAGCATTTATTCCACATTTTCTGCATGGTTTATGCCTTAAGATAACCAAATAGTTAATGTGAAGGGGGAGAATACCACCATTTTGCAATCCCTAATGAAATAAATGGATCTAGGTAATAATGACCATTGTCTGCTAAAAAAAAAAATAGATGAAAGGTTGATGGGGAACTTTCTAAAAGGTGAATCAGACTGATAGCATGTACTGAACAATCTTAATATGAAAAGAGACAAAATTGGCATATGCCTATTGATGTGGCATAATAAGACAGACACAGTACCACCTATGACATTCTTGCTAAAAGATCTAATCTAAATCTTTCAAGCCTCAAAAATCTGTTTACAAGGAATAGAGGAGTTTGGAGAATATGTTGGACAACACCATGGGGGTGTGATAAGCAAAATCTAAAATTGAGGGACACTATAGGGCTAAAGACTGGTTTCTTTAACAAATAAATTATTTTAAAAAGTAAGAGGGGAGACCTATAGATTTAAAGAAACTCAGGAAGCATCAGCCATATTCAGTTTGTGCACCTATTTTGAATAAGCCAACTGTAAAAAAAAAAAGAGCCTATCAGAAATTTCATCTTAATAGGATTTGATCATAATATACTGATAATAAGGAACATTTAAAAATTATATTAGTATTTCAGATATGATTTTGAAATACATACTGAAGTATTTGTGGATGAACTAATATAATATTTGGGATTTGCTTTAAAACAATCTAGTAAGGGGTAGATAGTAGATGGAGTTTAGGTTAAACGATATTTTAAAAACTTTTTAAGTTCAGGGCTACATGTGCAGGTTTGTTATATAGGTAAACTTATGTCACAGAGGTTTGCTGTACAGTTTATTTTGTCACCCAGGCACTAAGCCTAGCACCCATTAGTTATCTTTTCTGATCCTCTCCTCCCTACCACCCACAACCCTCAGGTAGGCCCCAAGGTTTGTTGTTCCCTTCTGTTTGTCCATGTGTTCTCATTATTTAGCTCCCACTTATTAATGAGAACATGCAGTATTTGGTTTTCTGTTCCTGTGTTAGTTTGCTAAGGATAATGAATGACCTCCAGCTCCATCTGTGTTCCTACAGAGGACATGCTCTCATTCTTTTTTTATGGCCGTGTAGTATTCCATGGTGTATATGTACCACATTTTCTTATTTTATTTATTTATTTTTTGAGACACAGTCTCACTCTTGCCCAGGTTGGAGTGCACTGTCATGATCTAGGCTCACTGCGACCTTTGGCTCCGGGGTTCAAGTGAGCAATTCTCATGCCTCAGCTACCCAAGTAGCTGGGATTACAGGCATGCACCACTGGGCCCAGCCTAAAGAAAAGACCACATTTTCTTTATCCAGTCTGCCATTGATGGACATTTAGGTTGATTCATGTCTTTACTGTTGTGAATAGTGCTGCAGTGAACATACACATTCATGTGTCTTTATGAGAACATTTATATTCCTTTGGAGATATACCCAGTAATGGCATTGCTGGGTCTAATGGTAGTTCTGTTTTTAGGTCTTTGAGGAATCGCCATACTTCTTTCCACAATGGTTGAACTAATTTATACTCCCATCAACAGCATCTAAGTGTTCCTTTTTCTCTGAAACCTCACCACAGCATCCCTTATTTTTTGACTTCTTAATAGCCATTCTGGCCAGGCACGGTGGCTCATGCCTGTAATCCCAGCACTTTGGGAGGCTGAGGCAGTCGGATCACCTGAGGTCAGGAGTTCAAGACCAGCCTGGCCAACATGGTAAAACCCTGTCTCTACTAAAAATACAGAAATTAGGCAGGTGTGGTGGCAGACGCCTGTAATCCCAGCTACTCAGAAGGCTGAAGCAGGAGAATCGCTTGTACCTGGGAGGTGGAGGTTGCAGTGAGCTGAGACCACACCATTGCACTCCAGCCTGGGCAACAAGAGCAAAACTAAATAGCAAAGGCTTGGAACCAACCCAAATGCCCATCAGCGATAGAGTGGATAAAGAAAATGTAGCACATATACACCATGGAATACTATGCAGCCATAAAAAGGATGAGTTCATGTCCCTTGCAGGGACATGGATGAAGCTGGAAACCATCATTCTCAGCAAACTAACACAGGAACATAAAACCAAACACTGCATGTTCTCACTCTTAAGTGGGAGCTAAACAATGAGAACACATGGACACAGGGAGCGGAACATCACGCACCAGGGCCTGTCAGGGGGTGGGGGTTTAGGGGAGGGATAGCACTGGGAGAAATAGCTAATGTAGATGACGAGTTGATGGGTGCAGCAAACCACCATAGCGTGTGTATACCTATGCAACAAACCTGCATGTTCTGCACATGTATCCTAGAACTTAAATAAATAGATAAATAAAAAAGACTGAGAATGGCCGGTCACGGTGGCTCACACCTGTAATCCCAGCACTTTGGGAGGCCGAGGCAGGCGGATCACTTAAGGTCAGGAGTTTGAGACTAGCCTGACCAACATGGAGAAACCCCGTCTATACTAAAAATACGAAAAAGTTAGCTGGGCATGGTGGCAGGCACCTGTATTCCCAGCTACGTGGGAGGCTGAGGCAGGAGAATCACTTGAACCTGGGAGACAGAGGTTGCGGTGAGCCGAGATCGCGCCACTGCACTCCAGCCTGGGCACCAAGAGCGAAACTCCATCTCAAAACAAAAAAAAAAAGACTGAGAATATCATTACTATATAGAGATGTTCATTGGGGAGAAAGTCAATAGAGTCTTGAATATTCTCGTGATGTGCAGAATAATTGTGTAGAGATTATTTTAAATCATAAATACATCTTATATCTTAATATCTTAAATATGTTTTGTTTTCCATATATACTTAAGATATTTCTATGAAAATGTCTTATCCTAATATTTGCCAGCAAGAGTCTTGTGTAACCTTTTGAAAGCTGAGTAATAACTGTAATGCTGCTTTGCTTATTTTTCATAAAACAGTGATTTTCTTTAATATATCTGAAAATGCATTTTTCATTTTTCTTATTATTATATGTATATATCAAGTGTGGCATTTGAGAGTCTGTTGATAAAATTTACAAAAGTAGAATTACAATTTTATGTTAATGATGAAAGAATGACTTATAATATTCACCTGATTGTATCTCTTATTTTGTGTGCTTTTGTTAAACATATGTCGATTTATTTTGCCAACATTATTATATAGACAGAGAACTCCTTTTCTTTCAGGTTAGTTCATGTGATCTTGGTTAATGGAACATAAGTGAGATTTTATGGGTGACAGGGAGAGAGATCAGGCTTGACTTGAGAGCACGTGGGAAAAGAAGGGGGCTATCTCTTCGCAAAGATTTAAGTATCTTATAAGAACTGTTTGCCAGTGCAATTATGAGTAAGTGTATGTGTGCCTAATTTTTATTTTTTAAAAGCTCAGGTGATTATAATTTCATCTGTGAAATGTTGGAAGTATAGTCAGATTAAAATAGTATATATCTAAAAAAAAAAATAGCCATTCTGGCTGGTTGTGAGATGGTATTGCATTGTGGTTTTGATGTGCATTTCTCTAGTGATCAGTGATGTTACTTTTTTTTCTGTATGCCTGTTGGCTGCCCGTATGTCTTCTTTTGAAAAGTGTCTGCTCACGTCCTTTGCCCACCTTTTAATGGGCTGGTGTTTTTTTCTTGATAATTTGTTTAAGTTCCTTATAGAGCTGGATATAGACCTTTGTCAGATGCATAGTTTGCAAAAATTTTGTCTCATTCTATAAGTTTTCTGTTTACTCTGTTGATAGTTTCTTTTGCTGTGCAGAACCTGTTTAGTTTCTGCACAGTAAAAGTTAAATTTATTAGATCCCATTTGTCCATTTTTGCTTTTGTTGCAGTTGCTTTTGGCATCTTCATCATGAAATCTTTGCCCATTCCTATGTCCAGAATGGTATTGCCTAGGTTGTCTTCCAGGGTTTTTATAGAGGTTAAATGGTATTCATTAGCCATATAGCGATCATTGTTGAAAATGGGTGATGAGTATATAGGGGTTCGTAATGCTACTATCTGTGCTTTGAGTTTAAATTTTTAAAATAAACTATATATATTATATATATAGTTTTAAAGTTATATGTAGTTCAAAACTACATCTAAAATTGATTTCTAATTAAGGACTTGTGGCTTGCAAGGAGCAAGGCTTTCTAGAGTCACTTGCTGACCACTGCAGCCCCCTAACCAGTTTATCAGCATCGTATTGGCAACTTGGTGACCTAGTTTATCACTTTTGGGAGGTTACTAATCTTTACTTAAACGGCCCTGATGCCATAATACATAATATTGCCACCAGAGCCATTGTTATGATAAGACACATGTGGGAAGTACTTATTTAAAATTTACAGCTGATAACATTTTTATGTTGTAAATTCCTAATTTCCTAATCAATAAAACATTTATATTTTAAAACAGCATCAAGCATAGCACTTTAAATATACTATGTGTATCTTACATATAGTAAATTCATTTCCTAAATGAACTACCTTTTATAAATGAAACGTAACTTGCGGGTATTTCTTATTTTGAGAAAACATCACATTTTCTTTCTTTCTTTCTTTGAAACATTTTCCTCTCTTTTTTAGGAAGCTGTTTTAGGTTATGTGAAAGAGATGTTTCCTCATCTCTAAGGCTTACCAGAAGCTCTGATTTGAAGAGAATAAATGGATTTTGCACAAAACCACAGGAAAGTCCCGGAGCTCCATCCCGTAAGTTTTTATTTTTTCTATTTATGGAGTTGGTAGCTCCCAAAGAGTAGGAAAACTTGGAATCAAAAGAACCCAAAAGAGAAGAGGTTCCTATATCATACCCTCCCATGTATAGAGAACACATTGTGTTCACATTGTGCATGTGCACATGACCAATATGAGCACAACATGGGAGGCCTGAGGGAGGCCCGTGTTCCTACATCATACCTCCCATGTTTTACTCATATGCAGGCCCATCTTCCTACATCACACTTCTCATGTTTTACTCATACGTAGGCCCATGTTCCTACATCATACCTCCCATGTTTTACTCATATGCAGGCCCATCTTCCTACGTCACACTTCTCATGTTTTACTCATGCGTAGGCCCATGTTCCTACATCATACCTCCCATGTTTTACTCATATGCAGGCCCATCTTCCTACGTCACACTTCTCATGTTTTACTCATACGTAGGCCCATGTTCCTACAGCAGATCTCCCATGTTGTACTAATATTGGTCATGGGCACATGCACAGTGGTTTCTTCATTTTCAGCATTTGTCATTTTCATCTTCTTGCCTGTAGGGTTGGACTGGAGCTTTCTGTAGGAGAATGGATGCACCAAAGTAAATAGTAGTCCAGAAATTATGTTTTAAAGAACTCTAAAGATGAACCAAATTAAGATATTATGCGTTAGGTAAAATATAAGCAGGGCCTTCTCCTTATCACCCTCACTGGCTCTCCCTTTGCACTGATTTTTATCTCTATTCCCGACTTATTAATGAAATGACTCAGATGGCATATATTCCCTTCAGACTCAACAAATCTTTAAGTAGTATTCATGCTCTTTCCTTCCCCAACTGGGTCTTTTCCCGTCTTCTTTTAGTTACAATACTGCTGTTGTCTTAGTCATCCAAGTTTGAGGTTCTTCGTGACTCCTTCCTCTTTGTCTTAACCAGTCTCCACATTCTTTCAGTCATCCTCAGACTGACTTCATCTCTCTTTCCACTGCGACAACTCTGGTTCAGAGAATATCCGCTCACCATGGTATTACAGGCTCCCATTTGGACTTTTTGCCCACTCTACCGTGTCCCCCTTTTCTGTCTCCATCCATTGTACAGATAATAAGCCTTCCTAAAATATTAGTTTCTTCCTTGTTTCAAAATGTACAGTAGTTCCCAATCAAGTCTAAACCCCTTAGCCTGACATTCAAGATCTGGTAAAATCTGATTGTACCTTACAAACTTTTTCTTAGTCTGCTGAAGTCAGACAAGCTCCTCACCGTTTCCTTGGGATTTTATAATCTTATTTGGAAAATGAAGCATCCTAAGAAATTCCATTCAAATAAAGTTCTAATTAACTTGAGGTTTCTCAGTGTTTCTGTTTAGTGACTAGTTAAAAAGCACTAATACCATTTTTCTGTTGTTAAATTTGAGAGTTATAATCTCAAACACATAAAATTTCTTGTCTGGTTTTTCTCATAGGCACTTACAACAGAGTGCCTTTACACAAACCTACGGATTGGCAGAAAAAGATCCTCATATGGTCAGGTCGCTTCAAAAAGGAAGATGAAATCCCAGAGACTGTCTCGTGAGTGCTGAATTTAGTATTACAAGCAGCTTTCATTTCTCACTGATCTAAGGGAAAAGCAATGCCTCTGAGTTCCAACTGTTTAAAACTTTTCAACCAAATTTGAAAACATTTTTCACTTTTCCAAATGTTTTATCTTTGGTAAGTACTTGGAATATAAACAATGCTAGAAAACCTGTGTCTTATCATTGTTATGTTACACAGTGACTGGTGAAGAACTGTCAGGTACTCTGAAGTCAATTGATTATTTGATTTCATCCCCTGGCTACAGAAGTGTGACTTTTTTAAAGTTTGTTTTTAATCTAGGTATATAAATTAAGTACCATTGACAATGACTGTATTCCCCCAAATCCACTTAAGTACTCAACCTTAGGCGTAAAAGTATTTAATTGCAATATTCTGGATTTCAGGAAAGAGTGCTTCCTGTCACCAATTTCCTTAAACCTAAGGGAAGGGATCTTGGCTGGGATCATGGAACTTTTTCAGAGTTTGTAGATGATGAGTGCAGGTTCCTCCAACCCAGTTTCTCAACTCAGTACTATTGATATTTGGGGCTTGATAATGCTTTGTGGCAGGGGGGTGTCCTGTTTGTTGGAAGATGTTTGGCAGCATCCCCGGCTTCTGCCCCCTAGATGCCCGTAGCATTGCGGCAGTGCTGACAACCAGAAATGTCTCCAGACACTGCCAAATGTCCAAGAGGCACGAGCGGGGTGGGAATCTCCCCTGGTTGAGAACCAGTGCCCTAGCCTCATGTTAAAGACCCTGACTGGCTGGCATCTTGGCTAAAAAGAGATTCTGAGAAATAGATGTCATCTCCTCTGTGAGGCATCATCCTATTCAGGGACAGGGACTTCAGACAAAGCTCGTGGAAGTTCCCTGTCAGCAAGAAACTATTCCTGGATCTTCTGGTCTCTGGTTTCAAGTCATGATTGAAAAAGATCTGAGCTCATTCAGGATTTCTTTCCCAGGGAAATATGTAGTATTTACTTTCTGTTTACAACAGCTTTAATAGAGCTTTTCTGCTTCTGCCAGTCAAATTGATAGCACATTACTTTAACTAGAATTATTTCAGCAGGAAAGCCCTGGTTTTTCTTAGCTCAAGTCATGTATTCTTCTGGGAAATAAGAGAATACTGGAAATGACAGTGACATCAGGTTCTTGCCTATGCCCTAATTCTTCCTATACCAGCAGAAAATAAGCTGGTAGACACCCATGGCCTTAACAGATGCTGTATAGGCTTTGCTATAGAACACCTTCCTCAGTCTGCCTAATAGTTGGTTCAAGATCCCCTCAGGCCCAAAATACTACCTCACGAATCACTCTGGAAGGGTCTTTTCTGGGCCTGGGCAGCCATTTGTCCTTGTGCTGGTAGTTCTGAACAGGCACTGCTTAACTTGCCCATTCCTATTACTCCCTATGGAATGGATTACTTTTCATGAGGATCATGGCACTTCAAATCCCATAAAATACCGTCAACATGGGAAGTCAGTTTGTGGTTAGTGGAATCTCAGGTGCTCCTAACTGACCAATTTGACAGTCCTTAGCAGTTGTCTTGGGTTCCTGCCAGCCTGCAGGCCCAGCTTAAGTGCCTGGAGAACCCCGTCCACATGCTGCCTCACAGGTCCCAGCTCCTACATCACATTGTACATGGCTTCATCATCTTCCTCCTTCCACCTGCAACATCCCAGACTCTTTGCCTCCTTCCAAGCATTTTTAAAGTACTCCCCTCCCCAATTTTAAAAGTAATATATGTTAAATATCTCAGGGGAAAGAAAGCACTTCAATCCCATCATCTAGAGATAATCACTTCCTATTTACACATCTACTGAGAAGGCCATAAGTTAATCCTGGGCCCCATAAGGGCTCCACATCCCCTGCCTTGAGGTTCTGCCAGACACCGAGGTAACAGAATCGTGACCACCAGGTGTGGCAATGCATGCCTATAGCCCCGGCTGCTCAGGAGGCTGAGGCAGGAGGATTGCTTCAGTCTAAGATTTTGAGTCAGCAACATGGTGAGACCCCATCTCTTTAAATAAAGTAAATTAAAAATAGAACCATGACTCACTGCCTACTTGCAAAATCACCAAGGTAGATTGGCCTTTAGACTCTTCTATATTAAGCCTCTTAGGTTTCACACAAGAATGATGAACCAACCATCAACTTTTTTTTAAGGCACATGGGTCTGTATTCAGTAGATAGGTTAGAAGAGCTGCACTTTGGCACTTGCCAAAGACCACAATATCAAGTTCACTGTCACTCAATTTTAGCAAAACATGTGTTTAAAAAGATAAGGAGCATTGCTTAAAGGATCTTCCTACGATTTTAGATATTCTCAACTCTATTCTGGGTTCAAGACAGAGAGCAAAAAGCTGGGTATATGGAGCACATTGGTTAACTTTCTCCAATGTTTGATCATTCTGAATTGTGCTTTGTGTTGAAACATATGAAGCTTATTGTAGTATCTGTTGTCAAGATGTTTTCAGACGATGACTACATCACATAATGTCTTCTTAAGAACCTCAGGGAGAAATGACTGTTTCACTTCTAGCATTTATAGGCTGCTTGGAAACCTGAGAGCCAAAATTGGGGTCCACCATAGCAAGTGTAGATTAATATGCCTTGCCCATTTTTTTTTTTTTTGGCTTTGTTCTTGACTTCTCTTTTTGTTTTCTTCTTTTGTACTTAATTGTGTGCTATCTTGTATTTTATATATAAATGAGTTACGAAAAATGCCTCATCCTCCCCAAAGTCCTATGAGATCTCTAGGCCCTTTTTAAAGAGATCTCTAGGTCTCCCTATTTATATTTATAGACACTACTACATTTTGAATTTATACACAGCCTTTTATCCTGAGCAACTTCAGAAAGGGAAAAGTTAATAACTTTCTCTCATGATCTCATTATATTACTAGGTTGGAGATGCTTGATGCTGCAAAGAACAAGATGCGAGTGAAGATCAGCTATCTAATGATTGCCCTGACGGTGGTAGGATGCATCTTCATGGTTATTGAGGGCAAGAAGGTGAGAAGGGGTTTCTTCTCTATCCAGTATGTATGTTCTCCACCAAGAACCTAGAGTAAATCAGGGATTGACCCTTGTATTTACCCTCTGAGAAGAGGAGGCTACTTTCTACATTACATGAGAAAAGAAAAGCAAAAAAATAAGACATATTGGGAACAAGCCTGGAATATCATCCTTGGGGATAGATAGCAAATCCTAACTTTGGCGTGATGAAGAAGGACTAAATTCATTTTGTGTAATGTAAATTTAAAAAGTGTTTCTGATGACAGATGTCATAATGTAAATTAAGAAATAGGACACTGGCATATTTAATCACCCACTGCATATTTCCAGAGTGCTCTTGGTACCCAAGTGTATTTACCCTCACCGTAACTGCCTTCAGCATGGTGAGCTTTCTTAGCGGGGTTCTTTATTTGAAGCTCAGCCAGACAGGGCCATGTGTCTAAGGACCACAGCTCCTAAGCAGTACATAGGAATACAAGTCCAGAAATCTTTAGCACAGATTATAATTAATAGCTATCACTAATTGAACACTCACTGCATTCTAGGTACTTTTCTAGCTGGTATCTCATCTGAACCTCACAAAAACACTGTAAGATAAGTATTATTAGGACCTGATTTATAGATGAGGAAAACTATAGCTTAGAAAGCTTTAGTAACTTGCCCAAGGCCACACATCTCCTTAATGACGAGCCACAATGTGAACCTAGACCCAATTCAGGTAATAGGAAAATTCCTCCCATTTATTGAGTGCTTATTATGTAACAGGCACTGTTAAGCTCACTTAATCACCCCCATAACCCTAAGAGGTAAATAGTTTTCCCAAACTCACACAGCTAACAAGTGGCAAGATAAAAATTTAGACCCAAGTTTGCAGGTTACCAAACCTCATACTATACTATCTTGCTATTAAGCTATAGTTATTTTTATATTCAGCAGCTTTGGTCAAATTCTTCTTTTAATACCATGTATAATTCTATATATCACAGCTTCCATGTGGAAAGTGATGTCTTACAACTACTTTAAGATACTAAAAAGGTCCTTCTACACACGCACTCTTAACTGACTTTCTTATCCTCAGTAATTCCAGAGTAAAAGGAAATGTACTTTTGGCTGTCTTCATTCTTGCAGTTAAATGGAAATACTGACCATTTTAGGCTGACCTCATGGGAGTATGAAGGGGCAAATGTGCTGAGCTGGGTGAAGTTCTCTTGAAAACTCTGTTCCCACCCCACTTCATTTTTTCTTGTCTCCCTCTTTGACCTCTCATGCATAGTTCTCAGATTAAAACCAGCAGAAACATGTGGACAGGACTGTGAGCTTCTAGGATTCTGAGAAATTTGCATTGCTTTTGTATACTCGATTGTACTAGCTGAGTTTAAATACTCCAGAAGCAAATTATTCACCTGGAATCTCTTCTAGCATCATCCAGGGGTATATGCTGTGTATTTTAGAGAGTTCTTCTCCTGTTCTTTACCATAAAATTGTTACATTTTAGTTTTATGGAATTTCTATTTCCATAAATACTACTGGAATGGAGAACTTTTGAACTTAATGTGATTTGGAAGAGAAAAATTAGCCATTGTATATTTTGCTCTCACCATCAACTTCCCTTTCTCCCCCCGCTCCCACACCCCCCGCCACATACCCAGTTCTTTTACATATGAAATTACACAGATAGAAGGAAATATCAGCTTAGGGTGCTAGTTTCACTATTTGGCATAAAAGTGTTGAAACTGGCCTGTATGTAAGCTTCATAGAAATCTGACTGTTTACATGGAGGGAAACAAGGGAAGAGGACGGTTGCCTCCCCCACTCAAAGGTTGGAATTGTAGTACAGATACTCGTGGAAATCATCAATGGTAGTATTTGGGTAAAGTCTGGGATTCCCAAAGCTGAATGTTTTTGGTAAAAGAGAAGTGAGGAACTAGAACGATCTGAGTATGCAGATAAGTTGGGGAAGGAGAAATGGCAGCAACAGAGAAAAGTGAAAGAAGAAAAACGGGATAGAAATGGCAATGAGAAGGTATTTAGTATAAAAGAGAAGTGGGGTGGAATGAGAAGAAAGTATAAGAGAAAAGGAGAGGATAAAGACTGAAAGAAAGGGGCCAGAAGGGAAGAAAAAGGAGAGGTGTGGCACTTCTTACTTATGCTTGAATGGATGAGCTGCTGTTCTTGGAAGCGTACGAGGAAGTTGAAGCACATAGAGGAAACTGCTGTGCTCAGTGTCCAAGCAGCAGAGGACTCCATGCCTCCATGCCTCTGTTAACCTGCTGTCATCAGTGCAAGGTAAAGACACCCTCCCCTGACCAGCATACAAATCACCTGTTCAAATCTGTTTTGCTTTAGGCTGCCCAAAGACACGAGACTTTAACAAGCTTGAACTTAGAAAGGAAAGCTCGTCTGAAAGAGGAAGCAGCTATGAAGGCCAAAACAGAATAGCAGAGGTATCCGTGTTGGCTGGATTTTGAAAATCCAGGAATTATGTTATAACGTGCCTGTATTAAAAAGGATGTGGTATGAGGATCCATTTCATAAAGTATGATTTGCCCAAACCTGTACCATTTCCGTATTTCTGCTGTAGAAGTAGAAATAAATTTTCTTAAATAATGACTGTGTTTTATTGTTTTGATCCAAGTAAAGTGTAGCCTCTCAGCCTTTTGGAGAAAAATGAAACAATTTATTTCAACTTGAATACCAACTCTTTAGAGAAGCAGGTACCATATCTTACTTCTCTTCCCATTATCAAAGTAACCTCTCCACAGGCGAACTCATTTTGAAGAGATAAGGAAGGCCAGTTGAGTATATGGCCCAGGTGCAGCTTGGAGGGCCAGCCTTCTCAAATGTCCTGGTGTACTGGTGGGGAGGCTGCCCCCTAATAGAGCGAGCGCTGAGAAGCAGCCAGACCACATTCTATAATCTTTGAACATGCTGGCAGATGGAGGCTTTTAGGAGAATAGTTTTTTAAACATTCTGACAAGGTCCAGCCAGGAATTTCTAAGGACTTAGAAATCCCAGCATCATGGAGTTGCTTGGGGTCAACACAAGTCACCTCTTAGCTTCATGCCTTAGAATTCTCAACTGGCTGTTTTCTTACCACCTGAGAAACTAAATTTCTCAATTATAAAAATCTCATGTATTATTACTGTTAGAAGTATTTGCACCTCATATATATCTCATTTACAGTTTGACCTTGGGATATCGAGTTGTCTCATATTTAGGTATGAATACAGGTTTCTATTTTAAACATTGATTCTCACATGCTTCTTAATTATTCATGGATGACAAGTCATTATAGTAGTCCCTTCTTATCCACGGCTTTGTTTTCTGTGGTTTCAGTTACCTGAGGTCTGAAAATATTAAATGGAAAATTCCTATAACAATGCATAAGTTATAGATTACATACCATTCAGTGTAGCATGATGAAATCTCTTGCCAATCTGTTCCATCCACCTGGGATGTGAATCATCCCTCTCTCTGGTGTATTCACACTGTATGTGCTAGCAGTCTCTGTTACCAGATCAGCTGTCGTGGAATCAGTGCTAGTGTTCAGGTAACTCTTATTTAATAATTGCCTCAAAGTGCATTGTGCTGTGCCTAATTTATAAAATAAACGGTATCATAGGTATGTATGTATACGAAAAACATAGTATATGCAGGGTTGGGTACTATCCACAGTTTCAGGCATCTACTGGGGGGTCTTGGAATATATCCCCAGAGGGTAAGGGGTGACTACTGTATATAGCCATGCCAACATGCTGGTTCTCAGAGAGTTATAAGAGAGATTAAAAATACATGCAGCTGTTTGGGCACTTTCTTCCCAAATAAAATACCCAGTAAAATGTAACATACTACCTATAGCTTGATAATCTATCTGAGGATGTTTATGATGTCTGTCTATATATTTAATTTGGCCTTAGCTTCTTTGTAGGTATCAAGTTATCACTTGCAAATTTATTTTCAAAAAGCATAGTTTCTTGTACATTTTAGAAGATTAGTTTTTCTTATTTTGGGACACCTACACCAATGTTTTAAATGTGGATAAATTTTAATGTGGAACTTCTTTTAAGAATAATCCTCTTCATAGAGCAATACAACAAAAATGTGTTGTATCTTGGAGATTTACATTATAAATGTAGTAACATTTATGAGCTTAAATTTAATGAAACCTTTTTTTTTTTTTTTTTTGAGACAGTCTTGCACTGTCGCCCAGGCTAGAATGCAGGGCATGATCTCAGCTCACTGCAACCTCCGTCTCCCAGGTTCAAGCAATTCTCGTGCCTCAGCCTCCTCAGTAACTGGCATTATAGGTGTGCACCACCACACCTGGCTAATTTTTGTATTTTTCATAAAGACAGGGGTTTCACCATGTTGGCCAGGCTGGTCTCAAACTCCTGACCTCAGGTGATCAGCCTCCCTCGGCCTCCCAAAGTGCTGGGATTACAGGCATGAGCCATGGTGCCTGGCCAAACGTTTTTATTACAAATATTACATTAAACTAAAGCTCACAACTGTTACTATGCATCAGGAATTAACAGTCATTTCTCATTTGTGTTATTCTCCTATTTGATAACATATAGTGACTATCTCTTTATGGGTTAAATATCAGTTTCTTGGCCAGAATTCAAGATCTGCCCCTAACTAATCCTACTTCTCCCAGTACCCTTACAGCACTCCTACCCTACTAGTAACTCTGATATCTCATAGTCCTCAGATTTATCAAGCAAACGAAATTGAATGAGCACTACTATAAGGTACCATAAACTACAAAAGAAGACAGTTTTGCCCTTGTTGCTTTCAGTTAAATTATTGTGCTATTTTTTGCTTAATTTCTAGATTTTTTTTGCGTGTTTATCATGTCTCCATAGGTAAAGTGGGCAGAAATCTTTTTCTACTTTACATTTCCTGTAAGTGCTGTTTGTTTGAATAAAGTTAATGTGTGAGGTTACGGTTACTTTTTATTTTTAATCAACATGATAGTTTTGGGAATTTATTACTAAAATTTATCAAAGCAGGCAAGGAATGAAGTTGTATCCTTCACTGTCAAACATTACTTGAGTCCCTTTACTACACAAAAAAGCCAAAGAATACAAGAATACAGAGACATACTTCCTGATTCCACAGAACTCATAATCTGGAAGCACAGCCCATGAAAGCATTTCAGTACAAACTGGTAAATAATAGGGACAGGAAAACCTAACTAACTCAGCTGTCAGCTGTGGTTGCAGGCAGGCCGGCAGTGGATGGTTCCTTCAGTGATTTCTGAACTGAGTTTGAAGCATGGGCAGGAAATAGTAGGTCAGACACAGAACAAAAGAAGAGCAGTCTTCATCAGACATTTAGCTTGCCTGAAAATCACAAGCACAATCTAAAAAGGTAGTGAAAGGTCCTTGAGAAACAGCATTTATAATGTTGTTTTGGTTTTTGAAATTTTTAGACTCTTAGAATGAACCTAACCTTGGTGTATTTTTCCGGTTTTTTTTCTATGGACCATTTCATATCCCATCACACAGAATATTACCAAAAGTGTGCAGGTAGCATCTGGCATGTCTCTCCAATCCTCCACCACCATCCCAGGCTTATGCACTTGTTCATCTGATCTCCCACACCAGAAACCCTGGAATTATTCCAAATTCCCTTGCTCCCCTCTTTTAATCAATCATCCTGTCCTGTCAACTTTACTTCTAAATATTTCTCAAATACACTGATCCTCTAGGATAGTCACTGAGAGGAATGGGAAATTGTCCAGTGACAGACAAATGAAATTATTAATAGGCCTCAAGATTAGAAGTCAGTTTTCAAAGAAGACATACAAGTGGCCAACAAACACACACCAAAAAATGCTCAACATCACTAATCATCAGAGGAATACAAAATATAACCACAATGAGATATTCTCTTAAACCGGTTAGAATGGCTATTATTAAAAAGTCAAAAAATGGCTGGGTACAGTGGCTCATGCCTGTAATCCCAGCACTTTGGGAGGCCGAGGCAGGTGGATCACTTGAGGCCAGGAGTTCAAGACCAGCCTCGAACATGGTGAAACCCTGTCTCTACTAAAAATATAAACATTAGCCAGGCATGGTGGCACGCCTGTAATCCTAGCTACGTGGGATGTTGAGACATGAGAACTGCTTGAACCCGGGAGGCAGAGGTTGCAGTGAGCCAAGATTGTGCCACTGCACTCCAGCCTGGGCACCAGAGACTCTGTCTCAAAAAGAGTCATGGCAAAGATGCAGAGTAAAGGCACAGCTTATACACTGTTGGGAGGAATGTACATTTTACAACCTCTGGAAAACAGTATGGAGATTTTCCAACTAAAAACTACCATTCAATCCAGCAATCCCACTAGTAGGTATCTACCCAAAGGAAATTATATTTTAAAATCACCTGCACTGTTTATCGCAGCACTATTCATAATAGTGCTGTTTATCGCAGCACTATTCGTAATAGCAAAGTTATGGAACCAACCTAAGGGTCCATCAAGAGATGACTGGATAAAGAAAATGTGGTGTATATACTTATATACATATCCAGATGACTGGATAATGTGGTGTATATACTTATATACATATACATACACATATATGCATACACACACACACATACACACCACAGAATACTACTCAGCCATAAAAAAATAATGAAATCTTATCTTTTGCAACAACATGGATGGACCTGGAGGCCATTAAGTGAAGTAATGATACAGAAAGTCAAAAACCACATGTTCTCGTAAGTGGGAGATAAACAATGTGTACACCTGGACGTGGAGAGCAGAATCATAGACACTAGAGCCTTCAAAGGTGGGAGTGGGGTGAGAGATGGGAAAGTATTTACTAGGTACAATGTATACTATTTGGGTGAGGGTATACTAAGCCCAGATTTCACCACTATGCAATATATCCCTGTAATAAAAGTGACATAAATCCATAAAAATTACAAAAAGTTGCTCAAAAAAGATTGGTAGTCAGAAGCTGAATTCTAGCTGTGCTTTTTCAACTATCTCATTTTGTAAATGTAGTGTATGAATCTCAAAATTTAACAATAGACAATTTTTAAAATACCAAACTGCCAAAATTAAAAGAAACCATCTTTTTAAATATCCAAGTTTTTTGGCCAACTTGGCTCTACTACTTGATTTTCAAAGGGATTAGTGGTTACTCATCCACAGTTTAATTGTTTTGTCATTTTCTAATGCTGCTGATGCGATGAGGTTTTCTGTAGGATGACAAGCTGCTGAGATCACAACATCTGTATGGCCTTGTAATTTCTGCACAATCTCTTTAGTCTGAAGGTTCCAAATGTAAACCAGGTTATCCTCGGAACCAGACACAATCCACTTTCCACCAGTAACTGAAAAATTGGCAAATATGCAATATTTCTCATTCTTATGACCAGTGTATGTTTTCAGGCACCTGCCTCTGCTATAATCCCATAGTTTAAGAGTGTTGTCCAAAGTTGCAGTGAGAATGTATTTACCATTTGGAGAAAACTTTACAAAAGAGACAGGAGGGTTATCGTCATCAACGAGCGTTTTTAAACACTGACCTGATGCAGCATCCCAGATTCTACAGAGGCCATCATAGCTACCTGACACTATCAAGGACCCACTACAATTAAAATGAACAGCAGAAACTGGGTCAGAATGAGCAGACAAAGTCTTGAGACACTTTCCTGTTTTCACCTCCCATATTTTTACAGTCTCATCAAAAGATCCCGAGATTATAAGGTTGGATGGCGGATTGAAGTTACAACAAAAGACATAATTACTGTGCCCCTTCAGTGTTTTCAAACATTTTCCAGATCTCACATCCCATAATTTTAGAGTTTTATCATCTGAGGCAGAAACAAGACGACTGGAATCTGATGACCAGGCAACATCCGATATTTCCAAATTATGACCATAGAGTGTTTTCTCATATTTTCCATCATATGCTCCCCAAATTATGATTAGCCTATCAGCAGAAGAACTTGCTAGCCATTCTCCATTAGGACTAAACTTAACTGATGACACTGCTTCCGTGTGTCCCACAAGAGTATATTTGAGAGCATAGTTTGGGTTTTCAGGCACTTCCTTGCTCTGATTGGCCGATGAGGAGAGGGCCAACTGTGCTTTGGCGTCTCTTGAGTCCTTGGTTGCCATGGCTCTGAAGCTCCAAGTTAGCAGGTGTACTAGGCGTTCAGCCCTGAACCAGGCAGTCCAGTACTTTGGCTTTCTGCCCAGCAAAATGAAGATAAACGCACAGGATTTTAAAATGTACAGTTTTGAAAGCTTAAAGTTTCTGGACAGTCTTTAAACTGTGAGATAGACGGAATCAGCAGCACGGCTTGGACTTCAAGTTTTCATCTTTTTGTTAAGTACTTGAGAAATACTGTTAGAAGGATCCTGTGCGCTGTCAGCAAGTAGGACACAAATGTTCGGCATTCCGTTAATATGTAAAGCCTTCAAAGCAGGGGCGACGCGAGGGGCACTCTCTACAGAAAGTATTCTTTCACCGCCGCCCCCCTCCCCAGGTCGAAATGTTTCAGAATGCTGAGCAGCCCTACCAGTCAGGCTAGGTACTTGAAGATGAATGAACCGCCGCTTTTAGCGGATTTCAGAAGCTAAAAGCCTACGAAGCCACCGAAACTGGAAACTCTGGCCTGTCGGCTACTTTTGCACGTACCAGCAGGTGTGCACTGCCGTGTCAATCTCCAACAAAGCCGGAAAAGCAGCCCGGCGCATGTGCAAAGGAAGTCCCTCCTACCACTACCGAGCCGAGATGACCAATGGGAGACGGCCATCTGCGCCTGCGCAAAAAAGTCGTCAATGTTCATTTCCGGTCTTTTTCGCCCCGCCCTTCAAATGCGAAAGCGACTGCCTTCTTGGGTGAGTGCATTAGCTGGGTAGGGTCTGTACCGGACCTAACTGTATAGTGTGGGAAGCAGTGGATCGTTATTTCAAAAACCATTTCTTTTTGGAAATTGTCACAGAGAAGGACTAGATTTGCTGATGCCTACCTTAGCTGCAGGCTTAGGCCCACACTTGACGCGTAAGCTGCCTAAACGGCAGCTAACGTAGATCCACCCAGACGCCGGAAACGGGGGAAGCTCCTGCTTTGCATGGGTTCCGCTCCCACCTGTTTGTTGTGGTGTGGAGCCAGGTGGCATGTGTGGCGATGGAGTCACGGGGCGGGTGACAGAATTTATGCCAGATTGTAAAATTCCTGGTTTAAGTTTCCCCTGTAAAAGTTTCGTAAAGGTTAAGAAACGTGTCTGTTGAGGTCCTTTAAAAGCCGGTGCTCTGCTGGGAGTAACGAGCAAACGTTTGTTTTAGCATCTACGGCTTAAGCTTCCATAGAGAAGTCGGTATCTCAAAGTTGCTTGAAACAGAAAAGGACAAAGAGGTTGGTGGAATAGGGTAACGGATAAGGTTACTCTTAAGGAGGTTTTAGAGAGCTTTCCCCAGTTTTAGGAGATGATTAATGGTCATGAAAGTGTGTAAAATATACATGCTATTGAAGTTGCAACGAAAGACATAATTACTGTGCCCCTTTAGTGTTTTCAAACACTTTCCAGATCTCACATCCTATAATTTTAGAGTTTTATCATCTGAGGCAGAAACAAGACGACTGGAATCTGATGACCAGGCAGACTTTTAAACAATAGGTTTACCAAAAAACTGGAAGCCCTACTAGTTTCTCCAACCTGTTGTTGCTCAATAAAGAGTGCCCGAGGCCGAGCACTCACGCCTGTAATCCCAGCACTTTGGGAGGCCCAGTCGGGCGGGACACTTTAGGTCAGGTGTTCGAGACCAGCCTGACCAACATGGCGCAACCAATACTGCTAAAAATACAAAAATTAGCTGTGCGTGATGGCGCACGCCTGTAGTCCCAGCTACTCAGGAGGCTGAGGTGGGAGAATCGCATGAACCAGGAGGTGGAGGGTGCAGTAAGCTGAGATTCCACCAGTGCACTCCAGCCTGGGCAACAGTGAGACTCCGTCTCAAAAAAAAAAAAAAAAGAGTGCCCAAGAAAAGCAGAAAAAGCGTGGCTTAAAAGATTTTACTGGTGGCTGGTCACGATGCAAATGTCTCATCAGCGTCAAGAATTTAAAAGCACTTGGAAACAATGGGTATCCTATTGTATACTTATTAGGGATAATTGAAAGTCTTGGCCTTTATAAGGCACAACAGGCACCGTTAGGTCACCTGTAATAAACCAACTGTAGTTAAAATATCATTACTTTAAGACCCTACCAGTCTAGGGGGAAATTTAAATAAGAATTGGACAAATACTTTAGTCTTAGCTAGTGCATGTTAACTGTATAAACACAGTGAGGTAGTCCTGAGAATGAAGACTTTAAAATGGTTTAGAGTATTTATTTCTATACATTAAATTACAACGGTTTTTAGCTATTAAGGTCTCCATGGACCTCCCCTTGTTAACACTTTTAGAAATTTTTTTTCCTTCAGCATATCTTAAAGTTCAATTCTAACTAAACCCTGCTGCTGCTTTTCTCTTCCCATTAGCCTGGATTAGTGATTTTTGCTGAGAAGTTTAGAAACTGCACCAATTGAAAACTATTTCCATTTTTATTAACTCAATAAAAGGTAACGTAAAAGCCCCTTGGAGCACAGGAGCAGAGTTTAATCATTGTTTCAAATAATTTAAGTCTGCATTTTCCAGTAAATGTTGTATGCACTAGAAGAGTAAAATTTAAGAATCGTGAACACTTGACATGAAGGCTAGGATAGGGTATTAGTGCTGGAATATATTTAGCCCACCACAGCTATCACAAGCAAGAGAGAGGGGGGGACACAATAAAGGATGTGTTGATAGGAAGATCCGTAAGTTATTTTTCTTCAGATTTTCCCAAAATCTGAAGAAATTCCTATTAACAAAATCCATTTCTTGATGTCTGGGATTTGTTTACAAATAGCATTAGGAACATATGCAAACAAGATCAAGGCTATGAATATAACTAGTTTTTTTTTTTTTTTTTTTGAGACAGAGTTTCGCTCTTGTTGCCCAGGCTGGAGTGCAATGGCGCGATCTCAGCTCACTGCAATCTCCACCTCCCTGGTTCAAACGATTCTCCTGCCTCAGCCTCCCGGGTAACTGGGATTACAGGCATGCGCCACCATGCCCGGCTAATTTTGTATTTTTAGTAGAGTCAGGGTTTCTCCATGTTGGCCAGGCTGGTCTTGAACTCCTGACCTCAGGTGATCCACCCGCCTCGGCCTCCCAAAGTGCTGGGATTACAAGCGTGAGCCACCGCGCCTGGCGAATATAACTAGTTATGTTCTATTGTTTATTCATTCATGTTCTGATATTAACATGTAGTCCTAAGATTGTAGTCCTTAGGAAATTAGAACTAAGATTTTCAGTTTACTTGCTTGGGAGGAGCAGCGACATTTCGGTGCAGGAGCACGGAATACTGATACAGGTAAATCCGAAGTGGCAGAATAGAGATTTGCATTTTGGGTTCCTTATTTATTCATTTATGAGACGGAGTTTTGCTGAATACTGATACATGTAGGTAAATCCAAAGTGGCAGAATAAGAGATACGCATTTTGGGTTTCTTATTTACTTATTATTTATGAGACGGAGTTTTGCCCTTGTCGCCCAGGCTGGAGTGCAGTGGTGCCATCTCAGTTCACTGCAGCGTTGCCAGGGCTCAGGCGATCCTCCCACCTCAGCCTCCCACAGGCACCCGCCACCATGCCCGGCTAATTTTTAAAATACCTTGTTGGCTGGGCACGATGGCTCACGCCTGTAATCCCAGCACTTTGGGAGGCCGAGGCGGGTGGATCACCTGAGGTCAGGAGTTCTAGACCAGCCTGGCCAACATGGTGAAGCCCCTTCTCAACTAAAAATACAAAAATTAGCCGGGCGTGGTGGCAGGCGCCTGTAATCCCAGCTACTCAGGGGGCTGAGGCAGGAGAATCGCTTGAACCCAGGAGGCAGAGGTTGCAGTGAGCCGAGATTGTGCCATCACACTCTAGCCTGAGGGACAAGAGCGAGACTTCATCTCAAAAAACAACAACAACCCTTTGTAGAGACAGAGTTTCACTACATTGCCCGGGTTGACCAAGCAAAATTTCTTACATGGTCTCATTAACAGTTTCTATTTCTGCTGCCCTTAATCTTTACCATCTAAGTGCTTTGGAAGTTTCCTCCCTACGGAAATCAACTAGATTTCTTTAAATTTCCCATAGACATCTTAGAAATGAAAGTCTCTTATCTTAATATAGTTTAAAGGTGTGTTTCCCTTGCCCCTCAGTATTGTAAATATCTAAACAGATGTGTTGCCACAAATGGGGCAATTTTTAAATTTAAAAACAATTTTTTTTTTTTTTTGTATGTGTGCTGGACCAAACCATGGCATGGGAGTGATTCCCACATTAAGGAATGTCTCAACTTCCTTCATAGCAATTCTTAACTACCAAATCCAGTCTCAATATCAAGCATTAATAGAACTATGTATACCTAGTTGCTGAAGACCATTAGCCAATGTATGAAAATCTAGTTGGGCTTTATAAATATGGAGTGGCCACATAACATTATCTAAACTGGGACATTTTTAAAAGTGAAAGGGGGCAGTAAAATAATTCACAGGTGTTAGCTGATCTCCAAATGTAAACTGGGGCTGTGCCCAGCAGACACTACTTTTGACTTCCCAAGAGGACACTCCTCATAATCATAACTTAATCTTGCAACCATTCCACACTCTGGTAGTTTACACCTCAGCCTGCGCAGGTCTCTCCCAAACCTGGTACTGTTCTCTCACCACCCATTACGGTCTTTTGCGTTTCTGTTTTCTCCTTACCCATCACTGTATCTTAATAATGCCCGGCCCAAGTGGTGGGTAAAGCAGTGATCCTTATTGAGGACTCCCAGCGGACTACATTGGCCTTCTGCAGGTTAAGTGGATATGAATAAGAATGAGTAATTTTACTTTCTGCAAAAAACACAGAAATGACTGTATATTAATTTAAAATTAGAGAAAACAATGACTCCTTCAAAATGCAAGTGAAATGGGGCAACAATCATTCAAGCTATCTTTAATAAACTTGTAAACCCAGTGATTTTTTTTTTTTTTTTTTTTTTTTTTTTTTTTTTTTTTGAGATGGAGTCTTGCTCTGTCAGCCAAGTTGGAGTGCAGTGGTGCAGTCTCGGCTCACTGCAACCTCCACCTCCCGGATTCAAGCGATTCTCCTGCCTCGACCTCTTGAGTAGCTGGGATTGCAAGCTTGTGGTACGATGGCTGGCTAATTTTTTTTTTAGTAGAGACAGGGTGTCGCCATGTTTGCCAGGCTGGCCTCAAACTCCTGACCTCAAGTGATTTGCCTGCCTTGGCTTCCCAAAGTGCTGGGACTACAGGCATGAGCCACCACATCCGGACATAAACCCAGTAATTTTGTACGATTTATAAAACAATGTAGTCTGCAGGAACTAAGGCTATGTTTTGCCTCAAATGTTCTTTGTTTTCAGAATAAAATACTTGGTCAGTGGAATCTCTTCAACAAAATAGAAGAGAAGCAGTCATGGAGTGAAGAAATAAATCATCTTTGTTTCTACTCATCTGTCACTTATGCAATACATACAATATGTAAAAAGGAAAAATCCCTGTGTAATAGCCTAAGGCAACCAGCAGCTTCCACATCGGTTGGATATTAATAAATTTTTTTCTTTACTGTAAAATATACCCATCAGCTTTTTTTTTTTTTTTTTTTTTTTTTTTGAGATGGAGTCTTGCACTGTCACCCAGGCTGGAGTGCAGTGGTGCAATCTCCACCCACTGCAAGCTCTGCCTCCTGGGTTCACACCATTCTCCTGCCTCAGCCTCCCAAGTAGCTGGGACTACAGGCGCCCGCCACCACACCCGGCTAGTTTTTTGTACTTTTAGTAGAGACGAGGTTTCACCATATTAGCCACGATGGTCTCGATCTCCTGACCTCGTGATCCACCTGCCTCGGCCTCCCAAAGTGCTGGGATTACAGGCATGAGCCACCGCACCCGGCCACTAGCTTTTCTAAGACACTTTGTTTGTTTTTAAATACCAGACCTCTGCTATGACAATGTTTGATTTTGTAAACTTCAGGTCAAATCATGTCTTCTGAAAAGTAACTGCATATAAAACACGTTGAGACATTTGCTTAAGATGTTAATCTTGGTTTCAAGTAACAGCATAAGGGAATTCCTTTGAATTTTCTTTTATCAAGCACCCTTTACTAACATCACAAAGATGCATGCATATTCCTTCATTTAGTATTTATTGAATGTCTACTATGTGCAAGGCACTCACCCATGGCCTGACAGACCACATTCAAGTACAAAGAATCATTAGAGCCATTCCAAATCTAAGTGTCAGAACACTTTGAAGCAGGATGTAGAGTGGTCAGAATGACTTGAGGTAAAGCAGAAACACTCAACAACCAGTACATTAAAAGGTGATTTTAATTTTTGACATTCCTTGGGATGATATTCCTTTAGGAAGAAGTAGACTGTGTTAAATTCGCATCCATGGCACTGCTTCCTGAGGCAGTAATTCTTCAAAGCCTTTCCTTCTGTGTCAATACTTTCCACATTTGTGCGTTTGAATGGATCCATGTGTTTAGCCATTATTTTACTAAACACAAAATCATTTGCACAAAAAAAAAAAAAAAACCTATTACCATACTTGTCTGGTCATACAGAATTTTAGCACCACAGAAGAGGAAAGATGTTTGGCCTGAGAGGGCCTACACTCCAGTCTGTGTAACCTAAAAGCAACTTAAGCCTGATTTCGTCATTTTAAGGGTGCTGATGGTGAGCAGGAGTCAGGAAGAATGGTCTAACAAAAAAGGCTGGCCTAGCTGTGGTTGCCAAGTCTAGTTCTGGGAGTTCCTGGGCACGGAACTACTGCGTGGCCACTGCTTTCTTCAAGACACAGAATTTGCAGGGCTCTTCCCCTCCCTTGGACAGCCATCTAAGTGTTGTAACCTTGGGGCAAAGTAATTTCTCGTAAGTCTTCACTTTGTCATCTATAATATAGTGACAATTATCAAAGAACATTTGGAAGACTACATGAGAAAAAAGGAAAGCCCTTAGCCAGGTATCTGGTGTACAAAGATGATCAAATAAAGACATGTTACCTTAATTTGACCTACAGGGAAAACACTCTGGGACTTCGTTTACCCTTAGTTGAAAACAGAACGGAACACTTCTTTTCTTTCTTCTTACCCCAAGCTTCCAGATGTATTTTATGTCCAGTAGCAATTTGATATTTTAAATTAGCATATAAATATTTGCTTTATCAGATATTCTGATGTCCTGGTATCCATTGTTATAACCTGTATATAACCTGTAATCCTGAAGTGCTGGGATTACAGGCATGAGCCACCACATCCGGCCATAAACCCAGTAATTTTGTATGGCAGATAAAACATTTTATGGAATATTCTTTATGATAGCCAACTTACTGTAGTAGTCACATCTGACCTTTGATAATTTTTTTAAATTAACTTCTGATGACAGGAAAAGATAGACCAAAATATTTCCCAACCTGGCAGATATATACTTTATCTGTTCAGCTCACAACAGAGAGAAATGGTCATATTGAGATGGATAAAAATTCAGATTTGAGACTTCCATGTATATAGGCATACCTGTGTCTGCAAATGAGCACATTTTGGAATGTAGGAGTTAGCATACAGTATGAAAGTTGAAAGCAAACAATGCTGGTTTCTAAAAGTGGATCCCTTTTCTTCACTGAACATCATCCTTAGACACCACAATTTCCAATATACTTAAAAACCATCAACCCCTAAAAAGTTATAATGATTTGCCTATTATATAAAAATTTTCACAAAACTAGCGAGAAAGAAAAACCCCTTGACTCCAGGAAAACCTTTTCATAATGCATCCCCCAAGTTGGGGGATTAAATCGCTGAAATGTTTATTTAGCACTAGAGAAGTAAATTCAAAGTTGCCTGTGGGTAGACGTACAATAGGAGAATTGGTTGACAAAGTTTGGTTTATAAAATATACTTACATATTGTTTCTTAGGCAAAAATCGAATAATTCAGATTTTTTATGAGATTAATTGCCAATCTTTTTATCTGTGACGATAATGCCAAAAATGACTCAGAGCCAATAACCTTCATCTGTCATATGGAAGAAACAATCCTAGGGCAATAGTTTTTTCAAAAGCGGAACTGACAAAGATAAGCGTTTAAAAGGGTCTTGATCAATTAGTTACAGGAACATGAAAGAAAGTGTTCCACAGAGAACTGTGTCTCCTAAAATCTCTTTCTTCTATCATCTACCTTACCCAAAATTTCTCAATCCAACCACATCTACCTGCTGGTCCATCAGATACCAGATGCCTTTACATCCAAAATTCTCTTAATGCTTTTTTTCCCCCACCAAAGTTCTCATTACAAATAATATAGATTGGAAGTTTGGAGGATGGAGGGGAATAAAAAGGAAAAGTAAAACAAAGTCACTTTCCCCAATCCATATATAAAACTACAAAAGAGTTTTCCTGTATTGAAATTAACATGCTTTTGTAATGAGCAACGCCTTAGTGGTAGGGTATTCAGTGAATTTAAACTAAGTTAACAGAATCTGAGAGGCAAAGAACTAAAAACACGATTTACAGTTACCCCTTAAAATGTCATTTCTGTTACCAAAAAGCCTGCTTCAGTACCAAGTTCCAACACATCTGAGTTATGCTACTTCACTTTTAGCCAATTCCAACTTTGATACTTTAAGAAAAAATCATTTTATTGTTAAAAAAGAAAAAAAAAACTTAGATCTTATAGTTCATGAACTTCTAGGACAAGATAAATTCCTCTGTTTTAGACACAAAATAGATCACATCAGTTAAATAGACTTTGTTTTAATTCACTCACTGAAACATCTCCAACTACTAGCAAAAATTCCGAATGTCTGAATGCACACTACTCTTCCTAATGTGGGGAGACAACTGTGTGCTTTGTATCTTTCCCACTCAAATTGGCTTATAAAATGAAATTATTTTAACTATCCAATGGAAGGTACATAATTTAAAACATCCTATAGAAATGACATGTTACTAGTAATTTACAATTTTAAAAAACAGCCACAAAAAAGTCAAAGCTAAAAACAAGATTTTTACTATGAATCAGTGCTTCTATTATCCTTCTGAAAGAAGTTATATTTTAATGTGATGTAAAGGCAACATTGAAATTTCTTCTTTAAATTAACCACCTAATTTATCCCTAAAATTACAAAGAATCAGTCTTTTACAGGTCAAGTGCAGTAAACTAAAATGTTCTCTCAGCACAAAGCAGCACTAGAAAAAGTAACAGTTATAGATGGGAGTTGACTAGTTTTGCAGTGGCTGCGCCATCAATAACAAACAGACATCAGACGGTATCCATCCCAGAGCACAGACACTACTACAGACTAGATGCGAAGAATGCGTCACACTCTTGGCTGATAAATGTCCTTTGTCTTTGACTCTTTCTAGTTTGAATGAAGTGGATTTTTTAAAAGTTTAAATCAGGTCACATAAGTTGGCTGCTTAAATAACATCATGATGAGGTATGAAAAGCTCTGAATATCCCTTACATTCAGCAGGATTTACCAGAGATGTATAATAGCTTGTCAGGGGCAACTTCCAAATAGTTTTTACACTTTGGGGTTATAATGAATTCTAGAAGAGGACAAGTCTAAAAAGGTTTAAAAGGGTATGCTCTGAAACAGAGGTGAGCAACCTTTTCCTTCAGAATTCACTTTGAACAGCACATCAACAAAAAAATCTTCTCTGGTAGTGTATCCCAACATTGAGTCAAGATGGCCAACTAGCACCGAGAAGTCGTATTGAACTCATTTGCAGTTGTCTTGGCAATTAAGCGTATTTTTTCATTCCAGTCCAAGCACAAATGTGGATCACTGAACACAGTACTGGAAGCGCCATTTGCAGGTACAGATTGCAGTCATCATTAAATGAGCCAGAAGGCAGATACTGTTTTTATTTTGTGTGGGGGGAGGGGGAAGCGGCACAGTACTAGCAGGAGATGAAATAAAATGATTAGGAAACAATGAGGTTATAAGATCACTGTTCTTATTTGGGTTAAGCAGGTCATGTTGAGAAGATGGTTATTTCTTTCAGATAAGGATGCTACATTAAAGGAATCGTGTGCAGCATGAAAAGATTAGAATCAAGCTGCACCTAAGAAAAAAATCCCAAAATTACTTTCAAAAGTATGTGTTATCTGCCAGTCACAGAGGGGAAAAGCACCTAGGGTGAACTCCAATTTTTTAATGAGGACCTTGATCAGGACCACAAAGCCTGAAACATTTATTTTAATGCAGAAACACAGCCCCTAGTTACACTGATTGCATTTGGGAAAATTGGAGGGTTTTTTCTTCCTTAGTTTTTTTTATTAAATTACAGGATATGGTTTTCGATTACTAAGTATTCGAAATCCTCATACCAGCAACAGAAATGAACCACTTCCAAATTCTAAGACACAAAAGACCAAAGAGAAGCAAAAGCGATACAAATTAATATGTGCCCCTCTCCTTTCTGCTCTAAGGGAATCTACAAACCAGTATCACATTTAGGAGTCAAAGTGTTAATTCTTCAGCATTCCTGACAACTAGAAAGCACATTCACTGAAGGCTGAAGGTGAGGGAGTGGATGGTTTAACTTTAATATCTGAAGAATGGCGCCAATAGAGGAAAGAAAACCATCCAATCTCAGTAAGGATTAATGCAAATCTGGCTAGAAAAAGCCACCAGGTAATCCAAGGGTTCACTGTGGAAGAACTCATGAAAAGTACTCTGAAGTATACACAACAGGTCTAAACATCTCCCTTGTCGTAAGTAGTTGTGTAAAATTCAAGATAAAGATTTAGTCTCATCTTTTAATGTCAGTTTTTTCCCCCATGTTAAAGGGAATGAGGAGGAGTCCTCTTTTATTCCCCCACAAGAAAAAGGGAGCCACATTAATATGTGTATATTCCCATAACTCTAACGTAAGTGCGGATCTTCAAAGCCTAGGGATTTTTCCGTAAAAGAGAGTGGGCCGTTCTGGTTACCCTTTTATTAGAAGGGTATTCCACCACAGAGAGCCGGAGGTTTTCCAGATGTGTGTAAGAGAGCAGGTGCGCAAGGCAAGCAAATGAGCGCAAACAGTATTATGGAAAACATTTGAGAAGTTAGCTCCATGAGGACTGTGGGCTCCACAAGAGGACTCGACTGGGTAGCCTGGTCTGACACAGGAACGTGAAAGCAGAGTATTGCTTCAAAGCTGGAAACCTTCCATAGGAGCCTCACACTGCTGGAAGATGTACTGCTGCTGGTTAAGGTCAACCTGGGGTGCAATGCTGCTGTCTTCATCTTCGGTCCCGAAGTAATGCTCAATAAGATCAAAGGCCTTTTGGTAGATCTCCTGGTTTTCATGACTCTGTAAGAACTCAATTTTATCCAGACCTAAAATGAAGAATAAAGGAAAATCTTTATTGAAAACTTCAATAAATATTGGAAATTCCATAACTATATATTCCTAAACTATATTTTGTCATATATCTCTGTTCTTGATGTAAAGAAAGATTATTTGTATCTCATAAGTATTTTATAATAGCACAGAAATAACTGCTGGGATTACATCTGAAAGCTAGTATTATAAACTGACATCTTAAATACATATGCAAGTAATATCCAGTCTGCAGAAGCAGCAATTTCCTAACAGTCCTCTTTTCATCCAGTGCCTAGCAGTAGTAGTATTGTTTTTACTGAACTCTATCTATGACCCAATTCATTCTTGGCCATAAACTTCTTCAACCAAAGCATCTTACCATAAGCTTCTTCAATCAAAGCACAGTAAGGGTTAATGCCAGTGCCATTCCTTTTGGCTTCCTGTTCTCCAAGCCTCAGGATATTTTCCAAGCCATTTAGGGCAACCTGTACAATCTTAGAGTCCATGACCGTGAGGAGATCACAGAGCGGCTTGATACAACCCAGTTCTACTAGGTACCTAAATACAAAGAATAATGTAGTCAAACAAAACTTTTAATTTTGTTAAACTTATGAAATTAGTGAGTGAGTCATCCTCAACTTCACTGCAGAGACTTAAAAAAAAAAACAAAAAACAAGCACTCTTTCAACCATACAAGCTATACCTTTTCACAAAACAAAAACAAAAAACCCTCTAAATAAATTATCCCAAACCAGTTCTCTGGCACCTTTCTCCATTCTTTTCTCTTCACAATTTATGCATTCCAAAAACAGGAATACTCACTTATTAATACCTTGAAATGAGCGACTCATCAAAATAGTATAGGTTTGAGTAATTTCATCTTTGTTTCCATAGATAGCCACACCTCTCAAACATGACACTCTTGGTGCTAAAAGCCAGCACAAGCCTGATAGGCCAAATCTTTCAAAGATGATTAGAATTTTAGTAAAGTTAAGTTGTGGGAAGAATAAACAAATGTCAGAGGATTCTAGAACTGGTATTTTTCCTTTAATTCAAGCAGAATGTATAACCGTATGTAATCAAGATTAATCATACTTGAACTTCAGAGACATGATTACTGTATCACATTCACAGTAAATAGTCATGTCATTTTTTATCATTCTGGTTTCTCAAGTTGAGTACAGAGAGGCAGGGATAATGAATCCAGTTGCATTATGTGAATGTTTGGTAAGGTCATTTTGAAACTTACTGCTAGTGCTAATCTATTTCTTTCTCACATATTGCTTTTTTGTGTGGGGGAGGAAGAATTCAAAAATATATAAAAATAAATCTCTAGCCAAACAAGAAAAAAGGAGAAAAGACAAAATTACTAATATCATGAAAGAGAATCATCACTTGATCTCATGGATATTAAAAGGATAATAAAGGAATACTACAAACAACTCTATGCTCACACATTTGATCATTCAGATGATAAAATGAACAATTTCTTGAAAGACACAAACCACCAAAACTCAGTCATGGAGAAATGAATGATGTGAACAGGCTTACATGTATTAAATAAATTGAATCATTAATAACTTCCCAGAATAGAAAACATCAGGATGAGGGTTTCACACTGGTGAATTCTGGCAAACATTTACGGACAAAACGATACTAGTATTCTACCATCTCTTCCAGAAAACAAACAGTGGGGATACTTCTTAACTCAAATCTTTGAGGCCAGCACTTCCCCAATACCAAAATTAAATAAAGACATCATAAGAAAGGAAAATTACAGACTAATATGTCTCATGAACATGAATACAAAAATCCTCAACAAAACATTATCAAATCAAATCCAAGAATGTATACAAAGAATTATATACCAAGTGGATTTATTCCAAATATGCCAGGCTGATCCGTCATTTTAAAAAAATGAATCAATGTAATCAACTTACGATCATTTCAACGGATGCAAAAAAGCATTTAACAAAATCTAATACCTATTCATGATAAAAACTCAGCAAACAGGCCAGGCATGGTGGCTCAAGCCTGTAATCCCAACTCTTCGGGAGGCCAACGCTGGTGGATCACCTGAGGTCAGGAGTTCAAGACTAGCCTGGCCCACATGGTGAAACTCCGTCTCTACTAAAAATACAAAAATTAGCCAGACATGGCAGCGGGCACCTGTATTCCCAGCTACTTGGGAGGCTGAGGCAGAATTGCTTGAACACAGGAGGCGGAGGTTGCAGGAGCCGAGACCGTGCCACTGCACTCCAGCCTGGGCGAAAGAGCGAAACTCTGTCTCAAAAAAAAAAAAAAAAGAATCTCATTTACATCAGCATCAAAAAAGTGTAAATCTAATAAATATGTACAACAGGATATATATGAGGAAAACTACAAAACTGATGATCTAAAAAAAAAAATGGAGAAATATTCCATGCTCATGGACAAGACTCAATATTAAGATGGCAATTCTTCCCAACTTGATCTATAGATTCAATGTGATACTCCCAAACAAAATCCCAGCAAGTTAATAGATACCAACAAACTGATTCTAAAGTTTATGTGGGAAGGCAAAAGGCCCAGAATGGTCAATACAATACTGAAGAACAAAGTTGGAGGAATGACATTATCAACTTACTATAATCTAATCAAGACAGTGTGGTATTGGTGAAAGAACAAACAAAAAACCAGTGGAACAAAATAGAGGGCCCAGACATTCACAATACTTGAATGTTTGTTCCCCTGATGGTATCCTAGATGCCATTTAGGCTTTCTTTTTTAATTATTTTTTTCATTCATTCATTCATTCATTCATTCATGTATGTCTGACTGGGTTATTTCAAAAGACCTATCTTTAAGTTTAGTAATTCTTTCTTCTGCTTGAT
This sequence comes from Pan paniscus, assembly GCF_029289425.2. Taxonomy (NCBI): domain Eukaryota; kingdom Metazoa; phylum Chordata; class Mammalia; order Primates; family Hominidae; genus Pan; species Pan paniscus. The sequence goes on from NC_085926.1 coordinate 120,375,288, forward strand.
CTGATCCACTGCTGAAGATCTCAGCTGTATTTTTATTTCATTCATTAAATTCTTCAGTGCTGGGAATCCTTTTTTATATGTTATTATTGCTTTTTTAATTGTGTGGTGGTAGGATGGTAGGAGATGCTCATAACTTTTGTTTTGTAAATCTGTATTCTTTGATTTAACCCACCACCACTACTACTGCCATCATTCACGGATTCACCAAAAATTGGATATTATCATACTTGTTTTTATTAATCTTTCTTACATTTATGTATAGCTGACATCTGTTTCAATGTTTAATATTAGAAGGTTTTTGGGTCTATATTTTGAAGGTTGGGGATGTTTCCTTGACCAGAAATATCACGTAGTAACTCAACTGATTTATATTAATTAGCCTATGATAAAATTGGTTTTAATATATACAATGTTTCTCTTAAAGTCAAAGTTTCCTGGAACCTATCAATGACATTAAGTGAGGACTTCCTATACTGTACTACCAGTGTGTGTGTGTGTGTGTGTGTGTGTGTGGTTTCTCAGATAAACTATGTGTTTGTGTGTGGTTTCTCAGATAAACTGTGTGTTTGTGTGTTTGGTTTCTCAGATAAACTGCAAATTCATGCACAGACCCGCACAAAAAGAATAGAAAGCCCAGAAACACACCCACACAAAAACAGTCAACTGATCTTTAACAGAAGAGCAAAGGCAATTAAATGGAGAAGGGATTCCACCTTTTCAACAGTGCTAAAACAACTGAACATCCATACAGAAAAATAATGAACCTAGACACAGGCCTTACTTTGTGTCACTCGTGAGCTTAGACAGGCCAAGTCTTCCCAATACCCAAGACTGAGGCTTTCATCCCAGTATTCACCAGTCGATTACTTAATCATCCTTGTGAAAGAACGACCTATAGCAAGACTGACCTGCCACCTCCAAAAACACTGCATTCTCTCACTTTTCCTCATGCTATTCTCCCCTCCAAAATTGCCAATTCTCTATACAAATGGTAAGTTTCACTTCTTTGATGAATCTTTCTCTAATTTCAGTTAATAATCCTTATCCTTCATTAAGAACATGTGTTATATATGTATTAACATTTGATTATATTCAACCTAAAATTCTAGATGTTTCCTAAAACATTCTTTTTTATCTTTTGAGACAGAGTCTCTCACTCTGTCTCCGAGGGTGGAGTGCAGTGGCACGATCTTGTCTCACTGCAACCAACCTCTGCCTCCTGGGTTCAAGCCATTTTCCCACCTCAGCCTCCCAAGTAGCTGCAACTACAGGAGAACACCAACACGCCCAGCTAATTTTTGTAGAGACAAGGTTTCTCCATGTTGGCTAGGCTGGTCTCGAACTCCTGACCTCAAGTGATTTGCCTGCCTTGTCCTCCCAAAGTGCTGGAATTACAGACGTGAGCCACCACGCCCGGCCAAGATATTTCCTAAAATATTCTAATTGTTTCTTGCATCCAAATCTGGTATCTGCAACAAGAATAAGCAGAAGCCAGATAGATGTCTTTTATAAGTGATAAAGTCAGTTTGTTTTTTGTAATTTGGACTGTAATATTTTTGTGACATTCTTTCAAGATAACTCTTCATGTGGGGAAGAAGAAACTGCTAGGAGGTTGATAATTAATTTTATTATAAATAGCTATGCTGAATTTTAAAAAGGGACAGCAGCAATTCTGCGCTTCTCTAACAGAGCAAAATACTCCTGAATACTTTCTCATGAAAGATGGCATAATAAAATATATATGTTTATGGTTTATTTCTTCTTCTTTTTTTTTTTTTTTTGAAACGGAGTCTCACTCTGTCACCCAGGCTGGAGTGCAGTGGCATGATCTCAGCTCACTGCAACCTCTGCCTCCCGGGTTCAAGCGATTCTCCAGTCTCAGCCCCGCAAGTAGCTGGGATTACAGGTGCACGCCACCACACCTGGCTAATTTTTGTACTTTTAGTAGAGACGGGGTTTCACCCTGTTGGCCAGGCTGGTCTCGAACTCCTGACCTTGTGATCCGCCTGCCTTGGCCTCCCAAAGTGGTGGGATTACAGACGTGAGCTGCTGCACCCGGCCTGGCTTATTTCAATTAAGAAAATATATTTACTATAAAATATAGAGACAATTAATAACTATAAATGTGAATTTGAACATAAAGCTTATTCAAATAACTATAGTACTTCATTATTTTTACCATCTGGTGACAGCATAATTAAAATCATAGTACTCTAGAATCAGAATTTTGGAGGCTGGAAAAAACCTACAAGACAAATGTGCTTCTGTCTCCCTGAAATAACCTGCCCATGATGAACTTCACCAAAATAGCTACTGCATATGTTAATCTGTTTGTAATTTTATTCTTTGAGGTACATATTTCTTATTTTCTCTACCTGATAAATTTCTGTACTTTGTTACGACTATTTTTATTTTTTAATTCCAAACAGAACACTTAAAACTAGCATCTGATGAATGCCTACATTCAGTCCACAAAGCAACAATGTAAGTAGTAGCTATGTTTGTCTGATATTACGTATGAGTAAGGAGTTAATGCTTTAGCACTCATTTGAAACCATCTTTCCTTAATTTTGGATTCCCCATAAAGTTAAGACTGGCTGAGTCTAGGCTCCATTTTTCTCTTCATCATTACTTTTTTTCCCTATCTGAAATACTAGATGTCCTGAATTTTGCATTTAATTATATGATGCTCCTTTGAATAACTGATTCCCATCCATATTTATGTTTTCTTCCACTCATTAAGCTTATAAGCTGCTCGTCGGGCATGATGGCTCACACCTGTAATTCCAGCACTCTGGGAGGCCAAGGCAGGTGGATCGCCAGAGCTCTGGAATTCAAGATCAGCCTGGCCAACAGGGGAAAACTCCGTTTCTACTAAAAATACAAAAATTAGCTGGGTGTGGTGGCACTCACCTGTAATCCTAGCTACTAGGGAGGCTGAGGCAGGAGAATCGCTTGAACCCAGGAGGCAGAGGTTGCAGTGAGCCGACAGTGCCACTGCACTCCAGCCTGGGCAACAGAGAGAGACTCCATCTCAATCAATCAGTCAATCACTAAGCTGCTACCAAGGGAGCCATTTAAGTCTTGAGCTGCTACAGCTCCTCCCTTGAACAAGAATATTAGAAGATACCTGCCTCTACTAAATTTGGCACTTCATTCTCAGACATACCACTCTTTCAATTCTGATCCAATTCTACTATTAAGACATCTAAACTAAAAAGGGCAAGAGTGAGTTATTAAACTTGGGCTCTAAGTTCTACAAGTAACCTATATTACCCAAGATATTTCTGACAAGTAGCTCCAGAGTAGGTTGAAGCAAGGATTTCTATTGCCTCAAGCCTCGACTATGCCTACTTCTTATATCCCAGGATTGTTTTTCAGCAAAAAGAAATGGGAGAGATAATAAAGAATTAAATACACATCTAATTATGACACCAAGGACAATTTCCTAAGGACTGGAACTAAACATTCTTATTTGGTAAGATCGTCTCTCACTTACTTTTCCCCTCAAAGGCAGCTAATCTTTTACTCTAGGTAATATGTGGGAGGTTATAAAGTTATAGACACAATAATAATTTTTCTTTTAACTTACAATATGCTGCCTGATTGGTACTTACTTGATCTGTTCAGCTGATCCTCCAGAAGTTGCATTTGTGATGGCCCAAGCTGCTTCTTTTCTTGTCCGAAATTCAGCAGTTTGTAAAATACTAATGAGGGCTGGGAAAATGTTGGCATCTATCACAGTCTAAAATTAAAGAAAAACTTAAATGGAAAAAACTGTGAGATTTATAAAAATATTCATGATACTAATTATAATTTCTAAGCTAGTTTGACTATTAACACCCCTTCTCCTGTCAGAAATAAATTGAAAAGAGTTATGTCATTATCTCTAACCTTTTTTTTTCTTTTTTGAGATGGAGTCTCACTCTGTTGCCCAGGCTGGAGTGCAGTGGTGCAATCTCAGCTCACTGCAGCTTCCACCTCCTGGGTTCAAGTGATTCTCCTGCCTCAGCCTCCCGGGTAGCTGGGACTACAGGTGCACACCACCAAACCCGGCTAATTTTTGTACTTTTAGTAGAGACAGGGCTTCACCATGTTGGCCAGGCTGGCCTTGAACTCCTGACCTCAGGTGATCCACCCACCTCGGCCTCCCAAAGTGCAGGGATTACAGGTGTGAGCCACTGCACCCGGCCTTCCCTAATCCTTATTCTGTCTTGGTATCACTGAAAACATCTTCCCTGGAGTTTATGATCTTATAATCTCCTATTTTCTCTGAGTTCTTTTCTCTTTTACTTTCCTCTTTTGTTCTGCCCATAGTAACAAATTGTTAAGAGCTCAATTTTCTGCTCCTCTGCTATTCCATTCTCTCATAGCATGTGAACTTCCATGTGCGAAAACTCTCTAGTCCTCACTTCTCACTGGAGCATCAGCCCAGGGTAGCCAGCAGTTTACGTTAGGTCTGCTAGTCATCTCAAACACATCATCTGCCCGCTATATCAAGTTTCCTTTTAAACCCCTCTAGTTCACAAAGGCTATTAATTTACATTCTCAATTTTTAAAATCCTGAGTCCATCTTTTTCCTTTCCTTTGGCATTGCCATGCTATTCTCCAAGCCACCACCTCCCAGATTACCAAAATAAGACTTATAGTTGGATGGAGTACTTTTACTCAATCCCATTCATGTACTAACACTAAAGTAGCCTTCCCAAAATTACTTTCTCCCTGTTTCTTCCTGGCTCAAGTACCTAACATGGGTTTATATCATTTCCTACATTAAGAAACTGAGAAGTTCTGCATAAAAAAGCCTGGTGGTGACAGGCAATCAAATACAGATGAAATCACCTCATATGAATGCTATAGATTGTTATAGCTATTAATCTCAGTTCCTAATTCAGCATTTTGGGGACAAAATGCTTTCCTGGTCAAAAACTCTTATTATACCTGTGAAGGACGTCAACAAAGTTTGACAAAGTTGATTACTGGAAAGACACCTAATCCCGGTCCTGTCATTTTACTAGAGGTGCTCTTGAGCAAATCATTTTAATTCCATGAGCCATTTCATCTTTTTATTCAAATTCTTTATTGACAAATAATAATTGTATATATTTATGGGATACAATGTAATGGATGCTTCAATACACACACACAAACACACACACACAAAATTGTGGTAAATGAAAACCTTGGATTAGATGATCTTTCTGTTTCCATTCATCTCCAAGGCCCTCTATGTCTGTGTTATATCTTTTCCTACCCACTGTTCCACCCTTGAACATTGCCCAGGCTGAACACTTTGGCCCACTGCTTGTCGTCCACTTGAGTTACTCTCCCACCAATACAAAGACAAAAGTAAAAACCAAGTAACTATTTAAAGAAAAATGGGTATTCAAAAATTCATGAAAATTTGAGGCAATCTACATGGGTCCACTGGAAAAATAAATATCTTACTTGGAAAGAGTTAAAGCCAATCGTGTTCAGCATAAAGCCCATCAAAACATTTTGAAAATACAAGACATGATTTGTTGCAGGAAGTCAGGGACCCCGAATGGAGGGACCATGAAGCCTGGCAGAAGGACATAAATTGTGAAGATTTCATGGACATTTATTAGTTCCCCCAAATTAATACTTTTATCATTTCTTACACCTGTCTTTACTGCAGTCTCTGAACATAAACTGTGAAGATTTCATGGACATTTATCACCTCCCCAATCAATACTCTTATAATTTCCTATGCCTATCTTTACTTTAATCTCTTAATCCCGTCATCTTCATTAAGCTGAGGATGTATGTCACCTCAGGACCCTGTGATGATTGCATTGACTGCACAAGTTGTTCATAAAGCATGTGTGTTTAAACAATATGAAATCTGGGCACCTTGAAAAAAGAAGAGGATAACAGCGATCTTCAGGGAACAAGGGAGATAACCATCAGGTCTGACTGCCTGAGAGCTAGGCGGAACAGAGCTATTATTTCTCTTCTTACAAAAGTGAATAGGAGAAATATTACTGAATTCTTTTTCTCAGCAAGGAACAGTCATGAGAAAGAGAATGTGTTCCTAGGGGGAGGTCTCTAAAATGGCCACTCTGGGACTGTCTGTCTTATATGGTTGCAGATAAGGGATGAAATAAACCCCGGTCTCCCTTAGCGCTCCCAGGCCTATTAGGACGAGGAAATTCCTGCCTAGTAAATTTTAGTCAGACTGGTTGTCTGTTCTCAAACCCTGTCTCCTGATAAGATGTTATCGATGACAATGCATGCCTGAAACCTCATTAGCAATTTTAATTTCACCCCGTGCTCTGCCATTTGCCTTGTGATATTTTATTGCCTTGTGAAGCATGTGATCTCTGTGACCCACAACCTATTCGTACACTCCCTCCCCTTTGAAAATCACTAATAAAAACCTGCTGGTTTTGCAGCTTGGGGGGCATCACGGAACCTGCCGACATGTGATGTCTCCCCCAGACAGCCAGCTTTAAAATTTCTCTTTTGTACTCTTTCCCTTTATTTCTCAGACCGGCCGACACTTAGGGAAAACAGAAAAGAACCTACATGAAACACTGGAGGTGGTTCCCCTGATAACTATTTCTTGGATCTTGGTGAAACATCAAATATTAACAGCAACAGAAAAAATGAAGGCTTAAGTGTAAATTTCAAAAGACTTAACATCTATAAGCTAGGATAAAGTAAAAAGCTGACTATGAAATAAGACAACAACATTGAAAGTGGTCTTCAAAGCAATAATGAAAACGATACACGTTTTGTTTTATTTTGTTTTGAGTTGGAGTCTTGCTCTGTCACCCAGGATGGAGTACAGTGGCACAATCTCGGCTCACTACAACCTCTACCTCCAGGGTTCAAGTAATTCTCCTCCCTCAGCCTCCCGCGGAGCTGGGACTACAGGCACCTGCCACTGCGACTGGCTAATTTTTTTGTATTTTTAGTAGAGACAAGGTTTCAGCATGTTGACCAGGATAGTCTTGAACTCCTGACCTCAAGTGATCCACGGGCCTCAGCCTCCCAGAGTGCTGAGATTACAGGCAGGAGCCACCGCACCCAGCCAAAAACAAATGTGTTTTAAAGGGTGACTGAGAAAAAAACCTTACTTTTCAATAAAAATACTGAAAGAAAAGTTAGGTCCTATGAGGTTACCTGGATCTGTGCCCTATTTCCAGCTGTAATATTAGATATCGTCCAACATGCTTCCTTTTTGATAGATTCCTTTGGGCTACTCAGCAAATGCAATAAACTCTGCAGAGCTGAGCAATTCAGAATTACCTAAAAGAAAAAGTTTGAAAATTTTACTTATTGTATTGTTCTAAATATCAATGTTTAACTTAAGGAACATATTTTATGAAAGACATAACATCTCCCCTTGAAATTTTATAAATAAGTAACTTTATACAGGTAAAAAAAAGTATTCACTGTTAATAAGAATTAGTTTCTAAGAGTATCAGTACAGTTTCATTGTACACATTCACAACTGCTAAACTGTACTTAATAAGATACAATAATGTTACTATTGTAATTACAAAAGCATTACTCATTCACCTTCCCATCCCAATAGCGTAAGTCTTCTGAATGGGTAAATATATCAAGTGGCCAGAAAAGTCAGGAGTCTCAGATTTGTAGGTCCTCTGATAACACACTACTTGGTAGTCAATGAACGAATACGTACTTAATGAGGTATATTAGATGCTTTATAGGATACAAAGATAAAAAAGATATGACCTCAGCTATCAGTTTATAAAGGTGAAGGAGGTAACACAAATACACATGAAGAAGGAGACCTACTCTACTAGAAACTAAAATAATAAAAGTTTGATTAAAATAGTATATGGCAGATTTAAGAATTAATCACTAAACAGAGAACAGAGATCTATTCTAGAAACAAATGCAGCTATTTATAAAGTTTATAATAAGTTAATCCTTTCTTCCAATGACTTGTGGCTATGACAGAACTGGAATAAAAAGCTAAACAGATTAAAGACAATTTTTTCAAAATCATTTCTTAACCCTGATATGGTTTGGATCTGTGTCCCCACCCAAATCACATGTCGAATTGTAATCCCCAAGGTTGGAGGTGGGGCCTGGTAGGAGGTGACTGGATCATGGGGGTGGATCCTTCAAGAATGGTCAGTGCCATCCCCATGGTTCTGTTCTAGTATGTAGCACCTTCTCCCACTCTTTGCTCCTGCTCACGTCACATAAGACATGCCTGCTTTCTCTTCACCTTCCACCATAACTTTTAAGTTTCCTGAGACCTCCCCAGAAGCAGAAGCTACTATATGCGTCCTGTATGGCCTACAAAAACATGAGCCAATTAAACCTCTTTTCTTTATAAACTACTCAGTCTTCGGTATTTCTTGTTTTTTTTTTTTTGAGACAGAGTTTCGCTCCTGTTGCCCAGGCTGGAGCGCAATGGCGCAATCTCTGCTCACCGCAACCTCCGCCTCCTGGGTTCAAGTAATTCTCCTGCCTCAGCCTCCTGAGTAGCTGGGATTACAGGCATGCGCCACCACGCCCGGCTAATTTTGTATTTTTAGTAGAGACAGGGTTTCTCCATGTTGGTCAGGCTGGTCTTGAACTCCTGACCTCATGTGATCCACCTACCTCAGCCGCCCAAAGTGCTGGGATTACAGGCAGGAGCCACCGCGCTCGGCCAGGCATTTCTTTATAGCAATGAAATAACAGACTAATATAAACCCTAAGTCACCAAAATAAATTTGCAACTACTTAAGAGTAAATATTTTTAAAAGAAATCATAAAGCAGAATTATTAGAAAATAGCTGACTTGGGGATGGTAAAAGACTGCATGAGCATAAAAATAAATTATAGGGGAAAATAAAAATTTCATGAAACATGTTTTCATGTCAAAAATCGTAACAGATTTTAAATGTACACCATCCACTGTGAAAAATATTTGCAACAAATGAGAGGGTTGCTATGTGTAAACTGAAAAGAGAAACTAAAATTTTAATAGAAAATTATCTCCTAAGTAATGAAAGAAATGCAAATTAAAATGAAGTCTTTTATGCCTATTAAATAGGCAATAGGATTTCATTAGAAAAAAGAGGGACTGACACTGCACATAAGCTAGAAATGAAAAAATGCAGAGACAAGCTATTACAAAGTACCGTAAGAACAGACTACTGAGGCTATTTTATTTTAAGAAACAGTCTCGTTCTATCACTAAGGCTGGAGTGTGGTGGCATGATCATAGCTCACTGCAACCTCAAACTCCTGGGTGCAAGCAATCCTCCTGCCTCAGCCTCCTGAGTAGAGTAGGTAGGACTACAGTTACATTCCATCATGCTCAGCTAATTAAAAAAAAATGTTTTTAGAGATGGGGTCTTGCTATATTGCATGGGCTGGTTTGGAACTCCTGGGCTCAGGCAATTCTCTCGCCTCAGCCTCTCAAAAAGCTAGGAATACAAGCATGAGCCAGCATACCTGGCCATGATGAGGCTATTACGAAAGAGTTCTATGCCCCAAAAATAATAGGCTAGAAAGAAGAATGAGACTAAAATCTTAAGGAGAAATTCCTTTGAATCTTTCAAGTTTCTTTATCTTACAGGCACTAAAGCAGCTTATTGTTTCTAGAGGAAGATAATGCAAATAACATTACTTTAGGAAAGATTCAGCTGTTATTAGGGGGAATAAATTGAGAAGAGTAACTGCTTAGGACAGTCGGAGGATGGATGGGTACAGCAACAACCTGTGTGTGTGACAAGGACCAAAAGTATGTAATTTGATGGGGATCTAGTAACAATAAGAATCAAGAAGACCCAGCAACTTGCTATACAAACTATAAGGGAGGAAGACACCACATGTAACTGCAAAGTTTCATGTGTAGGTAAATAGAATAGTTATATCATTACCTGAAATAGGAAAAATAAAAACTTGGAACTTGCTTTGTGGGGGAAAGAAGATATACTGTGAGACAAACGTGAGATATGCAAGCAGAAATATGTAAGAGACTACTGCAGATATAGGACTGAAACTTGAGATAGGTCAGAACTAGATGTAGAGATTCAGAACTTCATTGCATTCAATAAATATTCTTTAAGTCCCTATATATTGTGCCAGAAATTATTAGATTTACAGAGGCACAGAAATAAACACTGACATAATCCACCTCTAGAATCTTAAAATCTAGTAATTAGTTACAATACAATGTGATTAATATTCTGATGGATAAAGAAAAAAAAATAAGTACCTAACTTAAGAGTTTAGGGTCAAACAGGGCTTCTCAGAGAAAATAATGTTAATACCAAGACTTGAAGAACAAGAAAACATTAGGAGCAGAGAATGTGGATATGTGTGAGGTGGCAGTCAGAGCAAGGGGTAGCAGTGGAGACACATGTTCCAGGCAGAGGGAATAAAGCATGCGTTAAAACTCAGAGCTGAGAGTGGCCACAGCCAATTCAAGGAACAAATATGACAAAAGCGTACAGCATATGGAGGTAGGTGAGGGACAGAAAGATACTGATAGGGTTCAAAAATTCGGAGGGTATAAAAGACTCTATAGTTGTTAAAAGCCTCTTTCCCCTTCTTGTATCCCAGCCAACCAGTTCCCCTCAAAGACAACCAACATTTTCAGTTCCCTATATATCCTTCCAGAGAAATTTTATGCAAATATAGTCAAACATATATTCTTTTCTTCTCCTATTCTCTTCTGAAGTGTCTGAACTAAGCCCTGCAAAGGATGAATAGAGACAGAACAACAGAACTTAATAACTGATGATGGAGTTGGAGGAGAGGAAAGAATCAAGCTGATGTCCAGGTTTCAGGGGAACTGATGGTGCCATTCACTGATACAGGGAACATAAGCAGAGGTTCAGGTAATGCAAGGGGAAATGAGTTCCCTTGTGTACAGAATATATTTAAAGTAAATACATTACAGTTAGAAGATACCTGAGAGAACAAATCTAATCTCCTTAATTTTAGAGATTAGAAAAGGCATTAAATGTATTGCTGAAAGTCAGAACTGGTGAAGAAAACGCTAAGGCTAAAACCCAATTCCCAATTCTGAATCCATGCACACAAGGGTAATCACTGACATTATAAATAAGATCTATGAACGAGGCAGAAGGATTGCCCCGTGGAAGATGTCCACAAAAGGAGACAAGAGGAAAAGGAGCTTGCTAGGGAGAAATAAATGGTCGATGAGGCAGAAGAACTAAAAGACTTCAACATCACAACACAGCTGAGATTTCAGGAAGAAATATGGCTAGAACAATGCACTGTGAATGGTGTGTCTTGATACAGAAGTTGAATAGAGTAGATGGTGACATTAGAAAGCAGGAGGGAAGAATCTTCCTCACACAGGGGACTTACCATGTACAAAAGGAGAAAGCTATCAGAGAAGGTGATATTGAGATGAAAAAGACAGAGAAAAGATGCTACTAGAGGATTCTGATGCCCATGAGAACTATTTCAAATAGGAGTGAAGAAAAACAAATCTGTCTGACCAAAAAATAGTCACTATCATAGGACAACCCCAAACTACTACAAGCAACAGGTCAAGTCAGAGATACTAAAGGTATTGAGAGTAGATGCCTAAACCAACTTTTTTTTTTTTCTTTGAGCTGGAGTCTCACTCTGTTGCCCAGGCTGGAGTGCAGTGGTGCGATCTCGGCTCACTGCAACCTCTACCTCCTGGGTTCAAGCGATTCTTCTACCTCAGCCTCCCAAGTAGCTGGAACTACAGGCGCGTGCAACCACGCCCGGCTAATTTTTTGTATTTTTAGTAGAGATGAGGTTTCACCATGTTGCCCAGGCTGGTGTCGAACTCCTGAGCTCAGGCAATCCGCCCGCCTCAGTCTCCCAAAGTGCTGGGATTACAGGCGTGAGCGACTGCCCCCGGCCCAACATTTTTAAACATTAGTGTAACAGAGTATCAAGTTTCCCTAATAATATGGAGTAAAATACGATAATAGAAACATGATCATGAAGTTCAATATACTGTTTTTAAAGGACAAAAGAAAGTTACCACTTCTTCATACCTGTGTCTGAATATCATCCCCTGTGACAATGTTTCCCACAGCTCGCAAAGCAGGAGAAACCACTTTATAATCATTATGCCTGCAAAAACAAAAAGTAATGTTATAGCAAACAGTTCTATCCTTAGTTTCATTTCCTTCCAAGACCAAAATTAAAAAACAAAAAAATCGTGATAGAATTTTAGAGCAGAAATGTACCCATGGGGCTAATTAAGGGAACGCTTATCATGATGATGGAATGTCTGGTGTTCCCTAGAACTGTCTTTCCCCTTATCTTAGTACATTTGGAAAAAACTACCAATCTTTCCTAGGAATCTTTCCCAGGTATTCCATCACCTGGATTCCAACTTTTCCCTCTCATTCTTTAATATAGGCTTCACTTCCTCTTTACTGGCTTTTGTATGGTTGCTGAGATAATTGAGAGCAATAATTAACATTTATGCAACATTTTTAAGTTTTATAAATTGTCTTAATTTTCAGACGTAAAAGTGACACATCAACAGCTGAACTAACTTGAAAACGCAAGTCAGGAGTCACACTCTAAATACAAAGGTCTTTCAACTAAACCTACTAAATAAGCTGCCTTACTGGTCCAAAAACCACTCCACAAAGCCATATATATATATTTGAAGACAGATATTAAGTCCTTATTTCTAGCTAAATTAAGTCACTATCTTTTGATTTTCCTTAAGGGTCCTATTTTTCCCTCCACTTTAATGAGACCAATCACTCTTCTAAAAACTAAGCCAGTTCCTTCCAATTTAACATGTAATGATTAAAAAGAAATGGCTGGGTTCCGTTCCAAGATAGCTGAATAGGAACAGCTCTGGTCTGCAGCTCCCAGAGTGATCGACGCAGAAGACGGGTGATTTCTGCATTTCCAACTGAGGTACCTGATTCATCTCACTGGGACTGGTTGGACAGTGGGTGCAGCCCACGGAGGGCGAGGTGAAGCATGACAGGGCGTCGCCTCACCCAGGAAGCGCAATGGGTCGGGGGATTTTCCTTTCCTAGCCAAGGGAAGCTGTGACAGACTGTACATGGAAAATCAGTAAACCCCGCCCAAACACTGTGCTTTTCCCCCAGTCTTAGCAAATGGCAGACAAGGAGATTGCTCTCCCATGCCTGGCTCAGCGGGTCCCATGCCCATGCAGCCTTGCTCACTGCTAGCGCAGCAGCTGGAGATCGACCTGCAAGGCTGCAGCCTGGCGGGGGGAGGGGCGTCTGCCATTGCTGGGGCTTGAGTAGGTAAACAAAGCAGCCAGAAAGCTCGAAATGGGTGGATCCCACCGCACCTCAGCAAGGCCTACTATCTCTATACACTCCACCTCTGGGGGCAGGGCATAGGCTGAACAAAAGGCAGCAGACAACTTCTGCAGATGTAAACGTCCCTGTCTGACAGCTCTGAAGAGAGCAGTGGTTCTCCCAGCATGGTGTTTGAGTTCTGAGAATGGATAGACTGCCTCCTCAAGTGGGTCCCTGAACCCCGTGTAGCCTATTGGGGGAACCAGCCCCCAGTATTTCAATGTAGTTTCTTTTCTATTTTCTCTAAGTGTTGGCCAGTCTAAGAAATAAAGAGAAAGAGTACAAAAGAGAGAAATTTTACACCTAAGTCTCCGGGGATGACATCACATGTCGGCAGGTTCCGTGATGCTCCCAAGCCACAAAACCAGCAATATTTTATTAGCGATTTTCAAAGGGGAGGGAGTGTACGAATAGGGTGTGGGTCACAGAGATCACATGCTTCAAAAGGCAATAAAATATCACAAGGAAAATGGGGGCAGAGCAAGATCACAAGGCCAGGGTGAGATTAGAACTGCTGATGAGGTTTCATGTCCCACTGTACACCCATTGTCACTGATAAACATCTTAACAAGAAACAGTGTTTTCTAGAGCAGAAAACCGGTCTGACTAGAATTCGCCAGGCTGGAATTTCCTAATCCTAGCAAGCCTGAGGGCACTGAAGGAGACCAGGGCGTATTTTATGCCTTATCTTCAACTGCAAAAGACAGACACTCCCAGAGCGGCCATTTTAGAGGCCGCCCCCTGGGAATGCATTCTTTTCCCAGGGCTGTTCCTTGCTGAGAAAAAGAACTGAGCGCTATTTCTGCTATTCGCTTTTGCAAGAAGAGAAATATGACTCTGTTCTGCCCGGCCCCGCAGGCAGTCAGACCTTATGGTTATCTCCCTTGTTCCCTGAAAATCACTGTTATCTTGTTCTTTTAGAATGCCCAGATTTCATACTGTTCAAACACACCTTTCACAAACAATTTGTACACATAATGCAATCATCACAGGACCCTGAGGCAACATACATCCTCAGCTTATGAAGATGACAGGATTAAGAGATTAAAGACAGGCATAGGAAATTATAAGAGTATTGATTGGGGAAGTGATAAATGTCCATGAAATCTTCACGATTTATGTTCAGAGACTGCAGTAAAGACAGGCGTAAGAAATTATAAAAGTATTAATTTGGGGAACTAATAAATGTCCATGAAATCTTTACAATTTATGTCCTTCTGCCATGGCTTCAGCCGGTCCTTCCATTCAGGGTCCCTGACTTCCTGCCTAACTGGGAGACACCTCCAAGTAGGGGCCGAGAGACACCTCATACAGGCGGGTGCCCCTCTGGGACGAAGCTTCCAGAGAAAATATCAGGCAGCAATATTTGCTGTTCTGCAATATTTGCTGTTCTGTGGCCTCTGCTGGTAATCCAGGAAAACAGGGTCTGGAGTGGACCTCCAGCAAACTCCAACAGACCTGCAGCTGAGGGAACTGACTGTTAGAAGGAAAACAAATAAGCAGAAAGGAATAGCATCAACATCAACAAAAAGGACATCCACACCAAAACCTCATCTGTAGGTCACCAATATCGAAGACCAAAGGTAGATAAAACCACAAAGATGGGGAGAAACCAGAGCAGAAAAGCTGAAAATTCTAAAAACCAGAGCGCCTGTTTTCCTCCAAAGGATCGCAGCTTCTCGCCAGCAACAGAACAAAGCTGGACGGAGAATAACTTTGACGAGTTGACAGAAGTAGGCTTCAGAAGGTCGGTAATAACTAACTTCTCCGGGCTAAAGGAGCATGTTCTAACCCATTGCAAGGAAGCTAAAAACTTTGAACAAAGGTTAGACCAACGGCTAACTAGAATAAACAGTGTAGAGAAGAGCTTAAAAGACCTGATAGAGCTGAAAACCATGGCACAAGAACTTCGTGACGTATGCACAAGCTTCAATAGCCGATTCAATCAAGTGGAAGAAAGGATATCAGTGATTGAAGATCAAATTAATGAAATAAAGTATGAAGACAAGATTAGAGAAAAAAGAGTAAAAAGAAAAGAGTTTTCAACCAAGAATGTCATATCCAGCCAAACTAAGCTTCATAAGTGAAGGAGAAATAAAATCCTTTACAGACAAGCAAATGCTGACAGAGTTTGTCACCACCAGGCCTGCCTTGCAAGAGCTCCTGAAGGAAGCACTAAACATGGAAAGGAACAACCGGTACCAGCCACTGCAAAAACATGCCAAATTGTAAAGACCATCAATGCTGGGAAGAAACTGCATCAATTAACGGGCAAATTAACCAGCTAACATCATAATGATAAAATGAAATTCACACATAACAATAATAACCTTAATTGTAAATAGGTTAAATGCCCCAATTAAAAGACACAGACTGGCAAATTGGATAAAGAGTCAAGACCCATCAGTGTGCTATATTCAGGAGACCCATCTCACGTGCAGACACACACATAGGCTCAAAATAAAGGGATGGAGGAAGATGTTCAAAGCACATGGAAAGCAAAAAAAAAGCAGGGGTTGCAATCCTAGTCTCTGATAAAACAAACTTTAAACCAACAAAGATCAAAAGAGACAAAGCCATTACATAATGGTAAAGGGATCAATTCAACAAGAAGAGCTAACTATCCTAAATATATATGCACCCAATACAGGAGCACCCAGATTCATAAACCAAGTCCTTGGAGACCTACAAAGAGACTTACACTCCCACGCAATAATAATGGGAGACTTTAACACCCCACTGTCAATATTAGACAGATCAACATGACAGAAGGTTAACAAGGATATCCAGGACTTGAACTCAGCTCTGCACCAAGTGGACCTAATAGACATTTACAGAACTCTCCACCCCAAATCAACAAAATATACACTCTTCTCAGCACCACATTGTACTTATTCTAAAACTGACCACATAATTGGAAGTAAAACACTGCTCAGCAAATGTAAAAGAACAGAAATCACAACAAACTGTCTTTCAGACCAGAGTGCAATCAAATTAGAACTCAGGATTAAGAAACTCACTCAAAACCGCACAACTACATGGAAACTGAACAACCTGATCCTGAATGACTACTGGGTAAATAACGAAATGAAGGCAGAAATAAAGATGTTCTTTGAAACCAATGAGAACAAAGACACAACATACCAGAATCTCTGGGACACATTTAAAGCAGTGTGTAGAGGGAAATTTATAGCACTAAATGCCCACAAGAGAAAGCAGGAAAGATCTAAAATCAACACCCAACATCACCATTAAAAGAACTAGAGAAGCAAGAGCAAACAAATTCAAAAGCTAGCAGAAGGCAAGAAATAACTAAGATCAGAGCAGAACTGAAAGAGATACAGACACAAAAAACCCTTCAAAAAAATAAATGAATCCAGGAGCTGGTTTTTTGAAAAGATCAACAAAATTGATAGACCGCTAGCAAGACAAAGAAAAGAGAAAAGAATCAAATAGATGCAATAAAAAATGATAAAGGGGATATCACCACCGATCCCACAGAAATACAAACTACCATCAGAGAATACTATCAACACCTCTACACAAATAAACTAGAAAATCTAGAAGAAATGGATAAATTCCTGGACACATACACCCTCCCAAGACTAAACCAGGAAGAAGTTGAATCCTTGAATAGACCAATAACAGGCTCTGAAATTAAGGCAGTAATTAATAGCCTACCAACCAAAAAAAGCCCAGGACCAGATGGATTCACAGCCAAGTTCTACCAGAGGTACAAAGAGGAGCTGGTACCATTCCTTCTGAAACTATTCCAATCAATAGAAAAAGAGGGAATCCTACCTAACACATTTTATGAGGCCAGCATCATCCTGATACCAAAGCCTGGCAAAGACACAACAACAAAAAAGAAAATTTTAGACCAATATCCCTGATGAACACTGATGTGAAAATCCTCAATAAAATACTGGCAAACCGAATCCAGCAGCATGTCAAAAAGCTTATCCACCACGATCAAGTGGGCTTCATCCCTGGGATGCAAGGCTGGTTCAACATATGCAAATCAATAAATGTAATCCATCACATAAACAGAACCAACGACAAAAACTACATGATTATCTCAACAGATGCAGAAAAGGCCTTTGACAAAATTCAACAGCCCTTCATGCTAAAAACTCTCAATAAACTAGGTACTGATGGACCATATCTCAAAATAATAAGAGCTATTTATGACTAACCCACAGCCAATATCATACTGAATGGGCAAAAACTGGAAGCATTCCCTTTGAAAACCAGCACAAGACAAGGATGCCCTCTCTCAGCACTCGTATTCAACACAGCACTGGAAGTTCTGGCCAGGGCAATCAGGTAAGAGAAAGAAATAAAGGGTATTCAATTAGGAAAAGAGGAAGTCAAACTGTCCCTGTTTGCAGATGACATGATTGTATATTTAGAAAACCCCATCGTCTCAGCCCCAAATCTCCTTAAGCTGATAAGCAACTTCAGCAAAGTCTCAGGATACAAAATCAATGTGCAAAAATCACAAGCATTCCTATGACAAAGGGCTAATATCCAGAATCTACAAAGTACTTAAACTAATTTACAAGAAAAAAAAAACCCCTCAAAAAGTGGGCAAAGGATATGAACAGACACTTCTCAAAAGAAGACTTTTATGCAGCCAACAGACAATTGAAAAAATGCTCATCATCACTGGTCATCAGAGAAATGCAAATCAAAACCACAATGAGATACTATCTCACGTCATCATTAAAAAGTCAGGAAACAAGAGATGCTGGAGAGGATGTGGAGAAATAGGAACACTTTTACATTGTTGGTGAGAGTGTAAATTAGTTCAACCATTGTGGAAGACAGTGTGGCGATTCCTCAAGGATCTAGAACTAGAAATACCATTTGACCCAGCCATCCCACTACTGGGTATATACCCAGAGGATTATAAATCATGCTACTACAAAGACACATCCATGTTTATTGCGGCACTATTCACAATAGCAAAGACTTGGAACCAACCCAAATGTCCATCAGTGATAGACTGGATTAAGAAAATGTGGTACATATACACCACGGAATACTATGCAGCCGTAAAAAAGGATGAGTTCATATCCTTTGCAGGGACGTGGATGAAGCTGGAAACGATCATTCTGAGTAAACTATCACAAGGACAGAAAACCAAACACTGCATGTTCTCACTCACAGGTGGGAATTGAACAATGAGAACACTTGGACACAGGGCGGGGAACATCACACACTGGGGCCTGTCGTGGAGTTGGGGGCAGGGGGAGGGATAGCATTAAGAGAAATACCTAATGTAAATGACGAGTTAATTGGTGCAGCAAATCAACATGGCACATGTATACCTATGTAACAAACCTGCATGTTGTGTACATTTACCCTAGGACTTAAAGTATAATTTTTAAAAAAGAAAAAAAAAAAAGAAATGGCTAAAATATATAGTAGTCTAGTGACTAAAGAATACAAAGGATTACTTCCCAGATTTTGAATGATGTACTTCAGACTCCTGCAGCATCATACTGCCATTAATTCACATTAGCACTACATTACTGATCTGCATCCAGTCTGTAGCCTGCTATAATCCCAGAGTTTTCTATTTTGTATTAATACATTATAACTATCTAATATATTCCAAATGTCATGTTTGAGACAATGTCTCTTTGCATCTACTTTGTACTTTAAATCTCCCATACCTTGTAACTGTACCATTTCTCCATTATGTTATCACTTTCATTTTTTTCTTCTGTAGTATCTAAAAATTTGATTAATACAGTCTCAAATTATTTATGTCACGAGTAAATCTTCCACTCCATTATCAAAAGCATCACGGAGATGATAAAGCAAAATAAGATTGAATTTCTGATACTTGTCTAAAATAAGCTCTAAATGAGACAGACAGATAAGGAATGACTATTTTAGTGGCAGTATGCCTTCTGATGTCCGGTGGTTGATCTCAGGCCATCCAGTATGAGCCTGGAACTACACATATCAGAGTTTTCCCAATGTTTCTGCTAAAGGCCTGCTAACAGCAGAGGACTAAGAGGTTCTCTATAAGCCTCAATAAAACAAGACAAACAGATCTGACATCAAAATAAACAAGTAACAAAAACAGTAGCCCAAAGCACAATAAATCAATTATCATGTACAATCAATTAATATTTAAGTATTAGCAGCTAGAAAACTAGTACCAAGGGAAAGAAAGTGGACACACTTTCTAAAAGATATCTTACATCAGCAGTTCCACAAGTCTCCTACATACTCCTGCATCAATGACCGCTTGAATTTTATCATTGGGTCCATCTGATAGATATGAGAGGGCCCAGCAGGCATCAGCCAGTACATCAGTGTCACTGACAAACAGCAACCAGGAAAGCACATTCAGACATGGAGAAACCTGTAAATGCAAAATGATGATTATGAAATTCAATAGACTAAAAGCCAGAAGTGAGGTGAGATACTCAAGAAGGCAACCAGGCATATACTTGGTGACTTCTAGGGTGATTTACACTTCTAAAGATGAAGCAGCAAGTACCTAAGTGGCATTTCCATCTTTGGCAATGTTGTCAGTGATCTTGCACTAATCTGTAGTCAAAGCCCAAGGAAAATAATTTCAGAGAGCAAAGTTTTATATACATCAATTCTTGGAGTAAGACTCCCTATCAAAACACATTCTTTGTGGACTAAACAGGTAAAGGAACTTTCACAAATGTGAAAACTAGGAAATTCTGTATTTTAGATACTTTGTTAAAGACCAAAAATGCTAAGGTTTTGTTCAGTGAAAAATGATTCCAAATTAAAAACAACTACAAAAATACCCATTTATTTTAATATCCAGAATCTGCAAGAAATTCAAATCAGCAAGAAAAAAACAATCCCATCAAAAAGTGGGCTAAGGACATGAACAGACAATTCTCAAAAGAAGATATACAAATAGCCAACAAACATATTAAAAAATGCAGCTGGGCGTGGTGGCTCACGCCTGTAATCCCAGCACTTTGGGAGGCTGAGGTGGGTGGATCACCTGAGGTCTGGAGTTCAAGACCAACCTGGCCAACATGGTGAAACCCCGTCTCTACTAAAAATACAAAAATTAGCCGGGCGTGGTGGTATGCGCCTGTAATCCCAGCTACTCGGGAGGCTGAGGCAGGAGAATCACTTGAACCTAGGAGGCAGAGGTTGCAGTGTGCCGAGACCGCGCCACTGCACTTCAGCCTGGGCAACAAGAGCAAAACTCCGTCTCAAAAAACCAAAAAACAAAAAATAGATGTTGGCATGAATGTGGTGAAAAGGGAACACTTTTACACTGTTGCTGGGAATGTAAACCAGTATAACCACTATGGAAAACAGTGTGGAGATTCCTTAAAGAACTAAAAGTATATCTACCATTTGATGCACCAGTCCCATTCCTGGGTATCTACCCAGAGGAAAAGAGGTCATTATACGAAAAAGATACTTGTATACGCAGGTTTATAGCAGCACAATTCACAATTGCAAACACATGGAACCAGCCCAAATGCCCATCAATCAACAAGTAGATAAAGTCACTCAGGACTGGAAAACCAAACATCAGATGTTCTCATTCGTAAGTGGGAGCTAAGCTATGAGGACGCAAAAGCGTAAGAATGATACAATGGACTTTGGGGACTCAGGGAGAAAGGGTCGGAGGTGGGTGAGAGATAAAGGACTACACACTGGGTACAGCGTACACTGCTTGGGTGTTGGGTGCACCAAAATCTCAGAAATCACCACTAAACAAGTAACTCATGTACCCAAACACCACCTGTTCCCCAAAAACCTATTGGAAAAAAAAAAAGAATCTCATGGACTCCCAGAGAACTCACAGACCACACTTTGAGAACCACTGTTTTAAGAGAACTGAAAGGATAGTCTCCTAATACAGTATACTAATTGTATGAAGCCTAATTTCAATAAGCTTTACAAATTCTTCCTTCATGCTATGCTTTATTTGCAGTCCCATCGTAAATGTGCACCTTCAAGCTGTGCTCTAAATTTGCTTTTTAAATAATAAAGAGAACCAACAAAAACAACAACCCTGTTTCTCCAAAAACAGATAAAATTCTAACATTTTAAATTTTAACAAAAATTATCTTCCTGTTCACCTTACCATTGGTTGCAATACTCTTTTAATTGTATTTTTTCTGCCAATGTCCCAAAAGCATAGTCCTTACCTTTGCAAATTCTGGAGGTGGACTTTTCCCTCTACAGAGATTAGACAAAGCCCATACTGCATTCCGGGTCATGGTCAGGCGGTTTTGCTTTGAAAATAACCTAAAAGCACGATGGTACAATGGTAAACTATGTAACAGACAGTGATTATCTGATGACATAAATACTAAATAATAATACTTTTGATAAAGAGATGTCTTCAGATAGCTTTTCTCCAGAACATTAAAACTTCATTAATTCTGATGCAAGTAATTCAGAATTCAGAATTTTGGCATGGAAAAAGATAGGGTGCTTGAGGAAATGATCTAAACAAGAAAATATCTGGAATTAAAAATAACACTAGAAAATCCAAAATGATTTCCAAACATGTAATGCTTTCTGAGGAATCTCTTACATTTTTATTCTCAAAAAGAAAAAAAAAGGAAGAAGGAAGAAGAAACTTACTGCAAAAGAGGGGGAAGGATATTGCAGTCTAAGACATAGTCCCTGCACATGGTACTATCTCCAGCAATGTTGCCAAGAGCCCAGACTGCCTGTGAAAGAATCATTCATTAATAAAGGTTACATAGTTTAATTCCCTCATAATTCTTTCAGATGCCAGTATATCACAATAACACGTTCATCAGGGAGTCAAATGAAATAGTTGTAGGATTGGGGGAGGAAGATAAACAATATCCTAAAGTGTACAACAAACAGAAGGTATTCGGTTTGTTAAAGGAAAGAACTAATTCATTTTTGTTTGTTTTTGTTTTTTGATACAGAATCTCGCTCTGTCACCCAGTATGGAGTGCAACACAGTGAAACTCCATCTCTACTAAAAATACAAAATTAGCTGGGTGTGGTGGCAGGCGCCTGTAATCCCAGCTGCTTGAGAGGCTGAGGCATGAGAACTGCTTGAACCTGACAGGCCAAGGTTGCAGTGAGTCGAGATTGAGCCAATGCACTCCAGCCTGGGTGACAGGGACAGACGGAAGGAGGGAGGGAGGGAAGGAAGGAAGGGAGGGAGGGAGGGAAGGAAGGGAGGGAGGGAGGAAGCAAGAGGAGGGAAGGAGGGAGGGAGGGAGAGACGGAGGGAGGGAGAGACGGAGAGAAGGAGAGATGGAGAGACGGAGAGAAAGAGAAAGACGGAAAGATGGAGAGACAGAAAGAGAGAAAGACAGAAAGAAAAAAAGAAAGACAAAGAGAGTATTTTCTTGCTTACATAAGAAAACAGTGAACAAAAAGAAACTTGCTTTCTGTACTTTTCTGCACAAAAGTGGCAAAGACTAGCCACTTTCTTTTTTTTTGAGATAGGTCTCACTCTGTTACCGAGGCTGGAGTGTGGTGGTGTGATATCGGCTCACTGCAGCCTCAGCCTCCTGGAGCTCAAGTGAACCCTCCCACCTCAGCCTCTCAAGCAGCTGGGACAACAGGCGTGTGCCACCATGCCCACCTACTTTATTTTCTGTAGAGACTGGGTTTCGCCATGTTGCCCTGGCTGGTCTCGAGCTCCTGGGCTCAAGCAAGCTGCCCACCTCAGCCTCCCAAGTGCTGGAATTACAGGCAGGAACCACAGCACCTGGCCTACTTTCAACACTTGAAATTTCTACAAGAAAAAACCTCTATCAGTAACTGCTTACATGGTCTAAAAAAGTACATATACAGGGCTTAAAGAATGTCAGGTTTGGAAGGGGAAGATTATTTTATGTGTCTAAGAGAAATTCTGCCTACAGTCACTAAGAAATTTTCTATTTGGTTAAGACTAAATTTCTAGAACACTCCTTTGTGACAATCCATAGATTACCAAAGCCAACTGGTGAAACTCAGCCCCTTATTATGTTGGGAAATTTTGTGGGGTTTTTTGTTTTTCTTTTTTTGTTTGTTTTGTTTTTTTTGAGACAAAGTCTTGCTCTCGTCACCCAGGCCGGAGTGCAATGATGCAATCTCGGCTCACTGCAACCTCCACCTCTCGGGTTCAAGCAATTCTCCTGCCTCAGCCTCCCAAGTAGCTGGGATTACAGACACGTACCACCATGCCCGGCTAATTTTTGTATTTTTAGTAGAGACGGGATTTCACCATGTTGGCTAGGCTGGTCTCAAACTCCTCGTGATCCACCCACCTTGGCCTCCCAAAATGTTGGGATTACAGGAGTGAGCGACGTGCCCAGCCAAAAAATTTCTTTCACCTGCTTCTTTTTGTTTCATTTTTACCTGTTCCTGGACATCTTCAAACTCTGAGCTGAGCAACTCTATGAAGATGGGCACAGCTCCTGCCTGAATCACAATCCGGGTCTGAAGAGAATTTCCTGAAGCAATATTTGTCAGTACCCAAGCTGATTCAAACTATAAAGATAAAAATAATTTTCATTATCTTTTTAGAATGTAAAAGTTTGTTTACTTATAACAGTAACATTTTCTGTACATGAAAAAAAGATTCTGAGATCATTATTTGCACATAACCTATCAGTTGAGTACTATATTAATTTTAAAAGAAGAATATCCAGAAGAAATACCTCAACCTAGAAGAATATTCAGGGTGTCTAAAATTTCAGTTCAAGAAAGAGTAAACATGACACCATAAAAAGAATGAGAGAGTGTTACATATGCTGATATGGTATGATCTCCCAAGATATAAATGAAAACAAAATGCAAACAGTGTACATTAATATGGCATTATACCATATTTTCTAAAAGCGTTAAAAAGGAATATATACATTAATTTACTTATTGCACAGATTATCTTCAGAACGAGTTAGAGGAAACTAAATACTTGTTGCCTGCATAGAAAGGTGATGGTAACTAGGGAATAAGGATGAAAAAGACACTTTTCACCGGAAAGCTTTATGTGCCTTTTAGCCTGTACCATGTATGTTATCTAATAAAAAAGATTTAAAAACTTCTGTAGAATGGGCAAAGTAAAATAGGGGGAGAATGTTAGTGTGAAACATAAAATACAGGCACAGTGAAAAAGGCAAAAGGTATCAAATGATAAGTAGGTGAAAGGAGTTAACAGCACATAATGAAATGACAACTTCAAAGAATAAGAGCTTCCAATAAATGAGAGAGCTCCAAACCAAAATACAGAGATAGGACTTTTTGGGCATTCTTAATAGGGAGGGAAAAATGAAGGTAAACTGACTAAAGGTTGATATATAGCATTACAGCACTGGTAAACAGAAGATATAAAGGAAATTATGGCCAACAAAAAATAGAGCATACTACTAAAATATATCTCTAACACTAACTTGACTCTTTAGCTTAATATTGAGAAATCCAATAATGAACTCTTTTCTATTTAGTTAAGAGTTCTTAATTACATTTCAGGTTGTTTCTTCCACCATTCTGTCTTCTATTTAATAAAGCACATACACAGAAAAAAAGAAAAATTCCATGGCATGTCCTTTAAATCAGAGAAAATAACAAGTCGTCATCAAATGACCTGTGATTCTTCTAAGCTTCCAGATTAACTAAAAGGTAGCTGTCAGGTAGAAAACTAAATTCATTAATCTTTGGGAATAGAGGAAGACAGGAAAATGGGCCATCTGATCAAATCACGTTCAAAGCTATGTTAGTGATAGAAAATTCATAGCAGAAGACACATAACCAATGGATGTTCCAAAGAAAACTATAAAAGTGACATACATGAGTGAGGTAAGGTGGTTTAGTAGCAGCAGGGAGGCCCAGAGTAGGAGTACTTCGGTTAAAGAGCCCGTATCTGGTCCCTTTTTGTTATAACAAAAATTCTGGGGACTTACAGATTAAACCCCAGATATCATGAAATAAAAATTCTTCCCATATTTATCTCTATGATTAAATTACTAATGAAAGCAACACTCAGACCCTTTCAGTACGTCTGAATTAAAACTTGACATTTGTACCGTACTTTATATTTTCTTTTTTTTCTTTTTTGAGACAGAGTCTCAGTCTTGTTGCCCAGGCTGGAGTGCAATGGCGCGTTCTCGGCTCACTGCAACCTCCACCTCCCGGATTCAAGTGATTCT
Organism: Pan paniscus; assembly: GCF_029289425.2. Classification (NCBI taxonomy): domain Eukaryota; kingdom Metazoa; phylum Chordata; class Mammalia; order Primates; family Hominidae; genus Pan; species Pan paniscus. The sequence goes on from NC_085926.1 coordinate 120,400,750, forward strand.
CCTGCCTCAGCCTCCCAAGTAGCTGGGATTACAGGCATGTGCCACCACGCCCGGCTAATTTTTATATTTTTAGTAGAGACGAGGTTTCATCATGTTTGTCAGGCTGGCCTTGAACTCCTGATCTCAAGTCATCCTCCCATCTAGGCCTCCCAAAGTGCTGGGATTACAAGCATGAGCCACTGCACCCGGCCACTTTATATTTTCAAAGTACTATTCACATACTCGCAGATGATCCCTACAACAACCCAGAGATGTAAAGTATCTGGCTTTTCTTGTGTACAAATGAGGAAACTATCTGAAAAAAAATCCAACAATTTGACTAATGACTCGAGTAATGTTACACAGTCAAAGATAAGGACTAAGTTACAGCCTCCTAATCTAATACATTACGAAGCCCAGTCATAGTTTCCTGAAACATAATGCTGACCCAGAAATATTTCATTTGCTTGTAGTTTGGATATCTAGTTCAAGAAATTTTAAATAACAGTATGCCAGATTATTTATACTAAAAAAGAAAAAACAAGTTCACCTAAGATGTAGTTTCTTTTGCTTACTAGGAAAATTAATTTGTAAACCAGAGTCATATGATGTAAGTATAAAAGCAAACTGTCCCACCACAAGGCAGGCTCAAAGTTCAATAAACAGTCATCAGATACTGCAAACATAAAGTCAAATAAATGAAAACTCTAAGGAAAAGCAATCTGGAAAAAAAATAAGATCAGAATACATACCATCTGTATACAAGAAAAAGATTACAGTGAGATTTGGATGCAAAAGAAATTATAATAATAACCTGGGTATACAGGGATATAGTACAGAGTTATTGGTGAGAAAAAATTACTTAGAATTCTAATTGGTGCCAGCGTTCAAACTGCTATTTTGAGTTTAGCACCAAAGATCTCAGGGGAAATGAGGGAGAATTCCAGAAGCTACACAAGTTAATAAAATAGAGAAGCGAAACAATTCAAGTGACAATGACTAAGAAAATGAAAAGTAAGTGAATAACAGCCTGAATACAGATGGTAAAAAAAAGAAATTATTACATCTTAGCAAAAGAATAACATGCCAGTTATGCTTATCACTAAGTAGTACACAATGATGATAACCTCTCAATGCAATTCAGGAATGAAAATCAAAAACAGTTTTGCTATTATTGGGGATAGAAGTAGATGGGTAACTGTAACAAGAGGACCACTGAAAATACAACCATATTCATGCATTAATAAGGCAATAAAACACACACACAGGGTGCTGATTACTTTGCTGTTTTCACTTTGTGAAAGCTAATCAAGCTGTATTTGTGAAATTTTCTACACCCATCTATACATGTGTGATATGTATGTATGTTTATGCAGGTATCCACATATGTATGAGAGGAGGGAGTAAAAAACAGAATTTCCCTGAGTATAGGCCTCTGTTAATGTTAGAAGAAGTAACTGTTAAACGTATTTAAGTATATGTTTTTAAAAAATTAGATGTACTTTAAACTACATAACTTCCCTTTCATCATAGTCTGTACTTTAAAGCTGTATTCCACTGAGATTTGCCATCTATTTTTTTGTTTTTTCTAAATGTTTCAGCCTTGGGTACTAGATTAGAATTTAACATGAAATAGTTGTGAAATGGGAAAGCCTAGAATTGATGGCAAACACATATGCATAAAGTTATGATAGAAACAGCCAAAAAAATTAATTAAAGTAAGCAACCGTTACCAGGAAATCATTAACCTGGAAAAAAAAAAAAATCTAAGAAATGGTATTGCCTGAAGTAACAAATGGTGGCCAAATAAAATCTTCACTTCTTTTGTTGTTTTAAACTACTATATTCTTAATATCCAAGAATGGCATCATACAAGGAAACAAGCTATCATGCAGCTGTAACTACTTATAAACTGTAATTCCACTCATTATTTTTCACTGTCCTGAACTCACTAAATAAGGCTACAACTGAAATCTGCACACTGAAGGTTTGATGTTTTCTCTCTTCCCTTTCTTAGTCTCTACCTTCTGGCGCTCAGTTCCTTAAATAAGGAAAATGAGAATCCAAAGCTGAAGTACTTCTGACCTCCTATCAAGTTTCCCACTCCAGGTTGAGGTACGCCTGGTTCCCTTTCTCCATTTGGATCAGGACTCTGTTGCTGGCCACTTTGCCGGTTCCACTCTGGTTCCTAGCAAATGCCAGGCTCACCTGGAGAGCAAGTGAAAAGAAAGGCTCACATCAGAAAAATAAACCCAGATAGCAAACTCTGCAGAGAACAGTGCCTGAGTCATCTGAGCAACTTTCCAGGAAAGGCAGAGAGATCAATGAAGATGGGAAAAGACACAGGAGGATGAAGGCTTACTGCAGTTTATCACATTAAGCTTTTAGAGGGGACAAGAAAGGCAGAAAAGGGGAAACTAAGCCAATGTAATTCAAATTTACAACTTTTCAAGGATTATCTGTCTAATATTTGGAAATAGAAGGCAATATATTTATTTCTAGCTATTTTTATAAACTTCTATAAGAAAGTTTGGGAATGCCACATCTCAGCATTGCAAAGGACAGTACAAAGATACTGGGCCTGGACTCAAAGAAGCAAAAAAGTAGGCTCACAGACCATGCCATAAACCAGACCAGTCTCATGACAAGGGCTCAAGTCTATCTGAGACCTAGATGTCACTGAGCTTGAGAATGCGCTTAGCTAAAAGCCATTGTCTGCTTCCAAAATCCTAGATTCCACCCATGTTCACCTTCAGCACCTGGGTAGCAATGCTCAAGGCAGGCAATTTTATCTCCCTGGTTTGAGGTACCTTACTGACTTGGGAAGCCAGAAAGAACATAAAAAGACCCTTCACTAGGATTCACAGTTCTTTATCTATGGAATGAAGAAATTAAGTTTGTCCACAAGATTTATTAGTGAGCTGAGCCATCAAATTTCCTCTTGGCACCACATAGCATGACTCTCCTTCTGGAAGAGAAATGACAAAAGCCCTATTCCAAAGGTGCATTATTCAAGTTCTAGTAAGCAGGTAAGAGTATCAGGGATAGCTTACATCTGTCTGCTCTCCAAGAAGGCAGAGGAAGGAGTAACCTCCAAGCTTCCCAGAGCATGTCTAATTATTTGAAAGCATGGTAGATCATCAAGTCTCCTGGCTTTAAGGTCTCTCTCAATATACTTGCTCCCTTGCTTCTGAGGTGGTCAAAGGTCCCCACTAGTCACAGTGGAGAGAGAACACCATGGTGTCCTTAAATGTGCACATAAAAAAGCTAGAGATGGCCCTTAGATAACAAACAGTTGGTTATTTCTCAGAGTTAGGACAGCTAAGACTATCCTCATAAAATCATGAGGTTATCACTTCCGGAGGAATCGTTTTGCAATATTTCAGCCTAATTATTAGTTTGCACAAGGGTGGAATCTGGGAGTTTACATAGAAGCAAATTAGAGATTTCTGAAGGCTTTCATCTTCAGATGTGTTAAAATACAAGTTCCAAGATTACAGAGTAATGAATTAAAAAAAGATGTAGAATGTCTTAGCCAGAAGAGGGCACTGTCAGAGAATGTACTTGTACTTTTTAAGGAGTACAAGGGAATGCAGAGATGGGGAAAGATCCATTTCTCCGACTTTTTTCATTTTAGATCTGAAAGGTTATATACCATCTATATTTAATGCATAAAAGAACTACCACCTAATAAAAACCGCCAGATCAAGGAGTAAATTCAGTATCTCTCATCTACTCTCATTCCCAGAGACAGGAAAGAAACGCTTTTTTCAGCATCAACAAAATAATTTTCCCTACCTCCCTCTTCCTACAAAGCATTTCAAATGATAAACTGCAGTAAGGTTCCTCATTTGGTCCCTCTGGTTCTCGGCAGGTTGCTTAGGGGATCAGGCTCTGTTCTCTGCAGTGTTGGTTGTCTGGATTTCCTTTTATCCTGAGAAAAGTCTCTCTTCCCTTGCTCTCAGGGTGAACGTGATTATTTTTCAGGTGTCTGATGATCCTGGCCTTAGATGGGGACCAGAATTACAATCCAGGAGGCAGCTAGCAAAACAGAACCTTAATTCAAATGAGCATGGGAACTGGTAAGTGTCAAACTGGAGAAGAAAAACTGATGCGACATTGAAGTACTCTACCTTTTCTGGATTTCTTGTTTTTCCTCTGGAAGGAACTCATCACCGCAACAAAGAGTGTAAAACAAAGAGAAAGAAGGGATAGGAGGAAAGGAGAGAAAACATCAAGGCAAATCATCAAGTTGTATGAATAATCTATAATGGTGTAGACAGTAAGGAACCTGGGGGCAGGAGCTATCACTTAACAAAAATGCCCCAGTGTCTACATGGCTCCAGCCTTAGAGTAAAGAACAGCACACAAGGGATGGGGGATATCTTTGATTAACTAGTTTTTGGCAAATATTTACTTAGAAAGATAATCCAATTTTGTGATCAACTTGGTACCTAACCAATTTTTATAGCTGCATAGTCTCAGGGCCCAAGCCTTTGAGATTAGATCCTACAGGTGAGAATTTAGGGATCACATGTATTTGTTACTAATAAAGGCACTGACTCAGTTGGTTACTCCAGGGAAGTTTACTAAAAAATCATCAGTTTCTAAAAACCCAACTTTATCCAGGGGGAAAAAAAATAGTAGTTTAGAATTTCTAGGATGAGAGTCAGCTGACTGTTGGTTTCTTTTCTTATGAAAATTATTGAATCCTTGGCTGGGAGCAGTGGCTCACACCTGTAATCCCAGCACTTTGGGAGGCCAAGCAGGTGGATCACTTGAGGTCAGGAGTTTGAGACCAGCCTGGCCAACATGGCAAAACCTCATCTCTACTAAAAATAAAAGAATTAGCTGGATATGGTGGTGGCTGCCTGTAATCCCAGCTTCATGGGAGGCTGAGGCAGGAGAATCACTTGAATCTGGGAGATGGAATTTGCAGTGAGCTGAGATCTTGCCACTGCACTCCAGCACAGGCGACAGAGCAAGACTCTGTCTCAAGAAAAAGAAGAAAAAAAAAAAAAGAAAATTCTGAATCCAGAAATAACAAAATTTCCTCTTGGAATCCCTTATATAGTACAGTACTGAAAGCCTAAATTGACACAGCAATAAGTACACAGATTCCTGACAAAGTTATCTCCTTATCGGCTTTTTGTGGGGTGGAGGAAGAATTAATTAGGAACAGATTTGGGAATTAATAAGACTCTGATCTAGCCCATGTTACACCATCCTGAGAAAGCCACTAAGTATCATCTAAAACTCCCTCAAAACCAAATTTTATGTAGCCCACACATAAGTTCCTGGCTGTAATGGCTCCTCTGCTGTAAACATTTCCCTATTAGAGAAGTATTATCCACAATCATAAAACATTTTAAATGATTAAAAATTATAATAATAATAAAGAGTATAACGAAGGCCTACATGTTAACAAAGCTATGAAAGCAGCTTGCAATGTAGTTGTCAGGAATATCATTATAAACAAACAATTCTTCATACAGATAAAAATTAGTAACAAATTTGTGTACAAAATAAAAATTTTCAAAAGGAATTAAGTTATGAGGCAATAAATAAAAATTATTCGCACCTGCAGTGTACAATTCTCTTTTCGTTTGAGGAACTCCACAAACCTGGCCACTACTCCTGGTGTGCTGATAACTTCATCAATAGGAGGGTTAGGTTCTGTTTCCCCATAAAATAAAAGAAAAAAAAAATCCTTTGATTTCAATGCAAGAACTTAACAGCTCAAAACTTCTTAACATCCCTCCCTCCATTTACCATCTCTCATGCTGGAAATCTACCTAAAACAAATGAAATGTCAAATTGGGTTTATCACTTTGAGGATAGGGTAGTCTGAAATGTTTCACAATGAAGACAAGTCTCAATATGAGAATAAAGGATGGGAAAATTTCTTAAAAATTAAATTACTGCCTCCACTTTTTAGAAAACCTAAAAAGCAGGGGGCAAAAAACCCCTCAAAAGACCATTGTTAAGTGTTCTGGTATACTTCCTTCTAGCCTGTTTCCTGTACATGAGTTTTAAGTCTAACTGCTCTTGTCTGTTGTAAATCGTCTTAAGGAATTGCATTACAAGATTCTCAATAGGCCTGCAGAATTTAATTTTGTACCTGTAGGAGCTAGCAAGAATTCACGAAGATTGACTTGCCAACTTAGTCTCACTTTCATTCATGATAATACAGTATCCTATAAATGATGTCACTCAATAAAAACTTATAAGGCAAATAGGAGGGAAATGTCATAGACAATAAGATTAATAACTTCAGCCAGAGACTGACAAAGTTACTGACAATATGCGTGTGGCAATGCCAGAAAAATGGCAATTAGATCACAATACTACTAGGGAGATTCTTACCCAAGTCGATGGCCTTACTGAAAGAGGTGACTAATGGTTCAATGTTCATTTGGAAAGGACTCTAATGACATGTCATTTACCTGGTTGAACATTTCTATTAACCACTCAGGTAAACACAAAAAAACAAATTTGATGATTACAATAAACTAGTTAATATGCTGAGTTACAGAAATAACACAGAAAAAGAACAATAAGTCAGAATAGGCAACAACAACAACAACAAAAAACAGAAATAAAGCAAAGTTCAGCATCTCAATTTTTTAAATGGCAATTTTAAAAAATCTACATGACTTCACAAACAAAACCTAACAACAGTTCGTGAACAAAAGCACTAGGGAGTTTAGTTTGCTGAAAATTCAATAAAATATTACTATGCCATGACTATCAAAATAACTAGCTACCTTGGACTACATTATCAAAAAAGACACTCTTAGGGCAAAGAAGGTAACCTCTCACCATACCCTACATTAATAACAACAAATCTGAAATATTGGATTCTAGTTATCACATTTTTAAGAGGTATGCTGGCAAACCAGAATACATGCAGGAAGGTAGCAGAATGGTGAAAGCCCTTAAAAAAAAAAAAAAAAGCACATTACAGAAGAAAACCATTAAGCTTAGCATGTTGAAAGAGATAAGACTTTTTTAAAAGGGGTGAGGAAGTATACATTTCCTTCAAATATTTTTAATAAGCGGTCTGCAAAAGACAATATTTTTTTGTCATAGTAGTAGTTTTTTATTCCACTTAACCTCAAGGGATATATTAAATTTTTTTAAATCACTAATGACTCTAAACAACCATAACTTAATACTGGGGGGTTTAAGTATTTACTACCAACGTTATAATCGGGTTCAGAATTCTTTTTACTTGCCCATGTTGATAACAAGTATCAGATTCCATTCTACACTAATTATATCAAAAAAAGTAATTACCAGCCGGGTGCGGTGGCTCATGCCTGTAATCCCAGCATTTTGGGAGGCAGAGGCAGACGGATCATGATAGGAGATCGAGATCATCCTGGCCAACATGGTGAAACCCTATCTCTACTAAAAATACAAAAAAGGCCGGGCGCGGTGGCTCACGCCTGTAATCCCAGCACTTTGGGAGGCTGAGGCAGGAGGATCACAAGGTCAGGAGATCGAGACCATCCTGGCTAACACAGTGAAACACCGTCTCTACTAAAAATACAAAAAATTAGCTGGGCACGGTGGCGGGCGCCTGTAGTCCCAACTACTTGGGAGGCTGAGGCAGGAGAATGGCGTGAACCCAGGAGGCGGCGCTTGCAGTGAGCCGAGATAGTGCCACTGTACTCCAGCCTGGGCAACAGAGTGAGACTCCATCTCAAAAAAAAAAAAAAAATACAAAAATTAGCTGGGGGTGGTGGCGTGTAACTGTAATCCCAGCTACTTGGGAGACTGAGGCAGGAAAATCGCTTGAACCAGGGAGTCGGAGGTTGCAATGAGCCAAGATCGCGCCCAGCCTGCACTCCAGACTGGCAACAGAGCCGTCTTAAAAAAAAAAAAAAAAAGGTCATCAACCTGCCCACCAGTAAATGCATTCCTAACTTTCAGTGGTAAATTGCTAACATTAAAATCAACAATCATAACTCTTTCAAGGAGTATTTTTAAAGTCACTCTATAAAAAAAAGTCAGTCTCTCAATTTGAATTAACATGATACTGACTACTATTCACTATAAGGTCTTTTATAAAATAACCCAAAAATGAAAATAATTCTGCTTTCTGATCCTGGTGAGATCCCACAAATAAACAGGAAACTTAAAATGTAGGCATGGTTCACAATTACATATATGTCTGTATTTTTATTCTTTTATTGATAAAAATACTCCAACACAAATTACCTGTGGTATGAAAAACAGACTATGGGAAAGTAATTTTGTAGAGAGATGAAAAAATATACTGAACATATTCATAGCTCACCTTTTGAAAGCAGCTTCCTGAATTTCTGTGTTGCTGAAAGCTGTTGCTCTGGGCTTTTGGAAAATATCATTTCAATCATGTCAGAAGTGATGACACCACCCTGCGATCACAAACAAAAAGAACATATAATAAATTATCACCCTTAATTCAAAGGAAAGAAAGATAACAGATATCATGGCCAAGTTATTAAGTTAATCATACTTCCCCAGAAGTTACATAAAGGTAGGACAATCTTTACATATAGAAATGTGTAAGATTATTAATAATATAATGAAGCCAAATTCTTTGTCTGTCATTAAAAAGCTCACAGTAGAAAGTGATCTTACTAGTAAATAATAAGACAAGGAGCTTATTGCTCTTCCCCTCCTTGCTCATCACATAGCTGGCTATTCTTTCTTATCAAAATTAAATGTTAAGTTTTAAAAGATGGCTTTTCAAGACCTCCAAGCCTAAAGTAGCCACTTTATCTCTATCACAGCACCGTATTTCAATCGTATGCCCCAGCCCTTATTACACTCCCAGATATTTTTCTGTGTTCCTCCAGTATACTGTAACTTCCTTGTAAGCCCAAGACCCTGTCTGTCTTACTCTATCACTAAGGGCTGGTGTACTGTAAATGCTCTGCAATATTTATTGAGTGAGTATATAGAGTGGTCCTGTATAAATCTAGCCACTGCCAAATTCAACAGCTGACTCTTAAACTTATTTAAAATTTCTTTCTTGTTTTATTAAAACTTTCCAGTTTCCCACTACCTTCTTGCTTTATTAGAATGTTTCCATTTCCCACCATAACTCATCCCCAGTATTAGCAGTTAATTTTCTTCTCAGGGTCATTTGTCAGAAAGAAACAAAGTTCTTATTTCATGAAGGGTAGCAGTCAACAAGATGAATTGTGAAGAAAGCTGCACTAAGCTGTAAATGCTGGATGACTGGTAAGCAATACCTAAGAATCCTCATAGGGGAATATATGACGCATTCTACTCAAGAATCAGAAAAGTAACTATTTTCAAAATTGCAAGACTGATTCCTAAATCAAGGTTTCTATATGATTTGTTATGAATATGTTTGCATAAACACATTCATATATATATATACACACATTAAGCAAATATCTTTTTCTTCCCTCTCTCATCCTCTTATAGCAAGCTGTACTGACTTTACATTACACTATTTAAGTACTGTTAACTTTACATTATAATATTTAAGTCACAGGCTATCAAGGACAGGAGTGAACATCACCCAAAGATTTTGCAACCTCTTCCGCAGAAGGAGTTAGTACAGATGTGCCTCAACTTACAATGAATGGGGTTATGCCCCACTAAACCCATCATAAGTTGAAAATATTAAGTAAAAAGTACACTTAATACACCTAACCTACCAAACTTCATTGCCTAGCCTAGCCTACCTTAAACATGCTCAGAACACATACATTAGCCTACAGCTGAACAAATGATCTAACACAAAGCCTATTTTATAATAAAGTGGTTGACTATCTCGTGTAATTTACTTAATACTGTACTGAAAATGAGAAACAGAGTGACTGTATGGGTATTCAAAATACAGTTCCTACTGATTGCATATTGCTTTCACACCACTGTAAAGTTGAAAAATCCTGACTTGAACCCTCCTAAGTCAAGAACCATCCATACATTTTTAGTTGCACAAAGGAAAGTTGTAATCTGGCCGGGTGCGGCGGCTCACGCCTGTAATCCCAACACTTTGGAAAGCCAAGGCGGGTGGATCACGAGGTCAGGAGTTCAAGACCAACCTGGCCAATATGGTGAAACCCTGTCTCTACTAAAACTACAAAAAATTAGCTGGGGGTAGTGGCGCACGCCTATAGTCCAAGTTGGCCTCATCCAATCAGTTGAAACCCTTAAAAGCAAAGACTAGGTTTTCTGAAGAAAAAGGGATTCAACAACATCAACTCTTAACCTGAATTTATAGTGGGCCAGTGTGCCCTACAGATTTCACACTTGCCAGCTCCCAAAGACACGAGCCACTTTCTTAAACTAAATTTCTTTCTCTCATTGGTTCTGTTTCTCTGGAGAACCCTAATACAATCCATAAAACACTTTATATTCACTTAACACTCTCTTCTTAAAAAAATTGGAAAGACTGGCTTTCTGAAGGGCCTAGAAACTTTCATCACAAAATGATGGCATTGGCTATGTCTGTATGAATTTCAAAGGAAATAATACTACCCTCCCAACTCTCAAAGAAAGCTGGTTCATGTAAACTGGAGATCTATGAAATGAAATAAAAATAAAAACTACAAAATACTATGAATAGTATGCCACCATTTACCAAAAAAAAAGGTGGCGGAGAGGAGAACATTTTAATATACAAAAGTTCTCAGAAAGAATAAATAGGAATTTAGTAATACTAGTTGCCAATGCAGAAAAATACTAGGTGGCTAAGCGGAAGAAAGATTTTTCTTCATTTTTTTTAATTGTACTTTTTTTGTTACTACAAACAACAGTACCTTTTAGGAGATAATTTTCTTTTTTAAAAAACTGTGTGTGTACACATATATATATGTACACATATATAACCTATTTTTAAAATTACATAATTACAATACTCTAGAAATCTAGATAGGTCTAATCCATACAAATAAAGCATGACTTTTATCTCTTCATGTTAACTTCAAAAAAGTAACAAAATGGTTTACAACAGAAAAATCCAAGAGTTCTGATGTGGAATCAAGTTTTTAAATCATACAAACAGGTCAATTTTGTAAATCAATAAAAAATCATTATTTTCTTTAAAGTATCTCTTATGGCTCGGTGTGATGGCTCAAGCTTGTTAATTCTAGCACTTTGGGAGGCCAAGGCAAAAGGATCACTTGAGGCCAGGAGTTCACCTGGGCAACACAGTGAGATCCTGTCTCCACAAAAAATTTAAAAATTTGCCAGTCATGGTGGCACATGCCTGTAGTCCCAGCTATTTGGGAGGCTAAAGCAGGAGGATCACTTAAGCCCAGGAGTTCGAGGTTGCAGTGACCTACGATTGCGCCACTCCAACCTGGGCAACACAGCAAGACCCTGTCTCTAAAACATAAATACATAAATAAATAAATAAATAAATAAATAAATAAATAAGGTGTCTATTCTTATTCAACTTTTAAAGAGTAATTTTATCTTATAATTAGCTTGATAAGTTTTTAGAGCAGAATTAATCTTTATAATTTAACTGCACTTTATCCAAAATATAATAAACATTTAATGAACCATGAGATTAAGCATATTCTTTTTAAAAATGAAATGCCAAGTACTTTTTGTAGCCATCTAACCTTTTTTAAAACTCAAAAGGAAATCTACATCTCATATCTTCATCACAAAAACACTGAAAAGAGTTCATTATCTTACTGGTGCCATCTCCATGTTATTAATCTGAGCCTCATGAAAGCCTCCATCTGACATAACTTCTTCTTCTGTTTCTTCTTCTGCTGTAGCAACATTTCTCCGCTTGAATAACTGAAATATAAAAGATTGGTAGCAATGTAAATGTAAATTCTAACACAAGGGAGTTCAACATTCAAATACTAGGCACCCCATTCAAAGTGAAGTCTTTGAAAATCATTTTTAAAATTCTAAAGCTGTCAGCTTTTACTGATGAGTAACCATTTCAGATTTCTCCATAGTCTTATAATCAAATATAATTAACTATTACAACATGCTATAAACAACACTTGATAATGTAAAACTTACTAAGAGAGGTCTGACACTACATGACATTAAAAAAAAAAAAGGTTGGAAAAAGGAGCTGGGTCATGCTTGGCCATTTTCCTCATCCCTTTATGTAAAGTATACATCAGGACAGTCCTAACAATGTACCAAGGAAAATGAAAATAAAAACTATGTTCAAATGACTTAATACTTCCCTCCTAATCTCCAAAGATGGTGGACTGTGGCTTCTGACCTTCCCAACCTATCCAGCAACCAGTGGCAACAAATGATGACTGCTTAAGCACTACCTTTAAAGCAGCTCCATTAATGTGTATAGGCAAAGGAGACTAGTTCTCTCCAAAGTCAGCCAACGAGGGTGATTACCATTATATCCTTATGAATCCTGGGCAGCACATTTATTCATCAAGCCATGATGTAGTAACAGTAACTTACCCTCTCTCACCCTGAACAACTAAAAACAGACAAAATACATAAAATAATGTTTCAACCACTGGACAATAAAAACCACAGAGTAGTGATATCTGAGAAAGAAAAACCCAACATAAGCCCCAATACTGCCTCAGATTACTATGCAGACAGTTCCAGGCTGCAGTGCAGGAAAGGTAAATTCAACCAGAGTTTAGATGCTCCTTGGATTTGAGAAAACACAGTTCAGAGCTGAGAAGGCCAAGAGACCTAAAATTCATAACGCAGAGTACAACACCAAAAGAATACCCAAGATCTACAGGAGGTTCCCTCTGAGATTTAACTTAATACTAATCAGCACATAATCATATTCTTTCAGAAGACAGAAGCAGAGACAGTACTTCTCAACTCATTCTAGGAGATCAGCATTACTCTTAATACCAAAACCACCTACCAAAGGCCTATTTAACAGTAGTTTCTTTTACCCAGTACATGTCCAGCTATCAAGAAAAAATTACAAGGCATACTAAAATATAAAAAACACATTTTGAAGAGACAGAGCAAGTATCAGAACCAGATTCAGCCACGGCAGTGATGTTGAGATTATCGGACCAAGAATTTAAAACTAAGATTAATATGCTAAGGGCTTTAAATGGATAAAGTGGACAGCATACAAGAACAGATAGGCAATGTAAGGAGAGAGATGGAAATTCTAAAAAAGAACTAAAAAGAAATGCAAGAGATCAACAACAACAGAAATGAAGAATGCCTTTGATCGACTTTTTAGTAAACAAGACACAGCTAAGGAAATAATCTCTGAGCTTAAGGAAATCTCATTCGAAATCTTTAAAACTGAAAAGAAAACAGAAAAAGGACTGACAAAAATAGAACAGAGTATCTATGAACTGAAACAACTACAAATGGTATAATAAACATGGAATGGAACCATCAGGAGGAGAGGAAAGAACAAAAGAAATATTTGACACAATAATGACTGAGAATTTCCCCCAAATTAGTATCAGACACCAAACTGTAGCAGGCCATGTCTCATTAATGCAGGGCTCCATAACAACTGTTTCAGTACTGACTGACTGGTTAAGTTAAATATTAAAAGCTAAGAAAAGCCAGTGCCCTTATACAAAGGCTGGAATGTAACAAAAGCCCACCAAGAGTTTTGCCTAGGCCTTTCCTGGGCCTTAAAGCATAACAAAGAAATTCCCCAGGCCTCCACAAACAAGTTTATTGGATGTCTGAAAGAACTCCCCAAACCTCCAGGAGCAGGAGACAAGATAAGGGTAATCACCTCAGCACCTGGATTAAGTAAATTTACTGAGACTCCAGAGGAAGGTCTTCAAGACTCAGACCTTACTTACAGATTAAAAGAAGTTTAATCACTTATGTCTTTAGATGAATACACACTTACACGCAGACATATAGCTTAAAAGGTATATAATATCTGGAAAACTTTGTAATTTCGAGTTGGTCTGGCAGTAATTTCTAGGCCTTCTCCCTGTAACCAGTTACAAAAATAAAAACTCTCTTCCTCCCCAGTTCATCTGCATCTCGTTATTGGGCCATGAGAAACAGCAGCCCAACCCAGTTTGGTCTGGGAACAAAACCACAGGAAGCCCAGAGAACACCAAGCTGGACAAAGGCCAAAAAAATCCCACTACACCTAGGGATATCATTTTCAAACAACAGAAAATCAGAAATAAAGGAAAAACAATCCTAAAAGACAAGGGTAAAAACACTGTACTTAACACATGAATAAAGATAAGAATGATAACCACACATGCCAGAAGAAAGTGAAGTGAAATATTTGAAGTGTTGAGAGAGAAAACCACCAACCTAGAAACTCTGAACCTTGCAA